>NC_062546.1:11821808-13122165 GCF_016906955.1 Phacochoerus africanus
TTGAAGCTGTGGTTTCAGGTTGTGTGTATGAATAACTCACTCTGTTGTGAATTTTGGACAAACCTATCAGCAGATTATTTATGTAAGCTTGTATCATCAGAAACATTGCAGAATGAATCATGTTTAATTAGGATCTAACAAATGTTTCAACCCTTGTTCTGTTGAATAATATTTTTAAACTACTAAATCAACTTTAAGAATTATAAAAGGAAATTACAGTAATTTATTCATAATCATCTTTTTCATCACATGTGTTTTCACTTCGTTGTTTCCTTCTCATGTTTATACACAGAGAGATATTTGAAAATTTTGTACCTTAGGAACCGAGAGGCTGAGAGAATTGATTTTGGGAGGGTGGCAGCAATTTAGTAAATGCTGTGTGTTTATGTTAGAATAATCTTGACAGTCTCTTTGCTGTAACATCTTTTTCTGGTTAGCTCTGTTTCCTCCACTAAAACATAGTGTCTAGATACAAGTTTATTTCTTAGTTCCCTTCATGGCTTACTGGTTAACGAACCTCACTGAGCAAGACCAAGTATCCATGAGGATGCGGGTTCGATCCTTGGTATTGCTCAGTGGGTTAAGGATCCGGTGTTGCCGTGAACTATGGTGTAGGTTGCAGACGCAGCTTGGATCTAATGTTGCTGTGTCTGTGGCGTAGTCCAGCAGCTGTAGCACCAATTAGACCCCTAGCGTGGGAACCTCCACATGCCACAGGTAGGTGCAGCCCTGAGAAGCCAAAAAAAAAAAAAAAAAGTTATTTCTGGCGAGGGATTCTTTAAATGAAGACTCTGAAGAAAACGCATTTGTTAGTCTTTACCAATATGTGGAAAACTTGGTGGGAAGTTCTAGCCCTTGTGGTATCAATTTAATCTCATTCCTAAATACTATCAATAAACTTAAATAGAAGAACCTCAAATTTTATTAAATTTTATTTAATTTAAATGTGGCTAATTTAGTGTGAAAGTGTAACATTTGATCTGTCGCCTCCATTGCTTGGGTTCTAGAAGGTAGAATCTTTTTCCGCTCTTTTTTTCCATACCTGTGCATACAGAAGCGGGGCCCGGGGACACCATTGATGTCAGATGATTTAGTCTTTTCCGTAAAGGTGATAATATTAAATACAATCAATCGTGCTATACCATGACTTAAGCATTCCTAAACATCACCGTGCTATGCAGAATTGTTGAATAAAAACCATAGAGCTTATGGGAAAAATGGGGTCAGGCACACAACACTTAAAAACTAAATTAGTGACATTAAAAAAAAAAAAGGAACCTAATGAAACCAGAACAATTTTACACACATTCACTGGTTAAGAAACACCATAAATAGGGCACTTTGCTTTGAAAAAGACCTGAAATTTGCTTGTGGAAGTGGCCTCAGAATTGCAACTTGTGAGTTATTGTGAAGTAGAGGAAGGAGAAATAGGATGGAAATAGTACTGAATGTTGTAACATCCAGATGTGTATGGATACCTGCTTGGTGAACTGAGGTCACTGGTAGATGTTTGAGGTGTGTGCGTAGGTGTGTGTGTGTGTGTTCAGCCGGTTCAGAAAACTAGACACTTCAAAAAAAGAGAGGAGGGGAGTTCCCGTCGTGGCGCAGTGGTGAACGAATCCGACTAGGGACCATTAGGTTGCGGGTTCGGTCCCTGCCCTTGCTCAGTGGGTTAACGATCCGGCGTTGCCGTGAGCTGTGGTGTAGGTTGCAGACTCGGCTCTGATCCCGTGTTGCTGTGGCTCTGGCGTAGGCCGGAGGCTACAGCTCCAATTTGACCCCTAGCCTGGGACCCTCCATATGCTGCGGGAGCGGCCCAAGAAACAGCAAAAAGACACACACACACACACACACACACACACACACACACACAAAAGAGAGGAAAAAAAAAAAACAACACATTTGGTTTCCTAATCACTTCCAACAACTCAAAAGCAAAGAAACATTCATCCCTCATGGGTGAAATTGCACATAAGCAAATGCAAAATTCCTGTTATGCTCGGATTGTTCCCAAATATTGCAGTTGGTTTGGAACAAATGGGTATTTTCAAAAGAAGTGTTATAGTGGAACTAACTATAAGACTAAGTATGATGTAATTTGTATAAATATGGGAAACTTAAAAAAAAAAAGATTTCAGGAGTTCCCTGTTAGCTTAGTCGTTAAGGATCTGGCATTGTCACTGCTGTGGGACGAGTTCGATCCCTGGCCTGGGAACTTCCTCATGCTCTGGGTACAGCCAAAACACCAAAAAAGATTTAAAAAAATTTTTGAAATCTCAAGCTTATAGAAAAAATTGCAAGTGTAGTGCAATGTCTTCTTCTTGAACCATTTGGTGACGTGAAGCCACATCACCCCCAAATATTGAGTGTGTTTTTCAGAGTTCCCATCGTAATTCAGCGGAAACGAATCCGACTAGCATCCGTGAGGACACGGGTTCATTCCCTGGCCTTACTCAGTGGGTTAAGGATCCAGCGCTGCCATGAGCTGTGGTGTAGGTTGCAGACGTGGCTCGGATCCTGCGTTGCTGTGGCTCTGGTGTAGGCCGGCAGCTGTAGCTCCCATTGGACCCCTAGCCTGGAAACCTCCATATGCTGTGGGTGTGGCCCTAAAAAGCAAAAAAAAAAAAAAAAAAAGTGTTTTTCAATAAAGGATATTCCAGCCAAGGACAATCTAACCATTAAAGTTAACATGGTTACTTACGGCCTTCTAATCCTCTGCTCTCCATTAAAGTTTTGCCAGTTACCCCAGTAAAGTCCTTTATGTCTAAAGGGTCCAGTTCAGAATCGCCTGTTGTGTTTGTTGTCCTGTTTCTTTAGTCTCTTTGAGGAAAATCCAGAGAAGTTCCCCAGTTTCTCTTTGAATTTCATGACCTTGACCCTTTTGAGGATGACAGGCCAGCTCTTTTGTAGCTTGCCCCTAAACTTTGGGTTTGTCTGATGTTTCCTTATGGTTAGGTTAGGTTAGACACTGAGGCGGCAGAATCACAGACGTGATGTCATGTCCTTTTGATGCATGTCAGATGACACAGGATGGTGACTTGCCCCATTGCAGATGATTGCTCTGATCACTTGACTGAGGAGGTGTTATCCAGTATTTCCACTGTAAAGCAACTCTTTCCCCTTTTGTAATCAGTGTGTGTTTTGCAGGGAGCTACTTTATATAAATATCTTGTTCTTCATCAGACTTTTCAATGTACTTATTTTTCTATTTATTTATTAGTATAAATCCATGTGCTTTAAAAAATTTATTATCGTCACTGTGGGCTTATGGTTTTAATGTTTACTCTCATTTATATTTGTACTCAATTGTTGTGATTAGGCCTTTGGGAACCCCTTTGTCCTGGCATCTGCCCTTTTTGATATGTCCCTGTCATTTTTTTTTTTTTTGTCTTTTTAGGGCTCTACCTGCGGCATATGGAGGTTCCCAGGCTAGGGGTCTAATCAGAGCTGTTGCTGCTGGCCTACACCACAGCCACAGCAACGCAGGATCCAAGCCACGTCTGCGACCTACAGCTCACAGCAACGCCAGATCCTTAACCCACTGAGTGAGGCCAGGGATCGAACCCACAACCTCATGGTTCCTAGTCGATTCGTTTCCACTGTGCCATGATGGGAACTCCTGTCCCTGTCATTCTTGAACACTTCCTTAGTTTCTGGAATAACAAGGTGTTTAGGCACATTTTGTGCTTTCTTTATCCCATGCTTAGAATCAGCGATTTCTCCCCAAAACTCTGATTCTTTTTAGTGGAGAATGGGTACTTAGAGGCCAAGATCCTGGTGCTGGATGCACTCATTGCTGTTAGAGTGTTATGACTTCTAGGCCTTCTCCTCATCAGTGTGTAGAGCTCTGGAATATATCTGTGTGTACACATGTACACACTCTTACACACCCGCACCCTGCATCTATGTTCGTTTCCATGTGCATATATATATATACACATATAGAAAATGGTGAGTTCACACCAATGACAGTTTAAATCCAGCACCTAAGGGTTCATTCTAGTTTTTTCCCTTCCCGTATTTCTCACTCCTTTCTCTGACAGTGAGATCCTAACTCCCTTTTTCCTTATTCCCTTTACTTACTTGGCCATTCCCCCATGTGTCTCCATGCTGCTCTGTGTCCAGTACTGTTTGGACCTGTTTCTCACCCCCGACATCATTCAGCTCTCTTTGCTGGGCTGTCTTCCTTCTTCATCCCACCTGGGTTCCCACAAGCCTGTACCAGGCTCCTCCCTCCTCCCTGTGTGGGTTCCCCTCACCCCTACTTTGACTCTGGCGCCCCACCTCACATCCCCTCTTCCCTGCTGGATGCTTTCCTCACCTGTCCTGTCTCTAACACTCCATGCAGGGCAGCCCCCCTTATCCTGCTGTGCTGAGACATGCCTCTGTGTCTCCCCCATTCTACCCCTGGCAGGTCTGTCTAGCCTCCGCCACCGCGCCCTGACCCATGGCTTCCTTTAGGACTGAGTTTCTCAGAAGAAGAAGAGGAAGGCACTATGTAAAACTTCTCGATAAGGAGATGCACATTTTGGGGGAATGAATTATATGCCCTGACCACGTCACCTAGTTTTGCATTCTGAAAATGGAGTCACCACGCCTGTCTGAAATTCTTTTTGACTATTTTCTGTGTCCCTTGCACAGGATACTCTTGATTTCTTCCTATAGATGCCACATTTTTAGCTAACCAGAGGGTGACAAAGTGACATTTAGCCCACATAATTGCGATGAGCTCCTTTCCTTCGTCACATGACTTAGGGACCATGGTATTTGAGAAGCCCTATTTCTCGGAAGTGACTATTTGCATCCGTAGTTTGTGTCTCCCCTTCTTCTAGCTCAGGAGTTCATCTTCCTCTGTTTTCCAACATGACAGTGGCAGCAGGTGCTGCTTCCACTTGTTGAGCCTTTCGAGAAGTGTTTTGCATATATCATCCTATTAGTTAACACCCTAGCTGTGTGAGACATAGATGTTTTAGAGATGAGGAAACCAAGGCTTGGAGAGGTGAAATGATGTGTTCAAGGTCGTACAGCTTGCTCTAAGATCAACCGTGCTTACTCTCTAGAGCCTGAGTTCTTGAATAAGCCTATGCCGCCTCTAGGATAAATTTGTTAGGATAAATTTGATTAGGATAAGTTTGGCTTTTTAGGGCCACACCTACGGCATGTGGAATTTCCCAGGCCAGGGGTCGAATCAGAGCTACAGTTGCTGGCCTACAGCACAGCCACAGCAATTTGGGATCCTTAACCCACTGAGCTTGGCCAGGGATCGAACCCGCGTCCTGGTGGATATTGGTCGGGTTTGTTAACTGCTGAGCCATGAAGGGAACTCTCTGATTATATTGTTTTTCAGTCACTGTTTTTGATTCCTTTTGATTTAGGAAGAGGAAGTGTAATCTCAAAGTTATACTTGGAAGAAAAACAGATGTCATTAGCTGTGTGGAAACCCTTACCCTGAAATGACTGCATTACTGGAATAGGCCTAAAGAAGTAGGTGTGAAGCCTAGATTACCCCCCCCCCCCCCCGACCTGGGCACGATTCCCTTTCCACAGAAAGGGCACTTTGAAGTATGAGGATCAAAACTTTTCCAGCTCCTCTTTGGAAACTAATGTGAAAATTAAGGCCTTAAAAAGTATATCTAAGCTGTCTGATGCTTTTTTAAGGAAGAGCAGGTTAGAATTCTGCTTATTTCTCGGCCCATTTCAGTGCTGTTGTGTTTTCTTTTGGTTTTTTGGGTTTTTTTTTTTTTTTTTTTTTTGCGAATGTAACGATGTGGCTAACTATTGTGTTGGAAGAGGGTTTCTGTCCTGTGGTTCTGCTTTTCTCCAGGTGCAGAGATAATTGTTTGCGCCTTTGTCTCCCTGTACATCCGCTCTCCTTTGTGACTGGTGTTAGGTTTTTATGAGGTAGCTCTCTGGAATTGGGGAACTTCCCCCAGGCTACTCCTTATGCAAAGAGTTGTTCTTTATGCAAAGCTGCAGGCCTGCCCTGGAGTCAGACTGGCCTAACCTCATTTGCACTGCTCGCTAATCGTGGAGCTGAGCTAATCATATCTGAGCATAAACACAGCCAAGTCCGTCAGGCTTTTTGAAAGTGGTGAGGAAAGTAAGCTTGTTTCTTGCTGATACATAACCATGAGAATAGTAATAAGGATGGTTATACTTAGAATTCCTAGACTTCTGAAAATCAGAGGGGTAGAATTCTTTCTTTCCTCTCTCCCCTCCACCCCTTTCCTTTCGCACCCTCCCCCCCCCAACTCTTTGTCATTTAATCAGTCGTCAGGCTTATAGGCCTTTAGAAACACAGGTTATACTGTAGCGCATTGTGCTCTGTTTAGGACAAGGGGAGTTTGCCTGCCCTGCGAGATATAAACCTGCAATGAGTTATGGAGTCACACCTCCTGAGCTCATGTTTGCTGGTGTTGTGACTTTAGGCAAGTTCCTGAACCATTCTGTACCTACTTAACTTCACTTTCCTCATGGGATAATAACAGTCCCTACCTCACCGTTAAGTGCTCAGCAAGGTCCCGGCAGTGGTGAGCATACCCAGTAAATATTAGCTGCTACTGATTCACATGTATAGGATCACAGTATGAAAGAGCGCAAGGGGATCGTCAAGGTTACTGGAACAACCTCTGTATTTTATAGACGGGGAAACGGAATCTGAGAGATGTTATGGAATTTCCTCACCAAGACTGGAGCTGATGCCCCATCTAGGTGTTATACTAGAAATGTTTACCAGCTCTTCAGGGATTCTCATAAAGTTGACATTGATCAATGATGATAGGAAGAGACCAGGATTTTGTTTTTTCTTTCTTTCTTTTTTTTTTTTTGGTTTGGGATGAGGCTGAGTGGTTTGTGTATAAATAGAAAAAGCATACTCAACATACCTATTGTTTCTATAATGCAGACGCAGACTACAGTGTAGTGAATAAGTTTTAAAAAAACTTGGCAGGTGGAACTACACTAAAAATAGTGAAAAAGCATCATTGTAGGGGCCTAGATTTGAAACAGTTGTATTACTGCCTCTTATCCTTACAGATATGAGGTAAGTAGGATGTCACGGTGGTTTGCTGCTGGGAGAAGCAGGTTATATGTATCTTTGAGGTGAGCAGAAAAGATAAAACAGGTGCAAAGGGCATTGTGGCTCTGTAATCAGAGTGTGTTGGGGATCATTACAGGTCAGTTACTGCTAGGGTTTTTGTTTTATTTTGTTAGGTATGTGTTTATTTTGGATTATAAAAGTATTCAGTGTTTAAATTTGGAAAATACCGGAGTTCCCCTTGAGGCTCAGTGAGTTAAGAATCCAACATAGTGTCTCTGAGGATGTGAGCTTGATCCCTGGCCTCACTCAGTAGGTTAAGGATGCAGCATTGCTGCAAGGGGCTGTAGGTTGCAGATGTGGCTGGGATCCATTGTTGCAGTGGTTGTGGCACAAGCTTGCAGCTGTGCCTTTCGTTCGACCCAGGAACTTCTGTATGCTGCAGGTATGACTGCGAAGGAAAAAAAAAAAAAAAAGAACTAGAAGGAGCTCCCATTGTGGCTCTGTGGGTTAAGAACCTGACTAGTATCCATGAGGAGGTGGGTTCAATCCCTGACCTCTCTCAGTGGGTTAAGGATCCGGTGTTGCTGCATGCTAGCATGTAGGTCTTGGATGCAGTGCGGATCCCGCTTTGCTGTGGCTACGGTATAGGCCAGAGGCTACAGCTCCCATTCAACCCCTAACCTGGGAATTTCCATATGCTGCAGCCCTAAAAAGAAAAAAGAAAAAAAACCCTAGGAAAATAATACATAAACAAATTTGGAAAATACCACAAAGCTTAAAGAAAATAAAGACAGTCTAAAATCTCAACCCAGAGATAACTTACTGTTAACATTTTGGTGCTGTTTTTCTCTCTCTCTCTCTTTTTTTGGGTACGTGTATAATTGTTTCAAAAACGCAATTGAATTCACCTTATATGTGCAGTTTTATATACTAACTTAAAATAGTAAAACAATATAGAGACAAAGTGACTGTCACATTTTCAGTCCTTTAAGAAAATCTGGACTTTACCATATGCCAGAAGAATGTTCTTTGGCCTGATTTTATGTAGTAGTAATGTCTAAAGGCTGATCATGTGGCACCTTTACTTTTATCAAAATGACTCATATTTTCCCATCTGTAGGAAGTCTCAGAAATGAAAATAATAATAATCCACAGGGAAGTTTTGCCCTGGTTCAATAAGGACGGTTTAATCACTTACTTACTTAGCTCTTATCTACTATCTGTCTAATAATATTCTAGGACCAGAGTACAGTCATAATCTGCTAATTTATGTTAAATTAACTGGTTGCCAGATAAAGCCGGGTAACTCCAGTTCATAGCAGAGAGCAATCCATTTTTGCCAGGAAAGATTCATTTTCGTCATATGCAGAAAGGAAAGCCAAACATTCAAGGAATATGAATTATAGACAATATAGAAATCTGAGGGTAAAGATTCTTCCCTAGAATATTTTGTGTTTCCATGAATTCATAAAGTAGAATTTCAGAAAATAAGCATGGTTGTTAAATAATGGCTACATGTATTGGACATACCAATCAGTGTACCTTCTTTGGGGCTAAATATTATCACATTGAAAGATACTGGCAGTAAATTCGGTATTACTAATATCACTTAAAGTGGTTTATAGGAATTTAAAGATGTCACTGTTTTTCCTACTTCACATGTATAGATACATTCAATTTAACTTCAGGAATGTGCTTCCATTTAATAGTTTATAATTAAATGCTTGTCCTTTTTAAACATTTCTTTTCCAAGATTCTTTACGCCAGATACTTGATGATGTTTAAAATGTAGTTCTGAAAAATAGAGGGTTAAAAATAACATTTGGAAGGGAAGTGAGCATAGGGATTGACTAGGAAGGGGCTTGAGGAAACTTTCAGGGTTGATGGTCATATTTCATATCTTCATGGGGATTTGGGTCACACAAGTGTGTGCATTTGTCCAAACTGAGCAGATACATACTTACTCATTTTATGAAGTTTTACGCCAAAAGTATTTAGAGGGCAGCTTAGTGATCTCTCCACTTTGCTTGGAAATGCATGAAAAAATAAGGTGAAATAATAGATGGACTGATGGATGTATTTGGGATAAGAAAGTCGAGCAGAATGAAAATGGTGAGTATATGGGTGTTCACTATGAAATTCTTTCAACTTTGCTGTATGTTTGAATTTTTTTTTTTTTTTCTTTTTGGTGCCTTTTAGGGCCGCATCCTCGGCATATGGAGGTTCCCGGCTAGGGGTCCAATTGGAGCTACAGCTGTGGGCCTACACCATAGCCAACGGCAATGCCAGATCCTTGACCCACACCTCATGATTCCTAGTCGAATTTGTTCCCACTGCGCCACGATGGGAACTCCTGAAAATTTTCATAATAAAATGTTAGTTTAGAAATGTTATAAATCAAGGTTCTAGTTACCTACTATGGGGCAGAATTGGAGCTATTTGAATCTGACCTCTGACTTGATCATTTTAACTTTGAGATGGATAGAGAAAGAGCTAAGAATCGTTGGAATCTTCACCTTTCCCATGTTAAGGCTCCCACAGCCTTTCTCATTGAGTCTAAAGATTATTTTCTGATTTTTGTTACTGTCCTGTAAGTGGTCCAGGGACATACACCCTGTATAATCATCAAAAATAGCACCTGTGTTCATTTCAACATACAATATCCAGTAGGTACATAGACACTACTTTTTACTTTTTAAGGCTAGTGCTCAGTCCAAACCTATATTGTTCTGTTCTCCTGCCTTACTCTACAGACTTCTGTCTGGATGTTTTCTGTTGTCCTGATTTCCAGTTCACTAATTCTCCTTTTTGTAGTCCAGTATTAAACCCATCTGCTAAGTTCTCAGTTCTTGAATTTTTATTTGATACTTTTTTCATCCTATTATCTGGTTCTTTTGATATTCAGTCATTTGGTGTCCCGTCTCTTAGCATGCCTGGTAATTTTTATTGAAAACTGGATGTTGGTGTATAAAAAATTGTAGTGGCCCTAGATGATTTTATCCTTTTGTGGAGAAAAGCTCACTTTATTTGCTAGTCAAAAGGATGAGAGAACTGATCCAGCTTATCCCATCAGGAATTGAGCTCACTAAAGCTAGGGTGTGGTTTTGGTAAGGTTCCTATTTACTTCTGCTTTGCCTGCTCTTCTGGGAGTAGCCCTGAAGTAGTCCAGCTGAGGACTTGGGATGTTTGCCATGGCCCTACCCCCATGGCGCGTCCTGAACTTTAATCTTTGTCTCCTCAGCACATGAGATGTGTTCTTCAGAGGCTTCCTGTTGGGTTTCTTAGCCTCCTGACCTGTGCAGCTTTGGGATTCTACAAATCTCTCTCTTTTTAAAAATCCTTTTTACGGCCACACTTGTGGCATAGGGACGTTCCCAGGCTAGGGGTCCAGTCAGAGCTGCAGCTGCTGGCCTCTGCCACAGCTCATGGCAATGCTGGATCCTTAACCCACTGAACAAGGCCAGGGATCAAACCCACATCCTCACGGCTACTAGTCGGGTTTGTAACGGGAATTCCAAGGGATTCTACAAATCTCTTAAGGAGAAAACTGGCTGGATTCTTTTCACTAGGATCCTGGCCCCTTAAGTCTCTATTTTTTTTTTTTTTCCCTCAGACTTGAGGTATTGCCAAAAGCTCTCCTGGTTTTGCTGCCTCTTAGTAATGGCTCCAGTCCTGTCCCCAGTCTGTTTGCCTGCTTCCTCTGCCTTGTTCTTGGTACCCAGAATTGCAGATACCCAGAGGGAAAAACCAACTGCAGGATGTTGGCTCACTGGCAAGCATTCTCCCTTCTCCAAAATTTTGTCTCCTCAAGTCCTGGTTGCCTCAGCAGCTCCCCAGAGTCTTTGGATTATTGTTGTTTAAAACTGTATTTGGCTTTTCTAGCCGTTCTCCGAGGAATCCCTGGGCTACAGTAAGCTACTTGTGATAGTCAGAAGCACACTGAGGTAACTTTATATAAACTTTGCTCATGTGTTTTTCCTTATGTTATAGAAGAAATGATATTATTAGGTTTTGCTCCACTTATTAAGAAAGACATGTTCAGTTCAAAGAGAATTGAAAAGAAATATTGAAAGAAATATGATCTGTCTACTCATCTAAAAGTAAACCAGGAGTTCCCGTCGTGGCGCAGTGGATAACGAATCCGACTAGGAACCATGAGGTTGCGGGTTCGATCCCTGCCCTTGCTCAGTGGGTTAACAATCCGGCGTAGGTCGCAGATGCGGCTCAGCTCGGATCCCACGTTGCTGTGGCTCTGGCGTAGGCCGGCGGCTACAGCTCCAATTGGACCCCTAGCCTGGGAACCTCCATATGCCTCGGGAGCGGCCCAAGAAATGGCAAAAAGACAAAAAAATAAAATAAAAAAATAAAAGTAAACCAGCCATTAATAAACTTACTTAGATATTACTACCATGCTTTTTGTCTGACAATATTAATGGTTAATTTAAAAGTGAACATTAGCACAAATGAGTTAAATGATTTGTCTAGGGCAGAGTTTCTCTATATTGTCACTAGTGCTATATTGGGTTGGATAATTCTTTGTTGCTGGGGGTGTCCTGTGCAGTTTAGCAGCACGCCTGGCTTTTTACCCCAAGATCCTGTAGCTACCCCCTTCCCCAGCTGTGACAGCCAACAATAGTGTCTCTTGGGGAGCTACATGTCCCCTAGGGAGCAAAATCACCCCTGCTTGAGAGCCGTTGGTCCAAGAGGAAGGATTCGTTTCCCAATTTGATATATCACAGAGAAGAGGAATTGAATTTTGAGTTACCCAAGTTACTGTCTTTTACCCATTGGACGATTTTCCGGCTTTATTCTTAGTCTACCTGATGGTAGACACTGGGGCCCTGGAATGGTTATAAAAGTGAATGGATTTTGTTACCTTTAGCTTGCCTGCTGTGCCTTGGGAGCTTAGGTCCCTTGTTTACCTGTCCTAGTGTTGAGAAGACAGACTCTTGATTTCCAGATGATGGTAACTGGTCCGGGCTGTGTGTGACATCTCCTTGGGCTTTGCGCTGTGGCCGTCTGTTTTCACTGTGATCTAACACATGTATAGTCTAAGCCGACAGGAGCAAATTAACACAGGAAGTCCACTCAGAATGTAAATCATCATTTGGAATTTAAGGGTTAAAGGGCATAAAGAGATCAGAATTAGGGCTAAAACTAGGGCTTAAAAGTGGAAAAGAGCTTAGAAGTGAATTGGAGTGGACATTTCTGAATGGTAGGACACTGCCAAAAATGATTCAACTCTGTGCCACTCTTTTACTCTGCAGACATCTTCCTGTTTTCCAAATCATCCTGCTTTCTTATTAATAATGCACAACCTTTTTTTTTTTTTTTTATGATACTCCTTTCCCATCATGCCTCTTAGGTGCTGAGTCAGAGAAGATTGCTATAGCAACAGCTTAGCATCAGGGAAGTGGAGAAATCCCCCTGCAAGGCCCAAACGCTGCCATCTTTCCCGCTCGCATATCTCATAGCAGCTTTGCACCTTAATGACTCTCAAGCTTCAATTCAGGGATGCATTTTTCTTACTCTTAAAGGCTTTAAAATTTAGAAATGTCTCTGACACGAGGTATTTGAAAGCTCTTAGAAGTGGGTCTGAAAAAGAAAAAAATTGGCCTGAATGTAAGTGTGAATTGCATTTGATTTCTGGCATAATAGCTGTCATTTTCCCACTTTTCTATTATTGTCTGGATATGGCTTTTCTGAGTTCCTTAATTTCTGTTTTGTAAAATTTAAAATATTTTCACATTACCTTTATGATAGACAGCTGCTAGGAGTTGAACATACGCAAGAGTTGGACAAGTAATTAATTGCTTGGGGGCATTAGGGTCCAGGGTTGGAGCCAACATTTTTCTCCCCTACCTTTGCCAGCCCACGGCCTTCTGGGTGGCCACTCATGGTCTGACCTTCGAGAGCTCAGCCACTCTGTCCCTGCCGTTTTCAAATGCAGGTCGGTCTGGGCCACAGAGTTTTATTTCTGGTTGGTTAGATGTGACTGTGCTATGATGGGCCCTGGAGGGAAAAAGGAACTGTTGAAGCCATTGGGTTTGCTGTCCAAGTTGAGGGCATACTCAGCACACCAGCTGATGCTCCATGGAGAAGGTGCTGCAGGGTCTCTGAGCATTGTAGCCTTGTACTCGTGTTTGCCTTTAAACCATGACACGTCTTAACAAACTTGTATAATCAGTGTATTGATGTGCTATGGTACATTTAAGTGTGTAAATCAGGATTTTCCCAGAGTGATGGTCTTCATTGTTGTCTTGGGTTTTATTTTTATTTATTTATTTATTTTTTTGTCTTTTGTCTTTTTTTTTGTTGTTGTTGTTGTTGTTGCTATTTCTTGGGCCGCTCCCGTGGCATATGGAGGTTCCCAGGCTAGGGGTCGAATCGGAGCTGTAGCCACTGGCCTACGCCAGAGCCACAGCAACGCTGGATCCGAGCCGCGTCTGCAACCTACGCCACAGCTCACGGCAACGCCGGATCCTTAACCCACTGAGCAAGGGCAGGGACCGAACCCGCAACCTCATGGTTCCTAGTCGGATTCGTTAACCACTGCGCCACGATGGGAACTCCTGTCTTGGGTTTTAAAGGTAGCCTAGAAGTTATTTACCTCTCTTGATAATCAGAATAACAATATGGATAAAAAGAATAATTACATGTGAACTCTTTGTAATATCATCGTGATTTTTCTGTAAGTCTAAAATTATTCTAAAATAAAAGGCTTATGAAAATAATAAAAACTATGACTCACTAAAGGCCTACTCTGTTCTAATCACTGACTTTTCGGTCTTAACATTTGTTATTTTCAACCCTTGTTAAGACTGTGAGAAACTTTAGTCTTGACCACACCACCAAGTAAGGTCCAGACTCAGACCTTGGCCCGAGTTCAAAGACGAACCCTACCCCGTTTCACTTCCTCTCTGTTTGCAGGGGAACGAGGATAGAATTATTTGAACAAGTGGCTCCTTTGGTTTATCTTTTAAGTCTACACATAAGCCTTGATAGTTTTTCTCTTATAGCACCACTAATACTACATGGCATGTAATTGATTTGCATGCTTGTGTTCTTGGTATGCAGCCTCCATCAGTCCAGGGACTAACTTTTTCTCTTTCTTTGAAAATTAAATTACGGAGTTTCCATTGTGGCTCAGTGGAAACGAATCTCACTAGGAACCATGATGTTGTGGGTTCGATCCCTGGCCTCTCTCAATGGGTTAAGGATCTGGCATTGCTGTGAGCTGTGGTGTAGATTGAAGATGCGGCTCGGATCTGATGTTTCTGTGGCTGTGGTGTAGGCTGAGAACTGTAGCTCTGATTGGACTCCTAGCCTGGAAACCTCAATATGCCACAGGTGAGGCCCTAAAAAACAAAACAAACAAACAAACAAAAATTAAATTGTAAACTAACATATGAGTTCTAATACACAGTCCTTGTCTTAGAGCTTTGCATGTGTTACAACTTCCTCAGCCAGTAAGGTAGGTATTATTACTTCTCTCATTTTATAGGTGAGGAAATTGAGGTACAGAGAATCTGGGTAACTTGACCAAGGTTACTCAGCTACCCTGTGACAAAGCCAGGACTCAGGCCAGGTGGTCTTATTCTGGAGGCTAGGCTCTTAAACACTAAGCTGTAGTCCCACTTTAGAACGTCTTTGGATCCCCCTTGCTTTGTAGTAGACTTAAGTGTTGATGGATGGTTAGATTAATAAATTAATGAATATAAAAGCAACTCCCTGGAGGGTAAAAACATGAAATTCTGATTTTTATATAGTGTTTTCCTCTTTGGGTTAGATCAGAAGGTGTAAACAAATCAGAGTTTGTAAACAATCCTAGATAGGCCCTGGTGAGGATTAGGGTCAACTGGAAAGGTTGTAGTCTTTTAAAAGGAGGCAGCCACCAGGCTACTCAGCACCTGATGATTACATCAGAGTGGGAATTGTACTTCCATTTTTGCTAGATCTTCTAGTATTTCAAGAAAATCTAGCAGTCTGGATCTTTATGTGAATAATAATAGCAGCGAATATTTAAATAAATATACTGCTTACTATGTTCTGGGCTTTATTTATTTATTTATTTTGGCTGCACCCGCCGCATATAGAAGTTTCCCAGCCAGGGATCGATTCAAGTCTCTTCTGCAACCTATGCCACAGCTGTGGCAATGCCAGATCCTTAACCCACTGTGCCACAGCAGGAACTCCCCAGGCTTTATTACTAGTGTGTTACAAATATTAACTCATTTAATCCTAAATAAAAATTGTTATCCCCATTTTATGGATGAAGAAATTGAGGCACAGAATGGTTTAAGTAATTTGCCCAAGATCATTCAGCTGACTAGGGTTTATCCCTAGGTAATTCTATTCCAAAATTGATAACTTTTAACTCACTAAACTATCTGACAGTCATTCAGTTTTAAGATGAAAGGAAAACCAGAAATGCCTAATTAGCCAAACAAAACACATTTGTGTGTAGAAAGTTTGCAGGGTCCCATCTGAACATTCACTGTTTGTGAGACCAAAACAATTTCTAAGATAATTTTTTCATTAATCATTTGAGTTGAGAATTTTTATCCGCTGTATACAAGCTTATTTCTCTATCATTTTTCTGTATTTTTATTTTCCTCTTATAAAGGAATGTAAGCTACATAAAATTCAAACATTACAGAAATATGTAATCTTAATAAAAAATCCTTCATAATCCCACCTGTTCCTCCAAGTCGCTGCTGTTAACCATCCTGGTGCACGCTCTTCTAAGCTTTTTTCTAAATATAAACTAAGGTGTTACTAGTTTCTGAGTCATTTCAGGTATACTCGTGTTGTTAAACATCAAAAAATTGTATTTGGAGTTCCCGTCATGGCGCAATGGTTAATGAACCCGACTAGGAACCATGAGGTTGCGAGTTTGATCCCTGGCCTTGCTCAGTGGGTTAAGGATCCGTGGTAGCCATGAGCTGTGGTGTAGGTCAGCAGCTACAGCTCTGATTGGATCCCAGCCTGGAAACCTTCATATGCCACCAGTGCGGCCCTAAAAAGACAAAAAAGACCAAAAAAAAAAAATTGTATTTGTTAAGCCATTTCCTTATTGGGTTAGTTTGTTACTTGATAAATTGAAAACCTGGAGTTCTTAGAGATTGCCCTTTCACGTTTCCTTGATAATCTTGATAGTGGGGCATAAATTTGCTATCATTCTAACATCTTTGACTTTTCCTGCATGATATATTTTTCTCCTTTTAAATATTGCTCATAAAAACTAGAGTTGCTAGTTTTGTTAGCACAGTGGTTTTTGTTTTTGTTTTTCGTGAATATACCGTTTCTTTAACCTACTTTATCAAAACAAGAATTTGTTTTCCTCTAGTTCTGGTCATTTCAGCTAAAAGGGTGATATGAAAAGCAATATTAATGGAATATTGGAATAGAATAATAGGAAATGTATAAATTAAGATGTCAATTTTTGAAGATTAAAAATACGGTTTAGTAGAATATGAATAAATTGGAGATTATAGCTTGAAACAGGTTTCAGATTTTGAGTACATGGCATTTATTACTTAACTGAAACTCTAGACTGGTGTTTGACTTTTTAATTTAGATATTTAACTTTGGAAGTCTTTGTATTTGGAATGTATTATAAATGAAAATTATGTTTTCAGATTCTTCTAAAGTGCAGATCCTAATTTTTCCCATATCTTTTGATTTTTATCCCCTGTGATTAGAATAGACATCTTGAATTTGGCTTTAGGCTCACTAACTATACCATGCATACTCTTTCAACTATATTTAACAAATATCTGTTGGGCTGTTATGGTATGCCAGGCACTGTTTTTGGGATATATAAGCAAAACATACAAAAATCTCTGCCCTCTGGAGTTCCCACTGTGGCTCAGCAGGTTAAGAACCCAACATTGTATCTGTGAGAATGAGGGTTCAATCCTAGGCCTTGCTCAGTGGGTTAAGAATCCAGTGTTGCCACAAGCTGCGATGTAGGTTGCAGATGCTGCTTGGATCCCTTGTCATTGTGACTGTGGTGTGGGCCAGCAGCTGCAGGTCAGATTTGACCCCTAGCCCGGGAACTTTAATATGCCACAGTTATGGCCCTAAACAGGAAAAAACAAAAACAAACAAAAATACTACCTTAATATTCTTTTTTTTTTGTCTTTTTTGTTGTTGTTGTTGTTGTTTCTTGGGCCGCTCCCGCAGCATATGGAGGTTCCCAGACTAGGGGTCGAATCGGAGCTGTAGCCACCGGCTACGCCAGAGCTACAGCAATGCGGGATCCGAGCCGCGTCTGCGACCTACACCACAGCTCACGGCAACGCCGGATCGTTAACCCACTGAGCAAGGGCAGGGACCGAACCCGCAACCTCATGGTTCGTAGTCGGATTCGTTAACCACTGCGCCACGATGGGAACTCCAACCTTAATATTCTAATGTGTAGAGGTCAAGCCAGACACAAAAGAAAGTTATGTATCATATTAGGTGACTGCTATGGAAAAAGATAAGCAGAGCAGGGGAGAGGTGTAGATATGTGGGATTTTTGGCAGGGAGGCAAGGGTTGCAGTTTGAAATATAGCAAGGTTAGGGAAGGTCTGGCCGAAGTGACAACTGAATAAACACTTTGAGGAGGTGCACCAGTAAGCTGTGCAATTGTCTAGGAGAGATCAGCCCCTCGTACAGAGCTGCATGAGCTGTGGCCTTGAGGTGCCAACTTGCCTTTGGCACCTGTGGTGCTCAGAGCAGAGCAGAGGTGTTGGGGAGATGAGGTATACATTGTTGAGAGCAGGGCTGGGCAGACTCACTCTGTCAAGGGCCAGCTGTAAATGTTTTAGGCCTTGTAGTCTCTGTAGCAACCACTCAGCTCACCTCGTAGCTTGTAGTGCTGAAGCAGCCATAGACAATACATAAACCAGTGAGTGTGGCAGTGTTCCAATAATACTTCATTTACGAAAACCAGCAGTGGGTAGGATTTGGTCCTTGACGTTTGCTGACTCCTGATTTAGAGACTTGTAGGCCATTGTCCAGAGTTTTGACTTTTACTCTGAGTGAGACGAGAGTTCGAGTTTGTTGGAGGCTTTTGAATAGGGGAGTAAGATCTACTGGCTTCTGTTTTTCAAAGATGACAGTTGCCTGACTGAGCATGACTGTAGAAGGGCAAGGGTGAGAGGGTAGAGTTACTGCTAAACCAGGACAGGACGGCGGCAGGTGGAGCAGGTTCCTCAAGGACTGTGATTTGGCTTTGGGCCAGTTAAGTTTGGGAGGACTGGTGGACATCCAAGCAGAGATGTGGAAGATGCAGTTGGTATACAGACGGGGTGTTTGGGGAGAGGTCCAGGCGAGGCTAACAAACCTAAGCGCATTCAGCATGCATGGAGCACATCAAGTCCTGAGACTTGACGCAGGAGAGAAGCAGGTGAGCACGGTAGCTGTGTCTGCTCTGTTTGGCCACTTTGGGAGTGTTGGTTCTTTGAACTCTTAAATGGATTTTAAGTACAGAACCTTTATGATCCTTGGGTTAGGTTTATTATTTACCACTGATAATCTTGTTAAGTTATAATTCCAGGTTTTACATGCAGCTTTTTATAAAATTGTGGTAAAATAAGCATAATTTAAAATTTACCATTGTACCCATTTTAAGTGTACAGTCTAGTAGCATTAAGTACCTTGGCAATATTGTGCAACCATCACCACTGTCTGTATTTAGAACCTTTTCATCATCCCAGACAGAACCGGCACTCATCAAACAGTTCCCCAGCCCCCCTTTCTCCTGGCCCTTGGTCATCGCATTTCTACTTTCTGTTTCTATGAATTTGCCTGTTCTAGGTACCACCTGTAAATGGAATCATACAATATTTGTGCTTTTGTGTCTGGCTAAGTTAGCATAATGTTTTCAAGGTTCATCCGTGTTACAGCATGTGTCAGTGTCTATTTTTCTTTTTAAAACCTCTCATACTGAGTCTTATTTCTAAGAGTTCTTTGCTACAGAGTGGAATTGATAACTCAGCCTCATGTTCTAATATACACATGGTCTTTGTTTCTGGAAAGCTTTAAGAGTTTGTAGAAGTGCCTCTTCAGCTCATGCAGCCCTCTTTCTTATTTGTGCTTCTAGTAAAATAATAACACTGGTATTGGGTAGCTGGCCAACGTGATTTGATGGATTTTCTGATATTATGTGCCCCATTTAATCAAAAAAATTCTCACTCGGAATTGATAGAAAACCTGAAAAAGTAGCAGCTTAAAGGTAGCAGTCAAGTCAGGATAGATTGCTTCTGGAAATGGGCTGCGAGGTGTTTGGGGGAGTGTAATTTTACAGCTGGCTCATTTGGCAAATTGCTGAGCTTGGGGGCAAGTCCTGTAATGTTTGCCTCCCCCTTCAGAGCAATGATATTTGCCATGTCTCCTAAATAACCTCTTCACTCTTTGATAACAGCCATACTGATGGCAGTGAGTGCACTGAGGGAAAACCCGGCTCTTCTTTGGTCTTGAGGGTTAAGTCCAAGCTCAGCTGACATGTGAACAAGGTGGTGTTGACTTAACCAACGTTGGGTCTCATAGGCAAGGCTCAGTGATGTTCTTGCCTGTGGTGGCAGAAAAAGATGAAGGATAGAAGGAAAATTAATTTTCACCTTCGCTTTGGGACGGGCAATTGCAGAAAAACCTTTGTTAGTTTAAAAAAATTAACAAGAAAATTGGAGGCAAGAAGTCTTTTTGAAGATGCAGTGGATCTTTCATGTCATTTCCTGTAATTTCACTGCGCCATCCCAGCAATGCTGGAAATAAGTCACTGTTGAGAGTTGAAAAGGAAGATCAAAGTATCCATTGTTCTCTCCTTTTGAACTGTGGGTGGCTTTGGGTCTTGGCCCTGGGGTTTAATTTTTTTCTTTTCTTTTCTTTTCAGGGCCACATCCTTGGCTTATGGAGGTTCTCAGGCCAGGGATCCAGTCGGAGCTGTAGCCACCAGCCTGTGCCACAGCCACATTATCGCCAGAACTGAGCCGTGTCTGTGACCTACACCACAGCTCACAGCAACACCAGATCCTTAACCCACTGATCAAGGCCAGGGATCAAACTTGCATCCGCATGGATACTAGTCAGATTCATTTCTGCTGAGCCACAACGGGAACTCCTTAATTTTTTTTTAATGTCATCATTTAGTGGGCAAAGGATGAAATTAATGTATGCAGGGGGTTGGAGAGGACTTTGCTTTGGTCTCCAGGAACCTTGAGAACTTTTTTTTTTGCTCCTATTAGCAGTGACAGCAGTGACAGTGTCTGCGTTGAAGTGTATTTGGAGGCCAAGAGTCTTCAAGGTCTTAATAGCAAACTTAGTGGTGCTTTTTAAGCCAGGTCAAAGCAATGATTGACTCCCAGGTTATTTTTCTATACAATGGAAATAATGATACTTCGCCAAAATTAAATGAAACCTCTTGTTTCTTAATTTTCTTTTCAATCAAGGCTTATGCAAGGAGGAAGGTTGAGAGAAGTGTGTTTTTGTTACGCATCTCTCACTGTGTCCCCCAAAGACTTGAGCTCCTCAGTGGCTTCCAGGCTTCTGTGATTATGTATCTTATGTACAAACATGCATTGATAGGCATTTTTCAAGACCTCATGGCCAGCTGATTATAAGTCTTGCCCTTCAGAGGCAGCGCTCACCTGCCCTTACCGGAAGGTGTGTCCACTTTAGGACTCCTGGCTGGTGTCTAGCTTGTGGTTGCAATAGGAACGCATCTGCATTCTTTGAACAATAGATGAATAAACTCAGGAAAGGGCCTAAACTCTCATCCAACCAAATTATTATCCACCTGTCCTGGGCTATAAATAATGCTGTGACATGCATTCAGTCCTATTTGAGTTCCAGGGTTGGCTGTGCTTTTCTATCTTGATTTCCTTGGGCTGTCTCTGGGAAATTAGGAACCAAGTTGACCTTCATCTTCTAATTTAGCCCAGGAGCCCTAGGCTGGATCTGATTGGCTTCTCAGGAGGGGTGAGATCTAGGCTCTCTTCCAACGTCATTTGATTCTCTGTCTTGCCATTCTGCTCTTCATTTTATGAAGACATAAAATGTGTTTACTCTGAGTCCTAACGTGGAAAATTTCTTTTAGTGCATGTGATAACATTTGATTTAAAAGATATTTCACCTTTCACATTAGCCAAATCCAGATGTAGTTTTGGAGGGTGTGACTCTTATTTTGTTTCACCTTCTGGCTATGTGTAATTTTTGTTTTATCTATTCAGCTGCATAATAATAATAATAATAATAATAATAATAATAATAATAAAGCAGTGTCGACTCTTTCCCTCTGCAGACACTTCCACTTTGAAATCAGATGCATGTCAAATAGAATAATAAAAGAAAAGCCTGACTTTAACCTAGTTACCATGGGTTTGCCTGCATTGGGATCAGAGCTTCATGTTTACTGTCTAAATGGTGTAAAAGGGGATTAAAAAATGGAAATAGCAGTACACTTTAGCCAGTGTGGACACTGACAGTCAATAGTGCCATCCTGGAATGCTGCTTTTGGGAAACTGGAGTGGAGGTGGGTACTGGGCAGGAGGCGGGGCTGGAAGGAGATTGTGAGCTCTTTTACCCAAGTATCCGTGGTGTGACCTGAGGGCCAGACTTTTGGGAAGGAGGTTAAGCCTTCTCATACTCAAAATAACTTGTACTTGCAGTTTCCGTCGTGGCTCAGTGGCTAACGAATCCAACTAGGAACCGTGAGGTTTCGGGTTTGATCCCTGGCCTTGCTCAGTGGGTTAACGATCCAGTGTTGCCACGAGCTGTGGTGTAGGTTGCAGACATGGCTTGCATCTGGTGTTGCTGTGGCTCTGGCGTAGGCCAGTGGCTACAGCTCTGATTAGACCCCTAGGCTGGGAACCTCCGTGTGCTACAGGTGCGGCCCTAGGAAAGACAAACAGACCCCCCCCCCCCAAAAAAAAAAAAGATAACTTGTCCTTAAGTGTGGTTCATCTTTGCACGATAGATGGTGTGGTTGTGGTCCTCTTTGAAGCCTTATGGTTCCTGTTGTAGCCCACACTCACCAACTGACATCAAAAAGTTGTGGCACTTTCTGGCTAATACTCTAAGGTTCTTCTGAAAAGCCTGCAGAAATGCCCCGGGGAACAAAGAAGCCATCAAAACTGTGTCCCCCCTTTAAAAGGTAGACATACACACCCCTCCTAGGGTGGTATGAGGGTGCCCACCCCCACAGTTTGAATGATGATGCCTTTATGTTGTAGAGGAGCACGGAGGTAATTCTCTGCTTACCCCCTTCCTTACTCACCAGAAAGCAGCCTCTTAAACACAGAGTATGAATGCCATTTGATATTATTCATTTAAAGAGTGACGACTGTTGTGTAGTCTTCTCTCTCTCCTTCCTTGAGATGGGCCAGGAGAGGCTGTTCACTGTCTGCTGTCTGCCGTGCCTCGCCTTCCTTCCGCCGGCTTCCTGCCAGTTGCACGTGTGCCCGCTCTAGTCCTAGTATCTGGAGGCCTTCCCAGACTTACAGCCCCTGTGTAACTAACTGCAAGGCGCACAAAGTGTTGCCCATCGGAGCAGCATGACTTTTTAAAGAAGGAAGAGGTCAGTTGGCAGGTACATTTGCACTGGGTCTGGAAGGGGCTCATTCATCGCTTCTCTCTCTCTCTCTCTGGACGAGGTTGGTATAGTCTTCAATCAATAGCTTAACTTCATCACTGCTTTTATTACCATTCCCGGCATAAATTATTTAGTACAAATGCAGGCATAATCTCATACAATTACTTAGTATTAGCGTCCTGCTGTGAGCATCATTTTCTTGTGTTGTGCTCTAATCACAAATTAGCAAAAGACACTCCAAAAAAATCCTCTCTGGTTCTACTTAGAGAGGCCATGTGGGTAGAAGGCTATCATTTGTACTACCTGATTTTTTTTCCCCCCTTTTAGGTGAATTTTTCTTTTATTACGGTATAGTTCACAGCTTTCCGAAAACAGTTTGTTTTTGTTTTTGTTTTAATTTACTTTTTACCTGATAATATTTAAACCTCTTAAAAATTTGCCAATTACCCCATCAGTAGACTGAGTCACTTTATGAGCAGGATTCAGAAAGTGCCAAGTTTTGTTTGGGGAGCTGGAGCTGGAGCTGGGATATGGGGAGAGGCAGTAATAAAACTCTAGCCAGAAGACTCAGGGCCTACAGTTAAGTTCAAGAATTAGGTTTATTTTAGGGTGGACTCCCAGTACTGTGACCCTATGCTAAAGATGAAGTCACTCAGCCACCCCTTTAGTAATTTGCCATATTGTTGAAGTAAAGTCTAGAGCTGAAAATTTTGATCCTTTTTAAACAGTGATCTAATTGTGAAAAGCACAGATGGCCACTGACAGTTTACGAATGTTAGGCATTTGCTGATTTTAAAAATAACTGTGAGAAGGGAAAATCAAGGTGAGAAGAGAGACTAAAAATCAAATGGCCGCGTTGGGTTTGGGGTTTTCAGACAGCACGAGAAACAAAACACAACAGAGGTAATATTAAATTTGCTCATGGAGTTATTTATAATAGCCGGGTTTTGCCTCCCTGGACACCGAACCCCCAGTGCATTCATGGTGATAGGTTTATTGGTCAGAGGCACCTGCTGACAAACCCACAGGGTCATAAGCAAGTTTGAACGCCTGGGGAATTGAGTTGTTGGGTGTGGTGGGAAATGTTAATTGGCCTCTGCTAAGATTCTTATCCCTTGATAAACTTACTCCCTCTGGCAGTCTCGTTAATATTTAAAAATAAAGTGCTAAATCTATTACAAAGGACCGTAATTTAATTTTTGTGGCCTTTCAGTGCTGTGTGGTTGCCAGCCAAGAGTCAGTATCCTAAGGTCTTTGGGTGTTCTGAGTTTTAGCCTCGGCAGTGTTTCTCAGTGTGGGGTGTGTAAGCCGAGGAATTGGTTTTGGTCTGAGAGAAAGCCCGTCTCAGGAATTAGTCATTTTTCTTTTGGTGACCCTGCGAAGGTCGCTGAGGAGAGGGATACAGACGCCAACCTCAGGAACCTGCATGCGAGAGGAAGGGCGAGTGCCACTGGGTTGGTCCTTCCTGAAGTCTTTTCTCCTCCCCTCCCTTTTCACCCCAAGCGCATGCTTTTTTGGTGATAGTTTTCCTTGTCTTCGTCTTGGGTTTTGTGTCATTGAGATCCGGGCAGTAGGAGTGGCATTGTCTGGGATCCCAGTGGGTTGCCATGTCTCTTGCGCGGAGTTGGGGCGTGGCAAGACCTGAAATTGTAGAGACAGGTTTTATGGACTCTTCTAAATCATGCTTAGCATGAGGAATTGGAACTTGACCTTGAAGGTGGTGGAAAGCCATTCAAAGATTAAGTGAGGGAGCAAAGATTAAGTGAGGGAGCGGCAGAAAGATTTAAATACAGTTTCTCTTCAGGTTTCCTGAGGTAAAATAAAGAATTGGGGAAGGGGCAGAGAATAGCCACTGAAAGCTTTTAAGTTCTCATGTGACCGTCCCTAGGGTATTTATTCCCTTTACTGTAATTTTTTATCCATTTACAGAATTCTTACAATAGTATTAATATACTTGAACTTTAATTGGTAATTTATATCCATCCAGAGTCCAGCTTCTGCAGCTTCTTAATGTTAGCAATGCCCAGTTCGATCCCTTGGTCAAAGGTGCCTGTCTCATCTCTCCATTGTAACTATGCATTTTGCTCTTTGCAATAAAGTAATCTGTGGGAAGATTTGATTTTTTTTTTTTTTTTGCCACACTTGCATCGTGTGGAAGTTCTGGGACCAGAGATTGAACCTGGGGCCACGGCAGTGAAAGTGCCAAATCCCAACCACTAGGCCTCCAGGAAACGGTCAAGAATTTGTTTTTAGTGTCCCAAAGTAGTTCTTACAAGTCTTGACCACAATTTACGCTTTACAGCATTTCTTTGTAGAATACCCTTCTGTTTCCATGGTCTTGGTTGGCCTTGCATTGCTGTAACATGTGAGCATCACTTAGCTGTACAAAGAAAAGTTAACTTCAGATCATTCTGGATTGAGTGAAAGACAAATTGATGTCATAGATGATAGAAAATGAGCGGCTCAGAAGAGCCCTTTTTAGGATTAGGGTTTGATGTTTGCTGAAGACAAGCCATCTGGTCTGGAGGAGGGGTTTCATAACTACGGGGTGTTAATTTAGGGAAGGCCTTGTTTTGCTGAGTGTTTATGCCACAGAGTTAAGACCTTTTCAAGTGCTTTCTTTGGTAGTTACTGTCTTTCTATAGAAATCATGGCTCTGATTTCATGTGTTTGACAATTTGGGTGCTAATTTCAGCTGGAATAATGCCTTCTGGAAACACTCAAATTCTCAAAGAGTAGATAACCCTATTAGTCAGTTACAATCTTATAGGCTAAAAATAATATGATTATCATATATTATCCCCATAGGACATGGAGAATAATCTCCTTTCCAAAAGAGGATCAGGAAGGAGACCAAAGAGCTGTCTATGGAAAAATACTTTGGGGTCATGGGCTGGCTGGAGAAAACTTGCTTGGTGAAGTTATAGCAAAAGCACCAGAGGATAATTATGCATCCTTGGAGGGTAGACGAAGGTAGAATGATGGTTTGGGATTGGGGAAATTATTTGGGTCTGGAACAGGAAAGAGGGGGGAAATCCTTATTAAGGCAGAAGTTTAGTTGTGTTTTTGTGTCCCCCATATAAAAATGTCTTATCATTGTTTTGGAAAAAAATGAAAGAGAAAGCCCCGTCCTGAGACAGCATTCCTAGAATCTAGCCCTATGTATTAAGTAAGTGCTGTGTGAAAACGGCATTCTCAGTAATTGAAATTTTGAATAAATTAAAATAGATTTGCTTACTGCAAGAATTTTTCATTGTATCATACAGGAGTTTTTCTGACTCCGATGGAAATGCTGCCTGTAACAGCAAAAAAAAAAAAGGGGGGGGGGGTGGGCAGAAGACCCATAATTCTACTAAGCAGAAATGATACTGTAAACATCTTGATGTGCAACTTTCAGAATTGTTTTAGGGGCATATTTTCCTCCTCATCTTTAACACGAGGGTGATGTCCTACATACACTGTCAGACGGTGTGATTTCTTCTCACAAAATAGCAGTTACTTGGTTTTCCATGACTGTGCCACAGTTTTTTCACCCAGTCCTTTTAGGTAGGTTTTTTTTTTTTTTTTGTCTTTTTGCCATTTCTTGGGCTGCTCCTGCGGCATATGAAGATTCCCAGGCTAGGGGTCTAATCGGAGCTGTAGCTGCGGGTCTACGCCAGACCCACAGCAACGTGGGATCCCAGCTGCGTCTGCAACCTACACCACAGCTCACGGCAACGCCAGATCATTAACCCACTGAGCAAGGGCAGGGATCGAACCCGCAACCGCATGGTTCTTAGTCGGATTCCTTAACCTCTGCTGATCTTGTCTCTGGCACATTCCCATCAGTGACGTATCTTTTCGCTCTGCAAGTTTACCTCCAGGGCAGGCCCAGGGTAGTTGCAGTTATTCAATGCAAACAGCTCCAGAAAAGTAATTTATAGCTGTCTCTGACCTAGTCCTGAATTGGGCATCTTTGTTTGCAGAGCCTCTCTGGTGGGTATGTATTTCTGGAGGTTGTTAATTGATTGTCCTACTAAGAATTTTGGGGGAGGGTGGAGTTCCCATCGTGGCTCAGTGGTTAACGAACCTGACTAGGAACCATAAGTTGCTGGTTTGATCCCTGGCCTCACTCAGTGGGTTAAGGATCCGGCGTTGCCATGAGCTGTGGTGTAGGTCGCAGACGTGGCTCAAATCTGGCATTGCTGTGGCTGTGGCGTAGGCCGGCAGCAACAGCTCTGATTAGACCCTGCCCTGGGAACCTCCGTATGCCACAGTTGTGGCCCTAAAAAAACACAAAGGACAAAAAAAGAATTTTCGGGGAAACAAGTTGAAGCTTAGATCAGTTAAGTGATAGCCATAGGCTACTCAGCTAGCTAATATCTGTTTAGGCAGCATTTTCATTTCTAATCTCATGTACAGTTTAATAATTTAACAGATAATAAGACGAACAGGTCAGTGGAAATTTCAAAGCTGTTAATTTTTACCACTTGGGTTTTTAAAATTTTTAATAGCTGGGAATAATACTTAGGGTAGAAAACAAAACCTATATTTGACTTGGTGATTTTTCTGCTTCAAATGGGAAGGACTAGGAAAGCAAAAGCTTCATCAGATGAAAATTTCCCCCCAAACAAGTTTTGGGATTCCTTGCTTTTAATGTCTACCCCCATTGCCCCTCATGGTTTTCCTTAAATACTTTTTTTGTGTGAAAATTGTCACACAGTTGCTTCAGGACATTAAAATAGATGTGCCAAAGGGTATAAATTTATTGTCCAAGAAATTCCTTGTGTCTTTAAAAAAAAAAAAAAAAATCCCAAACAGCTCTCTCTTCCTAAATGTATGTCACTGTGTACCCAGAAGCTTGGATCTTGACATCTTTCTGTGTAGTATGAGTAGCCAACTTTTTAAGTAGATCTGAAGTGTAAAAATTTAAGATTCATACTAGAGCTTCAAATTTATAGCATTTTAATGAAACAATAACATTTTAGGGTTGTACCATACTATATACCAGGATCATGGGCACCCACCACTGACGTGGGATACTGGAGGCCAGGGGTATATAAGATTTTGACAGTAATGATCCAGATGAGAGGAATCAGGCAGCGAAGTATGGCAATGACCTGTGTGGACTCAGAGGACTCCTAGACATCCAGAACCTGAGAGACAATAGCACATACTTGTTAAAAACCTGGACTCTGGAGACAAAGACCTGTTGGGAAATCCTGGCTCCAAATAGTCAAGTTACTTACCCAAACCTCAGCCCTGTCATCTACAGAACAAGGGAAGTAACCTACCTCTCGGTTCATTGTGAGGGTGCAGTGAGATAATGCATAAGGTATTTAGAAAAGGCACTGGCACACAGGGACTCAAGAAATGAATTGCTTTTTACAGGAGTCCATCTCTCTATAAGCAGCATAAGTGGACTCATTCTTTACAGAACCCCTATTGTGCAGAGCAGTGACCACTGATGATCTCTGGTTTCGAGGAGAGAGATCAATTATTTTTCAGGTTGTCTTATTTCTCAGAAAATGTTGGTCCAAAAAGGCTCTGCAAGTTTTGTAGATAATCTAGCATGGCAGAAATCAAACGTCAACATTCCTGTGACGTGTTCTGTTCTTTGTTTCCCCTTGATTTTTATTCTATCTCACGTGTGTATGTGATGTATGAGGGCAAAGAAGAGATCGGGCAGTCTTCTCTTTACTTCCACTTATTCCTTTTCTGCTTCTGTTCCCTTTATATTCTCTCCTTCCCGTACCCTTTATTTTGTTTTGAAAGCGTATGACTGTGAATGGGGTATAATCTTTGGTCCGTAGATTTGTTCCACTGTTTTCCTGGAATTGTATTTGACCCTGTTAGAAATCACACAATGCGTGGTCTCTGGGGAGCGTTCAGAATGACAGTGCCTGAGGTGAGTCCATCTGGCGAAGAACACCTAGTCTGACGGGCCCACCCTGAACCCGAGGCCCACTTTTGCCCACTTTTGCCCACCGCATCCCAGCTCTCTCTCCCCTGCTGTGTATCCTGACATCTTCACTCCATCTTCTTGCTCCAAGATTTGGCAGAATATTGCTGCTCCATGTCGAGCGAAAATACAGACTTTGGTAAGATTTGGCACCAACTTGTAGTAACCAAGTGGGAATCCTTTTTCTGTTTGTCCAAAGAAGTTCCTCCTTTAAGGAACTTAGGTCTGGATACTAAAAAAACTCAGTCCTTTATCCAAAGCCATGAATTTTGAGTAGGAGTGAGTTTCCTTGTTTTGACTGGTATCTACTAGCTGGCACACCCGAAATGGGATCCCGGACCATTTCTTCATTGTCAAGCCTCTACATATTGCACACACAGCCCTTTGTGCTCTTGCTCCCCCCTGCTTTCCTGGCGCCCCCATCCCTGGGTATTTCATACATACCCATCATGTCATCCCAGCCATACCCAACTGCTTTTAGTGCCTCACATGGCTTCTCCCTCCGTTCCCTTTCCTATTTCAAGACCATCCTAGAGTCTCCTCCTCTCGAATATTTTCTGACCCCCGCCCTGCCCTCACAGTGCGAGTTACAGCCACTCTCCCGTGCTCCCTTCCACACAGCACTGGTTACAGCTGCCTTGTCCGGCTCCTCCCCTAAAGATAATGGCAAGGACTGTAGGGGTAGAGGGTGGCTCCTGGCACGTAATAGGTGTGTAATGAATGTTTACCTGGTTTGCCTTCCCTGTGTTTCTTTCTCTAAAAATGTGTGTTATGAAATTTGGCCTTATTTCTTAGTCAGCATTAATACACATACACACACACATATGCAAGCACAATACTGCTCTTTGTTTTTTTCCAGTTAACAATATATCCTAGAAATCAGTTCATAGATTTTCCTCATTCTTCTTCCTCCTGCTCCTCCTCTTCCTCCTCTTCTTCTTATTGGTAAGTGTTATTGAAGTATAGTATACATTTGAAAGTGTGCATAAATACACCAACAGCTTGATGACTTTTTCCAAAATGAATAGATAGACCTATGTAACCAGTGCCCAGGTCAAGAAATAGAAGATTACCAGAATCCTCTGCCGCACCCCTTCTCCCCCATCCCAAGGATACCTGTTCCCTGACTTCTGACATTATAGATAAGTTGTTCCTATTCTAGGGCCTTATGTACATAAAATTATACCATCTCTGTCCTTCGGTGTCTTTGTCCATATGATGGAGACTCATCCATGTGGTTTCGTTTAGTTGTAGTTTATTCTGGTTCCTATACAGTATTCCAAGACTCAAATAGGTCACCATTTTTAATCTGTTCTGTAGATGCACTTCTGGGTTCTTTCTAGTTCGGGGCTATTTCGAGTGGTTCTTCATTCTTTTGTGTGGCCTCACAGTACTCCATGTGAATGGACAGCAGTTTAGTCCACCAGTCCCTTTTGGGTGGACATTCAGTTTTTTTCCCAGTGTTTTTCTCTTACAAATAATGTTGCACAAGATTTGAATGAACTCGTGCATTATAGTAAGGAAAATAAGAAACCAAACAGCTTTGTGAGGAGTGAGAGTACCAGAGAACATTTTTAGGGAAGAGCTAATCTGTTTGGCAGCTCTGCTCAGTTGGTAAACAGGAATTGCTGAACTTTTTGTAGAAACAGTTTAGTGGTTAACTCAATGTTTTAGAGTAGAGAGCTAGTAGAAGAGAATGAAATTGGGAACTAGTACAAGGAAAGCTTGAAATCCCATATCCATGCCATTTTGGGCATAGCTGAGTTCAGAAGGCTCAGCAGTTTGTTGTCCTGGCTCAGACATTTATTTATTCAAGTATTTATTGTGCATCTTGTCTTCTAGCCACCAGGGGCATAGATTTTGCCCTCCTGGAGCTCACATTCTAGAAGGAGATAACAATAGACAAGACAAATAAGAGGAAGTGTAGTATGTTAAATAGAAACATAAAGCAGGGAAGGCGGGTAGGGGTGCGTGCACACCTACATGTGTTTGTTGGAGTTAAGACATAGATTTTGAAAAGTGGTCAGGGAAGGAATGGCTTTCTATTTAGTTCTCTCTTTATTTTATTTTTAAATTTACGTTTATTTTTATTTTTGGCCACGCCTGCGGCACACACACGTTCCTAGGCCAAGGATTGACACAAGAGCCACGGCAGTGACATTGCTGAGTCCTTAACTGCTAGACCACCAGGGAACTCTCCTTTAATTCTCTTTTAGCTTACCAAGCCAGCTGTAACAAATATTGAAGATAGACATGTTTAGGATTTAAAAAAAATGTATGGACTCTTAAGTATATAGAATCTTTTCATTGTGTCTTTTCCTCTTGGGTTCATTGTGTCAATTATTTTGTTCATAATTCGGAATGTCGGAATTCATTATCTAGTGAGGAATTTTTTATGAGTCATAGTCATTTATTAATGGGTGTGTTCAAGTGGAAATCATGTTACCTGATTTGTAAGACGTTGGAGGCTGACTGGAATTCTAATGGAAAGGGGAGAGTATGTTTTCCTGTTAGGAGACCCAGGCAGTGCTTTGCTCCCGGAAACTCTCCAGTGAAAGCCATGGCCCAAGGCTGCTTACATTGACATCTGGACGGAAATTTCCAGTTATGTAAACCTGAATGGGGCTTATTTTTCTCAGCTGAGTTATGATCGTAAGAGACGCCCCAGTCTAGATATGGGAGCTGGATAATCATTATCATTTCTCACGAAAGTATAAAAAAGTTATTAGTAACCCTGAATTTGTAGTAAATGTTATTTTAGTATTTATCACACTGCATTATATTGTCTTCCTCTTCTTCTTCGGCCACACACACGGCATGTGGAAATTCCCAAGACTTGAACCTACACCACAGCAGTGGCTCAAGCTGCCACAGTGACAATACTGGATCCTTAAACCCACTGTGCCACAGGAGAACTCCTATACTTTCTCCTGTACCTTATTCTCTGTTATGCTCATCCTTGGCCCCCAGTGAACTAGTACTGTGTGTAAAAAAAATAAAAAGCAGGAGTTCCCTGGTGGCACAGGGGTTAAGGATCTGATGCTATCACTATTGAGGCTGTGGTTACAGCTGTGACTTGGGTTCAATCCCTGGCCCAGGAACTTCTGCGGGAAAGTCGATGGTGCTCAGTAGGTACTTGTTAACACAGTGGAGGATTTGACAGCCATGTGCCAATTAAAAAAAATTTTTTTTAGCTGTGACCCAGCCACAGTTGATCAGAACTATATGTATTGGACAGTACCGTTTTTCAAAGTAATGCTCATCAAAATGTTAACACCTAACCTCACCTCTCTTTTTTTGTGCTATTTTTGTGGTTTTTCTGTTTGTTTTGGGGGGGGTCTTTGGCCACAACTATAGCATGTGGAAGCTCCTGGGATCAAACCTGGGCCACAGTTGCAGCCTGTGCCACTGCTGCAGCAATGCCAGATCCTTAACCTGCTGTGCCACGTGGATACTCCCATTTCTGTCTGTTTTTTTACTTCACTAACCATGTGACCTTGGGTAAATGACTTCCAGAGGACTTGATGTCCTTATCTCAAATAAGGAATCAAGGTGGTATCTACTTACAAAGATGTGAATTTTAAATGAGATCAGTTAGATTGAAAGCAGCATGTGTGTGCATATATACTTCCTAGTTTAGGCCACAAAGAACTGTGGGCTAAATTTAGTTAGGACTTTTAATAGGGATACTTGTAGGTTCCTACAGTTTGATCTATATAACCAACTGCAGGAGCAGAGAATGGGAGAAAGGTAGCTTAGCAGTTAAAAAGATTGAGTATTTTGCCTTTACATGCTTCATGTGAATCAGCAGTTTGTAAACTACTGTTTACCAACAACATTCAGCAGTTATCAATTGATTATCTACCATGGTGATGGAAGTTTTAAATTCTATTAATATCTAAAACAATTTCCCAAAGTGAGTTCTGCAGAGACTCACTTGATGCTGCTAGGTATGTTAGTGGGGGAGGGGGGCTGGTTCGGGAAATGGCAAGTTAGATAATTCAGCATCTCTCTTGTAGGATTTCATTTGTTATTTTTAATTTTATGGCCGCGTCCGTGCCATATGGAAGTTCCCTGGTCAGGGACTGAATCCAGGCTGCAGTTGCGGCAGCGTCAGATCCTTTAACCCACTGCACCAGGCTGGGGATCAAACTTGCACCTCTGCAGCAACCTGATTCTTAACCCACTGTGCCACAGCGGGAATTCCTGTTGTAGGATTTCTTTCTGGCCTGGAGTTACTGTGCATTGTGCATCTCCAAGAGTTGACAGCTCTTTGGTAGCAGATGAAACAGTGCTGCTGATAGTTCTGCTTGTGGCTGAGCCCATCCGACTACACCTAGACCACTAGAGTGTGGGTACCAGTCTTTGTCAAGTGTAGACTACTGGGCTGGTGTCCAGAGGAGAGCAGCCAGGATGGGGAGTGAAGTCATGGTGATACCAAGCGGGACACACAAAGGAAGTGCAAGGCCAGGTTAGGTGGAGTAGAGCTGCAGGTGGAGGGAGGTTAAAAATGCCTGTCTTCTAATCTCTGAAGTGTGGGAAAGGGATTTGACTCTTTTATCAAAGGGCAGAATGAGAACCAGTGGGTAAAAGTGACTGGAAAACATTTTGGATCCAACCCAAAGTAGAATTTTCTTGTACATACTGACTCTGTGTTCTTAGAGGGTTTAGTTTTGGGGGAGGTATTGTATGAGGAGGTATTGAAAAGTGTTCATTAAAATTCCTTCCAACCCCAAGGCCATGAATTTGCGATTATTTTCTTTTGTTTGGCAAAGTTTACTTACTCAGCCTTTTTATTTTTTCAGACTTGTGCTAATGCCTATGGATAATTAGAAAAAGCATTAATAATACATGGTTTGTGTGAATTTGTTGGTTGAATGACAGAACTAACACATGAGACCATTGTTAGCAAACTGTAGACAAATAGGAACATAAAGCAAATTTTTGATCATCTTTAACAGGAACACAAGAATTGAAGAAGGGGGAATACTGGAGAAGTATGTAGACTGGGGTCAGAAGGATTAAAGAGATTTGCGTGGCAGAAAGGAGAGCAGAGCACTGCAGATCAGCAGATGCCCCGGGATGAAGGCAAGAGATGTAGAAGGCTTTTGAGAAGGAGCAGTGTGGGTAAATCTGTAATTAAGAAAGATCCATCTGGCAGCTTTACGTAGGAGATAAAGTTTGAGAGCTTTTTCCTTAAGAGCAATCATTTAAGCCACGTGGTGCTTTGAGGGACAAGTTGCGGCTAGAAGATGGATGAGCAAGTTTGTAAACCTAGCCGTTAGAGCCTAGGTACGCCTGGTTCAGATCCATCCCTCCGTGACCTTGGTGAAGCAAGGTGGAGAAACCGAAGCCTAGACGTTGACTCTAAATTGGATAGTGTTACTTGCCTCTTAGGCTATGAGGATTACATGAGATAAAGAATTGGGTAACGAAGTGCTGAATATTACTCACTGTTATTTATTACGTAGGTATTATGCATACCTCCCCTAGAGCAGTGGTTCTAGAAATGTGGTCCTCCGACCAGCTACTCTGGTAGCACTTGTGAGCTTTTTACAAATGCAGATTCATGGGTCCCACTCACTTACTGAATCAGAGTCTCCAGGGGGTATGGGTTTGGGGGCGGGGCTAGAAGCAGACTTCAAAAAGCTCTCTAAGCAGGAGGCAGGGAAAGATTTGGGAACTGCCCTAGAGGAATCCTAGAGTTGGAATTCAAGAACTAAGAAAGGGAGGGAATTTAAAAGGCAGGCTAACTGCAGTGCTTTTGCAGTAGAGAAGATCAAAAGCTCAGAGATGATGCACTTTGGGGGAAAAGGAGGTAGTGTATTTTTTTGCAGTGCCAAACTGACAGCTTTACACACAGTGTTCAATAAATATTTGTTTTTATATGATTGAATACGACTGGTTTAGTTTTATGTCGGAGATGGAAGATTTCAAGGGATATATACTATGTATAATACACATAATATATAGCCTAAGGGATAAAAGAATACTATAGAGCCACATTAGAAATATGATCCTGAATGAAGTTTAAATCTTAGGTTTAACTGATATTTATGGACTGCCTATCTACTGTGACTGGGTGCTGGGCTTTCTACTGTAGATAGAAAATGAGATGCTACTCTTGTTTGCAGAAGCTTCACAGAATTATCCTTTTTTAAGGATTTGAAGTTATTTTTTCCCCTGTAACTTCGTCTAGCAACGGAGTACTGTCCCTGAGCTATTCTCTGCTGATGCCAGAAGTTAAACATGCAGCTGTCTTCCAGTCACCACGAGGCCTAATCTGAGACTGCTCCCTCATTTCTGAAAGCATTCTGAACAGTGACTTCTTTATCATTTTACAGCTCTGGATATACCTTAGTGATGATTTGAAACCTTTGGAAAGATTTTATGCCCCTGTTTAATGTGGGGTTTGCCACATTGAGCGTTGTGCTGCTTAATCTGCTCGTCCCCACCCCCATCTCCAGTACTAGCGCCAAACACAGTAGCTTGCACTGAAGGAAATTGACTTCTAAGCTTCATCCATTTAGTCATTACTTACTGCCCGTTATGTGCAGGACACTGTGATAATAATGGTGAAAACAGTGTCCACAAAGTATCTTGTTGAAGAGCCAGGACGGCGAGGCGGTGTGAATTGAGCCTGGGGGAGTGGCCCAGGCTCCCTGTTGCATACCTGCCTGGGGCCTGGCTGGAAGTCAGCCAAGTGTTCCATGATCCCTAGCACACGGGACTTCAGGAAAACCCAGGGGAAGATCACTCTCCAAAGATGACAGAGATTGGGCAGTTAGTCTGAAAATCATTGATTAAGAATATGGTTTTTGTTTTGCTTTGTTTTTATTGAGATATAACTTGCGTATAACATTATTTTAGTTTCAGATGCACAACATACTATATTTTGTATTGTAAAGGGAATTTTATATATATATATGTATATATATATGTACATATACACACACACACACATGCACACACACACATATATATATTTTGTTTGTTTGTTTTGGCCACAGCGTGCAGTGGCTTGATGTGGAATCTCAGTTCCCAAACCAGGAAATGAACCTGGGTCTCGGCTGTGAAAGCACCAAGTCCTAACCACTCAACCACCAGGGAACTCCAGGGAATATGTTTTAACTGACACTTGGGCCAGGCTAGCTGCTCCTTTCCCGTTGCTTTGGACTTTGGGGCTGAGGTGGGTGGGTAGTGAGGACTGCCGACATTCTTTCATTATATTCTTTTTCTCTCCAAATACTGCAAAGTAGCTGGAGCCTCCGTCTGCCTCTTTCAAAAGATAGCAGGTCCCAACCTATATCTAAGTATTTCTAGAAAATAGGACAGCAGTGACTTCCTTTCTCTGAGGATAGCCATCAAGTATTAAGAATGTGAACTTAAGGAGAGCAGAGGTATTTTTCAAAATGTTTTAATTGATCCCTAAAGGTCACTCTGATCATGACAGTGCAAACACAGATTGGGTATTTAAAGACCTGGTAGAATGTGATTTTTTTAATTTACGGTTTTTCTAAAACTGCTGAAAACGGACAGAAACTCCCCTAAGTCTGCCTGGTTACCTGAGGAATATTGGTGTCCTGAAAATGTAGAACCCAATATGGAAAATGGAGTAGGCTTTTAGTGCTAAAAGGGGCTTCAAAAAGAGAAAAGAAAAGGTGCCCAAAGTTATGTGGGGTTTGGGGTGTGTTTTGCTTTAATGATTGTTTTTGAATCAACCTCTTTTCCCCTCTGCCTTTGTCTTCTGCAGTGAACACCTACCTCTTCATGATGCAAGCTCAAGGCATTCTGATCCGGGACAACATGAGGACAATCGGCGCTCAGGTTTACGAGCAGGTGGTTCGGAGTGCTTACGCCAAGAGGAACAGCAGCGTGAACGACTCAGGTATATATTTAATAAAGGGGTGGTCTGCTCAGAATGTCCCCTCCAGGAGAGGTAAATTTGGTTTGAATAATTATTGCTGATGAAAACAAAGCGGTTTGGCTGAGTCGTGGGTTATTACTAAAAGAAGCAGCTCTTGCAAGATGAATCCTTGTTCCTTTTGCTAATGGTCTATTAAGGGTGACTGGATAACTCCATTTTCACTCCTGATATGTTTCAGGGAGTCAGGGGGTGAAGAGTATCTTTCAAGATTCCCCCCCTTTTTTGTGTGTAGTTGCCCTAAGTGGGCAGATTGAGTATGTATCTTTAGGACATCAGTAAAACAGGAGCACCAAAAGCTGTTTCTGGAAATAATTTGATTTCAGAAAATGTATCCATAGAGCCAACGAGGAAAAGCACTTATTTTTAGGGCTTAACATTGTACGATTGGCTTGTAGTAGTGGTAGTGGTGTGTCCACGGGGTTTTCAAAGCTCATTGTTAATTCCACACGGGAATAGTCGCCCCAACTCTGTTCTTCCTTTGGACGCTACTTGAACTTGTTCAGCCCAGTAGGACTTGTTTAACCTTGTAGTTTATAAATGCTTTAGTTGCAGCTTAACAAATTTCCACTTCATAATCATCACGTAATCTGGGATGATTTCCACAGACTATAAAAGTGACTTCTAGAGAGTTCCCAACGTGGTGCAGCAGAAAGGAACCCGACTGGTATCCATGAAGACCTGGGTCCGATCCCTGGCCTCGCTCAGTGGGTTAAGATCTGATGTTGCTGTGAGCTGAGGTGTAGGTCACAGACATGGCTCGGATCCCATGTTGCTGGTGGCTGTGGTGGTGTAGGCTGGCAGCTGTAGCTCTGATTTGACCCCTAGCCTGGGAACTTCCGTATGCTGTGGGTGTGGCCCTAAAAAGCAAAACAACAACAACAAAAAAAGTGACTTCTAGAAGAAAAGTTGAATACATCACCTGGTTTAGCTTCCCTGATCAGGTGTGGTTTTCATCCTATGGCTTAATTCCAGCTTGTGCCTGAGTTTGGTGGCCAGACTCTTTTAGCTTTGGGAAAGCTTTTCAGACTATCACCTAAGCAGCCATGGTGCACCCAGGAGTGAACATTTTTTGCCTTGACCTTTGGAACTTTTACCTGTAGCTTTATTACCTTTTGACCACTAATTATAAAAAGAAGAAAAAAGAACCCCAAATTTAAATGGCTTGCGTAATGTTACATTGTAAGAACTTGTTCCTGAATTGTGGTGTTGACTTTAACTGTCTTTACAAAGGACTGTACATAGCAAGCTCTTCACCTTTGAGAGAAAGCTGTCTTTTTTATGTCTCTCTTTTTTTAACTCTTCCAAAAATCGAACACAGGAAGTATTTCCAGATGGTTAAAATGGGTCTGCCATGAGGCTTCTTCCGTCTCCAGCCAGGGATGGTTTTTATTTAGAAAATAGATCCCGAGATTTCATTTTGCTACACATTCATGATTTGCTTCTTTAACTGAGGACTAATGTGCTTTCCTTGTGGCTTCTTACTAACTTCACTCAAGCCTAGTATTATAAAATATGTGTATTTTAAAAAATTTGTTTCTAAGACCGTCCCTCTGTTCTTCTCTAGAAAGGTCTAAGGTTGTCCAGAGCTCACTGGAGGATGCGAAGTTGCTTTCTAAACCTTGCAAATGAAATTATTCTGTGGTGCTTGGGATCTTAATAGAAGTATTACCGCTGAAAGGAAAGTTAAATCCTGAGAAGAATTGACCACATCCTAATTTATCAGTCTGCCCTGCTGGCCAGTTTAGCAGCAACCAAGGACTATAGTTAGCAAACTGATAAACCTTGGTACTTCCTTTCTTCTTGTTTGCAAAAAGCAAGCGATCAACTTTTCAGAGCTTTTCAGCCAAGTTGTGGTCTCACAGGACAAGTTGCCTGAGCTTGGCACCCCCCTGCAGAGGAATCCCTGCAGTTCCCGAAGTCAAGGGAGAAGGCCGAGCACATTTTTGTTTCCTAATTCATCATGTGTGGTGTTCGGTTTTGCAAATCATCCCGTACACATTGTCTCACTTGACTCAGATAACGGCTCCATCGGGCAGGCAGGATTTTGTTAGCTTCCATTTTTCACAAGTACAAGTAATCTTGCGGTTGTTGGAATGGCTTGGTCATGTGACTTTCCCTCAACCCATCCCCAAACTGACTTCTGGTTGTGGAACGAAGCTTGAGAGTCCTCTGGCTGCCGAGCAGGGCTCTTTCCCCGTTTCACTCTGGTTAGGAGCACGTGTGCAGTCATGACATTTGCCCAGTCCAAGTATTCCTGCCTCTCCAAGGTCGGATGATGCTGCGGCTTCTCTGGGCAATTGGCGAGGGGGTCCATTTCCTCTCCACCTCAGAGGGCACGTGGAAGGTCTCTGTCCCCACACTGCCACTGGTCTTGCAACACATGATCACTCAGATTCCCTGAGGAGTTGTTGTTGTCCCTGGACACGGAGCAGGGAGTGAGTTGCCCCCTTGGAAGGCATATCCAGGGACCTGTTTTTTTATTTTTATTTTTTATTATAGTTGATTTACAATGTTCTGTCAATTTCTGCTGTACGGCAAAGTGACCCAGTTATATATTTATATACATTCTTTTTTTCACATTATCCTCCATCATGTTCCATCCAGGGACCCATTATTATTTGAATTTGCATATGTTTGTCCTCAAATTATCGTACACTAAAATAATCCTTCCCAGCATCACTCGGGCTGGAATAATCATCCATTTTGTGTGCCCACTAGCCACACCCGGTGGCACATGGAAGTACCTGGGCCAGGGATCGAACCTATACCACAGCAGTGACCTAAACCACTGCAGTGACAATGCCAGGTCCTTAACCTACTGCACCACAAGGAAATGCCGCATTTTGTGTTTAATGTGTCTATTTTCCTCATAAACTAGAAGTCTTTGCCATTGGGGCCTGTCTTATGAGTGAGAACGCATCTTCACACACTTGGCCCTGCGTATCCACAGTTTCTGAATTTGAGGAAACAATAGGTCAAAAATATTAATTAAAAAAAAATTCCAGAAGTTCCTCTTGTGGCGCAGTGGAAATGAATTCAACTAGGAACCGTGAGGTTTTGGGTTCGATCTCTGGCCTTGCTCAGTGGGTCAAGGATGTGGTGTTGCCGTGAGCTGTGGTGTAGGTCACAGACACGACTCGGATCCTGCGTTGCTGTGGTCTGGCATAGGCCGGCAGCTGTAACTCCAATTAGACCCCCAGCCTGGGAACTTCCACATGCCGTGGGTGTGGCTCTAAAAAGAAAAAAAAAAGAAAAAATTCCAGGAGTTCCCATCGTGGCTCAGTGGAAAATGAATCTGACTTGCATCCATGAGGATGCAGGTTCTATCCTTGGCCTCACTCAGAGGGTTAAGGATCCGGTGCTTCCATGAGCTGTGGTGTAGGTCACAAACATGGCTCAGATCTTACACTTTGCTTGCATTATCTCATGGACTCCTCGCAAGCACTCAGTAAGATAACTGCTCTGTACTTGTTTTAGGGATGAAGGGTTAAAGCACGCAGGAGTGGAGTTCCCGTTGTGGTGCAGTGGAAATGAATCCAACTAGGAACCATGGGGTTGCAGGTTCAGTCCCTGGCCTTGCTCAGTGGGTTAAGGAAACAGTGTTGCCGTGAGCTGTAGTGTAGGTTGCAGACGCGGGTTGGATCTGGCGTGGCTGTGGCTGTGGTGTAGGCCGGCCGCTGTTGCTCTGATTCGACCCCTAGCCTGGGAACCTCCATATGCCATGGGTATGGCCCTAAAAAAAAAAAAAAGGACAAAAGACAGAAAGAAAAAAAAAAAAGCACACAGGAGTTACAGGACCAGATGTATCAGCTGGGATTTGCTGTCCTCTGAATCCCAGCGGTGCCCTCATGGCTTTTGTCCTGTTGGTACCCCCAGTACCTTGTACCCTGCCTATCACTTAGGAGACGCAAAGTGAATGATTTTTGAGTGTGTGCCTGGATAGATTTAACAAGAAAACCCACTTTAAGTATTGTAACCTAGTTCTGAGATTACCATCCTGATTGGCTTCTATGTTATTGGCACATCCTTGGTGAGTAAGTGTTAAAGAGGAAACATCATTTCATTGGAAGTTATCCGGTAAAAACTTTTTATTCATTTCAGAGCGATTTTTGGCCTTGCACAGAGTATTTTGGCCCTATAGCTGCTGAGATAGCTAGGTGGCCATCCCCTCTGACCCAGCCACTCCCGCCAGGAACACTGTGGGCTTGGAAAGAGTAGCCTGGACCGAACTAGTCCCTGAGTTGTGGCCCCACCTGGGGGAAGTGCCGTGGCACACACTCATCCTCAGAGGCCTTCATGAGGTCACTAAAGCTTAGTGTGTCTTTTAAGTGTGATGGCTTGCTTGATCCTTGACAGCTAAAATGGTTACTGTCTATTAGTGCGTACTTTGAGGGATCAGAACTGTAACCTTGAAAATAAGCCTGAAGTAATGACCTAGAGAAGCTTTGTGTCACTAAAAGCCACTGGTTTGTGGAGTTCCTTTTGTGGCTCAGTGGGTTATGAACCCAACTAGTATCCATAAGGATGTGGGTTCAATCCCTGGCCTCACTTATTGGGTTAAGGATCTGGTGTTGCCGTGAGCTGTGGTGTAGGTTGTAGACACAGCTCAGATCCTGCATTATTGTGGCTGTGACTGTGGTGTGGGCCAGCAGCTGCAGCTCTGATTCTACCCCTAGCCTGGAAACCTCCATATGCTGTGGGTGTGGCCCTAAAAAGACAAAAATAGCGTAAAATAAATAAAATAAGATAAAATATAATAGTCATGGACCCAGTCCAGCCACTTGGTTGTGTAGCTGAAGTGGCATTTCTCTTTCTTAAATATGAATATGCAGGTGCCCTTCTACCCGGTCACTGTTACCCAGAGGGAGACTTCTTTGCTCTGCATATGTGTGCACAGGCACACAAACCTCCCCACACTGATGGCCCAGTCCCCTTCTGGTCACATACTCAGAAAAATGTTCTGTTGCCAACATCCTTCAAAACAGGTGTTGTCATAGACAAATAAAACAGAGAGTCACTGCCAGTATACTTTGTAATACAGTCAGTGAGGTAGGTGTTCTTAACCTTTCTCTCTGCTTTTTAGACGCTGGGTTTCATATCTGCTCCCCCAGCAGGCAGTCTTTTTTTTTTTAACTCTTGCTACTCTTTTTTTAATTTTTTTTTATTTTTCAGGGCTGCACTCAAGGCTTATGGAGGTTCCCAGGCCAGGGGTCAAATCGAAGCTACATCTGCCAGCCGCAGCTACAGCGACTCGTCTCATCTGTGACCTACCCCACAGCTCACAGCAAACGCCGGATCCCCAACCCACTGAGCGAGGCCAGGGATCAAACCCACATCCTCATGGATACTAGTCAGATTCGTTTTCACTGAGCCACGACGGGAACTCCCTTAAGCGTGCTATTCTTGAAGAATGCGAATTCTTTGTATTTTACAAATGTTTGTCCTGATGACATCTTTCTAGTATAAATAAGTCTCTATCTTTTTCACGCAGAGAGTCAAGTGTTTGGCCTTTTCTCAGTAGGAGGAGAAGGTGGTGATTCCTGCTGGAATCTGTTGGTCAGTGCTTCTCAGTCCCTGCTCAACTGGATTTGGTAACACAAGGGAGAAAGCCGAATTTTGCCATCACTGCATATTGGGGTAGCCAGGTTAACCTGAATGCGTGTTGGACTTCCCCCAACAGCTTTACCAAGACTGATGCCTGCACCCCACCTCTAGAGGTTCTTATTTCGTGAGTCTGGGATATAGCCCAGGCATCAGGATGTTTAAAACTTCCCAGTTGATTCGAACGGGCAGCCAGGGCTGCTGACCACTGGTGTAAAATGAAGGTCAAGCAGGCCCTTTGAATCTGGAGATAGGAGAGGCGTCTGTTGTCTTCCCACATTATAAACGTAAAAGCAGCTGCCTTTGCCTCGCATCTACTTCCCTTGCTAGAAGAACACATCCTGATTTGACATAGATTAGGTTTAAAATCAGAAAGTAAAACCATGGCCGTAGACCTTCAGCAGGCTGGCTTTTTCTCTCAGCAGTTCCCTCATTCAGTAGGGTCGTGCTTGATAAAGAAGACTTAAGAAATTGGTGTGTGGAAGCCTGAGGAGAGTACACAGCATTGTCCGCCCATTCTGGGTGACCAGAGAGACCTTGGGCCGGTTTTCCCCAGGCCATGAGCAATTACTTTCTTCTGCCTCTTCCACGTTAAAAGGCTCCTACTGATGATGAGAAAGTATATTTTATTTAAATTTTTTTTTTTTTTTGTCCTTTGTCTTTTTGTTGTTGTTGCTGTTGTTGTTGTTGCTATTTCTTGGGCCGCTCCCAAGGCATATGGAAGTTCCCAGGCTAGGGGTCGAATCGGAGCTGTAGCCATCGGCCTACACCAGAGCCACAGCAACTCAGGATCCGAGCCGCGTCTGCAACCTACACCACAGCTCATGGCAAGCCGGATCGTTAACCCACTGAGCAAGGGCAGGGACCGAACCCGCAACCTCATGGTTCCTAGTCGGATTCGTTAACCACTGCGCCACGACGGGAACTCCTATTTAAATGTTTATGTAGAGGATTTAAATTTAGGAATGAGGAAATGAGGTTGGGGGTTCTCCAAGGTGTAGGGCAAAATTATTGAGGACTTTGACTCAGAAGTTGTGTATTTGAGGTTTTCTTTGTTTCTTTTTTTAAATGACATTATTAATTTAGTAATCAGGAAAAAAAAAGTGTTGTTTTGTTTCATGCTAGCTGCTACCAGGGTTATTATATATTATATATATATCTATATATATAGATATATATATATCAGTGTTGGAAAGAAGTAGAAAGGAATTTATCTGTGTCTTCAAACAGAGCCTCAAAGTGGGGTTATTATTAAGATTATCAGAAAGTGTCTTGTCTTCTCTCCCACTTGTTTTTTTAGCTTCTTGTTTCCTGCTTAGGTTGTAGTTGTAAGACTTGGTTCTGTCTTTGCCTGGAATTATTATTCTGATTTGGTTGATTTGCTTATGAAAATGCTTACTGTAATACCTCTGGGAATTTTTTTGCCTTGTAGGCAAATGTAATTACTGTAATGCTGTTTCTAACCAGCTTCTCCTTCTACGCGCCTGCACATCACAAATATACGTATTCTAGTACACACGAAAAAACTTACAAATTTTTTCTTAAAGAGAATCATTTTATGGACAAAAAAATATGTGTGTATGTATAATTAAGAAGCAAAATCAGAATCATCCAGAGTAATGATTAGTATTGGAGGTTCTTGACAGCTTTTTGAAGTATTAATACCTCAGAAAGGGTTCCACTTAGGATAGGTTTGCATGTGTGAACTGAGGACTTGGGGCTGCCTTCTGTGTACATGTGATTTTACCTTTAGTGTTCATGCTGACTAGGTTTATATCTTTATCTAAATGTGAGCTTATTGGTTTTCAGGAAAGTTACAACTAAAAAGGACAGGAAACGTTCTGTTCTTTCCTCTCCTGTTAAGCGACTTGAAACGCTCTTCAAGTTACTTACTTCTCATTGAGTTTTGTCCTCTGCGTACTTGTCGTGTAGGTAACCATGTGTCTGTATAAGCCATTCGATTCTTGGAAATGCTCTCATAGCGCTTTTTAAAAAATACCTGAGGAGTTCCCTGGTGGCCTAGCAGGTCCAGCATTGTCACTGCTGTGGCTTTATTCCTATGGCATGCAGAGGTTCCCAGGCCATTGTGGTTCAATCCCTGGCCCGGGAATATCTGCATGCCATAGGCAGGCCAAAATAAACAAATAAAATGAAAAATAAATTTAAAAAATATCTCTGATTTAAAGAATCCCTAATTCCAGGGTACGAAGTGAATTTGAATAGAAAGTTTTAACTTTCATAGCATCAGCATGAATCAAAACAGACTGGTGGGAGTTCCCTGGTGGCTCGGCAGGTTGGGGATTCAGTGTTGTCACTGCTGTGGCTCTGGTTGCTGCTGTGGCATGGGTTTGATCCCTGGCCCAGGAATATCCACGTGCCGTGGCCATAAATGAATAAATAAATAAACTCTAAAAAATAAAAATGAAAAGCAGTCGCATATCCAGGAATTCCCCTTGTGGCTCAGCAGGTTAAGAACCCAGCTGGTATCCAATGAGGATGTGGGTTCTGTCCCTGGTCTTGTTCAGCGGGTTAAAGACCCAGCATTGCCGTGAGCTGTGGTTGTAGTCGTAGATGTGGCTTGGATCTGGCGTGGCTGTGGCATAGGCCAGCAGCTTCAGCTCCGATTCAACCTCTACCTAGCCGGGGAACTTCCATGGTGGCCCTAAAAAGACAAAAAAAGAGGCAGTTAGATATCCAGATTCCTTTTCCCATCCTGGCAAAGTACTGGAGACTTGATAACCTCCAGAGACGGTGAACAGAATATCCCTCAACTGGGGTCACCTGGTTTGGCTTAGGATACCCCTAGGCCTTTTCTCCTCCTCAGTTTTTTTTAAGGAAGCTTGCAGCAAAAGCTGTACCTATTCTGGCAGGAGATTAGAATAGACTTCTCTGGGGAACCTGACCAGACTAAGAGGAAAGACCCACTTACTGGGACCAGAAGTTTTCTAATTCTAACCAAACTTCTGGCCAGAACATCCTCCAATGAAGAACCTCAGTCCAGACCCTTCCAGTTATCTGACTTGTGTGCCCCACTCTTGAATATTAGCAGATGGCCGAGGATCCCTGTGCTAGAGAGCAGAATAAACAAGAAGCTGTAAATTGGAAGAAACAGGGTATGTTGGGAGGAGAAAACTATCACAAAAAGGGCTGAGAACATGAAACAAGATATTGCAAAAAAAACGAATATTCAGAAAATTAAAGGGGCTTCTTGAAATAAAAAATACAGCAGGAACGATAACTAAAAGAAGGGCTGGGTAAATTGAGGCAGTCTCTCAGAAGGTAGGGGGGGAAAAAAAAAAACAAGATTGAAAGTCAGATAGAAAAGGCAAGAAACTTACAGGAACAGAGGTCCAGTATCTAAGTTATGTATTCTGATCTCCAGAAAGAACACAAAATTCAAAAGGAAGGACGTCATTACCACAATAATACGTGCTCCCCGTCCCCAAATTCTATAACTGGACATGAATTTCCAGACTTTAAAGGCCCACCAGGGGGTCAACACAGAGGATGAAAACAGAGCCCCAGCAAGGCACACCAATATGAACACACCAATATGAAATTTCCTGAACAAAGAGAAAGTTCTTTACATTTCCAGAAAGAAATCACTGTCACCTTTTACAAAGATCGGGAATTAGAATGGCTTTGGACTTACTAGGCACAGAGGAATCTAGAAGGCAACGTGCCAGCACCTTTACAATTCAAAAGGAAAATTGTTTCCAACCTGGAATTTTATAAAACCAGCCAACATGTATATCCAGTGAGGAAGAATAAAAATAATCAGATGCACAGGGTTTCCAAATCACTTCCCATTCCCCTTTCTTAGGAAGCTCCTGGAAGAATGTGCTGTACCAAGTGAGAAAGGGAGAGAAATTGAACGTGGGGAAAAATGAGGTTCAGTACTGTAGGGAGGTGAAGGAAATCTCCAGGACACCGAGGAAGGAAGATCAGAGAATAACATGTGCACGTCAGACTCCCGGGAAAGCCCGTCCAAATTGGGGTGGGTCTGGAGGCTGTGGACCTTCCTCAGGAAGATGCAGTTGAGGGACCTGATGCCTGCGTCTTCAGGGAAATGAGGACGCGGCAAAGGGATGTTGTCATCCTTCCACGTCAAACTAAGCAAACAGATAAACAGGACAGTCCTTCCAAGGGAAAAAAATTTATTCAGGAAAGGAAGAGGAATCATAACTTTACTCATTTCTCAGCTGCAGAGAGTATTGAATCATCATAATTTAAATACCGAAGATTGATGGTAATAGGAAGGCTGGAGAATGGAAAGGGGGTGTGTGTGGTGCAGCTGGGGAAGAAAGGGATTGAAATCTTCATCCCCCGTAGTGAGAAGCTGACAGACCTAAAACTGAAACATCAAGGAGTTCCTGCTGTGTCACACAGGGTTAAAGATTTAGCATTTCTGTAGCTGTGGCTTGGATTCAGTCCCTGGCCCAGGAACTTTCATATGTGGTGGGTACAGGCCCCACAAAAGAAGATTGGCTGTACAGGCCGATGGAGGTAAATACTGCGGTAGTCGGCTGAAAGAAGTGAGGACAATTCCTGTAGAGAAAGACGTGGGAGAATCAGTGCTGTTTTTGTTTCTGTTTTTTAATTGCGTTGTAGGGTTATTTGACTGTAAACTGTGTGCCTGTGAAGCTGTAATAAAAGTAAGAATAGGGAGTTCCTGACGTGGCGCATCGGAAACAAATCTGACTGGTATCCATGAGGATGCGGCTTTCGATCCCTGGCCTCGCTCAGTGGGTTAAGGATCTGGCATTGCCTTGAGCTGTAGTGTAGGTCGCAGAGGTGGCTCAGATCCCACGTTGCTGTGGCTGAGGCGTAGGCCGGCAGCTACACCTCCAATTCAGTCCCTAGCCTGGGAACTTCCGCAGGTTCAGCCCTAAAAAGCAAAAAAAAAAAAAAAAAAAAAAAAGAAGAAGAAGAACAAAAAAAAGAAAAATGCTTCTTCGGTAGGCATTGAAGAATTGCAGAAGTGATGACTTGACCCATCTGAGCTGCTTTTTTTCCTTCTCTAGACTATCCTCTTGACTTGAACCACAGTGAAACCTTCCTGCAAACCACAACTTTTCTTCCTGAAGACTTCACCTACTTTGCAAACCACACCTGCCCCGAAAGGCTCCCTTCCATGAGTGAGTAGAGCTCTTGCTTATCTTTGTATTTAAAACAGATGTCCTTTCATTTGATTAAAATAAAAAGGAGGGCGTTCTTGGTCTCTCACTATGTCTACTTACATAGAGATTACAGACACCTCTTGGCCATTGGCAACAGGAACCGTGAAAGTTACCTGTGTCCTGGCTCTTCGTTGGTCTTTCTGCAAGGTTTCCTGGGCTCTTGGCGTCATTTTCTACCATTTTTTCACTCTTTGCCGTCTTTTGCAACTTGGGGTCTGTTAAGATGTCCTCGGGAAAGTGTAGGCAAACAAGCCTTGTCTTTTAGTGTAAATCTCACACCGATAGCAACTTGTTTGACGTGAGAGAAGTTTCCTTTTTTTCTTTTTTTTCTTTTTTCTTTGCTTTTTAGGGCCTCACCCAAAGCATATGGAAGTTCCCAGGCTAGGTGTTGACTTGGAGCTGCAGCCACAGCCACCACAATGCCGGATCCTTAACCCACTGAGGGAGGCCAGGGATCAAACCCACATCCTCATGGATCCTAGTCTAGTTCATTAACCACTGAGCCACAACAGGAACTCCCAGAAAGTAATTTTCTTAACCATGTGCTGGTTTTAAAAATTCTTGGGAGTTCTCTTGTGGAGCAATGAGTTAAGGATCTGGTGTTGCCACTGCAGTGGCTCTAATTACTGCTGTGGTGCGGGTTTAGTCCCTGGCCCGGGAACTTCCACATGCCGTGAGTGTGGCCAAAAAAAAAAAAAAAAAAATAAAAAAATTAAAAATTCTTGGATCTTTTCTTTCTCTTCCCTTCCCCTTCTCTCTTCCTTCCCTTCTTGGAATCTCATGTGGAATCTAAAGCAATGGCAAGGTATCATTATACCTTTTCTGTGCTCTGGGGCTTCTTGGACAGTTGTCTTCTTGACCTGACTCAGATGATGAGTGTTCTGAGTTTGGACATGACTAGTCAGGGTCACTGATCAGTCAGTTGGGCATTGTGTCTCTGCCCACCTTGGGAGCACACAGAGAATGCACACAGAGAAAGCTTGACCCCTTTTCTCCTTCCTTCTTGAGAAGTTCAACTGCTGTTGTACTTAGCCTTAATTTCTTTCTACACCCTTGGCAGAAAGCAGAACTCTGAAGTCTTAATTTCTTGATTTGCCGTTTTCCCCAGTAATCGTGATGAGCTGAAATGCAGAGGAAAGGATCCCCATCCCTTTTGAAAACACAACCTGCTGAAAAAGCACTGAACTGCTGCAGAGATTAAAACCCTGAACATAGGAACAAGAATCTACTGTTTTCAGGCCTCTTAATTATCATTTTCCTCCCCCTTTCTGTGCAGAGGGCCCAATAGACATAAACATGAGTGAAATTGGAATGGATACCATCCATGAACTCTTCTCTAAAGACCCAGCCATCAAGCTTGGAGGTCACTGGAAGCCATCGGATTGCGTGCCTCGGTGGAAGGTAGGGGTGAGGTCAGACCGCAGGTACTGGGAAGCCTACCTGGGACTTGGTGTCTTTGGAATCCCCAAGGGTTTCACACTGACATTTTGTAATTTGCACTGTCCTTGCTACTTAATGCAAAATTGTTGCATCTGTTGGGAACGTATTGGAGGAATGGGTTTCCCTAAGGGCTCTTGTGTAGCCACAGAAAGTCTTTGTTCTGGTGACCCAGCCGGACCCTTATCTTCCTTACAGAGATATTGGCTGAGCGGGGGAGTTGGCAGTGGTAGGTCTCCTGTGAGGCAATTGCACAAGCTGCCCTCACAAATTCGGTACTTCATGCCTTATTTGGCAATCCTGCTGTGAGTTTAGTGGAATAAAAAGCCGAGTTGTCCAGCCCGACACTGAGAACTGTTTAGTTTTGCCCTGTGTGACTGTCGTCAGGAGACGTCAGTAGTGTAGCTCGATCAAGCCTGTGACACCAGCCGAAGTCCCTTCTTTTCAGCAAGTCTGTAACTGTGCCAGCCCTGTGAGAAGTTGTGGTGCAGCAATGATCAAAGCATGTCTGGAGCAGATCGGTGTTTCCAGCCCACCACCAGAATGTAAAATCAACTTAATGACCAGCATTTATGTATAAATATATGTCTGTCTGTGGATATGTTATATATTTGTGTGCTGGGTCACAGTGAGTGTAAATGTGGGTTCTCGTCTCAGATTCATTCACAGCCCCACCGTGTGCATGTTATGGTGCCTGTAAAAGCGAGATTCACTTACTTCCAAGGGTCGACTTGCCAGCACAAGTCTTCATGTAGAGAAGTTAAGGAAAAGGCTGGTCCCCAATTCTGCAGGAGTGCCCTCCTCCCACAGCACTCTGTTGAGGGGACTAACAGGTGTCCTCTTTTGCTATGACCCACTGCAGGTGGCAATCCTTATCCCCTTCCGGAACCGCCACGAGCACCTCCCGGTCCTGCTCCGACACCTGATTCCCATGCTCCAGCGCCAGCGCCTGCAGTTTGCATTTTATGTGGTGGAGCAAGTGAGTGGTCCTTCCTTCTCTCTTCTTTCTCTTCTGAGACAGCAGTTTAGAGTGCTTCAAGCCAGTCCATCCTCGGTGTAAAGAGCCAGTAAAACTGAAATCTAATGATTGAGTCACCCAGCGGTAGGAAGGGCGCCAGAGAGCAGTTCTGTGCTCCTGGTTTGAGATGTTGCTCAATACCAGCAGATCTGAGTGCAGGATGGAACTTTGTTTACCCTTGAACAAAGGCCACTTGTGTGCTGGTTTTACTGGAGCTGCTTTGGGTGTTGTCTTTAGGCTCCAGACCCAGGAAATTCCCCTCAAGTTAAGATAAGGAGCCACAGGTAAAAATGGCAGTGTTGTTCTTCCTTCCCTCTGGGGCTGGGTACTCTTCTGAATGCTGTTATGGGGCTGGCTACCTGCCTTTACACAGCCTTGAGAGAGAGGAGCTTGAGTTTATCCTTATCACTCCTTTTTATTTCTGAGGAAGTTGAGGCCAGAGGTCAAGTGACTGTAAGTCAATGATGAGAGAGGCTGGACCCACCTCCCTTCTGGCGGAGGTCTCTCAATAAGCTCTCCTTCAGGCGGGGCTGAGGCAGCCAGAATCACGCTTCAAGAATCCTTTTAAAAATAAAGTTCTTCTTTTAGGTTGGCACCCAACCCTTTAATCGAGCCATGCTTTTTAATGTGGGTTTTCAAGAAGCAATGAAGGACTTGGACTGGGACTGTCTTGTTTTTCACGACGTGGATCATATACCAGAAAACGATCGTAACTATTATGGATGTGGACAGATGCCAAGGCACTTTGCAACTAAACTGGATAAGTATATGTATCTGTGAGTATCATTTCCTCCTAATTAAAAGAGGTTAAATCTAAAACAATGGTTGAGAGATGCAAAGATGGCAAAATCCAGTTAGCTCCGACCCGAATGTCAGTCAGCCGAAGAAAGGATAGATGAAATGTGGTACATCCATGCGTACAAGGGAATGCTATTTGGCAATAAAAGGGAATGCCGCACTGATATATGGGAGGACATGGATGACCCTAGAAAACGTTACGCTCCGTGAAAGAAGCTAGACTGAGTACTATATGGCTCCATTTTTTGGTTTGTTGTTTTTGCCGCACCTGCCACATGCTGAAGTTCCAGCCAGGGATTGAGATGCCCATGCCACAGCAGTGACCCGAGCTGCTGCAGTGACAATGCCAGATATATGATTCCACTTATATGAAATGACCAGAATAGGCAGATGAATAGAGACAGAAAAGAGAACAGTGGTTGCATAGGGTTGAGAAGAATGGGGGAAATGAGGAGTCACTGCTAATGGGGGGCACAAGGCTTCTTTGGGGGAGGGTGATAAAATTAGTTAAACTTAATTATCAGAGTTTCCTGGTAGCCCAGTTAAGGATTCAGCGTTGTCACTGCTGTGGCTTGGGTTTGATCCTTGGCCTTATGTATGCTGTCGGTCTGGCCAAAACATAAATGAATAAAAATGAAATGAATTGTGGCCATGGTTGCACAACTTGATGAATATACTAAGAACCATTGGATCATACACTTTAAAAAGGTGAATTATACGGTTTGTCAGTTCTGTCTCAATAAAGCTATTATGTAAAATTAATTAGAAAAACGTTCAATTAGCTAGCTTCTCAGGTTGATGCATCTCAGCCCCAGAAAACAATTTCCAGTGCCCCAGGGCTGTAGCACAGAGGGTTTCGTTTTACGTAAGACTTAGTTCTTCAGTGAAATGGCCTGTTCTGGGAGGGAAAAGAAATCACTCTTTAAGACACAAATGATTGATGCCATACATCTCTTTTTTAGGCTTCCTTATAATGAGTTCTTTGGCGGAGTGAGCGGCTTAACAGTGGAACAGTTTCGGAAAATCAATGGCTTTCCTAATGCCTTCTGGGGTTGGGGTGGAGAAGATGACGACCTGTGGAACAGGTACCCCCTTCTGCTGTCTTCCAGAGATGCTATCTTAGACTCTCCAGACCAGCACCGTCTAATAAATGCTCTTAGACTCTCCAGACCAGCACCGTCTAATAGCAATATGGTGTATTAAGCCATGTATGTAATTTTCAGTGTTTTTTGCCACATTTTAAAAGGTTAGGAAGGAAAAAGGTGCAATTCATTATTATATTAATAAACATGTTTAACAGTTGTATTTGTCACAGTATATCCAAAATAATGCCATTTCAACATGTGTTTGTTAGAGATATTTTACATTCATTTTTTTCTTACTAAATCCTTGAAATCTGGTGTGTATTTTACCCTCACAGCACATGTCACTCAAGCCTCCCCAAACCAGAGGTCAGATGTTAGTTGTGTGTACACAGATTTATCCCTGCCATCAGATGAGGCTTGTATGACACAAGTTTGTGTGAACAATCCTTTGTGTCGGTGGCTTAAAGTAGTAGTTTTACAGAGTAGGTAAACAAGTAACAAATAACCAAAAGGATTTCTACTCTGTATCTACTTTTTAGCTTAGCTTTTTTTTTTTTTTTTTTTTTTTTTTAAGGAAAAGATGGGTTGGGATTGTTAACCACAAAGTAGTATTTGCTGGTAAAAACCCAGATGATACAAAAATGCATAAACAAAGAGCATAAATCTTAATCCCCCTTCTTATCCTGTTTCCTTCCCAGGGCGCAGCCATTTGAACAAGCTGTTTCTTTCTATATAGTCTATCTGTTCATCCATAACAACTCAGACACATCCCTTCTCCCCTTCCAACAGTATTAATGTAGACAGACCCACTTCATTATTTTATATATATACATTTTTTTCTTTTTTTTTCAGGGCTGCACCCGCGGCATATGGAAGTTCCCAGGCCAGGGGTTGAATTGGAACTGCAGCTGCCGGCCTTCGCCACAGCCACAGCCACAGCCACACCAGATCCTTAACCCACTGAGGCTAGGGATTGAGCCCACATTCTCATGATTCTTAATGGGATTCATTTCTGCTGCACCACAACGGGAATTCCCCCACCCCACCCCAACCCCGCCCCATTTCATTATTTTTAACAATTGCATGGTATTCCTTTATGCAGATAATAATTTATTTTAATCCTCTCCTACTGGTGAACATTGTTGTTTAATTTTGAACATCTTTTGTTCACCTGTGGAAATATTTCTTTAAATTTCCAGTTGCAGAACTGCAGAGTCAAGAAGTAAATGCACTTTTGGAGTTCCCGTCGTGGCTTAGAGGTTAACGAACCCGACTAGGATCCATGAGGATGTGGGTTTGATCTCTGGCCTCCCTCAGTGGGTTAAGATCCAGTGTAGCCGTGAGCTGTGCTGTAGGTCACAAACGTGGCTCTGACCTGGCGTTGCTGTGGCTGTGGTGTAGGCCAGCACCTGTAGCTCTGATTTGACCCCTAATCTGGGAACCTCCATATGCTGTGGGTATGGTCCTAAAAAGCAAATAAAATAAAATAAAATCAGAAGTAAATGCACTTTAAATTTTGACAATTATTGCTAAATTTTCCTCTGGAAAAGATTTCAAAAAGATTCTGACCAGCAATGCTTTGGTACGCAGGTTTTCTTACACCACTGCCAGCACTGGATATAAACAACCTTCTAAATTTTTGCCATGTTTCAGCTCTTTAGTAGCCACGTGTGGCTTGTGGCTACTATTGGGCAAAGTAGCTTCAGACAATTTTCTTTCTCAGTCTGATAGGTAAAAAATGGCATGCCATCCTTTTAATTTGGCTTTCTTAGGAACCTAGTGAGGATGAACAGCTTTTCCATACATTTAACTGGTTTGACTGGTTTTTAAATCCAGTTGAGCTCTCCCAGGACATCTGTCCTAATTCTCATCTTACTCTCTCTCCAGCTCAGCAGGGGACCACTCAGTGCAGGAGGTTGTGGCTGGTTTTCCCCAGCACCCCGCACAGGTCCAAGCACACAGTAGTGGGCATTCCACATATGCATATTTATCAAGTGAGAGTGAGAATGTATCTTCACACACTCGGCCCTCTGTATCCACAGTTTCCAAATTTGAGGAAACCACAGGTCAAAAATATTCATTAAAAAAAAAAAATTCCAGGAGTTCCTGTCGTGGCTCAGCGGAAAATGAATCTGACTAGCATCCTGAGGACACAGGTTCAATCCCTGGCCTCGCTCACTGGGTTAAGGAACCAGTGCTTCCATGAGCCATGGTGTAGGTTGCAGATGCAGCTCAGATCTGACATTGCTGTGGCTGTTGGCGTAGGCCAGCAGTTTGACTCTTAGCCTGGGAACCTCCATATGCCGAGGGTGCAGCCCTAAAAAAAAGACAAAAATATATTCCAGGAGTTCCCGTCGTGGTGCAGTGGAAATGAATGTGACTAGGAACCATGAGGTTGCGGGTTTGATCCCTGGCCTTGCTCAGTGGGTTGAGGATCTGGTGTTGCCGTGAGCTGTGGTGTAGGTTGCAGGTGTGGCTTGGATCTGGTGTTGCTGTGGCTGCAGTGTAGGCCAGCCGCAACAGCTCCGATTGAACCCCTAGCCAGGGAACCTCCATATGCTGCAGGTGCGGCCCTCAAAAAAGACAAAAGCCAAAACAAACAAACAAAAAACCCAGAAAGTTCTGAAAAGCAAAATTTGAATTTCCCACATGCTGGCCTGTGTTTACATAGCATTGTATTCAGTATTACAAGTAAGCTAGAGATGAATTAAGATGTACTGGAGAATATGCAGGGACCACGTGGGACTTGAACAGCCACAGATTCTGGTTATCTATGGGGCGGGTGCTGGGACCAGTAACTCCCAGCTGGAAACTGAGGGTTGACTGTATATCAAAATGAGAGTATAATTTGGAGTCAAGGAGGATGTTGAAATAATATTCCTTCACAGATTTAAAATGTGAAAATGACCATGAATTTCACATAGATGTCCACAGTCTACCTCCATGTATTGAGTATTTCTTGGAGCTCTATCAAGTTTCCAGCTTGGGAAGGCTTATCTTTATCATATTAAGAATCCAGGAGTTCCTTGGTGGCTTAGCCGATTCAGGATCTGGCATTGTCACTGCTATATAGGCTCTGTTGTGGTGCAGGTTCAGTCTCTGGCCTGGGGACTTCCACATCCTGTGGGTGCACCCCCCCCCAAAAAAAAAGAATAAATATCCTGAACACCTGCTCTAAATTCCGCCTCCCTCCTGTTGACTTTTCATAAATGGTGACATTTCACGTCTAGATTGGAGGACATCACGTAAATAACTTTCTCTCCATGGTGATGAGGGGAGGTGGGCAGAGACTAAGTTCTCCCTCAATAGGGAGAACACTTGGGGATTGACTTTGCTGACTTGCTCTGTAGTAGGTTGTGGAGGGAGAGGTGGTACCCACGGGGGAGAACATGTTTTTGATGGGACCCAACAAGCTGGCTCAGAGGGAGCACGTGTGCACCTGTCTGTTGGACACACACATAGTTGTCATCGCTGCTGAGACCCTCAAGAATTTTGAACTTCTTTTCTTTTTCAAAACTTTATTGTATCGTAGACTTTTCTAAAACTGTGAACTTATATAGAGGGGAAATGATTTGAGTGTTTAGATGCAGAAGAAGTTCTGTTGTTCACCTTGGGGTTTCTCAGCCTTGGGATAGGTTGGGTCACATGTAGGACTTGATCATTTTACCCAAAAGAGCATCCTCTTTGTCCCCAGAGTACAGAATGCAGGCTATTCTGTGAGTCGGCCAGAAGGTGACACCGGGAAGTACAAGTCCATTCCTTATCACCATCGAGGAGAAGTCCAGTTTCTTGGAAGGTTGGTGGAGTCTGTTTATTCCTCATGCAAATATCCTGTATACTTTGCATTTCCAGGTGTCCCCAAGCATTACAGCCCCTTGGCTTACTCCCGATCCCGCTCCAAGCTCGTGTTCAGACAGCTCTTTCAGAGTTCCTACATATGTTTTAAGTGTAGATAGGTGTTTGGGGGCAAAATCAGACTATAGGTGGACATTTGGATATTAAGATCCTTTAAGGAAATCCCTCAGGCTACGTCTTAAGCTTTGTGGTCTCCTCTGCGGCTGTCAGGGAGGTGGAGAAAAATCCGCTCAGGTTAAGGTCTCTGTGTAACTCACACTCACTTGACAAGGAGTTGGCACCCTCTCTGCAAGCTCTGATGCTGGAAGGGTGCCCCTGAGCTTCTGTTGGTGTGGTCGCAGCTGCTCTGTTGCCCTCTATACCTTCAATACAGAAATTCCAGATTGGACAGAATGGGGCACCTCTGCGTTGTCAAGAATGGCTCTTTCTGTCTTTCGTTGGCTGCAAGGAGGACTGTGCTCTAGACAGCCGTGATTGCATGAACTCTCTTTTCATGAGAGGCGGAGGGCACCGGATACAGACAACCTTTTCTCATCTGGTGTATTTCATAGCTTACCTCCCGCTTCCCCGCTTTGTGGTCTTGGCCAAGCCAGTTACCGTGATGAGGCTTGGTTTCCTCATCTGCTAGGGGGCAAGAGCACTCAATGAAACGCTGTGGTAAGTAGGGCACCTGGCATGAAGTAGGAGGCATTTCTGGTTATAATAATGACATTCATTAGCCTGGAGGAGCTGAATGGCCAGTCGCCCGCCTCGTGGCACAGAAGCACCATGGTGGGTTGTGCCCCCTCCTGTGGTCTGCTCTGCTCCATGTCCCCGTCGTGAGGAGCTTGGGCCCGTGCTCAGAGCCCCCCTCTGTTCTCTGCTTCACAGGTATGCCCTGCTGAGGAAGTCCAAAGAACGGCAAGGGCTGGACGGCCTCAACAACTTGAACTACTTTGCGAACATCACGTACGACGCCTTGTATAAGAACATTACTGTCAACTTGACACCCGAGCTGGCTCAGGTGACCGAGTACTGAGACGACGAGAGAATATGTGTTTGCTTCACCCGCCACCACCAAGAAAGCAGCCTGACGACATGTCTCGGGGCTCCACAGAGGAAGAGAACAGAAATCCAGCATCCAATGAAGGATCACAGGGTTCAAGGGAAAAATGTGAACACAGAGCACACGCACAAAACGCCTTCACCGTTTGGACCCGACCGCCCGGGTGGAGAGGGTCAGCCCGGGAACTGACTTTCTCTTTTCACCAGACAGACGTCTGTCCTGCTGCTCTTCTCCCCCCACCCCCGCCATCTCCTGCCCCGACGAACCGTCTCAGCCACAGTCTTCAGAACCAGAACTGTGATCCGCCACCGTCCCGCTGCCGGCCTCTTCCTGCGAATGGCCTTTGGAGCTTCCTGGCTCTCAGAGCAAAAAGACAGACCCACCACTGGGCAGCTGTTTTAGGAAGAGCAAGTGAAACTCCACACGCCATTCTCCTACATCTCTGGTGTTCTCTTTGGTTTCATTTTTTACAAAAAAAAAAAAAAAAAAATTTACCTGCTTTGGGTGGGGATTGGGGGTGGAGGGGAGGGGTCCGGGAAGATAAATAGACATATAACAATCACTTCTTGAAGAAGTATAACTGTAAATAAGCCATGTAAAATGCCTTTTTAAAATTTAATTTTCTAGCTGGCTCGAATTCAAACCGAGGATTTACACATTAGATCCCGTGTTTGTTTGGCAGATGCAGGAACTCAGCTAAAATGGAATAACATCATCTCCCAAAATTGCTGTCACTTTGGAAGGGAGTGGATATAGGGCATGTCACAAAGAAGAACAAAACAGTCCGGTCTTTATCACCGGTATCTCCCGTCCCTCCCATCCCCCCATCCAAAAGTCCTGCTCTTCACTTTGGCTCTGGATTCCCCCTTCCATGCTGAGCAGGCACACTCTAGCCCCAGTCGTTTGCTGAGCAGGGAGCCTCGTGCTACAACACTTGCTCTCCTGCTCCAAGCAAACCCTTCAGGTGGGCCCGCTCTGCACACACCCCAGAGCTCTGGATTGTGTGTCTTGCCCTTTGATCATCATGAAGAGAGAGTGTGGTTGTTGGCTTTCCTACTTCTCTCTCCCTCGCTCGCTCGCTCTTGTGGAACATGGCCACAATTTCTGAAATCTGTGCCTAAACTACCAACTAGCTTCAGTGATTCCTCTGAACATTTCTCTTACCGGTTTCTGGAAAGATTCTTTGTGAACGTTATTAACTAGAACATAGAATAACAAGCAACCAAATTATGAAGAATTCATCTGGGGAGCAGGTGACACTTGTGGGCTGTAGATCAGCCAGGATCCCGTTTTGGTCAAATCAAAGCTTTGGAATTAGACTAAGCCGCCGGACGGACACAAGAAAGAGCCCAAGTGCTCTGTTCACACCCCCATGTGCTTTTTGAAGTCAGATTCTAAATTGCATTGAATGCGTGCCTCTCTTTTCCCCTGAGCCAAACCCCTCACCTCAGAGTCCCCTTTGACTTCTGCAAAATTCTGAAAAATATCAGTTTTCCCCCCTCTCCTTTTCCATAAAACATATTTATATATCATTATGAGGAGTACTTTCTGAAGAGTACTTCATATTTTTTTTAATTGCCTTGTTTGCCTTCAACTTCCTTAATTTTCATGGTTTACATGGATGCGTGTGTAGGGGCGACATTTGTGTATATACACATGGGTTGGGGTTTTTTCCGTTGCCTGTGTTGGTTCCATGGACATATGATCCCCACAAGCTGTGGGAGTGATAGGCCAGGCCTTGTGTTCTGTTGTGTGTTTCTTCTTTTGAAGAGTAAAGTGCTATTTAGAAAATAAATTGCATTGCGAAGCTCTTACCAGCTCATATGAGAGAGCAGGTTCCTGCCCTTGAACACGCTGGTAAGTTGTATCATAATGTTTTCAGAGTTTTGAGCATTTCCTGCTTTAAAAGACCTTCACGAGGGAACATGACACAGAGAAGTTCTTCTGGCTTTCCTTTGGCACAGGGTGCATAGAGCAATAAAGATTTCTTTCCCCCCTTCCTCCAGACACCTCTCGGCCTCTGTGCTGGCACTGCCACTTCTCTCTCCGAGGGCTGTGAGCTGCCTTGAGTTTGATGAGATTACGATGCCCTCTGGAAGGGTTTGCCAGGTCAGACTGATCCTTGGTCAAGGATGGCGCATGTACCCTCGGCAGCGTTGTGAAAAGTGATTTCATTGGAAGCCTGTCGTTAACGTATTTGCCACCAAGAACAAAATGTTGGCCAAAGGCTAACATGCGATTTCAAAAAGAAAATGCTGATCTGAGGACAAAAGGAAAAGTCTCCTTCCACTCTTCCAAGTAGCGTCATCTTGCCATCATGTGTGAAGTTGTTCGATCGTGTGAAATCTCTTACTGTGCACTGTGAGTCGTGTATCCACAGAGCTGAGGAGTATCACGTGGGGAAACGTAAAAGTTAAAACTACAGCCAGGCCCGTGTGCTGTTAGTAGTGTGAAATTCTCATGTTTAAAAAAAAAAAAAAAAAGCCAATAAGAACCAAATGTGACCTTGTCCTTTTGGCAGCTGAAATTCTTTAAGGCTACCGATGGATGACCCCTTAAATCAGTCTCTTTTGATTCTCTGTGCCAGGAAGAGTTTTCCTTGCACACCGTGTTTGGTTTTTTGTTTGGGGCGGGCGGGGGTGGGGTTGGCTGCAAAACTATTCCTTTTGACATTACGGGGACTTGTGAGAGCTCCTCTACACAGACATGAATAGCCAAGCAAGAGCCACACGTACTGATTGTATCTACTCACCATCGACGATGGCATTGAACGTAGCTAGCTTATTTCCATCACTACAGTTTTTTGAGCTTGCTGTTATGTTTTAAGAGGTGCCAGGGGTACATTTTTGCACTGAAATCTAAAGATGTTTTAAAAAACACTTTTCACAAGAAATAGTCCTTTGTCATTACATTATTTACTCATGTGTTTGTACATTTTTGTATGTTAATTTATGAATGATTTTTTCAGTAAAAAATACATATTCAAGAACCAAACATTGGTGGTCATCTGTGTTTGTCTGGGGCAGTTTGGCGTCTTAGAGCCTTGGCAGGGCTGACCTCGGGGTGGACCCGAGAGAAATACTGCCAGCCCAAGCCCTGCAGTCAGACCAGTCGGGTGGAAAATGCTGCTGATGTCGCCGCAGCAGCGAACCCCCACCTCACTACCCGAAGTCCACCCACACTTGGGTCTTCGTTCCAGAACTGGCCCAGGTGATGCCCATCAAGTCCAATAAGACACCTGGGCAAGGAGTGGGGCGGGGGGGTCGATGGAATTTGCCTCTAGAAGGTGCTCTGGGGCCAGTAGGGAGTTTTCTGTCTGCCTGACTCTACTTGGAGATTGTAATCATAGCTCGTTTTTGTTTAATGTTGACCACTCACTAATACGTGTGATGGTCTCTGTCCAGGTGTGAGGGATATAGTGATTAGCAGCAATAAAGGGTCAGTGGCCTCAGAGCTCACTGTCCTGTCGGCCTGCATGCCAGGCGGAGGGTCTGATGTAAATTACAAGCACAATGAGGTCTGTAAAGGAGATTACTGCAGACTACGGGTGCCTGGCAGGGAGGGCGTCCCTGAGGTGCAGTGGGTAAGCTGAGGGGAGACGGACAGGGTGCCCCCTGGAGCTGCAGGGAAGGAGAGCCGGTAAGGCAGGAGCAGAGGGGGCAAAGGGTGCAGTGGGCAGTTAGGCTGGGGAGATGGACAGGGCAGACTGGGCCGTGCAGGGCCTTGTGAGCCAAGGTAGAGTTTGGGTTTTATCTTCAAGGCCGTGGATTCAAGAGTTTCCAGTAGGCAGGGCCTTGCGTGATACAAGTAGAGAGTCATTCAAATAGATGTCTCTGGCTACAGGGAGAATGAGGTTGTAGAGAGACAAAGGAGAGGTAGGGGCCAGGTAGGTGAATGCAGTTACCGGGAGGCAGGTGTGCAGTCCAGAGGGAATAGAGAGAGGCTGTAGGAATACAGGGCCTGCACACGGATTGCTGCTGGGAAGGGAAGAATCCACGAAGCCTCTGGCTTCCCCGTTTGTGTGGGTACCAAGGCCATTTTTACCAGGGCACTAGAATCAGTCCAGGACCCTGGGGAGGATCGTGAGATCTGATGTGTACGTTGAGTTCACGGGGTTTTGAGACAACCAAGCGGAAATGGCAAACAGGCTATTGTTCGTGTTCCAGTTTGGGACTCGAAGGAACGGTCGGGACCACAGATGGGTTTGTGAGTCTCTGGGGTAGCAGATAAGTGAAGATCTCAGAGAGGATGAGATTGCTCAGGTCCAGAGTAGAAAAGCACACAGAGAGGAAGAAGGCAAGCTGGCCTTGACCCAAGCCTCTGGGATGTCTGTTTAGCAACAGTTGGGAAGAGGAGGGTGTGTGAGCGGGGCAGGCAGGAAGGGTGGTGGGAGGAAAAGGAGAGTGGATAGGACAGGGAGGTCCAGGGAAGGCTGTTCAAGGGAGGGGCCAACAGCACTGAATGCAGCAGAGATGTGGTGCAAGATGAGGTATGGAGATTAAGGATGAGCATCGGGGCAGACGCTGGTTGAGGCAACACCCATTGCTGGAATGGGGTGCAGGGGAAGCCATGCTGGCGAGGACAGAGATGGGAGCAGCAGTGAGGGCAAGTGTTTCTTGAATTTCATGTGAAGGGGTAGACGAAGAAGGCTGAAGCCGGAGGGGGTGTGTGAGGCTCAGGGCATCTTTTTCGTGTATGTTTTTTGGTTTTTGTCTTTTTGCTATTTCTTTGGGCTGCTCCCACGGCATATGGAGGTTCCCAGGCTAGGGGTTGAATCGGAGCTGTAGCCCCCGGCCCAAGCCAGAGCCACAGCAACGCAGGATCAAAGCCGCGTCTGCAACCTACACCACAGCTCATGGCAACGCCGGATCGTTAACCCACTGAGCAAGGGCAGGGACTGAACCCGCAACCTCATGGTTCCTAGTCGGATTCGTTAACCACTGCGCCACGACGAGAACTCCTTTTTCGTGTGTTTTTAAGGGCCGCATCAGCAGCATATGGAAGTTCTCAGGCTAAGGGTCGAATCAGAACTACAGCTGCCTGCCTACACCACAGCCATAGCAACGCCAGATCCTTAACCCACTGATCGAGGCCAGGGATGGAACCCACATCCTCCTGGGTAGTGGTCAGGTTCATTTCCACTGAGCCACAACAGGAACTCTGCAGGGTACGTTCTGATTTTGGTTTTCCAACATAAGACACCTGAGTGTGTTTTTGAACCCTAGAGAGATGTCCGCCAGAGAGAGAGAGATAGCTGAATATCCCTGAGACAATGACTAATTCAGCAGGAGTCCCCCTGAACTAGTAGCAGAGGGTGAGGCCAGAGCAAAAACCAAAACCAGGAGAAGTTAGGAGCCCTCCATAGGCCACCCTAAATTGCAAACACCCTGTGAAGCCCCAGGTTGCTGTCACAAGGATCAGGGATCCCTTCCAGTGAGTCACCAGAATCAGCATTTGGCAGAACTGATTTCTGGTTCTACCACTTCCTCCCCGCTCAAATGTTCTTTTAATTTGGGGGAAGTCCAGTCATAAATATAGTAGTTCCCACTTACTGAGGGCTGCTTCTGTGCCCAGGGGCTGCGCTAATTGAGCATGAAATTAGCCCTCAAGGTAGACTGCTCCTTCTTCTAGATGGAGCTTTCTCAATCTCTCCTCTTGACATTCTGAGCCCAATAGTTATTTGTACGGGGTGGAGCTGGGAGGGCTGTTGCCCTCTCTGCAATGGAGGATATTTCACTGCATCCTTGGCCTTTACCCTTAGATGCCGGTAGCACAGAACACCCACCTCCCAGTTGTGACAACCAAAAATGTCACCAGACATTGCCACGTGTCCCCGGGGAGAGCGAAATCCCCCAGTTAGCAACTGCTGCACGGAAGCCACTGAAGCCACCCCTTGCCTGTGGTCACAGAACTAGCTGATGGAGCCAGCCAGGATCTGAGCACCAGGTCATTTTCACCCCAAGGTAAATGCTCTGAACCCCTAGGTTACTTATGCAACTCTTCCTCCTTCTTGTTCTTTTTCTTCTTCCGCAAATGTGCTTTCAACAGATTTGGTTCACAAACATAGCTCACAAATATTTTTGTTATAAAATTAATGCGTGATCACAAGCTCACTAAAAAAAAATGTTTTAAATCTTTCTCCCTTTAGCGTTAGCCGTTCAGCTGGTGTCTGTATCTGTACCTATATATCTACATGGATGTACAGGGAGATAAAGACACGTACTCTTTTTTTTTTTTTTTAGGGCTGTACCGTCGACATATGGAGGTTTCCAGGCTAGGGGTCAAATCTGAGCTGTAGCCGCCAGCCTACACTACATTCACAGCAACGCCAGATCTGAGCCACGTCTGCAACCTACACCACAGCTCATGGCAACACCGTATCCTTAACCCACTAAGCGAGGCCAGGGATCAAACCCGAGTCCTCAAGGATCCTAGTCAGGTTCGTTAACCACTGAGCCGCAACGGAAACTCTGACATGTATACTTTTGAAGAACTGTAAATAACTGAGTCACTTTTCTGTACAGCAGAAACTGACATAGCATTGTAAGTCAACTATACTTTTATTAAATTTTTTAATTAAAAAAGAAACAAATTATAATTACTTTTGTTTTTAAATGTCAACTGTATCTCAGATATCTCGTCTCCATGAACGAAGAGCTTTCTCGAATAAAGTTCAAATATCCCCCTCCCAGAAGCACTGCCTGGGCTCCCAGTCTACGTGCTCCACCCCTTAATACCTTTCTTTTGCGTCACAAGATTTTTTACTCTGAGTCCTACTCTCTGTTTATTCGTTCTTTCTTCATTGACTGTCAGCCCCACTCGAATGCAGTCCCCATGATAGTAGAGGCTGTCTTGTTCTTTGCTCTATCCCCAGTGCCAAGAACCAGTCTGGACACATAGTAGGTCCTCAATGAATATTTGTTGAATGAATGAATGAATGAATGAACCTGTATTTTTCCTTTGAATGGCTGCTTGTAGTAAGCCATTGTATGGATGGATATAATTTATTTAGCTATTCCACTTCTTTTTTTCTTTTCTTTTCTTTTTTGGTCTTTTTGCCTGTTGTAGGGCCGCTCTCGCGGCATATGGAGATTCCCAGGCTAGGCGTCCAGTCAGAGCTGTAGCCTCCGGCCTACGCGCCAGAGCCACAGCAATGTGGGATCTGAGCCGCTTCTGCAACCTACACCACAGCTCGTGGCAACGCCAGATCGTTAACCCACTGAGCAAGGGCAGGGATGGAACCCACAACTCATGGTTCCCAGTTGGATTCGTTTAACCACTGTGCCATGACAGGAACTCCATGGCTATTCCACTTCTGTTGGACATGGACACTGTTTCTAGGTTTCCACTGTCACATTCTATGCACCACAGTGAACACCGCTGCACATGAATTTGTGTGCACATGTGTAAGTAGGTCAGCTTGAGAGAATCCAAAAGAGTGAAATTGCTGGGACAAAGGATTTACACATTTTAAAAGCTGATGGAACACACTCAATTGTCCTACAAAAAGGCAGCATGAATGAACACTCCTACCATTAACGAAAGACCATGTCCTTTATTTCTTTCATCCCCTGGAATTGATTTTGTCATTTTTCTGAATGGACTGCCAATTGTCCCAACAGTATTTATTGTAATATATAATTTCCTCACTTTTTTGAAATACCATGTCTCCTACACTAAATTCTGTAGCAAGATTCTTGCATTCCACTGAGCTATTTGTCTCCTTCTGCTTTGTATGATTTATATTTGTCCCTAGAGTATGTTTTTGTAAGACAAGTGTCTCTCACCTTTCATACCCTCCTCCAAATTTTAAATGTAAGCATTCCTAGAAGTGAAGAATACATACAGAAAAGTCCATGAATCATAAGTGAATAGCTCTTTGAAAGGTCAAAGTGAGCATAACCTTATAACCTCATCATTGTTATTAAATTTTCTTTTTAAAATTTATTTTTATTTTTTCTTGTCTTTTGGGGGCTGCACCTGCGGCATATGGAAGTTCCCAGGCTAGAGGTCGCATTGGAGCTGTAGCTGCCAGCCTATGCCACAGCCATAGCAGCTCGGGATCTGAGCTACGTCTACAATTTACACCACAGCTTGTGGCAATGTGGGATCCCCGACCCACTGAGTGAGCCCAGGGATCAAACTCACATCCTCATGGATACTAGTTGGATTTGTTTCTGCTGTGCCACAGTGGGAACACCCAAATTTTCTTTTTTAAAAATAATTTAGGAGTTCCCATTGTGGCGCAGTGGAAACGAATCCGACTAGGAACCATGAGGTTGTGGGTTCGATTACTGACCTCGCTCAGTAGGTTGAGGATCCGGCATTGCCGTGAGCTGTGGCATAGGCTGGCAGCTACAGTTCCAATTTGACCTCTAGCCTGGGAACCTCCATATACCATGAGAGCAACCCTTAAAAAAAAAAAAAACCTTTGGAGTTCCCGTCATGGCGCAGTGGTTAACGAATCCGACTAGGAACCATGAGGTTGCAGGTTCCATCCCTGCCCTTGCTCAGTGGGTTAACGATCCGGCGTTTCCATGAGCTGTGGTGTAGGTCGCAGACATGGCTCGGATCCTGCGTTGCTGTGGCTCTGGCGTAGGCTGGTGGCTACAGCTCTGATTCAACCCCTAGCCTGGGAACCTCCATATGCCGTGGGAGCGGCCCAAGAAAAGGCAAAAAAGACAAATAAATAAATAAATAAATGTGGAAAGATCATGGTCAAAAAAAATATATAATAATTTAGTTTTTCTTGTTCATTGCAGCAATGTTCACAATAGCCAAGACATGGAAACAACCCAAATGTGCATTGACAGATGATTGGATTAGGAAATGTGGTATATATACACAATGGAATACTATTCAGCTATAAAAAAGAACAAAATAATGCCATTTGCAGCAACATGGATGGAACTAGAGACTCTCAATACTGAGTAAAGTAAGTCAGAAAGACAAATACCATATGATATCACTTATATCTGGAATCTAATATATGGCACAAATGAACTTTTCCACAGAAAAGAAAATCATGAACTTGGAGAATAGACTTGTGTTTGCCAAGTGGAGGGGGGAGCGGGATGGATTGGGAGCGTAGGGTTAATAGATGCAGACTATTGCCTTTGGAATGGATTAGCTTGAGCTCCTGCTGTGTAGCACAGGGAACTACGTCTAGTCACTTACACTGGAGCATGATAATGTGAGAAAAAAGAATGTATGCATGTATGTGTAACTGGGTCACCATGCTGTACACTAGAAAATTGACAGCTCTCTGTAAAGCAGCTATAATGGAAAAAAAATCATTATATTAAAAAAAAAGGATTTTTTTTTTAAAAAAAATACTAATAATTTAGTTTTTTGGCTATGCTCATGGAACTTCTCAGGCCAGGGACTGAATCCACACCACAGCAGTGACCCAAGCCACTGCAGTGACAATGCCGGATCCTCGACCCACTGAGCCACCAAGGAATTCTCTATTATTAAATTTTCTTGGCTATTTTCATGTATTTTCTTAAACCAGTGAAATTTAGATTCATTTTGTCAAGTTCTATTAAAATTGATATAGGCTTATGATCGACATGATGCTGAATTATTAATTTGGGAAGATTTAATATCCTTACAATATTAAGTCTAATCTCCGGAATTGCCAAATACGTTTTTCTCAGAGAAAACTTGAACCATTCTCTCCACCCAGGACCAACTCATGATCCTGCAACTTCATTTTTATTAGTCAGTGGGGTTACAACCAAAAATATCCTAACAAAAAGAAAAATGTTTAAAGGATAGGCAAACAAATCTCACGGCATTTTTCTATTTTCCGGTATTTGTATTTCATTCCATTGTAATTATTCTTTTGACAGAAACGTCCGCGATCTTGTCACCAGCTAGGAATCTTGGCTCCAAGTTACTTCTCCTGTGGGTGAGTTGGACTAAGAATTAGGCTTTAATAGTAAGAGTACCTTGGATTTATACACGGCGCTTTATAGCGACGTGACCGTGGTGGTGAAGGAGGCGCCTCCATTGGCTGACCCCCTAGTACGTGCCAGGCATTGCGCTAAGGAACTCCCTTACTCTTTGCACTTACTCTTCACAATGATCTTGGGTGGAAAGTACTGTCACCTGCCTTTTCCAAAAGGGAAAGCAGGATCCGAGAAATGTGACTTCACTAAGGGCTGGTGTGTTTCTGGCTCTTTCGACCTTCGTCTTATCTCATTTGGTTCTTTCCTTGTCAAATCGAGATGGTTTATTTGTTTTTCCATTCGGCAAGTATTTGAGCCCATACGCAGTACCTTAGGTCCTACTGTGATCCAATCCTGGACTGGGAATTGAACAGGGAGCAAAATAAGAGTTCTTATTCTCCAATCCAGTTGAGAAGACAAAAACAAACCAACCCCGTTTCGTAGTGCATATCAGTCTGTCACGTTAGGGCGTGACAGGGTGCCCCTAAGATTTCAGTTCTAAACTGTTTTGCCTCCAATAAGTGTTGATGAGGATGTGGAGAAATTGCAACTTTTGTGCATGGTTGGTGGAAATGTAAAATGGTGCATATGCTGCAGAAAACAGTCTTTCTTTAAAAAATTAAAAATAGGAGTTCCCCTTGTGGTTCAAAGTGTTAAGAACCTGACCAGTCTCTGGGAGGTTATGGCTTTGATCCCTGGCCTTGCCGAGTGGGTTAAGGATCCAGTGTCACTGCAAGTTGTGGTTTAGGTCGCAGATATGGCTTGGATCTTGCTGTGGCTGTGGTGTAGGCTGGAAGCTGCAGCTCCGATTTGACCCCTGGCCTGAACTTCCATATGCTGTGGGTGTGGCCCTAAAAAAAAATTAAAGAGTGACCACATGATCCAGCAATTCCACTCCTGGGTATATATCCAAAAGAACGGAAAGTCTCAGAGAGATATTTTACACTTATGTTCATGGCAGCATTATTCACAGAAGCCAAAATAGGGCTGCAGCCCAAGTGTCCATCGGCAGAGGAATGGATTAGTAAAATCTGGTAGGGATAACGGAATATTACTCAGCCTTAAAAAGAAAAGAATGTAGTTCCCATTGTGGCTCTGCGGGTTAAGAACACAACTAGTATCCATGAAGATGCAGGTTCAATCCCTGGCCTCGCTCAGTGGGTTAAGGATCCGGTGTTGCCATGAGCTGTGGTGTAGGTCACAGAGGCGGCTCGGATCTGGCGTTGCTGTGGCTATGGTGTAGGCTGGCAGCAGCAGCTCTAATTCAGTCCCTAGCCCAGGAACTTTCATATGCCTCAGGTGTTCCCCCCACTCAAAAAAAGGAGTTCCCATCGTGGCACAGCGGAAACGAATCCAACTGGGAACCATGAGGTTGCGGATTTGATCCCTGGCTTCGCTCAGTGGGTTAAGGATCCGGCATTGCTCTGAGCTGTGGTGTAGGTTGCAGACATGGCTCGGATCCCATGTTGCTGTGGTTGTGGAGTAGGCCGGCAGCTGTAGCTCCGATTAGACCCCTAGCCTGGGAACCTCTGTACGCTGTAGGTACAGCCCTGAAAAAAAAGGAAATTTGAGTTCTCTTTTTGTGCAGCAGGTTAAGGATCTGGCATTGTCACTGCAGTGGCTCAGGTTGATACCGTGGTGCAGATTCGGTCCCTGACCTGGTAACTTCTACTTGCTGTAGGTCAGGGGGGAAAAAAAAAAAGAACCTTGAGGATATTATGGTAAGTGAAGTAAGCTATTCACAAAAAGACAAATACTGCCTGATTCCATTACATGAGGTTCCTAGAATAGTCAAATCCATAAAGACAGGAGGTAGAGTGGTGGTTGCCAGGGACTGGGGGGCAGGGGAAATGAAGGGTTATTGTTCCATCACAATCGAATTTCACTTCTGCAAGATGAAAAGTTCTGGAGATGGGTCCCACAACAGTGAATGTATTTAACAATACTGAACTGTCCAAGCGAAAATGGTCAAGAGGATAACTTTGATATATGTATATTTTACAATTAAAAAAATTTTTAAATTACTATAAAATCCTTCTTCTCCATAACCCCATCCATACCATCCATTTTCTTTTCTTTTTTGTCTTCATGAGGTTTTTAAAATTAACAAGCTTTCCAGATGGTTTTGGCTTTTAAATCAGAAAAAAAAAGATACATTTTTTTTCTATGAAATGTTTTCACTAAAAAAAAATAATAATAATAATAATAACCCCATCCAAGAGGAATGGCCATTATCCCCACTTTAAGTCTTGGTAGCCCCTAACATAGTAGGTCTTTATTACATATTTGTTGAATCAACTTGTAAATTAAAAAAAAAAGTTTTGCCTCCGTTCCGTTTGTGATCATCTGTGGAGGCAGAATGAGAGCTACGAAAACATCATGTCCCCGCCGTCACCATTGCACGCAGTCTGCAGGTAGCTCTCTTCAGCCGTGGGCCAGGATCAAAACGTGTACAATTCAATATTGTAATTGGCACCTCCTTCCTGTGGTGTGTCCTTTCTTCATTGTCAGCCTTGCTTTTCCGTGTTTCTGTGTAACCTGTCACTCTTGTTGTCACTTCCTTTTCCTTTGTGTCCGCAGAGCCTGGCAGCTCTGTCTGTTCTTGTCGGGTGGCTGGACTTCCTTCTACGGCTTTGCTATTATGTGATACAAGCTGATAAACCGGCCAGTACATGTCGTTGCCTCTATTTTTTCCTGGACTCTTTTCTTGCTCTGTGATCCTCCTTCACCATTCATGGTTCTGTTAATTTTTAGCCTAACTCAAGGGTTGGCAAACTCTGGCCACCCTGCTGCCGGTTTTTGTAAATAAAGTTTTATTGGCAAAGAGCCATGCCCATTGGTTCACATCTTGTCTCCGGCAGCTTCCAGTTACAGTGGCAGAAGTGAGGGGTTGACTTGTGACTGGGACTATGTATGAACCCCAAAGTCTAAACTGCTTGCGGTCTAGCACTTTGCAGGAAAATTTGTGCCAGCCTCTTGGCCAACGAATTCAGCTTAAAAGGTTAAATTTTGTATGTGAGTCTGGCACTTCTTAGGTAGGGTGGCAAGTCAAGAATTGGAGTGCATTTAAAGCTGACGTTGGTTGGGGACATTAGCTTTGGGGTGTGTTCCCTGGCTCTGCCCTCTGCTGGGAGCACTCCTTCGACCTCGGGTGTCTTCCCTGAACACCCAGGTTGCAGCAGCCGACCGTCCCAGTTCTGTGTGACTTTTCTTTACACCTCATCACCAGATGACTCAGTCCCCTTGTTCACTTGTGTGTTCACTGGTTTATTAGCTATCTTACCCTCTACCTGGTAAATTCTTGAGGGCTCTCCTGGCCATTCAGGGCAGGGCGTGATAGCAGGTGTTAAAATATTTGTTTTGTATTTTATATTTTTATGAGAGAGAGAGGAAAGGTTGCCTACCCAGCTACCGTCTTCTTAGCTTCTCAATGCGTCCTTACAAAATATGAACCACTGCTAAGGAAATGGAGTCCTGGAGAAGCAAAGAGCCTGCCCCTGGGAGTTCTGGTTGTAGAAGTGGGAGCCCTCACCCTAACATCTTTCCTGGTCCCTCTTCTTTCTAGAATTAAGAGCAGGAGATTTAGGGGTTCCCGCTGTGGTGCAGCGGGACCAGCAGCGTCTTGGGAGTGCTGGGACGCAGGTTCCATCCCTGGTCCTGCACAGCCAGTTAGGGATGCAGTGTTGCCGCAGCTGCCGCTTAGGTCTTAAATCTGATCCCCGGCCCAGGAGCTCCACATGCTTTGGGGCGGCCAAAAAAGAAAAAAAAAAAAAAAAAAAGCAGCAGATTTACATCTCACTCTCCCCATTCCTCCCCATCCGCCTCCCCGCAGAACAGGGACCGCTTTTCCCTTTGGCTCCTACAACCCGGCCACCCGGCACTGTCCTGGAGGTCCCTTGGCCAGTGCCAGCGGGTGCTGCGTGCGGCAGCAGCAGGAAGCTGAGTGGGGCGGGGCGAGGTGGCCAAGAGGGCGAGAAGGGTACCGAGCTGTGCTGTCCTGAGCTGGCTCCTATCCTCCCAGGGACGTTTTCAGCCAGAACAGGGAGCAGAATTCACTTCACAAGTGGCAGAAATGAACAGTTTGCCCTGGAAGCTAATTCGCAGGTGATGGGAAGTCTGAATCCTTCCTCAGCCACATGATTGTTAAAGGAACAGCTCCCGCCACCCTACCGTGGGGTCATGGGGCCAGGTTTGAAGGGAGCATTGGCACCTGTCAAACACTGGAAGCTTCACGTCAGGCCTGGGGTGTTGTCACAGTGGTGAGTGGTAGCATCAAGGGGGGACACCAAGGGCTGTGGGAGGCGCCTTTGTCTCTTCTCTCTGTAATTTCAATGCCCCCAATGCCACTCCAGGTAAACACACAACATAAGACAGCGAGCCACAAGGCTTCATATAGCCGCGTCTCTGCTGTCACAGCTTTGCTCCTGTCCCACCTGCAAACCAAGAGCTTTGAAAGGGCCTGAGGGGTGTGCAAAGACCAGAAGAAGGACGACACGGCTGGAAATCCCGGCAGCCTTTGCTGCCAGGGCTGCGGGTCTTGCTGGCTGTGGTCAAAATCACGTGGGATCGTGTTTTCACTCACCGGACCCTGCTCTGCTCTTACAGTTGGAGGCTCCGAGGGTCATCATTCAACTCATCCCTTCCTGAGAGACACCACCTACAGACTGCTGCCAAGTTTCGGATTTTCCTATCACCACAAAAGCCCCACCTCTGTGCCCTTTTGAAACCCTGACCAGGAGCAGTGGCCTGAAACAGTGAAACTACTTTCAGTCTAAATTTGGAGAGTGGAGCTTTCTGAGTCTGAGCCTTTTCACTTGCTGGCTTCTCGAACTCACTCTCTAATTCTTTTATTTACTCATCCAACCTCTGTTACTGTCACTGCTTTGGTTGTGGGTTCGATCCCTGGCTGGGGAACTTCTGCCTACCTTGGGTGCAGCCAAAAAAAAAGAAGAAGAAGAAAAAGAGGAAATTATGAAAGGAACAAGGGAAAGAGAGTTCCAGGAAGAAGAAAGAGGAAGTGCAAAGGCCCTGAGGCAGGAGAGAATTGGCTTGGAGAAAGTAGAGGGAGGCCTTTGCAGCTGGAGGGGAGAGAGGGGGAAAAGACAGGGCCTTGCAGGCCATGGTGAGAACTTTGGTGCTCAGGGACAGGCAGCCAGGAGCTCCTAGACGTTCCCATCAGGCGAGCGACATGTTTGGTTTCATGTTTCTCAACGTTCCCTCTGGCTGCTCTGGGGAACAATGTGGTGGCAGAGAAACCAGCAAGGAAACTATAGGCTTGGCGTGATGGTGATGGCTCGAGGGACCTCTTTTTTAACACAAGAGGTCCTGGGAGAGGGAGTCACTGAGGCTGCACAGAAGAGGCAATTGTTAGAACAGCCCTGAGGAAGCAGGAAGAGACGCCACCCTGTCCCCTGGCCACCGTCATTGCTGCATCTGTTCTCTCTGCATCTTGTTCAGCCAAGTGGATGATTCAGGACCCATTGTGGTGATGAGGGATCCAGAGGGATCCTGGGTGATGCTGACATTGGCGTCTAAGGCCGTGGGAGGGTCACAAGGAGCGAAGACTGGAATTTGTGAACTGACGACACTGTGACCTGAACCCACGGGCTGGGACTCACACCCAGCCTGAAGCCAGGCTGGGACCTGAACCCACCGGCCGGGACTCAAACCCAGCCTGAAGCCAGGCTGGGACCTGAACCCACCGGCCGGGACTCAAACCCAGCCTAAAGCCAGACTGGGACTTGAACCCACAGTTTTTTAAATTAAAATCACTCACCCGGTGTCTGGACGTACTGAAGTTCAGGTTCTTTGTGTCTCAGCACAGAAGGAATTCAGTGAGAGACAAAGTGCTCGGCAAGAAATAGATCTATTAGAGTTTCTGTCAAAAATAGATTTACTGGAGTTCCTGTTGTGGCTCCGTGGAAACAATCTGACTAGTATCCCTGAGGACACAGGTTTGATCCCTGGCCTGGCTCAGGGTTTAAGCATCGGCGCTGCCCTGAGCTAGGGTGTAGGTCACAGACACGGCTCGGATCCCGAGTTGCTGTGGCTGTGGTGTGGGCCAGCGACTGCAGTTCCGATTTGACCCTTAGCCTGGGAACCTCCATATGCCATGATGCAGCCCCAAGAAAAGAGAGAGAAAACGATTTATTAAGATAGGACGCTTGTGAGAGATGCAATCAGGCAGGCAAAGAAGCTCTGCCTTGAGGATTAGCTGGGCTCCGGTTTTATAATCCAGGAAAAGTGGGGAGGGCCAAAGGACCGTCTCCTTCCCGATTCTTTGAGCGGACTTCGGGCTCATGTCATTAGCTCCTCCTCGGCATCCGTATCCAGTAAGAGAGGGTTTGACCCATGAGGTCAAGCGAGGACTGTCACGGCGCTTATTCAAGTCAGCAGCACATGTGCTAAAATACGTTGAATCAGCTCAGGTTTCTGGGTAACGAGGGCCTCCTACTTTGGAAGGTCATCTTTCCCTGAAATTCCTGTCCTTGGTCCTAAGGATCATTGTCTTGCTGAACTTGAATGCAGGCCTCATTTTAGCTTAAATGACCCCAGGCATGTCTCATGCTTTTATTGATGGTTTTATAATTAAGCGAGCCTGCTTCATTCCGACGGCTTTCTCGAGTGATGACTGGCTTGTAGGGGTCTCCCCAAGTGCCCTAGGCCTCCCTCTCCCCTAGCGGGGCTTCTCCAACTACCTGTGTGACCCTCCTGCTCCTTCCCTATCAGTTGGGGGTGGGGAGGGGGAAGGACTAAGTGTTCGGGGAAATTCAGGATGTCTTTTTAGGATGTTTCAAGCAGACAATTAGATATTCAAGTCCAGAGCCTGGGTGAGATCAGGATGCTGATGGGAGCATGTGATTCATGCACATGTTTTTTGAAGGCAGGAGAATGGGTGCAGTCACCCCGGGGAGTGCCAGTGGCCAGGGTCCAAAGACAGAGCTTGGAGGACATTGCTGAGAAATGACCACGAGCATGGAGGCCACAGCAGGACTTGGCAACAGGAGTGTGACCTTGGGAGCCATCTGGTGGCACAAAGGGGACACTGAGATGGGGACGGGGTGTGGAAATAGACCCAGGAGTATGGACTCTCACCAGAAACTTGATGTGTGTGGGGACAGAGGGATAGGACGCTTGTGGGAAGATGATGGGCTCAAGGGAAGGCGTTTTGTGTTTTTTAACACAAGGGGTCCTGGGAGAGGGAGACACCAAGGCTGCACAGAAGAGGCAATTGTTAGAACAGCCCTGAAGAAGCAGGAGGAGGCGCCACCCTGTCCCCTGGCCACCATCACCGCTGCACCTGCTCTCTCCCCGTGTGACTCTGGGCAGGTCGCAGGCATGTTCTGGGCACCGATCTCCGTCATCTGGGCCCCAGATGACTTGTATGTTGCGCTGGGCCTGGCCTGGGGGCGGGGATGGGCCCCAGGGACAGAGCAGCCTCCAGCAGGGAGGAAGTCTGATGGTCAACAACCACAGATTGTGGCTGTCCCCAGAGAGGCCACCAGGCTCCACTAGGCCCACCTCGCTGCACTGACCAACCCTGCCTGCACCAGGGTCCACAGCCAGGCCTAGGTGGCCTCTAGAGGCTCAGCCCAGAGTACTGTGCTTTGCAGGGACGAAAATGAAAGCTTTGGAGTCTGAGGGGCTACCAGGTGCAGGCAGAGGGGCTCCAGAATGAGAGGGGCCTGGATCTGATCCTAGCTCTGCCCCTTCCTGGCTCAGGGATGTGGGGCAAGACTTTTGCCTCTTTGGGTCTTTGTTTACTTATCTGCAAAATGGGTATCATCATCATTGCTTGTTATGAGGATTAAGCGACATGAGAACTGTACAGTCATTTACATCTCCTCCCTCCCTCCTCCCCTCCTTCCTTCCCTTCCTTTCTCCATCCCTCCCTCCCCTCCCTTCTTTGTCTCAGAGGAGGCAAGTTCTGCCACCGGAGTCTCCCATCTTCTTGGGTCATGACATCTGCATGGGGCCTGGGTCCCTGGGTCATGTGAGGCAGCCTTGGCCTCTGCTGCACCCTGTGGGGCTACAGGGGCTTCCCCCGCCTGCATTTACCTGCCCTGCCCTTCTGCTCTCTGGCTAGTGTCAGCCATGGGCTGGGACTCCACATAGGACAAGGGAGGGACAACAGGCACACGGGAGGCCCAGGTGGCAGTGGCCAGAATTGCCTGGGGAGTTGAAAAGGTGTGGACGCGCTTGCAGTCACTGGGGCAGGACACCAAGGACAGACCCTGTGAGGGACACCTCCTCAGGGCAGCTCCTGCCTGCTAGAAGTTAGCTCTGGGCCCAGCCTGGTGACTCAGGGGACCTGTGTTGGGTCCAGCAGGCATCTTCCAATCTGCCTCCTGCCCTGCAGGCCCCAGAGAGGGGCAGGCGCGGGCTGAATCCTGTCTCTACCTTGCAGTCACTCTGCGACCTAAGGTAAATCATGCAAACTCTGGAGCCTCAGTTTCCTCATCTGTGAAATGGGGATGATGCTGGTGAAGCTGTTTGCTTGGAGGATATAAAATGCGAATGAGACCAAGCCAGTCCCCTGCTCACAGTCCCCCAGCGGTGCCCTGAGGCACGTGGAGGAAAGTCCTGCCTCCTCTTCCCACGGGCCTCACAGGGCCTCCTACCCCCTTGTTTCCCTTCTCAGCCCTTCTGGGCTCGATGCTCCTCCCTCTCACTGAGCTCATTCCCACCTCAGGACATTTGCACCTGCTGGTCCCCTGCCCAGCATGTCTTTCCCTCAGCTCCTCCCATGGCTCTTCCTTCAACTCCCCTGAGAGCCGGCTCCTCAGAGAGGCCGCCCGAGCTGCCCCCATCACTCGCTCTCACTCCTGTTTCACCTGCTCCAGACCTCATCTCCTCAGGCTCCTGTTCACCTGTTTGCCTGCTCCTGCTCTGTTGCCGTAATGTCAGCCCCGCAAACACAGGAACGAGACCTGTTTGCGTCTTGGCCCTTCCCAATCCCTGACAGCAGGTGCACATGCACGTTCGCTACTATGATTTTCCTGGAATTATTTCTTAGTCCCTCAAGGCATGTAGTGCTCTATGGATGGAGCCGGATAAGGGCCAGCTTTTAAGTGGTGGGTTTCCCAGGTGCTCATTATTTCATTTATTCTGTCAAAACCATTTCCCCGAATGCCTGTGGTGGGGCAGGCTCCAAGCTGGGTGCTGGGGATGAAGCTCTACCATGGAGGGTCCCACCTACGCCACGAGTCCCTCATGGAAAGGACAGTCGGGACCTCAACTCCCAAACCTTCCATGGCTCCCTATTGCCCCAGGCCAAAGTCCACCTCCCTTACCTCCACATGTCCTCTCTCCTTATTGGGGTCCAGCTGGCTTGTCTAGGAGGATCTGAGGCACCCACGGCCCCTCTGTAGTTTTCCATTCTCAGGGTGGTCTCTGCTCTCGCTGCTCCTCCAGCCCGAGAGACGCTTTCTCGCCCCACTGCTGAGCTGGTCAGTGTTTGCCCAAACATGCAGGGGTTGCCTGCTCTGCCTCCTGGCCCTTCCAGGCCCCGATCCCATCCCTATTCCCCACCCCCCAGCTCCGCGACCTTGAAGCCTACTCAGTTCTGTGTCATCACATCAGGCCCGCAGCCTGTCGGCCATTCTTTGTATGAACCTTCTCCCCTCAGGACCTCACACCCACCCATGGCCTAGTGGGGATGATCTTATCCCTGTGTCATTTAAGGCACCAAAGCACAGAGAGGTTTCATAACTTGCCTGAGGACACACAGCTAGTACAGGGGACGAACCCAGCAGACTGACCCAGATGCATTCTTTATGTGTGGGCACTGCTCTCTTGGCCATTTAGCCAGGCCTTCCTAGAAAGGCCTGTTAGCCTGTGGGGAACACGCCCTTACACTTCTCACCTGCCCTCCTGTGGCTGCCCTCCAAAGCCCTGGAGCCCACATCTATAACCACGGTGCAGTGCCCGTGCTGCGGGCTTTACGGTCATCGTCCTGTGACTGCCTCTCATTCTCCCGGCCTTACAGGTGGGGAAACTGAGGCGGGAAGGGACGGTATACCTGCCAAACTGGAAAGCAGGAGCTCTGGGCCAGTCCCGGGCTCTCGGGACCAGAAGCCCACACCATGCTCCCCTGCATGCATCGGGCCACCACGGCTGGACCCCCACTTTCAGGCTCCCCCCACATCACACCTGGTTCCCATGTGGCCTCACACTATCAGGTCGGGCTTGTTTTGTACCCCGTGTTAGTGCTGAGGGCACAGAAGCTCAGAGTGGGGAGATGTGGCCAAGGTCACTCAGATAGTGAGGGGTGTAGGGCTGGACTTTGGACGGGGCCGTGGGACCTCAAAGTCTTTACACAGCTGCCCCGCATGTCCAGGTGACCAGGCTGCCACGTTTCTCTCCCCACCCAGGGCACTCGAGTCTCCTGGGAAGCCCCAGACTTCCCCTTGTTTCCAGCCAGAGCTTCCCGGGCGCTGACAAGAGGGAGCCGCCCACTCGGGCTGCCCCGGACCCTTCTCATCTGGCTGTGAGTGAACAGGCGGCCAGGTCCAGCCCAGCCCCTGTCCACACCACAGGGTTCCCGACAGCTCGGAGGCTCTCAGCCAGCAGCTGTGCACGGCCTGGGAGCCCCCCCACCCAAATGCACAGCAGGCCTGCTCTAAGGGGGCTCTGGGGGTTGAGCGCTTCCAGGCCTTTGCACTTGCTAATCCCTTTGTGAAGACAGACCCTTCCTCAGTTTCTCCCACAGCTGGTCCCATCTCGTCCTTCAGGTCACAACTCAAATGTCACTTCAGAAAGGCTCTTCCTGACCCTCTGGCTCACTAGAACATGAGCTTCAAGAGGGCAGGGTGGGAGTTCCCGTTGCGGCTCAGTGGGTTAAGAACTCAACATAGTATCCATAAGGATATGGGTTCAATCCCTGGCCTTGCTCAGTGAGTTAAGGATCCAGGGTTGCCATGAGCTGTGTTATAGGTCACAGATGTGGATCTGGCATTGCTATGACCCTAGCCTGGGAACTTCCATATGCTGCAGGGGCAGCGGTAAAAAGAAAAAGGAAAAAAAAAAGAGGGCAGGGTTGTGTCCACCACGTGGGGGGAGACCAAGAGTAAGAAAATGAACACACTTCAATAAGATCCTTTCTGCTACTGATGTGTTCTGTAAACACACCTACGTAGTTGGGTGGGCCGTGGGGCAGGGGCCTCTGAGGTGGAGACCTAGATGAAATGGAGGAGCCATGCCAGCATCTGGAGAGAAGAGTATTCCAGACAGAGGGAACAGCAAGTGCAAAGGTCCTGTGGCAGGAATATGCTGATGAGTGGGAGGAGCTTAGCGGAGGCCAGTGTGCCTGGCACACAGGGATTGAGAAGAGCAAGGGTAGATTTTTCCCCCTGGGGGATGACTTGACAATGTCCGAAGACATTTTGGTTGTCACACAGCGGCATGAGGGTATGTTGCTAACACTGAGTGGAGGCCAAAGATGCCACAGTGCATGGCACAGTCTCCTCCGAAGAGAAGGATCCTGTCCAAACCTGGCTGGTTGAGAGATGCTGGGGGGCTGTGTCCCCGGTGAGCAGCCTCCAGCCTGCCTGCTGTGCGCTGGCGCCACCTGGTGGCCTCATGAGACACTGCAGCAGTCCACGGAGGAGTCAAGACTTCAGAAATGATGCTTCCCTCCAGCGTCCCACGGCATTGGCAGCCAGGATCACCGGCTTGCCCAAGGCTCACGATATGGCAGGTCAATGCAAGATGTTTTATTCAGATAAGCCCAAACTCCACATCCACACTAACAGGCAACTCTCAATGGACGCGTCTGACACTGGATTCATCCCCAGACCCTCAGGGAGTCAGTCATCCCGGACTCCTGTCTGTCTGTCACCCCATGTCCCCTCCTGCTCAGAACCCCCCATGACTCCCACTTCTCATCCACAGAGAAAATAAAAGTCCCTAAATGGCCCCAAAGGCCCCTGCCCTTCTATTTAAAATCAAAACCCTCTCAAGCCTGCCTTCTCCCTCCTTCTCACTCTATTTTTTTTATGTACAGCAAGAATCACCAAGTGACATATATTTCACTTATTTATCTTGCTTATTGCCCATTTCCTCTATGTGAAGAACTCCCTGGGAGCAGGGGTCGTCCATTTGGTCATTGATTTCTTTCCACCATCCAACACTGTGCCTGGTACACAGTAGGTGCTCAACAAGTACCTATTAAATGAATGGCCGGATGGATCTGCACAACCCTGGCTGCCTCACACTGGAACTTTGTGCTGTGCAGGTATTTAGAATAGTATGAGGCCCCCAGTGGGTGCTGAATGGGGCAGCACTGTGCTTCGGTCTCCATTCCTGGCCTCCTTTCCCCTCCCCTCTCCACCCTCTCAGTCCATGAAGGGAAGGGATTGAGTCTCAATTATCTTCCTTTGTCCTTCGCACACAGTAGGTGCTCCTTAAATGCTGGTATTGAGGGAAAGACATTGAAATTGGAGGAGTGCCTCCTGTTTGCCATGCACTGAGACAGGCCCTCATACCTCATTTTAGGGGTGAAGGAACTGAGACTCCCACGTGGACGGAAGCAGGCCCTGTCCCTCAGCGCTGGCAAAGTGCCCTCCTTGCGGCCAGCTCTGAAGATGAGGGTCAGGGATCCTTGGGAGCAGACGGAAGACATGTCATTCTGCAGCATGACCAGCAGAGGGAAGCAGAGATCTGTGGCTCCCAGGATCTGGGTCTGCAGGGCCAGAGAGTGAGCATCTTCTTACACGTGGCACCCTAGGCATTTCATTTGCCTCACTCCGGTCCTAGCCTGGTCTGAGAAGTCTGTCCTACCAAGAGATGCCTTTCTTCTGCCCTGCATTGAGCCCTTATGCTTTCCCAGGCACTGTGCTCATATGTTAGCTTGACCCTTAGAACAGCCAGAATGAGCACGTCCTATTACTGGCCCATTATTCAGAGGTGGCATCTGAGGCCAGACAGGTATGATCACTAGCCAGAGTGATGCTGTTCCACAATGTGTGTTCTGTGTATGGAGGCAGAGTGCATGCCTTTGGATCGTGAGCCATGATTGTATGTATTAGACATTTGCGTGGTCTCCTTTGGGGAGGGGGTGACTGTATCTGCAGGCAGAAGAGAGGGAGGAAGTAACTGCCTGAGGCAGTGGCCTGTAGTAGAGCGTAATTATTTATTTAAAAAATTCATGGGAGTTCCCGTCACGGCTCAGTGGAAACCAATCTGACTAGTATCCATGAGGAAGTGGGTTTGACCCCTGGCCCTACTCGGTGGGTTAAGGATCTGGCATTGCTGTGAGCTGTGGTGCAGGTCGCAGACTCAGCTCAGATCTTGCATTGCTGTGGCTGTGGTGTAGGCAGGCAGCTACAGCTGTGATTCTACCCCTAGCCTGGGAACCTCCATATGCCGAGGGTATGGCCCTTAAAAGACAAAATAAATAAGATAAAATAGTCATGGACCCATTATATCAGAGACTCAGAACATGTCAGAGGTCTGCAGAGCTGGGACGGCCCAGAGAGGACGCTTGACCTAGCCTCAGAGGATGCTTCAGGGGAGGGGAGGAAGCCTGCCTGACTTTTCTGGGAGGAACAGTAGTTACCCATCTGGAAGCAGGAGGATTTTTCAGACTGAAGGGACAATGCGTGCAAAGGCTCTGGGATGGCTCAAGGAACCTCAATAGCCAAGCCTGGCTCAAAGAGCGTTAAAGAGATGCTGGGGCTCAATTCACTGAGACTCAGAGGCAGGTTCAGACCACGGGGGGTCAGATACAGGACAGAGGGTGCCGTGGGGTCCCAGAAAGCAACCTCCACCTCCCGTGGGAATCTCAAAGGACTATCACCTATCACTGTCTCCCTTTTACAGATGGGGAAGCGGAGCCTCAGCGGGGTGGGGCTACTTGCTCACACAGCCAGGAAATGGAGGGCTGGGCTTGGAACATACGTTTTGAGGAACCACCATGAACTCCGTGAACTCGGGAGAGATATTTAATGAGTTCTGGCTGAATGAATGAATTTGCTGATTCATGTGCCTGGCACTGGGCTGAGTGTTTTCCCAGCATTCTCTTATTGAATCCTCAGAAATAACTGTGAGGGAAGTACTATTATTTTCATTTCTTTTATGGATTTAAATTTAAAAAAAGGAGTTCCCATGGTGGCTCAGCAGTAACGAACCCAACTAGCATCCATGAAGATGGGGGTTCGATCCCTGGCCTCACTCAGTGGGTTAAGAATCTGGTGTTGCCGTGAGCTGTGATGTAGGGCACAGACACAGCCTGGATCCCGTGTTGGTGTGGCTGTGGTGTAGGCTGGCAACTACAGCTCCAATTTGACTCCTAGCCTGGGAACTTCCATATGCCATGGGTGTAGCCCTTAAAAGACCAAAAAACAAAAGAAAAGAAAACAATGCTCAGAGAGGGCAAGTGATTTGCCCAAGATCACACAGCCCATAAGGGTCGGAAGCAGGATTCGAGCCCAGGCCCTCAGACCTGTCCTCTTATCTCTGGTACCAGAGTGTCCCAAACTCTAGTTGGCTCTGCATTCTGTCTTATCTGTGCTCTCTGCCTTCCTTAACCTTTTCTAAACTAAACCTGTTTCTGTACAAAGGAAACAATATATCATTAGCAGAAATGGAAAAGTCCTGTAATGAATTGCAGACAGCAGTGAAAATAAATACAATAAGAGCTAAATAACGCCAGCCCATCCCTGCCAGGTTCTTGCTTGCCAGCCCAGCGGGGAAGCAGGGGCCTAGCTGGAGCTTTTTGTTCGCAGGGCAAGTGAACAAGGTGGTAAGGAGATGTTAGCAGCCAGGGCAGTTTTCTCCCTGAGGTGCTCAGGGTTGCCGGCCTCCCTGGGACCTGATGCCTCCTGTGACCTGGAGCCGCACCCTCAGCCCACACCCTTCTCAGCTCATCCGGGCCCTCCCAGGCTCTGCCCCCAGACCAGGGTGGGATGGGGGATCCTGGGAATGGAGCCCCCCATCCCTCCCGCCTTCCGTTCCTCCCTGGCAGAGCCCCTCAAGGAGCGTATACAGCTGGCGCTCAGCCAAGCCTCCAGAGCCTGGCCTGCAGAAACTCAACATTCGGTGACTGGTCTTATTTTGTTTTTAATAGAAAAATGTTCCCTGCACCAACTCTTTCCTGGGCAGGGTTTGGAAACCTTTTCCAGATGGGAAATAATTTTAGGGAAGAGGAACAGCTAAAATTACCGGCCATTCTGCTGCCAGCTCCCACTGGGACGAGCCAGCCTCGGCGCTGGAAATTTCCTGAGGTGGGGGTGGGTCCGCGTTGGGGAGGGGAGCCAGGATGGATTGTTGAGACTGGATGTCTCGCCTGGTCGAGCTGCGGTCAGGTCACGTGGGCACCCCGAACTTTCTCGGCTCCTGCCAGGCTCCTCTCCCGTCCTCGTTCCACGCAAATTTCTGAGATTCAGCTGCCATTTTGCAGGCAATGCCCAGGGTAGAGTGTGTTGGACACACCATTGTGATAAAATCAGCACAAGCTGGCCGGGAAAGTGGACACATCAGACGGCCCAGGGTTCTGCACCAGATAAAGTGTAAGGAAAAGGAACAGTTAGTGGGGAAAACAGAAATGCAAAGACTGAAAAGATATCAGAAAAAAAAAATTTTTTTTTTCCTTTTTTGGCCACGCGGTGGCATATGGAGTTCCCAGGCCAGGGATCAGATCCAACCCACAGCTGCAACCTAAGCCGCTGCTGCGGCAATGCTGGATCCCTAGCCCACTGTGCCGGGCCGGGTGGACCCTGCGTCCCAGCGCTCCCAAGATGCCACTGATCCCGTTGCTCCACTGCAGGAACTGCTGTTTCTTTTTGTTTGTTTTGTTTTGTTTTTTAAATGGGCAAGACAAAATACAGTGTCTAGGGACACACATGTGTTGCTGAAACTTGGCCTCTGTCTGAGTTAGAAGCGCGGAGCCCGAGTTTGGGGCGAAGCAGAATCGCGCAGCTTTTATTGCTTTGCCCAGCGGGCAGCTGAGGCCCTAAAGAGGTGGCCTCTCTGGGGAGGGACAGGAGGGGGTCTGAGGGGTTGGGGGTGGGACACAGACACGCCTCAGGGAAGTCGCCAGCTTGTGTTGCGCTTCAAAGCTGGTGTCAGGCATCCCGGGGCGGGGTCTGGTGGTCCCTGAGGTCCTCGCCCGTGACCTTCTTTCTGGAAGGAAGCAGTTGAACTTCACCAAGAGTTGACCTCTTCTGTTTGCTGGGGGTTTTAGTTTTTGCAGAAGCGCTCAAAAACGTTGTTGTCTGTATCCCTCCAGGAGGAACCAGGCCCCTCCCACAAGGCTGCACTATTGTTTCTCCTTTTCTTCCTTCCTTTCTCCCTTCCTTCCTCCCTTTCTTTCTTTTCTTTCTTTTTCTTTTTTTTTTTTTTAAATGGCATATGGAAGTTCCTGGGCCTGGAGTTGAATCCAAGCCACAGCTATGGCGATGCCGGCTCCTTTAACCCACTGTGCAGGGCTGACAATTGAACGCACAGCTCTGCGGTGACCTGAGCCACTGCAGTTGAATTCTTAGCCCGCTGCGGAGGCTTTGGGAACTCCTGCTCTTTTCTCTTGACTGCTCCTCCCTGGTCTCTGCATCCCCTCCCTTCCCTGCTTAACAACCGTCTGAACCTGCCCTTTGGAATTCAAGGAAGGCCAAGGAGGCTGAGCAAAGCCTGTCTCCTGCAGACAAGAAATGGGGGACACAGAAAGGCTTTTATGCCCAGGAACCCCACAGGGCCCTGCTCGGTTTCACACAGAAGTGACAAAGCTATAAAGAAACACAAGGGCTGACGCTGAAAGTCAGGGTCATGGCTCCTTTGGGAAGGGGAAGGGGGCTGTGAGTGGGACAGGGCTCCTGCAGGGGCTTCTGGGGTAACTGGCCAAGTTCTGTTTCTTCACCTGAAGATGGTGTCAGGGAAGTCAAGTTGTCTTATGACAAATCAATCAAGTATATGTTTGCACTGTGTGGTTTTCTGTATCTGCGTGTTATTTAAAAAAAATTTTTTTAAAGCAAATATCCCTGTGCAGATGAAAGAAGTAGCTTTCCCAAGGGTGAGTAGAGAGCTGTGATTTGAGCCCAGCCTACAACCCAAAGCTTGTTTTTTCACTCAATAAATATTTGCCAAGCCCAGGGTCTGTGCCAGGGGGCTGTGGGTGAGAGTGGTGCTCCTGTCCTCAGAGTGCTGGGAGGCTGAGCAGTGCGAGGGGCAGGGACACCCAGGGATTCTGGATGAAATGGGGCAAAGAGCCTGTAAATGGACTCTTTTACAAAAGAGCCTGGGCTCGCAGAATTGAAGGGAAATAAATCTTCAGGGGCTACAGGCAAAGAGGAATTAAACACTGTAGCCTGAGCTTACGTCCTGGAGCACTTACCCATCTGGGGCAGGGTTGGGCCGGGGTTGGGAGGATCCTAGGAACTTTGGAAAAGACTTAATTTTAAAAGAAATAAAAGGAACAAGAATGGTATAAAGCACTCTCAAAAACGCTTTAACCCAGGAATTCCTGTCATGGCTCAGTGGAAACAAACCCGACTAGCATCCATGAAGATGTGTGTTTGATCCCTGGCCTTGCTCAGTGGGTTAAGGATCTGGTGTTGCCGTGAACTCTGGTGTAGGTTGCAGATACGGCTTGGATTCCTCATTGCTGTGGCTGTGGTGTAGGCCAGCAGCTGTAGCTCTGATTTGACCCCTAACCCTGGAAACTTCCATGCACTGAAAGGGCAGCCCTAAAAAGCAAACAAAACAAAAACAAACCAAAAAAACCACCCTTTCCACAGATTTACTAATTGTGAACAATCTTTTGCTACATTTGTTTAATCATTCACTCTTTTTCTCTCTCTTTTCTGGATAAATCCTTTTTTTTTTTTTTTCTGAATGATTGGCAGACGTGATGCTCCTTTACCCCTAAATATTTTAGTGTGCATTTCTCAAGAACAACAGCCTTCTCTTATCCAGCCCTATGGCCATCGAATTCGGCGGCTCTAGCACAGGAGCTATCCTAAGCCTGTAAACATTTTGCCACTTATCCCAGGGGTGCCCTCACAGGGACCCCCCCCTGCCCCCCACAAGCCAGGGTCCAATTTGGGTCATGCCTCACATTGACTTGTGTCTCTTTCGACTCTTGTAATCTGAGCAATTCTGTTCTTAATCTTGATATATTTGGGGGAGAACAGGCCAGTTCTTGAAATATTTATTGATGGTCCTTACCGTGTATTGCTGACGTTAACTTTGCTCATCAGTGGAGGGCGCTGGGCAGGGGCTAAGGGCAGAAGCGGGGAGGCCGAGGCGGGGGTTGGATGGTTGTCCAGGCAGTGGTGGCAGGAGAGTTGGGGGGACTGGGGAAGATTGGGTTGGGTTGGATTGCGGGTGAAGGGACCTCTTTTTTTGCTCCAGGATGCACCCTGGCCCACTCCACCTTCCATAAGCTACGGGACTTGGCAAGTTACTTCTCCTCTCTTCACCTTTCTGTGCCTTAGTTTTCCCGTCTGTGAAATGGGGACTGGCAAACACCTGCGGATTGGGTGAGCTGACACACGTAAAGCACCTGGCTTCTAGTTAGTGCCACAAAGTGTTGGCTGCTGTGACTCTGTTAGTGTCCCTGTCATCTTCCTCCAGACCTCACAGCAGTGACTCCCGTCTCCAGAACGCCATGTAAATCTGGAGTTTGACTCCTGAAAATGAGTCCATTACCCATGAATCTCACTCTGACCTCACAGGCCCCAGCCCCTAAAATGTGGGACCATTGGACCCCCTCCTGGTACCCCATGACCCCCATTGCTGACTTTCTGACTCTGCCTCCCGTCTCCCTTAGCCTAAGGCAAGAGATAGGCGGACCCCAGGCTAGACACTTACAACTAGCCTCCTGTTTGTACTTCGAGATAGAAATGGCAATAGGAACGGGCAAATGGCTGGACTTTGTCTCCTGTGGACACTTTAAAATCGTGGTGGAGTTCTCTGGTGGCCTCGCGGGTTAAGGATCCAGTGTTGTCACTGCTGCTGTGGGTGTGGCCAAAACTAAATAATAAAAATTACATTCAAAACATAGGTAAGATGGAGTTCACTGGTGGCACAATGGGTTAAGGATCTGATGTTGTCATTGCTGTGGCTTGGGTATGATCCCTGGTCCCAGAACTTCTGCATGCCAAAGGTACAACCAAAAAAAAAAAAAAAAAAAAAAAAACAAAACAAAACAAAAAAAACATTGAGAGCGAGACATGTAAGTGATAGAAAAATTCAAATGTACTAAAAGGTAGGCAGTGAAAATGAAGTCTTTTCCCTACCCTGATTCCCAGTGCACATTCCAAAGGCAACCCTATTTCCAGTCTCCTCTGGGCTCCTCCAGAGAAAGTCTGTACATCTGTGAACACACATGACCATAGACACTCTTTACTTACACAAATAGAAGCACGACGATGACTCCTTGCCTATGATTTTCTTTACTTGACACATCTTGTTGTGCTTCCTAATTTGTCACACACACATACCTGCACCATCCTTTTTCACAGCTGCATAGTATTCCATGGTGTGGCTAGGCCATATTTTATTTAGTCATTCCTGTATTGCTGGGCCCTTAGGTTATTTCCAGCTTCTTGCTATTACTAAACAGTAGTGTATTACGTTTCTTTCTCCTTAATATCTTTCTGTGTGTATGTGAGATTTTATGACAGGTTTGTGCATTTTACATTTTGGTTTGTATGACCAAATGGCACTTTTTTTTTTCTTTTTTTGGCCACACTTGTGGCAAGTAGAATTTCCTGGGCCAGGGATCAAACCTGTGCCACAGCAATGACCCAAGCTGCTGTGGTGAAAATGCTGGATCCCTAACCTGCTGTGCCACAAAGGAAATCTGCACTTTGCAGAAACTGTGTCAGCTTATTCTCTCACGAATAATGTGTGAGGGTGTCCATTTCCCCACAACCTTGCCAACACCTTGTGTTATGAACATTTGGATTTTTGTGGTCACTCTAAAAGATGAAAGCAGATGTCTCAGTAGTTTAAACCTCTCTTTTTATTTTATTTATTTATTTTTGCTTTTTTTTTAGGGCCACACCCACAGCATATGGACGTTCCCAGGCTGGGGGTCGAATCAGAGCTACAGCTCCGACATAGACCACAGCCACAGCAACGCAGGATCCAAGCTGGATCTTCGACCTACACCCCAGCTCACAGCAACGCCAGATCCTTAACCCACTGAACGAGGCCAGGGATTGAACCTACAACCTCATGGTTCCTAGTCGGATTCATTTCCGCTGTGCCACGATGCGAACTCCTAAACCTCTCTCATTAAATTGAAAGTGAAGCAGACACCTTTGTTTGTTCAGTTAAACGTGCTCTTGCTGATTTGTATCAGAGACCTCCATGGTTTTCCTTTGTTTTATTTTGTGGTATATTTCTGCTACATCCTGATGGCCAGGCCCAGGCCCTCTGTTCCCAGGTGTGTATGTGTCTTTGTAAAACAAATAGTATCATTTTATGCATGGATGTGTTAAATTTACAGACAAGTGCTCCTGTTTCTCACTTCTTTCAGGCAACCCTCTGTTTCCAAGGTCTCTGCCTGGTGCCGCGTGTGGCTGAATAGCTCTTGCCATGCAGAAAAGCCATTTCTATTCTGCTTCCTTCCCAGCAGGCCATTTGCTTGTGTCCTTTGGGCGGAACATTTTTCAATCATGAGAAAACCTGGGCCCCGAGCCTGTCTCCTTTAGAACCGGGAAGGCGCACAGCTGGGAAGAGAGAGCTCCAGCTGCTCTGTGACTAATGGGGTCCTGCTGGGACCCTGGATGGACAGGCCAGGGCTGGGCTGTTGTCTGCACATGTGACCTGGCCTGGCCTTGGGAGGGGAGTCCTTTTTTTTTTTTTTTGTCTTTTGAGGTCCGCACCCGCAGCTTATGGATGTTCGCAGGCTAGGGATTGAATTGGAGCTGCAGCCACTGGCCTACACCCCAGCTCATGGCCACGCCAGATCCTTAACCCAGTGAGCAAGGCCAGGGGATCGAACCCATGTTCTCATGGATCCCAGTCAGGTTCGTTCACCACTGAGCCACCACAGGAACTCCTGGGAAAAGAATTCTTGATGGTTGTTGGGGGGCGTGCAGAGAGGGGGTCGGGGCCAGGACTAGCCCTTCTGGGAGCCGCCTGGACCTCAGGCCTTCTCTCTGGGCCCCCCACACGCAGCCCAGGGCCTGTGAGAGAAATGACCGCCCTTCCAGGAAAAGGGCGAGCTGAGTGGCGAGGGAGTGAAACCACCCACATCCAACCGCACTGTGGGCTCGGGATGACGGCTCGGGAAGGGCCCTGGTGGTACCACGAAGCCAGGGGCTAAGTCGCAGCATCCCAGCCCGAGGCCTGTTGGGTTTGTGTGAACCAAGCGCCCATGAGTGAGATGGGGAGGGCCCTGAGGGTGCCCGAGTCACCCTCTGTGCTCCTTCCCTTCAGGTGCCACTTTCGCTCCATCCACCCAGCAAGTCGACAAATATTCTTGAGCCCTGGGCATAAAGTAGTAAACCAGACAAACAATAATCCGGCCTCCCGGAGTTCTCTTGGGATGTGTGCATGGGTGTGAGTGTGAGTTTTGTGTGTGTGTGCGTGTGTGTGTGTGTGTGGCAGGGGGAATAATGCCCACCCTCGCTGCCCCCCATCCATGTCCTAACCCAGGAACCCGTGAATAAGCTGGGGAGTTAAGGCGGCCGATGGAATTAGGGTTGCTAGGCAGCTGACCTTGAGCTGGGAGATGGTCCTGGATTAGCCGATGGGCCCAAGTGAATCACAAGGGTCCTTGTAAGAGGGAAGCAGGAGGGACAGAGCAAGAGGGATCCCGCACAAGACAGGCTGGCCGGCTTCTCCTGGCTTTGAAGCTGGAGGGTAGGGCCAGGAGCCAAGGACTACATGAGCCCTGTGGAAGCTGGAGAAGGTAGCCTCTCTTCCAGAATCCCTGGGACATTCGGCCCTGCCGTTTGTTTTTGGACCCAGTTTGAGATTTTGACCTTCGGGACTATAAGACAATAAATTTGAGTTGTTTTAAGATTTTAAGTTATGCTTTGCTAAAGCGGCAACAGGAAACAGACGCAATAAACACGCAAAACATATAACACGTTAGACGGTGATAAGTGCCCTGGGGCAAGATGAAGCCAGATGGAGGATGGGCCCTGTTGGGAGGGTTTGAAACTTTAAACGCAGTGAGCAGATCTTAAACGTTGTGGGCTTTTCTCTCGTTTCTGTGCCTTTGCAGATAATGTCGCCTGGGGCGAGAATGCCTTCCTTCCTTCCTCTTCTCTCCCACTAGTGAATCTTAGGCATCCTTCAGGTTTCAGCTCAGTTATCATATCTTTGGTCTTCTGTCTCTGGCCAAGATGAATTGGTCAGATTGACTGATTTATTTATTCATTCATCAAACACTGGGAACCTACTATATGCTTGACACTGGGGACAAAATACAAGTAAGACTTGGCTGATTTTCTCAACAACAACAACAACAAAAAGAGGTGAACAGGCAGAGAGGGCCTGCAAAGGTCACATTTAACAGAGGCCTGAGGAGGCGAGGACATGAGCCATATGGATAACGGGGGAGCGTCTACCAGGTGGAAGGACAGGCATGTGCAAAGGCCCTGAGGTGGGAGCCTCACTGGTATGTTCAAGGCACAGTAAGGCCGCCATTGTGATGGGGTCAAGTGAGCTCCAGGGAGACAGGCCTGGAACACAGGAGCTACTCAGCTAGACCTAGGGCGGCACTGGGCCCTCCCAGCCTCCGTGGTGGAACATGCTTCTCCAGACAGGAGCTGAACCAAGATCTGCCGCTCTCCCGGCTCTGCGCAGGCCCAGCCCCATCCCACCCCAGCTCCTGCTTCCTGGGCCAGCCTGTTGCTCGGGATTATTCCCTGGATCTCAAAGCCTGGTACGGCCTGGTCTGGGTGGGGTGGGCAGCCATATCGTGACCCGCTCTCACCCCGGAGCTGCCAGGCCTGGGAGGAGGAGGCTGTGCCGCCTCCCTTGGGATCGTGGCCATTTCCCCTACACTTTCTGTGCTCTGTGACCCAGGGCTGGTGGCTCACCCTCTCTGGGCCTTGGTTACCACATCTAAGGCCCAAGAGGTTGGATTATTCAGGGGTCTCAGCTTTTCAGCCAGCAGCCACATCCTGCCCACAGACATGTTTGAATGTTTTAAAATAGCTGCCAGCACTTAGGAAACTTCTCGTAAAACTCTCGATTTCTGGTTTTTCTTGAGAAATGAGAAGATCTGGCAGCTGGTGACTAGAGATGAGTAGGAGCTATCACAGTCCACACCCAGCCCACTCCATCATTTCTTTTCTTTTTTTTTAAGTATAGTTGATTTACAATGTGCCAATTTCTGCTGTTCTGCAAAGCAACTCAGTGATACGTACACACTTAGGGGTGTGTGTGTGTGTGTGTGTGTGTGTGTGTGTATTCTTTTTTATATTCTTTTCTGTCATGGTCTATATCGGGAGCTGGGATATAGTTCCCTGTGCTGTACACTAAGATCTCATCGCTTATCTATTCTAAATGTAATTATTTGCATCTGCTAACCCCAAACTCCCTGTCCGTCCCTCTCCCTCCCCCTCCCCTTTGCCATGTGAGTCTCTTTCTGTTCTGTAGCTAGGTTCCTTTGTGCCACATTTTAGATTCCACATCTAAGTGATATCACATTGTTTTGTCTTTCTCTTTCCGACTTCCGTCACTTAGTGTGAGAATCTCTAGTGGCACCCGTGTTGCTGCAGATGGCATCATTTCACTCTTTTTACGGCTGAGTAATATATACACATATATGCTTATACCACATCTTCTTTATTCATTCATCCGTCAATGGACATTTGGGTTGTTTCCATGTCTTGGCTGTTGTGAATAGTGCTGCAATGAACATAGGGGTGCATGTATCTTTTTGAATTATAGTTTTGTCCCCATATATTTCTAGGAGTGGGCTTACTAAATCATAGGGTAGTTCTATACTTAGCTTTCTGAGGAACCTCCATACTGTTTTCCATAGTAGTCCAACACTCCATCATTTCTGACTCATGTCTGGAGATGCCTGGGTCTTTGGAGTTCACAGGCCTGAATTCTATGATTCTTCCAGCTCTGATTTCATTCATTCACTCAACATCTATTCCTTAAGCATTGAGCACGTATAGGCTCAGTTTACAGATGAGGGGCCGGGGGCGGGGGGGGGCTCTGGGAGGGGACGTGGTTTACTAGGTTCACAGGCTCAGCAGAGGGGCTGCCTCTGAGCCACAGTTGACTGATCAATGGACGACTGACCGCAAAGGTCTTGGCCAAAATGTATTGAATATTGATCTGGGCCTGCTCCAGGTCCTGTCCCCAAAACAGACCGACGAGCTGCGGCCTCTGTGGGCTAATGTAGTCCCTGGAGCCACAGTGATCAATAAAGAAAGCCTGGGCTTTCAGGAGAGCTGTAGATGAAGGGGGTGATGATGGGCCAGGGGCCCAGGAGGGAGGGGGTGACGTTGGAGTCGCTTCCAACGGAGCAAGGTCCGGAGGCCAGAGCCCCGAGGTCTCCCTTCTTCCTCTCGTGGCCATTGTGGACCCTTCGCTGAGACCTGCTCCACTCTGTGAGATGACGTTCCACTAAGATGATGGTGATTTGTGGCTCTGGAGTCCGAGCCCTGCTGCTCCTTGCTGGGTGACCTTGGATAAGGGACTTAGCCTCTCTGTGCCTCAGTTTCCAATTCTACAAAATAGAGACAACACAGGTGTCTACCATACAAGGGCGTTGGTAGCGATATGAAATGAATGACAAATTATAGTCACCTAGGACACGGCTGGGGCTCAGCCACAGGGGCTGTGATCAGAATGTCCTGCCCTGGAGTTTCCATCATGGCTCAGTGGAAATGAATCAGTCTGGCTAAGTTTGATCCCTGCCTCGATCAGTGGGGTGAGGATCCGGGTGTTGCAAAGAGCTATGGTGTTGGTCGCAGACGCGGCTCAGATCCCTTGTTGCTGGGGCTGTGGTGTAGGTCGGCAGCTGCAGCTCTGATTCGCCTCCTAGCCTGGGAACCTAAAAAAGACAAAAAAAAAGTCCTGCCCCTGGGGAGAGACAAAAGGCTAGACAGACTGCGTGTATCCATCCGTTCCCTGGAGGCTGGGGCAGGGAGAGGAAGAGGGATGCAGGCACATCACTGGGTGACCCCGTGCACAGTGGGGGGATCAGAACCCACCACTGACTGTCCCTGTAGGAGTGTCCCAAGGCCCCTAGTTATGGGTCTGCCACTGCAAAGATTTGACCTTCTTCCTAGCAGGGGTTCACGCCTGGGGCTCGGAGCCAGACATGAACTTGAATCCTGCTGCTTCTTAGCTGGGGGACTGTGGGCAAGATGCTTTGGCTCTGAGCTTCCATCTCCTCCCTGTACAATGAGGATAACACAGTGGGACTGAACTGGGGCTGATTTTGCCCCTAGGAAACATTTGGCAAAGTCTGGAGACACTTTTGAGGGGGTCTTATTTGATTTTATTGGTCAAACATTGTTGGGGGTGGGAGGTAACTCGTCTTATTCCAGTGCTTCTAAACCAGGGGCGATTTTGCTCCCAGGGCAATGTCTGGTGACATTTTGGTGACACACCTGGGGGAGTGTTGCTATCAGCATCTAGTGGGCAGAGGCCAGGGATGCTGCTAAACATTCTAAAAGCACAGGACAGCCCCACAACAGAGAATTAACCTGCCCCAAATGTTAACGGCATCCAGAATGAGAAACCTGGTCCAATTCTTACTCTCTGCAGCCACACAAGTTTATACAGACTTGTAGAACATTCAAAGACTTTTTGATATGTTTTTTTAATAAATGGTATCAAAACATATAAATCCTTCTGTGCTTGCATTTATCCCTTAATAATAAATCTCAGATCAGGTCAGCCTAAGCAAACCTCCCCAACTTTTTGATCACAGCAGCACACAAGTAGAATGTTTGCAATTTGGATTATTCACGAGTGTTGCTTCAATAAATATTTTTCATGTCTATGAGCCAATAATACTTCATTATTTAAAATTTTTGTTTTTCTGCTTCGGACGGGTTGAGCTGGCATTTTAGCTCTTACCACAAAAGCACCTGGAACTCAGAAGAGAGCAGAACAAGATTCTGTCCAAGATCCTCTGAGCTTAGATATTTCCCGAATCCTTAAGTGGAGCACATACCGGCTTCAGGTGCCCTGTCTGAGAAGGCAGCGAGCTCATGGAGAGGCTGAGCACAGAGAGGGAGGGCGTGCCTGGTGACAGGGACAGCAGGAGCAAGCCTCAAGAATTGCTCCTTGTGCCAAGGCCCGGCCACTCCAAGTGTGGCCCCCAGATCAGCAGCGTCAGCATTGCCAGGGAGCCTATTGAAAAAGCAGAATCTTATGCCCCACCCTAGACCTACTGAGTCAGATCTGCTTTTAACAAGATCTCCAGGTGATTCCAATGGCTTCTCCTCTAAAGATGGAGACGGACCAGCTTCAGTTTAGAAACATCCAGAAATATGTTATTATCCTGCAAGAATGAAGAGTGGACTGAATTGCCGCTTCTCTCTGTTTTTATAACCCTTAAGCACCTTCCAATACTTTCCATTTTGGTGGAAGAACAAAGAAGGAAAAGAAGATGCAAACACACACAACTGTGTGCCCGTGGTCACCCACGGACAGACACAGCATGAGCAACGTCACTCACCATTCAAGTGATGGCTAACAAGCACGGATTTCCTTTTTATTTTATTATTTTTTTGCTTTTTAGGGCCGCATTGGTGGCACATGGAAGTTCCCAGGCTAGGGGTGAGACCAGAGCTGCAGCTGCCGGCCACGGCCTCATCAACGCAGGATCCAAGCCAGGATCTGAGACATACCTGCGACCTACACCTCAGCTCATGGCCACACTGGGTCCTTAACCCACTGGGTAAAGCCAAGCATCGAACCGGCATCCTCATGAATACTAGTCAGATTCGTAACCCACTGAGCCACAACAGGAACTCCCAGATTTCTTTTTTTATACTTTTTTTCCTTCCTTTTGGCCATGTCTGCAGCATGTGGAAGTTCCTGGGCCAGGGATCGAACCTGTGCCACAGCAGCCAGCCCAAGCTGCTGCAGTGACAGTGCCGGATCCTTAACCTGCTATGTCACAGGAGAAGTTCCAGGGACGTATTTCTTTGATGAACACCCTTTCCTACCCAAATAAGCGCAACATCCATGTATTTCTCCCCCCTAAGTCTGCAAGCCCTGGGGGTCATCCCCGCCTAGAGGTCATGGGTGACATTTCAGACACTTCCAGGATAGTCGGCAGTAAAACCACAGTAAGCATGAGGGCCCTGATGGATCCCGTTGCCTGGACCAAGAACCCGTGGGTGGGGCCTGTCGTCCCTGGCAGAGAGCAGGGCCCAGGGCGGCTTCAACTGCCAGGACCTTGACTGATTGATTACTCAGCCGGCCCAGAGCCCCTCCAGCCCAATCCACCTTCTCCAGGGGCTCCAAGTCAAGCCTCTGACAGCAACCATCTGTAATAAAGTATTTTGGGGTCTGGAAAAGTGGTTCTTCTTTGGGCACGATTTTTTTTTTTTTCCACTTAATTGTCCCCTTACCTCCAACTCCCACGCTTAAAAGCAAAACTCCACCGGGCAAAAGAAACACATCATTTTATTCCACATCCCTTAAGCAAACAAAAACACATTGGAATTCCACGGCTCCCTGAGGGACATGGCTGCTGGCGCTGAGTCCTGCTCTGGAAGGCTCTGGATGTCAAGCTGGAGCAGTGACGTTTACCTCCAGGCTGCAGTCTCCTGGCCTCTGGCCTTGACCCTTCCCTTTCTCTGTTCTGTTTTCCCAAATCTCCTGGACCCATCTCTCTAAGCCGCCATCTGCCCACACAGGAAGGAAAAGAGAGGTCACAGTGTAAATATTTAGCCTGAAGGTCTTGGAGAGAGTTTGGGGGAGGCTCCTGGCAGCAAGGTTCAAGGCTCGGATGACCATGCAGCCTCTCCCAACGGCACGTCTTGGTACTTCCTCTGCCCTCTATGCCCACCTCCCTAAGCCCCATCATCCAGGGCAATCAGCGGTGGCACCCAGAGGAGGCTTGGTGGTGGTGGGTGAACCTGGCTCCCCCTTAAGCTCCATCACTGCTCCCAAAGCCACCTCCAGTCAATATACAGCCTAAGTTAATGCCACTCACCTCCTTCGCAGGCTGCTCCTTTGGACCAGACTGCTGCCCCCACACCCCTTCCACAGAGTCACGGATCTGCCACTGCAAACTTCTGACCTCCTTCCCAGCAGGGGTTCACGCCTGGGGCTCAGAGCCAGACATGAACTCGAATCCTGCTGCTTCTTAGCTGGGAGACTGTGGGCAAGATGCTTTGGCTCTGAGCTTCCACCTCCTCCCTGTACAATGAGGACAATGCAGCAGGACTGAACTGGGGCTAATTTTGCCCCTGGGAAACATTTGGCAAAGTCTGGAGACATTCTTCGGGGGGGGGGGGTCTTATTAGTCAAACATTGTGTTTCCAATCATTTGAATGTGTTCATTTGTTCTGTTGTGAATGTAATATGTTTAAGGGTGGCTACAAAAGTGGCATGAAAAATCGTCTTGGTCTGCCTGCCATTGGAACCAGCAGAGCCAAAGAAGGTGCGGCCGCCAAGCAGCCGGCGCTCCCCCCTCTTCTTCGTCCTCATGCTCCTCCTCTCCTGATCTGGCCTGGCCGCTGCCCAGAGGCTTTGCCACCGCAAGCCCACAGCCCGCCCCATGGCTGACAGGAGCTTTTTGTTTGGTAGTCGCTCCTCTAAAACGTTTAAACCAAAGAGGAACATTCCAGAGGGTTCTCACCAGTATGAGCTCTTAAAGCATGCAGAGGCCACCCTTGGCAGCGGGAACCTGCGGATGGCTGCCGTGCTTCCTGAGGGGGAAGAGCTAAATGAATGGGTCGCCGTGAACAGGGTGGATTTCTTTAATCAGATCAACATGCTTTATGGAACAATCACAGACTTTTGCGCAGAAGAAAGTTGTCCAGTGATGTCGGCTGGCCCCAAATATGAACATCATTGGGCAGATGGAACAAACATAAAGAAGCCTATTAAGTGCTCTGCACCAAAGTGTATTGATTATCTGATGACGTGGGCTCAGGACCTCTTGGATGATGAGACATTATTTCCGTCAAAAAATTGGTGTCCCATTCCCAAAGAATTTCATGTCTGTGGCAAAAACGATACTCAAACGCCTCTTTAGGGTTTATGCCGACTCCTATCATCAGCATTTTGACCCTGTGATCCAATTCGAGGAGGAAGTGCATCTCAATACATCTTTCAAGCACTTTATTTTTTTTGTCCAGGAATTCAACCTTATTGAGAGGAGAAAGCTTGTACCCCTCAAAGAACTGATTGAAAAACTCACTTCAAAGGACAAATAAAAGGATGCAGACCTGTGCAAATTATTCCTCAAATGAAGCTGTATGGAGTACATTTGGATTTTGTTTATATTTAGCTTGGTTGCTTTTGTCTAAGGATTGGGGGGCTTGTTTGGGTTCCTTTTCCTTTCTTCTGAATAAATGGAACCATATCCTAAAAATAAAAAAATCATCTTTACTATGAAATAGTTGGGCTGGTAGCATCCTCACACCACTTGTTCTGCTGTTCAGTGTAACAGCTAAAGGACTTCCGTTACTGAGGTTCTTCTCTTGGAATTCGATCCTGTCATCTCTGTGGGTCACATCCTCTTCCCTTTTTAAAGTATTGGATGTAATCTACCCTTAGGAGAGAACGACTCCTTGTGTAATGCTGTCGTAGCTGGGGGCACCTTGGAAAGGTTTGTAAAGTTAGCTTTGACTTGGAGCATGGATGCCTTAGGACTTTTCCATTTGTGCTTTACACAATCTCATTAAATACCTGCAATATATTTTTTACGTAGTGTTTTATTTTGCTTTGTTGATTTTTAGGGCTGTACCCACGGCATATGGAGGTTCCCAGGCTAGGGGTCGAATCAGAGCTGTAGTCGCCGGCCTATGCCACAGCCGCAGCAGCTCCGGATCCAAGCCGCATCTGCGACCTACTCACAGCTCACAGCAACGCCGGATCCTTAACCCACTGAGCGAGGCCAGGGATCAAACCTGCAACCTCATGGTTCCTAGTTGGATTTGTTACCACTGAGCCACAACGGGGACGCCAATGGAGACAGTTTTGATTGTCACCACTGGGGAAGTCTGCTATGGGCATCTAGTGGGTAGAAGCCAGGGATGTTGGTAAAATATCCCACTGGTACCAACAGCAACAGTGCGGAGGCTGAGGAACCCCTGGGGTGATCCCCGTGCCGCAGGGTTCTAGAGGGTGAAGTTCCCGATGCAGGCAACACAAGGTCTGGCACATGGCACACGCCCTATCCCTGACCTTGATCAGAGTTATCCTTACTCACCTCTGTTCAGTCCACCCTCTTGTCTCCAGCCCCAGGGCATCGCCCAGCAGGACTCCAAGGCACGCTTTTTCACGCACGTGTGAGGACCAGAACCGCACTGCCTGGTGCTGCAGAGCACCTGTTTCCACACCCCAACCGCAGGCCTCCTGCCCCCATGCCTCGATGTTCTCCCAGCCTCCACGCTTGCTCCCATTGCCCCCTCCTCCACATCGCCACTGTGGTAAGTCCCTGGTCACCAGTATTTTTTGGAGCACTTAGAGGGTTCTAGACCTGTGTTGATCACTTTATGTACATTATCTTCTTTAGTTCTTAGCAGAACCTGGAGAGGCAAAGACTAAGATTATCTCCATTTCAGAGAAAGGAAAACCAAGGCTCAGAGAGGCTCAGTAACTGGCCTAAAGTCACACAGCTAGTGAGTGGCAGAGTTAGGATTTGAAACTAAGTCTGGCTGAGTTCAGATCTTTCTTTCTTTATTTTTCAGTCTCTTTCTCACTTTATTAAAGTATGGTTGATTTACAATGTTGTGCCTATTTCTGCTGTATAGCAGATTGACTCAGTCATACATATATATACATATTTGAAAATATTATTTTCCACCATGGCCTATCCCAGGAGACTGGCTATAGTTCCTTGTGCTCTGCAGCTGATCTTTAAACTGAAATGTTACTCAGCATCTATGGACTCCCTAAAACTGAGTGTGCTTCGGAATTGCCTCAGAGGAGGGTCTGTTAAAATGAAAAGCCTCGGAATTCCCTGGTGGCACAGGGGGTTAAGGATCTGGCATTGTCACTGCTGTGGCTTGGATTGCAGCTCTGGCAGGGGTTCCATCCCTGGCCTGGGAACTTCCAAAGGCTTTGGGTGCAGCCAAATAAATAAATAAATGAAGAGCCCATCTATGGTAGACCCCAGGAATCTGTGTTTTGACAGCCTGTTCCTTGTCTCTGCTTGTAGGTGATCTGACGCTGATAGTCTGTGGACCACATTTGGAAAAAGACCCTCAGATCTTGCTGCTGCTCTTCCTAAAACCATCGATGGTTCCCTTTTGCCCTCAGACTTGAATCAAAAGCCCTGAGCAGGTAATGTACCCTCTTTCTCCCCTCCACTCTGGTTTCTGAGTTTGTGTCATCTCTCACCCCTGTTGTACGTGCCACACCTGCAGCTCTCCCCCTCTCCTAGTCTGGTTGGTTCCTGCAGGTCCTGGGTCCTAGCCTCATTGGGCAGCCTAACTTTGGACAAGGTCTTCACTCTTTTGGGGTCTCTGTTTCTCCACTGGAGCCACAAGGGTTTGAGTAGATGCTGGTCTGTGAACAGAACAGCCAGAGCAGGCTCTAACCACTAAAGGTGGCATTGGGGATGCCCCTCTTGGTTGTGGGCCAGCAGCCTGTTTTCCTGGCAGGTGCTAAGCTCCAAGTCACGTAGCTGAAATGCTCCAGGGAAGTCCAGACCCAGCATCTTGGCTGCTGCTTTGGCCAAATCAATGTTTCCCCACCTTATCTCCAACCAGCTTGCTCATAAAGTTTAGACACTTGGCCTCAAGTTGGGAAATCTGATGATTCAGAGAGAAAGCATCTTTAGCCGTCCTCTGACCCCCGAAACCTCTACTCCCCGACAGGAACACACCCTTTGGGACAGAGAAATGTACTTTCCCCAACAGCAGTTCTTCATGGAGACAGGAGGAAACCAAGGCCCAGAGAGGAAAAACAGCTTCCCTAAAACCACACATCCAGCCAGCAGTATGCGTGCATAAGGTATTTACTGAGCACCTACTGTGTGTAAGTCCTCATGGCAGATGCTGGGAAGACAGTGGTGAACAGGACAAAGATGGAAACTGTTCTCTGGGGGATTTCAGTCTTGGCGGGAGAGGCCTGATCATATTAAAAGCTGACAAAAAGCTCTTATCATGTGCTGGTCACCCTTTAAAGTGCTTTATGTGATTAACTTATTTAATCCTCATAACAGCCGAAGCAGGTGGCTACTGTCATTTTACAGTAAGGAAACAGGCACAGTAAGGTTAAGACACTTGCCTGAGCTCACACAGCTGGGGCAGGGGGCTAAATGCTGGACTTCTGAGATATCAGGTCACAATCTCAGGAACCCCCGAGTGTTCCCACAAAGGGGTAAAGTCTTTGTGGGTGTGATTGCATCAAGCATCTTGCGAGGAGGAGATTATTCTAGATTGTCCAGGAGGGCTCTAAGTGCCACCACACGTCATTATAAGAGGAAGGTGGGAGTTCCCCTCGTGATTCAGTGGGTCAAGAACCTGACTAATATCCATGAGGACTCAGGTTCAATCCCTGGCCTCACTCAGTGGGTTAAGGATCCAGCGTTGCACAGAAGTAGAACAAACAATCCCAAAATTTATATGGAACCATAAAAGACCCAGAACTGCCAAAGCTATCCTGAGGAACAAAAACCAAGCAGGAGGCATCACTCTCCCAGACTTCAGGCAATATTACAAAGCCACAGTAATCAAGACAGAGTGGTACTGGTACCAAAACAGACATACTGACCAATGGAGCAGAATAGAGAACCCAGAAATAAACCCAGACCCCTATGGTCAATTAATTTTTGACAAAGGAGCAAGAATATAAAATGGGAAAAAGAGTCTTTTCAGCAAGTGGTGCTGGGAAATCTGGACAGTCACATGTAAATCAATGAACCTGGAAAACACCCTCACACCATAAACAAAAATAAACTCAAAATGGCTTAGACTTAAATTCAAGACAAGACACCATCAAACTCCTAGAAGAGAACATAGGCAGACATTCTCTGACATCAACTTTACAAATGTTTTCTCAGGTCAGTCTCCCAAGGCAACAGAAATAAGAGCAAAAATAAACCAACGGGACTTAATCAAACTGACAAGCTTTTGCACAGCAGAGGAAACCATTAAAAAAAAAAAAGACAACCTACAGAATGGGAAAAAATAGTTTCAAACAATGCAACTGACAAGGGCTTAATCTCCAAAATATACAAACAACTTATATACCTCAACAGTAAAAAAATCCAGCAACCCATTTGAAAAATGGGCAAAAGACCTGAATAGACATTTCTCCAAAGCAGATATACAGATGGCCAACAAGCACATGAAAAGATGCTCAACATCACTGATTATTAGAGAAATGCAAATCAAAACTCCTGTGAGGTACCACCTCACACCAGTCAGAATGGCCATCATTAATAAGCCCACAAATAACAAATGCTGGTGGAGGTGTGTAGAAAAGGGAACCCTCCTACGTTGGTGGGAATGTAAATTGGTACAACCACTATGGAAAACAGTATGGAGGTACCTCAGAAAACTAAATATAGAACTACCATATGACCCAGCAATCCCACTCTTGGGCATATACCCAGAAAAAAATATCCTTGAAAAAGATACATGTACCTGTATGTTCATTACAGCATTATTCACAATAGCAAAGACATGGAAACAACCTAAATGTCCATCGACAGATGACTGGATTAAGACTATGTGGTATAGATACACAATGGAATACTACTCAGCCATTAAGAAAGAGCAAAAAAAAAAAAAAAAAAAAAGGAGTTCCCATCGTGGCTCAGTGGTTATCGAATCCGACTAGGAACCATGAGGTTGTGGGTTCAATCCCTGGCCTTGCTCAGTGGGTTAGGGAGCTGGCGTTGCCATGAGCTGTGGTGTAGGTTGCAAACACGGCTCGGATCCCTGTGTTGCTGTGGCTGTGGCTCAGGCTGGTGGCTACAGCTCCATAGCCTGGGAACCTCCATATGCCACGGGAGCGGCCCAAGAAATGGCAAAAAGACAAAAAAAAAAAGAGAGAGAGAGAAAAAGAAAGAGCAAAATAATGCCATTTGCAGCAACTTGAATGGAACTAGAGACTCTCATACTAAGTGAAATCAGAAAGAGAAAGACAAATACCACATTGTATTACTTACATGTCGAATCTAAACTATAACACAGATAATGCTGCAAGTTCGGCCTTTAAAAAAAGACAAAAAAAAAAAACCACAGAAGAACTTATCTATGAAATAGAAACAGGCTCACAGACATAGAGAATAGACTTCTGGTTGCCAAAGGGGGATGGGGGAGGGATGGATTGGGAGTTTGGTGTTAGCAGATGCAAACTACTACACATAGAACGGATAAATAACAAGCTCCTACTGGATATTCAATATCCTAGGGTAAACCATAATGGAAAAGAATGTATATGTGTATAACTGAGTCACTTTGCTGTACAGTAGAAGTTAACACAACGCCATAAATCAGCTATACTCAATACAAAATAAATTAAGAAAAGAAAAAAAGATCCAGCCTTGCCTTGAGCTGTGGTGTAGGTCACAGACAAAGCTTGGATCTGGTGTTGCAGTGCCTGTGGTGTAGGCCCACAGCTTCAGCTCCAATTCAGCCTCTAGCCTGGGAACCTCTGTATGCCATGAGTGGAGCCTTAAAAAGACAAAAAAAAAAAAAAAAAAGAGGAAGGCAGAGGAAGAATAGATGGACACAGGGAAGACAAGGTGCCTGAAGACAGTGGCGGAGGTGGCAGTGTTGTGGCAGTGAGCAAAAGGAGTGCAGGCAGCCCATTTGCAGCAAGGAGGAAGGAAGGCCTCCCCAGAGCCTCCAGAGGGAGCATCGCCCTGCCAGCATCATGGTTTTCACCCCATGAAACTGATGCTGACTTTCTGTGAGAGAACAAGTTTCTGTTGTAAGTCACCAAGTTTGTGGTAATTTGTGGCAGCCACTGGAAACTAATACAGCTAGTAAGTGGCTCAGCCAGGATTTGAACCTTGAATGAGGCAGCCTTTCAGTGTTCAGCTTTCACGAATGCACCTTACCTCTGCTCCCTTGGCTTCTGACAATCCCAGTCCTGCCAGAAGGCAGATAGATCACTCAAAAGCAAACTCCTGCTTTTTCTCATTTTCTGCTGGTTGGAAGGCAAGTGTGAAGGCAGGAGCTGGAGCAGCCACCTTGTACTGAGATAATTGAAGCTGCATGGTAGGAATGGCTGAGCTAGCTCACCAGCCCTGGGTCAGTGATCTCTAAATTGTTACACTAGAGATGGAAATAAATTTCTATGCTGTTAGAAAGAGAGAAAGAAATAAAGAAAAGAGGAAGAGAGAGAGTAAAGAAAGAAAAAGAGAGAAAAGGAAAGGACCTCATGATCTGAGTTCCTACCAGAAATGCCTGTGAGTTCACAGGCTGCCTCTAACTTTTTGGGGGAAAGAAATGAGCAGCATCTATTTTAAGAACCATTTTCCTGTTACATTCCTTATGTAAGGAAGCCTCATTGCCATCTTGGAGTCAAGGCTAGAAAAATATTTGTCTTTAGATAAACTTGTACATGGTTTCTTTTTTTTCTTCCCCCGCCCCCTCCCCCACTTCATCCTTCATTAAATATCGGGTGAACCGGCTGATATGACTCAATAATTTCTCTTTTCACCTTGGCTGCTGGGAACTCAACTAAAATCAGTATTCAGATGTCATGATTAAATCATCTCAGGTACATGGTAATATATGTGTCCATGCTCCACTAAATCTGGTTCATCACTTCGTGTTTGTAGTTGTTCTAGGAGACTTAGTAGACTAGAACAAGTTCAAATTCATCTGTCTCTCTCTCACCAGGTGAGAAAATTCTTTGAGTTTCAGTTTCCTTACTTGCAAAATGGGGATGATAATCATAGTGTAATAGATTCCCCAAGATTCATCCCACCCTTCTGGTAATAGAACCCATGTCTCATTTTATCTATCTATCTATCTATCTATCTATCTATCTATCTATCTATCTATCTATCTATCTATCTATCTATCTATCTTTTTAGGGCTGCACCCATGGCATATGGAAGTTCCCAGGCTAAGGTTTGAATTGGAGCTGCAGCTGCTGGACTATGCCACAGCCACAGCAACCCCAGATCCAAGCCACATTTGCCACCTATACTGAAGCTTGGGGCAATGCCAGATCCTTAACCCACTGAGCGAGGACAAAGATCAAACCCACCTCCTCATGGATACTAGTTGGGTTCTTAACCCGCTGAGCCACGATGGGAACTCCTCACATGTCTCATTTTAGAAAGCAACCCACCTCCATTCAGACCACATGATTCTGGCAGACTGACCCCTGTATCTGTCACTTTTTGGTATGTAACAAATTGTTCTAAAACTCAGTGGCTTAAAATAATGTGTTATTGTCCACAAATCAGTGGATCCACAGGGCAGTTTTGGTCTCAGCTGGTCTCTGGCCTCTGGGGTCAGCTGCAGCGTGGGTAGGCATTTTCCCATTTGGGGAGGTCAGCTGGATCTCGGCTGGTCTAGGACAGCCTCTGCTGGGGGACTGGAATCTCCTTCATGTGGTTTCCCATCCTCCAGCAAACTAGCCCAGGCTTGTTCTCACGGCGGTTTTACAGGGTTCCAAGAGAGAGTAGAAGGAGCAAGGATTCTTGAGCCTCCACTGGGAACAGGTACAGCCTCGCTTCCCTGCATTCCATTGGCCAGAACAAGTCTCAAGGCCAGAACATGTAGAATAAGCTCAGGTTACAAAGAACATGAGTCCAAGGAGGCCAGTAATGACTCATCAGTGTAGTCAAACTACTCCATCTCCAATGCCACCTCCAGAAATTGGCAGGCGATCTGGGCCTGGCCAATGTGAGCATCCCATATGGCTTTGGGGATTAGTAAAGGGATTTGCATCAGACTTAAATAAAGCCAACCCTAGTCAGCCTCAGACTTTCTCTAAGACAAAGAGACTCCCTTCCCACCAGGGTTGCTGAGCTGGCAGGATACAAGGGCTGCTAAAAGCCATAGTGACACAACACAGGGAGAGGCTGCCTGAGGGTGAAGCCAACACAGAAGAAAGAGAACTGAAAGATGGAGTGAAATGAGCCCGGACATCCTGGAGTTCCTGGATCCTGCTGTACCTGAAGTTGTTTTCCCCCAAGCTTCCTGAAGCCAGGATTCTAACCCTGAACTTTCTTTGCTTGAGCCAATAAATTACCTTTTCTTTTATTTCTTTTTTTCCTCAAGCCAATTTTAGTTTAGTTCCTATCATTTGCAATGAAAAGCATAGACAAATTGTTCTCATACTGAGCATACTTGTGGATAAGCTAGAGAAAGTTTTTCCTTTGGGGATCAAGGGACATACATGAATCACTTGGAGCATAGAAGCTTCTGAATCTTGTCCCATCACTGGGAGTGGGAGCAGAGTTGATGGGAGCAGAGAAAAGCCAGGCTTTGGAGTCAGACACCCTGGAGGCTTATGCGCCTCCATTGCTGGCAAGCTCCCCAACACTGGTTAAGGGAGTCATGATTCTTCCTGCCAGGAGTGGTTATGAAGATTCCAGGAGCGCATGCACCTGCGCCTGCCAGTGCAGGGGGATGTTCATTAACGGAACTTCTGAACTTGATCTTTCTTCCTGGATAAGGTGCAGGCCGAGGTCATCTTGGAGAGCAGCAGGGGAGGGAGGGTGGGAAAATGAACAACCATGCTTGTCCCCGAAACACTCGAGTGAGGCTGGCCTTCCCTGAAATTTTAAATGATTAGCCTGGCTTCAAGTTCTGTATTTTTTACCACGTGAAGCCCATGACAAGATTGGACTGAGGACAGAGGCCAGAGGCAGAGCGTTTTGTGGTGTTAACAATACTCCAAACCCTGTTGACATATGTCTCCCCAAGAGAAACCGAGGCCCAGAGAGGTTAAATGACTTGCCCGAGGCCACACAGTAAGTGGCAGGGCTGGGATTTGAACCCAGGTCCTCTGGCTCCAGAATATCCCTCTCTCCTGTTCATTGCACTAGATTTTTCTTTGCTTATCCAAATTCAAAGTGAGGAAATTTTCAACCATAGTAGTATCCATGTAAAGAAGGCTTTAATTTTTGCGTGCAGAAAGGAACATTCCAGAACTTATAAACTAGCCATCCTTGGGCTGCCTCTAACCTGCAGTGCTTTATGTGTTGGAAAAATAAGACTCCCCCCCGCCCCGGCTTCTCCTAAAAACCCTAGGGCTGGAGTGGAGGGGGGTGCCCATTTGAAGGAGGGGTCTGTTCACTGCGGGAAGAGCCGGAAGGGGAGACTCGAGCCCTGAATGCGGCTCAGTCTAAGGTGGTTTTCTGAGCCCTGGGAGGAGGCCTCATCTGGGTCAGGGCGCCTCCCCGGGAGCCAGCCATTCATCCTTCCAGGAGCACAATGTCCTCTTTTTCCCCCGCCGGCTTGGAGCCCCGGGAGAGGAAAGGCAGCTGGGGCCGCTGGTTGGATCCCAGACTCCACTGGCCCTGGGCTCGGTGGCCTTACCAATCCCTGCCCCTGTCTGGGCTTCCCTTTCCTCCTCTGTAAAAGGGGCATGCGGCCATCTCTGCCCAACTTCCTACCTTCCCACTCCATTCCTGTTCCTCCTTTGGGGACTCACCCTTCCCCCCTTGTTTGTGCCTGCAGGTCAGTGGGTGGGCACGTGACCCAGACTCAGCCAGTCAGACTCTCTCGGGAGAACCAGGAACTTAAGGGGAAGAGGAGAGCTCGGGGGTCCCGAGGGCCTTGCCCTTTGGTTCCTACCCCCACACCCTGGCTCCTGCTTCTCAAGGTCCTGGAGCTGATCTGTTACTATCCTTCCAAGGGTTTTTAGAAAATACAGCCAGGAGTTTCAGCTGTGGCATAGTGGATTAAGAATCCGACTGCATTGGCTTGGGTCACTGCAGAGGTGAGTGTTTGATCCTTGGTCAGCTGTGGCTCAAATTCAGTCCCTGGCCTGGGAACTTCCATATGCCACAGATGCGGCCATTAAAAAAAAGAAAAGAAAAGAAAAGAGAATTCCTGCTGTGGCTCAATGGGTTAAGAACCTGATATAGTGTCCTTGAGGATGAGCGTTTGATCCCTGGCCCCACTCAGTGGGTTAGGATCTGACACTGCTGTGGCCGTGGTGTAGGCTGGCAGCTGCAGCTCTGATTCAACCCCTAGCCTGGGAACTTCCATATACTGAAGATTCAGCCCTAAAAAAAAAAAAAAAAAAAAAAAAGGAGAAATAAAATACAACCAGCCACATTAACTTCATCACATCCTAAATTCCTGAATGTGTTTGGATCTTTTTCTGGGCTTTCATTTTTTTTCCCATTAATCTATTGATATAGCCCACTACAATACTGTTTGAATTATTGAGATTTAATTTTATTTTCCATTAGACCTATTGACTTTATTTGTTGTTTTATATGGCCTTGCCCTTGGCATGTGGACGTTCCCAGGCCAGGGATTGACCTACGCCACAGCAGCAACCCAAGCTGCTGCAGCGACAATGTCAGATCCCTTAACCCACTGTGCCACAGGGGAACTTCTGAATTACTGAGATGTTATGGCATGGTTTAACATCTGACAATGCTGTTCCCCTTTCTTCCAGAGATTTCTTGGATCTTTTTGCTTGTTTAATTTTCCGTATGATTAATTTTAAAATGAGCATCTCTAGTTAAGAGGCTGGTAGTACTTTTATTGTGACGACAATTAACTTATAAATCAATTTAGAAATAACAGACATTATTTTCATAATGAAACTTCCCATGCAAAATCATGTGTACCTTTCTACTTGTTCAAGTATATTTTTGTGTTGAACCTGTGCTGCTGCAGAGATAATGCTGGATCCTTAACCTGCTGCGCCACAGCGGGAACTCCTTAAAAGTCTTTTTAAAGTCTGCTTTTTAGGAGTTCCCTTGAGAAGCATCAGGTTAAGGTGTTGTCACTGCAGCAGCTTGGGTGGCTTCTGTGGTTCATGTTTGACCCACGTGCTGTAGGTGTGGCCAAAAAAAAGGTCTGCTTTTTAAAAATTTGTTTTATTTTTTGTAGTAGTTCTTCCAATATTTAGGAAAGTTTGGAGTCTTTGTCTAACGTTTACCTTTATGCATATAACATGATATGATATCCTTAGTCCTTTATTTATTTATTTATTTATTTTGTCTTTTTGCTATTTCTTTGGGCTGCTCCCGCGGCATATGGAGGTTCCCAGGCTAGGGGTCCAATTGGAGCTGTAGCCACCGGCCTACGCCAGAGCCACAGCAACGCGGGATCCAAGCCGCGTCTGCGACCTACACCACAGCTCACGGCAACGCTGGATCCTTAACCCACTGAGCAAGGCCAGGGACCGAACCCGCAACCTCATGGTTCCTAGTCGGATTCGTTAACCACTGCGCCACAATGGGAACTCCTAGTCCTTTATTTTTTAAGACAATGTCTTTATGGGTTCCTTTTTTTTTTTCTTTTTTTGTCTTTTTAGGGCTGCACCTACAGCATATGGAAGTTCCCAGGCTAGGGGTTGAATCAGAGCTACAGCTGCTGGCCTACGCCACAGCCACAACAACGCCAGATCTGAGCCATGTCTGCGACCTACACCACAGCTCAGGGCAATGCTGGATCCTTAACCCACTGAGTGAGGCCAGGGATCAAACCTGCGTCCACATGGATCCTAGTCGGATTCATTACTGCTGAGCCATGATGGGTACTCCTACTAGTTCCCTTTTACAAAACTGCATTTTCTCTTTCTCCCTTCCCTTTCCTTCCATTTCCTCATTTTAGGTGATCTTCCTTATTGCTTACTTTTGTAATGTTAATTATGCCTATGGTTTGATCACTTGATATATTGGCTTTGAACTCTATGCTCCAGTTCCTAGGTATTGGAAGTGAGACCTTTTGTGTGTGTGTGTGTCTGTCCAAAGTATTCTTTCTTTATCTTTAATGTATAGTAACTTCACTGGCATATGGTTTAGCGTCAGTCACTCAGAATCATTTTCTCTGGCACATAGTGTCACCTTTCAATTTGTGGATTTAAGCCTTCTTTTATTTTAAGTTTTCTTGAATTATATCTTTAAGTATTTGTTCTGCTCAATTATTTTGCATTTCTCCTTTGATGTCTCCAATTATGCATACATTGGCTCTCTTTCAGTATCATTTTTCCTTCTAGTCTTTCTACTGCTTTCTTTCTTTTTGGGGGGAGGGTGGGCGTTGCTGAGCCTGTGGCATATGGAACTTCCCAGGCAAGTGACTGAGCCCGAGCCACAGCAGTGATGGATCCTTAACTGCTAGGCCACCAGGGAACTTCTCTGCTTTCTTCACGTCTCATTCATTTTTTCTCTTTTGTCATCTACATTCCTCACTGTATTTTCTGCAAGATCTGTCCTCCTTCATGTTTTTTCCAAGTTTATCTGAACCTCTGCGATTTTCTTTGTTCTAGTTCTTTCCTGAACTCTGACAGCTCATGTTCATTCCCTCCTTTTGTCTGCATCTTTTTGCTGAATTCTTTAATTATGTATGCTTTATTGTTTTCCTTCATAGAGATAATTGCTCATTCAATTTTTTTTTTTTTTTGCTTTTTTTGCTTTTATGCACCCTCAGCATATGGCAGTTCCCAGGCTAGGGGTCCAATCGGAGCTACAGCTGCTGGCCTACACCACAGCCATAGCAACATGGGATCCCAACTGTGTCTGCAACCTACACCACAGCTCACAGCAACTCTGGATCCTTAACCCACTGAGTGAGGCCAGGAATCGGACCCGAATCCTCATGGATCCTAGACAGGTTCATTAACTGCTGAGCCACAAAGGGAACTCCCTCACTCAATTTTTTTAATTCATGCCCAAATTACTTAGATACAATTTTCATCCTCTCCATGTTAGCATTTTCCATCTGTTGGCAGATTTTTATGCTCTTTTCTGAGTGGTTTATGGTAGTATCTTTGTATCCAGGCTTTTACACTTATTTTTTTAAACTTGTCATTGGAAGGGCTTGATTTTTCTGGGTCAGCTGTTTGCTGATCGTCTCTGTGGGTGCTGGGAAGGAGGGTGGTGCCTTAGACATAATAACTAAAAAGTTTTCTCCTCTCTGCTAAAAAGACGGGCTGTTCCCTGTCTTTGCTCTCATGCTTCATTGCATCGCCTCTGTTTCTCAGAATCAAGCCAGCTCCAAGAGGGCTTCTGCTATTTGCCGCAGCTCTTACACTCATTTTTTGTTTTTTCCTTTTCACAGCCACACTTAAGGGATATCGAAGTTCCCAGGCTAGGGGTCGAATGGGAGCTGCAGCTGCAGGCCTACGCCACAGCCACAGCCACAGCAATGCAGGATCCCAGATGTGTCTGCAGCCTACACCACTGCTCACGGCAATGCTGGATCCTTAACCCACTGAGCGAGGCCAGGGATCGAACCCATGTCCTCACAGAGATTGCCCTGGGTTCTTAATCCATTGAGCCACAACAAGAGCTCCCTTACACTCATTTTTATGAATAAGGACTACGGCTTTTCACCTCGGGGCAAGCACTCATCTCCAGAAAGTGCACTTTTGCTGATGCTTTCTGAGATTTGCCACCACAGGACCCTCTTGCCACCTCCTGATGGCTTCGACCCCCAGGTGCCCCTGTTTCAAAGCCACTCTTGGAAAATTTCACGCATACTATGAAGTTCTTGGATTTTTAACTCTCTCCCAGTTTAGCCCAAAATTGGAGCTTGTGGGTTTCTTCCCCCCATTCTCTCGGATGCCTTGGTATAATTTGCAGAAGGAGAAGGGGAAATACTGCCTTCTGCAGCCACTTTCCTCCCCCATTCTCCTACTGGGGTCTTTCAGCTCTTCTGAGACACATGCAGAGCAGCTGTGACGGTTGCCCCCGTTTTCTCAGTGAGAAAACAGAGGCTCCGAGCTTCTCGTGGGGCTGCAAGTGGCAGGAGGGCCAGCACGTGAGGTCTGTCTGTGAATCGGATCAACACGGTCTCTTTTCTCCTCACCTTCTGGGTCAGGCTGGGACTCAGGCCCGACAGCGACAGCGGGGAGTTGAGGAGACCAAGGTCTGGCTGCCTTACCGTTTCCACTTGAAAGTGCCAAGGCCGCCGGTGGGGAGCCCCAGGGCCGCCTGGACCCCTGTCCTGGGGAAATCGAGGGAGGGGAGGCTGGCTGCAGCCTCTCTCCTCCAGCACCCGTCCCCCATTCCCCAGGCAGACAACCTGGAACACAGGCAGGACCTCACGCCAGCACCGTCTCCCAGCCCCAGATGAGGCCCACGCGGAGCTAGCCTGGGAAAGCGGGACAGAAGCCTGCCTGCTCAGCCCAGCCTGCGTCTGGGAGCTGCCCCCACCTCTGGGCTTCTTGCCAACCACATTCCCCACGCAATCCTGGCTCTCCTTGGGGGAGGACGCTGGGGGGCGGCTTTACTGCAGCTGAAATCCTTGTTTAACAAATCTCCTAACCCACAGTCATGCCCACATCGTATACACAATTCAGCCCCACGGCCTGGATGTCAGAACAGAGGTCGTTTCCTCCATCCCTCTGCCTCTGACCCAGATGTGGTTTTTCAACTCCCATATGAAAATGACCAAATGAGAGGGGTTTGCCCTCTTCGTTCCCTCCTCTAAAAATTTTTTTTTCTTTTTTTTAGGGTCGCACCTGTGGCATATGGAAGTTCCCAGGCTAGGGGTTGGTTGAATTGGAGCTGCAGCTGCTGGCCTACGCCACAGCCACAGCAACACAAGATCTGGATGAGTCTGTGCCTGACAACACAGCTCGTGGCAACGCCAGATCTTTAACCCACTGAGTGAGGCCAGGGATCGAACCTGCATCCTCATGGATACTAGTTGGGTTCATTTTCACTGCGCCACAATGGGAACGCCACCTCCTCTGAAATTCCTAACAAAGGGGCTACTAGCACAGTGCTGGTAAATAAATACTTGTCAGTGTATGGTGAAAGAATTATACTTTAATAAAATCCCTTTTCTTAAGTGCCTACTGTATGCATTAGACCCATGATCTTCCCAAACCCTCCCAGCCACCATGGTTCCTTGTACAGATGAGAAAGCCACGTCTCGAAGCATGGAAAGTAGCCTATTCTGTGTTGAACTGGTACGAAGAACATCTAACCAAATTGACTCCAAAACGTTGAAAGATAAAGCCTCAGTTAGTCAGGTTTTGCCGCTAACAAAACTCTCAAAACCTCCATGACTTTTAATAACAAAGTCTCACTGTTCTCACTCGTGGATCCCCAGTCAGCTGGGCACTCTTGCTTCAAGACTTGAGTTCAGCCTTGCTCCCTGCGTCATGGCCAGTGCCAGAAACCAGGAAGGTTATGAGAAGACACACTATTCCTCTCGAACCCTCTACTGGAACTGGCAGCCCCTCGCTTCTTCACATTCCACTGGCCGAAGCAAGTCACACGCCCGAGACCCCAGGGCTGGGTCGGGAGGTATTTTCTGCCACAGTGGGAGACACTGCAGACATGTGGCAGCGGGTGTGACCGTCTTAATTCCAATAGAGGGAGGCCGTCCGAACTGCAGACCACATCTGCTCTACCGCAGGGCGGCTCTGGGGAGTTAATTCCTAGTGTGACTTGGTAGTGACTCTCCCCAGGGTCCCAGGTGGCAGATGGCCACCACTGCCCTGAACCACTCCCCGGCCAGCCTTATCCCCTCAACACACTGCAGACTGAAGGTTGAGAGTGTGACCAACCTTCGTGGTTGTCCAGGCCTGAGGGATTTCCTGGGACTTGGGACTTTTAGGACTAATGCCAGGGAAGTCTGAGCGACTGGGATGCCTTGGTTACCTGGGTGTGTAACAGACTGCTCCTGAACATTCAGGGGCACCTGGGGGTGATTGTGTGTGTGTGTGTGTGTGTGAGTGTGTGTGTATGTTGCTGTTCCACAGCCCAACAGAACAAACAAACAAACACTCAGTATTACATGGCGCTAAATCTAATAGTCATTTGGTCGCTCCTAATTCCACAGGGAATTTCACTTGGCTGATTTTCTATACAGGCTCCCAACTTTCCTTCATGTCAGCCTGGCCTTCACCTCTTCAAGCTTCCCCCTAAAACTCCATTATTCTTCCTTAATTCTACAGAGTGATTTAGTTCAACCTCTAAACTCCAGGTCTGTTTTGCATACTCCAAATGGCAAAGCCACTGGCCTTTGGCACAACCAAAGGGCCGAAGTCGGGCAGCAGATGTGTGTTATTGGCCTATACTGTGTTTTAAAATCATGTGAGCCATTATTTCTGGCTTCTCTTGAATCAGAAGACCTGGCAACACTGGCCAGGTATTTCTTCACGGCCACAGTTGGCTGAACTGTGTAGAGCGGCTTTTCCACTGTCCCCACCCTTCCCTAATGCCTCCCTGCTACAACAGCTCACTTCATACACTTTCCTTACTTGCTTGGAGACTTGATTTTGCCATCCTCTGTTTAGCAGCATAAAAATAATCGAAACTCTGCAGGCTTGGTCTCTCCTTCCTCTCTACCTCCCAAGCTGGCCCAGCTTTTGCAAATGGAAGAATTCTTGCACTGATGTGATTCATGCATATAGAAGCACAAACACTTAGCTTTTTTTTGTTGCTGGGTTTTTTTTTTTTTGTTTTGTTTTTGTTTTTGGTGGTTGTTTTAGGTGGCAGATGTACTTCTTAACTTTAGCAGCTGCGAAAAATGCACCTCTCAGGTCTTCTGTGTGGAGCCTAATTGACAGATGGACCATTCATCCTCACAGTTGAATGGAGGCTGTGCTTCCCAGGAGCTACTCCCAGTTAATCGCAGAGGAAGGCCGGGATCCCAAGGCAGGCCCATTCCCTGGAGACACAGGGCTCCTATGGAGCCTTAAGGACTTCCTGTCGGCCTTACTTTCAATCCAATATTTTATTTTATTTTATTTTTGTTTATCTACTTATTTATTTATATATCCTTTTGCCCTTTTAGGGCCACACCCGCTGCATATGGAGGCTCCCAGGCTAGGGGTCTAATCGGAGCTACAGCTGCCAGCCTACACCACAGCCACATCAGATCCTTAACCCACTGAGCGAGGCCAGGGATCGAACCCGTGTCCTCATGGATACCAGTCAGGTTCGTTACCGCTGAGCTACAACGGGAACTCCCTGAGTGCTTTTAGAACCGCACCGTGGTCCACATCCAACCGAGCTTCCTCCTTCTTTTCCTTCCTCCCTCCTCTCCCCTTTCTCCCAGCCTCCTCTGGCTCCCAGCTCTCTGTCCTCTGTCGCACTTTCCCCAGTAAATCTCTTGTCTCATCTTGGCTGTCCCAGAGGACATGAACTAACACACCTCTCATAGCAGATTTAGACAAACCAAAAGGAAGGGGAAGAGAGGGCTTCCAGGGAGGTAAACAGCAGAGCAAGGGGGTGGGGGTGGGAAAGCCCGGGGTGTGTTCTCCCCACAGGGAAGAATAGCCTGTCCTCAGAGGGCATCTGATTCCCAGGCTCCAGCCTATGAAAGGAAGTACTGTGTGTCTTTGGGTAAGTTTCTGAGCCTCTCTGGGCCTTCATTTCACATTTTGCAAATTGGGAATAATAATAGTACCCATTATGAGTGTGTGTGTATCATTATAAATCAACTATACTTCAATACAAAAATAACAGTACTCATTTTATAAGGCGTTTACAGAGATTAAATGAGTAAATATGAGAAAGTGTTTCAAGTGGCCTAAGTTACCAACTAAAGTTAGAGCTGTAATTATAGAAGTATTTAAAACTGCCCATCTCTGACGGGCTGGTTTTCAGCTTTGAAGACGGCAACACACATATTTTCCTTTCCTGACACAGCTGGTTTGTGGCCTTTAGGATGCAGACGTGAACCAGACCTGGGCCTTAGAGGAGAGGAAGCGGGTGCATGGGGTGGGAAGGGCCACCCTTTCCCAGGCGAAGTCCCCCACTTGCGGAAGAAGTTGAGGTGTGACCTCATCCTTATGACCCTACAGCAGCCAGAGAAGAGAGTGGAAGCTGCGTGGGCTAGGAGAGTTTCCCAGATGTCTTGTCTCTAGTAGACAGTGGACATCTGGACACACAGGACATCAAAGACTCCTACAGGGGAGGGTCCGGATGCTCATTACTGGGTGGCAGCCCCTGGTAGAGCTGGAGGGAAGGAGGGATTTCCTGAGGTCCACCTGACATGTGGGTTTCACATCCCAGATGCAGTTTAGATGCTGGGGTTCAAATCCTGCGGGTAGCTCCCTGCCATCACTACCAGCAATACACCCATTGCACAGATAATGTAATAGGCTCAGAGAGGTGACTTGCTTAGGTTTCAGACAGCAAGCAAGGAGGTAATGTGGGATTTGAACCTAGCTCTCGAACCCTTCACCGTGGGCTGAGGGGTCACTCTTGGGGTGGGTCTCCTCACCTCTTCATTCCTTTTTGGCTTGTTTGTTTGTTGGCTTCACCTGCAGCAAGTGGAACTTCCCAGGCCAGGGTTCAAACCCATGCCGTAGCAGCAACCCAAGTCTTTGCAGTGACAACACTAGGTCCTTAACATGCTGCACCACAAGGGGACTTTTGTTTTTTAATGAAATGACATTTTTGAACACTCTCCACAGGCCAGTGCTGTGAGAGGTGCTCTGGATGCATCATTACCTTATGTGGTCGTCAGCACAGCTATAACTGGAAGTCATCTTAGTTAGGAATGTTTTTGGCTTCAGTTAAGAGAAAATCTGACTTCAGCAACATAGGTGTTTGATTATCTCATTAAACACGAAGTCTGGAGAGAAGTGGTCCCTGGGCTCTGTTTTGGGGCTCTGCAGTTTTCCTGGCCTTCCCTCATACAACGCCACCATCACATCCTTACACAATGATCCCCAAAGAAAAGGAGGCAAATAGGAAAAAATTTCCCAGAAGCCCCCAACACATGTCCAGATGGCACCCACGTGGCCACCCCTGGACAAATCCCTAGCAAAGAGGGATGTCCCTGGCTGGCTCAGACCAATGGTGGGTCATTTCCTGGGAAACAGGTGGGGCCATCTTCCTGAACACCTGCTTGACTCCTGAATAAAATTGGATTCATTAGCAAGGGAGAAGCCAGGGCCCCCGAAACATTCTTCTCTCTGGTGTGTGGGAATTTTGTCTCTGGATTGAGGGGGGGGGGAGGACATGTTATTAGGGAGGGGTCTGGGCAGAGGTGATGCTGGTTTGCATTCAAGCAAGGGGTATGGGATTGGACAGCTAACATTTATTGAGCACCTACTGTGTGCCAGGCCCACGCTGGGTGATTTCTTTCTCTCATCATTTAATTCTGTCCTCACGATGGTCCTGTGAGGAAGGAAAGATTCTTCCCATTTTTTCATATGAGAAAACTGAGACCAAGCCTTGGTCACATGTATGGTAGGAGACTGAATTGGAATACGTCTCCAATTCAGTCTGTTGTGGTGGCCTTCCACTAATGCTGTATGTCAGCCACTCTGACAGGTGTGTCACCTGGATTAGGTCCTCTTTTCCTTTCTCAATTTCACCAATGAGGCATCTCAGCTCAGGGAGGTGGAGGAGGCTGCCTGGGCTCATATGGTTTAGTGTCAGCCAGGCCAGACTGTGAACCCCACTGCCAGAAGGCTACCCCATGGGGCTCCCCAAATTTGGAGAAAACTCTCCGGGCCTGTTCTCTGGCCTTTTTGGGATTGTTGGCTTTGTTGGCAGATAAGCTGGATAAATAAACAAGAGGTTCAAGAAACTCCTTTTGCCTCTTGATAGTCTGAATCTGCTGAGGCCACATGTGGGTCATCCAACTGCCTTGACAGCCGACATTAAACAGGAAAATAAATGAATCTCTAATTCATTTATGAATTAGAAATGTTAAGTACGGTCAAGGCGGAAAAAAAAAAAGAAAGAAGAAGAACAGTTCAAGGCACCAGACAGGGCTGATAAGACCACTTTAGACCAGGCAGTCAGGGGGCACTTCTTTGAGGAGATGACTGTTGAGCAGAGACAGAGGGATGAGGGATGTGATGAAAAAAGCCAGCTCCCCAAGTATCGGAGAGAAGAGTGTTCCAGTCAGAGGGAACAGCCAGTTCAAAGGCCCTGAGGTGGAACTGGTTTGGCGCATTTGGGGCAGGATGAAAGATGAGTGTGGCTGGAGCAGAGAGGGCGAGGCAGGGAGTGGAGGACCTGAAGTCGAGGAAGTGAGGGCAGGAGGGGGCAGGCCAGGGTTCTAACAGGAACCTGTAGGGACTTGGGTTGTGTTTTGAGTGAGGTGGAGCCCTGGAGGGTTCTGAGCAGGATTCAGGTGGAAGATCTGACTTCGTTTCTAGCAGGCTCCTTCTGACTACAGCAGGGAGAACGGACTGCAGAGAGATGAGGGCCGAAGCCAGGAGACCAGCGAGGAGTAACAGCTCGTCCAGGGGGCAGTGGGAAAGATGAAATGAAACCTGTGCCTGAATTCACCGGGCAGAGAGTGGCAGTCACAGGATTAGAATCAGACCTCCTGGGTCCCAGCTCCACGCTCTGCCCACTGTCTCACAAAATGCACATGTGCCCAGCATCCAGGGGCACCACCTTAGGCTGAAGGATGTTTGGTGGGATTTCTTTTCCAGTATGTTCTCTATGAAAGGACGGTGAGATAGGTTAACTAGCCTAAAATTGTACTCAGACTGCCTCCATGGAAAAAGTCCATCTTGTATCTTGGAAAAAAACCCAAAGACAAAACCCAAAAAACCCTCACATGTGCCCAGCACTCATAGTTTGCAATTCCCTTTACTGACACGCTCTCATCAATCCTTCAGAGAAGCCCCTTAAGATAAAGCACAACTGTGACTCAAGAAACCGGCATCCCAGAGGTAAGCTCCCTGGCGGAGGATTCCCAGGTGTAAATGAGGGTGGGGTGTGTGGAAGGGGTGCTGAGTGGTGGGTTCCAGGCCTTCCAGCTGGGAGCCCAGGTTCTCACCAGCAGCCAGGGGTGGCCTCTTGCAAAGCCACTGGCACCAGAGCCCAGCATCCTAAGTGCCAGGTAACTGTGACAATGGCCGCTATATTCCGAGCCCCTGCCGCGCTCCAGGTACAGATCTGGGCGCTTCACATCATCGGCGTGTCCCTCACAGCAGCTGCGGCTGGGGTACTCAGAGCCAGGTCCGGTCCGACCCCATCCCTCCCAGACAACAGCATAGAAAACGAATGGTCTCTGTCCTTCTGGGGCAGGGATGCGGCGGGGGCGGGGGGCGGGGGGCAGAGTGTGGGGACGGCTCAGGTGGCACGTCGGGGAGTACAAGGCCCGCCACAACCCCTCCTCCCCCACCACGTAGCCTCCATCCTCACACTTCCTTCTCCATCCCCATTCCCCTCCGCCTCCCCGTATTCCTTTCCTTTTTCTTCCCCAAATCCCCACCCAGCCCTCTCTGTACATCCCCCAACCCCTTCTCCTACATCACTCCTCCCGTCCTCTACATCCTCCTCCTTCCCCTCAAACCCACATCTCCTCTCCCGCGTATCCACATTTTCCACACATACGCCCCCCAGCCCCTTTCTCAGTCCAGCGCGTTAGAGCCCGTCCGGCGGGAGCCCCTGTCCACCCTCCGACCTGGGAGGGATCGCAGGCCCCGCCCCACCCCGCCCCGCCCCCAGACAGATGGGCGGGGCCAGGGGGCGGGGGGTCGGCCTCGGGACTAGGCCCGCGTGGCCGTTGAGGCAGACCCGCAGCTTCCCGCGCTCGGCCGCGGCAGCCCGGTCGCCGGTCCTGCCATGTCCTGGGCCGTGGTCTTCGGCCTCCTGGCCGCGCTGCTGCTGCTGCTGCTGCTGCTGCTGTTGACCCGCCGGCGCACGCGGTGAGTGCCCCCCGCCCAGCTCGCTCTGCCCGGCGCTAGACAAAGGGGGGCGTCGCGGCTCTCGGCTCCCGGCCGCAACCCGGCTGCAGCGAGGGGGTCGCCGAGACAGCGGCAGGCCGGCGCCGGAGCCCCATGCCCCACTCCCGCAATAGGACAGGGTCCCCTGCAGCCCCGGGCGAGCCCTTCAGAGGTGGGAGTGCAGCCCCCCGGCCCGAGGGGTTCCCGCGCTGCTCCCGGCCCCGGGGCGCGGGCCCGGCCGAGCGGCAGTTGCCGAGAGGGCATAAAGTTGGGAGACGCTCGGGGGAAGGTGCGGGAACAGGGGCCCCCAAGGGCGAGAAGTGAAGTCAGGTCCTGGCCCAGAGCGCGAGGCCAGGGACCAGCGAAGGGGTTTCAGGTGGGAACCGAGAGTCACAGGTGCGGAGTGGGTGCGGACAGGCTGGGCGTGACTCCCAGCCTCCACCTGGATGCCGCACCAACTCGAGATCAACTCTGTATCAGCCTTGCTCCTCACTCCCATTGCACGGATGGCAGAGTTGAGGCAGGGGTAGGCAGAGGCCCTGCCTGACCTGGATGAAGGGGCTGGGAAGGCTCAGTATTTCCCTGTGCCTGAGAACTCAGGCCCACAAAGGGGTCTCCCTTCTGCGGAGGTTCCATAGCCTGGACACAGTAGAACCCAACCAGATGTCTCAGCTTCCTAGGCGCAGAGGTTCTCCTGCCCCATTGAGAATCTGTGATTTAGGAGAAACACTAAGACCCATCCGTCTCAAATGGCAATAGGTCTTTTGCTTTTTATAAAATGGTTTTAAAAATTAATTTGAGGAGTTCCCGTTGTGGCGCAGCGGAAACGAATCCGACTAGGAACTATGAGGTTGAGGGTTCGATCCCTGGCTTGGCTCAGTGGGTTAAGGATCCCGCATTGCTGTGAGCTGTGGTGTAGGTCGCCGACGCCGCTCAGATCTGGCTTTGCTGTGGGTGTGGTGTAGATTGGCAGCTACAGCTCTGATTAGATCCCTAGCCTGGGAACCTCCATATGCCAAGGGTGCGGCCCTAAAAAGCAAAATAAAATAAAATGAAATAATTTGAATTGTACAAGGAATACATTTGACTGAAAACAAACATTTATCGCATTATAGATAAGACTGAAGCCCTTCTAACCAGGCTTCCGATAATTCTGGACCTCTCCTGTTGATTAATTTGGGAGGAACCTTCCAGAGCTTTTTTAAAGTACTCTTTTTAATTTTAGACTGGTTTTATATTTACAGAAAAGTTGTACAAAGAGTTCCCAGATACCCCCTCACATAGTTTCCACCACTGTTAACGTTTTACGTTATCATGGAACAGTCATTAAAAAGCCAGCGCTGGTCTGTTAGAATTAATCAAGCTCCAGACTTTATTTGAATTTCATCAGTTTTTCCACTAACATCTTCTTTCTGTGCCAGGATCCCATCCAGGGTACCTCACTGCCTTTGGTTGTCATAACTCCTCAGCCTCCCAGCTCTTGAGAGAATTACTTTTATGCACATAGACGTTAAGCCCGTTAGTCCGTAGATAAGACAGGGCAGTGGAAGTGTGTGTTAATGTGTGTGTGTGCATTTAATCAGTGTCAGAAAATTCCAGAAATTTTCTGGAAACTATTTTTAAACAGTGTGTTAGTGTGAATTTCTAAACAATGAGCTCACGATATTTTTCTTTAAGAGCCAGACACTTTTCCAGGTGAGATTTAAAGCCATGCATTCAATCACTTGCCTGGAAAAATTGAAAACGAAAAAGAATAATGCATCAGATAAGTGACCCTACGGAGAAATGAATTGTTTTTCCTAAGTTGTCAGGCTTTTTAGAAGCTCTCTATAGAGTTGTTTTCAGACTGTACCCTTGCTGTTTTCACTCCAGATTTTAATTTTGACATCTATCCATGTTGCTACGTTGTGGTCTGATTCATTATTTTGATCTTCTGTGTGATATTCCATAATCTGAATAGGTGGCAGCTTTCTTTTCCCTCTTTTATTTCTGTCTTTATCGGTGGACTTTAAAGTTGTTTTCAGCATTTTTGCTGTTGCAGACTGTGTGCTGTTGTCATCCTGTGAGCCTCCTGGTGTGTACTTTTCTCTGGCATAAGGTGAGAACAGCCGTAACTGGATACTGGGGGAGGGGGGTAGGGTACCTGCGTGCTCAGCATATGGAAACTCTCAGGCTCCAGGAGCAAGAACAAATTGAGGCATTCCCTGGTGGTTCAGCAGGTTAAAGATCTAGCGTTATCACTGCTGTGGTTCGGGTTGCTACTGTGGCTTGGTTTGATCCCTGACCCTGGAACTTCCATGCACTATGGGTGCATGCACCCACCCCCGCGCCCCCAGAAAAAAGAACGAGTTAGCCACTCTGTGCCACAATTTCCCAGTCTTTAAAGTGGGGATGATGGTGGTAATAGCAGGTAAGAGCGGAGTTGCTGGGTTAGAAGGAATGCCAATTAAACGTTATTTTAGCTTAATTCTTTTTTTTTTAATTTTTTTTAAGGGCCACACTTGCAGCATATGGAAGTTCCCAGGCTAGGGGTCCAACTGTTAACCGCTGAGCCATGACGGCAACTCCTATTTTAGCTTAATTCTTGCTATCAACTCAGAGAGCTAATTTATCTTTGAGGGTGAGTTGTTGACTTTTAAACATGTGGTGGCTTAGAAATTTCACCAAGTGGGTACTGGGGAGAAGTGGGTTGAGGGGGTAAGGGGTCCGTGACAATTGGGGGGGTGATTGTGTGGATCCTGAGGAGACCCCATAGGGACCCTGATTTAGGCCCCCAGTCTCATTTTTGCCTCCCAACTTGGGAAGGGGGCACTCTTGTTACCCCCAATTTTCAGGAAACTGAGGCTCAGAGAGGCCAAGCCATTTGCCTAGGATTGCCTGGATTAAAACTCTGGGCTGCAAGAATTTTTAATTTTCAAGAAAAATGAATTTTCACTCTTCTCATACGTTTTATTTATGATCTGAATGTTCGAAAGTCTTAAACCACATGATGTGAAGAGAGCCAGGTAGGCAGCTACGACTAGAAGATTCTTAACAAAGGACAAATAATCAGGTGTTAGGAAAAGAGGTAGATGAGGCTGTTGCTGTGTAGAGTGTGATCCAGAGTTTGGGTCAAAACACGCAAGGCCCTGTGCCTCCCTTGGCTGCTGACTGTATCCTCATCAACCATCGAAGTAATATCCGTCCCTCCACCTTGGGCGAGGCTTCGAAAGGCCAAGTGACCTCCTTAAGGCCAAACAGAAGTTGCATTCTACATTCAGCTGGTTCCAAAATTCATGCTTTTCTCAGTCAAAAAAAAAAAAAAAAAAAAAAAAGAAGCACCACCCTGGAGTTCCCAGGTGGCTTAGCAGGTTAAGGATCCAGTGTCGTCACTGCTGTGGCTTGAGAATTTCCGAATGCCAAGAGCATGGCCAAAAAATAAAGCATTGCTTCAATCAGCTACTCTTGTCTTAACATATAACTTTTTTTTTTTTAGGTAAAAAATTTTTAACTATGAAAAATTTCAACTATGAAGAAAAAAAGAATAGTATAAGAACTTGTATCACCTGGATTTGACAGTTGTTAATATTTTTGAAACTACAGATATTATGATATCTCATCATTAAGTATTTCAACATGTGTGTTTAAAAAAAAACAGTAACAATCACAATTCTATTATTCTACTTGAGAATATAAAAAATAATTCTTAAGATTATCTAGTTTTCAGTCCAAATTCAAATTTCTGCCATCATGGCAAGGAATTTTTTTTTTTTTTTTTTGGTCTTCTTTTTAGGGCCGCACCCATGACATATGGAGGTTCCCTGGCTAAGGGGTCGAATCAGAGTTATAGCTGCTGGCCCTCACCGCAGCCACGCCAGATCCAAGCCATGTCTGTGACCTACACCACAGCTCATGGCAATGCCAGATCCTTAACCCACTGATCGAGGCCAGGGATCAAACCTGTGTCCTCATGGATGCTAGTCAGATTTGTTTCTGCTGAGCCACAATGGGAACTCCTCATGGCAAGGAATTTTAAAGCTGGCTCAGTAACTGTGAGCTTTTTCTCCTGGGAAAGATGGTGAGCTGGGAGTGGGGAGGACTTGGTTGGGAATTTGGAGTCTGACTCCTGTGCCCAATGGGGCTAATGATCTGCCATGTGAGTATCAGACCATTCTTTGTGCTTTCCGGGCCTTAGTTTCTCCATCCGTGCTCTGAGGTGGCTCCTGCAGCTGGTCTCATGCCCCAGCCACTTCACCAGGCTGAATGCATCTCTCTTCCTCTTTGGGCTTGTGTGGTTGCTGCAGGGGGTGTTGAAAGAGGTCTCCTGGGTGGGAGACTCCTTTTTTGGCGGGAACAGAGGCTACAGTGGCATCAGATGCGGGTTTCTAGTGGCACAAGGGCTGTCCTGGGCCCCTACAGGATACAGAATTACTAGGCACAAATAAATCTATCTCATTCCAACATGCACTAGCCAGAGGTCACCAAGTGGTAGTCTGTGGCTGGATTCAGGCCCAGGTGGGTGTGGTGTGGACCACGCAGTACAAGGGGAGAAATCTGGGGGAGTCCACACACAAAACTCCAGATTTCCAGCTTTTCCTGAAAAATTGGAAGATCTTGCCTGGGACTCAGTAGTAGAACCCGCTCTAAACCTTGCCACAGTCCCCACCACTCCCTATTGCCTCTTCAACATGCAGCTGTTCTCTTTAGCACTGTCCTTGCTCTCCTGTTTTTTAATTATGCTGAAGAACAATTTTATGAATCTGTCAGTTACAAAAAATGGGAAAACAGCAGCGAGAGCAGGATGGCGATGTGGTTTTTCTATACAGTGGGAGGCCGTGAGAGGGAAGAGCAGGAGACGTTTAGGGAGCCCCTTGGTTGATAATGGCAGATAGCCTGCAGATGAGCACTGAGGAAAGGAATGGGTTAAGCCATTTAAACAGAAGCTCAGGCTGTTGCAGCCCAGCTGGGCAGCACCAAGCCCCTTTGTTCCTCCATTAAATCCTCCCTGAGACCCTGAATTGAGTTGAAACCATGAGACAGAGTTCAGGTGATCCACCCACCAACACTGCAGAGCTTAATGATGCAGCGTCCGCTCTGGGCGCTCCAGAATGCGGACTGCGTGCTGGGCGCTTAACCTGCTTTAGCCCCCTTAACCCTCTTAAAGGGCTGGGAGGCAGGTGCTGCTGATTGCGCACCAATTATACACATGATCCTTTCATCAGAGACCTATTAAGTGCCTCCTGGGTGCCAGGCACTGTTCTAGGTGCTCTAAGAGTTGTCTGCCTCCGTGGAACTTCCCTTCAGAGAAGGTGTGACGGTTCACGGGACACAAAGGTGGGTGATGCTCTTCATGATTTTCACAAAGTTCCGAGTGGGAGAGAGAGGCAGGATGGGTGATGGGATTGGTGGTGGGGTCTGTGAGCAAATGAGCAGCTTTTGGAGGAACTCACGAGATGGGAATGAAAGCTCTAGGGAGAATCAGAACAGGTGCCTTGGTATCAGAGGGCAGGTGATGATCGGCCATGTGGGCAGGAGCTGGGGATGAGCGGCTCAAACCCTGCATCCTGCCACCCAGCGCCTGGCCATGCCTCCCAGAGAGTGAGAGTGTTAGTGGGCGAGGCTAGAGACCACAGACTCCAAAATAGAGCCTCCTTCGCCCTGCCGGCCTCCGGCTGAGTCACCCTGGAATGCGACCTGGGCCTGAGTTGTATTCAGAGCCCGGGGGCTGGCAGAGCTGCCAGCATATCAGGGGTCAGATGCTGGGCTCCTTGCTTCCTGCTTTTGTCTGCACCTCCTTGGGACTTCCCTGGGGAAAGATGCAAGGTGCCAGAAATAACAGCAGGCTCGCTGGGGAGCTCCGGCAGCAGTGGGATAAAAGGCAGGGAAAGGAAGCCCCCGCCCCACCCACACCCCAAAAGATGGTTTAGGGGGATATCTCAGGCCCTGCACTTGGGCAGGTCCCAGAAACATCCCTGTGTCTGTTTCCTCACCTGCACAGTGGATGTGCACCAGTCCACTTGGGGTGACTTGGGGCAGGGGAGCTTCAAGAACGTGGGCTCTGCAGCCAGGCCCGCCTGGATTAGAAACTGGGGCCCTCCACGGTGGGCCCTCAGGCAAGTGGTGCAGCCTCTGTGCCTCAGTTTCGTCTGCTGTAAAATGGGCATGATTAGTAACTGCTCCTTCCTCATAGGATAACACAGGGCTCATGGTGCATCAGCCACTATTACTGAGGAAGGAAAATTTTGGAAAGTGTGTAGGACCTGACACACAGGTGTTATGCGGGAAGTGGCAACTGGGAGTCTTTTGTTGGTCCTGCTTCTCAGACCTGGCCCAACTGCTCCCTGGTTGCTGGGTGCCAGGCACAGTTCTACAACTCCCCTCATCTTCTGCATAGACCCATGTGGCAGTAGTGGCGTCACTCCTGTTTTACGGATGTGGGATCAGGCATGGGGAAGCCAAGTCACAAGGCCAGCCAGAAGCATGGCTGTGATTTGAAGCCAGAAAGTGTGGTGCCAAAATCTGGCTCATAACCACCAGGCCCTCCTGCCTCTTGTGCCGTAATCACTGCTCCCGTGTCCTGTCTCTGGGCCCCGAGCTGGAGTGGGATGGTGTGCCCTGGGGCCCATGCTCTGCCAGCGGGATGCGTTACCTTTAAACGGAGGCTTCAGGAGAAGCAGGCTCACAGGGAGATGAGGTGAAAGAAGGGTCCTGGCATGTCCCCAGCAGCCCCTCAGGATCCTGAGCTGTACCTTTGCTGGTCTCCTCAATGATGGGCTCAGAGGTAGGATTGGGGTGGGGGAGAGAGGAGGAGGGGGTGGACGAGGCACTTCCTAATGCCCTCAACCTCCCCTCTGGTTTTGCTTCCATATTCCCCCAACTCTGGCCCCCAAATCTAGCCAGTTTCTCCATCTACCACCTGACCCCTCCTTTGGGTTATATTAGGGGACCGTCAGACCGAGGAGGCAAGAGGCCGTGGTGGAGGAAGGGTGAAGGGAAGGGGGTCGCCCTCGGACTGCTGGGGGTGGCTCAGAAGCCCCCTGTCCTGGAAGTGGGAGAGTCGGACACTAGGTCTGGCTCACGGGGACTGTGGCCTCCACTCCCACTGTAACTGCTCTCCTGGGTGGTTACAGTCGTCTCCTGACAGTCTCCTTCCTGCCTCTCACTCTTGCAACCTTTTAAAAGCATAATTGCCCCACTTCCTAACTCCTGTCTCGAACCCTCCAGAAGATCCCCATCCCCTTGGTGTGAAAGCCAGATTGTCTCCTTGGCCTGCAGGCCCTCATGGTCCACAAGTCATCTCCAATCTTTCACTCCCATGTTCTCCACTCCAGCTACACCAGCTCCTGCTCTTGAAAACCTCACCAAGTGGTCCTACCCCAGGGCCTTTGCACTTGCTGTTCCTGCTGCCTTTAAGGTTCTTCTCCCTGCTCTTCCTTCGGGTATTTGCTTACACAGTACCTCTGTGGATAAATCCTTTCTGACCACCTTCTCTAAACCAGGCCCCCTCACTATCTCACATCACCCTTCTCTCATGAGATATAATTCACATACTATATAAAACACCCTTTTAAAATACGCAATTCAGTGTTTTTTAGTAGAGTCACATGATTATGCAGCCATCACCACTGTCTAACTCGAGAATATTTTCGTCACTCTGGGAAGAAACCTTGTACCATTAGCAGTCACTCTCCATCCCTTCAAACCCTGGAAACCACGAATCTCCTTTCTATCTCCTCTCCATTGATTTGTCTTTTCCAGACATTCCATAGAAATAGAATCAAACACTATGTGGCCTTCTGTGTCTGGCTCCTTTGTTTCTGCTGCGCCACGATGGGAACGCCGACGTGTCTGGCTTCTTTGACTCAGCATGATGGATTTGAGATTCTTCCACACTGTGGCTTGAACACAGTACTTTGTTCCTTTTCATGACTGAATAATGTTGCATGGCTTGAGCAGACCACGTTGTGTCTATCCATTCTCCAGTCAGTGGACATCTGGGTTGGTTCCACTTGGGGACCATTATGATGAATGCTACTGTGAACAACAGTGTATAAATTTATGTAGGAACATATGTTTTCAATTCTTTGGGGCATGTTGCTGGGTCATATAGTCGCTCTGTTTAACCTTTCAAGGAACGGCCAGACTAGTTTCCAAAACAGCTGCACCATTTTGCATCCCTGCCAGAAATACGTGAGGGGTCCAGTTTCTCCACATTCTTGCCAGCACTTCTTCTTCTTTTTTTTTTTTTTCTGTCTCTCTTTTTTAAAATTATGGCCCTCTTCGTGGATTTGGGTGGTGGTGCTGTATGTGGTTTGATTGCATTTCCCGGTGACTAATGATGCTGAGCACCTTTTCATGTGCTTACTGGCCATTTGTATATCTTCCTTGGAGAACCATCCATTCATATTCTTTTGTGCATGTTTTAATTGGGTTTTTTGTCTTTTCAGTGTCATGTTGTATCTCCTTTAGTTCCTTCATCACCCTTCTCGCTCTCTGGAATGATTTTGCTTTTTTTTGTTTTTTCTGTCTCCCTTTATTAGTATGTCAGCTCCATGAGGTCAGAGACCTCCCCCTCATCTTCCCTGTTCATGGCTGTATCTCCAGCACCCCAGTATGGTTAGTTAATATTTGGTGAAAAAGTGAGTGAATCCACAGGGACAAGAGAAGGGGTGATTCACTCACTCACTGAGCAGATAGGGAGCTCGCTGCATCCCTGTGGTTCTGATAACTCTGAGACTAAAACAGGGCTGTAGCCTGGGTTTAGGGACCTCCAAGGGGTCTTCCATGAGTCCCAGCCCTGCAATAGTGTGAGGCCCATTTTGTGATGGGCCTTAGCCAGCCGTCCCTCCTTCAGAGGGTGGGAGGGGGGAGGATGAGATGAGACATTCCTATGTCAAGGACTTGGCCAAGGCCAGGACCTGGTGCAGGTGCAATGTTGAGTTTGAGTGTATTGGTTATCTCTTGCTGCGCAACAAATCACCACACACTTGGGAGCTTAAAACAACACCCCTTTATGAGCTCACACTTTGGTGGGTCAGAAGCCCAGCACAGTGTGGCTAGGTTCTCTGTCCAGAGTCTTATAAGGCTGAAATTAAGGTGTCGTCCAGGCTGCCTTCCTATCAGGAGCCTCCAGGAAAGGATCTGACTGAATTCCACTCCTTGCAGTTGTGGGACTGAGCTTCCCATTGCTTTGCTTGTGGCCAGCCCAGGTCCTCTCGTGGCTTCTAGAGGCAGTCTTCATCCCTTGCTATGTAGCCCCTTCCGTCTTCAAAGCCAGAAACAAAACAATCTCCCTTAGGTCAAATCTCTCTCGTCTTTTGAGTCTCTTTTCCCAGGAAGAGCCCTGTCCCCACCTGATTAGGTAAGGCCCACTAAGAAGAGTCAGTCTTTTTAAAAGTCGGTTGTACCATCTACCCCATTCTGTGGGAGGGGACTCTACAAGCTGTCGGTCGTTGTGGTCTTCTTAGAATCCTGCTGATCACAGTGAGCTATAAATATGTTATTATGTCCTCAGAGGAGTCCCTCTGCTCTCACAGATGAGTTTTTGACCTTGAATATCACACACACAACCTTCCCACCTCCTGGCTGAGCTAGCTGTACTCCTGGGGCATCGCCACAGGCCATGGGTGTGGCTTCTGGCCTCCTGGGATACCTGCCCTTAGAGCTGGAGAGAGGCAGCCAGGGGTCAGTGATGAGGCCAGTTCTCCAGCCTCAGCCTTTCTCTGTGGGCATGACAGGGAGTGTGAGAGGACCAGGGCCCTGGTCCACACTGGCTCAGAGAACTCTGTATCCTTATACTACTGGGTTCTGGAAAGTTCTCCTACCTGCAGAGATGACCACCTTGATTGGACCCTCTAATATGTACCAACATCAACTGGTCCCCTTGCTTCAGCTTTCAACCCCCTCTGGTCTATTCCCTACTCAGCAGCCAAAAGATCCTGTAAAACCCTAAGCTAAGTCATGTCCCTGCTCTGCTCCAGAATCCCGTGGCTCCCACTGCGCTCAGAGCTGCCCGCAAGGTCCCGTGTGATCTGGCCTCTGTGACCCCTCTGGCCTCGACTTCCACTGTTTCTCCTTCTTCCCGCCAGTCCAGCCACACTGGCCTCCTCACTGTTCCTTGAACACCCCAGGCATGATCCAGCCCCAGGGCCTTTGCTCTTGTTGCCTCTGCCCAGAAGCCCCTCCTCCAGCATCCACCCCCTTCAGGTCTTTGGTCAAATGTCTTCTCTGAGAAGACTGCACTCCACTTAAAACCACCCCCATGCCCTACACTCTGTCCTCTTCCCAGCTTTATCCAATGGTAATAAGTGCTGTGGCTTCCGCAGGCGCCCCGGCGAGCCCCCCCTGGACGTGGGCAGCATCCCCTGGTTGGGCTATGCCTTGGAGTTTGGAAAAGATGCCGCTAGCTTCCTCACTAGGATGAAGGAGAAGCATGGTGATATCTTTACCGTAAGTGCCTCTTGGGAGGGAAGGGGAGGAGCCGCTGGGCGGCTGATTAAACCTGGTGTTCACCGAGTGCTTCAGTATCCATTCCTACGCTAACCATCCAGGGGTCCAACCAACTTTTTTTTTTTTCCCCCAGCCCAAACTATCCAGCTTTATTAAAGATATTTTTCATAAACAATCATGGCATTTCAGGCAGGACATGGGCAGACAATTGCTAACAGTATACAACAACGTTCAAACTCCCTTTTCCCGCGGACTGCCAAAAGCAGCCACTGTAAGACCCACGAAGTCCTCACGTGATGCTCTGAACAGGGAAAGTTTGGGGTGCGGGTTGACACTTCACACTGAGCATGTCGTTGAACGTTTCACAAACCGACCCCGACTTTCAGGAAATGAAAATGAAAAGGGCAGAATTATCAATCTGAAGCGCCACAGTCTAAAAAAGGAACCACGCTCTTTCGAGGGATGCCCTCTCAATGGTGACACTGGAAGGTCCACATTGCTTGACATTCTGATAACCAGCTTTGTGGGATCAGGTCCCAGTGCGTCTCTCTGTGATTAAGGGAGTCAGGTCTACGCTGAAGGTGGAGAGGGAGAAGAGGGCTTAAAAACCAGTTTTAGTTTTCCACGTCCCAAGATGGCTAATGTGTGTCAACATCCAGGAATCCCTCCTTCCTGGGAACCAAGAGAAGGTCTCAGAACTAGACAGGAAGGGTGTTTTTTCCCCATGTCAGTCCAGCTTCTGAGACATTCTGTTAGTGACACGTGCGCTCCCCCCAAAGCAACAATGAAGTGTTCCGTGTGCTAACAGCATAGCTTAAAAAAAAAAAAAGTAGAGCAAAATTCTGCATTTTTATAAAACTTGATAAAAAAGAGTGTTTCAAACTGTGCAGTCGCCACAAGTGCACAGTCACCAGAAATGCACACACGTTCCTTGGCATCTCCAGCACCTTCGGCTTTCTGTGCCTGGTCTGTGTTGGCATCTCCATTTTCTGCAGGGTTCTTCCCATCCCTGCCAGCATCAGCTTTCCCCTCTTTCCCTTTGGGTACCTCCTCTCTCTTCCTTGCAGGGGTCTTTTTAGGCAGGACGTGGGCAGGACGTGGGCAGACAATTGCTAACAGGACATGGGCTCTGGCTTTGGAGGAGCAGGTGTAGCAGATAACCTTGCAGATTCTGTGGTTCGTCCTTCACCTTGGCTTTATCTCCTTTAGCGTCCGCTTCAGCCTTTCTCCTGGGCGTGGTGATGGCAGCGGTGGCCATGGGGATGCAGTGGCACGAGAGCTTTGGTCAATCCAGGGGTTGCTCTCGCCTCTTCTCCACACTGCCTTTTTTTTTTTTTTTTTTTTTTTCCGACTGCACCCACAGCATGTGGAAATTCCTGGGCCAGGGACTGAACTCGCATCACAGTAGCGACCTGAACTGCTACAGTGACAGCACTCAGCTCACCTTCTGTATGCCCATCCAATGCTTGCCCAACACCCATCCCTCCGTTACCCCTCTAGCATTTTCCCAGCATCGAGCCGTGCAGTCATTCATTAGTATCCGATGTGTGTACCTTTGTCTAACCAAGCTCTATCCGTTCATTCAGCTTCCATCCATCTAGCATCAGCTCATTCATCTAACACCTGTCTGTCTGCCCAGTATCTAAGAAACCTTCTTCCACTTAGTACTGACCCGATATTCATGTATATATTCCATTTCCATCAAACCCCCGTCTAGCCATGCATGTGTCCATCTTTCTAAACAACTATCCAACAGCTGTCTCTCCATCCATTTATCCATCATCCCTTCCTCCATCTGTTGACCCAAATTTACCCACTGTCTTCCAGTCGTATACCTAGTAGCATCCATCCAGCTTTCATCTGTATATTGAATTTACACCAGCTTCCATCTTCCACTTATCCTGCCATTTTCCATCCATCTGCCACTAACCCAGCATTCAGTTATCAGCCCATTCAGCATCCAGAATCTCTCCACTCAGTATACATCTATTTATATCTCTCCGTCCACCCCTTCAACATCCAAACAGCTGCGACTCATCCATCCATCTTCCATGTATCCTTCTAACTTGCATCCAACATTCGTCCTTCAGTCTGTGTACCCAGGATCCACTTAGGGTCCTGCCGTCCATGTACCCAACATTCAGTGACAGGTTTAGTTTGCAGCCAACCTCCAGCTGCCCATCTAACATACATTCAGTGATCTGTCCTTTCCTTTATCCACCCATCTTAATAATCTATTCTATACCACGTTGGGGGATATTGGCCTTTATTTTTAAGAGAGTGTGATTAAGACACAGAAGCATTCTGGAAACAGGACGAAGGCAGTGGGTGGTTAAGAGCTGTGTGACCTCCTCCACAGACACTTGAGGGAAAATGCCGGTGGCTTTGTTGACGGCAGGATCACAGCCTTGCAGTGCTGCTTCCTTCCCGTCTTGAGCAGCATCCCACACGCAGAGCTCAGCCTCCCAGAGAAGTGGGTATGGCTTTCACATCCACTAGCACTTACCTAACAATATCCTTCCTGCCCCCATCCTTCTATCCACCTACTTCATCCATCCATCCATCCTTCTTTCCATCCATTCATCTATTCATCTACCCTCCCCCCACACTTATAATGTATCCCCAGCATTTATCCACCGATATCCATCCATCCATGTATCCATCCACCCAGTTAATTCGTCCATCCATCCAATCCATCCACCTATGACGCACACACATCCACCTGCTGCCTTCAGACTCTCTCCTGACTGCTGGAGATGTGACAGTAATCCAGATAACCATGGCAAATGCTTAAAAGTGAGGCAATTAAGAGCGTAACCTCTCATTCAGAAAGGGGTTGGATTCCAACCCCAGCTCTGCTGCTTCACCGCTGTGTGACCTTGGGCACATTATGTGCCTTCTGTAAGCCCCACATTTCAACTGTAAGTGGGTGAACGATGGTCCCACCTCCCAGGGTGCTCATGAGGGGAGCTGAGGGACACGGTCTATTAACTACCAGGCGGCATAGGGCAAGCCCTTGACCTCAGAGAACTGCCGTTGCTCATGGCTCTACTCTTCACTCCATCCCCGCCGACTTCCCAGGTGCTGGTGGGCGGCAGGTATGTCACTGTCCTCCTGGACCCACACTCCTACGACTCGGTGGTGTGGGAGCCTCGCACCAAGCTGGACTTCCACGCCTATGCCGTCTTCCTCATGGAGAGGATTTTCGACGTGCAGCTTCCACATTACAACCCCGGTGATGAAAAATCCAAGATGAAACCGTGAGTGGCCACAGACAATACCCGTGGGTGGGCCAGCGTGGGCAGCCGGCTTCTACCCATGCAGTTCAAGTCCTGTGTGGGTTGCACTTGTCTCTACAACAGGTGTGCAGTAAAGACATTTTGTTTTGAGAAAACAAAAACAAAAGACAACCACAGCAAATTGGGCTGAAGAAGAACTCTCCTTAAGAGGCAGCTCTAATTTTCGTAGGAGGCAAGGGTTGAGGTCAGGCTGACTTAGATTCAAATCCCAGCTTTCCTACTGCCTCGCTTTGTGACTTTGGACAAGTCACCACCCTCCTCTTGGAGCCTCTCTTTCCCCATCTGTCAAATAGTGGGAAGTGGTGGGGTGATTAATTTTTTACTGTTTTATTTTATGGCCACACCCATGGCATATGGAAGTTCTTGGGCCAGGGCCTGAATCTGAGCCACAGCTACGGCAACGCCGGATCCTTTAACCCACTGCGCTGGGCTGGGGATTGAACCTGCACCTCCTCAGTGGCCTGAGCAGCTGTAGTCGGATTCTTAACCCATTGTGCCATGGCAGGGACTTATTAATAATTATTAATATTTTTAAGTCCATGCTCTGGGGGCACCATGCATGATTTCATGAATTTTCACAGCAATGCTGGATGGAAACTTTTTATAGACTTTGTAAACTTTTATAGCCCCATTTTATAGATGAGAACACAGAGGCTCAGAGAAGAGAAGTGGCTTGCCCAAGGTCAGATAGCAGGTTCTGAAACGTACATGATAATTAAATCAACAAGGGGACCTGTGAGCACATTTACTCTGTATTCATTCAGCAGACACCTGAGGACCTGCTCGTCACCATCCTCCCTTTGAAGACACCTGCCAAATGCCAGGTGTTTGATAGGCTTGCATTTATATCTGTGTAATAGCCTTAGTGGAAGGTATTTTTATCCTTATTTTAAGAATGAAGAAACTGAGGCCCAGAGAAGTAAAGCAACTTACCCAAGATCTGCTGCTAGTGCGTGGCAGAGCTGGGATTTGAACCAGGTCTGCAGACTTGACAGCTCATTCTCCCCCACCCAAAATACTGAGGAAATAAGACTGTGCATCTACCCCTAAGGGGTGCATGCAGTCTGATGGTCATCCATAGAGATCTGTCTCCAGGAAGCATCGCCTCCGGGTCAGGAAAAGCATCTAGAAGGCAGGGTTTTGCAGGGCCAATAAAGCCAAGGAAAGACCAGCATCATGAAGTGAGCATTGATGAGAGGCAATGCTCAATCTGACCTTGGCTTTGTGGGACAGCTTCTGGGAGTATTTCTGAGCCTGAGTGTCCTGGGTCCCTGCTGTTCCGGGGGTTCCCTTAGCAACAAGAGTCTACAGCTCATTTCATCCCACCCCTCTACCCAGGGGGACCCCAGTTTCCTCCAGCGTCTGACCCCAAGAATTTCTAGGCATTTCTCACAAGCTGGCACAAGGTCATCTTGGCATGATTGCCACATCTGCTGAGGGCTACTGTCTCCATCAACAGCTAGTGCTTGGAGTAGAGTCAAATGAACAGCTGGATCTGAGCCAGTCACTATGCCAGCTCCCATCTACTGAGCACTTACAATGTGTCGTGTGCTGAGTTAAGCCCTTTACCCACATTACCTTATATGGGTCATGTCTACTGTTTTCCCGTCCATGGAACATCCAAAAACTTCTTTATTTTTTGTCTTTTTAGGGCTGCACGGGCAGCATATGGAGGTTCCCAGGCTATAGGTCAAACTGGAGCTGTAGCCACCGGACTACACCACAGCCACAGCAGTGCGGGATCCCAGCTACATCTGCAACCTACACCATGGCTCACAGCAATGCCAGATCCTTAACCCACTGAGCGATGCCAGGGATCAAACCTGTGTCCTCATGGCTACTAGTCAGATTTGTTTCTGCTGAGCCACGACGGAGCTCCTCCAAAAGCTTTTATTACCTGGAAGTTCATGGAACCCCTCTGGAAGCTTTCCCATCTTCTGTACGCATGGGCTTACTCAATCTAAAGGGGTCCATCCTGTTTCCAAACAGCAGATGGCGAGAGAGAGCCAGAGCACCTGATCGTTGTACTCCTGCTGTTCTTGTTGTTGCCAAAAGATGTCGCTGTTGAACATCGGCTGCACCGCCCCATGAACGCTTCAGGTGCTGCAGTGGTGCTCTTTTGGTTTAGGTTGTTGTAGATTGTAGAGTGGCTTTTATTTTTTGGCCACACCCGCAGCATGCAGAAGTTCCAAGGCCAGGGATCAAACCTGCACCACAGCAGTGACAACACTGTATCCTTAACCACTAGCATCTTTCCTGGCATACATTCGGTCATGGCTCAACATTGACTGTGTGGTGGAGGGTGGGTGCAGAGGGGCTTCTGGCTTCAGCCACATGCTGTACCAGAAATAGTCCTCTTCTCAGACTCCCAGGCACACACCACGAGGCCAGATCACCAGCCAGACTCCCTTATTCCTCTTGTAGCATTCGCTCATGTCTTTTGGCAGTCCTTGGTCAGGGGGCACTTAATCCAAATATGTCTCCCTAACTTTGGATCAGGAGAAAGAGTTGGTTTCTTAGTTCCTTCTCTTCCAGAGGTCGGTGGGTTCCTTATCCAAGCTCGTGTGCCCCAAGCAGGGATGACTGCTGTGGTTGTAAATTCAGACTCTGGGAGTTCCCATTGTGGCTCAGTGGGTTAAGGACCTGACATTGTCTTTATGAGGATGTGGGTTCAATCCCTGGCCTTGCTCAGTAGGTTAAGAGTCCAGCATTACTGCAGCCTGGAAACTTCCATATGCCGCACCAGTGGCTCTAAAAAAAAAAAAAAAAAAAAAGGGTTCAGACTTTGGAGTTGGGCATATTAGGGTTTCAGTTCCTGTTGTGACACCTACTGGCTGGGTGACCTTGGGCAAGTTACTTTCCTCTCTGTCCCTGAGTCTCTCCATCTATAGAATAGATGTCAGAATAGTAACTGTTGTCAAAAAGATGAAATGAGGTCATTAATGGTGCATGGCACAATAAATAGTAACTGTGGCCGCTGCTGCTGCTGATAGAAATGATAATATCTTGCTGAAGCCCATCTCCCCAAAGTCCCCATTGCCAGTGAGGAACTGGAACCCCGGGATTCTGAGGTTTTGGGGAAAGAGATGCCTGTGTGAATATGTTTCCTCTGGAAGCCGCACTCTCACTCCTTTGTTCTTGGCCCAGGACACTCCTCCACAGAGAACTGCAGCTGCTCACAGAAGCCATGTATACCAACCTCCGCACTGTCCTTCTGGGCGACACCATGGAAGCGGGCAGTGGCTGGCACGAGATGGGTCTCTTCAATTTTTCCTACAGCTTCCTGCTCAGGTGAGCCCAGTGTTGTGGGCCGGGCATTAATAGTGGCCAAGGGATCCCGGAGACTTTGTGAGTGGGAAAGCAGTTTGGAATGCTCCAAAGCAAAGGCTGCAAGATGACATTTGCATCTGGGACCGCAGTGGTCTCTTGACTTCACCTGTGAGTTGTAAAGGGTCACAGGCCAGAAAAAGGGCCACCCAGGGAGGGAGTTGCAGAACGAGGCTTCTGAGACCATCTCGCCCTGTGGCTTCCAGAGCTGGAACCTCAGTGACCAGAAAAACAAAGTGTTTGAGAGACCAACCCAGGCCTTGAACTTTTTCCCAGACCTTGTAAACCTGTATTGAGAAGCCTGCTACCTCCCCAGTGTTCCTTCCTCAGCAGTGCCAGATGGTATTCTAGGCTCTGGGGATACAGCAGGGAAAAGAGGGATGAAGTTCCAATAAAGTCCCTTGCAGAGCTGACGCTGGCAGGGGAAACAGGCAACAAACTGACAGACAGTTATGTCAGAGAGGGGCAAATAGGACAGCAAGAGCTCCATAGCCGGGCGATAGTACGCGGCAGGCTCTTTTAACTAGACTGACAAGGAGGGCCTCCCTGAGTTCTGGCCTCGGAGCTGAGACCTGACCGTATGATGCCCTGCAAGCCAAGAGTCCAGGCAGAGGACACAGAGCAAGTGCAAAAGCCCGGAGGCAGGAAGATGCTTGGCAGGAGGGCTAGTGTGGCTGCGGCCTAATGAGCCAAGAAGGTGGCGGGGGTGGGGGGCTGGGATGAGGTCAGAGAAATTAGCAGAAACCAGGTTTCACAGAGCCTCAAGGCCATGGAAGGCGTTGGAATTTATTCTGAGTAAGATGCGTGACCTTGGGGGTTTAGACAGGAGTGTGATACATTGGACTTAGAGTTTTCAAAGCTCTCTTTGTTTTGTTTTGTTTTTTGTCTTTTTGCCATTTCTTGGGCCGATCCCGTGGCATATGGAGGTTCCCAGGCTAGGGGTCAAATTGGAGCTGTAGCCACCGGCCTACGCCAGAGCCACAGCAATGCGGGATCCGAGCCGCATCTGCAACCTACACCACAGCTCATGGCAACGCCGGATCCTTAACCTACTGAACAAGGGCAGGGATCGAACCCACAACCTCATGGTTCCTAGTCGGATTTGTTAACCACTGCGCCATGACAGGAACTCCTCAAAGCTCTCTTTGGCTGTCAGATAGACACCAGACCACAGTTGGGGCATGTGACAATGAGAGCGAAGCGGGGTACCTGTTAAGAGGCTGTAGCAGGTACCCAGCTGAAAGAGGAGGGAGGCCTCGGCCAGGAGATGGTGAGAATAATTTGGGCTTTAGGGATGGAGTTGAGAGGCCCAGGGGAGGGGTTTGATTGAACACTGGCAGAGATGGAGGAGCACAGCTACAGGCAGTGAGAGAAAGAGAGCCAGTAAGGACAGCTTGTTGATTTTTGGTGGTGCCATTAATGACTAGCATCTCATAAAAGCAGGATGTTTCAAATGCCCCCCCCCCCCCCAATTAGAGCAACACAGTTTCAGAATAAAGGACAGGCATTCGCTGACGCATATGGGCCCCCAGGAACATTTGTGACACATGTGTTTACGTACAGGTTCGGTGTGTGCTCATGCATTTAATCCTCACAACAGCTCTGTGAAGCAGGTACTTTACAAACCCCACTTGACAGATGGGAAATTTGAGGCCTGGAGTCATTTGCCCAGAATCCCATGGTTGGGGTCCCTGCAGGGCTGGCTGTAGAGCCTATCCTCTCAGGCACGACCCTCGATGTGTCCACTTTTCCTCGTTTCTCCCTGTCAAGGGCTGCTTGTTGACGCTGTTCTGGTCCACTCTGACGTCACGTGGTGGGGAGACTGAGGTCCAGAGGGGCCCAGCTAAAACCACCCAGCAAGTTCACAGCGGGGACCTCTCAGGTCTCCCAGCTCCTGCTCCCGTCCTGTGCGGGCAAAGAAGTCAACAAGGAAGCTGTGACACTGGAGGAGGTGGGGGCCGCATGGTGGCAGCTGGGTCTGTTCAGGCCCATGGTAACAGCAGGCACAGTGCAGGGGGCAGGGGTAAAATGATTCCTATGTCTTCAGGGCCTGAGGCCCAAGCTGCAGCTCCTGGTTTGGCAGGAGCCTCGGGCCTTTTCCTTGCCACCTGCAGCCCCTGACATAGAGAGGGAGCGGGCAGGTTGGGTGATCATTTAATGATGCAGAGGTGCAGTTCACACAGCCCCGAACCATGAAATCCCGCTGCTTAAACCTGCAGTCTTTCCCATGTGGGCCCCTGCCTCGCTCAGAGTCACATGCCAGGTTCTAACTTTAATTCATCTGGTTTCAGCTCACCAGCCTCCTTGCTGCCCTTGCAACAGGCCAGGAATACTCCTACCTCGAGGCCTTTGCAGTTTCTGTTCCCTTGCCTAAGAATGCTGTTCCCTACTTGTCTGCATGGCTCCCGCCTCATTGCATTCAAGTCTCATCTCAAGGGTCATCTCCTCAGGGAGGCCTTTCCTAACACCGCATTTCATATGACCTTTCTCTCTCATTACCCGGCCTAGTTCCAGCTTTTCCTTTATGGCCCCTAGCGCCACCTATAGGTCATGTGGGTATTTACTCATGTAATTTTTGATCATGTGTGTCCCGCTGTGTTAGATGTGATTTTGATGTGGAGGTGCCATAGGAAGGGCCCTCAGTTCCACAGCATGAAACCTTTTGGTTTTCTTGGTTTTCTTTTCTTTTCTTGCAGGGTTATTTAAGAAAAAATTAATGAAATTTATTTACCTTTTTAAAAAATTATACTTGATTTACAAAGCTATGCCAATTTCTGCTGTACAACAAAGTGACCCGGTCATACATACATATACATTCCCTTTCTTATATTATTTTTCATCAGGGTCTATCCCAAGAGACTGGATAGAGTTCCCTCTGCTGTACAGTAGGACCTTGTTGTTTTTATCTATTCTACATGTAATAGTTTGCATCTTCTAACCCCAGACTCTTGCAGGGGTATTTTTCATTGCCTATTTTTGGTAGAAATTTTGTCTAAGGAAATAATTTTCTGCTCTAAGAAAAAAACCAGTGCAAGTAGGATGGTGAATGGTGACAGGTGTTTAACTGCAGTGTCGGGGAGACCACAGGGCCTGGGGAGGCCCGTCTGACCCTGCCAGCTTGTTCCCGCCATGACTCTTGCCCAGAGCTGGTAGGTGGGGACTACAGGCTCCATGTGGCCACATGCCCTCCTTTTTCAAGATGAGACGAAGGGGGAGTCTATACTTTGAATTTCCCAGAATGTTTAAATATACTTTCAGGTTGTTTTTAGGAAAGCTGTTAACCAACAGCACATGTTTGTGGACTGACTCCCGTTGGTGGGCTTCACCTTTCCAACGTGCGCCGTAGTAGGAGACTGAGGGCGTTCGTCTGGGGAAGAGGGACCCAGGGGCTTCCACGTGTGGAGGAGGAGGAGGAGGGAATTCCTTCTGGGCTGATGCTGAGGCGTCAGTCCGTGCCGCCAGTGGGCTGGACTCTGGAGGGAGCTGGCGGCTGTCCTGAAGGAGGGGTTGCCTCCCCTGCCCAGTGGGGTGGGCACATGTTGCACTCGCTGTCTCTGGGCGCATGGAGGCCAAGGCTGGATGAGGGAAGCTCAGTGGGATGCAGGGCAAAGCTGGGACCGTAGCTTGGATGGCTGAGCTCAGAGTCATGGCGACCCCATATTTCCTCTTAAGATCAGTGTTCTGGGGATTAAGTTCTGATTATCTGTGCATCCATCCACCCTCCTTCCCGTCCGTCCATCCATCGATAGGACACTCACTGAAGACCTGCTCTGGGCCTGCACTGAGCAGGCGAGGAGCAAAGTGGGTAGATACGGCCTCCCTCGGCCCCATCCTCCCTCATTCCGGCTTCCACCCTCTCCTCAGGAACATTCCTGTTCTGGGAGATCCAGAACTAGGAGGACCTGAGGGGGGGTCTCTCTGCAGAGCTCCTGGCCCCTCCCACCACAGGGAAAATGTGACAATCTGTGGTTTCCCTCCCAGGACCGAGGCTGGGCTCCTGCAGCACTGAAAAGCCGCTGATGGCGAAAACGTTTCCCCTGAGAGTGTTCCTGTGGGTGGGGTGTGTGTGCGTGTGGGCACGCACGTGTGTGTATGTACACACACGAGGGCCCACACTTGCTCCTCTATCTCTTCCTTCCTCTATACCTCCCGCTGGGCCCTGTCCTTCTCCTGCTCAGACCCCTCGGGGCCCTTGAGGTCAAGGCCACCCTTCTCACCCTGGAAACCCAGCCCCACCTGCCCTGCGTGACAGGCTCTGCCAGCTCTCAGGCTGCTCCACCCCATCCCCTCACTCTTCAGTGCCAGCACCTGGGCCCGTGGCACCTGCAGCTCTCTGACCCTGTCATAGTTGCTTCCATAGCTCCGGGCCTTGGCCCAGCCTGTGCTCTCTGCCTGAACCCCTGCCCCCTGCTCATCCTGCAGGTCACAGCTCAGACTCTGCTTCCTCCGGGGAGCCTGCCCTGACTGCCCCTCTGGGGGCAGGAGCCTGTCTTCCTGATTGGTGCCCCGTCGCCCCACTGCCTGTCCCTCTCTGGTCTGCTCACCAGCCTCCTCGCAGCTCCTCATACTCCTTCCTGCCTCAGGGAGCTTGACTCTTCCCTGTGTCTCGGACCCTCCCTCTGCTTTCCAAGCTGGCTCCTTCCCATCCTTCGGCGAGCACCAGCTGCTATGCGACTGGTCCGCACACGTCTCCCTCTGTGTCCCACACTAGACTGCTGGCTCCATCAGGGCTTGAGGGTTTTGTCTGCTTTCCTCACTGCTGACTCTCTGGCTCAGAACGGGCCCTGTCCCATGAGAGGAAAAGTAGGTACTCCTTTGGCGTAAGAATGAAGAAGAGCTTGGCAGCTCTGGCAGGCTCTGGCTGGCAGTATCCAAAGACACCCCCTGACCAGCTCTTTGCCACCCCCAGAGCTGGCTACCTGACTCTGTATGGCGTTGAGACACCGCCATGGACCCAGGAGAGCCAGGCCCAGGACTGTGTCCACTCAGCCGACGTCTTCCACACCTTCCGCCAGCTTGACCTGCTGCTCCCCAAATTGGCACGTGGCTCCCTGTCAGTGGGTAAGCACCGTGGGGGCCTTGGTGGGTGGTGGGGCTGATGAGGGACCTAGAGAGGAAGTCCACCCTCAAGCTGAGGGATCATAGGCAGCAGAGGAGGAAAGACATTCTAGTGCTCTTAGAGGTAGTGAGATCCCCAATACTGGGGGTATGCAAGAACACTGTGGTGGGCAGAGCTGGGACCAGAGTTGGGGTTCCCAGTGGAAATTCTGATACAGCACGTCTGGAGTGAGGCCTGCAGACCGCGCGTGTGTATGTGTACCTTTTCTAGTTTTAAGATTCAATTTGCTTTAGGAGTTCCCATCATGGCTCAGTGATTAGCAAACCCGACTAGTATTCATGAGGATGTGGGTTCGATCCCTGGCCTTGCTTAGGATCTGGTGTTGCCATGAGCTGTGGTGTAGGTCACAGATGCGGCTTGGGTCCTGATTGCTGTGCCTGTGGTGTAGGCCTGTGGCTACGGCTCCAATTCGCTCCCAAGCCTGGGAACCTCCATATGCTGCAGGTACGGCCCTAAAAAGAAAGACAAAAAAAATAAAATAAATAAACAAATAAAAAGATTTAATTTGCTTTAAAAATTTTTACAAGTAGTTTATGCGGGTTATAAGAAACTCCAGCCACATAAAATAATTTACAGGGAACAATAAAAGAATTCTCTGCTTTCTTGCCGTCTCAGCCCACTACCACCTCTGCCTTCCACACATGTGGCCGTTATTACCAGCTTGGAGTGTATCCTGACACAGACTTCTCTAAAAACACACACACATATACATACAAGCTGTGTTTTATTGTTATTTTTAAGGTTTTTATTTTTGTTTTTCTGCACCCATGGCATGTGGAAGTTCCTGGGCCAGGGCTTGCACTTGCATCCCAGTAGTGATCCCAGCCACTGCAGTGACAACACCAGATCCTTAACCCACTGTGCCACGGGAGAACTCCTTAAGGTTTTTTATTTCTTTTTTTTTTAACTGAGGTATAATTTACTTCAGTTATATAAGAAAGCACACATGTCTGCACAGCGGAAAGGTAAATCTAAATTTTTCATGCCCTTTCCCAGTTAAAATCCACCCCCAGAGGTAGGCACTATATAGATTTCTTTCGCCTCAGCTTAGTGTTATCTGTTCTTGAAAAGGAAAAGAATCATACAACACATGCCCTTTCATGTCTGTAAGATTCACGTGAGGTGTCGTATGTATCAGTAGTTTGTTCTTTTTGTTGCTGTGCCGTACTTCATTAGAGTAATAACCACAATTCGTAATCCCTTCTAGCTGATGGAGCCCTGGGTGGTTTCCAGTTAGGGGGTATGAGTTACATTCTTGTACATGTCTTTCTGGGCACACGTGCCTTCCTTTCACTTAGTTATTGGCCCTGTGCTTTGATAACATTGGCATAGCACGCTGGAGGAATTGTTCTGCCCCTTAGAGTTTTCAATGAACTTTCCACATTGGTTTGTAAAAACCCATCTCATTCATTTTCATGGCTACAGACAGGACTCTGTATTGGTAAGAGCTTCATGCCGGGTTCAGAGCCAGGGCCATAGGAACCAGTGGGCTGCTTTCTCCCCAGGCCACTGTGCTTCAAACTTCCCCAGTGAGAAGACTCCTCTGGGGTCCTTGTTTTTTGTTTTTGTTTTGGCTGTCCCCTCAGCATACAGAAGTTCCCAGGCCAGGAATCAAGCCCATGCCCCAGCAGTGACAGCCCTGGATCTTTAACCTGCTGAGCCACCAGGGGCCCTTGTTAATAAGACAAGTCCGCAAGCTCCATCCCAGTCCATCTGAATCTGAATCTCCAGGGAGGCTGGGAAACGACATGTTTGGCAAGTACCCGGGGAAGCTTAAGAAATACTGTATGTCCTGGTCTTCGACACTTTCAACAAGACCCCTACTCTGCTGCTTCCTGGTGATTTGGGGCAAGTTACTTTACTTCTTTTTGCTCGAGGTCTTTTTTCTGGAGGGCAGGCAGTGGTTGATAGAGAATCTGGGTTCTGGTGGCTTGAGGTAGTTGACTGGCTCTTATGTGTTCTCTCTGTGTGTCAGTCATCCCACCTGTAAAATGGGGCGAACGGTAGGATCCTCTTAGAGGGGGGCTGTTAGGATTGGCTGGAGAAAAAACAAACCAAACCAAAAAACAAACAAACAGAAACCCTCACACTATTTGGTGAGCACTTTCTGTGTGCCAGACACCAGCATTGTCTCATTCAGTGCTCACAACAGCTCATTATCCCATTTCTTTTATTTATATATTTAAAAAAATCAAAAAATCAAACTTGTAACACATTAGATTTTGTTGTTGTTGTTGTTGCTATTTCTTGGGCCGCTCCCACAGCATATGGAGGTTCCCAGGCTAGGGGTTGAATCGGAGCTGTAGCCACCGGCCTACGCCAGAGCCACAGCAACGCGGGATCTGAGCCGCGTCTGCAACTTACACCACAGCTCACGGCAATGCCGGATCCTTAACCCACTGAGCAAGGGCAGGGACCGAACCCGCAACCTCATGGTTCCTAGTCGGATTCGTTAACCACTGCGCCACGACGGGAACTCCTAGATTGTTTAAATTACAAGACGTCTTAGGTGTTTTAGATGTGATAGATGATGTAGATAATAAAAAGTAATAATACTCTCCCAAGCCCAGGTTCCTATGGAAACTAAGGTTAACATGGTTATATATCCCTTCACAGTGTCTTGTAGGGATGCTCTATTTTGAAAATGGAGACAGATACACGTATTAGAGTATCACTGTATGTATTTCAAAAAGGGATCTTATCTGTTATCTGCAACTTATTGTCCTTAACCTAACAACATAGCTGTGCATTCTCTCATGTCAATTCAGACATCTTCTAGAGACATTGACCAATGCAATTAGATATGAGAAATCAATTGCCAGTATAAGAATGAGTAAAGAAGAAATAAAACTATCCCTATTTGCAGATAATCTGATACTATACCCAGAAAACCCCGGAAAGTCTATAATAAAACCAACTCAAGCAAAAAAAGAATCTAGCTAAGTAGAAAGATATAAAAACCAACATTAAAAAAACCAGACTCAGAGTTCCCATCGTGGCTCAGTGGTGATGAAACTGACTAGTATCCATGAGGACACGGGTTTGATTCCTGGCCTCTCTCAGTGGGCTAAGGATCTGGTGTTGCCATGAGCTGTGGTATAGGCCACAGATGCGGCTCAGATCTGGCATTGCTGTGGCTGTGGACCCCTAGCCTGGGAACTTTGATATGCCTCGGGTGCGGCCCTAGAAAGACACACACACACACACACACACACACACACACACACACACACACAAATCCAGGCTCTTTCTAGCTCTTGCAGGTCAATATTTAGGCAGCCACCCCCCTCTGATGGATAGTTATAATTATTTCCTCTCTTTTGGTGGCTATTACAGAGTTTCATTGCACTTGTAGCTCTTCTATCATCTGGTGGTTTTCTTTCTTTCTAGCACATTCCTGGAAGTGGATTTGCCAGGTCAAAGGGTGTACACATTAAAATTTTTATTAGCTATTGCCACATCATTTCCAAAACTATAGAACAATTAGTATGCCTTCCAAAGGGAAGGAGTCTGCTCATTCCCCACCAGATGTTATCAGATGTTTCATTTGTTGGCCAATCTGTTGGGCAGAGGTGGGTAACTTGTTTTAATTTGCATTTTCCCACAACCTTGTCAACATGCAGTTGTCAGTCTTTAAATCCTTGCCAATCTGATGGGCAGAAAAGAGGCATCTGGTTTTATGGGCATTTCCCTGACTACTATGATGAAACATCTTTTCATGTTTATAAAAAAAAAAAAAAACAACCCATTTGCTTTTCCTCTTTTGAATTGCCCATTCATGACTCTTAACGACTTTTTAGAGGCAGCTCCTTATCTTTTTGACTCCTGGCATCAGTGCTGGAAGGTTGGTATTACTAAATTCGTCTTGCAAGTGCAGAACCTGAAGCTCAAAGAAGTGAAGCCACTTGCCATAGACAAATAGCTGGAAGGAGGCAGAGCCAGCAAAATGGAAACTTGGCCTGTCTGATGGCAAAATTCTGTACATAAAGCACTGACTGACACATCCCAGCACTGATTGCTTCTCCAGGGAAGAGGAGTTCTCCTTTGCCCTTTCCTCCGTCCAGGGGAGTCTGTTGGATACAGAGGGCAACTCTCCCTGTTACTCTGGGAGTAGCTCTGGGCTAGGAATAGGAAGGCTGCATTTCCCAGTATGGGCAGCAGGTGGCGATGTGGGAAAGGTTTTCAGCTAGGGACTGGAGGCTGGGGGGTAGAAAGCCCCCGCCCCGACCTGGACCTTGCTGGGGGCATATGGAGCTCTGAAGCTTCTTTGGAAAAGCAGCTTGGCAGAACCTGTCAACATGTAAAACACACATGCTTTTGATCTTGTACTTCTGCCTCTTGGAATTATCCTACAGAAATGCTTGCATGTGTCTACCAATCCTGTATCCATTGTCATGTCCCTTAGCTTAGCAAACCCTAGAAAAACCTGAATGCCCACCAGTAGCAGCTGATGACGTAAATTATGCTTTCACACAAAGGAAAACTATGTAACTGTAAAAAGGAACAGAATGTACTGCTGCAGGGTGAAATCTACTGTTATGAAAAAGGGGCACAACAGTGTGTGTGTGTGTGTGTGTGTGTGTGTTTAATGTGGGAACATGTATAGATTTTTAACTCTGAGAAGACTGAGATGGGATGGAGAGAAGTTTACTTTTTAGGGTTTGCCTAAACTCTTAGTTTCTTTTTCTTTTATTGTTATTGTTACTTCCCATTTGAATGCATTATTATAACTTTGCTTTTAACAATTTAAACATTTTAAAAACAAATTGACCCTTTTGGGGTCCCTGAGACCATTGGGTCTGGTGCTTCTCATTTAGTAGAGAGTTAAGTAACCCCAAGCTAAGCGTACTGCTTCTTTCTGGAATATTCATTTCACTGGATTCGTGGCTATTTAATTTGAATGTTGTTTGGGGGGAAAAGGCATTCTTTTTTTTTTTTTTTGGCCATACCTATGACATGTGGAAATTCTCTGGGCCAGGGATCAAACCTGCACCCCACCTGGGACAATAGCAAATCCTCAACCCTCTGTAACCACAAGGGAACTTCCAGAAAAGATATTCTTGTATTAAAGAATCACAGGGTCTAATGCAAAAATTGAATGCACTTTAAAGGTAAAACACAGGAACAAAAACAGGTCTTCACTGGGGGCGTCTCTGACCTGTACCCTCAGGTCCTCAGGGACAGAGGTGTTTCCAAGCCAAGGCCACTTGTTTTACAAATGGAGAGACTGAGGCCCAGAGATGGACAGGGCTCAGCCAAGCCCACACAGCATGAGAGGCCTGGGGTTGAACCTGACTCTCCTGCCTCCAAGTCCCCAGCACGACCCTGGCAGTTCTGATCACAGCCTTGAGTTGTACACTGGGGCTGATAAACAATACCTTATAAAAATGGCAGGAATGTGGCAAGTATAACGTACCAAACCCTTGTCAGTACGGAGTGTGTTCTGTGCGTGACCTTTTTGAGTCCTCCTACTGATCCTGTGAGCCAGGTTGCCCCATTTTACAGATGGGGAGCTGAGGCTCAGAGATACAAAGTGATTTGCCCAAGATCCTCCTTCGAGGAAGGGGCAGAGCTGGGATTTCAGTGTGGGTCTCTCTGGCTACAAACTGGGTCCTCTTTATTTCACAATCTTTTATTTCTTAATAATAGAAGTTATTAATAGAAATAACACATGAACACATTCTCCTTAAACTAATAATTGACTAACATTCATTAAGCTTGTTTAATAATACAGCTAATGTTGGCGTTCCTGTCTTGGCTCAGTGGTTAACGAATCCAACTAGGAACCATGAGGTTGCAGGTTCAATCCCTGGCCTTGCTCAGTGGGTTAAGGATCCGGCATTGCCGTGAGCTGTGGTCTAGGTTACAGACACGGCTCAGATCCTGCCTTGCTGCGGCTCTGGCGTGGGCCAGTGGCTACTCTGATTTGACCCCTAGCCTGGGAACCTCCATATACCTTGGGAGCAGCCCTAGAAGAGACCAAAAAAAAAAAAAAAAAAAAAGTGAAGTCCCTTGTTCAAATTCTCCAGAGCTTGGGCTGTTAACTGGGCTCCCCTGCCTCTTGTAAGAAAAAAAAAAATCAGAGGAGAGGACAAGATGGCGGAGGAGTAGGGGGACACGCTTGCCGTCTCCCACAAACACAACAAAAAAAAGCACATCTACAGAATAAATGACTCGCACAGAACAGCAACCAATCGCTGGCAGAGGAACCTAAACTCCAGTAACGGCAAGAAGTTCGTGACATTACGGGGCAGAACAGGAGAAAAGAGGAGAGTGAGAGAAGGTGAATCCGAGCGGGACGGGCGCTCCCGAAAGGGAACTGCGGAGGAGAAAGGGATCCCGCACCCTGGAAAGTCACCTACACGGGGGAAAGATCAAACGAACCGGAGGAATCTCCAGATGCAGAGAAGAGTGTAGCAGTAAGTTGGAGTATGGAAAAGCCGATCAAGAACCGAAAGGACCATCTGAACTACGGGCACAGTCACCAAAAATTGAGACGCCTGGATGGGGGCTGGGCATCGAGACCTCGCCTCCAAAAGTTGGTCCCCGAGAAAGGGCCGGGGGACCCCTGGGTGGGGGCTGGGCACCGAGACCTAGGATCCAGAGGATAGTCCCCGGGCTGGGGGGGCGGGGCGGAGCGGAAACTGCTTGGGAGGTCTAGAAACCATTTGACGGGGCAGAGACTGCCTGGGAGACTAGAAAACAAAGCTGTCGCAGAGGAAGGGAGCAATACTCTAGGGGCGGGGAAGTGGAAAGCCGAATCAGAGGGAACCTGGGAAAAGAGCCTGGTCTGCGCCCATGCTGGGGAGGGGAGAGAAGAAGGGGTGGGCCCCCATAGGACACCCCCCACGCCACAGCAAGCTTACAGGCCCCTAGCTAGCTGAAAGCTGTGCTTCCCAGTGAATCCCCTCCCCCCACCCCCATCACCCCCTACGCTCTCGCCGAACCTGGGGCTGCCTGCCATCCAGGAGGGCTGGCCTCAACAATTGCCTGAGGCCTACCACCGCAGGGGCTGCCCCTGCACAGGCCTGCTTGCCCTTTGGAGGGGCTACACTTACGCAGAGTAGCACCAAACACCACCAGCCCCCGAGAAAAGGCCTGCAGCCCAGAAAAGCTAGAACAAGCCTAGCCAGGCAGTGAATAGATCTGCCTAATTCCCGGACGGTTTTTCTGAGTCGGGCTGCCCCGGGGAGGAGCCTCTTCGGTTTCCAATGGCCCTGCTACCCGCCCCAGCCCCCAGGGGGTGCCCTAATGGATCAGCTGCATAGGACTGCCAGCTCCAGGCAGGACCCCCTACAGCCCAGAAAAGCTGCAACAAGCCTGGCCAAGCAGGGAAAAGATCTCAGACGGTCTTTCTGAGTTGGGCTGCCCTGGGGAGGAGCCTCTTGGGTTTCCAGTGGCCCTGCTACCCGCCCAAGCCCCTAGGGGGTGCCTCACTCCCGCGGAATAGCTGCTCAGCACCACCAGCCCCCTAGAAGAGCTCCTGCAGCCCAGAAAAGCTGCAACAAGCTTGGCCAGACTGTGAAAAGATCTGCCTACATTCTCAGGCCATCCTTCTGAGTTGGGCTGCCCTAGGGAAGAGCCTCTTAGGTTCTCAGTGACCCAGATAGCTACTCCAGCCCCCAGGGGGGGCTGCACTCCTGAGGAACAGCTGCCCCAAACCGCCAACCCTCTGCAAGAACCCCACAGCCTAAGAACACCAGAGCAAGCTCTGCATGACCAAGTGAAATCTGCTACCATCGTGGTGTGGACATCCCAGTCCTGTCTGCCCTCAGGAAGTCCTCCTTTGCTTCAAAGAAACACTGTTAGCCCCATCAACACTCCAGAAAAGCCACACTGCCTCAAAAAAGATTGACCAACAACGCCAGCCCTCAGGAAATATTCCACAGCAGTGACAAGGCAAACACTGCCCAATAATGGAGAATACAACTCCCTCAGGAGAAAGAAAACAATAAGCAAGATGAAGAAGCAGAGAAACCACCCCCAGTCAAACCAATAGGAGAACTCACCTAAAACAGTCAACAATGAAACAGATCTCTGCAGTCTGACAGACCTGGAGTTCAAAAGAGAAATAGTGAAAATACTGAAGGAATTAAGAGAAGATATGAACAGTAATGCAGATACCCTCAGAAAGGAACTAGAAAATATAAGGAGGAGCCAAGAAAAACTAGAACATTCATTTGCAGAGATGCAAACTGAACTAAGGGCAGTAAAAACCAGAATGAATAATGCAGAAGAACGAATCAGTGATATGGAAGATAGAATAATGGAAATCACTCAATCCGGTCAACAGACAGAAAACCGAATCAAAAAACTGGAAAGCAATATGAGAGACCTATGGGATAATATAAAGCGGGCCAATCTACGCATAATAGGAATTCCAGAAGGAGTAGAAAAAGATAAGGGGATGGAAAATATATTTGAAGAAATTATCGCTGGAAACTTCCCAAATCTAAAGGATGCTGGGTTCAAGATACAAGAAGCACAGAGGGCCCCAAACAAACTGAACCCAAATAGACCCACAGCAAGACACATCATAATAAAAATGGCAAAAGTTAGTGATAAAGAGAGGATCCTAAAGGCAGCAAGAGAAAAACAGAATGTTACCTACAAGGGAACCTCCATAAGAATATCAGCTGACTTCTCTACAGAAACACTACAGGCCAGGAGGGAATGGCAAGAGATATTTAAAGTGCTAAAAGGGGAGTTCCCGTCGTGGCGCAGTGTTTAACGAATCCGACTAGGAACCATGAGGTTGCAGGTTCGATCCCTGCGCTTGCTCAGTGGGTTAACGATCCAGCGTTGCCGTGAGCTGTGATGTAGGTTGCAGACGCGGCTCGGATCCTGCGTTGCTGTGGCTCTGGCGCAGGCCAGTGGCCACAGCTCCGATTTGACCCTTAGCCTGGGAACCTCCATATGCCGTGGGAGCGGCCCAAGAAATAGCAAAAAGACAAAAAAAAAAAGTGCTAAAAGGAAAAAATATGCAACTTAGAATACTCTATCCAGCAAGAATATCATTTAAAATAGAAGGGGAAATAAAAATTTTTTCCAACAAACAAAAACTTAAAGAATACTGCAACACAAAACCCAGGTTAAAGGAAATATTGAAAGGGCTTCTCTAAACCAAAAAGAAAGGAAGGAAAGGGAAGAAAAAAGAAAAGGAAAAAAAAAAAAAAGAAGAAGAGGAAGAACTAGGACTGAGGAAACCACAATCAGAGAGCAGTTACTCAAATAAGCCAGCATGCAGATTTAATCATGAACAGGCCTCAAACAAAATAAAATTAAAAAGAAAAAAATAAAAAAGAGTCATCAAAACCATAAAATGTGGGCAAGGGATGTTAGGAAGTAAATAACCCTTTTTGTTTTTTTTGTATGTTTCTCTTCTTAATTTTAATATAGTAATGAAGTGTTTGAACTTACAGGACCATCAGGCTAAAACACACAATTATGGGACTGGGTTAGCATACTTAAAAAACAGGGCAACCACAAGCCAAAACCAAATATTGCATTTGCAAAAAATGAAAAAAAAAATACACTCAAGCAGATAATAACAGGAGACCATCCAACCAAAAAAAAAAAAAAGAAAAAGAAAAAGAAAGGAAGAATGGAGAACCATAGAATCAACTGGAACATGAGGTTCAAATGGCAATAAATAATCATCTATCAATTATCACCTTAAATGTCAATGGACTGAACGCCCCAATCAAAAGACACAGAGTGGCTGAGTGGATAAAAAGGCAAAAACCTTCAATATGCTGCCTACAAGAAACTCACCTTAGGACAAAAGATACATATAGATTGAAAGTGAAAGGGTGGGGAAAAATATTTCACGCCAATAGACATGACAGAAAAGCAGGAGTCGCAACACTCGTATCAGACAAAATAGACTTTAAAACAAAAGACATAAAGACAAAGAAGGATACTACTTAATGATTAAGGGATCCATCCAAGGAGAGGATGTTACTATCGTCAACATATATGCCCCAAATACAGGAGCACCCAGATACATACAACAAATATTAACAGACATAAAGGGAGATATTGATGAGAATACAATCATAGTAGGAGACCTTAATACCCCCCTCACATCAATGGACAGATCCTCTAGACAGAAAACCAATAAAGCAACAGAGATCCTAAAGGAAACAATAGAAAAGTTAGACTTAATTGATATCTTCAGGACACTACATCCAAAAAAATCAGAATACACATTCTTCTCAAATGCTCATGGAACATTCTCAAGAATCGACCACATATTGGGACACAAAGCGAATCTCAATAAATTTAGGAGCATAGAAATTATCTCAAGTATCTTCTCTGACCACAATGCCATGAAATTAGAAATCAACCATGGGAAAAGGAAAGAGAAAAAACCTACTGCATGGAGACTAAACAACATGCTACTAAAAAACCAATGGGTCAATGAGGAAATCAAGAAGGGAATTAAAAACTACCTTGAAACAAATGATAATGAAGACACAACCGCTCAAAATCTATGGGATGCTGCGAAAGCAGTGCTCAGAGGGAAGTTTATAGCAATACAGGCCTTTCTCAAAAAAGAAGAAAGATCCCAAATTGACAACTTAACCCTCCACCTAAATGAACTAGAAAAAGAAGAACAAAAAAGTCCTAAAGTCAGCAGAAGGAAGGAAATTATAAAGATCAAAGAAGAAATCAATAAAATAGAGACTCAAAAAACAATAGAGAAAATTAATAAAACCAAGAGCTGGTTCTTTGAAAAGGTCAACAAAATTGACAAACCCCTGGCCAGACTCACTAAAAAGAGGAGAGCAAGAACCCAAATAACCAAAATTATAAATGAAAAAGGAGAAATCACAATGGATACAGCAGAAATACAAAAAACCATAAGAGAATACTATGAACAACTATATGGCAACAAGTTTGACAATCTGGAAGAAATGGACAATTTTCTAGAATCTTACAGCCTGCCAAAACTGAATCAAGTAGAAACAGACCAACTGAACAGACCGATCACTAGAAATGAAATTGAAGAGGTCATAAAATCACTCCCTACAAATAAAAGTCCAGGACCAGATGGCTTCACAGGTGAATTTTATCAAACATATAAAGAGGAATTGGTGCCCATCCTCCTTAAACTCTTTCAAAAGGTTGAAGAAGAAGGAATACTCCCAAAGACATTCTATGATGCCACCATCACCCTCATTCCAAAACCAGACAGAGATACCACCAAAAAAGAAAACTATCGGCCAATATCATTGATGAATATAGATGCAAAAATTCTCAACAAAATCTTAGCCAACCGAATCCAACAACATACCAAAAAAATTATACACCATGACCAGGTTGGGTTCATCCCAGGTTCACAAGGATGGTTCAACATACGCAAATCAATCAGCATCATACACCACATTAACAAAAAAAAAGTCAAAAATCATATGATCATCTCAATAGATGCAGAAAAAGCATTTGACAAAGTCCAACATCCATTCATGATCAAGACCCTCGCCAAAGTGTGTATAGAGGGAACATTCCTGAATATAATCAAAGCCATTTATGATAAACCCACAGCAAATATAATCCTCAGTGGGGAAAAACTGAAAGCCTTCTCAAATCTGGAACAAGACAGGGATGCCCACTCTCACCACTGCTCTTCAACATCGTTTTGGAAGGCCTAGCCACAGCAATTAGACAAACAAAAGAAATAAAAGGCATCCATATAGGAAGAGAAGAGATAAAACTGTCACTGTATGCAGATGACATGATACTATACATAGAAAACCCTAAGGACTCAACCCCAAAACTACTTGAACTGATTCATAAATTCAGCAAAGTAGCAGGATATAAGATTAACATTCAGAAGTCAGTTGCATTTCTGTATACCAGCAATGAAATATTAGAAAAGGAATACAAAAATATAATACCTTTTAAAATTGCACCTCACAAAATCAAATAACTTGGAATACACCTGACCAAGGAGGTAAAGGACCTATATGCCGAGAACTATAAAACTTTAATCAAAGAAATCAAAGAAGATGTAAAGAAATGGAAAGATATTCCATGTTCCTGGATTGGGAAAATCAATATTGTAAAAATGGCCATACTACCCAAAGCAATCTACAGATTCAATGCAATCCCTATCAAATTACCCATGACATTTTTCACAGAAGTAGAACAAACAATCCAAACATTTATATGGAACCACAAAAGACCCAGAATCGCCAAAGCAATCCTGAGAAACAAAAACCAAGCAGGAGGCATAACTCTCTCAGACTTCAAGAAATACTACAAAGCCACAGTCATCAAAACAGCGTGGTACTGGTATCAAAACAGACAGACAGACCAATGGAACAGAATAGAGAATCCGGAAATAAACCCTGACACCTATGGTCAAGTAATCTTTGACAAGGGAGTCAAGAACATCAAATGGGAAAAAGAAAGTCTATTCAGCAAGCATTGCTGGGAAACCTGGACAGCTGCATGCAAAGCAATGAAACTAGAACACACCCTCACACCATGCACAAAAATAAACTCCAAATGGCTGAAAGACTTAAATATAAGACAGGACACCATCAAACTCCTAGAAGAAAACATAGATAGGCAAAACACTCTCTGACATCAACATCATGAATATTTTCTCAGGTCAGTCTCCCAAAGCAATAGGAATTAGAGCAAAAATAAACCCATGGGACCTCATCAAACTGAAAAGCTTTTGCACAGCAAAGGAAACCAAAAAGAAAACAAAAAGACAACTTACAGAATGGGAGAAAATAGTTTCAAATGACGCAACCGACAAGGGCTTAATCTCTAGAATATATAAACAACTTATACAACCCAACAGCAAAAAAGCCAATCAATCAATGGGAAAATGGGCAAAACACCTGAATAGACATTTCTCCAAGGAAGATATACAGATGGCCAACAAACACATGAAAAAATGCTCAACATCGCTGGTTATAAGAGAAATGCAAGTCAAAACTACCATGAGATATCACCTCACACCAGTCAGAATGGCCATCATTAATAAATCCACAAATAACAAGTGCTGGAGGGGCTGTGGAGAAAAGGGAACCCTCCTACACTCTTGGTGGGAATGTAAACTGGTACAGCCACTATGGAGAACAGTTTGGAGATACCTTAGAAATCTATACATAGAACTTCCATATGACCCCGCAATCCCACTCTTGGGCATCTATCCGGACAAAACTCTACTTAAAAGAGACACGTGCACCCGCATGTTCATTGCAGCACTCTTCACAATAGCCAAGACATGGAAACAACCCAAATGTCCATCGACAGAGGATTGGATTCGGAAAAGGTGGTATATATACACAATGGAATACTACTCAGCCATAAAAAAGAATGACATAATGCCATTTGCAGCAACATGGATGGAGCTAGAGAATCTCATACTGAGTGAAATGAGCCAGAAAGACAAAGACAAATACCATATGATATTGCTTATAACTGGAATCTAATATCCAGCACAAACGAACATCTCCTCAGAAAAGAAAATCATGGACTTGGAGAAAAGACTTGTGGCTGCCTGATGGGAGGGGGAGGGAGTGGGAGGGATCGGGAGTTTGGGCTTATCAGACCCAACTTAGAATAGATTTACAAGGAGATCCTGCTGAATAGCATTGAGAACTTTGTCTAGATACTCATGTTGCAACAGAAGAAAGGCTAGGGGAAAAATGTAATTGTAATGTATACATGTAAGGATAACCTGACCCCCTTGCTGTACAGTGGGAAAATAAAAAAAAAAAAATCAAATATTACAGAGAAGGCAAATTTTATTTTGACCACACTTCCTTTACATCTAGCCCCTTGGTAACCATTGTTACTGGTTTGGTGTTATCCTGCTAGAACCCAGTGCTATCCTGTAGAAATAGAATGCCAGCCACATGTGTAATTTAACTTTTTTTTTTTTTTTTTTTTGGCCATACCCATGGCATGCAGAAGTTCCCCAGGCTAGGAATCAAACCCATGCGACTACAGTGACCTGAGCCACAGCAGTGACACTGCTGGATCCTTAACTGTTAGACTACGGGGGAGTTTCTTGGCCTCACTGCTTTATTTTATTTTATTTTTTATTTTTTGTCTTTTGTCCTTTTAGGGCTGCATCCGCGGCATATGGAGGTTCCCAGGCTAGGGGTCCAGTTGGAGCTGTAGCCACCAACCTACGCCACAGCCACAGCAACGCCAGTTCCGAGCCACATCTGCGACCTACATCAAAACTCACGGCAATGCCCGATTCTTAATTCACTCAGCAAGGCCAGGAATCAAACCTGCAACCTCTTGGTTCCTAGTTGGATTCATTTCTGCTGTGCCATGACGGGAACTCTGGCCTTGTTGCTTTAAATTGAGAAGTGTGTCACCTAAAAAAAGTGTCTAGAGGTTGAAGAAAAGCATATGGAGCATATTACCTGAAAAATGTAACGAGTATATATAGATAAGCTTAGCCTACATTTTATGTCCTGTAATATACAGCCTGGTTTAGAGCCACCGAGTGGATGAGTCTTCCTGAAACACTGCTTTGTGGCCCCCAAAAAGTCAACAAGAGCATTTCTAGTACTTTGGAATATCATAGCAATCCAAAGCAACTCCTGCTTTGCCGAGGGGTGATGTGGGATTTGCCCATATATATGTCACTATAGCATCGTCTGTGGCAGTAACACAGTGTTCAACTAATAAGCACCTGGGTTTATTCCCTCAGCGGTCTGCCTGTGTGGGCCTGGCTTGGCCTTACATAAAAAACTTCTCACTGGTTTTCACTGCGGCATGGTTTTCCAGAATGTAAACACAGCATTGTTTATTTCATGGTGTTTGCAAACTAGTGATCCATGAGCCAAAGTTGACTTCCAGAGACGTTTTTGTGCCTGGACAATGATTGCAATTTATTACTTAGATGCTAACCTTAAAACACATGAGAAGATTCCTCATGAACATCTGGATTTCAGTTTCGTCTGGAAACACAGACTCCCTGGCTGTGTCTGCATCAGTCCCCAGGGGCTGGTGGGTGGAGCTGAGTGGGGCCACCAGCCCTCCTCCCTCCCTCACTTTACCTGCCTTTCCCGAAGGTGGCTGAGTCTGAGACCCTGGACCGTTCTACCCCCTCCTGATGGTCGTTTGGTCACTCCTGATGCCTCCTGACTGCAGCTGTGTTGCGCCTGCTCTCGGGATCCCCGCGTGCATGTGGGCCGGGGTCCTCTGGGATCAGACCCTGGAGAGGGAGAATGCAGCTTCCTCCTCCCTGCTCCTTCCCCTGCTGTGCAAAGAAACCCATTCATTTAGCAAATGTTTATTGAGCACCTGCTCCAGGCCAGGCCAACATTTAAGGGATTCCCACTGGGGTTCTCACAGGGCTGTTCTTCTGTGGCCTCTTTGCCACAAGAACACCCAACTCCTGGAGTGACACCCAGAGGACCATTGGCTTTGTGGGAGGTCTGGGCTGGGCAGCCTTGGGCTGGAAGCGGATCTGTAACTCACATCCTCTGTGCTCCATTCCTGCAGGGGATAAGGACCGGGTGTGCAGGGTCAAAGGTCGCCTATGGAAGCTGTTGTCCCCAGCCAGGCTGGCCACCCGGGCCCACCGGAGCAAATGGCTGGAGAGTTACCTGCAGCACCTGGAGGAGATGGGCGTGTCGGAGGAGATGCAGGCGCGGGCTCTGGTGCTGCAGCTCTGGGCCACCCAGGTGGGTGCCAGCAGGTGTGGGTGTGAGGTGTGCACACACAGGTGGCTGTGTGCTGACAGACACACTTAGGCTTGTGCCTGAGGGTCCATATGCGCGTGCCTGGGTGGGAGTGTGCACATGTGTGTGTGGGTGTACATGTGGGAGCGTGTGGCATTGTGAGTGTGGGTGTGTGCACACACCCGGCTGTCTGCCCAGTTCCCTGACAGACAGTCTCGTGAACAGGGTCATTCATTCACTACGTATTTATATTTTTTTATTTAGAAAAAAAACTTACAGAAAAGCTGTATGAGTAGTTTCATGAACTCGTATATACTTTGACTCCCCATTTTTAAGTGGGGACCTCATTTGCTTTCTCTCTCTTCTCCTGTGATTGTCTGATGGAACCATTTGCAAATAAGTTGCAGGCATTGTGATTCTTTGCCCCTAGTTACTTCAGCATGCACGTCCCAGGAGCAAGAATATTCTCTTGCGTGACCACAGCATGGTGATCAAATTCGGGAACTAACCCAGATACAGCAGCATTGTCTAGTACACAGTCCATATGCCAGTTTTGCAATAAAATCCTTTATGGCTCATCTTGGTCCAGAATCCAGCCCAGGATCGCACCCTGTATTTGTATTTTTCTTTAACATGAGACAGTTTTCATTGCCTTTGCTTCCAAAAAGAACAATGCCTTTCATTGTTTTTCATAACCGTGACATTATTGAGGTGTGCAGACCAGTTATTCTGAAGACTCAATTAAAAGTTCCAGGAGTTCCTGTCATGGCTCAGTGGAAACGAATCTAACTAGCAGCCATGAGGATGCAGGTTCGATCCCTGGCCTCACTCAGTGGGTTAAGGATCCGGCGTTGCTGTGAGTTGTGGTGTAGGTCGCAGACGCGGCTCAGATCTGATATGGCTGTGGCTGTGGCGTAAGCCAGTGGCTACAGCTCTGACTCAACCCCCCAGTCTGGGTACCTCCATATGCCGTGGATGAGGCCCTAAAAAGACATAAATAAATAAATAAATAAAAATAAAAAGTTCCGCTGAATACTCACCCTGGACCTCACAGCCCCTGCTCTGTGTTGCTTATGTTTTGGCCAGGGTGGGGTAGACATCAATTAAACACACAGGGTTTATATGATGCTGATACACAGGGTATAAAACAAGGTCATGATTAGGTACGTCCTGGGGGTCTTTTCTGGCTGGGACGGCCGGGAAACTTCTCTGTGCTGAGCTCTGGAGAAGAGCGAGCTAGATTTGGGGACGATGTGAGGACAGAGAATTCCAGGCAGGGGAAATGGCATGAGCAAAGGCCCTGGGGTTGGATCACGCGAGGTGTTTGGGCAACAGCAAGGAGTTGGTTGAAGCAGAGTGAGGGGAGGGGTCGTGGGACAAGGGAAAGGGCCGTAGAGGGTAAGGACTCGGGGTAGTTCTGGGTGGAGTGGGAGCCCTGCAGGGTTCTGAGCAGACGAGGGTCAGGATCCGAGGAGCAAGGGCAGAAGCAGGGGCAGTGGTGGCAGGACCAACTGGTGGCCATGGAGATGAGGCAGACGTGGATAGATTCTGGAAACAAAAGGAAGGCAGCCGGTGGAGCTGGTGATGGCCCAGATACTGGAGTGAGAGAAAGTGGGCCTGAGGATGCTGCCTCTCCAGTCCCGGCGCTTCCTCTTCTCTTGGCCTCACCTCCGCAGTGACAGTGGCACAGGCTGACATTTCTGGGTAATTCCGTTCCCATCGACTTAGGACTTATTTTTAGTTTTCTCTCAGAGCCATTAACTGTCCCTGCAGGCGGAGGCTGGCAAGAGGTTTCATCAGCAGTTGGGGCCCCATTTGTGCCTAATACCATATTTATGGGCAGTGACTTGGAACTCCAAACTGTCCCCAAAATCACTTATGGAAATGACCTCAGTTAGCAGAACTGGATGCTGGCCTGGGGGCTTGAGTGGCAGAAAGTCTGGGGAACAGCCTTTGGTGGGGCCAGGAGAACCTGGAGCGAGTTGGGGATGGGCTGTCCTCCGAGGTGGCATGGTTGGCGGCGTCCAGAGTCCGGGCAGGTGGAAGACCCTTCGAGATCTCAAGTCTTGAGAGCCAAGAGGCTGTGTAGCGCAGTGGTTTGAGGCACAGGCTCTGTGCCCAACCTGCCTGTGCTTGAGTCCTGACTTTGCCGCTTCCTGGCAAGTCAGCCCCTTAACTTGGTTTACTCCTCTGTAAGGCAGGGATGGCCGGACCCTCCTCAAGGCTTTGTGGGGAGGATGGAAGGGGGCGATACACATACATCCTGTAGATGCTTGGCGGATAGCAAGAGCTCGGCAAACACACCCAACAAACATTTAGTGAGGGCCCACTGTGTGCCAGGTGCTATTCTAGAAGCTGGGGTGGAGCACTGAGCAGAACCAGCTCCCTGCTCTTATGGAGCTGACATTCTGCTGGGAGAATAATAAGCAAGTGAGAATGGAAAATACTTACAGGTAATAAATTCCATGGAGAACCAACAAAGCAGGGGAAGGGGTTAGTGGCAGGGAGAGATGAAAGCCTGCTTTTTTGTTTGTTTGTGTGTTTGGCCATGCCGACGGCATGTAGAATTTCCTAGACCAGAGCTCGAACCTGCATCACAGGTCCTTAACCCACTGAGCTACCAGGAAACTCCCTAGGGGCTGCATTTTTGAGTGATCAAGGAAGGCCTCACCAAGAAGATGACATCTGAGCAGAAACTCAAAGGAATGAGGGAGTGAGCCGTGTAGATGCATAGGATAAGGGGGCATAGCAAGTGCAAAGGCTCTGTGATGGGGATGAGGGTGATGCAGCAGGGAGGTAGCAGGTGCCAGACAGGCAGGCCATGGGGAGCATTTTTTATTTTTCCTCTGAAATGGGAACCCTTTAAAGACTCTGGGCAGGGAAGCAACATGGCCTGCCTTCTGCTCTAGAGGGGACATTCTGGCAACATTCTGAGAATAGACCGTAGTCAGGGAGTGGAGGCAGGGAGATGAGGGAGGCAGCCATGGCATTGTGCAGGCAGAGAGGGTGGTGCTGGACCAGAGGGTGGGAGGGAGAGTGACTGGATTCAGGGTGTATTTCCAGGTAGAGCTCAGAGGCTTTGCTGTTGGCAGGCACGTTGGGAGAGGGTGTCAACAAGGATGACTTCAGGTTTGGGTCTGAGCAGCAGGAAGGATGAAGCTGAGGAAGACGGTGGCAGGAGCAAGTTTGGGGGGAGGAAATTAGGGTTTTGTTTGGGGGCCTGTTGAGCTCGAGATGGAGAATGGGTGGGGAGGAGCACCTGGAGAAAGAAGAGCCTGGAATGCAGGGTTGAGGTCCGGGCTGGACACACTTGGGAGTTGATGGTGCAGAGATGGTGGCTCAAGGGTGGATGGAGAACGGGCCAGACCTGGGCCTCTCCAGTGTGGGGGGGGTTGGAAGGGTGAGGAGGAGCAGCCGGGATGGGAATCGGGAGAGAGCGCCACCCAGAGGCCAGGTGCAGAAAGTGTTCTGAGAGGCTACTAAGAAATGGTAGCTGGGATTGCTGTGGTCACATCCAAGTCAGGAATAATCATTTCAAAAGATATTGAGCATTTACCACGTGCCATCCTATGGAGCATTTAAAAACATCATCTCATAGGATCTTCCCAGAAGATTTGGGGTTTAGACTGAGGTGGGATGGGGGTGAGGGCACAGCATCCAGGCACCAGAGGAGGGCATGGTGGGCTGAGATCCAAGGTCCAGGCAGGGAGAAGAGGCTGGCTCTTAGGGGGTGTGGGTGGGCTGAGTGGGCGGGGGGAGGAGAGGACCCAAAGGCCTGCTCCAGCAGGCCCATCACAGTCCAGGCCGCCCCCCTAGCTCTGAGCAGTCAGGCAGCAGGCAGCTCCACTGATCCTAGTAACGCTCAGCTGACACCACTATCGTGACCCCATCCGTCCAGTTTCACTCCTCTCTTCCTTCCCCACATCTGGCCGGGCCTCAGCAGCCATGGCCCCAGGAACCCCCCTTGGTTCTGAGTGAGGGGAGGGGGCTCTGGGGGCCACAGGGGCACCAGGGTCCATCTCAGCCCAGATAGAGATCGTGGGTCCGTGCGACATAGGGGTGAAAAGCAAAGGCAGCCTTTCGAGTCAGATGGACTTGGGTGGAAGCCCAGCTCTGCCACTGACTAGTTGTGTGACCTTGAACAAGTGACTTCACTTTTCTGGGCTTCAGTTTCACCCTCTGAAAAGAAGAGGTAATAAGAATAAGAGCTGTGCACAGAATCAGGCTTTCCCCCTTCAGTTTTATTTATTTATTATTATTTTTTTGTCTTTTTGCTATTTCTCTGGGCCGTTCCCGCAGTATATGGAGATTCCCAGGCTAGGGGTCGAATCGGAGCTGTAGCCACCGGCCTACACCAGAGCCACAGCAACACGGGATCTGAGCCGCGTCTGCAACCTACACCACAGCTCACGGCAACACCGGATCGTTAACCCACTGAGCAAGGGCAGGGACCGAACCCGCAACCTCATGGTTCCTAGTCGGATTCATTAACCACTGTGCCACGACGGGAACTCCCCAGTCGTGGGAGCTCCCCAACAGAAGGGTTGCAGAGATAGTAGAGTTTTCCCATATCCCGTGCACCCAGCTTCCCCCGGTGTTACCCTCTAAAGAACCATCATTCTTGTCAAAACTAAGAAAAAAGCCTTCATTACATTTCTATTAATTGAAAGTCCATACTTTATTCAGATTTCCCCAGTTTTCCCACTAATGTCGCTTTTCCAGAATCCAAGATTCCACTTTGTACTTAGGGTGTTTTGTTTTTGTTTTTATTCCTTGAGAAAAAAATTTAATCACCAACAGTGAAAAGAAATGTAACCTGTGATCCCCTAGCCCTCAGCTGTGCATTCTCTCAAACCTCAGATGGGCTTCCAGCCACCAGCAGCTCTGGGCAGCGTGGCAGTCCCCACAGAGGAGGGTTTTTCTCTCTCCTGTGAATCCTAGCACAAATTCCACGTCCCAGGCCCACTGGCCTGGCCCAAATTACCTGTCCCCGCTGAGTCCATCATCCAATCCTGACTTGAGTGGCCCAGGCTGGGTCACATGGTCACACCTGAGGTCTGGAGGGGGTCATTCAGCTCTAGACAATCCGCACAGACTTAGCATAAGTGCAGGTAGTTCTCTGAAGGAAAATGGGGTGTTCCTATCCAAAGGCCGGGAAGTAACTGGCAGGGCAGGCAGGGCTGCTGATGTCCCCTGCTCCCATTGACTGAGAGTGCAGTGAGGAGGCCACAAGGTGGCGCACGGAGTCTCTGAGCAGCAGGTCTGGAGCACAGTGAGCGCCCCCTGGAGGTCAGCTACCACCGTTTGCAGAAAAGGTGGCCCAGAACACAAATGCTGCTGGGTGGTGGCCCTTGGCTGCAGTGGGAGGGAATGAGATTAGACCAGAGGTGTCCTCCTGGGTAAACTGAGGCAAGACCCCACAAGAGAACACTCAACTTCCACGGTAGTTGACTGAATATCTTTTTTTTTTTTTTTAGGGCCACAGGTGTGACATGTGGAAGTTCCCAGGCTAGGGGTCCAATCAAGGCTGCAGCCGCTGGCCTGGACTACAACCACAGCAACGCCGGATCCTTAACCCCCTGAGCAGGGCCTCGTGGATACTAGTCTGGTTCATTTCCACTGAGCCACAATGGGAACTGCTAAAGATCTCTTATGAATGTGTAATCGTACACACACACACACACCTGTGCAATTGGTGGAAGGCAGTCTGTCACCTCCCTAACGTCAAAGCTTTTCCCTGAAAACAAAGTTAACCAGGCAGCCTTGTGTTCCACTCCTTCTTTGTAATTAATGATCAGTGACCCCCATCTGACCATCTGGGTAAGAGAAAATAGCCATGGCACTGAGTTAACCCAGAGTTGAATTATTTATCACCTATGTTCCCCCGGCTGTGTAAGTGATGGACAACAAGTGACCTTGCTTTTCTCAGTCGGATCTCAGGTGCTGGAGGAAATCTCAGCGACAGTCCAAGGCTGCCCTTGGTTCTCAAACCCAGGGGAGAGGCCGGTGGGAGGGGGAGACCGCTTCAGAGCGCCTGCTCTCTGCTCAGCCTGTGGGAGTCGCCTCAGGAGTGGGCATGTTTTCATCCCCATTTTACCGAGAGGGAGATTCTGAGACCCAGAGTGGGGAGTGGCTTGTCCAGAGTCGCAGGAAGTGGGCAGCTGGGATTTGACCAGCTCTGTCTGGTCCTGGTCCTGGTCCAGGGCTCTGCCAGCCCACCTCCCAGGCTGCCTTGGAGGTCCCCAGCCCAGAGAGACACAGATGTTTATTTGACCAATACCATGGAGCCCCCACTGTGTGCCGGGCCGTGGGGAGGGACTAGGGCCTGCTTAGTTTTCCTTTTCACTGAAAGATGTGATAACAGTGCCTGCCTGGTGGGGAGATTGGACAAGGGAACCTGGCACCTCCTTGGTGCCAAATTCGTGGCGGCTAAAAAGAAAGAAAATCTGTTTGACCATCATTGATGCTTTGGTGCATTTATTTACTTCCTCTCTTCCCAGCTTCTGTCCCAGAGGCAACCTCAGTTGCCAGGTTCTTGAGTCTCCTACTAGAGAGGGTCTGTGTTTCTCACATATTTTCCTCTTTAAACATACACACAAATGGTAGCTTGATGAACCCCCACCCGGCCTCTTGCTTCCACGCATCTTGGCTACAGTCCCATGTCTATACACATGGAGTCAGCTCCTTTTGAACAACTTCTGTGTCATCACCCTATGGATGGGTTATTTATTGCACTGATCTCCTATTGATAGATATTGAGGTCGTTTCTAATCCGTTGCTGTTACCAGCACTGTGCCAAATATCCTTGTGAGAATGTCCTTTGGTCCATGTGCAATTATGTCTGTAATAGAATTTCTGGGTAAACGGGATATTTAATGACTACTTAGTATTCCATTATTAAGATTGGATAGGATAGACGTTTATGCTAGACAAAAATCTTCTTCCAAATCGAGGCTAATTAGTATTCCAGTCCTATCTAGAGTTCATTTAAGGGTACCCCATATGCATTTAGCCACATGCTGAATACCTGAGTGTTAAAATATTCTGCTAAAGCTCAATTCTTGGAGCAAGAAATGTTACCCATTTTCCTAATTACCTAACTATTGGGAAGTTTTACATATTTTTTTGTTCAAGAACCTAATAGCTTTCACAGTCATTATTGATTATTGTCGCTTTGCTCTATGTGGACACAGTACGTAAATATTTGAAAACACATATTCAGATATTGTCTCGGTTTGCTACTGTTGCATAACAAACAACCACAAAAACTCAGTGGCACACCCTGATGAGCATTTGTTTAACTCACTTGTGTAAGGGTCCGCTGGGTGTCAGGTGGTCTAGACCTGGCTCAGCTGGACAGCTTAGCTCTGCTCTGTGTGTTTCTCATCCTTCTCTGGGGACCAGCCTGCTGGCCAGGCGACTGGACACACGCAAGGTCTCCTAAGGCCTGGAATTGGAAATGCTGGCCTGTCCATGCTGCCTCATTCTGTTGGCCAGAGCATGTCACATGGCTGCGCCCAAAGCCAAGGGGCTGAAGAAATACACCCTGCCTCTTTAAGGGAGGCAGGGCACAGCCCCATGGTAAGGAGCATGGGTGCAGGAAAGGCTGGGGCTAAGGACCCAGTCATCCTCAGAGGCGAGCAAGTCTTTGTTGATCGACTTGGTCCTTATTCCTGACATTGTCACCGATGAGCTGTGGAGGTTGCCTGTGTGCCCTCAGATCAGCGATTTTGCTCAAGCTCAGGGAGGCCAAGAGTGGCCTTGAATAGGCCTTGGGCTATGCCAAAGCCACGAAGCATGCTTGGGCCAGGTCCTGAGGCTGAAGACAGACATGGGTCATGCAGGGGTGGGAGCCCAGGCATCCTGACCCCTGTTCCCTGGCCAGGGCCATGTCCATGGCACAGACTGGTCAGCTCTCATCCCAGCTTTGCCCTCTTCACAGTGTAATGGGGCCTCCTTCTCCTCGCAGGGAAACATGGGGCCCGCTGCCTTCTGGCTCTTGCTCTTCCTCCTCAAGAATCCCGAGGCCCTGGCTGCTGTCCGAGGAGAGCTTGAGCCTATCCTCTCACGAGCAGAGCAGCCCATTTCACAGATGACCACACTCCCACAGAAGGTTCTGGACAGCACGCCTGTACTCGGTAAGACAACCAGACCCTCCAAGACAGCCCCAAAGACTGGGGCATCATGGGCCCCTGTCGACCAGGGACTATCAGTGTCCTCTGACCTTAGGATCCCCCCTGGGCTTCCTGTCTTCGTAGACCTGGAATTTCCATGCCCTGGTCTCTGGTATTCAAGGCTCATGGTCTCAGTGAGAGATTGAGTTGATTGCAACTGTTGGTTGCAAACGGCAGAAAACCTAACTTAAATGGGCTGAAGCAGAAAAGGCACTTCATTTGGGAAAGGTAACTAAAAAGTCCAGAGGGGCTGGCTTCAGGCACAGGTAGATCCAGGTGCTTTACAGTGCTTTCAGGTCTCAGTCTCTCTCCATCCTTGGCCCCTTTTCTGCTGGGTTGGCTCCAGCTTCAGGCTGGCAAGATGGCTGCCAGTGGCTCTAGGCTGACGTGCTCCTGGCTCTGGAGGATGTGCCTTTCTGCAGTGTTCCTGCCCAAAGTCCCAGGAGTGTGTTTCATTGGCTCTCTTTGGGCCATGTCCCCATCTGGAGCTGGTCATGGGGTTCAGAGGGTTGGGATGCTCTGATTAGCCAGTCACAGCCTAATCCCAGGTGTTGGGAGTGGAATCAAGAGCCTAACTCCTGAGAGTGGGAGGGGGGTGGTCCTTAGAAGAAAACAGGGAACTGTTTCTAGAAGGGGAAGGTATGCTGGGTAGGCAGACACAACCCTTGCTGGCCGCCCTGCTCTCTCCTTAGCCTTCTCTGACATCTCCCCGGCTCCCACCTTGCCTCACAGTTTCTTTTGGGATCAGATCCAAATGCTCATGTCCAAGATATCTGAAGAGGGTAGCAAGCACATCTCATCTCTTGGCCATTTTTGGCCTCCGTGTGACAGTAGGCAAGTCATGCACCCTCTCTGAGCCTCCCCATGTGCCTCTGTAAAACGGGGGCTGGGGTGGCATCCCAGCGGGTGAGAAGATGGTGCTGACCCGCCCTTGTACCCGCCCTGTGCAGACAGCGTGCTGAGTGAGAGCCTCAGGCTCACCGCCGCGCCCTTCATCACCCGTGAGGTTGTGGCGGACCTGGCCTTGCCCATGGCAGATGGGCGGGAATTCACCCTGCGACGTGGCGACCGCCTCCTCCTCTTTCCCTTCCTGAGTCCCCAGAAGGACCCGGCCATCTACACAGATCCAGAGGTAAAAGGAATACCAGGACCATGGGGGACAATCAGTGACTCAGGACCCATTGGTTCTGAGGGACAGCCCAGCTCTGCCCTTTGTTCACTGGGGGACCTTGCCCAGACCACCTCTTCATCTGTACAGCACCTGTCTGACAGGGTTGGCGGAAAGATTAAGTGTGGTCCTGTAAGAAAAATCTTCACAGCACCCAGCACAGACTAAGTGCTTTGCAAGGGACAGCTGAGCATTTTTTCCTGTTTTAAGAGTGTTATACCGTCAGCTTCTCAACACCTTTCCCTCTCCCTGGACTTCGAGACAGGGCAGACTTCCACGCTTTCTCACATACTTGTATGCTGTCTGTGTGCCAGGTTCTGTGCTGTACATTCATTCATCCGTCCACCCACCCACCTACCCATCCATCTGTCCACCCAACCATCCATCCACTCAACCATCCGTCTGTCCACTCAACCATCCGTCTGTCCATTCAACCGTCTATCCACCCAACCACCCACCCATCCAGCTAACCACCCACCCATCCACCTAACCACCCATCCACCCATCCATCCACCCACCCATCCACCCGCCCACTTACTCTTCCGTCTGTCTCTCCACTGGTCCCTTCACCTGTCCTTCCACCCATCCTTCATTCAGCACCTACTCTGTACACCCTGTGCTCCGATGCAGTCTTCATGCCACCACTCGACAATGTAATCCAAGGAAATTAGCGTTCTCTTTTTAAAAAATAATTTTAACTTCTTTTCATTTCAATTGTGAAAGTAATATATACTTATAAGATAGAAATATAGAGACATATATATTCAAAGGTGGACATTTGTCTTCCTTCTCCTTCCTCTCCAGTTCCACAGAATCCCTAACATTAGTTGGGAGTGTGTCCTTTAGATAATATTTCTGCCTTTACAGGCATATAGCAACACCCTCATACAACTAGGCAGGTGTGTACATAGGATCACGCAATACATGCTGTCCCGACACTTGCTTTTTTCACTCAACAACCCATCTTCGAAGTTCTTTCTTTTAAAATAGAGTTGACTTAGAATGTTGCGTCATTTTCCAAAGCTGTGTCCACGTCTGCGCACCCAGAGCAAGCTCAGCCTTATCAGGAGCCGCGTGGTGTTTGTCCGGCCCCCTGTCAGTTGAGCTTTACCTTGTTTCCGGTTCTCTCTTATAAACAAGACTGTGATGACATCCTCATCCGGTTTTCTTCACGTGTGCACGTTGTGGGGGCGAAGTCAGAAAGGGACTTTCCTCCTATTTCAGGTGTTTAAATACAACCGATTCCTGAACCCGGATGGGTCAGAGAAGAGGGACTTTTACAAGGACGGGAAGCGACTGAAGAATTACAGCCTGCCCTGGGGAGCGGGGCACAACCAGTGCCTGGGCAGGGCTTACGCCGTCAGCAGCATCAAACAGTGAGTACCCGGGAGTGGAGCCGAGGGTCTCCTAGGTCCCTCCCCTGGCCCCCGGAGCCTTGTCCTCCCTCCTCGCCCCAGTCGCGGGGTCATGACATCCACCCTGTCCTCCTCGCCAGCCGGGTGACCTTCTGGGCCTCTGTTTCCTCAACTGTAAAATAGGATTACTGATCATACTAATCCCAGGGGAACTGGGACAAAGGAATTGCACTTTTCTAGGGACTTACCCCCCTGCCTGGCTCATTGGAGGTACTGAATAAACAGGCATGCGTGAACTGTCCTGTTTGCTACCGTCACCATTATTCATTTGCAGGCTTCGTGCTGGCAAATGGGCACCTTGCACTCACCTTTTGGCCTCAGTGTTCTCAGCAGGGAAATGGAGAGCGTAGGGCAGCCGGTTCTGCTCCCATGCTTCATGTGGTTCCTAAAAATCACTGCGCCAGGGGCAATAATGCAGTAAAAAGCACAGGCTTGTGCAGAAGTGGGGGTGGGCCAGATACTCAGAACCCTCATCAGGGACACGTTAAAGAAAAAAAAAAAAAGATAAGTACCTCGGAAAATACAGTAGTACAGGTTGGCAGATGTTAAATGGAATAGAAGGACCTCAGTGCTACAGTAAACAGGGAGTAAATGTTTTTACTTGGAAAACGACCTGACATTTGTCCTGGAAGTGGCCTTTGGATGGAGCTGTGAGTTATGGTGAAGCCTGGGTGGGAGGAGGGTTTTCTGAGATGCGACGCTTGACGGGAATGGTGTGGCTCTCCACTCACTCAGTGAGCCGAGGTCACTGGTGGATAGAGTTTGGGGAGGTGTGTTTTGTGAATTCCTGCTCGGCTTTGATCAGCTGGATGCGGCTTTTCATTCTCCTGGTGTTTCTTTTTCCTCCTTCCTTTCCTTCTTTCTCTTTCTTTCTTTTTCCTTTTTAGGGCTGCACCTGCGGCATATGGAAGTTCCCAGGCTAGGGGTTGGATCAGAGCTGTAGCTGCTGGCCTACACCACAGCCACAGCAATGCAGGATCCTTAATCCACTGTGCAAGGCTAGGGATGAAACCCACATCCTCATGGATGCTAGTTGGGTTCCTAACCCCCTGAGCCACAACAGGAGCTCCACTCTCCTAGTGTTTCTTGCAGATGAAATGTGACACATAAGCAAACGTGACATTTGTGTCACGCTTCATTTGTGCCCTAAGATATCAGTCTCATTGGCATGAATTCACATGCTCAGAACAAGTGTTACTGCAGAACAGACTGTAGTTGCTACTGCACAAAGTTTTTGAACAGATAAAAGGAGATAATGCATATGGAATGCTTAGCACAGTGTCTAGCACATAGTGTTCAATAAATTAACCACCTTGTTATTTTTAATCTCATTCAATGGTCACGATAACATATGAGGTGGTGTCAGTCTACCACTGACTCTAGAGGCCAAGTTATTCCTCAGTGCCCTGTATCTGGTAAGTGGAGGTGCCAAGATCCAAATCCAGGTGTGGGTACAGAAACCACCCCTAACTCTGTGTAAACTCACTGTCTGCCACCCTTCTGAGCTGGAAGGGACACATCCCACCTCTTTGACCCTCTTTGAACAGGTGGGGAAACTGAGGCCCAGCGTGGTGAAGACACCTGTGAAGGGTTACCTTAAGAGGCAGAGCCCAGGTCTGTGCCCAGCTCTCCTGCCCAGAGTGCTGACATTACTCTATGCTCATCTTCCTTCTTTTTTACTCATTCAGAAAAGCCAAAGAATCTCTGGGAGTTCCTGTTGTGGCTCAGGAGATTAAGAACCCAACTAGTATCCACGAGGATGCAGGTTTTTTTGATCCCTGGCTTTGCTCAGTGGGTTAAAAGATTTGGCGTTGCCACAAGCTGCATTATGTCTCAGATGTAGCTTGGATCTGGCTCTGCTGAAGCGTAGGCCAGCAGCTGCAGCTCCGGTTTGACCCCCTAGCCTGGGAACTTCCATATGCCATGGGTGCAGCCCTAAAAAAAGGCAAAAAAGGAACAGAATCCCTGTCATGCACTCTGTCCCCATTGGGAACCTGGGTTGTGTGTGTTGGCGGCAGTGGGGGTGGGGGGTGGGGGGGGCTCAGAGTAGTAGAAGACCCTGCCTGACCTTAACTAACACAGGTGATGGTAAGATAAGGCAGGTGGCAGTTCACAGCAGGTGCAGCTGCCACCCCACTTCGGGGCCCAGCGTTCACATATCACGTGGTTTGTGTACATGTTGTTAGGCTTGCTTTCCAGAAGAGGGCAGTAGAGAGTACCTGCCTATTCCTGCGAAGTTGGTGTATTCTAACGGGCTTCCCACAGACCCCCGCTGGCTGTCTTGAGGGAGGGGGTGCCTGTTTCTCGTCTCACGAAGGCAGCTGTGGTTTAGCAACAGCCCTTGACCAGAGGAGATATAAGGGTCCCAGGAGTTTGTTGGGGGCACGGGATGAGTAAAGTGGGAAGAATCAGAAAGGGGCACTGTCGTATTACTCAGAAGCTAGGCTGTGCGGCTGTGTCACAGGACCCCAAGTCTCCGTGGCTTGTACAACAAAGGTTTAGTTCCCGCTCACATGTTGGCTTTGGGTCTGGGGGGCTCCTCCCCTCCGTGCAGGGACTCAAGAGGCCAGGTTCTTCCCATCTTTCGGCTCCATCATCTCAACGTGAAGCCCACACAGCTGCCAGGCAGCAGAGAAAGCTGGAGAGTCAGGCTCCGTGACTTCTGCCCACAGCCGAGCGGCCCGGACCCGGGAGCGCGGGGGCTGGGGTGAGCGGGAAACGCCAGTGCTCTGCTCTCTCACCGTCCTTTGCTCACTTTTCCCAAAGCGAGAGCCGGGGTCAGACCCAGGAGGAAGCCATCGCTCCGCCGCCTGACTCCAAATGAGCCCCGCTCTCCCCCTTCACGCCGTCAACGCCCTCTCTCCGCAGGTTCGTGTTCCTTGTGCTGGCGCACTTTGACCTGGAGCTGAGCAGCCCGGATGTGGAGATGCCCGAGTTTGACCTCAGCAGGTACGGCTTCGGGCTGATGCAGCCGGAACGCGACGTGTCCATCCGTTACCGCCTCCGGGCGTGAGCTCTGGGGCAGATGGGGCTCCGCGCACCCAGCCTGCCCCCAGTCGCCCAACTTTCTGTGCCTGCGTTTGGCCTGGGGGCAGAGCTTTGAACACCAGCAGTGCCATCACTACCCCCTCCCTGCTTTTTTTCTGGAAGGCTCTGTCTGGGGAAGAGAAAAGAAGGGAAGCTGAGAGAAGGGGAGTGAAGAAAAGACACCAGAAGTGCTGTGGCTTATCTGCTGCAGAGGTTTAGTTCCAAAATGAGGCTCTTTCTGCTCCAGCTCCTCTTGCTCCTCTCATCTGTTTGCTGTCCACCAAAGTGAGGGCAGACAGGGCAAACGGGGAGACCCCACTGCTCTGCCCCAGAGGGGCCTCCGTCCAAGCCCCAGACAATGGTGCAGTCTAGGCCTTCACCAGTCAAGTCAGATGCTGGCCATCAAACAGCCACCCAGGGCCTAGCAGTGTGTCTGTTGAAATAGCATTGACTTTGAAATATCATTGAACGACCTAAAGGGTCCCTTAGAACATCTGCTCTCCTAGGAGCTCCATTTGCCAGGCACGTTCCCCATCTCTCTGTTCACACTGATCTTTGAGAAAATGCAGGAGGGTGTCCTGAGGTTGGTGCATCCGTGGTGCAAGGTGGGAGCACTCTGCAAACACTGGGCTCTGAGGAGCAGACTTCTCTGCTAGAGTTTGGGCTCAGGATGAGCCGGGTTTTAACAAGACAGAGCCCTGACGGGATGGTCCCAGTGAAAGGAGACAGCCAGGACTCCAAGCCAAAAAAATAAATAAATAAAAAGGTGGGGTGGGGGTGGGGGTGCTGGTTTCCTGCATTCTAGTTCAGAAGCTCCAGCTGCAGGCACCGTCCAGACTGCAGACCTATTTTGTGTGCCCTACACTTATTACCAAACTACATTAGTGTTACCATGTCGTCTTTGGGAGAGTTGATTCAGAAAGTTCAGCCTCTCTTGAAAACTTGAAAGATCTGTCCACACTGGGCCCATACTTCCAAGGGCAACCACGGGCCAGAGCTGAGTAGCAGCTGCCTCCCTTTTCCGAGGCATGTGTGATCTGATTCACTAGGATTTCTGCTTGGTCTGCTTTTCCATTCACGGTACCTCTGGCCCCCCAAAGGCATCCAAGTTTGAGAGCCTCTTCCTACTCTTAGAGGTGATGTCGTAGAAGGGGCGAGAACCTGCTAAGTGGCCCTCAAATCAATGGTTCATCCTGCCCTGGGTGCACTACCCTTTGATCAAACAGATCGATGATGAAAACTTGCCTTTGCATCAGCTTTAGGAAAAAAAAAAAAATCAAAGAGAAAAACTACCTGAAAGCCTTTATTATGATGAGAAGTATGAAGTCCTATTTATTAAGGGCCCTCTAAATGCCTATGACATGAACAGTAGACACAGTATTTCTATTTTTCACAGAATCTCTGTGAAGAGAGGATGGTCATGCCCTCTTTATAGATGGAGAAATGGGCTCAGAGAGGTGAAGTGACTTGCCTAGGGTCACACAGCTTGTAAGCTGGTAGAATTCAGCAAACAGAATTACTGTCCCAGTGGCAAATGCTGGGTGGGCAGCTCTGTGTTCCTTGGGCTCAAGGGGGTGGTGGAGGGCAGTTCTGTTTGGCATCAGGGAGCTGACGGAGCCAGAAGCACCCAGGGGTGGATGCATCTCATGAGTTGTAGGCGCGCGCACACACACACACACCCCTAGGTCCCTGTAGTTTTGGCTGGAGGGAGAAGAGAAGACCTGAGATCTGACTGTTCCAGCGGCTGATCTCTTCTTGGAGTGTGGCACCAGGGCTTGGGGGCTTCCCTGGTCCTCAGCCTGCAGGCGGCCCCAGGATTCCCAGACAGACATGGTGATTGGCGGGAGGCGGAATATCCCCAGGGAAACCCATCTTCATGCCTGGGTGACCCCCTCTGCCGCCTGCTTCTTAACTCTGCAGGAAATCAGGGCTGGCAGCCTCCTGTGGGAGGATGGAGCCGGTTTCCATGGCAACCCTCGGCTGCCTCCTCCTGGCTTGGAAAGGAAGGAAGGAGGCCAGCAGAAATAGCTCCAAGGAAGATCTCTCTTGTGCCTGGCTGCTACCCTGATGTGCTGGGGAAAAGCCCTTCTGACTTCCCCCTTCCAAATCAGGGCTCCTTGTCACTGAGACTAGAGTCTCACCTGTGTTCAAACAAGGGCCTATTCGCTTTAAAGGTGGCACCTCCTTGGAGCCACAATCATTAGGAAGAAACGATTCTCCTACCAGGCAACTCCAGCTGGTACCAGAGATATCGAAGTACAGCTTGGGAGACAATGCTTTAAACCCATTCTTGTTTTAATCTTTATCCTTTTTTCTTTCTTCTTTTAAAAAATATAAGCTATGGAGAAAAGAGGGAGAGAAGAGCGAGTTAGCTCCTTGCTAGTGGTTACTTAGGAAGGTACTGGACATCATTGTATTTCTTCATAACTTGCTTTACAATAAAAAATTGCAGGACATACATCAGAAATGCTCTCAGGTTGACATAATGGAGTGTTTCTTTACCATCAGCATGATTATTATTTTTTGCTATATTTTGTGTTGTTGTTTACCAGATATTTTTCTTTAAACAGACTCATTTTTTAAACTTAAATTTGTTTCAAAAGGGAACTTTTTTTTGCTGCTGGTAACTGACAACATGTATCACTTGCTGCCAAAAATAGAAAGTGACTGTGAAAAATAAATCTGCTGGGGAGGGGTCCTCCGTGCTAGTGTCACTAAGGCTCAGGACCTGAGATCTGTCTCTGTTACAAAATGAAACAAACAAGTGTTTGAAAGGTGTTCAGACCACACCAGCACCACCCTGAGACTTTGTCCTTGACAATCAGGGGTGAAAGGAACAGGAAGAGGAGTAGGCTGCCCACCAAAGGGTGTGCCTCACACGTGATTCGAAGGCCACGCAGAGTCATCTCCTGCCACCAGTGGGTCCTGCCCACAGTGAGCTGATGGTGTCCCACTGACCCGTTCTTCAGATGGAGAAACAGCCTCTGAGAGTTGAATTGTCTTGCTCAGTGTCATTGATCTGGATGTTTGTTGTTGTTTTAAAGACAATGTTTCTTGAGTAGCAGCGACTGTTCCACCTTGCTGTTTTAATAAAGAGTTCTATTTTCATATACTATCGTCGAGTGGAAATGTGCTGAAATACATTAAACCATCCTCATTTGTGGAACCGCCTCTGAGTGTGATTCAGATTGAGAGAGTCGGCCATGTCCAGAGTGGCAAGGTTAGCACCCGGGAAGGGAGCTCGGAGCACCTACGAGTTGCGAGGCTCTGGGGACAGGATCAAGTCACACCGCCAGCCACCCTCCAAGTCATGTATTATTATCTCCATTTTCACAAAGGAAGAAACTGACGGTCAGAGAGTAAGGTGGCTGGCCCAGGATTCAGGCTCGCCTCTCTGCCTCCCAAGGCCGTGTTCAGGATCTTTCTATCGATGGTCTTCCTGACAGCCGAGGAGGGGCCAGGTGCCCATAGAGAACCTTTGGAGGAAGAGGCTCACAACCCAAAGTAAGGCAAGCAGAGAGTCTCTTAAAAATCTACTGGATGTTGTCTGTCCTTCATGCAAATATATGCATTTGTTTTAATACAAAAAAGGAGGGGAGAAATAAATTAGCTTTGGGAAAACTGAAACGAGAAATTTGTTTTTTTTTCTTACAAATCTTTTGTTTGTTTTTTTCTTTTTGGCTGCACCTGTGGCATGTGCACCTGGGCCAGGGATTGAACCCTGTGCCGTAGCAGCAGCCCAAGCTGCAGCAGTGACAATGCTGGGTCCTTAACCCGCTAAGCCACAAGGGAACTCCAGATCTTTGAGTAAAAATAATGTCCTGAGGCGAATATCCTTCATATCAGTTTTCATCTGTGGGGGCCATGGAAGCACATTTGATGAGATTGGGTTTGCCTATGAGCGACATGTCTCAGAGTAACACAGCAAAAATTTTACACATTAAAATGTTTACACTCAGGGAGTTCTCATTGTGGCTCAGCAAGTTAAGAACCCAACATAGTGCCCGTGAGGATGCTGGTTCGAGTCCTGGCCTCACTCAGTGGGTTAAGGATCCGGAGCTGCTGAGAGCTGCGGCATAGGTCACAGATTCAGCTGGGATCCAGCATTGCTGGGGCTGTGGTGTGAGCCGGCAGTTGCCATTCTGATTCGACCCCTAGCCTGGGAACTTCCATGTGCCTCAGGTGCGGCCCTAAAAGAAAAAAAAAAAGTTGACATTCAACACAGCAGATATTTATTTCTGTCTCATGCAGACACATGAGACCAGAGGTGGTGTAGCATCTTCACAGTCACCTGGCCTCTTCCAGCATCTGTAACGAGTGCTTTCCAACTCAGGGTCCATTATGGCTGCTTGACCTCCAGCCATTCTGTCCACATTCCAGCCAGGAGGAGGGAGGGAGAAGTACAGAGAAAAATCTCTTGCTTCTATCCCATTGATCATAAATTAATCCCATGATACTCCTTATTGCATAAGAGCCTGGAAAATGTCTTTCTAAGGAGACCAATATATGCCCCCAGAAGGACGCTAGATCGCAGCTTGAGAAGTGCTATGTTATCCTCTCCTGTTGGCCAGTCATGGTCTGAGCCACACGCAGGGTCAGAGGAGCAACACAGCCTCCCTGAGCTGTTGACTTTGTATCACAGGTCTGAAGCTCCAAGACTTTGACCTTTCAGACCCCTGTACCACAGATGTCAACAGGAGGACCCCAGGGCTTTATTTTGCCAGGTAAGGACATTAAGACACATATTTGTCATTTACTCCCACTGTCCATCCGTGAAAGGATATTTGAATACCCCTAACACAGAAAGATAGGTTCCATATCAGAATTAACACAACCACTCAAGGGTATTAAAGAGCTCCGAAGTGGAAACTATCCAAACGTCGATCAGCTGATGCGTGGATAAACGCACTGTGGCATATGCATACAATGGAATACTCTGTGTCAACAAAAAGGAATGAAGTGCTGGTACATGGCATGATACAGATGAATCTTGAAAACATATGCTAAGCGAAAGCAGCCTGTCACAAAAAGCTACGTGTCGTACAATTCCATTTATGGGAAATGTCCAGCATCAGTACCTCAATAATGACAGAAAGTAGGTTAGTGGTTTCCAGGGGTTAAGGGGCGGGAAGTATGGGGCAAAACAGTGACTGCTAAAAGCTGTGAGAGATAGTGCTTGTCAGGTATTGTGCCCAGCTTGGAGGCTCTGAGAATAGCAGAAACTGGACCTCAGAGCGTCTAAAAATAGCCTTTTACATCCTGAAGGTAAAAATCAGATCGGCAGCTCCCTTGCTTAAAACACATCAGTGCTCTTGCTATAAAATCCAAACACCTCCACACAACCCTCACCTACATGGTTTTTCTCTCTTCCTCCTTCTCAGCCCATTCTTACCCTCATACACTTGGCACTGGCCACACCTGCCATCATTCATCTTCAACCCTCCCACCTGCCCCAGGGCCTTTGCACCTGCTCTCCCTTCTACCTGTATGGCTTGGTGATCAATCTGATTTAAGACTCATCTGTATCATCACTCTCCCAGGGAGTTCTTGAGCTGAAGTCACTTCCTCTCCTCCCCATTATTCTTACTCTCTTGAAGAATAATGACAATCACTTATTTTCTTCGCAGTGAGTGTCAGTATTAGATTATTTTTAAATGTCTCTGTGTCTTCCACTTAAACATGAGCTCCAGGAGGGCAGGTTGGCTTCACCACTGCTGCATACCCAGAATGCAACCTAAACTTAGTACCTAGTAGGTGCTCCGGAAATAAGTTGCTAATAAAGGACCTTTTTCTCATCTTGGGAGAGTTTGTCCTTTATCCTGGACAGTGAGGAGTCATAAAGGATCATAAGCAGGGGAGTGACATGGTCAGACTTTTGCCTTTAAAGATCAGCCCTGAGAATTCCTGTCGTGGCTCAGTGGAAACGAATCTGACTAGCAACCACAAAGACGCTGGTTTGTTCCCTGGCCTCATTCAGTGGGTTAAGGATCCGGTGTAGGTTGCAGACATGGCTTGGATGTGGAGTTTCTGTGTTGGCCAGTAGCTACAGCTCCAATTCAACCCCTAGCCTGGGAACCTCCACATGCCGTGGGTGCGGCCCTAAAAAAAAAAAAGTCAACCCTGGTTGCAGGAGGGAGCTTAGATTCAAGGGAGTATAAAACTGGGGAAGGGAGATGAGAGAGGAGGCAGATTAGATGAGGACAGAGTAGACAAGGGCGATGGAGAGAAGGTAGGAGAAACATCAGTCCCCAAAGGGCAGGTGGGCTGGATTTTAATGAAATATTATCATAGGAGAATCGGTTAATTAGCTTTTGGTCTCTGTGGCTTTGATTTCCTCCTTCTGCTGACTTGCTCCTTTGCTATTGCATCTTGGAGTTCCCAGGCTCCTCTGTGGGGAAGAGATATTAGTTTACCTCTAATTGCTCTGCTGGAAGCCCAAGCCTCAGTCCATCCTCACCGTGTATTTCATCATTGTTTGGCCACAGCCCCTGGGAGTCAATGGCTTTGGCAAAGTCCAGGCCATGAAGTGGCTCAATGGACTGTGTGCAGGTTTACCTATATTCTTCTGTGGGGACACTCTGGTGGAATCCACATTTCCTCCCAAGGAGGGAGCTCAAGAGACCATGCCCGGCTTGGCACAGAGTATTATGTGTGGTAAACACTCCAAAATATTAGGAGGTAGATAGGCATGGATGGCTAAGCAAGTGTGTATATTCTTAGGTGGCTGGGTAGGTGAGTGATGGGTAAATGCAGGAATATTTCAGCTGGATGAGTGATTGGGAGGGGAAGAATGAGTAGACAGATGAATGGATGGGTGGATGAGTGAATAGGTGGGTAAAATGATTGAGTATATGGATGGATAGATGGATGGATGGGTGGGTGGATGAGCAGATTGGTGGGTGGAAAGACAGACGGTATATGGATGAGGAGATGTATGGATAAATGGTAAGGGGGTAAATGGGTGGAAAGATGGATAGTGGGTAGAATGTGTGAGTGAATGGGAAGATGGATGAGTTGAGTGCACGGATTGATGAGAAAGTGAGTAGATAAGTGCATGGGTATATAGCTGGGTAGTTTGGTGGCTGAGTATATGGATGGATGTCTGGGTAGCTGGGTTGATGGGTAGGTAGGTAAGCAAAAGATGAAAAGAAGAATGGATAAAGTTTTGGGCTGCTCACAAAACCAAGCTAACCCACCCTCCAGGAACCTAGGCCAGGAACCCCAGAACTTGATAAAGGTGATCAGACTAGGAGTTCCTATCATGGTGCAGTGGAAATGAATCTGATTAGGATCCTTGAGGACGCAGGTTTGATCCCTGGCCCCTCTCAGTGGGTTAAGGATCCAGCATTGCCTGAGCTGTGGTGTAGGTCGCAGATGCAGCTTGGATCTGGCATTGCTGTGGTTGTGGTGTAGGCCAGCAGCTACAACTCTGATTTGACCCTTAGCCTGAGAACCTCCATATGCCACCAGTGTGGTCCTAAAAAGAAAAAAAAAAAAAAAAAGGTGATCAGACTAGCATAGAACAGGCACTAGGATCAGCTGTCTGTCTGGTCACTTAAGGATCACCCAACAGCTAATAAGTCTTCTTTATGTTAGAATATTCAGCCCGAGGGTGAGAAAGCTAGAAAGAATCTTAAATGATGTCAGATACATGCAAAGTATTTAGTGCAATGCATGGTATGTAGTTACTGCTTAATCAATGTTAGCTGCTATTATTGTGGCTGTTAGTATTGTTGCTAATGTTATATTAATGTGTACTTGCCGATGTTGTGTATGGGCCTAAGCATTTCACTTGCCCTATTTCGTTAGTACCCACAGCAAGCCGGGGAGGTAGATTCTATCGGTAACCCCATATTACTCATGACCGTGATTATTATTCTTGGGTTTTCTTCTTATTACTGGGACAGAAGAGAAACAGGCAAGATGTTTAAGTCCAAGCTGCTGGAAAAACAAACAAAAAAAACTCAGGGCAGCTAAAACTTTATCTGGGCAAGGCCACAGCATAGAGCAGTTGTCCTGACTGACAGCCACTCAGAGATGTCAGTTACTTCCCTTGAACCTTTGGGTACCCCCATAACCACCCCCACAGAACAATTATTTCATCTCGAGCGTCCATGGGCAGAGGGAAGAGGGGATTATTTAGTCTTACTCAGTGCCCAGAAGTGCCGGGAAACCTGAGTAGGACACTCAGTGGGATTATAAATAAGTGATGGCTTGTATGATGGAGTCCAAGAAAAAAAAAGTCTGACTTCAAATGGACATGTCTCTTGCCAGCACAGCTTAGAAGGGGATTCACTGTTATTTACCTGGATGAAGTAGGCTGACTTGACCTCATTCAGCCTCAGGGAAAACTCTCAACACCTCTCAGCGGGAAGTCTGCTGAGAGGGCCTGAGCAGGAGATGGTTCATGACCTGGGGCTGGTACTCAGCCACCCACTCGCTTTGGGATGCTGTTCCTCCTGATGAGCATTTTGGTTTTCCCATCTGTTAAAATGAGATGGTTATACTTGAACTCTTAGTGCAAGTGTCCTTCTCCATAGAACATTCTAGATTTTATTACTCCTTTTGCATTGTTTCTTGTGAGTACATTATGAGGAGATGGTAATCTTCCAGTTAGTGGAGAGAGAATTGTATCATTTGGGCTCCTTGGGATAGAAATGGCAAAATCACAACTCAATCTGGCTTAGGTAAGAAGGGGTATTTACTGGCTCCCAAAAGTGGAAAATCCAAAATCCAGAGCACTGCCTTCAGGAATGGCTGGATGCAGGAGCACTGATGACATTGTCGGGATTCAGTATCTCAGTCTCTGGGCTCTACATTCCCTACCATTGGCTTTATTTCCTGATATTCTCTCTGCTTATGATGGTGGAAAATTCTAAGAAATGAAGACCAGATGCTTTCAAATAATTTATAGTCTTTTCATTCAGAAAATAAAATTTCTAAATTAGGCAGTATGCAGAGCCTGTGGAAACAGGGAGTGGCAAGACAACTTCTTCGGACTTCCTTGGCCTTAGTATGTAAGAAGCATGGACTTAAATTTATTTCAAGGCCAGGCAGCTCACATAAGTGAGAATAATGTCTTGAGTGAGGAACATTAGGGAGAAGTGGAGTGGGTAGGGAGATTGTGTGTGCATGTGGGGGTAGCATAAAAGGAGAAGTATTTTTGACCACCTTGGCCATCTCCCTTATGCCTTGGAATATGATTTTATGGACACTGATGCCTGGAGTGGTGGCAGCCATTTTGTGACTATGAGGAAACAAACTTGGGACAAAGACCCAATATATTGAAGAATGCAGAGCAAGAAAATTGAAGAACCATGGGTCATTAATAACATAGTTGAGTTGCTGAACCAACTCTCATACCACCCTCTTCCTAAATTTTTATGTGAGATAATGAAATATTCTTATTCTTTAAGCCCCTGTTAGGTAAATATTCTGTTATTTGAGTTGAGCAAGACAGACCACCTCCTATCCTTGCGTAACCCATTCTATCAGATAATGAGAGCTAGTAATGAGCAAGTTTTTTGTTTGTTTGTTTGTTTTTTCCATGCCCACTGCACACAGAAGTTCCAGGACCAGGGATCGAACCTGTGCCACAGCGGTGACATCTTTAACCACTAGGCCACCAGGGAACTCCCTAAGTGCTTTCTACAAATTCCTCACAATTTCCATCATTGTTTTTTACACAGAGAAAAAAAAAATCAAATCTCAGAGAGGTTAAACCACTTGTCCAAGGTCATTCTGACTCTAGAACTCACTCTCTGAGCCACTACTGCCTTCCTGAGTAATTTTGCACTGTGTAAACAAAGAAGTAGTAGCAACAAGACTGTTGCTACGAAGTTGCAGAGCTGTTTCCATTGGCTGCTTTTCTAAGACTCAGGTTTACAGAGATGTTCTTTACCTGAATCTGGAGCCAGAGCCTGAACTTTGCAGGAATCAGGGCATCTGGGGTGACGAATCTGAATGATGTGAAATGTCTAGCACTAGCCTCAGGTCTGGGGAACTCTTCTCTGTCAGAGCCTTGTGGCTGTGAAATTGCTTAGCCATTCCCATCATCCATCATCTCAGTCCAAACTCCACTGACTCTGGACAATTGCAGAAGTTTCATGATAGGTCTTCCTGCTGCCAGTTTTTGTCCCTCAACATTCCCTAATGCACACAAGAGCTGGAAGTATCACTTCTGAAGACATGCGACACACACAAGACTTCTCTACTTAAAACCCAATTATGACTTCCCATCATGATTGGGAAAAACTCAGGAGCTCCCACTGTGGTGCAGTGGGTTAAGAATTTGACTGCAGGAGCTTGGGTTGCTACAGAGGCAAGGGTTCCATCCCCGGCCCAGCGCAGTGGGTTAAAGGATCTGGCATTGCAGCCCCTGTGGTTGGATTCAGTGTTTGGCCCAGGGAACTTTCATATGCCGTGGGTGCAGCCGTTAAAAACAAGGAGAAGAAGAAGAAGGAAATCCCAACAAGGCTGTGCCTGTCCTGGTCCTGTCCACCTTTCTAACCGCCCTTCCTAAGCTCATTTCTATCCTAGGGCTTTTGCTCTTTCTGTTTCCCTTGCCTGCATTTCTGTCCTCAGATCTTCACATGGTTGTTTTCTCCCTGCCTTCAGGGCCTCATCTTAGATGTATCACCTCCTCCAGGAAGCTGTCCCTGCCTGACCACCCTGTCTAAAGTTGCTGGCGCCTCTCTCAGTGATGCTCTATCATTTCCTCTTGTTTACTTTTCTTCATGGTATTTATCATAATTCATATTATGTGGCTCATTTATTTACTTGTTTATTAACTGCATCTCACACTAGAACATAACACCGTGAGTATAAGGACTGTCTGTTTCATTCTCATGGTATCTCCAGTGTTCAGAGTAGTACTTGGCACATAGTAGGCGCTCATTAATTACTGGCTGAGAGCATAGCATTTCCAAATGCCTCTGCCTTCTATTGAATTAATCTAAGATTTCTAACCTCGGCGCTACTGACATTCAGGGCTAGAGAAGTCCTTATTGTGGGGCTCTTGCCTGTGCCTTGGAGGATGTTTAGCAGATTCCCTGGCCTCTGCCTTTGTGATGATGGCGCCTCGAACAGGGATCATGTGATGGAGGTGATGAGACATGAACAGATTAAAATATATAATAATATTGTGTGCAACGCTATGGAAACGAATCCCTTAATTTTAGAAAGAAAGGGAAAGGCCAGAGGGAGAAGGAACTTACTTTGGGACACTGTGGTTTCATCAGTTTCTCTCCTTCAGCACGGGGGCTCACCACTGTGTCCTATTTACTTATCATGCAGTAAATATGTATTTGAAAGAATAAGTGAGTAAGGGAGTTCTCATCGTGGCTCAGCAGGTTATGAACCTGACTAGTATCCATGAGGATGTGGGTTCGATCCCTGGCCCTATTCAGTGGGTCAAGTATCCGGCGTTGCTGTGGCTGTAGCTCCAGCTGACCCTTAGCCTGGGAACGTCCATATGCCATGTGTGCAGCTCTAAAAAAAAAAAAAAAAAAGGGAATAAACATGGCACCCAACTACGGCATCCTTAGGGAGGCCTTGCTCACCTTTGCAGGTAAATCCTTTGGATTTTAATTCATTTCTGGAGATTATTTGATTGATCTGTCTCCCACACTGGACCTGCAGGGGAGGATGTATTCTTTACTGAGCCTGGCACAGATCTGGCACACAAGAAGCTCTCAATAACCAGCTGTCCAAGGTAACATGAATGAGTCACCAGGGTTTATAAGCTAGTTCACCCCTCACTCTCTCTTCCCATCACCTTGCTTTATTTTTCTTCTTAGCAGTTATCACCAACTGCCGCATTGGACATTTATTAATTGATGTGTTCACTGCCCACCTTCCCCTAGTAGAATCTAGAATTCCATTCTGGAATTTAGAATTTAGACTGGAAGTTCATGAAAGCGAGGGTTATGTAAAATTGCAATCTTCTCCCTCAAGCCCAGGCTCTATCCCTCTCCTCTGCTTCATTATCCCCACAGAGCTTATCACTGTCTGACATACTCTTTTACTTTCTTGGTTTTGGTCTGTTTCCAACCAGCTCCACCAGGCCTGGACGTTTGTGTTTGGTTCACAGCTGTATTTCAGACGCTAATCTTAGTGCTTTGAACACGGTAGGCGGTCAAGCCACGGTGTTGACCAGATGAAGGAAGGCGGGATTTGGAGGCAGGCAGCGGAGGTAGCCCAGGTAGGAGGGGGCAGACCGCTAGGCGCATCTCTGCGCGGTCCCTTAGGCCGCCCCCAGCCTCAGCAGCCAGCTGAGCCGGGCAGGCAGGAGTTAAGCGACGCTCACGCTTCCGACCCGCAGGTGGCGCCGTCCCGCCTCGTTGCCCGACTCCGGGCGCTCCGAAGTGCAGGACAGAATCGCAGCGAGCGCGGAGCCGAAGCTCAGCCCCGACTTGTTGATCTCGCCCTAGCAGCCGCCACCGCTGCCGCGGGAGCAGCAGGAGGAGGAGGAGGTGGAGCAGAAGGCGCTGCCTGATCCTGGTCCTGCCACCCGCGCCCCGGTGCCCGCCCGTGCCCCCAGCCTCGCAGAGCGCGCTTTGGCCCCGCGGCGCCTGCAGCTCCGGCGCGTCGTCTGCCCGGCCGGTGTAGGCCGGGCCCAGCCCGGCCCCGGGTCCGCCGCTGCCCGCGGGCGGGGGCGCCCGGGCAGCCGCGGCGATGCGTGGACCCTGGCCCCAGGAGGCGGCCACCCTGGGGGTGAGTGTTGGGGCGCGCGGCGGGAACGCAAGGGGACACAGGAGGGGGGCTCGCCTGCCGGGCGTTCGGCCTCTAGGTCTACCCAAGCTCCGCGGTTTCACGCTGGGGTGGGGAGGAGGGGAGGTGGGTGGGCGAGGGCCAGAGCCCGGGAGGGTGTGCGATCCCCATCTAGGGGTGAGGGGATAGAGCATGAGCTTCACATACCTGGGGGCTCAGAGGAGCCCCCGAAATCACCAGTGCGCGGAGGGAGGAGGGCTCGTTTTGAAAAGGCCAGAAAATTCAGCTCATTTCCCCGCCTCCCACCTCCCCCACCCCTTCCTTTCCAAGCCCCGGGAAAGGCGCAGAACCCGGAGTTATAAAAAGCCATCGCAGGAGAGGAGCAAGGAGGAGGAGGAGGAAGAGGTGGAAGAGGAGGAGAACAAGGAGAAGGGGGCGGGGAAGGAAAGAGGGGAGGGCGGACCAGGTGGATCCCCAGGAATCTGTGCGCCCCTCCTGTCGTGGGGTAGGGGGCGCAGAGGGAGGGGCAGGACCTCGCGGAGAGCTTGCCTTTGCGACTTCAGGGTTCACCTCGTCTCCGGAGCGACCTCGAGGATGCTCCCTAGGCTTGGGGAGAGGGGTCGCTTCAGGACAGCGAGGCTGTCCTCACCACCCCGTCTGTTGTGACCGACAGGTGAACACCTGAAACCCTCCAGAATTCCCCCAAATCTTTAAAGGTTTAAAAAAAGCAAACCCGCTGCCACTCCCAGCCCTCAAATCCTAATTATCTCAGAGCTGGGGAAGGAAAAGATGAGTTTTTTGGGTTTTGTGTTTTTTTTTTAAGTTTTATTCGTGCAGGGCCCCTCTTCTCCCCGTTGCGGGGCCAGGCCCGGGACTCGACGGGGAGACCTAGAGAGAAACGAGTTTCAGCACTCGAAGGGGCGGACAGCGCCCCAGGCGGCCGGGTCGGCTAGGGCTGCAGAAGCCCGGGGTGGGGCCTCCTGGGCCCTGGGGTGCCTCTTGGGGGCCCTCTCCCCGCCCCGAAAGGCCGCCCCTCCCTCCACCCATGGGGTGGGGCGGACTTCAGCACTGGAGGGAGGGACAGCGCCCAGCCTTTCTGCCCGCCTGAGCGGCTTAAGCTCCAGGAAGGTCAAGGCCGGCTGGGGCATCAGTGGAGAGGTGGGGAGGGGCCAGGCGCAGCTCCCTGTTTGCTGACCTGCGTCTGCTTTCTGCCTCGCAGCCGTCGGGATGGAGGTGAGAAGACGGCGGTGACACGCACCCGCGCGGCCTCCTGCACCCCCAGCAGCCCACAGCGCTCCCTGCCCCCCTCCCCCGCGGCAGCCGGCCTTGCCGTCCAGTGACAGCGGCCTGGGGGGGCAGGGGGGGCGGGGGCGGCCGGACCAGCGATGCCGGCGGGCATGACGAAGCATGGCTCCCGCTCCACCAGCTCGCTGCCACCCGAGCCCATGGAGATTGTGCGCAGCAAGGCGTGCTCTAGGCGCGTCCGCCTCAACGTTGGGGGGTTGGCGCACGAGGTGCTCTGGCGCACCTTGGACCGCCTGCCCCGCACGCGGCTGGGCAAGCTTCGCGACTGCAACACCCATGACTCGCTGCTCGAGGTGTGCGACGACTACAGCCTGGATGACAATGAGTACTTTTTCGACCGCCATCCAGGTGCCTTCACCTCCATCCTCAACTTTTACCGCACGGGACGGTTGCACATGATGGAGGAGATGTGCGCCCTCAGTTTCAGCCAAGAGCTTGACTACTGGGGCATCGACGAAATCTACCTGGAGTCCTGCTGCCAGGCTCGCTACCACCAGAAGAAGGAGCAAATGAACGAGGAGCTCAAGCGTGAGGCCGAGACCCTACGGGAGCGGGAGGGCGAGGAGTTCGATAACACTTGCTGCGCAGAGAAGAGGAAAAAGCTGTGGGACCTACTGGAGAAGCCCAATTCCTCTGTGGCCGCCAAGGTGAGTCTGAAATCTGGGGGCTGCTAGGCCAGGGGGTTCTGCCTGTGTCTGCAGATTCAGGACCACGGCTGGGGGACGCTGGCTTCGTTCCCGAATATGGAGACCAGGAAAGAGGAAAGGCTATGGCTGAGACCTCCAAGGTGAGGACCAACAACCCCTTTAGGCTGCTCCTCTGTGGCCTTGGACACCCCATCCTTTCATTATTCAATTCTTTATGCCCCAACTTTGTTGGAGAAAAGTGTTTACAGAGATTTATGAAAACCCATAGTAAGAGAATGGCCCCTGCAAATAGCAGGGCATGGTGCGACAATAAAACCTTGCTAGGATGGAGAGAGTTGAATTTGGTCTATTCTATATAATGCTCCCTTGTGGATGCCCAGACCTGGGTTGGAAAGAAAGTCAGCCTACAATTTTAATACTTATCCCTATATTTATAACCCCACTTTGCCCCCAGGAGGGAATGAATGCAGCTTATAGACATACCGGGGCGGGGGGGGGGGGGATCTTGAGACAGTATTATCTGTTTTAACATAAGTGAGAAAAATGCAGCAAAGGGACTCTGAGGGGTGGGTGTGTGCATGCATGAAGCATACAGCTGGCTGTGGACGCATGTGAGCAAAGGGTCAGCCCTGGTTGCTTCTTTATTTGGTGAGTCGATTCCAAGAACTGTTTGATGCAGCTTATAAAGATGCTTTGGCTGTTGGAAGAGGATGTCAATTTTGAAATAGAGAAAAATGAGGCAACATGAAAAAGAAGGAGAAAGAGGCAGGAATGAGATCATCACACTGGGTGGGCCAGGGAGTCCTGTGTGCTGTGAGCAAAAGCAGAAACCATAAGGGAAAGGCTGCGGGGGGGGGGGGGGGGGGGGGGGGGGCAAGGGAGGCAGGCCTGGGATGGAGGTCTTTTGTTGCTGGAGCACTTTCTCTGGGTCAGGTTGGGGTTCAGGGATGGCTTGGGAGCGACGGGGGCTTATCTTCACGTGGCCTATGCGCTGCGACTTGGGAGTAAATGACAACAGTGTGTGCAGTGCTATAAAAGAGGCCGCATGGGGCCCAAGGGGGAGCCAAGAAAAGAGGGGGTGATGTCAAAATCCATGAAGACCAAGTCAGGAGAGATGTGTTGAACATAACTCATCTCAGAGCGGGGCTGGAAAAGGAGGGCAGGTAAATGTGTTCATGGAAAGGAAAAAGAGGAGGAAGTCTCCACGGCACCCAAGCTGCCTTAGCTCGGGCTGCCTCCGGTCTGGCTGGCCTCTCATTGTGGGGTCTCCCAGGCTCGGTTGGCCCCCCACTCAAGGTCCACCTACAGCACCGGGTCTGGAGGGGGTTTGCGGGGACCTTTCTCCAGATCTGGGTGCCCAAGGAGAGGCCTTTGAGAGTGAATGTAGGGGTGGGGGCTGGCTGGAGAGTGGAGGGGGGCCCGAAGGTTTTCTCTCTTCCCTGTTGACCCCAAACAGGAGTGGAGATTCCTAGGCCTGGTTAACTCTGCTGAGGGCTGCCTCCGGCCATAATCCTGCCCCGGGGTTTCGTGTCCAAAAAGCCTCTCTTAAGACAGTCACTCACCCTTAACCGGCTTAGGATCAACAGAATTATTTTGCTATTTCCAGGCCTGATATGGGTTCCTCCTCTCCACACCCAAGTTAGACCCAGGCGTGATTCTGCCTCCTCCCTGCCCTGTCCCTAAGATAAGGGAGTGAGGGGCAGGGGAGGGGAGGGCCACCTCCCCCAGGAGAAGCAGGCAAAGGGCTATGTTTGGGCAGGCACCTGGCAGCAAGACACTGGGCTTGCAAAAGGCACTGTTTGGGAATAACAGCTTCATCTCTCCTTCGGGTTAATCCGCTCACAGGGACGAGCTTCGTGACCTCTCTGTGATCCCAGTCTCGGGCTGCTGGCTTGTCCTGGCAGATGGACAGTCTAGGATATTCTGCAGCAAGGGCTGAAATGGTGAGGCAGGCAGGCTCATTGCCCTTCAGTATAGACACCCTGACTGCCATTGATCACATAGCCACCGTGTATGAAGTGTGACAGACAACACATGTAGTCCTTATACCAACTATTATCACCCCTTTTCACAAATAGGGGACGATCAGAGAGGTTAAGTCACTTGCCTAAGGTCACCCAAAAGGCAAACAGGAGTAGCCAGAAATTCACACAAACTCCAGTGTGATTTTGAAGACACTGTTCTGGGAGTTCCCCTTATGGTTCAGTGGAAACAAACCTGACTAGTATCCATGAGGATGCGGGTTTGATCCCTGGCCTCACTCAGCAGGTTAAAGATCTGGTGTTGCCATGGGTTGTGATGTAGGTCACAGACATGGCTTGGATCTGGCATGCTGTGGCTGTGGTGTAGGCCAGCAGCTGCACTCCAATTGGACCCCTAGCCTGGGAACTTCCATATGCTGCAGGTGCAGCCCTAAAAAGCAAAAAAAAAGGACACTGTTCTGTCCACAGTGATAAAGTACCATAGTCTCCTCCTCATTCTCTCTGCTTCCACTTTTGCCCCCTGCAATCCATTCCCCACTCAGCAGCCAGAGTGAGCTTTTCTAAATGTAAATTGGATCCCATTATTCATCTGCTTAAAATGCTCTAGACAGGTTTCCCATCATATTCATGATAAGGTCTGAACCCTTCACCATGAATCCAGCTCTGTGGCCTCTCTGAGTTCATCTCTTCTGTCCTCTAGTTCACTCAGTTTCAGCCCCACTGGCCTCCTTGCTGTTTGCTAAACAGGTCAGGGTTTATCCTACCTCAGAACCTTTGCACTTGCTGTTCCCGTTGCCTGGAAATCTCTTCCCCATATGGTCCCATGGCTGGTGGCTCCTCCTCATTGGAGCTGGTCCCTGTTCCAACGTCCCCATCCTCAAAGAGACCTTCCTGAGCCCTGTCTTAGACAGCCTCCCTCCCCTTACACACTGCTGCATCTTGCAGTGTCTTTCCCTCATAGCATTTAGGTGCCATTCTGAATTCATACTTGTTTCCTTGTGTTTCTCAGTTTCTTCCTGACAAGAATACAAGTGTCATGAATTGTATTCACTTTCTCAATTCTCAGCACCTGTCATGGTGCCTGGCACAGAGGGTCCCCAGAATGAATGAGAATGAATGAATGGAGCAAGCAACCAGCCAGTCACCGTGTCTCTGAGGATCTGTCACTCCTTCCTCCCAGGCCACCTGCAGCCCAGTTCTCTCTGCCTCTGGCCTCTTTCTTTCTTCCTTCCTTCCTTCCTTCCTTCCTTCCTTTCTTTCTTTCTTTCTTTTCTTTTCTTTTGTTTTTTGTCCTTGTAGGGCCCCGTGGCATATGGAGGTTCACAGGGTAGGGGTCCAATCGGAGCTGTAGCCACCTGTTTATGTCACAGCCACAGCAATGCCAGATCCGAGCAGGGTCTGCGACCTATACTTCAGCTCATGGCAACGCCAGATCCTGAATCCACTGAGCGAGGCCAGGGATCAAACCTGCAACCTCATGGTTCCTAGTCGAATTTGTTTCCGCTGCACCACGACAGGAACTCCTTCTGGCCTTTTTCCATCATGTCTTCTTTGCCCTCCCATCCCCACCCAGCCCCTCAACTTGGATGCTTTGCTTGTCAGAACAGCCAGGTCTATAGACATTTCTCAGCGGTCACAGAATGAGAAGTCAAATGGAGAATCACTGCTGGGTGATTGTGAGATACAGAAATGGCCAGAGCTCAGGAGTTCCCTTGTGGCACAGCAGGTTAAGGATCCAGAGTTAGTCACTGCAGTGGCTCAGGTTGCTGCTGTGGCGCAGGTTCGATCCCTGACCCAGGAATTTCCACATGTCACAAGTGTGGCCAAAAAAAGAGAGAGAGAGGGATAGAAATGGCCATACCTCATATATTTAAGAGTAAGGATAGACCTGGACTCCAAGTCCAGCTCTGTCACCTCCCCAGTTTCTGGCTTTAGGCTAGTTCTTCACCTCTTCAAGCCCTAGCCTCTTACCTATAAACTGTAGATAAAAGACGCGCCTTGCAAGGCCATCATCATGTCATTTTCATCAGAATTTAGCACAGTGCCTAACCCACAGTAGGTAGGGCGTATTGTTATAAATAATAGAGAGCAGAGTCCTTTTTCTGTGGTTGGGTGGGCAGAGTTGCGCCAAACCCTTTCCTTCTGATAGCAGTGCTAGGAGGCCGAGCTGCCGCTGTTAATAATTGATGGATGTTCTGGCAACACAGAGACAAACCAAAGCGCAGGCCCTCGCCTTCCCCATCAGGGGAGTGAAAATCAAAATCCATTAGGCAAAAGGCAGTGTGATTGATTCTTGTTTGGAAGCTGGGGTCAACCCCATCCGAGCCACAGGCTTGCGGTGCTGGCCCACCACTCAGTTTCTGCTTTCTGGGAAAACTCTACAGGTTTTTCTCAGTAGGACAGAGAGGGGATGAATTTGCCTGGCCAGGAGAATCTGCAGTCCCTGGAATAGTCTCAGGGTTAAAGCCCGGGAGATAATTTCCTAATGTTCAGAGTAGCTGCTGTTTATTGTGCTAGGCTCTGATTAGTGGGACTTTATATCCACCCACACAGTGAAATTGCTTCAACAGTTCCGTCGAGGAAGTCTGCAGTTGAGGCTACAAGTCACAGACTAGAAAACTCAAAGTGGCTTCCGTAAGGAGGAAGATGTGTCCTTTCACCTAACAGGAAGTTCCAAGGTAGCTGGGTTTGGGTTCCTGGTTCCATGGGGCCATTAGGATTTGAGATTCTTTCTGTCTTCCTGCTCCTCCAGCTCCTGCAGGTGGCTGTATGCCTCACATTACAATATGGCTGCCCAGTTCCAGCCTTCAAATGTGGAAACAGTATCCTACCAATGAAGAGAGGCTGTCCTTTTATGCACCACTATTTCTTTTCTTTTTTTTTTTTTTTCCTGTGAGGCAAACCTTTCCCTGCTGGCAGACTCCTTTTTTGATCCCATTAGCGAGATCAGGTCACATGCTCATGTGCTAGCTGCAAGGAAGCCTGGGAAGGCAAGTGTCTGGCATTTGCAGATGTGGAAGGAAATGTGTTTGATGAGTGATATTAACATTCATTTACAGAGAGGAAATGGGGGCTCTGAAAGGGAAGTCTCTTCCCAGAGCTCACACAGCTAAGTCCTCAGTCAGTATTTGTTGAAGAAATGCAAATGGCAGAGCGAGGGTTGGAACCCAGGTTGGTCTGGTTCCTAAGCCTGTGCTTCTCAATCCCGGAATCTTGGGCACAGACCCTTCAAACTCTTTGAGCTTCAGTGAGCTCATCACCCAGTGGTGATGGTACAGATGCCCCTTCTTGGGGCTGCCTTGGTGATTCAGTGAGATTTCAGATATGAGTGTAATTTGCAAATGGAAAGTACTTCATAAATATGAATTATTGTTGTGGTGGTTGTTCTTGTGATTATATTTCACAGTGGAAGTAGCCTTTATTTAGGGACATTGGTTAGTAGTTTGCCTGCCACAGATTTGATTAAGAATCACCTCTGGAGTCCAACGGGTGTGGTTCATTCCTCAGCCACCTTGCTTACCAGGACCATGATCTTGGGCACGTTCCTTTCCTCCTCTGAGTCTTACTTTCCTCATCTGAAAAATGAGAATTTTAATGGAGCTCACCCCTTAGGGCCATTAAGAGATAACCGGCATAAAGAATTTAGCCCAGTGCCTGGCACGTGGTAAACATTCTCTAAGTGACAGCAGTGATTATTAGTGTTGTCGCCAAACTCCTCTATTCTAGCTACACACCTGGTTGGCAGCATCCCCTATGACAGTGTTGCTGCTGATCACTGCCCGCCCGCTTTGGATTGTATGCTTTTAGTGGGGTGGTGCTTCTGCTTCCTTGACCTGATCCAGATGAATTTGTGTTTTATCATCATCAAAAAAACAAAAAAACCAAAAAAAAAAAAAAAGGAGGGAACCCAACTCAGAATCCATGGGGCGCCTCCAGTGCTGTGAATCGTCTGGCTGAGGCTCTTGCTGGCTCCGGTGGTTCATTCTGGATATTCGTATTTATTCCTGGAAAACAATAGGCCAGAGGTTCAGAATCCTGGCTACAGGGTCACACAGACCTGACATTTCCTAGCTCCAGACTTCAGACAAATCATGTTACCTCGCGTAGTTTCCATTTCCTAATCTGTAAATGAAGCCACCTCACAGGGTTGCCTGGAGGATAGAGTCTGTAAATCAGTGACACTGTGCTTCATAAATCAGTATCCTGCCTTTTTTTTTAAATATTTCTTTTTTTTCCCCTTTTCTTTTTATGGCTGCACCTGCAGTATATGGAGGTTCCTGGGCTAGGGGTCGAATCAGAGCTGCAGGTGCCGGCCTATGCCACAGCTGTGGCAACATGGGAGCCAAGCTGCATCTGCGACCTGCAGCTTGTGGCAACGCCAGATCCTTAACCCACTGAGTGAGGCCAGGGATTGAAGCCGTATCCTCACAGAACACCATGTCCAGTCCTTGACCCACTGAGCCACAATGGGAACTCCCAGTATCCTGATTTGATAAAGGGAGATGAAGAGGGTGCTTCAAGAACTTGCATGAGTCAAGATCAGGGGCCGTTTTCAGGCTTTTCTGCCTGCATTGTTACTGTCATTGAGGTTTCGGGGGTCTTTTCATTCCTCCAGGATACTAGCCCAGGATCATACATTAGCAGCTGGGCTTTCGGGGGTTTTGAAAGGCTGCAAAAGGCTAGAGATTGTGAAAACGCTTAGGGGGGAAAGGTTCTGGCCAAATGAGGAGTTTGGCCAAAACTTAATTAACTGAAAGAGAACAAGCATGCATTAAACACCAACTCCATACCTAGCACTGTGTGTACTTCCTGCGTTTGATGGCGCCATGGATTTCAGAGTTGGATCGCCCAAGTTCAGAGTTTAACTCACCATGTGATGTGTGACAAACTACTGCACCTCCTTGTGCCTTCATTCATGAAAGGGGGACAGTAGCAGGGCCTGCCTCTTTCAGTCTCTACCAGGATTAAATGAATTAATGCATGCAAAGCATTTCAAATAGGGTTTGGCACGTAGAAAACCCTCAGTAACTGTTACGGGTTTCTGTCTTGTCTTCGATTTTTTTTTTTCTTTTTCTTTTTCTTTTTATGGCCGCACCTGCACCACATGGAAGTTCCTGGGCTAGGGGTTGACTTGGAACTGGAGCTGCCCGCCTACTACACCAAAGCTGCAGCAATGTGGTATCTGAACCACCTCTGTGACCTACACTGCAGCTTGCAGCAACACCGGATCCTTAACCCACTGAGCAAGGCCAAGGATCAAACCCGCATTCTTACTGATACTAGTTGGGTTCTTAACGCACTGAGCCACAACAAAAACTCCTGTTTTGTCTTGTTTTTAGCTGTCGTTGTTTCATTTAATCCTCCTATCATGCCAGATAAATAAGATTCTTTTCAAAAATTCACTATTCTTATAAAATGATACATACTCGTTATAAAGAGGGGTTATATAACTTGCTCAACATCATACAGGCAATTGGAGCAGAACAGGGACCCAACCCTGATAGAGAAAATATGGTCAGGGTTCCACCTATATCCTTTTAAGCTCTTCTGTTTTCGGTGCCAGTAGCCCCCCTCCCAGCGGCCAGCACCTGCAATTCTTTGCCTAGAAGCTGCCTCTGGCTGGTGGAGTCCAGTAAGGACAGAGAGTTAGTGCCCTACTTGGAGGGAGCAGCCCTCAACTGATGGCTGATGGGGAAAGTGTGTAAATACTCCAGCTCCCTTCCCCTGGATGGGGGTGTAACTCAGAGGGGCATGGTCTACACTGGCCCCCAGAGCTCCTCAGCAGAATTAAGCCCCTAAATCCTTGCTTGATCATATACCCTGTTTGGCCTCTTTCCCTTCCCTGCTCATAGCCCCTCTCACTCACAGTGTTTTCTAGGATCACATCCCACATAAGCCACTTTCCTCAGATCCTTGTCTTAGGATCTGGTTCTGGGGATGCAACCAAAGACCTGTGGGAAACCTCCAGATCCTGTCGGGGATCATCTTAAAAGAAGAAATTGCAGGGCTGGCTGGGCTCAGTCAGCCTCATCTCCATCTCCTGGAGAAAATGAAAACAGCAATAGCAGCAGCAGCCACCAATCTGCTTCTGGTGTGCCTGGTGCAGTGCAGGGAGCATCGAAGGCACCGCAGCATCTGATTCCCACAGTCACCCCATGAAGGAGGGATGATGATCCTCATCTTACAACTGTGGAAACGGGCCCAGAGAGGTAAAGTGGCTGGCCCAGGGTCACACAGCGAATGAGAGGACTCCTTGACTGTGAGCCCATGACCTGACCCCTGTGCCCTTTTAGTGACCTTCAGGAAGTGAGACGTGAGCTCTGCAATGCCTCTTCACCTTGGGGAACTGAAGTGTTGAGGTGAGAGGCCTTCAGCATCTCCCACCTGACTTGGGAGTGTTGCTCGCCCCTGGTCCCTTGTGACCTTGGATCCAAAGTCCAAGGATGGGACTGTTGGAGACACAGGGTCAGCGTTCAGCATTATTTTGATAGGTAATTTAAATAGATAAGGCCCTCCCTTCTCTCTGAGGAGGGATAGTCTCGATTTTGGTGTCTCTGGGAGAGGTGGGCATGACCAGAAGGGGCCAGGAGCAGAGGCACAAGCCAGCCCCCAAACTGGAGGCGGGTGGGGCGGGAGCCGGATTTCACATATTCCTATCCTGAGCATCAACTCTCCTTTCAGATTTTCCCTGATGACATAAATAACAAATAAGACGTAATGGTACCATATGAGACATACGCCTGCGGGTACGGGTATGGCCTGGGTTCAGAGTCCACCCCCACCGCTTCTGGCGGTGTGAACCCACAAGGCGCCTCACCCCAGTAAGGCTGGGAGTGGGGAGAATAAACCGGGTGTGCTTCGCAGTACAGGGGGCTCACCCCTGTCTGATCCTCTGAGCTTCGACAAACACCCATGCCCACACCTACAACTGAAACACAGCCTCTGGGTAGCTTCTTTTTGGTTTATGGTAGAACACAGAGAAGATAAAATGTACCATCTTAACCATTTTTAAATGAACGCTCATTAGTGTTATGTACATTCTTGTTATTGTGCATCCAGTCTCCAGAGCTTTTTTATCTTGCAAAATTGCAACTCTGTACCCGTGAAACAATAACCCCCTCAGGCCCTGGCATCCCCTTCATAGGAATTTGACTATGCAGAGCCTTTGTCTTTTCATGACAGGCTTGTTTCGCTTAGCGCCGATATCCTCGAGGTTCATCCCTGCTGTAGCATGTGTCGGCATTGCCTCCCTTTCTAAGGCTGAATAAATAGTCCGTGGTGTGTGCCCTCCACATTTTGTTTAGCCATTCATCCGGCGATGGACACTTGGGTTGCTTCCACCTTTTGGCTCTTTGGAGAATAACACTGCTAGGAACCTGGCTGTCTAAATACCTCTGGGAGACCCTGCTTTCAGTTCTTTTGGGTGTATATCCAGCAGTGGCATTGCTGATTTATGTGGTAGTTCTATTGTTAATGTTTTGTATTGTTAATGTTTAGGAGCTACCCCGTTTTACCTTCTGACCAGGAGTGCGCTTGCGTTCTGATTTCTCCACATCCTCACCAACACTTGTTATTTTCCAGGTTGTTGGATTTTTGTGTTTTGGTGTTTTACTGGTTTGGTTTTGTTTATAGCAACCCTCCTCGTGGTTCCTAGTCAGACTTGTTTCCAACCCCCCCCGCCCCCCACGACGGGAACTCTCTAGTAACCATCCTATTGGGCATGAATGGTACTGCCTTGTGGTTTGATTTTTATTTCTCTAACGATTAGTGGAGTTGAGCACCTTCTCGGATGCTCGTGGGCCATGTGTACACCTTCTTTGGAGAAACAGCTATTCAAGTAATTTGCCTGTTTTCTAATCAGGTTGTTTGGTTTTTATCCTCAAATTGTAGCCGTCCTAGCAGTTTCTTTATGTATTCTGGACAGTAACCCCTTATCTTAAGCTCTATGACCCGCAAATATTTTCTCCCAGTCTGTAGGTTGCCCTTTCACACAGAAGTTTTGAATTTGGATGAAGTCCAACTTGTCTATGTTTTCTTTCGTTGCTTGTGCTTTTGGTGTTCGATGTAAGCAACCGTTGACAGATCCAGTGTCATGAGGCTTTTTCCCCATGATTTCTTCTGAGCGTTTTATACTTTTAGGTCTTCTTGCCTTTAGGCCTTTCAGCCATTTCGAGTTAATTTTTGCAAGTGGTTTGAGGAAAGGGATGGTCATTGCTTAGCATGTGGCCAGTTTCCCAGCATCACTGGCTGTCCTGGGTGACTTTGACTCCCAGGGAGGGTTGGGAAGAAGAGCAGGTATTGAGGAGGACGGGCCCTGGGGAGGTGAGAGTCCGAGGCCCTGACACATGTGGAGCTCTGTGCACAGAGCTGAGGACGCAGGAAGGTGCCTCCTGGGTCAGCTGCTATTGTCACCGTTGGCCAGGATAATGGCCCGTTCCTGGCACACTCAGCAGGATGCCACCGTTCCTCTTCCACTTGCGAAAGCTTTGTAGAGGGCAAGCGAGAGAATGTGAAACATCAGGGTGAGTGACCCTTGTCCAGAATGTGACCATGTCTCACCGGCCCCTGCTGCCTCCCTGACCCAGGCCCCGCCCCCACCTGAACCATGGCAGGAGCCTCTTCCCATCAGTTGCTTCCACCCACCACCTTCACGATCTGTCCTCCATGTGCAGTCAGTGGGAGCCTCTGCAGCTCGGTCTAGCTCACTCCCCTGCCACGGCACCCTCTCACTCAAAGGAAAAGCCAAAGTCTTCACGTCGACCCCCCCCCCCCACCTACAGGGCCCGTGATATGGCATCTTTCCTCTCCCTCAACACCCTTCCAAGCTCCTTCCCTACTTCTCTCTCCCTCCCTTGCTCCATTCTGCTGGCAGTGTCTTCCTGCAACACACCAGAGCGCTCACCACCTCAGGGCCTTTGCACTTGCTGTTCCTTCTGCCCAGTAGAGATGTCCCAGAGACAGCCTCGAGACTCGCTGCCTAACCTGTTCAGATCTCAGCTCAAGTATCTTTTTAGCGAGGCAGCCGCTGGCCACCACTATAAAACAGTCCCCCAGTGCTCTGCACTCGCCTCTCCTGCTTGATTGTCCTCTTCCGGCACAGCATAAAATTACCTAATTATGCATTTACTTTTCTCTCTCCCACTTGGATACAAGCCTCCAAGGGCAAGGTTTTTGTCTGTTTAGTTATGTCCCCGAGGCCTAGAATAGTGCCTGCCAGAGAGGAAGCACTCAATAGATATTTGTCAAATGAATGTGGTTTTATTTTTTTGGCTACACCCGCCACATTCTTAAGGTTTCCCAGGCTAGGGATGGAACTTGTGCCACAGCAGCAACCTGGGCCACTGCAGTGACAACGTCGGATCCTTAACCCGCTGCACCACAGGGGAACTCCTGTTGAACGAATGAATGATGTTATCTTAGAGATGGCTGAGAATATGTACTAATCAATGAAAAAGGGAATTTTTAAAAAATTACTTAATGAATTTTATTACATTTATAGGTGTACAACAATCATCACAACCAAATTTTACAGCATTTTCATTGCAAACCCTCAGTGCATCCCCCCCCACCCCAACCTGTCTCATTTGGAAACCATACGTTTTTCAAAGCCTGTGAGTCAGTATCTATTCTGCAAAAAAGTTCAGTCTGTCCTTTTTTCAGATTCCACATGTCAGTGATAGCATTTGATGTTGGTGTCTCATTGTATGGCCGACTTCACTTAGCATGATAATTTCTAGGTCCACCCATGTTGCTAAAAATGCTGGTACTTCTTTCCTTTTAATGGCTGAGTAATATTCCATTGTGTACATGTACCACATCTTCCTGATCCACTCCTCTGTCGATGGACATTTAGGTTGTTTCTATGTCTTGGCTATTGCAGATAGTGCTGTAATGAACATTGGAGTACATGTGTCTTTTCGAGTCATGGTTTTCTCTGAATAGATGCCTAGGAGTGGGATTGCTGGATCAAATGGTAGCTCTATTTTTAGTTTTCTGAGGAATCTCCATACTGCTTTCCAGAGTGGTTTCACCAATTTACAATCCCACCAACAGTGTAACAGGGTTCCTTTTTCTCCACACCCTCTCCAGCACTTATTGTTTGTAGACTTTTTGATGATGGCCATTCTGGCTGGTGTAAGGTGGTACCTCAGAGTGGTTTTGATTTGCATTTCTCTAATAATGAGTGATGTTGAACATCTTTTCATGTGTTTTTTGGCCATCCATATGTCTTCTTTGGAGAGTTGTCTGTTTAGATCTTCCACCCATTTTTTGATAGGGTTGTTTGCTTTTTTGGTGTGGAGCTGTAGGAGGTGTTTATAAATTTTGGAGATTAATCCCCTGTCAGTCGATTCATTTGCAAAGATTTTCTCCCATGCTGTGGGTTGTCTTTTTGTTTTGTTTAGGGTTTCCTTTGCTGTGCAGAAACTTTCAAGTTTAATTAAGTCCCATTTGTTTATTTTTGTTTTTACTGTCATTACTCTAAGAGGTGGACCTGAGAAGATGTTGCTGTGGTTTATGTCAGAGAGTGTTTGGCCTATGTTTTCCTCTAAGGTTTTCATAGTGTCTGGTCTTATATCTAGGTCTTTAATCCACTTGGAGTTTATTTTTGTGTATTGTGTTAGAGAGTGTTCTAATTTCATTCTTTTCCATGTGGCTGTCCAGTTTTCCCGGCACCACTGATTGAACAAGCTGTCTTTTCTCTCTTGTATATTCTTGCCTCCTTTGTCATAGATTAAGTTGGCTATAGGTACGTGGGTTTAATTCTGGGCTTTCTATCCTGTTCCACTGATTTATATGTCTGTCTTTGTGCCAGTACCATACATTTTTGATGACTGTTACATTGTAGTATAGTCTGAAGTCTGGGAGCCTGATTCCTCCAGCTCCATTTTTCTTTTTCAGGATATCTTTGGCTATTCTGGGTCTTTTGTGCTTCCAAACAAACTTTAAACTATTTTGTTCAAGTTCTGTGAAAAACATCCTTGGTAATTTGATAGGATTGCATTGAATCTGTAGATTGCCTTGTGTAGTATAGTCATTTTGATAATATTAACACTTCCAATCCAAGAGTGTGGTATATCTTTCCATCTATTTGTGTCATCTTTTATTTCTTTCATCAGTACAGTTCTTTTGTCTCTTTAGGTAGGTTTCTTCTTCTTCTTCTTTTTTTTTGTCTTTTTGCCTTTTCTTGAGCCACTCCCGTGGCATATGGAGGTTCCCAGGCTAGGGGTCTAATCAGAGCTGTAGCCACCGGCCTACACCACAGCCACAGCAACGCCAGTTCTGAGCTGCGTCTGCGACCTACACCACAGCTCACGGCAACGCCGGATCCTTAACCCACTGAGCAAGGCCAGGGATCAGACCTGCAACCTCATGGTTCCTAGTCAGATTCGTTAACCACTGCACCACGACGGGAACTCCCCAGGTTTATTCTTAAGTATCTTATTTTTTTGGATGCGATGGTAAATGGGATTGCTCCCCTAATTTCTCTTTCTGATCTTTCATTGTTAGTGTATAGAAATGCTGTCGATTTCTGTGTATTAATTTTGTATCCTGCGACTTTGCCAAATTCATGGATGAGCTCTAATGGTGTCTTTAGGATTCTCTAGGTATAGTATCATGTCATCTGCAAATAGTGATAGTTTTACTTCTTCCTTTCCAACTTGGGTTCCTTTTATTTCTTTTACTTCTCTGATTGCTGTGGCTAGGACTTCCAAAACTATGTTGAAGAGTAGTGACAAGAGCGGACATCCCTGTCTTGTTACTGATCTCAGTGGGAATTTTTTTCAGTTGTATTTTTTTGGCCACACCCACCACATTTTTAAGGTTTCCTGGGCCAGGGATAGAACTCGCACCATGGCAGCAACCTGGGCCGCTGCAGTGACAATGTTGGATCCTTAACCCGCTGCACCACAGGGAAATTCCTATTGAATGAATGAATGATGTTATCTTAGAGATGGCGGAAAATACATACTAATCAGTGAAAAAAAGGAATTTTTTTAAAGTTTTTTTTTTCCCCACTGTACAGCAAGGGGATCAAGTTATCCTTACATGTATATATTACATTTACATTTTTTCCCCACCCTTTGTTCTGTTGCAACATGAGTATCTAGACAAAGTTCTCAATGCTACTCAGCAGGATCTCCTTGTAAATCTATTCTAAGTTGTGTCTGATAATCCCAAACTCCCGATCCCTCCCACTCCCTCCCTCTCCCATCAGGCAGCCACAAGTCTGTTTTCCAAGTCCATGATTTTCTTTTCTGTGGAGATGTTCATTTGTGCTGGATATTAGAGTCCAGTTATAAGTGATATCATATGGTATTTGTCTTTGTCTTTCTGGCTCATTTCACTCAGTATGAGATTCTCTAGCTCCATCCATGTTGCTGCAAATGGCATTATGTCATTCTTTTTTATGGCTGAGTAGTATTCCATTGTGTATATATACCACATCTTCCTAATCCAATCATCTGTCAATGGACATTTGGGTTGTTTCCATGTCCTGGCTATTGTGACTAGTGCTGCAATGAACATGCGGGTGCATGTGTCTCTTTTAAGTAGAGTTTTGTCCGGATAGATGCCCAAGAGTGGGATTGCGGGGTCATATGGAAGTTCTATGTATAGATTTCTAAGGTATCTGCAAACTGTTCTCCATAGTGGCTGTACCAGTTGACATTCCCACCAACAGTGCAGGAGGGTTCCCTTTTCTCCACAACCCCTCCAGCACTTGTTACTTGTGGATTTATTAATGATGGCTATTCTGACTGGTGTGAGGTGGTATCTCATGGTAGTTTTGATTTGCATTTCTCTTATAACCAGCGATGTTGAGCATTTTTTCATGTGTTTGCTGGTCATCTGTACATCTTCCTTGGAGAAATGTCTATTCAGGTGTTTTGCCCATTTTCCCATTGATTGATTGGTTTTTTTGCTGTTGGGTTGTATAAGTTGTTTATATATTCTAGAGTTTAAGCCCTTGTCGGTTGCGTCATTTGAAACTATTTCCTCCCATTCTGAAAGTTGTCTTTTTGTTTTCTTTTGGGTTTCCTTTGCTGTGCAAAAGCTTTTCAGTTTGATGAGGTCCCATGGGTTAATTTTTGCTCTAATTCCTATTGCTTTGGGAGACTGACCTGAGAAAATATTCATGATGTTGATGTCAGAGAGTATTTTGCCTATGTTCTCTTCCAGGAGTTTGATGGTGTCCTGTCTTATATTTAAGTCTTTCAGCCATTTTGAGTTTATTTTTGTGCATGGTAGGAATTTTTTTTTAAACGAACTTTGGGACTCTCATTATTACTAACACATTTCTAGAAGCCTGACTCGCATCTCATCCAGACTCTCATCTCATCTCTGGATACAGAACATGTCTGGTTTCTCAACCTCATGTTGACATCTGGGAAGGGATAATTCTCTGTTGTGGGGGGCTGTCCTGTGCATTATAAGATGTTTAGCAGCATCCCTGGCCTCTCCCCACTAGATGTTGCAGGAGGAGTGGGCAATAGAAAAATAAAAGATGAACAGCTGCCGAGAGGATGTTGCAGTATTGCAGTCCAGAGAGGATGGCTGCTTGGAAGAGGGTGATAGCTGGGAAGCCAATGGAAAGTGGCTGGAAGGGGGATGTATGTGGGATGTGGGGTTCCTGGGCAGCCACCAAACCTCAGCCTCCATCAGTAGCCACAGATGCCCAGGCTATGTGATGGATCTTAGGCCCTGGCCATGTTCTAGCTGTGAGCCTTTGAGCCTTTTCCCCTTCTGTAAAATGGGTCCAATCACAGCCCCTACCTTATAAAGAGGTTGTGAGGATTAGATGACATAGTATAGTAAATAATAATAAACACCTAATACCCACAAGATCAATAATAGCTGTTATTACTAGGATTGTTTGTATTCATTCATTTAACAAGATTTGTTGAGCACCTGTTGTGTGCCAAGAACTGTGCTGGATGTTGCAGACATAGCAGAGAACAAAAAAAAGATTCCAGGAGTTCCCTTGGGGTGCAGTGGTTTAAGGATCTGCTGTTGTCACTGCAACAGCCCAGGTTGCTGCTGTGGCGTGGGTTTGATTCCTGGCCCAGGAGCTTCCACATGCCTTGGGCCTGGCCAGCCCCCTGCCCCAAACCCCAAAGATTTCAGCATTTATGGCATGGATATGCCAGGCAGAGAGTGAGACCATTCAAAAAAATGAAAAAATACATTTACTTCTTGGACCTGAACAACTGTGACAAACAAATCATGGGACAGTGGGAGGAAGATGAATGATAACTAGATATTTGATGTTATTAAGGAATTAATGCTATTTTTAAGGTGTGATTATTGCTATTGTGATTATGTTTTAAAACATTTATGTTTTAGAGATACCTCCTGAAGTATTTGTGGGTGAAATGACAAGATGAGATAAATATGCAATATTGTGCTTGGTGATAGGTGCCACGAAGGAAGGTTAACAGGGGAGGGGCAGGAGTGGTTCAATGGGAGGGTTAACCAGGCTGGGCAGAAAAGGCCTCACCGAGAAGGTGCCAATTATGTAGAAACCCACAGGAAGGGGAGGAGGGAGGCATGTGGACTTCAGGGGTAAAGAGTGTTTCTTTTTTTTTCTTTTTTCTTTTTGTCTTTTTGTCTTTTGAGGGCTGCACCTGCAGCATATAGAGGTTCCCAAGCTAGGGGTCTAATCAGAGCTGTTGCCACTGGCCTATGCCAGAGCCACAGCAACGCCAGATGGGAGCCGCATCTGAGACCTATGCCACAGCTCACGGCAACGCCAGATCCTTAACCCACCGAGCAAGGCCAGTGATTGGACCTGCAACCTCATGGTTCCTAGTCGGATTCAAAGAGTGTTTCTGATGGAGAAAACAGCACGTGCTAAGGCCCTGGGGCAGGAACATACCTGGGACAATCAAGACATGTGGCCAGAGCGGAGTGAGAGTGGGGAGCTGAGGAGGTAAGATCAGAGGGAGGACTTCGTTGCAGTTGAATTTTGGCCTTTCCTCTGAGTCTGAACCTCTGCACTGGCCTCCCTGCCTCCAGCTCTCCCCCCTCTAATCCATCCTCTGCAGAGAACCCAAGCCATCTTTCTCAAGTGTAATCTGCTTGCGCTTATCATCCCTTCTAAAAGCCCTCCATGGTTCTCACCGCCCCCAGGATAAAATCCAGACTCCTCAGCCTGACCTCTCCACCTTCATCTCCTCCTGTCCTCTCTCTAGGGTACCCTCTGCTCACACCACACCCACCTTTTTGCCTTCCCGGAATACTCCATCCTTCCCAGATCCTGCTCTGCACTTTGGTGCAAGCTGATTGCTCTGCATTGCGCCCCCCTCTTCCCCTTGTCTGCCTGCAGCCTCTCTCCATGCACCCTTCAAGGCCCAGCTTCTCCCTCCACTCCTCACACTGCCTGCTCCCTCCTCTGTGCTCGGAAAACCTGATGTTCATACCTTTTCCCGCACAGAACACTGTGAAGACTAGCTTGAGAGTTATTCTGTGGATGCCAGGCCTGGCCCACAGAGAGACAAGAATGCTTAAAAGATCAGGCTCTGCACTGATTCAAATCCTAGCTCAATGATGATTCAAGCTGTGTGCCCTTGGGAGAATGACTTAATTTCTCTGGGCTTCAGTTTCCTGATCCATAGTTTGGGGAGCCTCACAACCACCAGAGTTGTTGTGACAATTCTATAGGAAGCATTTGGAGCAGTCCCTGGTGCTCAGCAAGTGTCCAGTACAAGTTCATTATTGCTGTTATTATTTTGATTAGTTTCATTGCAGTTAAGTGTTGGCAAACGTTTGTTGAGTGAATAAATGAGCACACTTGCATGATCTTATGGTGACTGCTCAGAGAGGGTCTCCCTTACATGGCAAGGGTCTCCAAGGTGTACTTCCTCCAGTCCCCTCCCACCTTCCTTGTCTCTACCTGCTCATTACCATCCACATGCTTCCTAGGCCAGGAAGAAGTGACTTCTGGCCTTCCATTCATAGCAAGGAGCCATGATTAAATTAGACATTGGAGGTGTTCCCTCACACCCTGACTGTTCCATTTTTGCCCTGCAGCAAGGCCGGACTCCACCGTAATTGCCCACCGTGGCCTGGCAGGCAGATACCGTCTTTGAGAGAACAATGTTCCCTTTGCCAATTCTCCATCATCATTCACAGCCGTCAGGTAATGGACCTGGAATCAAATAACGTCTAAAAATAGACCATCATATTTCACTAATTGCTACCTAGGCCCCAACCCTGAGTCTTTCCACAGCCTGTGTGCTCCTTGGGGCCCTTGACCTTCACTCGCATTGCTTAGCTGGCATTGTAGACCCGGGTGTACTGAAGAGGCAGCCCAGGACTGCCATGCTAGGGGCTGGTGAGAAGCAGAAAGGAAGGCGGAGAAAAGATAGCTGAGCCAGGCTTTAGCGTGTCTGGAATTCCCACTGTCTCTTGGTATGGATCAACTTTCTTTTATCTCTTATGCCATGGATATGTCTACCCATCTTTTATTCTTCCTTGAAATACTGACTGAGGAACTCCCCTTGTGGCTCAGCGGTAACAAACCCGACTAGTAGCCATGACATGGGTTCAATCCCTGGCCTCGCTCAGTGGGTTAAGGATCTGCTGTTGCTATGGCTGTGGCATAGTCTGGCAGCTATAGCTCCAATTCAGCCCCTAGCCTGGGAACCTTCATATGCCATGGGTGTGGCCCTAAAAAGATAAAAGGACAATATTAGTCTCCTTTCTAGGCTTCTCTGGTTGTTATAACATTATGGTGGTATTTGTGCATGTTTGAGGTCCTGCTTCAATACCATCTGTTTTTTATGTGACAAATGTTTATTGCATGTTACTATATGCCAGGCACTGTGCAGGGTACTTGAGAAACACTTGTGTATCTCTTAGTTAGGATTGTTTTGGTTGCAGGTAACAAAAATGCAGCCCAAATGGACTTAAGCCAAAAAAAAAAAGGAGAAGTTATTGAAAAGTCCTGGGTTAGGTGAGGCTTCAGGCAGGGCTAGATCCAGGGGCTTAAATATATCATCAAGAATTGGTCTCTACTCTATATAAGTCCCTTCTTACCCATATTGGGTTCTCAGCAGGCTATACACACATGGATGGAAAGATAGTACCTAGAAACTCCAGGCTTCCATCCTGGGGAAAAAGCAAGTCTCTTTCCCAATATTTCCCACAAAATCTCAGAGCAGAGCTGATTTTCATTGGCCCATCCCTAAGCCAATCACTTAGCTGGGTCTGGGTCACATGACAATGGCTGGCTCTGGGATGAGACTGAGAATGGGAAGAGGTGGTTCTTCAAAGAAAAGCTGAAATATTGTTACCAATAAAGGAGAGAATAATTGTAAGATGGCAAAAATAATCCATAGCCATTGTGGAGCTTAGAGTCCGCTGGAGGGACATGGACATTAAACAAATAAAAAATTAAAGAATAAGCACAAAATGTACTATGTATGCTGAGAAGGAAAGAGGAAAGGTGTTTTAATAGCGAATAACAAGCCAAGGTCAAAGAGGGAAACAGGTGACCCTTTCTGAGAACCTGAGCTTGATTTCTCTTCTCCCTGGGCTGCAGAAGTGATCTTGTGCAAATTCTGTTTCTATCCTTCCTTTGCCATTTAGTGTTCTCCCTCTTGTATTCTATTTTCTGAAGTTGTTTTATTGCCCCCAAGCAAAGCAGGATATTCTCAAAGTCTAGAGCTGTGTCTTATTTCTGTGTTCTAAAGCAGGGGGCTCCCTGTGCTGTAAATAAAGTTTTATTGGAACATCACCACAACCTACTATCTATGGTTGCTTTTGGTAACAACAGCATTTATCCAGGAAAGTCAGCTGACCTGCATTCTAAAGTCACCCCAGGGCCTGATGCAGGGGAGGGGCTGGCTTCATCTGAGGCAGTTCGTTGGAGGACTAGAGGGAGGGAGAAAAGGCACAAACTAGCTGTGTGACCTTGTACAAATCACTTAACCTCTCTGGGCCTCTGGCTCTGTATCTTGCAATGCCAGCTGCCCCTTCTCATCCTTCGGATCTTGGCTCACATAGCACCTCTTCTGAAAGGCCCTCCCTGACCTTGAACAAGCAGTTTGGACTTGATGGCATTTCCGTTCATTCTGTGATAAAATGTCTCTTTGGTTTATTTTGAGATTAGCCCCGCCCGGGGCAGATGACTTTCCCCTCCTCTTCACCAGCGTCTTTCCTCTCCTCATGTGCCAGCTCCTTGGTAGGATGAGAGGAAAGAACTCTGGCTTGGAACTCTGGAAGCTGGGTTCATAATCCCCACACCACAACATATGAGCTCTAAGATCCTGGACAGACAGACCTATCATCTTTCTGGGCCTCAGCTTCCTTACCTGAAAAATGGGCGTGGTAACTTCCTAAACAGGGCTGCTGAAAAGACAGGTGCGCCGGCCAAGTGCAGCTGCTTCATTCACGCTGTGGGTTTTCCTTCTCCTTCCTTTTCTCAAGAGGGAGAGAGGAAAAAGGGACCAACCCAAACCTTACCTCACTCAGGCCTCTGATGATACCCTCGCCTGTTCATGCAGTGACTGTGCCCCTGGCCAGGGTGAACAGGGGAATCATTCTTTGGCCACCTTCCTGAGCACCTTGTCACCTCCACCAGCACCACCTGAGCAGATGGGCATCAGAAACTGTAAGAGAAAGACGCATAAGTAGAAGACCCCTGCTGGCTCAATGGAGGTTTGGGGACTTTCTGTGGCTGGCATTCCTTCAGGAACCCTGCGAGGAGTGTGCCAAGGAGTGGCTGGGGGTGGGGGGCTTAGATACTCCCAACCTTCTCCCCAGCCTCCGTCATACCCCACATCCTTTGCTATGGGCACATGAAGCCCCATGCAGATGAAAATCCAAGGCAAGTCCCCTAGTCCCCTCCCTCTCTTTCCAGGTTCCTACCTGCCAATCACCCCCCCACCACCCCAAGCCTAAAAATTTTAGACTCTTGCTGGCCTCATGACTGGGAGGTGGTTTTCAACCCTCAGCCTTAGTGTCCAGGAGGCAGGAGGGAGTGGTAGGGACTGTGGAGAAGTGGAGCACACGTGCCCATCCAAGGAGGCAGCTGCTCTTCAGCTCTCAGCTAGATTCTGCGTCCAGGCTGGGCTCTGGGCCCAGCCAGAAATTTTAGTTTTCATGGGAGATATCCCAATTTTTCAATGTTGCCAAATAACTTTTTAAAAATTAAAAACATTTGAGTGAGCCAGACAGAACATGTCTGGGGACCATATTCAGCCATTGGGGCCCCACTTTTTGACCCCTGCAGCATAGAGCCTTTGATGGCTAGAAATGGCTAGGGGGGATCCTTTCTTAACTCTGAGACCCTCCCATCTGGAAGGTAGCAGGGAGGAAGGTGATAGAGCTTGGGTGACAAAGGCAACAGGTCTCTTCTCCCCTCTCCTTCCTCCTGGCATCAAGCACAGCACAGGGTGGCAGGTGTCTGTTGAATGAATGACTGTCCCGCACAGGTGGGACTTGGCCTCAAAAGTCAAGGCAGCCTATCCCACATGAAATTCACAAGTCGGTCCTAAATGCATTAGCTGATAGGATCCAAGGTCCTCCTACTTTACCTCCAAAGAGAAGAGGAAGGAAAATCTGCTGGAGTGGTTGGAAAAAGCACTGAATACTGAGTCATCAAACAAAACTGACTCTGAGCCTCCAGACGCTCATCTGTGAAATGGGAGTAACAGGCTCCCTGGGGTGGTCCCGGGGAAGGAACGAGATACAGCGTGTCAAGTGCTCAGCAAAGCGACTGGCGTGCAGCGCACAGGTGTGAGCCGGTGTTCGTCGTACTGTTCTCTTCATCCTCTTCACCGCCATCCAAGAATCTGGCTTATTACCAGGGGCTGTGGGCCTGCGGAAGAGTTTGTGTAGATTTCAACTTTATATCCTTGTGGAGTGATGTTAGGCTCTACACATTCAGGCTGGAAGGCTCCAGGTTTCAGAAATTCTTGGTGGAGATTCGGGTGCCCGGGACTGGCATTCTGGTGTGTGGGGTTGGAATTCTGCCACTCAAGATCCCTGCTGTGACTGATGTTCATTCTTGGAGCACCACCACTCAAGGTCACAACTCTGGGGTTCAAGGTCAGAAGGCTGCCATCCATAGTCAGAATCCTCGGCAGTGGCTGGAGTGTTGATAATCGTGACTGAAACCTCCGCCGGGCAAGGTTGGAATGCTGATTTTCAGGTTCCTGGTCAGAGCTGGAATCCTGAGGTTCAAGGTCAGGACACTTGAGTGGTGTTGGTGATCGGAACCCTGGCAGGCACATTCAGAACGCTGGTGTTGTCAGAACTTTTGTTCCTGCTTGTTATTTGTGGGCCTCATCCCTCGTGTGTGTCATCACCGCTACATCGTCCCCCCTCCTGGCAGGGTTCCTGAAGGAATGCCAGCCACAGAAGGTCCCCAAACCTCCATTTAGCCAGCAGGGATCTGTTCCTTACTCCTCTTTCTCTTGTTGTTTTTTCTTTTTTTTTTTTTTCTTTTTTGTCTTTTTAGGGCCAAGCCCTCCACATATGGAGGTTCCCAGGCTAGGGGTCTAATCAGAGCTATAGCTGCTGGCCTACATCACAGACAGAGTAACACAGGTCCGAGCCACGTCTGTGACCTACACCACAGCTCATGGCAACGCTGGAGGGAAGCCAGGGATCGAACCCACAACCTCATGGTTCCTAGTCAGGTTTGTTTCTGCTGCACCATGACAGCAACTCTCTCTTACCGTTTCAGAAGCCCATCCACTCAGGTGGTGCCTGTGGAGGGGACAAGGTCCGCAGGAAAGTGGCTGAGGAGTGACTCCCCTGCCCGACCCTGGCCAAAGACCCTGGAGCCTGTTGTTGACTCCGCCTAAACCCACCTCTTCATCTCGCTGGCTGGCCTGGAACAGGCCCAGAGATGCGGCCCTGCCAAGCCCCGGCGGGGGAGGGGACACCTGGATAACCTCACCCTCTTACCCAGAGAAAGACAAGCGGTGTCAGTCAAGGGTGAGAACCAAGTGCCAGGGGCTTGTGGCTTCCCCACATGTGGCTGGCAGCAGCACGTGGGAAAGTGGAACCATTGGTCACTGCGGTCACCATAAATGCACTCCTGGTGCCAGCTGGAGGGGAGCTTCATTGATCGTGGGGTGGAGAGGTGCTAAAAAGCCATCTTTAAACTCTGCTTACAATGGTGCAAATAATGGGCCTGAGGGGCACTCGGTGGAAAAGGGGGTCTGTGGCGACAGTTTGCTGGGTCGTACCCTCCAGTAAGGGGTCATACCCCCTAGTAAGGGGTACTCTTGCCCCCCGAGCCTCACACTACCTTCCTTTACCTGTCTTTGCTCATAGCCCTTCCCCCACCAAGGATGGTATCTATTTATCTGGCTCTCGTCTGTCTCATCCCACTGCTTTATAAGCTCCCCTAGATACGGCATTGGTCAGGGGGTACTTCCGTCTTCCCAGTGCTAAAATTGTGCTTAGCATTTAGTAGTTACTATTTGTTGAATGAATGAATGAATGACCATTGCCCATTTTGATACAATTTTAGAGTTTTTCAAGCTCTCTAGTCCTTCCAGGCAGAGCCCATCTCCAATCACATCCCCCCTCCTGATGCTTTTAGATGTGGCTTTTGGATGTGGGAGGGGAGCAGAGGCAGGAAGAGGCACTCACCTCTCTCTCCATGGCCTTTCATCGTTCTCAAGGTAATTTCCCAAATCCTTAGCGGCGCACTAAGGGCCTGTAAAAACTCCCACCCCACCTCCACATTACACACATTACGTGGCTCCCTCTCTCCTCTCTCAGATCCTCAGGACAGCATTCTGGGCCTCACCTCAGGGCCTTTGCACATGCTGTGCTGACTAGAACAATTTTGTAGCCCCTACCCTTTGGCGTCCTTGATTTATCCTTTAAAACTCTGCTTAAACCCCCTTCCCTTGACTTCCCAAGCTTGTCGTTCTAAGCCCCACAGTGGGCCCTGGTATTTCTTTCAAGAATTTATCATTAGACCCCCTTGCTCTCTGCTTTTGGATTCCAAAGTTCATCACTCTGGGGATACTCTTCCCTGAACTGGAGGTTCCTCAGAAGAAGGGCGGGAGGCTTTTCCCTTTCACTCAGAAAAATGCAGAACCTGGCTCCCTCTCCCAGATATGAGACACTGTTCCTCCCGGAGGAGGAGTCTGAATTTCCCAGGAAGGTTTCTTTTCTTTTCTTTTTTTTTTCTTTTTTTTTTTTTTTGTCTTTTTGCCATTTCTTGGGCCGCTCCCGTGGCATATGGAGGTTCCCAGGCTAGGGGTCGAATCAGAGCTGCAGCCACCGGCCTATGCCAGAGCCACAGCAATGCGGGATCTGAGCCTCGTCTGCAACCTACACCACAGCTCACGGCAACGCCGGATACCAACCCACTGAGCAAGGCCAGGGATCAAACCCGCAACCTCATGGTTCCTAGTCGGATTCGTTAACCACTGAGCCACAACGTAACTCCCCCCAGGAAGGTTTCTTAGCTGCCCTCCAAAGCCTGTCCCATCACTGAGGGCCCCCCGCCCCCTCATGTTCTGCTCACCCTCCAGCTGTCCAGGCTGAGCCCGGGCCTCCTGGGGACTCTGAGGACTTTACAGGGCACGACCCGGCCTATTTCTCTGGCAACCCCCCACCCCCAGCTAACACCCCTATACCGCTCACACAGACATGAATTTAGGTAGCCTTCAAAACGCCCTATGGGAATATCACCCCCATTTTACAGATGCGGAAACTGAGCCCCAGGGAGATAGAGTAACACATGCAAGGGTGCAGCTGGGGGGCGGGGACAGGGCAGTGTTTGACCCCAAGCTGTCAGCCCCAGCTCCCAGCCCTGAATCAGCACGCCCGCGTCTCCTTCTCCCCGGAGCTCTCCCTCGCTGGCTTCTTTCTCTTGTTCTTGAGCTTCTTACCTTTCTCTCCCCTTTCTCCTTAAGTAGTTCAAACATCCCAGATTGTTAGAGAACCCCAATTGTGTGGATGTCTTGTTATATTTTTCAACTTCCAGAAATCATCAGGGCGGCGGGGTTTTTCACGTCTTTCTGATGGAAGGGAGGAGGGAAGACGTGGGTGATTTCCACTCGATTTGCTGGAGAAGGGGGTGGAAGGAGAGGCTGCAAGGCTCCGTGCTGTCAGGCCCCCCATCTCTCTGGCTTCATCTCTCACCACAGTCTCCCGGCTCCCTGGGTCCAGCCACACTGATCTCATACTAAATTCCTTTCGGCTTCAGGCCTTTGTGCAGGCTTTCCCTGGCATCCCTTTTCCTCTCCTCTTCACTCACTTCTTGCCTGCTCATCCTGAAGCTCCTAGATTGGATGTCACCTCCTCCGGGAAGCCTTCTATGATCTATAAATAGGTCAACACCCCCCCCCCGACCCTGGATATGGTTTTCAAAGTTCTGTGGGCCTCTCTTGGCTGGCCCCTGTCTCCCTGTAGTTTCACGTCCATGTTGGTAAGTATCTAATTACCCTGCCTTCCCTTCCCGCATGTGGCCTGTGAGCTCCCTTGATGGCAGGACTTGTCTGCTGGGTTCATCTGTCTCTCCTGAACCTAGCACTGTGCCTCCCTCCATGTAAACACTCTGTAGGATTGTGGTGAATGAATTGATGGATGGAAGAATTCAGAGGTTAGTCACAGTTGGCAGGAAGCAAATATGGGTGGGTGAGAGGGTTTGAAATGTCTAGCTGGAACTCCACCCAGAAGGCTCTTATCTCAAATGGAAAGGAACAAGGGTACGGAATTCTTTCCAAGCAGCCAAGGATCTTCTCTGGTGCTCAGAATGTATTGAATGATAATTAGCGTCTTCTATCAGCTTTTTAAAGGTACCCACTTGGGTTATCTTTTACCGGGTGCTATTGAGTTTTCCTAAAGCAAATGTCACATGTGAAGCCTCTAAATCCAGGAAACAGAAGTTCTGAGGGAGGTTTCTAAATGAAAGATCCCAGCAAAGTCACCAGAAATATGGTTTAGTTGGAAGTTGCACTACCTTTGGGGGCAGATGGACTTGGTTCAAATCCCAGCTCCTCCACTAGTGCCTGGAGCCTCAGACAGGTCACTTCCCCTCTCTTAACTGACATCTTCTCTGAACTTTATCCTCCCATCACAAAGAGAGGCCTTCTTCCCTGGCTGTTCCAGTAAAAGTCCCAGGGTTGGCTCTGATTGGACACACTTGGTTCATGTTCTCATCTCTGAACCAATCCCTGTGGCCAGAGGCAGACATGAGAGGACCCGCTTGGGTCATAAACCACCACTGGCTGCAGAGGAGAAACCTGAAATAGGGTTTGCTTAATATGCTTCTTTAAATTAATTCATTTATTTTACTTCAGTCCTGTTGATTTAAGAGGAAATTTGATGTCATGGAGAATTGATGTCACTTGCCACAAATCACATGATGAAACTCTAGCCAGATGCTGGAGCCTGACACCTGCTCTCTTTGGGCTCAGAGGGGAGACCTCCATGTGTTAGAAAGGCATGAAAGTCTCATTAGCTTCAAACAGGGACTTTCCCCTAAAGGGAGTCAGAAGACTTGAAGGAGCGCCGGAAGGGCGGGCGCCGTCTCGCTTTGAACCAGCATGATTTGATGTCTTCTTGTGCACAGCTAACCCAGGCTTGGCTGCATGTGAGAATCATCCGAGGATCTTTGAAGAATCCCAATGCCAGGCCACCTCCCAGACCAATTAAATCAGAATCTCTAGGGCTAGGAGCCAGGAATTGGTATTTTTGCAAAGCTCCTATGGTGATTCTAGTATGCATCGAGGTTGAGAAATTAGATTTCAGTGCATCTGATACCGGTGGTGTGTCCCACACTGGCACACACAGAGGCTCAGCAAGTCCACTGGGCTGCAGGAAGGGGCTCACTGAAAGGCTAGGGTGCCCTGGGCTGGTCAGAGTGTGTCCAAGGGCAGGCTCCCTTTTCACCAGGGAATTAAGTGAGTAGGAGTCCAGAGAGGTCATTTAACGCTCTCCAACAGGAAGGAAACTCTCATCCATCTCCCAGCCCAGAAGGATAAGATTCCCAGGATGAAATTTAACTCTCACGCTGACCCTACCACCTCCATCTGGGGCCTGACTGCTTGTTATCTGCTGTTACCTCTTCATCCCTCTGTCAACCATCCCCGCCCCAGCTCTGCTGCTGGCCAGCCATGTGGCCTCGGCACGTCACTCCGCTTCTCTGGTCTTCAGTGTCTTTGTCTGCATCCTGGGAGCCCTTTGCTGAGCTGTGTGGTCTTTAAGGGCATTCCTACTCTGGGGACCTTTGAGTCTTCATCAGGGAGACAGCTACAGGCTCCTTAACCCCACACCCAGGCCCAGGTCAGGGATTCTCAACCGCAGCAGAATGAATGTTCCCCAGTCCATCCCCCAGACCACAGCATCAAAGACTGCAGGCAGCCTGGCACCTGCATTCTAACAAGGCTCGCAGTTGATGCTAATGCTGATACTGCTCGAAGTACAGTGTAAAGCGTGTTGCCTCTGCCTTAGTTTCACGTAAAAGCCCTTTCTTTTTTTCTTTTTTTTTTTTTTGTCTTTTGTTGTTGTTGTTATTGTTGTTGCTATTTCTTGGGCCGCTCCCGGGGCATATGGAGGTTCCCAGGCTAGGGGTCGAATCGGAGCTGTAGCCACCAGCCTACACCAGAGCCACAGCAACGCGGGATCTGAGCCGCGTCTGCAACCTACACCACAGCTCACGGCAACGCTGGATCGTTAACCCACTGAGCAAGGGCAGGGACCGAACCCGCAACCTCATGGTTCCTAGTCGGATTCGTTAACCACTGCGCCACGACGGGAACTCCGTAAAAGCCCTTTCTTCAGCCCACACGAGCCACACCCTTCTCACAGCAGCCTCCTTTTCATAGGTGAGGAATCCGAGGCTCAGGGAGCCCACATCCTTAGCCCAAGCCTCTGCCTTGAGTACCTGGCACAGCTGAGATCTGAACTCCAAACCTGCCTAACTCCAAGGCTGGCGTTCTCCTGTCTCTCACCATCCAGCTTTTAATGGCAACTTCCACCCCCTGCTTCTCCATTCCCTGCTTTATCATTTCTTTTCCACCTCACTCCTGGCCCACTTGAATATATGTTCATGTTGGCAGGGTTCACTTTTGCTGACTCACGTAGCCCCGGCACCTGAATTAGTGCCTGGCACACAGTAGGTGCTTAATCAACACGTGTTAATGAATGAAGTCACTGCACTGCTCGAAGCCTTGGTTTCCCCTTGTGAAGAATTTTGACTCACTCACTTCAAAATGCTGAGTTAATAGGTGTTTTGCTCACTGTAGAGTGCTGTGCCCAGGTGAGGGGTTTGAGCTTGGCATGGTGAAGGGGAGGTGTGGCCCTGCCCCCTGGGCCTGCTCAGGGTCTGGTGCCTTTGGCAGCTGGAGCGGGGACAGCAGGCCAGGCCCTCATCTTCCCAAGGACCTTCTGCCCCACGTCTGCTCCACTGTGTCATCTCCTCACAAGATCAGATCTCGCCATCTTCCCACGGCATGTTCCAGGGCCTCCCCTGAGGCCTGGCCCGGCCGCTTTGTCTTTCTTCACCTTGTAACTTCATCCACCCAGCCCGGTCCTCCTGCTGGGCCCCATCCTGTCTTCCCTCGGCGAGGTGTCCCAGGCGGGCAAATCCGCTCAGAGTCTGGAGCTGTGCCGCTGACGTGCTGCCCTCAGTGTCTCGCAGATTCTAGAATCCTACAAGTAGTTCTAACTTGTACTCCGTGAGCCCAGAGTCCAGTGCCGTTTCTCTTTTAATTTCTCATTTTCCAAATCCCGGATTCAGGGCCCTGCAACGCAGAGAGGGTGCTGGAAACCTAACCTCAGCTCAATTCAGTCTTTTCCTTATTTTCTTCCAAGGGTTGGTCCGAACTTGGGGAGGTTGGAATGATGCAATAAGTCAATGGGGTGGGTGCTGTAGGTGCCTTACCGGCAACCCCTTTCCAGGCCGGGCCCCCCACCCCCACCCCGCGCCGTAACTCCCCCCAACCCCCTCCTCTGCTGTGCATCCCAGCTGCTGATAGGTTACAACTGCCTCCTCCTCACAGCTGCCCCCTCTCACAATTGCCTTTGGCCAATGGGAGCCGCCCGCCTGGGGAGACCACTCCCTACATGGGCTCCCTCCTCCCGCCCCCCAGCAGCCTGTAGCCAATGACTCACTGGGTCAGGGGTACAAAAGCTGGGCCTTCTCTGTTTAAGGAGATTACCTCCAGGTGCAGGTCACCCTCCCGCGCTCCCGGTGGGATCAGGCTGAGGCCAGCTTCCTGCTAAGCCCACATCCTACCAAAGTTCCTGCCTTGCCGCGTCCTGCCTCCCCCGCCTGCTGTCTCTTCAAGGTGCTTCCTCCGTGACTCTCGTGCATAGGCTCTCAGTCTTTGCTTCTAGGGACCCCCCTTAACAGTCATGAGGGGAAGTGATTGTGTGTTTAAAACTCACGTCCATGTACACACGCTAGGGATGGATAGCTAAAAACGACCAGGGCTGTCTACCCCTCCCCCGCATTCCCCGCCCTCCTCCCCCCTCCCCTCCATCTTCAGGCTGGGCTGTCACGGACCCTGTCCCCGTAGGCGCAGACCCCAGGCCACTCCCCATTGTCCTGCTGGGCTGAAAGCTTTTTGTTTCTTCTGCTGACTCGATGGGGACCTTGGCCAGAGCGGGCCGCAGTTCAAGCATTTGTATGCAAAGGGCTTTTAAAGGCTGGCCCTGCCCGCTCGCTCTCTGGCAAGCCGGGCCTTGTTTCCCTGCGGCCGGGCGTTTCTGAGGTTTAGCTTGGCAGCGTTCCGCGCCGACCTTGGACAGTGTAATGAATTTGGAAGAGGCCCTGCGCCAGCTCCCCATTAATGTGGCCTTCGAGGGTGTCTCAGGGGCTCCCAAAGTTTTTGGTCTGCTCAGGTCAGAGAGTGGAGAGGGCGAGCCAGGCAGGGAGAAAATGGTAGAGTCAGTGGCCCAAAGGCGCAGTGTGACCTTGAACAAGTCCCGCCCCCTCGCTGAGTCCTGGATCCCCAACGATAAAGGGGGGCATCAGGCTGGATGACTCCTCCTAGCTCCCTGCTGTACCCATTCACTGGAAAAACATTTATTGAGTGCTGAGTACATGCCAGGCACTCTTCTAGGTGCTGAGAACCTAGTAGTAAACAAAACAGACCACGTCCCTTTTTTGTGGGATAGGAAGCCCTACTGGGGAGAAGAGAAAGGATGTGGGATTTAGAATCGGAAGACCCGGATTTTTTTTTTTTTTTTTTTTTCCGCCACTGACTTTTCTGAGCCTGTCTCCTCATCTGTAAAATGGGGTTGTGCTGAGGCATCACTGAGATCATGGATGCAAATGTTCTTGTAGTAGCCTCATCTAACATCTATTAAGCACCTCCTGTTTTCCAGGGCGTGGGCATAGCTCATAACCCTCATGGTCTCTCCACGGGGAGGGGTACAGTAAGAGTGGTGAGTGAAGGCTCCGGAGCCATACTGGGCTCAAGCCCACCTCTGCCTCTTCCTAGCTGTGTGACCTTGGACCAGCTGCTGGACTTGTCTGTGCCTCAGGGTCCTTACCCTTAAGTGAGGGGTCCTAACTGTATCTGGATGCTAAGCCGGCTGGAAGAGGGGAGTGTGTTAGACTTTCACGGGTCTAGAACAGTGGTCCATCCAGGGCAGGTAGATGTCATCCATCCCATTTTATGGAGGAGAAAACTGAGATTTTAAGTACTTTCTTGAGGTGGTCCAGGGAGGAGGAACTTGTTGAAGGAACCTCCTCCTGGTCTGGTCCCCGTGCCAGGAGTGACCCTCGCCCCCGTCTTAGCCACCGAGACTCAGAGAGGCTAATCGGAGCTGCAAACTGAAACTGAGGGATTTACAACTCAGAAATACCTCTTGGTGAGCGTGTGCCTGGCTGTGTCCGTGAGCTTCAGTGCACATACAGGTGAGTGTATATGCCTATGTGTTCTTACTTGTGCACGTCCGAGTGTGTTAATAGTCATTATCTCTCTGTGAGCTTCAAGAACAGGCAGAACTATGATGAGAGAAATCAGAATAGCCTCTGGGGATATTGACTGGAAGGGGGTCCCTGAGGGAACATTCTGGTGATGGAACTATGTGTGCCTTAATTGGGCTGGCGCTTACACAGGTGTTTCCATTTATCGAAAAGCATTGCCCTGAAACCTTTAAAACCTGTGCACTTTCTTATGTGTAAATTACACCTCAATAAATAAGAGTATTGGGGAAAATGACCTCTAAGAGATCTCACTTAGGGCTAGCTAATGACGTACCAGGCACGGCAACTCCACATCCATGTCTGGATGTACACGCAGGCCCACCACCGTGTGTACCTGTCTGGGGCTCTTTCTGTGCAGACTTAGGCCTTGCTGAACCTGAGGGCCTAAGCAGACATGCATGAGGGTGCACCTGTTTCCACAGAGATGTCTTCCAGCACCTGTGTGCTACGTGCAGGAGCATCCATGGACCACGCTCCACGCCCTGCACCATGGCTAGGTTCTAAGAGCATCCCAGACCCCTGGTCTGTGTAGACAAATCAAGCCCTGTTGCAGACAATAATGACAAGAGATCAACAGCCAGCCGCCTGTGCCAAGGAGGAGTGGGGGGACTCATGGACACCAGGCAATTAGCATCTCTAAAGGGCGTCTTCACTGACTGGTGGCTAATTTGCAGACATGGTCCCATCAGCCAAGCTCAGCAGGGGAATGACGGGCCTCCCCCAGCGACTTGGGAGCCACTCCAGCCTGCAGATCTTGCCCTGAGAGCAACCCACCCTTTAAGAGTGGCTGCCTGCCCACGCCAGCCCTACCTCTGTCCCCTCCACCACCTTGTGAGCTGGGGAGGACATGGAGGCTCAGAGAGGGGGAGCAGCTTGCCCAGGGCCAAACACTAGAAGGCCAGCAACCCAGGAACGAGCATGCGCTTCCAGACTTTGAGGCACCCGCATCTCCTACCGCAGTCAGGCACTCACACACAGCTTTCATGGTTTTTTGTTTGGTTTGGTTTTTGGGTTTTTTTACCATTTCCTTTCACTAAAGGCACTGCTATTTTCTTTGTATTTTTCCCATGAACAGCTCACTTTTTACCATAGACAGCTTACTGAGCCACTCTGGGCCTCAGGCTCCCCGTCTACAAAACAGAGGGTTGGAGTTCCCTTTGTGGCTCAGCAGTAATGAACCTGACTAGTATCCAAGAGGACACAGCTTTGATCCCTGGCCTTGCTCAGTGCATTAGGGATCTGGTGTTGCCATGAGCTGTGGTGGAGGTTGCAGTCACAGCTCAGATCCCATGTGGCTGTGGCTGTGGTGTAGGCCAGTGGCTGGAGCTCCAATTTGACCCCTTGCCTGGGAACATCCACCTGCGACCCTAAAAAAGGACAGAAAAATAAAGAGAATTTTTTTCTAAGTGGAAGGTTAAGGGAGGTTAACTTAAGTGATCTCTAAGCACCTTCCAGGCTTTGATGTTATGAGATCTGTCTTCCTTGGAACAATTAGTTGAATTTGGTGGTGGCTGCTGTTTTCCTCCCTCTTGATTCCTCAGAAATAGATGAGAAGGAGTTCCCGTCGTGGCGCAGTGGTTAACGAATCTGACTAGGAATCATGAGGTTGCGGGTTCAGTCCCTGCCCTTGCTCAGTGGGTTAACGATCCGGCGTTGCCGTGAGCTGTGGTGTAGGTTGCAGACGCGGCTCAGATCCCGCGTTGCTGTGGCTCTGGCGTAGGCCGGTGGCTACAGCTCCGATTCGACCCCTAGCCTGGGAACCTCCATATGCCGCGGGAGCGGCCCAAGAAATATCAAAAAGACAAAAAAAAAAAAAAAGAAATAGATGAGAAAAGGGGAGGTCATATCACATGAAGAGAGGAGCAGGAGGCATTTCCAGATTCGAGTCCCAGCACCACACTTCCTGGCTCTGTGATTGCAAGCACGTCGCTTTACTTCTCTGAGCCTCGGTTTCTTCATCTGTAAGATGAGAAGGATAGTATCTTTTTAGAAAGGTCACAGTGAGGATTGAAACTGGCAAAAGGTCTTTGGTAAAGGAGATATATCTGTAAGGATGCATTTGGATGCAAGAAACAGAACCAAATCAGACTGGCATAAAACAATGCAGGACATTTATTAGGTGGTGTAACTGAAAGGTCTCAGTGAATTTTGATCCAGGGGTGAAAGAGGGTCACAATGTCTTTTCAATGTCTATGATTCATTCCTCTTTGTCCTTCTCTGTGAGTCAGTTTTGCTCTTGGGCTGGCTCCCCTTATGGGAGCCTTGAAGGTCACTGGGGGCTTCGCCTTTGACACCATGTCGTCAGAAGGAAGGAGAACGCCCAGCATTCCAGTGAAAATCTCAGAAATTAATCCCGTTGGACTGGTGTAATCACATGCCGTGCTGTGAGCAATCTCAGTGGCTCAAGGATGCAGTGTGCTTCTCCTGGGGGATACGACCTGCTGATTGGCTCATCCCCGGGGGCAGGAGTCGAGTCAGCTTCTCCAGGACCGTGTGGATCCCCAGCTGACCAGGGAGAGGTAGGGGAGGGGAAACTGCATGCTGGGAATGATGCCATCAGATGTGTTAGAGATGACCAGAGACTTCTAGTGAGGACACAGTGAAAGGGCTCTCGGGGACTTCTCTTGTCCTTCACTATCGTTTTCTGTAAGGAGAAACCTAGGTTCCAGAGAGAAGAGGCTGGTTCCCGGTGGGTGTCACCTAGACTGTGGGCTGAGAGCTGCTTTTGGTTGGGCTGAGCCTTGCGATAATAATGCTTTGAGAAGGGAAGGAAAGAAGGACTAAAATGCATTGCACCCACCGGGCTAGATTTTCCACACACATCATGTCATTTCATTCTCGTTGCCCTCCTACAAAGGAGGGTCTGTCATTGCTCCCGTGTTACAGATGTGAAAGGTGGCCTTGAGCAGGTTGAAGTGACTTGTCCAGGATCACCTGCTAGGAGGCAGTGCAGCAGGGGTCCTAAGCTGGCTGTGTGTGAATTCCCTTCAGAAGGCGCCTGGGTTTCTTGTGCACCACCTGTGTGCTAGATGCTTCCCTGGCCACCATCTCTTACTTGAGGGCTCAGAGGGTCTGCCCCTGCTTTGCGGTCACTCTGTCTGCCTGTGGGAGGGGTGTGTTCTCCGGAGATAGCAGAGCTCCCTTACTGGCTTTCAGAAATCATCTCTTTTTCAAGTTGTCTTTGCCAGCGGGGGGGCTCTGTGGCTTCTTTCTTCCTCTTGCTTTATCCTGCTCCCCATTCCATACTCCCAGCCTTTTCTGGCCTGGCAGCTCCCCGCTGGGAATTTCTGAGTCGTCCAGGTTCCCTGGACCTGGCCCTGGGGCTGGTGGAGGAAGTTTTTCTAGACACCCAAGCCTTTGTCTCCCTGGGCCCCAGGGCTCAGCCCCACCCCCAGCGGCCCCCTCCCGGGCCCCTCCCCAGCACTGGTTTGGGGCCAATGTTTGGGCTGCTATGGCCCTGGCCAGGCTCGAAAAAGGAATTATTTCTGTCTCCTTGCATAGTTCTCAGCCCAATTCCCAAAATGGGAAGTGGCCTGGGAGGTGGGAGGGCCTCCCCACCCCCAGCTCCTGTGGAAGAGGGAGGGAGGGAGGACTTGGCAAAGCTGTGAGAAAGGAGGGGGGCCAAGGACACCACACACACACACACACACACACACACACCACGGCCCTTCTCTAGGCCTGCAGCCTGTAAAAACAATAAGCTTTTCGGGTGTTCCCAGGCGCTGACCACATGTTGCACGTGCTTCAGAGGGAGAAAGGGGGTGGCTCCAGGGATGGGGAGGGCGTGGTGAGGATAGAGAGGTTGGGGAATGTGTGTGGACCCCACGCCCATAGCTAAAGAGGATTGGGGTCCAGGAAAGGGGAGACACAAACAGGCTGTTTGGGGAGATGCCAATCCTGGCTGGGGGATGGGCAGCCACCTCACCCAGAATGCTTTGCTCTTGCCTCCTGAGCCTGACCTGCCTTCCTCCTCTTCCAGGAAGCTTTCCCTGACTGCTTAGGTGTCTGTATCAGGGTCTTGCAGGGGTGTTCAGATCCCTGGTTGTTCTGTGAGCTCGGGACAAGCCGTCCCACTTCTCACCTGTCTCTCACAGGGTCCAGTCACTACTCGCCTGGCCTGGATCATAATGCCGGGTTGGGTCATGGGCCCAGGGAGAGGTCCGGTGTGACTGACCCAGTCACCACGCCGCTGACAAGAGGAGGACTGTTGGAATGATTGGCTACGTGGTTGCCTTTCTTCCTGGTCATCTCTGTCTACCAAACTGGTTACATGCCTGGGTCCCTGTTGGTCTGTCTGTCTTCTAATCGCCTGGGTGTCTGACTGGCTGGATCAGTGGCGGGCTGACTGTGTCTTTCTATCCACCTGGTGTCTGCGTGACTCACCTGGCTTATAGCTGGGTGCCCGCTGAAAGGGTGATCACCTCTGTCTGTCTGTCTGTCTCCAGAATGGCTGAGTGGTTGTGAAGCTGAATGGTTTCCTGTCCGACTATATTGTCAGAACTCTGACCAAATGGGTGACTGTTGTCTGTCTGTCTGCTTATCCGTCTGACTGACTGTTGTATCTAACTAACTGGATGCATAACACATTGTCCATCTCCTTGCTTAAATGCCTGAGTGTCTGGCTGACTGTCTGTCCGTCTGTCTGCCTGGGTGTCTGACCCTATGGCTGAGGGACCACTTGATGATCTGTCTGCCTCCATGACTGGCTGACAGACAGTCTGTTGGGCTGTCTCTTTGCCAGGGTGTTGGCTGCAATTAGGTGAATGACCAAGCCTGTCTCTTCATCTCCTGGTCTGACAGCCTGCCTGGCCGGCTGTCTCCAGGTCAGACTGGCAAGAGGGCTGACGGCCTGTTTGTCTGATTGGCTGCTGGGTGTGTCCGTGGTAGCTGATTCATTGATGATGACAAAACGTCTGTCTGTCCATCTCCTCATCCATCTGACCATTTGACTTTCTGCTGGGTTGTCGGACCACGTGCCTGATCGGATGGCTGAGTGACTGACCTCTGCCTGTCTCTGTGTCTGACTGGCAAGAGGGCCGGCTGTCGATCCACCTCTGTGTCCCCCTGACTGGCCCGCTGGATAGCTGACTCAACTGCCCAGCTAGGATGCTCACAGGCTGTTCTAGGCAGTGCTGGGGCTTGGCAGACGCCCCCACCCAGCCTCCGCGACCACGTGTCCCTCCCTCCCTCCCTTTCCCGCAGCTCCCACCACCCACAGGAGGCAAAGCCTTTCCCCTCCTGTGGACCAAGGGGGAATGGGTGGAAAACTTAGCATCTGCTCCAGCACCGCGCTGTCAAGTGTTTGCCTCCTGGCGGGGGGGAGGGGGGGAATGGTGGCTGAGGAGGGCAGGATAAATGTGTGTTCTCACCCCACCCCCACCCTCAACCCTACCCCCACCCCACCCCCATTTTCAGAGAACCTCCAGGGGCCTGCAAGAGGCAGCGTCATTCTCGAGGGAAGCCACAGGGACATTCTCCCAACGTGTCACCGCTGCCCGGGCCATACTGTCCCTAGAAAGGGAGACCCTTTGACACTTTTGTTGTTCAGACCTGGACTCATCCCCAGCCCGAGGGAAGGCCCTGGCATCTGAGGGGCAGATGGCTGCTGCTGGGGAGACAGGTTCCTTCTGTCAACACACTTCCTCCACCTGTCGGGAGCCCCACAGCCCCTCGGGATGGAGCCAGGCCAGCAGGAGGGAGGGAACTTACCCTCGCCTGCTGGCAGCACTTCCTCCTGATAATAGAATTCTGCCCAGATGCCAGGCTGCAGTCTGACCTCCCTTCCTTAAAGACAGGATTCTGGATAAATATGTACGTGAACATGGGAGAAGGAGACATGCAGGGGAAAATAGGCATTTGAGAGCCTCTGGATGCAAAGGGGCCTCCCAAGAAATGAGCTCTAAATCAGGCCTCCCTTGTCTTTCTTAGGGCTCCCCAGGTCCCCCAGACCTGGGAGATGGCAGGCCAGATGGTCCTTGCACAGGTGGAGGGAATGATTGGTCCAAGCTCCGGGGACAAAGGGCATTCTGGAAGTTCTCCAGACCCCTGGACGGTAGGCGGCAGCATTTGGAGATGGTGCTATGTACCTAAGGCCAAGGTAGACTCAATGTGCGATGATCAGAGTCAGAACTCGATCTGTGACCAAGGTCACGGCTCACTCTAGGGCCAGCTCATGTTGACCCTGTGGCCAGAATCGGGGATCAGTCAGGGACCAGGGTCAGGGCTCAACCAAGGAGCAAGATCAGAGTTGAGTGTACAAGCAGGGTCAGGACTCAGAGTGTGGTGAGAGGGCTTATTCCTGACAAGGATCAGAGCCAAAGCTCAGGCGCCCTGCATCAAGGCTCAGCCTGAGGCTGGGTCTGAGAGCAGGACCCGGGCTCAGACTGTGACCGAAGTGGGAGCTCTGTTGTAACCAGGGTCAGACTAGACTAGGTCCAGGGTCATGAAGGAAATCTGTGGCCAGAGTCAGGATTCAGTGTGACCAGGATTAGATGCAGTTTGTGACCCAGGGCCGGTTCATTCAGGGGCTGGAATTAAATTCGGTCTGGATCTTTGGGCCGTAAGGGTCCACTCCGGTCTGTATGGCTCATGGAGAGGCAGGCAGAGGCACCATTGGGCTCCTGGTAACTCTTGCCCATCTTATCCCTTTTCCCCAGGGCTTTGAGGGCCAAGCCAAGATGCCACGTGGGCCCCAGGAGCAGGTGAGGGAGCAGAGGGATGGTCCCCCATCCTTGCATGTTCTGCTAGGGGTGGGACCAGAGCACCATCTTCATGTCCGGGGGATGGTGTGGAGGCAGGGGACTGCCCCTGATGAGTAGGGGAGAGGAGGAAAAGGAGAAGAAAATCATAAAAGGGAGTGTTTACCATTTTGGGGTCAGGAGCCGACAACCTGGGTTTCAATTCCGTTCTGCCACATACCAGCTGTGTGACCTTGGACAAGTTACTCATCCTCTCTGGGCCTTAGCTTTCTTATCTGTAGCATGGGGCTAAAAATCCTATTTACTTCATGAGGTTGTAGTAAAGATTAAGTAATTTTAAAGTGCTTATAGAGGCCCTGGTAGGTTGTAAATTCTCAATTTCAGCTGTTTGTCTTAGCCCAGGAGCCACAGAGGGACACTCCCTGTGAACAGCCCAAGGGGAAGTCGTGTTAGGGAAGAGCAGGCTGGAGCCCAGGTCTGCTCCCCAAATCTGTAGACCTGCCCTCTGTTAAGCTCGGATGCCTCCTGGACGTCATCACTGTAAAATGAATGACACTTGTTGTGACTTCTGTAATGTTCAACTGGAGTGCCCATCCCTGAGGGCTGGCTTCTTATCTTTCTTGCTCCTCCCTGGGTCTTCAGCATCCAGCACCAATACCTGCACACAGCAGGCGCTCAAGAAACAGTTACCGACTACATGATCATGATAACGGCAACCACGACTGTGCTTGGCCTCTGATTTTTTGATCCAGTTTTTTAAAAACAGATAATTAAAATAAATGCACACGCTCAGTGTAGACAAAGTCAGACAATACGGAAGGGTATGCGGTGGAAAGAGAAATCTCCCCCCACATCCCCAGGCTCAGAAGAAACCGTTTTCTTGTACTTCTTATAAAATCTTCATGTTTCTGTATCTTCAAACTGACATTCCACAAGCTTCACTAAAATAGGGATTTTTGTCTGTTTTGCCCCCTGTTGTATTCTCACTGCTTAGAATAATTCCTGGCAAGTAGTACGTTTTTGATGATGGTATGTTGAAAGTTCAATATTTTTTTCCCACTGCCAATAGGATTGTGTCATGCATACTGCTCTGTGCCTTGTTTGTTAACTATCGATAAACCTTAGACGTCTTTCCACATCAGCAAAACATACATTTACCTCATTCACTTTTACGGGCTATATAATCTTCCATGGCGTGGACGAACCACGATTCATTTAACTAGACTCTACACTGAGGTCGTTTCTGGTTTTCATGTCAATTTTCTTCACCCGTAATGATGATACCTGCTTCCCCTCCACGCCGTAAGCAGTCATCTCTGATTTGACGGAGACTGCATCTCAGAGAGGTTAAGGACCTTGCCCAAGGACACCCTTGACCTCCAAGCCTACTGCACCTCCACACTGCTGCTCACCAGTGGCTTTCAGTGAGTCTTCCCATCACCCGTCCCAGAGAGGGCTGCCCTGCTCCATTCTAGCTCCTGCACAGGGCATGGTCCTCTGGCAAGGGTCTCTCGGACTTGGGCCTAATCTGGGCTCAGGGTAAGAGTCCCCAAATGCACCTAGAATCCATTTCTCCAGAGCTACAGCTAAGGCAGCAGTTCTCAGCCAGGGGTGTTTTGACTTCCAAAGGACAGTTGGCAATGTATGGACAGTTTTGTTTGTCACACCCAGGAGGAAGAGTGCTCTTGGCATCTCGAGGGGAGAGGCCAGAGATGCTGCTAAGCCTCCTGCAGTGCACAGGACAGCCCGCCAGACGAGAATGACACAGCTCAACAGCGCCTGGGGAGAGAAACCCTGTGTGAAGGGCAGAGACTCTGGCCCAGACCTCCTGGAGCCAAATCTTTGTCTGCCACTTACTGGCTGAGTGATTTTAGGCAAGTTGCTTAACCTCTCTGTGCCTCTGTTTCCTTATCTGTAAAATGGGGTTAAGGAAAGGCCCTGTCTTCCAAATGCGTGCATATTATATTTGTAAAGCACTTTGGCAAGTCCTGACCCGTGGAAAGCTCTCAGTATATGAAACCGTAATTGGAATCATTGGCCTGAGAGCCTGGGCGTCAGAGCTGGAAGAAGCTGTGCTCTGCAGAGAGAACAGGGTAGCCAGGCCATTTCCTGCTCCTGCAGCCGGGCCTCCCCCGGGGAGTGGGACCACAGTCGGCAGATAGAAACAGAAGACCCTGGATGCTTCTGACCTCTGATTGGTCAGGAACAGAGGAAAAATTGCTCAGAAGCCTATTTCCATTTTGGAGGCTGAAAAAGCGCTCCCTAGAGACCCTGAGACACTGGGGCTTTTCCAGAGGCTGAGCATTAAAAGGTCTTAGAGACAAGCAACTCCAAGCTATCCACTTTACAGATGGGGAAATTGAGGCCCAGAGAGGGGGTGGGACTCACTCACAGAGCAAGGCATTGGCAGATCTGAGCAGAGAGCCAGCCTAAGACGTGTTCTGCACAGCTCCACCCAAAGGCCCTTCTCAGGCACAGAGTGGTACCCAGATTCTATTCACTTGTCCCTCCTGGAGGAGAGTCTCTGGGATGCAGCCTGCCTGGAAAGCAATGTCAGGTAAGTGTGGACAAACACAGCTCTGACATCAGACTGACCTTGGTTTGAATCCCGGTTCCACCCGTTACCTGCCATGTCCTTGGGGAGGTCCCCTGCAATTCCCGGAGCCGCCACAAAACGGGAATTAGCATGCTCTGCTGTGGAAAGGATTAGAGACAAGACATGGGGGCCCCAGTGCATTGCTGGTGGGATGCAAATTGGCCACACCTCTTTGCAGGGCAATTCAACATCATTGAGGTACATTTAAAAGGCACCTACCCTTTTGTCCCACAGTGCGACTCCAGTAGGTAGGCCCTCACAGGTAGGAAGGGAAATATGTACCTGGATAGTCTTTGCAAGGTTGAGAACAATCCAGAAATGGCCTAAGAGGGGCCTGGCTGAAGGCTTTATGGGGCCTGTGTACCAAGTCTTTGATACAATAATTTAAAAGTTTGGGGTTTTCTGTGTACTGACCTGTAACAACCTCCAAGATACCTCATTAAATGAAGAAGTAAGATCCTGAAGGGTGGGTGTAGACTGCGCTACCATTTTTGTGGGAAGAAAGAATATAGATAAACATAAGGGCTTGTGTGTGTGCAGTGTATCAACTAGGAAGGCATGCAGCTGCAAGGAACAGAAGATTCAAAGAGCAATGGTTTGAACAAGCACAACAAGAAGTCCAGAGCTGAGTGGATCCGTGCTGGCCCAGCTGCTCAAGGACACACACCTTTCCCCCATTCGGACCATGTGGCTTTGATCCTCATAGTCTCAACATGGCTGCACTGGCACGCCCGTGGTAGCTCAGCAGGTTAAGAACCCAACATAGCATCTGTGAGGATGCAGCGTGGGTCCTGGCCTCGCTTAGTGGATTAAGGATCTGGAGCTGCAGCAAGCTGTGGCGTAGGTGGCAGATGCAGCTCAGATCCAGTGTTGGCATGGCTGTGGTGTAGGCCTGCAGCTGCAGCTCCGATCCAACCCCTAGCCCAGAAACTTCCACATACTGCAGGTATGGCCTGTACTGCTTCTAGGCATCACGTCTACATTCCAGGGAGGAAGGGAAAGGAAGGGCAAAGGGCATAAGGAAAATGAAAAGGCAAAAGTCTTCTCTTGCAGGTGCTTTGTCTTTTGGGGGAGTGGAGAGAAATGGCCTGCCTGGGGACTTCTGCCTACAGCTCAATGCACAGAACTCTGTCACGAGGCTGGTCCTAGTTGCCAGGGAGTCTGGGAACATGAGTGTTTTTATCTGGGAAATTGACTGCTTGAACAACATCGGGATTCTTGTTAGTAAGATGGAGAGTATATGCTGGGTAGGCAAACAGAGTCTGCCCTTCATAGCTCTTCACTGGAAGGACCCATAGGGAACTCAGACCACCCGTCACCTCCAGGGAAGGGGAGCTGAATGACAAAGGATGAGAATGGAAGGGAGATGCCCTTTGACCTGTATGTATATCCTTTGTACCTCTTTGCTTCTCAAACTGCATGCAGGTATTACCTTCTCAAAAAATATAATTTTTGTAAAGATACAAGTTTTAAAAAGGCAATGCATACAGAATGCCTGGAATATAATATGCCCTCAGTAAAACCGGCTTTCTGTCTATAAGCACTTGGTTCAGCACCAGATGTGGATTAAATTCCCAGCTCTGCCATGTCTAAGCTTTGTGACCTTGGGCATATTTCTCCATCCTTCTGGGCTTCCATTTTCCTTGAACAAGATACAGAAAAACACATTCTTTTAACGGCTGGCAGGAGGATTCCTCCCAAGAGCCTAGTGCTTTTGGGAGATGGCTTTCTGAGACCTCTTGAAATGAGTGAGCCTTTGCGGGTGTGGGTGAGTGGAGCCAGTGCTTCCCAGAAAGGGAGCGAAATTAGGCTTTGTGAGATGAAGAGAGGAATGTGCTGTGGGAATAGGGGAAGGGAAAAGAATTAGCTCACGGCAATGCCAGATCCTTAACCCACTGAGCAAGACCAGGGATCAAACCCTCAACCTCATGGTTCCTGGTCAGATTCATCAACCACTGAGCCACAATGGGAACTCCGATCAGCGTCCTTTAATACATGACACCCCCTGCCTGCCCCAAGACCTATCAAACACCCCTACCGCTAATCATGATACAGCAATAATGCGTCATCCACAATAATAACAGCCAACATTTACTGAGCTGTAGCCATGTGTCAGGCACTGTTCTACGTGCTTTTACATACACTTAACCTTGAAAACAGTCATTCAAGGTGTCTATTATTATCCCCATGTTGTGAATGAAGAAACTGAGTCTGCAGTTAAGTCTGCCAGAATGATCAAATGCTGGGTGGGATTGGGTTCCTCATGGAAGTTGGTAGTGGAGGCTCAGCCAGGGCCCAGACCGGGTCAGGACTCTGGGTCACGGGAGAGTGAGGCAGCCAGGATCCCGAGTCTGCACATCTGTGGGCGCTTTCAGAGATCTTGGTAGAGGCTGTTCACTGGCTGTTGACCTTGGGTATTGGGAGGAGCTCCGACTGTTCATTAGGTAGGAAGCCTCCTCTCCCAGCTGACCCCTGGGTCAAGCTAAATGGCGATAAAATTGCCTTTAAATGTCAGGGCTGTGGTGAAGTGTCATCTAGACCATGGATGGGATTGTCTGCTACATGCCCAGCACCTGACCACTTCCCACACCTCCACCTGCACCCCGGGGCCAAGCCCCCATCACCTCTCACCTGGTCTATCACAGTAGCCTCCTCACGGTCTCCCAGCTTCCATCCTCCATTCCCAGCCAGAGGGATGCCATGAAAACCTTAGTCAGAACACACCCTTCCTCTGCTCTCAACTCCCCCATGGCTCCCACCTTGCTCAGAATGAAGCTCCAGTTCTCACCCCAGCCTACTAGGCCCTCCGTGACCCAGACCCCACCAATTTTCTAACCTCATCTCCGGCCACCCTCCCCTTATATTCCAACGCCAAGGGACTATTGCTTCTCAGGGCCTTTGCACTTGCTGTTTCTCCTAATGTTTTTCCACCAGATTACCTTTGACTCCTTCAATTTCTTCATTCAGGTCTCTATTCAAGTGGTGCTGCCGCACAGGGGCCCTCCTGAACCACAGGGCCTCTCTGCTGCCATCTATCCCTTCTGTTCCCTTCCTGCTTTATTTTTCTTACCACTAGGAGTCAAGTTACATTTTTATTTGTTCCCTTGTCTCCTCCTCGTTAGTGTCCTAAGAGGGTGGAAGTTTGATTTTGCTCATTTGGCTCAGGGTAGATGCTTCACAAATCTCTTATATCTCTATCTATCTATCTATCTATCTATCTATCTATCTATCTATCTATCTGAAACAGTTCTGTTGAGATATTGTTGGGATGAATAATTTACCCATTTAAAGTGTACAATTCAGTCCAAAGAAGACATACAGATGGCCAAAAAACACATGAAAAGATGTTCAACATCCCTCATTATTAGAGAAATGCAACTCAAAACCACTATCAGGTACCACCTTACACCAGCCAGAATGGCCATCATCAAAAAGCCTACAAACAATAAATGCCGGAGAGGGTATGGAGAAAAGGGAACCCTATTACACTGTGGGTGGGAATGTAAATGGGTGCAACTACTATGGAAAACAGTATGGATATGCCTCAGAAAACTAAAAATAGAACTGCCATTTGACCCCACTATAAGTAATAAAATTCATCAAGTATTAAAAAAATAAAGTGTACAATTTGGAGTTCCTGTTGTGGTTTGGTGGTAAACAAACCTGACTACTACCCATGAGGATGCAGGTTCTATCCTTGGCCTCGCTCAGTGGGTTAAGGATCTGGTGTTGCCCTGAGCTGTGTTGTAGGTCGCAGATGCGGCTCAGATCTGGCATTGCTGTGGCTCTGGTGTAGGCCAGTAGCTACAGCTCCGACTGGACCTCAAGCCTGGGAACCTCCATATGCTGCGGGAGCGGCCCTAGAAAAGACAAAAATAAAGTGTACCATTCAAGGGAGTTCCTTTGTGGGGCAGTGGGTTAAGGCTCCAGTGTTGTCACTACAGCAGCTCAGGTTGCTGCTGTGATGCAGGTTCCGTCCCTGGCCTAGGAACTTCCACATGCTGTGGTCATAACCAATAAATACATGAAGTGTGTAATTCAGTCGCTTTTGGTATATACAGAATGGTGCGACCATCACCGCAATCAACTTTAAACCATTTTTATCGCCTCAAACAGAAACCCCCTGCCCATTAGCAGCCACTCCCTATTTTCCAACCCTTTTCCCGTCCCCAGCAACCACCAGTCTACTTTCTGTCTCTCTGGATCTACCTCCTCTGGACATTTCACAGAAGTGGGGGGTCATACAGTATGCAGCCTTCTGCATCTGGTGGCTTTTACTTAGCATGATGTTTCCAAGGTTCCTCCCTGGAGCATGGATCAGTACTTCATGTCTCTGGCTGAATAATATTCCGTTGTATGGATATACCACGTTTTGTTGATCTTTCATCTGCTGGTGGGTGTTTGGGTGGTTTCCACTGTGGGCTCTGAGAACTTATGCGGCTGTGAACATTTGTGTACAAGTGTTTGTGTGGACATAGGTTTTCATTTCTCTTGAGTATATACTCAGGAGTGGAATTGCTGGATTAAATGGGAACCACGTTTAGTCTGTTGAGCTGCCAAACTGTTTCCCAAAGTGGCTGCACTGACCTGCATTCCCACCACAATATGGGAGGGTTCCAGTTCCTCCACAGCCTCATCGATACTTGTTACCGTGTTTTTCATTCTGCCCATCCAAGTGGGTATGAAAGTGGCCTTTCCCAGGGGTTCTGATGTGCATTTCCTGGTTGGCTGATCATGATGATTTCTTGAAGTGAATCATAGGACAAAGGTCTACGTGCCCCTCCCCCGACCTCTGCTGCCCTCTAGACGTGGGCAAGGCCGAAGTCTGGAGCCCAGAGGACCTCCAGGCTGCTGTCTGAGTCTGGGCAGTCTCCCAGGTCAGTCCAGATGCCCGGGGCAGCCCTCCATGTGGACGGGCAGCAGCGGGCAGCTTTGGGAGCTAAGCTCTAGGGACAGTCCTAGACCCCCTCACACGCATCACAGAGCCATGGCAAGGTCTCCCCTCTTTCCATCTGCTCCTCAGCTTTTGTGGGGGCAGCTGTTAACTTCTTGAAATAAAAGTGAGGCTCAGCGAGGTGACTTCCTGGCCCTGAGACACCGGCTGAGCCCCGTGCTAACTCAGGGGTCCAGAATGACTGAGACAAAGTCCCAGCCCAACACAGCCCACCCTATAGTGGGAGAGACAGATGGTACACAAGCAGACACACGTGTAAGACAGTTTCAGGCAGGGATGAGTGCAGTGAAGAAAAATAGAGAAGGAAAGGGGGAGTTGAGTGACAAGGAGAAGGGCTACAAATTTAGATGATGATGATAGTGCTGGACCGTTCTGTGGTGGTCACCAAGTGCCAGGTGCTGTTCGAAGCAGTTTCCACATATTACCAGGTGAAGCAGAGAGAAGGCCTCTCTGTCACAGAGAAAACAGATCACAACCCCCACCCTCAAACACGTGTGCTTCATGGGCCTTGAATTTAAACCAGAAAAGTAAGGAGCCATGTGAATAGTGGCATGAGGGTGCTCCAGAAATGAAGGCAGCAGGTGCAAAGGTCCTGGGGTGGAGTGCATTTGGTAGCTTCTGGGAACAGTAGGGAGGCCAGTGTGTTGGCGTGGGAGTGAAGGGGGGGTGCAGGAGGCGAGGTCAGCAAAGTTGGGGGGAGGTGCAGAGCAGGGTCAGCGACCTTCTAGGTTGACATGTTGGTAGAACTCAAGTTCTAACACGGGTCCCAGGACTCCTAGCCCAGTGCTCTCTCGGGGGCCACACACTCCTCTCTGTCACCCATGCTCTCTGCCCTACTCCCAGCAGAGAGCGCCTTGTAGGGGGATCTGTAGGTCTCCTGCCCAGAGGCTGAGAACAGGCAGCATGACTGTCCCCACTCTGGCCCAACGTCCGCCTTCACTGGAACCCAGGTCCGCCACATCCCGATTGTGTGGCATTGGGCAAGGCACCTATGTCTCGGTGCCGCAGTTCCCTCCTCTGCTGAGTGGGAAGCATCCCAGGACCCACCTCAGAAGGTCGCCGTGGGAATTGAAATAGCTGAGATAGACCCGGTGTTTAGACCTGCACCTTGTGAGGTGCTTAAGACATTTTGGCTTTTGTTATTACTTCATTTTTATTTTTATTCCTGGCCTATAATGTGTGCAGTGGGCAGGGGTAGGGGTGCTTAGGGCCAGCGTAACTTGGAACCAGGGATCATTCTGTCTGGGGGAAATGGGAGGGGGGAGAGGGTCCAGGGCACAGCCGCCAGGGAGGGAATATCAGCCCACCCAGCAGGTGGCAAGCCTGGCCCGGATGTCCAGTCTCCCCCTTGGTAGGGGCAGGTCTCTCCTGACCTTGTAGGTCCAACCCTAAGAGGATAAGCTAAGTAAGTGAACTTAAAGGCCGCCTCCTATGCGCCAGGCATGGTGCTGGGCAAAAGTGGAGTGGGGGGTGGGGAATGGAGCGGTCAGAATCACCGTTGTCACCTCCCCTTCCCACCTCCCCACCCGCCCTCGCAGATTGCAAGATTGCAGGCACTGTCTTGGGCTCCCAGCTCTTGCAGTAGTGCTGGGCTCCACGCTCAGAAGGGCCCACACTCTGTTTATGCTCGCTGTCACTGTCTGGAAAATCATCATCATTTCTGAACGAGGGGCCCTGCATTTTCATTTGGCACTGGGCTCTGTAAATTATGCATCCAGTCCTGGCCGACAAGGAGCCTGGAGGCCTTCCCCCAGGCCTTCCCCCCCACCCCCACCCCACTCCCACCCCACTCCCTTGCCAGAGCCAGCCAAATGGATTCTTGCTTGCTTTGGGGATCTGGAGGCATCATTTGCTGTGTCTAGTCTAATCAGGGGCCTTGGGAGCCTCCTTGGAAGGTCAAGAGAAGTGTCGATGCTTTAGAGGAAGAGGAGAGGCAGGAAGGAGGGGAGAGAGGGCCTGATGGTGTTTTAGCAGGGGGAGGTGGGAGGCGCATTGCCAGGGGCTGTGTCCCCTGAGTTTTTTAAATAAATTATGCCTCTGACTCCCAGGATCCCAGAACCTCCTGGAAAGGAAGGGAAGTACCACTTTGTGTGGAAAGCTTCCTCTGATGTTGTTTCACTCAATCATTATTATTACTGTTACCATTATCCTGTTTTGCACAGGATGAAACAGACTCCATAAGCAATGCTGATTGCTTGAGATCCTTGGTTTGTGGGAGGAGGGGGAGGAGACAGAGAAAGGGGAGAAGGAGGGCAGGGAAGAGGAAAAGGCAGTGGGAGGAGGGCGAGGAAGAGGCAGTGGGGAAGAGGGGATGGCAGAGAGCCTGGCCGCGGTAGGAATTTCTGGGCCCTGGTAACGTTTGCCTTTCTCCATGAAAACGATCAAAACCCTTCCGTTTGAAGGCTGCATTGATATAAAGAGGAACAGATTAATATTACATACGAAAACATCTCGTGCAGTCTAAAAGCTCATTGTCTTCCTTCTAATTATAGAAGAAATGAAAACATCGGGGAGGGGCTGGAGAAGCTGTGAGTGAGCTCGGAGTTCCGTGTCTCCTGTGTTTAATGGAGACGTCCACCCGGCAGGAGGAGAGGCAGAGGAGGACGAAGAAGAGAGGAGACAGGCAGAGGAAGAAGGGCAGGGTTGCTTCACGTGTTAGAGACACCGAAGCTGCAGTAGAACAGGATTGGCAGCAGCTGCGCCCCCCACGCCCCCACACTCCACCCCATCCCCACCCCCGCCCCCAGCTCAAGCCTCTGCAGCCCTGGGGCCACCTCGCCTGAGATCCACTCTCCCTGCCCGCCTGGCCTCACCTCTCCCTGGAAGCTTTATCTCCCCAGACTTCTTTGGTCTGACACGGCACCTGTCAGATCCAGCTCTGCCGCATGACCCTGTGTAGAAACGGCAGATGCTGAGAGGATTGGCCACCCCCTGCCCTTGTCCCCTCACCCCGTCTGTTCTAGAAGCCACTGCCCGCTTTCACAGACGGGACCTGTCTCTTCTTGGCTGGCCACACCTGGCGCGCAGCTGGCTGCACTGTTACCTTTTGCTGCCATTAACATGACTGTTTACTCCCAGTAAAGTGAACTTAATTTACGAGGCATTATGACTAATACCAGATGATTATGGCCATTAATATTTATGGTTTTTCACTCCCAGGAGGGGGCTTGGGTGCTAATTTGCACTCTTTGCTTCTTTTCTCAACGAGGCTTCCAATTTCCGCTGCTGTTCTGGGTTTCAGCCTCTTCGTTTCAAAGGGAAATATTGCACGGGGCATGTCCTTATTTCTGGATGATTCTCTCGTTTCACGCTCTTATTTCCTTCTGATCGGTAAGCAGCCTAGAAACATGCCAGATGCACTGGGGACCCACAGGTACTGGCCGAGGCCTGGGGTCATGGCTGTGAGGGGAAGATGGCTGCCTCCAGCTGCCAGGAGAGGCTGTGCTTCTGCCGGAGGAAGTGGAGGGGAGGGAGGCAGCAGGGAATGCCTACATTTGCCCAGAAACAGAGCCCCGTCGCAGACACCCACGCCTTCCTCTATCTCTAATCAAACATTTTCTGGTCTTTTTATATAAGATGGAATCTAAATCAACCCCTTCCAACACCCCATCTCTGGGTTGGTTGAACAAATGCAGGTGTTCGGGGGGCATCTGCCTTTGGGCCCCGGGTTGGAGAAGACGGATCCCACTCCTCCTTCTGGCCCTTAGGTTTTGGGGGCACCAGGGGCTGATGTTGCCTGAGCCGAGAAGAGAGATGTACTTGTCATTTTTCCATTTGAATGTTGCAAATGGCAGTGCGTTGCCATGGTCACCAAGGCGCTTCCTTCCCAGTGATGGAGAGCGTCCCGCCCAGGGGTCCCTGCACGGCCTCAACCATGCTTGTGCCCCATCTGCTAGGGCTGGATTGCTGTCTCAGTATGCCTTTCAGGGCCTGCATGTGAGGGACATGCCAGGAGGGCCCTGGGTTGGGATGGAGCCCTCGTATCCTGACTAAAGGGGCAGCTACCGTTCAGCTCCAGAAGTGGCTGCCATGCAGAAAAATGGGCCCAGTGCTGCCAAACCTTCCGATTATCTAAGGGAAGTGAGAAATTTGGATTATAGGCTCACTTCCCAAATATTTTTATTGTTGGCAGAGAAGGCGAGTCATAAATTTTTTAAGAACCATGTGGGCCAAACAAAACATGTTCATGGGCTGCCATCTTGTTTGGCGGCTCTGGCGGCCATTTTGTGATCGGAGCAGGACTGTCACTGACAAAATGGCGGCCTGGCTCCGCATCCTTTCGGGGTCGTGAGGTAAATGAATCCGAGAAGACCGCTTTGTGAGGAGACTGGGGGGCTGCAGTTGGGACGCCCATATTCCCAGAATAGACTTGGATTTAAGAACTAGAAATGGATCGGCTGCCTTATGTGTCTCGAAACCACCATTCCAGGTCCACCAGGTGGTATTGATCCAAGGTCAGGAAAAGGGCAGTGCATTTGCCGCCAACTTGCTGAGTGAGTTTGGGCGATGTTCTCCCCTTCCCAGTGTCTCCCCATCTGCACAGTGATGGGATGGAACCATTTTTGAGGGTCTTGCTGCTGCCGACTGACTGCCCCTCCTACGCCTATTCATTCTGTGTGACCCGACCTTCGTGCGGTGTAATGCCCAGGAACTCCCAGAGGTTTCACTGTCAAGAGTCCGCCTCTTCCATTCTATTCCTATCTTCTTTTCCAATGACCTGTTGAAAAATCTCTGTGATGGTCGCTGAACTGAGGATGAGGATAAAGCACTGAGTGGGACAGGCAGGATCCCTGCCCACGTGGGCTCACATCCAGCTGGTAGAGGGGGGAAAGACGGGGAGGGGTTGTCTGCATTTGTGCTTCTACCTGGCCAGATGCTAGGCTTGACTCATTACCTGGTTTGGTTTGGCTAGAGTTCATCTTTCTAGACTCAGCTGAGCTGTTACAGCCTCCAGGAAACTTTCCCTAACCAATTTCCCACCCCCTTCCACCTGCTGCCCTCGTGAGTCACCATTTGCTTCTGGTCAGTCTAAGTAAGGCATGGTTTTTCAACCTCAGCACTGTTGACATGTGGGTAATTCTATTTAGGGGGCTATTCTGTGCACTGTAGGATGTTTGGTAGCATCCCCGACCTCTGTGTACTAAATGCCAGTAACACCCCGGCACACCCACAGTTATCACAGCAAAAGTGTCTCCAAATGTCCCATGGAGGAAAAAAAAAAAATCACCCTTGGGTAAAAACTGCTGGTTTGAGACAATCATGATGGCTCCGTTCCTTTTTTCAGTGATGGCTTAGGTATGGAGGTGATGCCACCCATAAGATCTGCTGGGGAGTTGCTGGGAAGGTTTTCCTCTCTCTCAGAAAACAATAGGAAGATGAGAAGGACTTTAATCCTACTCTTGGGTGTGGTCGTGTCTTCATATGATGGCCAGAGCAGTGGCAGCCATCTTGGGTCTATGAGGTCAGTGAGCCTGGGAATGGAGCCAGTCCTCTGAGAATGGCAGACAGCTTGGATCCTTGATGACGCTGTTGTGAATTGTTGTGAATGATAGGGTAGCTCTATCCCAGGACATTTTGTTATGTGGGATTATAAATCCCTGGCTTGTTGGAGCCTCTAGAGTTAGTATTATACTTGAACCAAGAGCATTTCTCACTAATAAACCGTAAGTCATACTTCAGACCGTACCGCATATATCAGCTTCCTCAGAGAGATCGCCTCTGCCCCCCACCCCCATAGAAATTAGGTCCCCTTTATTATTCGGAACTTTTCTTTGGCGGCGTTCATCCCAGTTTGCGGATATTTTGGTTCATCTTCCTTCACTAGTCTGTGAGCTCCGGGAGACAGGGAGGCCGTTTTATCTTTTCTTCCCCTGTACCCAGCAATTAACATGGTTATTGGCATGTAGAAGGCACTCCATAAATTTTTGTTGAATGTTAATGAATGAATGTGAATTAGAGGGATGGCTGGAGACCTGAAACGGTGTGTGTTTGCAGCTTTGCCTGTACATGGTGGGAAGTTCTTCTCAGGTCTGCAAACTCCAAAGCTGAACCTGGAACTTCAGAAGTGAAGGGAAGACCCCTGAAAAGGGTCCCATTTGGCACCAAGGAGAGAAAGCCTGTGAAATCGCATCATGCAGTTGCTTCACAAGGCAGTAACTGGTCTTCTTCCTCAGACCCCAACACCAGTGTTGTCTGAGAAGTGTCTCTAGGGCCACAGTGCAGGGAGGCAGGCAGCATGTCAGGCATTAGGACAGCATCCAGAAAAATAGCACAGATTTAGCCTAGAATCCCTGGGTGGGTGGGGCCCTGAGAAAAGAGGCTTGGCTTTGTTCAAGTGAAATCTGATGAAATGTGGAGAAACATTAGAACAGAGGCAGTGAGGGATGCCCTGGCTCAAGCCCCCACTAGGACAGTGACAGGGACAGTGAGCTGGGAATGCGTGGTATAGATGGGGAAACCAAGGCCTACAGAGAGCGAGGAACTTGAGTGGGATGCCCTAGCAAGTGGCCCCAAGTTGGCCTGGGCAAGTCCCTTGTACTGTGATGTAGCAGAAAGCATCGCACACTATGTGACCTTGGGCAAGTCATTTCCTTTCCTCTGAGCCTCCATCTCTTTGCCTGGATAATGGAGGTGATGCGATGTTGCCTTCTGCACTCCGCAAGGCTGCTGCGTGGCTTCAGTACCTGGACACTGGATGTTGCCTGGTCATCACACTGGCTCCTTTTCTCATCAGTGGTAGGGGTATCTGGAAGGGCTTCCTGAAGGAGGAATCCTAAGATCATCGACTCTCTAGAACAAGCCCTCGGGTGAATTGTTGGGGTTTGGGGTTGAAATCCTGTCTTGAAATCCTTCCTGGGAGTTCCCACTGTAGCTCAGCAGAAACGAACCCAACTAGTATCCATGAGGATGTGGATGTGATCCTTGGCCTCACTCAGTGGCTTAAAGATCCCGAATTGCTGTGAGCTGAAGTGTAGGTCGCAGGTGAGGCTCCACTCTGGTGTGGCTGTGGCTGTGGCTGTGGCCGGCAGCTGTAGCTCCAATTCAGCCCCTAGCCTGGGAACTTCCATATGTGTGGATGCACCCTGCACCCCCCAAAAAAGAAAAGAAATCCTTCATGAGACATCCAGGAAGGCAGCATGGAGCTGCCCAAGCTGGGGACATTTTCTCATTTGTGTGTTCCCCCTTCTAACTCTCCGTTGTCATGGAAATGCTTCTCTTGGTCTTTTAAACAAATGGTTTGGTTGGGACATAATTCACACGGCATAAAATTCACCCATTTAAAATGTGTAATTCGGTAGTTTTTAGTATATTCACAGTTGTGCAGCCATTGCCACAGCCTAGAACATTCTCATCATCCCCTCAAGAAATCCCACACCCAATAGCAGTCACTCTCCATTTCTGCTTTCCCTCGGCCCCTGGCAGCCACTTAACTGCTTTCTGTCTGTATATAGGTTTACCTCTTCTAGGCATTTCATATTGATGGAGTGTCATATGCTATGCGGCCTTTTGTGTCTGGCTTCTTTCACTTCGCTTGGTTTTCAAGGTTCCTCTGTGCTGTAGCCCGTGCTAGTCCTGCAGTCCTTTTTATGGACGAATAGTATTCCATTGTATGGATATGCCACATTTTGTTTATCCTTCAGCAGCTTGTGGGCATGTGGCTTTTGTCTGCTTTTTGGCTATTGTGACTAAGGCTGCTATGAACGTGCATGTATGAGTATTTGCATGGATGGTGGTTTTCAGTTCTCTTGGAGTAGAATTGCCGGCTCGTGTGGCATCTCTGTTTAACGTTTTGAGCAACTGCACTCTTGGTCTCCTTCTTTCCCCCAGATTGTGGGGTGTAAGTCAGATCAGTGCTGCCCTTGGGGATCAAAGCTTTTACCTCATAGCCTGGCGTTCCCAAGGTCTCTTCCTCTACTCGAATATTCTAAGGGATCCTCAGTCCACAGTACGATGTGGGGGCTTCGGGTCTGCCCCATCCAGGCTGTGTGATCTCGTAGGCAACTCAGCCTCTCTGAACCTCTATTTCCTCACCTGCAACACAAGGGAAAATGCCGTTCCTGGCTTGAAAGATAATCACGACCGTCAAACCGAGGGACTGTGTGTGAGAATTATTTGTGAAAGCTGAAAACAGCTGGAGAGATGTGATTTATTCATCCAGCATACATTTATCAAGAGCCTGTTGTTTGCCGGGTACTGTGTTAGGTGATGGGGGTAGAATTGTGATCAAGGCAAAGAAATGGCCTGTCCTCTGAGATCGTACACTCTGGCCTTTTCATATTGTGGCCCGCCGCTCTATAATCTTGAGCAAACCGTGCTTCCTTTTCTCAGGCCTCAGTTTTACTGCCTGTGAAATGGCTGCGCTGGCTCCACCCAGCTCCAGTAGAGTTCCCACTTCTCCTCGCAGCCCATTAGTAAAATGGGTGCAAGGGTACCACACAACCTGAACTCCCAAACTCCAGGGAGCATCTTCAGGGGGTGAGGAGAGTGGGCTCTTCCTGGCTGCTCAGAGCAGTAAAAGACGGTCCATCTAGCGTGGGCATGTGGCCTGGGGGGAGCTGCCTCGCTCCCCACCTCCATGTCTCTGGGACTTAATGACACCTCCATCCCCAGGCAGCTCCCAGCCCAGCTGGCACGATCTGCTGGCACTTTTCTCGTAAGGGAACCAGCCTGGTGGTCCCGACCTGGCTGCTGGGCCATGCCTGAGAAAGGGGCGCCCCGCGAACGTGCGTTCCTCAAAAAGAACAAAGATGTAGGCAGCAGAGTCTAAAATAGACGTGGAAAAACACTGTTTTTTGTTTTCCCTCTGGAAGGGTGGCTGAGTGATCCACGGCAGGGGACCCAGAACGTCTGTGTTGGAAACACTGTTATTATAAGACAGCCAGAGGAAGGAGCCAGGAGCTGAGGGGCTGATGGAAGGCACCACCACCCCTGTATGTTCTCTAGCCTGGGGTGCGGCCCCGAGAGAACCCTGAGTCAGACTTGACGTCAGGGGTGATTCTCACTCCTACTCCCCCCCACCCCTGCTGTCTCGGACCATGTCACTTGCCCTGCTCCACAGTCTTCTGTGGCTCCCTAGTACCCTCAAGAGAAGCCAAAGGACTTAAGGCATTCAAGGCCCTCCAGGTTCTGGTCCCATATGATGTTGCTTTTGCTTCTTCCCATTCCAACTATGTCTCAGCAGTCTTAGATCTTGGCCTATGTTTTCATGCCTTTGCTCACCTGGCACTTTTACCTAAGAATGAATGCCTGATTAAAGCAAAAAAAAAAAAAAAAAATTGCTCTGCCCCACTCCCTACATCCCAAACAAAAGATACTTAGAGGCCTTGGCTTGAAGACTTGGATCGTGAGCACAGAGACTCCCAGAGGCTGCATGTAGCCACATAAATGAATGAAGAGGGCAGACAGGAATTCTCACCTCTCTCCAAAGGGGTGGCCACTACTCAGCCCCCCTCCAGTTGCTGCTCCGTCTGCAGGAATGTGTAGGTTGATCCTCCAGTTTTGCAAGAGGAGTTGAAAATTGGGATTTTAAAATGAAATCTCCCGAATTTTATGAATGTTCGCAACTAATTCATTTTTTTGGAAACACTATTTGGACCAAACAAAACTTACTGGGGGCCAGATTCTATTTACAGACCACGAATTTTCCATTTCCTTCTCCTTGTTACAAACAGAAGAACCTAAGTCCCAGTCTGTGTTATACATGGTATAGATATATCTGACTCTATCCTTGAGGTCGCAGTGAGTGCTTTCTCGTCGGGTGCTCTTGATAGTGTCTCTCTGAGGAGGTGAGGAAGTCGGGCTGTGGTTATCAGGGGAAGAACTTTCTAGGAAGTGAGAAGAAGAGGAGGAAAGGGCCCGGTCTGTTCCAGGCACAGCCACAAGGCTAACGGGCTAAGAAAGAAGGAGAGAAGGAGAAGATGAGGCAAGAGGGATAACCAGGTCCACATCTATTCAGAGCCAGTAGGAGCCTGAATTCAACTCAGGATGAACAGCTAAGATGACAAATCGATGAATGAATGAATGGATTCCAAACTGCTCTCGCTGGAATATTCACATTTGGTGCAGGAGTGTGGGTGTGGCTGCTTTGTCATAGATGCTGGAGTCTTCAGAATTATCCTGGAAGACAGTGGTCTGGGTAACATTCCGAGGTCACCATCTTTAGCCGTTAGTAGTGGTGCTTGGTTAGAAGCCTCAGGTGGAGCAGAGGTGGGTGTGTGAGGGAGACAGACAAACCGGGAGGAACCAAGGCAGAAAGCGATGGCACTCACTAGAATACCCATCAAGTCCACTACCCTCATCCTGGCAGGCCAGGGACCCCAGGCCTCCACAGGGGGGACTCTGAGTTCACCGGCGCACCCGTGAGACTTCTGAGCACCATGTCCTCAGGACCCCTGCAGCAATCGCTGGTGAACCCAGTGGTGACAGTGTGTGGCAGGCCTGCTTCTGTCCTTGGCCTCACTGGGCCTTTGAGACTATTTTCTGCCTTGATTCAGGGACTGGCATCCCAGCTGCCGGCAAGCGAGTTGGGTGGGGTTGCCATGGCGACCCTCGGGCCTGGATTCCCAGAGATGCTCCCTGCATCCTCCGGAGCCTGCCACTGCTGATTGCTGGGGGAGAGCGTGACTCACCGTTAAATATATCACGGCTGTCCCAAATTGGCTGCTCAGCCCCAGCAGCCGGATGTGGGGACAGGCAGCATCTGGGGGTGTGTGGAGTTGGGAGGCTGAGAGGCACGACCTTCTGTGTGTCTTCGGAGCCTTCAGCTCCTGTCACTCCTAGGTGTTACCTTCGCCAATCCCTGCTCGGATCTCCTGCCTTTCCCAATCTGGGTTTCAGTCCCAACTCTGTCACTTGTTAGCTGAGTGACCTTGAACAAGAAGCTTGAATTCTCTGGGTCTCAGAGTCCTCATCTGTAAAATGGGCGTGATGGGAGTGCCAGTTCTCGAGAACTGTGGAGGGTCTGAGCTTTAGCTTCACTTGCAAGCCAGCAAGTGAGCCTGCCGCAGTATCATGGATGCTGTCAGGAGACATGAGACCCCTGGGTCAGAGACAAAGGACCTTATTACTCACAGCACAACAGGCAGCATGAACTTGATGTTCACATCAGCCCTCTTTGCCCCCAGGCTCCTTGGGAGCAGCACCACAAGGCCACCCAGGTAGATGCTGCACCACCAGGTTTTGCTACAACTGAGGATGCCTGAGCTTAGGAAACCCCCAGTCTTGTAAGAGGGCTACAGGCAAACCTGCCCGGCCTGTGCCCTGCAGGGAGACTCTACCTTTATTATACTGATCAGGAAACAACTCTTTCTGTCCCAGAGGGAGATGTTATTTCTGTCTTCCAAGGCTGCTTGCTGTACAGACATCCTTGGGAGAGTCCAGGACCAAGCTCTCGTTGCCTCTTGCTCAGAAGACACACAGACATTGACCATGGAGAACGGTCTCCCAGCATCAGCCCGCAGGGTTATTGGAAGGAGCAAAGGTTCCTACATGTAAGATGCTTTGCACAGCACTTGAGAGAATAAGCACTTAATAATGGTAGCAGTTATCGTTATGATTCTCAGCTTTTAGCCCTCTCATAATCTCTTTAACTAGTAGGAAGACAGAAGACTCTTGCTCCGTGACTTCCCTGGTTGGGTGACTAAGAAAATCACAGCTTCTCTCCCTTCTAACTAGTACATACCCATTTATCTCCTATGCTCACGAGGCCTTAACCACCCCCAGTCTCCACCCCCAGCTCCCCCCCCTGACTTCTCCAGGTTCTTCTTTTAAATGGCTTTATTGGGGAATAATTTATGTACCATAATATTCCTTCATTTTACGTGTACAATTCAATACTTTTTAGTAAACATGCGGCATGGTGCAGCCGTTGCTATAATCTGATTTCAGAACCTCACCCCAAAAAAGCTCAGGCCTACTTGCGTTCACTCCCCATGCCCACCCACGGGCCCAGGCACCCATTAATCTACTTTTTGTCTCTGTGGATTCGCCTCTTCTGGACAGTTCATAAAAATATGTTGCCTTTTGAGTCGGCTTCTTTCACTTGGCATGATGTTTTAGGGGTTCGTCCATGGCACAGCTGTGTATCAGCACCTTATTCCGTGTTATTGCTGAGTAGTAGCTCATGCTGTGGATAGACCAATTTGTACCCAGTCACCTTCACCGGGTTCCTAAGAGAATTTTCCAAGATAATGCCGATGAAAGCTTTTGGGGCGCGTCCGTTTTGGACACTGACTGTTGTTGCTATGAACCCTCTGTTGGCACTCCTTGGGCCTTGGCCTGTCATTGTGGCCCTTTGGGGAGTTCTAGCCAGCGTAAAAGAAGAGAGGGACAGTTTGGCAGACAGAGTCTTAGAGACTTTTAAAACCACATAACAAACCCACTTCCATGAAAAGCAGGCAAACCCACTTCTGTGGAGCCAGTCCAAGCCCTAGAGAGAGAGGCGTTCATGGCGATTTTATAGTCTGGACTTCCCCCACTCTTCGCAGCTCCATCTCCATGGCAGCTCCACATGATCATTAGAAGAGCAGGAGAGGTTTCTGGTGCTTTCCTGTACAATGGCCTTATTTCCTTTGATATTCCAAATAGGACTCTAGCTACCAGAGAATTCCATGAAAAATATCGAAAATCCTGGGAGTTCCCATTGTGGCTCAGTGGTTAATGAACCCAACTAGGATCCATGAGGATGCGGGTTCAATCCCTGGCTTGCTCAGTGGGTTAAGGATCTGACATTGCCGTGAGCTGGAGTATAGGTTGCTGATGCTGCTCGGATCCAGCATTGCTGTGGCTGTGGTGTAGGCTGGCAGCTGTAGCTCCGATTTGACCCCTAGCCTGGGAGCTTCCATATGCCGCAGGTGGAGCACTAAAAAGCAAAAAAAAAAAAAAAAAATCTCAAATCCTGAATTAAAAGAAAACTTCTAGTCACCTTTGCCACCTTCACCCCCAACTATGTAGGATTTGGGGGTGTGTTGGTTAATAGAGGATTCTGTCTCAAGTAGGGAGGAGGCCAAGGCTATTCTTAGCTATTCTAGTTGATGAGACTGGAGAGAGATGGGGGAAAGTCAGCAGGGGGAGTTTTCTGGCCTGATTTATTGGCCTTTTTTCAAATAACCAGGCCTCTCTGTTGTTATTAAAGTCCTCCATCTGGATTTGGGGTCCCTGCAAGACTCAGGAAATGCTTTCCAAGTTGGTTACCTACTGTTCTGGTTATCCACTGTTGCATAACACACCAGCCCAGAGTTCCCATCATGGCTCAGTGGAAACAAATCTCACTAGTATCCATGAGGATGAAGTTTCAATCCCTGGCCTCACTCAGTGGGTTAAGTATCTTGCACAGCCATGAACTGTGGTGTAGGTCACAGACACAGCTCGGATCCCACAATGCTGTGGCTGTGGTGTAGGACAGCAGCTATAGCTCTGATTTGACCCCTAACCTGGGAACCTCCATATGCTGTGGGTGCGGCCCTAAAAAGACAAGGAGGAAACAAAACAGAACAAAAAACCAAGCCAGCCCCTAAACTTTCTGGCTTGAAACAAAATCAATCATTTGTTCGTGAGTCTGCAACCTGTGCAGGGGCGGGTGGGGCTTGTTCATTTCCACTCGACACATGCTGTCCACTGGGGCAACTCCATGGGGCTCACTCACAGTCCAACTTGGGGGGTTGCTCTTGGCTCTCAGTTCCTCTCCATGGAGTAGCTTGAGCTTCCTCACAGCATGGTGGCTGGGCTCCAAGAGTCATCATACCAAGAAAGAGGAAGTGAGAGATGCTAGCTTCTCAGGGTTCGGGTCCTGAGATTGGCACCCCTTCATTGCTGCCACACTCTACTGAACAAGCAATTCCAGAGCCCAGATTTGGAAGGAAGGGACATAAACCTCACCCCTTAGTGGAAGAGCGGTTAAGAATGTGAAGGTGCTGTGTTTAACACCGCTGGCAAGTTCGTGGCACGTCAGTAGGTCGAGAGGTTTTGGAGGAAGATGCTCCGTGGGACGATTAAACCCTAAGAGCCTGTCCCGGAACAAGACGTTCCTTGCCACCAACGTTGGCTCGAGCCAACTTTCCTTTTGCCTCATTGGCCAAGAGTGCTGCCGGTCCTTACCCTGGCTGTTCTGTGCCCTGCCTTCCTGAGGGGCTGTGTACTTGGAAACCCAGGCTTCCCAGCTAGTGTCCTCTCAGAAGTTGGGGAGGGGGGGACACACCAGTGTGTCGGCAGGCCAACATGCGCCTGGCTGCTCCAGGCCCCTGAGCACCTGCTTTCGTGGAATCCAGAGATTTCCTCTCCAAACTCATCTTTCCTTGCTTTTCACCAGAGCGCTCTGGCTGGCTTCCAGGAAGATACCAGCAGGGAAGCAGAACCCCACCCTGAACTTGGGGTGATGCAAGGGTACCCTTGTTGTTTAGATGATCTAGAATCCTTTTTTCTTTTTTTTTTTTTTCCCAGGCCCTGCCCCGCAGGCCTGTCCTTATCTGCATGGCTGTCTTAGCAGCACACACTGCTTGTGCCAGTGTCCTTAGAGGATCTTTTCTTGGATCTGGGGTGTGAAGACCAGTGTTTGGATGCTGTCTTCGGCTTTAGTGGCTGTGGGGCATCCGGCAAGGCACTTGACCTCTCCGGGCCTCAGTTTCCTTTTCTGGTGGCAGGAATACCATTCATCGACACGGCGAGGCTGAAGTGGGCAGTGTACTCAGCACACTCCACACAGCGCCTCGCCCGTAAGAGCTGCTCAGTTCATGGTTACTGTCATTATTATGAATGATTATTTTCTGCATCATAATGGTCTTGTGGAAAAGGGAGTCAACCCCAAGGGAAGCCAATTTTACCTAAGATCTCTATTGTTTACAAAGGAATAATCCCTGGTTCTTCTCTTCATCCTTGAAAAACCATGTAGTTGGAGCAAGATTTCACTGCACAGATTTTTATCTTGAGCTCCAAAAAGTTCTCACTGTGTGTGTTTGACTGCCTCAAGGAAACAGCATGCTTTGCCTCCAGTCACAAAAACACACCAGCTGGGTTTTGTTACTGCAGTGACTTGGACACACAGCCAGCAGAGAAACTGCCCAACCCCAGTGAGAAGCAGCGTTTGCTTTTCCTGGAGAGAAAGATCCACGGGCATTTCAGAGCTCTCTGGCCCAGTCAGAGTCCTGGGAGTCTGTCTGGAGACCTGGAATTCATTTGTTCTCCAAAAAAAAAAATCTCTATTTAGTGTCTACTATGCACCAGCCCCTAGCTAGGCTCCAAGGATGCAGTCATGAAGAAGAAGAACCAAACCCCCATAGCTCAGGAAGTTTACATTCTAGAAAGCAGAGAAGAACAAAAACAACAGGACACAGATATATAATACTTATCCATAGATGTAACATGTCAGGAGTCAGGGCACAGGTATTGATGGGAGATGGGTGCCATTTGAAATAGGTCAGGGTATGCCATCTGGGGGATGTGACACTTAAGCAGAGACCGGAAAGAATTGAAGGAAGGAGATGGAGGGTGGTGTGTGGAGATGGAGGGTTCTAGGCAGAAGGAACATCCAGTGCAAAGGCCCTGAGGCTGGTGGGTGCCTGGTGTGTTCCAGGAGCAGCAAGAAGGCCAGGGTGGCTGGAGCAGGATGAACGAGGGGAGGAGGGTCCAGGCCACGCAGGCCTTGTGGACCTTGTCAGGTCCTGGGCTTTTGTTCCGAGTGCTTTGGGAGACGTGGCAGTGTTTTGAGCAAAGAAGAGTGAACTGGCCTGGTTTAGGTTCTAACGGGATCCCTCTAGATGAGTGTGGGACATGGACTGTGGTTATTGTGGAGATCAGGACAGAAGCAGGAGGAGAGTGAGGAGGTGATTGCAATAGTCTAGGCAGAAGAGGATGGAGGCCTGGCCCAGGGGGCACCTGTGGGGGTGGGTGGTGACAGGTAGGTATGCTCTTGGAGGCAGATCTGACAGGTCTCACCAACCCATGTGATACTCTGAGATTGCCTGTCACTGATGGTTCAATGTGCCACCTATCTCCAAGCTCAGCCCACAGCCTGTAATAGCATCATCTGGCCTCTGCCCACCTGGCAAGACGGGGGGTTGGGGGCTCACCTGTCCAGGCCCTGGTGACCAAGGCACCAAGCGAGGCCCACCCTGGCTTCCCCCAGGTGGTGTCTCAGAGAGAATTCTGGACTGGAGACCCCTACCATGTGTGACACTCCCCGGCTGTGTGACCTTAGACAAGTCCCCTCCCTGCTCTGAATCTCAGCTTCCCTGTCCGTAAAATGGGAATTATGAAACCAACCCTGCTACCTCCTAGGGTTGTCGTGAGCAGTGAGGTGCAGGCTGGGCACGAGCTTTGAAGACAGTGAGGGGCGATGCTCGTGAAAAGGTTCCACTCATGGAAATCATTGGTGGTGCCATTTAGTCACTCCTGCTGTCCTGGGGGCTGTTGGAAACTTTGACCTTGGTTCAGGTTGGGCCATGGCCTTGCTAAATCCTACATGTCTCACTTTTTTTTGTAAATTGCAGTATAGTTTATTTGTAATATTAGTTTCAGGTCTAGAACATTGTGAGTCTATGCTCTTATAGATTATATTACATTTAAAGTCAATATAAAATAGTGCTTGTGTTCCTCAGGCAGAGCCTTGTATCTTATTTGCTTTCTACCTCGGTGTTTATGCCTCTTGATCCCCTCTCCTCCCCTCCCCCAGTCTCCCCCCAGTAACTACTAGTCTGACCTCTGTGTCTGTGAGTCTGTTTCCGTTTCATTATATTGATGCATTTATTTCATTTTTTAGATTTATAAGTGAAAACACACAGTAGCAACATCTCTCCCTTCGAGGTAGTGGCTCAAAAGCCTGGGCTCGGTGGACAGAGCTGGGCGGAGCTTCTAGCTCAGTGCTCTGAGGTCCCGTTGCCAGAAGAGGCAGCTCAGAAACAAGATGATCCCCCCGGTTCGTGGCCAGACCAGGCTTCCAGGCTGGTACCCGTTCCTGCCCTCGCTCACCAGAGGCCACGTTCCCAGGGGCAGGCCTGGCCCAGCCTCTGCACCCCAGTGACCTCGTCACTGTCCCCTGGGAGTGGCTAAATGTGGGACTGCGGGTTTGCTGTTCCTTTTCTCTGAGCTTCCCCCATCTCTCCCTGAGGAGAACTGGGACAGGGTCCCTCGGGCCAAGAGAAGCCTGGACGACTTCTATTTTTCGAGACTCCTGGAATATTAATTTATTTTTTTTGTAGAGCTCCCAAATGAAGACATCCCAAAAGTTATGGTACATTTAAAATATTAAATTGAACGCCTTTGTGCTTTTGACCTGCACACACCATGTATGTGTGAGGCTTATAAGATAACTGCAGGATTCGTTTTATGTACTTATCTATTTATATTTTAAATTTATGCTATTCTCCAGGCGTGAACAAGTAATGGGATGCAAGGGTGGTGTGGTTTGACGAACACAATCTTTTCTTGTCGCTGTCCCTGTGTCCCTATTTGTGTATGTAACCCATTTAGAGTTAAGGTCAAAATTCTAAAAATATTGGGATGTCAGTTTTTTTGAATAGGTGATATATTTTCTTGATATGAAAGCCAAAGTGTTCCAAAGGGCACACTGTGAAAAGTCCTTCTCCTGCCCCTGTCCCCAGGCCTCCTCCCCAGAGGCAGCCGCTGTTACCAGTCTTCTGATCTCTTCCAGAAACAATTTATCCACAAACAAGTACATCCAAATCCATGTACGTGTAGATCCTTTTTCCTTTGTATTATTGAAGTAGGGGCTGGTTACACACTTTGTTCTTGCTCTGTTTCTTAACACCTTTCATCAGGGATTATGCCCTAGTTATGCATATTGAGTCACTTTTCTCTTTTTTACAGCTGTGTAGTATTCCATTGTGGCTGGCTCACTATTGACTTAACTTTTCCCCTCTTGGTGGACACTGTGGTTTTTTTCCAAACTTTCTGGTCTAATAAGCAATGGTGCGGTGACTATATCTTATAAACTTATGTCTATATCATAAAAACTTTTGTTTAAGACATTCGTGGATCGTTAATTCTGGGCAGAATGGCTCCTCTTATGCACCACCCTGCCCCCTTTCTGGAAGCTGAGGCTTGATTAAGGACAGCATCACAAAGTGGAGGAAGAACATTCCAGGCAGAGGGGACTGCAGTGCAAAGGTCCTGGGGCAGAAATGAGCTCAGTCTATTGGGAAATGGCAAGAAGGCTGTTGTGGCTGAAGTGGAATGTGTGAGGAGGAGAAGAGATTTAAGAGGACTTCAGTGGGCAAGCGATCCATGGTGAGGCAGGAGGAGGTGAATGAATGAATGAAGCCATTCATTCAGTGACAGCTGAAAAGACATTATTTTCCAAGAGACAGGCATGGCCCTCCCCTGACCTCTGGTGGCTTTGAAGACTGGTGGCCTCTCCCCTCTTGAGTCTCCTAGACCTTTCCCCAGGGTCACCCACAGAGAGGAAAGAGCCCAGTGCCCTGTCACAGGGCTAGAACCCACCAAGGCCTTCGGTGGACTTGGCTTTGGCCTTTCCCAGTGTCCACACTGGCTTGAGCCAAGCATGTTTTTAACAGGATGGGAACTCGTGGGGTGCTGGGGTGGACTCACCCTATAACAACCTCTGCCACCTTTGCAGGGCCAGCCCCTCTGCCTGAGATCCATCTTCGCAGACCACCAAATAGCAGTCGCCTCCTCGTCCCTGTCCCCACCTCTGCCTACCCTACCCATCTCCTCACTGTTTAGAGCCACCACGAAGCCTGGTGGTTTCAAAGCCAGGCTTCCCAAGTGAAACCCGGCTCTGCACCAATAAACTGCCAGCCACGAGTCCCACGGCTCATAGGGTGAAGGCAATAATAGCACCCGTCTTTCAGGGCTGGAACAAGATGCAGAAAATGTACAGGAAGCCCTCTGAGCAGGGCCTGGCACACAGAGGGCTCAGAAAGTCGGTCACTGCTTTTCTACCCAGTGCTTTAAATCCTCTGTCCTTTCATTCACTGCTTGCGTGTTGTCCAGCTCCCCGTCTGAACCATGAGTGCGGGAAGGGGGTGTTGCCAGTTGGGTTCAGCCCTGTGCCCCCAAGTGATATTTAAAGAGACCCTGAAGGAGGAGCCAGAGTCATCTTGGGCAGGAGGAGTAGGGAGAGAGCAGAGCTTATGCGTGGCCCCCTGGGAACACGGAGATGGGGGCGGTGGGGAGGCCAGAAGGGGAGTGGGGAGTGGGGATGAGAGAGGAGGAAGGGTGGTGGGAGCCAAATCTGCAGGGCAGTGACACATTCAGATCTTGTAGAAGATTCTGGTCTTGGGATTCTATGGGAGTAGGGGGTCAGAGGAGAAGAGTGTGAGCAGAGCCAAATCAGGACACGATTGCCTTCTCAGGTCAGTCGGTTGGTCGGGCTCTCCTCTATCTGCCTCCTTCCTCCTTTTTCTTTCCCTCTTCTGCTCTTCCTTCTCTTTTCGTCTTCTCTTTCTCTTTTTTCTTCTTTTCTCTTCTCCTCCGCCGTCCCCTTCCCTCCCTCCCCACCTCTTCCCGAGAACAGCACCGTAATTCATCTTCCCCACCCTGGCTGGCCCTGGCGCCCTTCCTCTGGCACAGCTCATTATTTTAATTAAACTCTGGGATCTGTTTTACTAACCTGACATCTTGCTTAGGGAAACCAAAAGAGGAGCTGCCCGGGGCCAAGGAAGGGGAGTTGCCAGGGGATCGTGGAAAGGTTGCCATGCCCCATCGCAGGCAGGCACCCTGCTTACCCAGCACACCCCTTAAAGGGGCAGCTGAGCACAGCAGTTAAGGTTTGAGGTCTGGCTTGGCCTCAAAGCCCCATTGCTTGCTCAGGCAATCCCTTTCCTGATCCATAAAATGAGGTATTAATAGCTCTTCTCTCGTAGGGTTTTGCGAGGTTTAAGTGAGTTAACACAGTACTTCTCAGACTGAGGGTCATAAAATCAATTTAGTGGGTCACAACCACCAATGAAAAAACAAGGACAAAAACACGCCTGTGTGTTATTCAAAGGATCTGCGTTTTGGGCGGAGCGTCTCTTTCAGGGCTGGCATGCTCTCTGGGTTGTTTGCAAAGTGTATCTCTTACTCCGGCTCCGCTTCTAGAAGCCTTGAAAGCTATAATTAAAACACTTAGAAAAGTTCATACAGTAGGTGCTCAAACTGTGGCTGCTGATGTTTTCTTGCAGAAGCAAGAAAAGACTCCCTGTTGGTTTCTCTGAAATATCAGTGGGACCCCATTTTGCATCTGGGGAGACTGAGGCTCAGAGAAAGAAGAGGCTGCCCCAAGGCCACTGGTCCAAGGAGAGCGGCAAACCCTGGCCTGGTCACCCAGTGATCTCGTCTCTCCAGCACCAACACCCTCACCCTCCCCAGAGGGGAGGAGGCTGCAGTTTGTCTGCTCTCTCCTGGGCCTTCTAGAAGAAAATCCCATATGGGGCAAAGGAAGATGGGGTGCCTGGTGCAGGGCTGTGAGGAGGGGGCGGCCAGTGTGGCAGGGTCTGCGGCCAGGTGGGGGGCTCTCAGGAGGAGTCTAGGAGGCCATGATGGCCCCATGGAGAGGCTAAGAGACAGAGAGGCTGAGAGACGGAGAGGCAGAGAGGCGGAGAGGCAGAGAGGCGGAGAGGCGGAGGCCTGGGCCCCAGCGTGGTTCTGCCGGGCAGGGCTGTATCCTGAGGGCTCTGAGAACCTTTTGGAAGCTCACCACTCAGATGACTCAAAAGTGTTCCCATGAGTCTGTGATTGTGATTCTGAGAAGTCTCCTCAACTTCCCCACTGGGAAAGGCCTTGTGTATACATTCATCCAGCAGACATTTATTGAGCACCTCCTGGGTACCGGGCAGCTGGGAACACACAGGGCATCAAGGCAGGCACCATCCCTGCCCCCTCATTCTGCTGTATGAGACAATTGACAAGTCACAAAAGAAAGAACTGAGTGCTTTCAGAACCCTGAAAGCGACTTGGGGTGACAAGTGGGGGGGCTGCTTTATCCAGGTGGATCCGAAGTCCTCTCTCTAGAGGTGACAGCAGAGATGGGAGCTGAAGGGTGAGGAGGAAAGAGACCTGTTGGGAGCTCAGGGCCCTGAGGCTGGAGCGAGTTGGGGCCCTTGGAAGAGCAGCAGAGAGGCCAGCGTGGCTGAGCCGTGCGAGTGATGGGAGGGAGGCGAGGAGGGGTGGCAGCTGGAGCCAGACCAGGCAGGGCTGTGAGGTCATGCCGAGGCCACTGGCTTTTATTCCAAGTGCAATGGGACACCTCTAGGGGCTTTGGAGCAGGACAGTGACAGGATCAATGTATGTTTTTAAAAGATCATTACGAGGGGAAACTGGACTACAGGGATGAGAGAAGCCACTGCCCTGGTCCTGGGGTGGGTACTCAGGAACCTGGACGGGGGTAGAGAGAAGGCTGAGACTCTGGACTGGGTCTGAAGGGGGCGCACAGGATTTGCTGATGGGCAGAGAGCAGTCCAGGAGGGTGGCTCCCAGGTTGGTGGCCCAAGGATCTGGGAGGATGGGGGTGCCACTTGCCAAAACAGGAAAAATCCAGCAAAGAGCAGGTGGTAGGGATCAAGAGCATTGGTTGGCCTTGTTAAGTTCGAGATGCCCGTGGGACACCCAAGTGTCGAAACGAACCTCCTCCCGCCAGCCAGGCCCCACCAGCCCAGGTGGTGGGTGGAGGGGAGCCCGCCTTGCAGTGGAGATGAATTCCCATGACCCAGTTCTGTCTTCCTGTGGCTATCTGGGGCACCTGGACTGCAGGCCCTGGCCCCTCAGAGCCTGTCCTGCATGCATCCCCCTGCCCCCGCTGCTGGCTTCTCATCTCTGGACGCTGCTGCCCAAGAACACCAAGGGAGGGAAACCAGGGCATCCCTCTCCACCGGCCCTTGGGTAAGCTCTGAATTCCCTGCCTTCGCTCTTGCTGTGCCCTCTGCGTAGAAGTCCCTTTCCCTCCTTAACTCTCACACATCCATATTCTTTCCATCCTTTTCTGTCAAGGCTAAAAGCCTCCAAGAAACCTGCCTTGGGCTTCCACTTAGAATAATCGGAACCATATTTGAACTGCTTGTTATGTGCCAAGCTCTGTAAAAAGTACTTTCTCTTTCTGGTCTCCTCTAATCGTGGGAGATGGAGATTATTGCCTCTGTTTCACTGATGAGGAAAGTTAAGGCTGAGGGAGGTGAAGTCACTACTTCGAGGTCTTGTGTAAGAAGTGGCAGAGGTGGCAAAGTGGAATTTCAAAGTCTATCCTTCCTGTCATGTTTTACAAAGCAACTTAGGAACTTATTTGCCTAAGGGACCCTGGGCTCCTCAAGGGTATAGAGTGAGTTTATTTAGTTTCTCCATCCCCAGAATCTAGCATAGGCTCTCCATGAATGCTGGATGGGTGAATGGATGGATGGATGGATGGATGGATGGATGGATGGATGGATGGATGGATGGACGGACACACAGGTGGATGGATGGATGGGTGGGTAAATGGGTGGATGGATACACAGGTGGATGGGTGGGTGGATGGATGGGTTGGTGGGTGGGTAGATGGATACACAGGTAGATGGGTGGCTAGATGAATGATAGATGAACAAGTGGAGAGATAAGTAGGTGATGAATGGGTACACTGATGCTAAATAAATGTATAGATGGGTAGATGGGAGGAAAGAATGAGTGAGTTAGGCGGATGGATTGATGGAGCAGAAAAAGGCAAGAAAGGCATGAGAGAGAGGAAAATGTCCACCTGAGAAAGCTGTTCTTACACATTGTCATTGATGATGCTCCCCTCTGACCTTGAGAAGCAGTTCCGAGGCCAACCCTTTTCAGGGATGATAGGAAACAGATCCGCCGTTTATTGAGCCCCTATTATGTACCAGGCACCATCCTAAGACTCTTACATGTATTAATCAACCTTCACAAAAGCCCTATGAAGAGAGTACTGTACTTACACCATTTCTCAGATGAGAAATCAAGCCAGCTGCCACCCATGAATGACTATAGCATCCCCTGTTGGTGGGATGTGCATTAGAAATTATAGCTGTCCTGAAAGGTCCTCCCACCTCAGGGCCTTTGCACTTACTGGCCTCTGCCATGATCAGCTCCTTCTCACAGTCAGATCTTAGCTCATGTGTATCTTCTGAGAAGGGCTGTCCTTGGCCATCCTACTTAGTTTGCCCATCCCCCACCAGTTATTCTCAGAATTACTTAAGTAGGATACAGATTTGGCTGCTCTCCTTAGAAACCCGAGTAGCAATGACTTAAATCAAAGTGGTTTCTTCTCTTTCTTGCTCAATAAGGAGAGGTCACTGGTTCTTGAAATGTGATGGATACACATGAAGTGTGCGTGGCCTCAACAAGGCAGGAAAGCACAGTGGTCAACAGTGAGGGCTCTGAACCCAGCTCTGCCCGAGTCCAAATCTCACCGCCATCTCTTGCAACACAGGCCAGGCACGCCTGGCACAAAGATCTTGTCTTCTCTGAGCCTGCATTTCCTCATCTGAAAATAGGGTTGTAGTAACTTGCCTATTTCATAAGGGTCCCAGGAGTGAATACACACAACGTGTCCAGAGCAGAGGTCAGCAAACCAGGGCCAGGGGCCAGGTCTAGTCCACCACTCGTTTTTGTATGGCCTGGAAGCCAAGGGTGTTTTCAAGTCCTTGAAAAATAGCAAGAGAAGAAGTCTATTTTATGCCATGTGAAAATGATGTGAACTTCAAAGTCCATTGTCCATAAAGTTTTATTGGAACCCAGCCAGGCCCATTTGTTTCTGGCTGCTTTTGTGCCAAGGGCAGAGTGGAGTGGTTGTGACAGACCATGTGACCCACAAAGCCTGAAATACTGGCTGTCTGGCCCTTTACAGAAAAAGTTTGCCAACCCCTGGTCTAGAGAGCATCACCTTGTACACAGAAGCCTCGGTGTGTGTTAACTGGTCTCATTCAGGCTCTTGGGAGGCAGCTGCAGGGTGAGGACCACACTGGGTTAATTAAGCACCAAGAACGTGATGCGGACAGATCTGCTTCACAGCACTTCGAGTTAGGCATAACTGTGCCCATTTTATAGACAAGAAAACTGAGGCTCAAAGAGGTGATGGCACTTGCCCAAGATCACCTAGCCAGATAAGTAGCAGAGTGGAGATTTGAGCCCAGCATCTTCTGTTCTACTGACTGCCCCCTCCCTCCCCCTCCACTTACACAGCACCCACCCTACTGCCCGAGGGGACTCTGGGAAACCTCCAGCAGCTGTCTCTCCAAAGCCCAGTGGTGGGATCAGCTGGAAGAGTTTGCTAAAAGTGCGGAATCCTGCCCTCCTGAATCAGTCTTTGTGGGGAGGACCAGGAATCTCTGCTGTGAGCAAAATTCCCCCAGAGGATTTCAATGCCAGAGGGGTGGCCGGGGGAGGAAGAAGCCCCCACAGGCTACAGCTGCCCAGGAGGGCTTCCTGAGGAAGGGTGGGCCGAGGAGAAGTTGGAAGATGAAGGGAAAGGAAAGAGCTTCCCAGGTTCCCATCTGCAACCTACACCACAGCTCACGGCAATATAGAATCCTTAACCCTCTGAGCAGGCCAGGGATCGAACCTGCAACCTCATGGTTCCTAGTAGGACTCGTTTCCGCAGCGTGTTGTCCAGCTCCCTGTCTGAACCATGAGTGCGGGAAGGGGGTGTTGCCAGTTGGGTTCAGCCCTGTGCCCCCAAGTTGGGTTCATTACAGCTGAGCCACAGTGGGAACTCCGGCTTCAAGGTTTGAACTAGAGAAATCAAAGCATGAACAGGAGAGGCAGATCCTGCTCCCAGGGAGCTGGAGGCCAGTGTGGAGCCCAGCCTGGAGGGAGAAAGCATAGTAACAAAACAGTCAGAGAACAATTCCAGACTACAGAAAGGCTGATGATTAACTGCCAAGTAGAAAGACAGCGGGATCTGGCGGCACCTTCCCAGGAGCTGGTGTGGCCCAGAAAAAAGACTTGGCTTTTAGGCAGGGCATCTCGATTCAGCAGTGCCGGAGAATTCTTTACGATGGGGGCTGTCTTGTGCCTCATCATTTAGCAGCATCCCTGGCCTCCACCCACTAAATGCCAGTGTGAGGCCCCACTGCCCCCCACTCTACCCCCAGTGTGTCAACCCAAACCTCCTGCAGGGGCACATTGCCACATGTCCCCTGGGAGGTAAAAAATCACCCCTGGTTGAAAATGAGTGCTTGCAGGTGTAATCTAAAATGTTGGCATCTAGTTTGTAAAGTTTTTAGCCTTTGTGCAGACCTCAGACATAGGTCATCTGGCACGTTAACAGCCATCAGCAGGTGACATTCAGCCTGAGCGCCGCCAGTTTGAAACCTCTGTCCTTCAAGCTTAGGCTGACCCTGGAGCTCATTCATTGTACAGATGGGCAGAGTGAGGCCCAGAGAGGGGAAAGGGCTTGCCAAGATCACACAGCAGGGCAGTGGCAGAGCTCGACTTAGAAGCAGAATCATTTTCCCCGTCTCTAAAATGACAGATTGAACTGGTTGGTCAGCGTCTGCCTGGCAATCTGCACTCCCCTAGGACTCAAGTGGCGCCTCCTAAAGGGAGTCTTCCCTCTCTCTGCCCCCAGATGGACTTGGTCTCTCCCAGGTGATGGGCTCCCCACTCTCTGCCCTCTACCCCCTCACTCTCCTCTGCAATAATTGGCGGGTCTGTCTCTCGGCTATTAGACAAGAAGAAGGATTAGGTCTGACTGACTTTTGCAGACCTGGCGCCAGGTCCAGAGCTGATCATCGTTCATCTTGCCATAAAGTTAAGATGTGCTCATTTTTATTTTTATATATATGAAACATACAGCCCTTCATCCACCGAACCAGTGACCACACACCAGACTGGGCCCTGCCCTGGAGCTCCCCATGTAGCTGTGGAGACAGGCATTGCAGCTGATCGTACAAACATCCAAAATCATGTAGGCAGGGCCAGGAAGGAAGTGAGATGCCAGAGGTGCCCAGGGCGTTAAAATTTAAGATGTCGACTCTCAGCCATGTGCACTTCATGCCCCATCCTCAGCCTGGCCCTGCAAGCACGAGCAGAGAGATGTGCCCTCATCAGGGAGGGGCCAGGTCATCTAGGCAGGCAGCCCCGAGAAGGCAAGGTGTGTAAACACGCATGCATTATCCAGTCTCTTGGGACAGACCATGATGGAAGAGAATATAAGAAAAGGGATGTATGTACGTGTGTGGCTGGGTCACTTTGCTGTACAGCAGATATTGGCACAACATTGTAAATCAGTTATACTTAAAAAAATCGAAAATAAAAAAATAAACCCATGCAGCATTCAGGGTGATGTTCCCCCAGCCCCCTCTCTATATATAACAAAGATTTTGTTAACTCCTCTCACCACTTACCACCCTAAAATGAAATTCTTAGATAACACACTTCACTGACTTACCTAACTCCTCCCCGCCAAATTCAATATACATAGTGCCCTAACTTTAGTAGAAAGAATTACAAGGAAAATAATTTATATTAAGCTGGTATATATTTCAATATATAAATGCCTGCTCATGATGCTAACCCCAGAAAACCCGATGAAGGCATCAGGCGCTTTGCCTCCACATAGAAGCACTGTGAGTGTAACAGTGGCAAAAACAGAGCCACAGGTGTGCTGGCAGCACAGACACCACGAGAGGCGTTGCCATCAGCCACATGGTTTTTCCAGTGTGGTGAGTAACTCTTGGTAAAGTTCTGAACAGGTGAAAGTACAGTTCCTCAGCCGCCTTATCGGATGGTTGCAATTCTGGAAAATCTGGGCTCTGTTAAAACCTGGGCATTGGAGTTCCCATCGTGGCTCAGTGGTTAACAAATCTGACTGGGAACAGTGAGATTGTGGGTTCGATCCCTGGCCTCGCTCAGTGAGTTAAGGATCCGGCATTGCCGTGAGCTGTGGTGCAGGCCACAGACGCAGCTCAGATCCCGAGTTGCTGAGGCTGTGGTGTAGGCTGGAGGCTACAGCTCTTATTAGACCCCTAGCCTGGGAACCTCCATATGCTGCGGGTGCAGCCCTGGAAAAAGGCAAAAAGACAAAAAAAAAAAAAAAAAAGGAGTTCCCGTCGTGGCGCAGTGGTTAGCGAATCCGACTAGGAACCATGAGGTTGCGGGTTCAGTCCCTGCCCTTGCTCAGTGGGTTAACGATCTGGCGTTGCCGTGAGCTGTGGTGTAGGTTGCAGACGCGGCTCGGATCTCTCGTTGCTGTGGCTCTGGCGTAGGCCAGTGGCTACAGCTCCGATTAGACCCCTAGCCTGGGAACCTCCATATGCCGCGGGAGTGGCCCAAGAAATAGCAAAAAAAAAAAAAAAAAAAACCTGGGCATTGGCAGAAGACATTTGTTATGTTTCGGTGTAAAATGGAAGTCAGGCTCTAGTGTCGGGAAATCATAAGCAGCACTGTCTTGCGTGTCACGGGTCACCTGGCATGCCAGCCTCTGCCTGCTGAGTGCCAGAGGTGTCCTCTCCCATCCTTGGGATGTGTCCCCACACATCTCCAGCACCTGCCCTTGTGGGCAGTACCACCCCCCCAAGAATCCCTCCAGGAAACAGCCAGTGTCCGAGTAGAGGGCCACTTGGTTATCTGTTGGTCCTTCAGTGCTCAACCTAATGGTTTATTTACACTTTATTTACATCCTCAGGGGCCTTGCACACTTAGAGCAGCTGGTCTTTTTTTCCAATTTGTGCACATCCTCGGCAATTATCCTTGGAAGCAAAGGAGGAGGCAACAGCAGCACAAATTACCTCCTGACCAGTCTGCACCGGCCTTTCTGCTCAGCCCCACTAAGGCTCCCCAGGAAGTCAGCAGGTGCTGTAAATTCTCAGCCACTCGGACTAACTCTGTGGACATCCGGTTCCCATGTGCGCCAGAGATGGGCAGCTCCTGAGGTCTAGAGTCTAGAACCCCTGCAACTTTTTCCTAAACCAGAACCATAGTGAGAGCTTCCTCAAGCCAAAGACTTTTAGCTAGAACAGACTTTCTTAACTGAAGCAGCTACCTCAGGAGAACTGGATTTTTCTCACTTGAGAAGGAAGAGAGACAGAAAAGAAAGTGTCTTTGCTTCCTCGTCCGGTGATGTTTCCCTCAGAGCCCCCATTAGACATGTTCCTCCCGGCCTCAAAGAGGGAGACCGCATCTGAAATAAAGTACGTTACTTCTTGCCCTTTGAACGTCCAGGGTTTAGGTCCTCCCGGCATAAAGGGAGTGGCTTTTCAGGAGTAAATGGTGATGGGAGTTCCCATCATGGCTCCGCGGTAATGATCCCGACTAGTACCCATGAGGATGCGGGTTCCATCCTGGCCTCACTCAGTGGGTTAAGGATCCGGCATTGCTGTGAGCTGTGGTGTAGATCCAATTCGACCCTTAGCCTGGGAACGTCCATATGCTGTGGGTATAACCCTAAAGAGACAAAAAAGAGAGAGAGAGTAAATGATGATGGTTCATGATTCACCTTATGCGGTTTTCCTTGGAACCAAACCCATGAGGGATGTGAATCTACTGTGTATTAGTTCGAATCATCCTTGTCACCTCGAGGGTGGGTCTTTCTCATCTGCATGTTGTAGATGAGAAAACAGAAGTTCAGAGAGGGCTGTGACCGGCCCAAGGCCACACAGCAGGTCAGCAGCAAGGCTGGGGTTTGTCCCGGATCCATTGGCCCCAGAGCCCACCCTTGTTACAGTCGCCCTGCTGCAAAGTCATTTTCCTTCTCTCGGGGTAGAAATAGCTGTTTACCCTATTTTCTATGAACAGGTTTCCAAAGAGGCCTCCAGAATGTGTGTGATCAAGCCAGCAAATTCAAAAATACAGCTCTTATTACGGAACTTAGTATTAGCCAGCCACCCACCCGCCTGGCTCTAATTAAAGGCCTGTCTGTCTTCTGCTTTACAAATCATGCCTTTCTGGGGCCTATAATTTAACCAGTTGCAATCAAGGCCTGGCGAGGTGCGGGTGGCAGACTGGCCTCCCCACTCCCTGTCTTACTGAGGCTAGTGATGGAGAGGCAGGGTAGCATTAACAGGCAGGCCTTGGGTTTGAACCCTGACCCCGCCACTTGGGGGCGGGGCTGGGGTGTGGTGAGTGAGGCACTCATCTGAAGCACAGACATCTAGGATCAATATTATTTTTTTCTTTATGCTTCGGATTCCAAGATGGCTCAACATGGCAGACCCTATCTTTATAAGATATTAGATAATGTGCTCATCATGCATTTTTGCATTGTTTGATTTTCTAAAATATTTCAGTAAAATCTTATTTATCTTGATTACTGAGTTTGGGAGAATCCCTTAACTTTGGCACCTGTGAATTTTTCCCGCAGTCTTGGCCCTTGTGCCACTTTATGTAACCTTTGTCGTTACCTCCCACCCACCCCCAAGCTGCAGTTTTCCTGTCTATAAAGTAGGGATAGTACCTCATGGATCTCAAGTTGCTGGCACACAGCTGGCACATAATAAAGGCTGCCATTGCAGGGGAAGAGAGAGACTGGAGGGCACTTTTGGCAGTGGGGGCAGGATGAGACTTTGATGCAAGACCGCGACATCACAGGGCTCCTCCCATCCCTGGCTCCCACTCACTGAACACCGGCAACACACCCACCCCATCTCGGTGACAGTCAGAGACACCTGCCCACCCTCACATTTCCAAAATGCCTCCTAGGGGGCAGTGCCACCACCGCTGGGCTAGAGCACCATCTTGGCTCAAATCCAGATTCTAATTTAGCTGTGTGACCTTGGGCAAGCTCCTTAACCTCTCTGAGCCTCTCATTTTCTTCATTTGTAAAATGACAATATCCCACAGGGGTGATTTGAGTGTTTGGATATCCAATTGTGGTAGCTGCTGCTGTTATGATTATGTCATTTGTATTCAAAGCAATAAGCTCCTTTTGGAGCCAGGCTCTCTTGTGGCAATTTGCGGGGGAGGAGGGAACCAGCTACCAGATGAGGTTGTGAAGGGAGAAGCAGATCTCGCCCGCTCGTGTGTATTGTTTGAATTGAACTGCATTTACATATTTTAATTAGTCGCCAGCGTTAACAGTTTGGAAGGTTTCATGGGGAAAAACTAGATTTTTTGTTTGTTTCTCTTGAGAAAATTAGCCGGGTCTGTCTGCACTTCCTGCCTGGGCCTGTAGACCCCTGAGTCTCCAGCCCGGGGCTGGCAGTAAGGAGGGGGGGACAGAGCTCTGCAGGAAACTGGGAAGGGAGAATTTTGAAAGGAAGCCAGGGTCAGGACCGGCTTGTCTGGGAAGCAGTCCTAGAGGAATTTGGAATGCCTCAAAACGTGGCTGAGAGAATCAGGGTTTTGTTTGTATGCGCAATCTTGCAAGCTCATCTTAAATTGCTAAGAGCCAGGAAAATGTTAATATTCTCAGGAAGGAGGTGCTTAGCAAGAGCCAAAACCTGGAGGCTGGAATCATCCAGAATTGCCCAAGGAGAAGGCACAGGGGCTGGAAGCAGTCAGATATGGGACAGAGCACCAGGGCTGGAGGCCTAATCTGGTCCTGGTTCTGCCACAGACTGGCCTGGTGACCCCAGCTAGGTGCTCCCCCCTCTCTGGGCTGTTCTCAGCCTCCTACCAAGAAAGGGTGAAAGGAAGGGTCTGAACAGGGTGGGACTTGCAGGCACCTACTTCTTTACACCCTTGACTCTGCCAGTACACAGTAGGTGCTTAAGCGGTACTGTCCTGTTTTGGTGCATGGCTGCACAGGGCTGTGTTCTCTAAAGGCAGGGGTTAAGAACAGCTCTAGGAACAGCCAGAGAAAAAGTGGCTGTGTTTATAATCTCTGCCTGGTCTGTGGGCTGGAACTCTAGAGAAGATTCCAAACACAGGCAAGAAAAAAATGCCTGGATGAGAGCTGGGGTCCCCTGGATGGCTCAGGAGACAGACAATAGGGACAAGGAAAGGGAGCCCAGTCCCGAGCAGCCACTGATCTGGTCCAGATGTGATCTGAGTGAGGAATCAAGGGGTGGTTACCTTACCCGTGGCAGCTGACACGGGCCTGACATGCTTGAGGGATGAATAAATCATTGATTAACAGAAAGATGGAGGAGTTCCCGTTGTGGTGCAGTGGTTAACGAATCCGACTAGGAACCACGAGGTTGCGGGTTCGGTCCCTGGCCTTGCTCAGTGGGTTAAGGATCCAGCATTGTGATGAGTTGTGGTGTAGGCTGGCGGCTACAGCTTCGATTCGACCCCCTAGCCTGGGAACCTCCATATGCCGCAGGAGTGGCCCAAGAAATGGCAAAAAGACCAAAAAAAAAAAAAAAGAAAAAAAAAGAAAGATGGAGACCCAAACAAATACAGGAAATGAGAGAGGAGAAAGGACGCCTGAGTGGATGCATGGTAACAAGACTAAAGGCTGTTGGATGCTGGATAAGTGGGTAGAATGATGGATGAATTTTAAAATGGAGAATGAGTGGAAAGCGGGAAGAGAAGGAAGAGAGAGAAGGAAAGTGGAGGAATCAACAGTTGGAAAGTTGGGTGGATGGGTGAATAAGCGGGTGGAAGGAAGGAGACAGGGAGGGAGGAGGATGGATGATGCAGGGATGGACGAATGCATAAATGGATATATGAGTGGCCAGGTGGACTGGCAGGTGGCTGGCTGGATGCACGAATACAAGAATGGAAGACAGGTGAAAGGAAGGGATTAGAATATCCATTAGATAAATGAATCGATAGAAAGTTGGATAGATGGATGACAGATTGGAAAGAGGGAGGCCTAGTTCTGCCTCTAAAAAAGAATCCATTAATAAGCATTTACTGAGCCCATCCTGTATACCTAGCCCCATGCTAGGCACTGTAGAGAAGTCAAGTCAGGCTCCCTCCCTGCCTCACCCCACACTTCCCCACCCACCCCATCCCCCACACACAAGGAATTCACTGTCCAGTTGGGGAGAAATATTCAGAGGTTGAGTCTCTTGGCCAAGGCAGCTCAGGTAAGAGGTAAAATCCACAGCAGTCCTTCAATTCTGCCTACAAACTGGCCTCCTCCTCTATCATCTCAGAACCCTGAGTAGGAGAGAACGATCCTGGCCAGGCATCCTGTGTGGGCTCCGAGGAAGCTTCTGGGAATGTCCCCTTGACAGGCAGCTCACTGAGGGCAGGAACAAGGTCTGTGTTCTCTGCTGCATCCCAGCATGTAATGGAGCCCATCCTCACCAGAAGGCAGTCAATGGCATTTCTGCGATAAATGAATGAGGAGGGAGGAATGAATGACTAGAAGTCTGAGTAGCCTTGCCTGTGGCTGTAGGCTGACTCCATCCCCTTTGCAAACCTCAGGGTCCTTGCCCCTGCAATGGATGATGAAAGTGCTTTGTAAACTGGGGAGAGGTTTACACATGAAGAGTGTGACATTGACAGAGATGATAGTAGCACAACCAGCACCCATCGTAGGAGCAATAATGGCCCCAGCCGTCCTTATGTTCACGGGGCAGTGATGGTGTTATTACTGGCAGTGTTAACGCAAGTATTAATGAAAGTAGTAATTGGTGATGACCGTGTTGGTTGTATTCATGGCGGTAGTAATAATAATACTGTTGGTAGCAGGAAAGAAGAAAAGGAAGGTCATTCCGGGAGGGAAAAAAAAATGTTCTGATTTCAGTTGCAAGTGACAGAAATCCAATGCAAACTGGCTTAAGCTAGAAAAGGAAGGGAGAAGTGATTTATCGACTCGAGCATCTGGAAAGTTCAGAAGTAGCTCTGGCTTATAGCCCAGATAAACAGGCCCTCGAACCATACTGTCAGGACTTGTCATTGCAACTTAGTCTCTCTCCATCTTTGGTCTCCGCCTTCCCCTGGCTTCCCCTGGGTGAGCATCACGCTCAGGCAAGCTCTCTGGGCTTCCTGGCTTCCCATCTCCCAGCTAGATTCTGCCTCAAAAGAGAACTGTTCCTCTTCAGTCCCAGAATTCCATCCAAAGTCCCAGGACGTGCTCTCATTGGCCCATCTTGTGTCACATGCCCATCCCTCACCCAGTCACTGGGTCTGGGAGGGTCGGAATATGCTGATTGGACCAGCCTGGGTCACACGGCCACTGCTGGAGCTGGAGGTGGACAAGGTGGAGACAGGAGAGGAGTGAAAATATGAATGTGGCAGGGAGCCAGTGGGTGGCCTTCAGAGGCAGGGCCAAGCGAAGAGGACAGAGGTCAAAGGGCCTGGTGCTTGGCAGGTGCTCTGCAATCAGTTTTTCTCCTCCCCTGTGCTCTGAGGGTAGGAAACAACTCGTAAGTTGGAGAATAGAGCAGACCTGGATTCAAATCCCCACTCTACTACTTTCGAGCTCTGTGGCCCTGGACAAAGTGCTTAACTTCTCTGTGGCTCAGTTTCTTCATCCATAAAATGGGATGACACAATGGATTGTTTTGCGTGTTAAACAACTTAGTGCTTAGAGCAGGGCTCGGCGCATGGTAAATACTCAGTAAATGGAGATTATAGTGCCAGTTTCTATAACTTAGGAGGGTTAAAATCTCTTCCCTCTGACTGAACACTCTCTCCTGGATCTTCATACAGCTCAGTCCTTCTCCCTCAGGTCTCAGCTCAAATGTCACCTCCTCAGAGAAGCCCTCCCTGACCACCACAGCTCATGATGCTCTCCCCACACCCCGTCACTCTCTATCCCATTTTCGCGTCTTCGTGGTGTCTGAAGTAACCTTGTTAATTTGCATTTCCTCCCTGAATATCTGCTCGCCCCACTCCAAAGTCAGAGACCCGAAGACAAGGACAGTCTTGGTCACAGCTGTGTCCTGCGAATCCAGAACAGGGCCTGGAACATAGTTTGGGCTCCATAAATGATTGCTAAATAAATGAATGAATAAATGAAGGAAGGAATCCCTCTTTTCTTCCCTAACACAAGGTTTGTTTTTTGTTTGTTTGTTTGTTTTGCTTTTTAGGGCCACACCCGAGGCACATGGAGATTCCCAGGCTAGGGGTCCAATGGACCTACAACTGCCGGCCTACACCACAGCCACAGCACCACAGGATCTGAGCCGCATCTGTGACCTACACCACAGCTCACAGCAACGCCAGATCCTTAACCCACTGAGCGAGGCCAGGGATCAAACCTGCAACCTCATGGTTCCTAGTCGGAGTTGTTTCCACTGCGCCATGACGGGAACTCCTTTCCCTGACACAAGGTTTTTGTACAGTGTTACCCACGTCAGGGAGGACTCTGGGACAGAGAGGTCAGGATGGGGCAGGGGCACAGAGCTGTACTCCACTGGCGGCGGTGGAGCATGGGGGAGGCCTGGGTGAGCCTGTTACCCTCCTCCTTCAGAGAAGGGCCCCTTTGGTCTCTGTCCCTGGCTGTGGTGTGGAGGGTCTCAGCTCTGGGGGACCTTTGGGAGCCTTGACTTGGGTCATCCTAGCCAAGGTCAGGCTAAAGCCGGAAGGACAGGATGCTCAGGCCTTGGATTACACATCCTTACGTGTCCGGCTGCTTAGCTGGGATTAGTGTAGACACCACGCCTACCTCTCCTGTCCAGGCCCGAGTCAGGGGCCCAGGAGAGTGGGACCCAGGGGCCCAGGAGAGTGTCCCCACCCCTGAGGCCCCTCTTGTCCTGGGGAAGCCTCAAGACCTGCCAGACACCAGGCCAGGGCTGCAGACAGTGTGCCTATATTTTCTATGCATTTTCATTACCATTTATTGAATGCCTACTATGTTCCAGGCCTGAGCCCGGCATATGATAATATCTCACTTGTCCTTCAAGATGGCAGATGGGGGCTATTTAAAAAATTTGTGTCCTCAGTAAATAGTCACAGCGCACCTACTGTGTGCAGAAGTGATGAAGATGGCAGGACGTTCGTGGAGCTTTAAGAGGGGAGGACAGGCAATCAGTGAACAAGTGAAGAGTTTTAAACACACCTCAGCTCCTAAATCAGGGGACGGAGAAGGAGGGGAAGGGAACCCATGGCTCAGCAGGTGAGAGCTCCCTCTCCACACTCTGGCCTCGGGAAGGTGATTCATGCCCTGTAACCCATTGCTGGTCAGGGCAGAGGGGAGCTTCATGGTCTGGAAGAGAGCAGAATATGAATCACCTCTTCCCATAAACATTTGCTAAATGACTGAATGAATATTCTGCTCTTGCTCAAAAGCCCTCCCTTGCTCCGCATTCCTGCAGGGTCTCCTCCAGATCCCTCGGCCTGTGCTCACAGCCCACCACGATCTGGCCCCAGGCACTCCCCTGGTGTCCAGGCTGTTCCTCCCAGTCCTCCTCGTCTCAGAGGAGGCCACCAGCAGCCTCCTGGTAGCTCAAGACAGAACCTGGATTTCCTCCTTGACTCTCCTTTCCCTCACCTCACACATCTAAGCCATCAGCAGTTTGGTTAGTTTCACCTCCAAAATGTCCCTTAAATCTGTCTTCTGTATTCTCAAGACCCACCGTCTCTCGCTTGGAGACCCACCAGACTCCCCCACTCTTGCTTCTATTCCAGGCTCCCTATAGGCTGTTACTACATGCAGCTGGAGGATCTTAAAACTTGCATCAGGCCGTGTCGCTAGTCTTCTGAGAAGCCCCGTGGTTCTCACAATAAAAATGTCCTAGCAGGTCTTGAAGGCCGTCTTCACCTCTCTCTCGGACCTCATCTCTGACACCCTTCGCTTTCTTCCCAGATATAGGTACACAGCTCTCCTTTCTGTTCCTCGTACAGTCTCGTCTCTGCCTCAGGGCCTTTGCACTTGCTGTTACCTCTTCCTGGAACGGCTTGCCCCCAGATCTTCCCACACACCCCTCAGATCTCCACTCAAACCCCAGCTCCTCAGAGAGGCCCTCCCTGACCACTTGAGCTAAGGTGGCCTTCCCCTCTTCTCTCTTTTTTAAATCTCATCACTTTGTTTTATTGGCAGAGGGGGTAGTGGAGAATGGGAAGGGGCTTCAGAGAAATCAGGAAGCAGGAGAAAATCCACCAGGGGCTCTAGGGTAGCAAGAGCACAACTTTCCCGCAGACCAGGGGGCACAGGCCACAGCGCAGATGGGAGAGGGGCTAGAACTGGTGGGGATTCTGGCCCCCCATCCTTGATTCAGAGCATCCCATGGACCCAGCTACAGACACAGCGTTCCGAAAGGAGCCCGTGACTGTTTCCCTGGCACTGTCGAATCCTTTCCCTCATCGCTGGCCACACATCTGGTGATTTATTCCTAGGCTCACAAACTGAGATCCCTGTAGAGGCCAAGCAGGCCTCATAAACAGCTTGCGTGGGCCGCTTGTAAGACTTTCAAAGCACAGGCCTGGACGAGCTGGCGCTCAGCCCCAGCCTGGGGTTCATGGAGGAACATGGTCCCAGAGGAGCCTGAGCTTCGGGTTTTTGTGGGGTTTTTGTTTTGTTTTGTTTTGAGAAGCTGGAAATCTGGGTTTGTAGGGGAGATAAATACAGGCAAATAATTCCTTGGGTGGGCCATACCCACCCGTCCATGTGTAGGTGAGCCCTTCAGTTGGAGGGTAGCCTCAGTCCATACTTGTCACAGCCACTCAAGTGGTACCAAGTGGCAGTTTGGGGTACCCACATTCCTCCCATGACTTCATCTCTGCCACACTGCCTCACTGGTATAGTGGAGACTGTTCTGACCCCATGTTACAGATGAGCAAACTGAGGCTTGGAGAGGACATGATCATCCATGCCAGGGCTCAGCCTGTACGTGAAACTCAGTTGCGTGGCCCAAAGGCCAAAGAAATACTAAACTCTGCACGGAGAGCTTTCACCTGCTTTGTCTGATCTCTTCCTCCAATCCTGTCCATTTCACACAATGGGAAACCAAGGCTCAGAGAGGTTAAGTCATATGCCAGAGATCACCCAGCAGGCAGGCGTCAGGATTACAACCCAACTCTGTCCAGTGTCAGAGTTGGCAGGTTCAACCCTTAATCTCTGTCCAGCTCCAGTGTAAAGGAGCTCTGAAAAGTTCAAGCGACCACAGAAACCTTGGCGATACCGAAACCCTTATCTGTGCATGCTTCTGCTAAGTGTAAGTTTCTGAGAAGTGCTAGGTCTTCAGGCTCCTCCCTGGAAACCTTGGGTTGCAGCCAGGACCCTCAGATGGCATTTTTTGGAGGGATGGGATCCTCAGGAGTTCTGTTTAAACACTGACATCCTGGCAGCCAATTCACTTTATTTGCCAGCTCCTAAGCCTTGGTTCCCATTCCTGCCAGACCCCAACACAGTTTGGAGGCTTCCAGATGGAATCCGGAATCTGACCAGCAGCTGGGATCTCCACATGGTGTGTCTGTTCCAGCTCTCCACTCTGCCGTTCCTTGGTCTGTGAGGGAGGGAAACTGGCATTTATTGAGGATCTATTAGATGCCAGGTACCTTCTGTGTTTTATCTCAGTGTGATTCAGCCACTTTCTGACTGTGTGGTTGTAGGTGAATCATTTTACCTCTATGAATCTTAATTATCGTGCCTGTTAAATGAAGATAAGAATTTTGTTAGATCACTTTTTACTTGCAAGAGTCAAAAACACAAATCAAAAAAGGGCACTTACTCGTTCATAGTATTTGAAAGTCCAGGGATAATGGCTTCAGGAATAGCTGTGTTCAGGTGCTGAAATAGTATCATCAGAAACCTGCCTTTGTTTCTTGGCATGGAGTCCCCCTACATTGGCTGTATTCTTCCAAAGAGCACTCTCTGGGCCCTGCAGGTTGATATCCTGTCAACTCAGGAGCCTCTAATGAAAGAGAGCATCTCTTTCCCAGTAATTCCAGAAAACGTCCCAGGATGAAACTTGACAGGCCAGTTTGAGTCATGCCCGCACTGCTGAATCACTGTGTCCAGGGGAATAGATTTCTAAATTGGTAAACTTTGATCTCATTCTTACCCTCCTTGGGACTGGGGAGTAGGGCCAACTTCACTCACCACTTAGGAGGAGGGTTGATTCCCCCTAAAAATGCTAAATAGTCCAAAACAGCAATAACTACAAAAAACTACCTACCTTCTGGGTACTTACAAGAATTAAATGAGATAATAGGCCATGTGTGGTTCTTGGTACTTGCTCAGTTAAGAGCTGGCCTTTGCCTTCTCCCTCCTGGACCTCTGAATACCCCTCTGACCAGCATGCCCACCCCAGACTTAGACAGGCCTGAGTTCAACCCTAATTCTCCTGTGCAACTCTGGGCAAGTTATTTAGCTGTTCTAAGCCTCAGGTTGGTCCTCGGAAAAGTGGAGGTGACAAAACCTACCTCCTGGGGTGGCTGTGAGTACTTTTGGATGAGTGAGTAAATGAACTGTGGCAGGCGCTCAGTAGGTGGTGGCTTCCACTCTCGCCAGCCTTCTCTCTCTGTGTACACCTGCCCCAGCCAGACTGGGTTGACTCTCCTTCCCCACCTCCAAGCCTTTGCACATGTGGTCACCTCCACGCAGAACACCTCCTCCTCCCACCTCTGCCTGCTGGAGTCTGTCTCTAGCCCTCAAGGTCCAGCCCAAATGATTCCTTCTCCAGGAAGCCTCACCTCTCTGTGCCTTGCTTTTCCCAACTGCAGAACAGGGGTGATGAGAGTATGTACCTCTTGGGCTTGATATAAGGAGTAAGTGAGGTGGCCCATGTACAGCAGTGGGCACAGCGCCTGGCATGGTGAGTAATCAATAAATACTCGCTGTTGTTATTATGTCATCATTATTAGATGTTCAGCTGCGAATTCAACTTGGGTTTCCCTCTAGTGCCTCACAGAGGATGAGGACTCAACAAACTTGTTGCATTTGAGCGGTCTAGTTGGGGGCACGGCTTGTAAACCCACCCATCTATCCATCCATCTATCTCTCCATTCCTCCTTTCATGTACTGCACCAGAATTTGTTGAGGGCAAACTCTGCACCAAGCTTTTGCCAGGCAATGCGAGACAAACACAGTCTTGCCCTCATAGTGCTAATCTGGGTCCGTGGGGAAGCAGAAAATAAATGAGTGTGAAAATGAATAAGCAGGATGGCTGCAGATTGTGGCAAATGACCATCAAGGTAGAGCAGTATGAAAAGACTGAGTGGGTGGGGAGGAGCTTCTTTTGAATCAGGTTGTCGGGCGCAGCCTCTCTAAGAAGAAATGTAAGGGACAAGAAGGAGCCAGCCATAGAGAAATCTGGAGAGAGAACACTCCAGGGAGAGAGAACAGCAAGTGCAAAGGTCCTGAGGCAGAGATGATCTGGGCGTGTTGAGGAGCAGGTAGACGGCCAGTGCGGCTGGAGGACAGTGATTGTGTGGGGGAGAGCAGAGGAGAAGAGATCAGGTCAGGCAGGCTCTTGTAAGCCCCAGGAGAGATGGGACCTTATTTTGAGCTCAGTAGGAAGCCATCAAAGGGAAGTGACAAGGCCTAGTTTCTACCTTAAAAAGACTGCTATGACAGGGGCAAGAAAAGAGTTGAGTAAACACATCAGAAGGGCATTTAATTCAGTCTGGGGAAATTTGAAAAGACTTTTTTGAGGAGGTGACATTTCTGCCGAGTCCTGAAAGAAGTCAGAAAGCAGCCTGTGCGAGAGAAGGGGGCAGCGGGGAAGGGGCCTCAGAGCAGCAAATGCGAAGGTGCCAAAGGCTGTGCTGACTCCCTTTTATAACAGGAAAACGAGAGGCTACTGCCGTCCGGAGAGGGAAGGTATTTAAGAAAAAAGTCAGGGAGTTCCCGTCGTGGCTCAGCGGTTGACAAATCCAACTAGGAACCATGGAGTTGCGGGTTCAGTCTCTGGCCTTGCTCAGTGGGTTGAGGATCTGGCGTTGCCGTGAGCTGTGGTGTAGGTTGCAGATGTGGCTCCGATCCCGTGTTGCTGTGGCTCTGGCATAGGCCGGTGGCTACAGCTCTGATTGGACCCCTAGCCTGGGAACCTCCATATGCCTCAGGAGTGGCCCAAGAAATGGCAAAAAAAAGAAAAATTAAAAAATCAGTGGCCCTTGTTAAGATGGCCAGGACCATGGGGACACAGGGACAACTGTGATGGGATTTCACAGTAGGAGGGAGACTGGGCTCACTCTGGGTACAGCCAGCAGGCAGGGCGGGGGTCAGTGACTGGAAAATTACTGAGAGGGAACATCAAGGTGAAAGGGGATTCTGGCCAAATCAACCTGATAGGATTCTTGGCTGAATATCCGAGGCACTCGCCCAGGACAAAGGAATGATCGTCTTTATCTTCCAAAGCGGGTCCTCCGTGGGGCATGAAGAAGGGAGTCAGAGTATTATGCTGACAATACTGATACTAAGCCTAGTGTGTTCTACACTTCACAGGTGTACCCTGGATCCCCTCTAACATCTGCCCCCACTACCTCTCTCACCTCATCTCCTCTTCCTCTCCCTTTCACTCACCCTACTTCAACCACACTGGCCCAACCTGTTCTGACCTCAGGGCCTTTGCACCTGCTGCTCCCTCTGCCTGGAATGCTTTTCCCACTGATGGTCACATGGCAACTGCTTCTTGTCATTCAGTTCTCAGCCCCAGTGTCTCCTCTCCAGAGAGGTCCTCCCTGACTACCTAAGCTAAAGTAGACCCATCTCACGGTCATGCTCTTTCCCAGGGACCGCCTTCATTTTTTCCTAGCAGTTATCACCACTCCAGATTATCTCATTGCCTTGTTACTGTTCATTGTGTATCCTTCCCTCCTCAAAACAGTCAGCTCTACACAAGCTGGGATTTTTGCCTGATTTGTTCACTGCTTTATCCCTGGAGCCTAAAGTGATACCTGGCATCATTGAATGAAAGAATGAATGAATGAATGAGATCAATCTTAATAAAAGCATGACCATGGAGGTATAATTGTCCTCTTTTTACAGATGAGGAAACTGAGGCTCAGAGGGGTGAAGTTCCTTGTGTAAATTTACACAGCTGTGTCAGGAATACATACCCTTTGGCCTCCCTCCAATGAATAATAATAGCTAATTGTAACAGCTCCCACCTTAGAACAGTCTTCTATTGAGCTAAAGTCTTTCCCAGTTTACTTATTTATTTTTTAATGAGCAGCTAAAGTTCACTGGGCCCTTACTGTGTGCCAGCCACTGTCTCAATGACTCCTTGGTGAAGTAGGAACTGTGGTTATTCCTGTTACAGAGATGGGGAAATTGAGGCTCAGAGAGATTCTGTAACATGTTCAAGATCTCACAGCTGGAAATCAAACTGCGATTGGAGCTCCCTTGTGGCACAGTTGGTTAAGGATCTGGCGTCGTCACTGTAGTGGCTTGGGTCACAGCTGTGCCATGGCTTTGATTGCTGGCCTAGGAACTTCTACATGCTACAGGACCCCCCCCCCCCCAAAAAAAAAGGAAGAAGAAGCTGGTATTAAATTAAATGCAGGTCTAGATTCTTTTTTTTCCCCCTTTTTTGGGCCACCTCGCAGCATATGTAGTTCTTTGGCCAGGGATCAGATCCAAACCACAGTTGCAACCTATGCTGCAGCTGTGGCAATGCCAGATCCTTTAACCCACTGTGCTGGGCCGGGGATTGAACCTGCTGCATCCTAGTGCTGCAGAGACTGCCACTGATCCTATTATGCCATAGCAGGAACTCCAAAACATGAAGGTCTAGATTCTTAACCAGTACATTCTAGTGCCTCCATCCCACTGGACCTAGTTAATTCATTCATTTTTTTAATTAGCTTATCCTGCTTTCTTCCTGTATGTGATGAATGAATGAAGCCAGGGTTCAATGTAAAAGAGAGCAGATGAAATTCCGTATGACTGAGTCTCCCTAATAATGATGATCCGATGAGATCATTGCTTTTAACCTCATGTTGTTGCTTTCGAAGGACTCATACCAGGAGGAGAAATATCTGTTTAGCTATTATCTTGATGTTCCCCTGGGCTTCCATTATTAGTACTCTCTCCAAGCCATAGTTCTTTGCAAGGATCTTTGTAAGCCATTTATCTTTGTCGTCCAGGACCAGTTTGGCTAAAACCAGAGGCTAGAACCCAACTCAACCAGATGAATTAGAATACCCTAGATTATTCTGAAGTGATATACTAACACACAATCTCATGGCTTTCTATGTCAAAAGTTTATTTCTGCCCTGTGTGATTTCCACTGAGGGTCCAGTAACAGCCCAGCACAGCTCTCTTCTAATTGGTGACTTTAAAATCCAGTAGCTCCATCCTCTCAACATGAGACCTCCATTCCTGCAGCAACAGACCTTCAGTGGATAGTGCATGAAAAAGATCAGAGAGGTGAAGACACTTGCCTAAGAATGCCCAGCCAGAATTAGAAAGTAGGTCTCTTGACTATCCACACATCCATTTTACTTCAATATAACTCTCTAGTGAGACTAAAATGCTACATGAAAATGAACTATTGTTGGAGTTCCCACCGTGGCTCAGTGGAAATGAGCCTGACTACTATCCATGAGGATGCAAGTTCGATCCCTGGCTTCACTCAGTGAGTTAAGGATCCAGTGTTGCTGTGAGCTGTGGTATAGATCGAAGACGCAGCTTGGATCTGGCATTGCTTTGGCCATAGTGAAGGCTGGCAGATACAGCTCCAGTTTGACCCCTAGCCTGGGAACTTCCATATGCCTCGGGTTCAGCCCTGAAAATAAAAAGAAAGAGAAAAGAAAAGAAAGAGAGCTATTGTCAAGCCACCCAAATGCCCCTTTCTGAATGTATATTGGGCATTAACTGGCAAATCTGGCTATTACCAAGAATGACCACTCACAGGCCCATCATTCTGACATTAGCCAGGGTGGTACCCAATCCTGGCCTCCAGACTAACACATTTAGCATCTTTTAGCAACGCCAACCACCTCGGCCAAGCTCTCAGAAGTCTCTCCCTTCCCACTCCTCATCCTGCCCCACTCAAGGGACAAGGGGACAGGTTTGCGGCTCAGCAGAACCTGTGGCCACTGTCCTTGCCTCACGTCTCCCATGCTTCTTGTTTTTTATTCAATACGCTGCTCTCTGCAGCCAGGACGGACTGATGCCGTTTATCATGGTTAAGACTGACAGTCCCTTCCTCAGCTCCTCATGCCCTCAGCAAATATCAGGAATTGGCAGCCACTCAGGCGGGAAGGACATTGCCCCACTTTTCTCCCCATCGCCTCCTTCCTCTGCAGGGGAGTCAAGTCCCCACTCCCATGAGAGACACCGTCCTCAGATGGACAGGATTCCAAGATTCCTGCTTTGGCAAAGCTTAGTCGACCTGTTTGGAAGAGGGTACCCCACCCAGAGCTTATTGGGAAGAGTCAGATCATGTAGGGGAGATGGGTCGAGTGAGCGTATACATTAAAATCTGTAACTCGGATCCCAGAGTGCTAGGATAAAGGTCCTCCGTGTTTTTTAAAAAATGTTGGGGGGGGGGCTCAGAGTCTAGTAGATGTGGGTTTAAACTCTGCTTCTGCCACTTCCTTAATTGTTGCTTTGGAAAGTATCTTTCTAAGCCCGTTTCCCCAGTTATGCAATGGGGGGAAGGGACACAGCACAACCTGCAAGTTGTTTTCAGGATGAAATGTTATTCTTTGTTCCATAAATATGCATTGAGCACCTACTGCGTGCTCTGAGGATTCAAGTTTGAGAAAAATGAGACACAACCCCTGTCTTCCAGTTGTTTACATTCCGCAGAAGTGGACATTATGGTGAAATTGAAATCTGGACATCAGTATAAGTAGGACATGGTACTGTTGGAGCCCGAGATTAGGGATTTGACCTGGCCAGGGATGGCCTCCCTGAGGAGGTGATGCCCGAGCTGAGGTAAGGAGGATGAGCAGGTGTTAATTGGGTGGAGTGGAGGGAAAAGCATTCCAGGCAGAAGGAGCATCATGGGCAAAGTCCCTGTGGCAAGAAGGATGATGGAGAGTATGAGGGACCAAAGGAAGGCTAGCGTCCTTGAGATGAGAAAGCAGAGGGGAACATGGAAAAAGACAAGGCTGGAGGCTCAGGCAGGGGAAGCCTTGGTGACTATAACCATGAGACCCCAAAATACAGGGCTTAAATCGGAGAGATGTTATGAGGTAGACAGGAGTTGGCAGACTTTTTCAGTGAAGGGTCAGTCTAGGGCTGGGATTAGTTTCTGTCTCAGATCTGAGATATTTGCTCCAGCTCTGCCCATCACATCTGAGGAAAAGGAGAGAGGGCAGGCATCATTTTTGCTCGCATTCCATTGCCCAGGCTTAGTCACACGGCCATATTAACTACAAGGGAAGCTGGGAAATGTAGTCTTTATTCTGGGTGGTCGTTTGTCCCGCTGAAACTCTATCACAATGGAAGAAGGGAAGACTAGATATTGGGGACATCTAGTGGTCTTTGCCATAATGGGCCAGAAGCTCTTTGAAGAAACCAGAAACCAGAAAGACCTGTTTGCAGTGGTCCAATGGGAGGTGACGGTGGCTTGGGACAGGGTGGTGGCTTAGCAGATGGGGAGAAGGGAACATATCCAAAGATGTTTGTGAGCCAAAATGGACATTTGGTGACAGTCTGAGTATGAAGGCAAAGGATGGGGTTGGATATGGCAGGTGTGACCCATAAGTTCCTGGCTTGTGCAATTAAATGCAGATCTTGTCTAGAAAGTTCTTCATACATAGTAGCAGCTCAGGAAGTGTTACTGTCTTCAATATCCTATCACTGGGTCCAGGATGCAAACCTGACTCCCACAGAGACCTGACAGATACTGAAAGCAGTGAAGCGGCCTGTGGACACTGGGGAGCCATGTCGTGTCTAAAGGGGCCACTGCTCCTTAGCGCCAGCAAGTGGTTGCCATCGGGAATGCAAGTTGAATTAGACACAGCATCTGATGCTCCAAGGGAGTCTGAAAATCTAGATTTTTAGGTGAAATCTCCCAATTTTGAATCTTGGGCAAATAAGTAAAAATAAATTTCTCAGCCCCACTGCCTGTGGTTTATAATGCCTGGGACACCCCCAGCAAGGCCACTGCACTCTGTTGCCAGCTTTATGACTTTGTTGCCTTCTCATGGCGAAGGCCTCTGTTGCCTGGCTCCCCCCAAGACCTCCTTCCTGTTTTCCAAGCACAGGATCTCTGGATTCCTGTCCTTTTGTGCCCATGAGTGCCCCCTGCAGCCTCCTAACTCCAATTTCTCACCATCCCCCCACCTGAGGCCCCTACCTGTAGAGAAGGGAGTCAAAACCATCCGCCTGCTCCCAATCCCCTTAATCGGATCTGCACCAGTGACCCTTCTGATTAAAACTCCCCATCTGCAATCTCCACTTAAAGCTGGGGAAGCGGAAGCACCATAAATGGAGCGAAAGGTTTGATGGTCCAGAAACCGCCACCTCCTCTGTCCTTGAAAACGTCTTGGGGAGACACTCAGACCTGAGCCGGAGTCCCAGATCTGCCTCTTGCCAGTTGTGTGGCCCTGGAGAAGTCACTTCATTCTCTGAGCCTCTATCTCCCTCTTTTGCCTGTTCATTCATTTATTAACTATTTAGGGCATCTGCTCTGTGCCAGGCAGTCCTTTGGGAACCAGGGACACAGCAGTGCAGGACAAACTCAGCTGGGTCTCTGTGCAGCTGTGGTAGGATACAGAGGAGAAAATTCCAGCTCAGCAAGATCAGGGTTGTGAAGGGAGAAGCCCAGGGGCTGTGAGATGACACAAAGGTTGAATGGTCTTACCCTAGAGCTGGGAGTCAGAGGTGGCTCGATGGAGCAAGTGGCCTCTGAGCTGGGGCCTGAATGGGGAATAGGAATCAGGCAGAAGTGGGGGAGGGAGGGCCCTCTAGGCAAAGGGAACAGCCTGGGCAAAGATCTGGAGGCATGAGCAACCATGGCAGTGCAGCTCGGGAATTTAAGGGGTTTTGCCAGGATTCCTTACGGAATAGGCAATGGGAAATAGAGGACGTGGTCTAGAGAGAGGAAAAAAAAAAAAAGTGGGTTTTTTTTTTGTCTTTTTGCCATTTCTTGGGCCACTCCCATGGCATATGGAGGTTCCCAGGCTAGGGGTCGAATCGGAGGTGTAGCTGCCAGCCTACGCCAGAGCCACAGCAATGCGGGATCCAAGTCTGCGACCTACACCACAGCTCACGGCAACGCTGGATCATTAACCCACTGAGCAAGGGCAGGGATCGAACCCACAACCTCATGGTTCCTTGTCAGATTCGTTAACCACTGCGCCACGACGGGAACTCCCAAAAGGTGGTTTAATACAAAATCCAAATGTCCTTGTTATACCTCCTGCCTTTTTTTTTTTTTTTGCGTTATTTTTAGGGCCACACCTGTGACATATGGAGGCTCCCAGGCGAGGGGATGAATTGGAGCTATAGCCACCAGCCTTCTCCGCAGCCACAGCAAAGCCAGATCCGAGCCACATCTGCGACCTACACCACAGCTCATGGCAACACCAGATCCAGATCCTTAACCCACTGATCAGGGCCAGGGATTGAACCCACAACCGCATGGTTCCTAGTCGGATTCGTTTTTGCTGCGCCATGGTGGGAACTCCCCTCCTGCTCTCATTTCCTCTCACTCTCCACCTGGTTCATGAAGCCCCCTCACTGAGCTTGTTTCCATTGCTTAATATGCCAAGCTCATTCCCACCCCAGGGCCTTTGCACATGCTGTGTTTTACCTGGACTGCTCAGATCTTTGAATGACCCTCAAGTCTCAGAGCCAAGGCATCTCCTGTGAAAGGCCAGCCTTGACTAACCAACCTCATGTGAACACCCCCAAAGCTCCTCCACTGATGCCCCTGGTTTGTTTTGCTCAATATCGTGTAGCACACGGTACCATCTGACAGCATCTTGCTCCTTTATTGGTTTATGGGGTTTCTTGTCTGCCTTTCCCTACCAGCTCCCAAAGCCCGGGGAAATTATCTTTCTTATCCATGTTTCATCCCCAGCGACTAGCATAGCACTTAGCAAGTGCTCGATAAATACATGCCGACTAAATGCAAAGGAATCAGAACTTTACCTGAGAGCTGGGGAGCCATTGCAGGATTTACGGTGGGGCTGTGGGTTGCTTGAATTTCTGCTTCTCTCCTATGACCCATCAATGTAGTCCTGAGGATTCAAAGCAATGGGATACTCTATGGAAAGCATTTTATATAATGCTTTTTTTTGTGCATGTCTTTTCTAGGGCCATTCCTGTGGCATATGGAGGTTCCCGGGCTAGGGGTCTAATCAGAGCTATAGCCACCGGCCTATGCCGGAGCCACAGCAACTCAGGATCTGAGCCGCGTCTGCAACCTACACCACAGCTCACGGCAACGCCAGATCCTTAACCCACTGAGCAAGGCCAGGGATTGAACCTGTAACCTCATGGTTCCTAGTCAGATTCGTTAACCACTGCGCCACGACAGGAACTCCTATATAATGCTTTTTATATAACTTTATTGAGGCTTAGCTTACATAGCAAATAATTCACCCATTTCCAGTGAACAATTCATTGATCTTTCAGTAAATTTGTCAGGTTGACCTAAATCAATTTCAGAGCATTTTCGTCACCCCAGCGAGACACCTCATTCCCATTAATTGTTAATCCCTAACCGCACCTGGTAACCACCAGTCTGCTTTCTGTCTCTATAGATGTGCCTTATCTGGACATTTCATATAAATGGAATCATACACTATGCAGCCTTTTGTGTCTGGCTTCTTTCACTCAGCATAATTTATCTACATTGCAGCAAGTATCAGTATTTCATTCCTTTTTATGGCTGAATAATATTCCATTGTCTGGATGGACCACAGTTTGTTTATCCATCACTTGATAGACATTCAGATTGATTTCACTTTTTGGCTCTTGTGAATAGTGCTGCTGTAAACATGGAGGGATGGGAAAGCACTTTGCAGGATCTGGACACTAGGCACAGCTTTCGGCTCACCAGAGCGTCTAGTGTCACTGTGCAGACTTGACCCCAGTGGGCTGTGTGACCATGGACTAGTCCTTTTCCCTTCTCTGATTGATTCTCCCCATCTTTCCAGAGAGGAGCCAGGGCCCTTTTCTGCATGGACAGTCTGTGCCTTGTCCACATTCCTGGAAGAGCAGGGGAGTATTCAGAGCAAATGACAGACAGTCTGTTTATTACTGGAGCCAAAGGTAGGCATCTTGTGATCAACCACCAGAGCCAGCATTTTTTTTAGGATGAGAAGGGCGTGGCTCCAGCACCCTGGAGTCCCACCCTGGGTACCCCTACCTGCCATTCTCTTCTCTCAGAGGACCAAAGCCCCCTCCCACATTTGGTGCAGACAAGTGGGCAGCAGGATTCAGAACCTCCTCGCAGGGAGAGAGTTTGGGGACAGTCTCTGAGTCCTGGTTCCTGCCTCTGTTCCCTGGGTTCCTAGAGTCCTGCCCAAACCCATTTGGGCTCAGATCACAGGAAAGGAAGGCTGGAAATGCAGAGGCCTGGTCAAGGATTTGAGCTGGAGCTGGGAGGATTTAGTGCTGGCTCCCCATCCCTGGGGCCCAACTCAGAGATCAGCTCAACACTGTTCATTTGGCTTCCACACTGTTTAGAGGGTGCCAGCTGCCTTTGCTGGGTACTGGGGTCCACAGACATAGTCCTGGACCTCAGAAGCAACCGGTCCAGTCCCTGGGGGTAGAGGTGGCAATAAATTCACCAAATAATAAGTCAATAATTAATAATTATATTAAGTGGCTTTTTTGTGGTGAGTGCTCAATTACTTTCCATGTTAGAGATAAAGAAATGGAGGCTCAGAGAGGGGAAGTTACTTGTCCAAGGCCACACAGCCAGGAGCGAATAAATAACACTAATATTCAAACCCAAGTCCAACCAGCTTATAAATAAGTATAAGCCTGTGAAAAAATAAAGGCAGTAAAAATTGATCTGAGGCCTTTCGAATTCAATGAATTCTCTTTGCAGCCTTTCAGTGCACCCACCCATCTTACAGAGGAAGAAACTGAAGCACAGAGGGTTTAAGTCACCTTCAAAAGCTCCCTAGCCACGAAGAGTAACCCTGACCCAGAGGGCTTCAGTGGGTCTGAAAGGGAAAACAATGTCATGGGCAGAGCTAGGTGGTTGGGGTCAGGGAGGCCCTCACGATGCATTAGCACGTGTGCTATCTGATACCTCCATGTGCCAGGGAAGGGGGCCTGGCACACTCTGACCCTCCCAACCCAACCCTGAGCAGCGGAGGCCCTACCTCCAAGATGCAGTGAGGCCTCTGCCTGCATTTTCTTCTTTCCTGAGCATCCTTAGGCTAAGAGGAGGGGAGAGGAGTGTGCATATTTTCAGGTGCCTCTCAGGAGGGGGCCCACCTTTCAGTAACTGTGCTAAGGACCGTACAACAGCCAGGTGCATCTGTCCCACATCTGTCAGCAGACATCAATTATGTGGGCCTTCCCAGGAGTCATCTGGGGGTTAGACACTGGAGCGGGCTTCCCCTGCCAGCCTCTGGGGGAAATGAGACCTCCCAGCTCTTAAAGGAACAGACTCCCCAGGAGTCTGCTCCTCCTCCTGCAGCCAGCCTGAGGCCAGGAGTCAGAGACTGCAGCAGGTCCACTGGGGGAGGCAGCCAAGGCCGCAGCTCTGTGCTCACAACCACACATGCAGGGTCTCCCTTCCTGCCTGCTCCAGCTGCTGAGGGGTGAGTACGGGCACACCCCAGGGTTTCTCAGCCCTGGTACTATGAACATTTGGGGCCTGATGATTCTCTGTTGTAGGGATGGCGGGACCATCTTGCCCATTACAGGCTATTTAACAGCATCCCTAGCTCCACGCATCCCTAGCTGCCAGTAGCACCCCTCCCCCAAATCATCACAACCAAACATTTCTGCAGAATTTGCCAAACATCCCCTGGGGGCTCAAAATCATCCCCAATTAAGAACCACTGGGAAGTTCCTATTGTGGCTCAGCCAGTTAAGGACATGACATTGTCTCTGTGAGGATGCAGGCGATCCCTGGCCTCACTCAGTGGGTTAAGGATCTGGCATTGCCACAAGCTATGGTGTACATCGCAGATGTGGCTCAGATCTGGTGTTGCTGTTGCTGTGGCGTAGGCCGACGACTGCAGCTCCAGTTTGACCCCTCGCCTGGGTACTTCCACTTGCCACAGGTGTGGCCAAAAAAGGGAAAAAAGAACCACTGGAAGATCCCCATTTTACAAAAAGGGAAACTGAGGCAAGAAAATTGTCAATGCCCAGAGCCACTGGGCTGATAAATGGCCAGGGTGGATTCCAACTCCAAGGCTCACACTCTTAACCCCGATGCAGGAGTTCCAGAAGTTTTATTCCAATGATCACCTATTTATTTTAACAACTATTTAATACATGCATCCCTAATATGCAAAATCAGTTTCACAAAGATTATTTCTTAGGACAAGGCTAAAATAAAGTGAGTAGTGTTTTTGTACTCTTAAGGAAAGTATAGTTCAAGTGGCAGAATGTATAATATGACATCAAAACTGAGCAAAGGGAAACAATAATTAATTTAGGGGCACATGCATTTGTATTAAAAACTATTACAGAAAAGGGATGACCCGGGGAGTTCCCGTCGTGGCTCAGTGGAAATGAACCTGACTAGTATCCATGAGGACGCAGTTTCAATCCCTGGCCTTGCTCAGTGGGTTAAGGATCCGGCATTGCCGTGAGCTGTGGTATAGGTCACAGACACAGCTTGGATCCCACATTGCTGTAGCTGTGACATAGGTGGGCAACTACTTCTCCGATTTAACCCCTAGCCTGGGAACGTCCATATGCCTCGGGTTGTAGCCCTAAAGAGACCAGGGGGAAAAAAAAAAAAAAAAAGGTAATGAGTAAAACCTGATTATCACATGCATGAAGGAGGACACACAGGAAGTGTCAGAGTTATTGCTGCATGCTCTGTTTTTTGGGTGGTGGGTTTAGAGGTTTTCTTTTGATTATGGTTCATAAATATATATAAATTAGGTCTACATTTGTATTTGTCAGGTATCTTTTTTTTTTTTTAGCTGTGCCTTCAGTGTGCAGAAGTTTCCAGGCCACCAGGGAACGCCTTCAGATATGTCATTTTAGAAAGTTATTACAGAATTTTACTTTCTCGATGAGTACAAATCAAGAAATTAAAACGCAAAAGCTTTAAAAAAAAAATCAGGAAGCTGGTAGAACAACTGAAGTCAGGGAAACACTGCATGTGGCATGACACTCCCTTCCATCTTCTGAGCTGGCTTAGAAAGACACCAGAGCTCCGTTGTTACCGTGGTATCCCCAGCACCTTGCAAAGTGCCTCACACATAGAAAATGATGAATAAGTAGTAGCCACATTGAAAACTGAATTCTGGTCCTGGCGCTTCCACTTGTGCTCCATGAACTTGAGCCACAGCCAACAAACACCGTGGGAGCCAGCTGCCCTAGGTGTTGGGTGTGCAGAGATGAATCTCAGAGCCCATCGCTGTGCCCCTAAAGCTCACAGATTCTGGGCAGTGATGGGCACATTCACAGGCACACGCATACCTCTAATAGGCTGTGTGTGGTAAGTACCTACCCCCCGCCCCCCAAGGCGTGGCAGAATGACGAGGGAGCCCAGAGGATGAAGTGGCTGGCCCCTCCAGAGATGACCTCTGCAGGAAGGGGCCAAATGGACTGGGTTTTAAAAAATGGATTGGATTGGCGGTCACTGGTCAGAGAGGACACAGACCTGCAGGACTGAGCAACAATATCATGTAGAGGAGAAGCTTTTAAGTTTGGGAAGGTGGCAGGAGAGGCCAAAGAGAGGGCTCAGAGCCAGATGCAGAGCAACCTGGCAACTGCGTGTCCCAATTGGGGATTGATCGCAGGGAACAGAAACCTCCCATGCTCACCCCAGCAAGAATGGCATTTCCTTTCAGGATGCGGCAAGCAGTTCCAGAGCAAGGGTGATAAGCAAAGAGCAGCCGGCCGCCAGGAGGCTGGGTGGTCTGGGCTGACAGGGTGGTGTGGGCTGAGCTATTTCCCCCATGAGGGTAGCTGGCATTTATTAGACATTCACTAGGTGCTGCTGGAAGCTGTCCTGACTGCTTCGCATGTGTTAACACATTTAGGCTTTATAGCAACTGAGATAGATACTGTTATTAGCATCCCATTTTGCAGATGAAGCAAACTGAGGCTTAGATTAAATGTCTGGCTGACAGTAAGGAAGTGAAAGTGCTGAGGCTTGACCCCAAAACAGCCTGATACCAGAGCTTGAGCTCCTGACCGTAGCCTTCTACACCCTTTTTCAAACCTCCTGTGTCCTCAACAGCACCTTCTCTCTGCCTCTTCGCTTTAACCTCTGGCTGCGCTCAAAGGTTCAGCTTTCTCTGATTTTTTTTATGAATTTTATGTTCCCCTACGACTTGGGAGACAAGTTGCTTAAAGCTTGGGCACATCTTGAAGCTGCTTGAAGCCAAGATTGTACTTGGCCATTTAATTCAGAGGCTCACCATCCTATAAACCCATTCACCCCTGGATCCCTGAACTCAAATTTTCTGTGGTGGGCTTGTCCATTTCTGGGCCGCTCAGCATCAGCCAGGATCAAATGATACAAGCATGGAGACCCCTCACCTCCAGCCCCTTAGCAGGGGCAGCTGAAAAGGAGAGGCAAGTCTATGAGAAGAAGGCAGCTTTTGTGGGTTTGAGGGGAAGGGCTGAGAGAGAAGTCTAGGAGTTTAGTTTTTTTCCCGAAGAGAAATTTAGTAAGCAAGCGAGTGATGTGGTCGGATTTGTAGTTTTGGAAAACAAACAAAAAGACCCTCAGAGCAATTTATTACATTTGCTTGCATTTCCATATAAGCCATAGGCTGGCCTAGGTTCCATTAATTTCAAGGATCAAACCCTCTTCTTTATTCAGGGCACTCAGAGCTACTTAAGCCGTGATCCTTCGCTTCAACTTTCATAGTCCAGTCAGGAGTTCATAACATGGGGCCAGGATGTCTGTGTCTCCCTGGAAATCACCTGCAAACCTTGAGGGTTTAGCAAAAAGGTCTGTGGTTTTCATCGCCTTTCTAACACAGCCTTAAGAGCTCATGCACTGGGGTCCAACGGACCCAGGTTAAAACCCTGGGTTTGCAACTTACTAGCTTTGGAAGCCTGAGTTTCCTCATCTCTTCTTTGGAGGTATAATACTTAATGGTGTAAGAATGAAGTAAGGAATTGGGAACTATGTCTAGTCACTTGTGAGGGAGCATGATAATGTGAGAAAAAAGAACGTATACCTGTATGTGTAACTGGGTCACCATGCTGTACAGTAGAAAATCGACAGAACGCAGGAAACCAGCTATAATAGGAAAAAATAAAAATCAATATATATATATATATACCAAAAAGAGAATGAAGGAAGGAATTGCATGAAAAGCGACAAGCACAGTGCCTAGCATGCAGTGAACTCTCCTTAAATTGTAACTATTGTTATTATCATTAATATCATGTTGTGGAAGCAACACCCCACCCCGTAATAGTTATGAACCAGTGCTCTAGATCACAAGACAGCACACTATGGCTTGCGGGTCAAATTCCGTCCCCTGCCTGTTTATATAAATAAAGGTTTTTTCTTTGCTTTAGGCTTTTTCAGGCCACACCTGTGGCATATGGAGGTTTCCTGGCTAGGTGTCAAATTGGAGCTACAGCTGCCAGCCTACCCCGCAGCCACAGCAACACAGTTTCTGAGTTGCATCTGCGACCTACACCACAGCTTACGGGAACGCCAGATCCTTAAACCTCTGAGCAAGGCCAAGGATCGAACCCACAACCTCATGGTTCCTAGTTGGATTCGTTTCTGCTATGCCGTGATGGGAACTCCTGTGAATAAAGGTTTATTGAAACACAGCTATGCTCATTCGTTTATGTATTATCTAAGGCTGCTTTCATGCTACAACAGTAAAGTGTTTGCAACAAAAAATTCATGGGCTTCAAAAATCGAAAATACTTACTATGTGGCCTTTTCTAGAAAAAGTTTGCTGACCCCTGGGCTTGATGATTCGTTTTAAATCATGTCAGTTCTCTTGACTCTCAGTTTCTATATGATAAATGGATTTGAATACATAATCTTTTTACCTTAAACATCATCATTAAGTGATTGGGGAGATGTGAAAATGTTCTTGAGTGCTGGGCGACCTCTGCAGTCCCAGAGTACTAGGGTGACCCTAAATCCCACTCTCTTCTCCTCCTCACAGATCCTCGCCATAATTTCCATCATGTTCATCGTCCTCTCCACCATTGCCCTGTCACTCAACACGCTGCCTGAGCTGCAGAGTCTCGATGAGTTCGGCCAGACCACTGACAACCCCCAGCTGGCCCACGTGGAGGCTGTGTGCATTGCATGGTTCACCATGGAGTACCTGCTGCGTTTCCTCTCCTCCCCCAAAAAGTGGAAGTTCTTCAAGGGCCCACTCAACGCCATTGACTTGTTGGCCATCTTGCCGTACTACGTTACCATCTTCCTCACTGAGTCCAATAAGAGTGTGCTGCAGTTCCAGAACGTCCGCCGTGTGGTCCAGATCTTCCGCATCATGCGTATTCTCCGCATCCTTAAGCTGGCGCGCCACTCCACTGGCCTCCAGTCCTTGGGCTTCACCCTGCGGAGGAGCTACAACGAGCTGGGCTTGCTCATCCTCTTCCTTGCTATGGGCATCATGATCTTTTCCAGTCTTGTCTTCTTTGCCGAAAAGGATGAGGATGACACCAAGTTCAAAAGCATCCCAGCCTCTTTCTGGTGGGCCACCATTACCATGACAACAGTTGGGTATGGAGACATCTATCCCAAGACTCTCCTGGGGAAAATTGTGGGGGGTCTCTGCTGCATCGCAGGGGTCCTGGTGATTGCTCTTCCCATCCCCATCATTGTCAATAACTTTTCTGAGTTCTACAAGGAGCAGAAGAGGCAGGAGAAAGCAATCAAGCGGAGAGAGGCTTTGGAGAGAGCCAAGAGGAATGGCAGCATCGTGTCCATGAACATGAAGGATGCATTCCCCCGGAGCATCGAGATGATGGATATTGTGGTTGAGAAAAATGTAGAGAACATGGGTCAGAAGGACAAAGTACAAGATAATCACTTGTCTCCCAACAAGTGGAAATGGACAAAGAGGACACTGTCCGAAACCAGCTCAAGTAAGTCCTTTGAAACCAAGGAGCAGGGATCCCCTGAGAAGGCCAGGTCATCTTCTAGTCCTCAGCACCTGAACGTCCAGCAGTTGGAAGACATGTACAACAAAATGGCCAAGACCCAATCTCAACCCATTCTCAATACCAAGGAGTCAGCAACACAGAGCAAACCAAAGGAAGAACTTGAAATGGAGAGTATCCCCAGCCCCGTAGCCCCCCTGCCCACCCGTACAGAAGGAGTCATCGATATGCGAAGCATGTCGAGCATTGATAGCTTCATTAGCTGTGCCACGGACTTCCCTGAAGCCACCAGATTCTCCCACAGCCCTTTGGCATCACTCCCCAGCAAATCTGGGGGCAGCATGGCCCCAGAGGTAGGCTGGCGGGGAGCTCTGGGTGCCACGGGTGGTAGGTTTGTGGAGGCCAACCCCACTCCTGATGCCAGCCATCACTCTACATTCTTCATTGAGAGCCCTAAGAGTTCCATGAAGACCACCAACCCCTTGAAGCTTCGAGCACTTAAAGTCAACTTCATGGAGGGTGATCCCAGTCCATTAGTCCCTGTTCTGGGGATGTACCATGACCCTCTTAGGAACCGGGGGGGTGCTGCAGCAGCTGTTGCTGGGCTGGAGTGTGCCACACTCTTGGACAGGCCTCTGCTGAGTCCAGAGTCCTCTATCTACACCACGGCAAGTGCTAGGACACCCCCCCGGTCGCCCGAGAAACACACAGCAATAGCATTCAACTTTGAAGCAGGTATCCACCAGTACATTGACGCGGACACAGATGATGAGGGGCAAGTGCTCTACAGTGTGGACTCCAGCCCTCCTAAGAGCCTCCATGGGAGCACTAGTCCCAAGTTCAGTATTGGGACAAGATCAGAAAAGAACCACTTTGAAAGCTCCCCCTTACCCACCTCCCCTAAGTTCTTAAGGCAGAACTGTATTTACTCAACAGAAGCATTGACTGGAAAAGCTCCCAGTGGTCAGGAAAAGTGCAAACTTGAGAACCACATCTCCCCCGACGTCCGTGTGTTGCCTGGGGGAGGAGCCCATGGAAGCACACGGGATCAGGGCATCTGAACGAGCCCGCGCAGAGGAGAGACTTGTGGCAAGGTCCAAAGAGGAGTGCTGTTCAGCTTACCTGCAACGGAGCTTTTCTGCATGTACTCTGAAACAGATAAGGCTCTGCAAGGCCCCCAGAAAGAAGAGAGACTCCAGAGAAAGCTCCTTTAAAACCCTGAGAGCTGTAACAGATCCATCAGAATGAAGTTGGCCAAGCCATAGAGTATGGCACCTCCTTGTAACAACTCCACTGCCCTCTTTGGAAGATGACACGAGCAGAACTTACAGCCACCACTACTACATTCTAGACACAACCAAGGCCACCTACTCCCCATTCTTCTCTCATGGCTCTCCATCACAGCCTCTGAGGTCAACAGCTCCATCCCTCCTGGCTCCAGCTGGAGAAGGATGCTGGAACAAGCAGCTGGTATTAAGAGAGTGGGTTGACCAGTTTGGTTTTGGGTGTTGCCTGGCCAACTCTAGGAACCTCTGTCCATCACCTCACGGATGGATCCCACTGTTAGAAGGCCACGGGGATTGCCTGTGTCATGGGGAAAGCTGCACCATAAGCCACGATCCCGGCGCAAAACCCTTACTCAAATGTCTTCATTGACTTCAGTATTCCATAGTACCTGAGATTTTATTTTGAGATATCATCAGGGTGAGTTGCACCACTTGTACTCAATTATAATTGCCCCTGGCAATCCGGGAGGGGTTCAGAAGGTGGGCACTCAGCCAACAGGATGAACTCTGAGTGTTGCTTTAGGGTCGTAGAAGGAAAATGCTTTCTGTACATCACTAGTGTAGGCTCAAACGATACGGAAGTGTCAAATATGCAAAAGATTAGCTTATTCAAAGAGACTGTATGTCACTGAAGAACAGAATAAAATCTGATTTTTTTTACCTGAAAAAAAAAAAGGAAAAAAAAAAGGTCCCCAGTCGAAATGCCCCATTCCAACTTTTGAATACTTCCTGCTGAGGCAGGGAAAGCATTTACTATGATAGAAATTCTTTTTTGTTTCCTGTGGTATCCAAGTTTAAAGGAAAGTTAAAATAAAAAGCACTTTATGTTTTTCAAAAATAGGTTCTACCAGGGACAGTGTCAACATCTTGCACTTTAAAACAAGCTCAATTTCCCGTGGGCCACTTGTTGGGACTGTAGTTGGGGTTTTGCTCCATGCATGTGTCTGGCCACGGCCACAGTGGGTGATATTGTGCTGGTTTTGCTGTCTGCCATGTCAAAGTCCATGGGCGCCTTCCCTGCCCCCCTGAAGCTTCCCCTTAACCCCCACCCCACCCCGCATCAGGAAGGGTATATGACCCTTGCTTGGGGCCTCTTATGAAAGTCACATGTACAGGAAACATAAACATCTCAGAAGAATGAGGTAGACAGTTGGGCATTGGGTGTTTTACTCTGTTCTCTTTCTTGTCAACCAGCCGTTGGTGTGTTTTCAGTGTCACTGTCTGTACTAAAAGCTCAGCTCTCCTTTCTGCAGCCATCAATGCAGCCGGTACAGACAAAAGCAATAAGTATTTGTATGCATTGTGAGCGGTTCTGGTCCATTTCTTGGTGTCGGTCTTCCTGTCTTAGTTTGATAACCTGGCACTGGCCAGCCTGATTTTAGTCCAGTGGTGTGGTGGTGGTGGCCAGTCCTCAGTTCAGTCACATTGGACGGAGCCACTGGTTAGCATGATGCCATGCTGTGGGCCCATCCTTCAGTAAAAGATGACACGTTATTGATCTGATCGTCTTTAGTACAATGGACCAGTGTCATTCTCTTGATACAATGCCGATGGATGGTGTCCCAAATGCAGTAGTGGGGATGTGCTGATCCTCGATCCGGTGCCAGGCCAACGTCTTCCTGAGGAAACACAACACGGTTTGCCTGTCCTTCGTAGAATATGTTTTTGGTCTGCCTGTTGGTACAATGGCACAATCCACCTGTCAGTACACAAATACCATGGAGTCGTTCTGCCTGCCCTCTGCGCAGTGGCATGAGGTTGGGCCACCTGTCACAGGTATGACACGGGGTCATGCCACTGCCTTTACAAAAGCGTGTTCTCTGCTGCATGTGCACCCGGTTCATACTGCTTCTCAGCATCTCCAAGGACTGTGGATCCCTCCGCAAGGGTGCAGTCCTGTTTTTTGCTGCGTTAACGAAGTGTCTTGACTCCAGAAGTATCTTCAAATCCCCTCGCAACAAATGCAAAGGGATTTAAGGGGCAGGGAGTGCGTGGTCATCCTGGGCTGGTGGCATACCAGAGAGAGGAAGCAGCAGGGCTCCTGCGGTGCTTTGCTGAGCACACAGAGCAAGCTGGGGCCTGGGGAGGAATGGCCGCAGAGCAGTCCTCCCGGGCTGCCCACGTGTCTCTTTGTTTCCATCGCCATTTACATCTGCCATCAGCACAAATGTGAAAATTCAGGGAAAACAAACAAATGCTTTTTGATAAAAGTAAATAGTTGTGATTTCCGATTCAGATATTTTTAGAGCTGATGCTATCTGTAAACATTAATAATAATAATTAATGATAATATAGTCTATTTTACATATCAGGAAAGTGAACATGTTTAAATATAGCCATATATCGCGAGAAGGAACTTACCACCCCTTCTTCAAATCGAGGCATTTCATTTGCTGGTTGAAGCAGACAAGAAGTGTACAGATTGGAAATGATTTCTTTCTTTTTTTTTCTAAACTAATAACCAATTGGTGCAACTCTCCTGTAACCAAAGGCCCTTTCTGCCTTGTGTGGTCATGCGGGACCTAGCCCTTCCTTCCTTGTGTATTTTGTCTGAACTTACAGTAGCATTTTATTGAGTCACTTTTGAAGGATGAATTCAGAAGTATCATTAAGAACCTACCTTTTCAGGCTTAATAGCCAGAGTCCTATAGAGTTCTTATAGAAACAGAATAATTGAAACTCAGCATATACTATGCTTAGAAAGTATTGCATTTTGTTTTGGGGTTTTCCTTTTACTTGTAGATGTATTGTAGGAATATAGCTTTTATCCTGTGCCGATTCAAAATAGAGTATTGTCAGTTTTCCCAGGCCCCCACCTGCCAAAAAGTGACGCACTCACATTTTAAACGTGTGTACGCCCTACCCAAACCTGTGTATGCGCACTGGGAAATCTACCTAAGAGTCTCCACTGAGAAGCTAACCTCGATGGCCGGGTGTTGATGGAAGAGAGGAAAGCGATGGTTTGGAGGCCAATCCTGCTTTAACTTGGCGGTCCATGTCCCACCCATTCCTGAACCAACGAAAGTGGAGGGGGGAAAAAACAAGTCAACCCAAAGAAATGAACCGAGGGGCTGGAAGTGGATGGACGCCTGGTCCCTTGGGCAAATTCAGTTACACTTGTCAAGAACCCCACCAAACTTCCACCATTACCAAAAAGGGCTAGGGACCAGGTAGACATGCATCCCGATCACATGGGGGACCAGCGATGACCAGCGGAGAGAGTTGGGCAAGCTCTGCAGGAGTCTGTTTATTCACCTTTTTATTTTGGGGTAAAGAAAATCAATAGGACTTCGGTGCAGTAGATTTCTCAGTGCCTTCTTTAGGAATTTTTTCTTAAGCACATTTAATGGGGAAAGAAAAAAAGAGGAAAGAACATTTGTTCCTGTGCAACCCCTTTCTCTAAAAACATTGGGGAATCGAGAAGGAAGAAGATGACAACGATGGGGAGACAGCAAAACCCTGGGCAGGCCGTTTCCTTTCCACCCACCTGGCTTGCCCTCACGAATTGCTGGTGACACAAACTTTTTCAAAGGGATTCCCAGCCTCTCCTCCACCGTGTCTTAGTAACTGTAAGCCTCATCCCTGACCTTTTCGCCTAATAAGATCCCCGTTTCTAAGGAAAAAACAAAAAACAAAAAAAAAACAGAACCATGTTCTCTTCTGTAAACCTGTGATGTATTGTCGATGTTTGTAACTATTGTATATTTCTGTCTTGCTCCACGTCATAGCTGGAGTGTGTAGTCCATGGGCAAGGGGACATTTACAAGTCACCACGGACAAGGGTCACTCAAGCCAGGTGTCTCTCTCTCTCTCCCTTCCTCATTTCTCTGCCAGCTAGTCTCAAGTAACACGACCCCAGGCTTCAGCCTCCCATCAAGTCACTTTGAATCCAATGAAAGCATGGCAAAATGCCTCTATGACGGGATCCTTTGGGAAAGGACTTTTTCTAGGGCTGTGAAGTTGGCAGGAGATAACAGGGGGCTCCCCTGACTCCCCCAGCAGGTCCGTGGAGAGCCTCCAGCCCTAAGCTGAAATTCCCTCGCCTCCCACTGCTTATATGACAGCATCCAAACGCTTTCACTCAACCCGGGCGACCCCAAGCAGCCCTGGCTACATCCAGAAATAAGAGTTACCTCTGCATTTTCTGTTGCCATTTTTCTGGCTCTAGAAGTATCTGATGTGTGATTACATCACAGGATGTCCACGCATCTCAGAGTCGTCTATTTTTCTGTTAAGATTAAATATATATATATATATATATATATATATATATATATATATATATGTATTTTTAGCAAATTTATAATAGGGCCATTGAGTCTAATTTCCTCTTTTGTGATACAGAACCACATCTTAGGAGTTTTATTGTTGGTCATTATTGCAGCTGTTATCTCCTGGTCTCTTTCACTTTCTCCCATTTCCCCTGGGGCTGTTTTTTCTTTTCTTCTTTTTCATTCTGATTTTCTGGTGGGGAAAGACTTTGGGGTCCGACTTCCTCATGCAGGCATTTCCTGACACAAGGCCTAGAATCTGTTGACCTGTTACTTTCCTCATTCTGTCTGTTCTATTTATTGTTCTTAAGAATCCAGAGCACAGATGCAGGAATGAGACCAGGAGAAGCAGGGCTACAGATGGCCCTCAGAATCAGGATGGGATGTGGGCTGGTTCAGCTCATCCTCCACACCCTTCCGGGGATCTAAAGGGACTGAGGTTTCTCACTCCCAGAGATCTTGGAATCTAAAATCTCTTGCAAGAAAACCTCCCTCTGGCATTTCTGAGATTCAAAAGACACCTAAACCCCTCGTGGCTGCCCTGTCATCACGTCCAGCGGTGCCCTGCTCCCCTGTGACATCCACAGGATCTGAAGATCAGGACACTTTCAGGTCCTCGCAAAACTTGGAGAAAATGCTGGGCCTCAGATCTCATCCGCTTTGTGTCAATCCTTCATTTCAACCCGTTTCCAAAAGCCTCACCAAAAAGCAGTGACCAGACAGGCTTGCAGCCAAATCTGAGACGATGTGTCCCTAGAATCTGCCGTCTCATCTCCCCTTCCCTTTCCAGCTGCCTGGCTCTGTGAAGCCAGAGCTTCGTGGCAAGGGCAGCGGTACTTTTCCAGCTTCCGCCTGTCCAGGCCCCGGGGATTGTCTGTAATTAAGTCCACCGGGTGGTTTCCAGGCCTCAGGTGGGCAGAAGACACCGAGCAGGATCGTCAGCAGAAAGTCATGCTCCGTCCATCAGCTGGTGCAGGAAGGTGGAGAAAGCCCAGCGTCGCCGACACACACAAGCAGATTTCCATTTCCCACCTGACTCGCTGGTGGCTTCAGGGCTCCGCCTCTGCGCAAGTCAGAGCCCTGAGCCAAATCACCACCCCAGAGGGCAGTGGGCCATTCCCCCCTCCCCCAGGATCAACCCCACGGAGTTGTGGACTAAAGACTCTCCTCCGAGTTTTCCCACCCCTCAAATTCCTGTTGATCCAGTTTGAACCAGAGCCAAATGAAACAGACAAGATTTTTTTTTAACTTTTGCACAAGAATAACAACAGAATCATCTGCTAGTAGCACACTAGGTTTGCTGCCCAGGGAAGCAAATACGCTTGCCTCTGGCTGTTTTCATCTAGAGAGAAGTCGTAAAGTTGGGGTTTCCATCCACTGACCCTGATATTGTCTCAACCTGGAATTTCTTCTACTAAACTCCCCCGAATGCCATCTTAAAGAAATGGATCTGGAGGGGGCTCTGTTAGTCCGGTGGCCCCTCGTCTTCACCGCTAACTCTAACCCCCCGTTCCTCCCTGCAAAGATCCTGAAAAGATCTCAAGACTGGCGGAGATGAACTGGAGTGGGACAGTTCCCCTGAAGAAGAGACCGCCTGCCCACAGGGTGGCTGCTTGCAAGCCTCTGAAAGCTTCTCCTGCACGAAAGGGACAAGGCAGTCAATTTCTGCTTAGATTAAGAAAGCGCTTCTAATGGGGGGGGGGGGCTGCCTAACCATCGAACTTGCTGCCATGTTGGGTAATGAGTTCCCTGACATCACAGGTATTTATTTGGAGAGAGGCTAGTTTGTGTACAGGATGGATGTGGCTGAGGGACCATAGCCCTGCATGCCACTGGACCAAACGTCTGGGGAAATCCTCTCTCTACCACCACCCCCGCCCCACCCTCTCCCAGTATATGTGTGTGGGTTTATGTGTGGTTTGACCATCAGAGCACAGGCTCAAACCACTGGGGCAAAAGCAGGGAGCACTGTTGGCAGAAACTCAAATTCTAGAACTTGGAGCTTTCTGAGGGGATGTCAGAAAGGGAAATGACAGCAGAATACCTTGATCCTCTGCTCCCCATCTTGGACAATTTTAGTGACCCTGTTGGTCACCTGTCCAGCTCCTCCCCAGTGCCCAACAGGGACCACAGCGGGGTGAGGCTTATGCTCCCCTCCCCCCGACCAGCCAAGGAGCAACCAGCCCCCATCTCTGGCTGGCCTTCTCACGGTGCTTCAGCCCTTCTGCCAGACCCTGTGCCCTCGCCGGCTTCAGGCTCCCTATATGAGACACAGTTATCTTTACCCGGTCTCCGGCTGCCTAATGAGAAACTGATCAGGCAATAGCAAATAGCACCATCCAAAAAGGGCTTTTTTTACCCCTGGCAAATAAAGCAGGAAATCCCATTGAAGACCCTTGAAAGTCCCCACCCAATGAAGTCCAAAACAGCCAAAAGAGAGAGACGGAGGTGATCCAGTTTTACAGCAAAACAAGGCTTAGGCCCCCTCCAGGTAGAAGGCCCTCTCTCCCACATCCGTGTCCCTTCCTGAGTGAGTCCAGATGTCACTCTCTCCCAAGAGAGCATTTGACAAAAGAGGTTTCAAAGCTCCCCTGACTGTGTGTGGTTTGCTTGGAGGAGGTGGGTGTCAGCGTGACCCCAAGTCCAGGAAGCCTCAGGTTGCTTCATTATAGGATGAGGCAGAGCGATAGGTTTGGATGGATAGTCTGAGCAGCTGCCTTCCTGCTAAACCAAATTTAAACAAAAGCCCAGTTTCCAAGATCCCCCTCTGAGGCTCGGTCCTGCAGGAATAGCTCAAGTTCATGGCGGCAATGACATGACCCTTCTGGAAATGAAGAAAACTCCCAACTCTGTCCCATTAGGATGCTCTCCAGGGTCATGCATGGATCACCGCGTACTTCCTGCCTCCCTAAGCTGATCTAGTTTGGAAAACAAGGAGGGACATACAAGAGAAGATGTCCACGAGCCTTGGACTTCTGCACAGTGTGGCTCAGGCCCCCTGGTCTTCACGAGGGCTTTGGGGTCCCTCTCAGATGGACCTGACATCTGAGCTCAGGGTGCCCGGGGGGTGGGGTGGGGTGAGGAAGAGGAAGATCAGCAGCTGCTCGCTGCACCGCTGGCTCCTTTGTTCTCGAGGCCTATCGTGGCCTCAGTCCAAGGTCAAGGAACTCAGGGTTATCCCCCAACATACGACTTTGGCACATAGCGGTCCCCCAATCTCTATCTTTTTTTTTCTTGAATGAGTGACTGTGTCAATGATTGACTTCTGAGTAGTGGACGGATGAGTGAGGGTGGGAGAGGGTGGAGGAGTTCATGCGTTCTCACCTGGCTTGAGGTGTTGCTAACTGGGAAGGAAGAAGTGGGGCACCCGTAAGCCTCGCCAGTGCGATCTCTTCTTCGACTCAGTTCGGGGCCAATATGATGGCCAAATTTGACACTTTTCTGCCCCAAGGGCCTTCTCAGAGCTATACTTCCAGAGGCCCAGGGGGCAGCCCTGGCCTCCTCCCACCTCTCCTACTCTGTTTGTCAGCCTCGTGTTCTAGTTCAGCTCACACATAGCCCATGGGAGACCACAAAGTGGTCTTCCCATAGGCAAAGCCAAGGGTCCAAGGTAAGGTTTTCCCTGGTCTGGGACTTGCTGGGGACAGGAATGTGGGAGCTGATATCTGGAAACTGGATCGCATTCCCTGAGCCGTGGGAGTTGAGCTGGAAAAGAGGGCCAGCCTGTCCTCCAGCTTTTAGAGCCAAAGGGTCTTCCTTTTTTCTGAGCCCAAAGCCCCCATGGTAGCATGCTCCCTGACCCCATCAGCTAAGACCCTCTGTCTCTCCCAGGAACCATGGGGTGAGGTTGAGGCTTTTCTGCCAGCAAAGCCATTCTGATCGCCCCACCCATAATGGGGGCCAAGCCAATCACATTAGCCATAAATGACCAATGTCCTTAGCCATTCTTTTCTTGGGGTCGCGTTCATGGGTCTGTTCATCTCTGGTCAGTTGATGTCTCTAGTCTTTCCTATAAAGGTGAAAACGAGCATCACACACACACACACACACACACACACACACACAAGGAAACCAAACAACAAAAAACCCAGTGTCTTTTTATGCATGTGATGAGATGAAATCGTGACCTCCAGCTGCTGTCCTGTCTTGTAAAATACGTCCAAATGTTTAAGAATTTCTAAGCAAATGGTCCCTTAATGAGTCTGCAGAGTTCAATAAAAAGGTATGGAGAAAACAAGCCTGGAGTTGGTTTATTTTTTGGAGGCACAGGCTGGTGAGGGCGTGAAGATCTGTAGGGGAGGCTGAATTGGCTCCCTGGGGAACTGGAAGGGCAGCACTGACTCTTTCTCCTTATCTGAAAAAGGAGGCGTGAAAATATAACTGACTTGTCATCCCCACGTGCAAGCAGTGGTAACCCAACACATGCTGTGTCCATGGAGCCCCAATTCCAGTCATTTGACTCTCATACCAACCATGCCTGGGTATTCCTGGCCTTATTACCTCATCAAAATGTCTCCTGATACAAATTATAAGCTCAACTGCCTACGGGAGTCAAGCAGGTAACATAAATGAGTAAGCAACCTAACTAAGAGACATCAGGGAGTGGTGGTGAGTGTGGCAAATTTAAGATCACAGTGTCTAAAGAGGTAAACTCTTCATCTCTGGTTATCACCATACAGGGATGTAGGCCCAGCAATGCCAGCTCTTTAGACTCTTCGGAGAAGTCAGAAAACTTTTTTTTTTTTTTTTTTGCTTTTTAGGACCACACCCGTGGCATGTGGAGGTTCCCAGTCTGGGCGTCCGACTGGAGCTGTAGCTGCTGGCCTTCGCCACAGCCACAGCAACACGGGATCGGAGCCACGTCTGTGACCTACAGCACAGCTCCCGGCAACACTGGATCCTTAACCCACCGTGTGAGGCCAGGGATCGAACCCTCAACCTCATGGTTCCTAGTCGGATTCGTTAACCACTGAGCTATGACGGGAACTCCCGAGAAGACAGAAATCTTGATTTTTATGGGAAAAATCCCAATGTTTTAGTGCCAACAACTAATTCTAATTTATTTTCCCTTTGCTCCTGTGGTAGCCAATTGAAAACATCTATGGGCAGGCTACCCCCTCATTCATTGCCCTTTTGCGATCTCCACCTTGATTGACAGGGCTTGATGATTTCCATACTAAGCACCTCTTGCTGTGTAACAAATTACCCCCCAAACTTAGCAGATTGAAACATGTATTATCTCATAGTTTTTGTGGGGCAGGTATTCAGGAGGGTCTTTAGCTGAGTAATTCTGGCTTGGAATGGAGGGAGGGAGGGTCTCTCATGAGGCCGCAATGAAGACATCAGCGGCAGTCATCTGAAGGCTTGACTGAAGCTGGAAGATCAGACTCCAGCATGGCTCAGGGGGCCTCAGGTTCCTGCTGGCTGTTGGCAGGAGGCCTCAGTTCCTCACCGTGTGGACTGCTCCACAGGACTTCTTGAATGTTCTTACAGCATGACAGCTGGCTTCCCCCAGAGTGATCCAAGGGAGAGAAGGCAAGAAGGAAGCACAATGCCTTTTGTGACCTAGTATTGGAGAGCATCACTTCTAGAAAATTTTATTTATTAGCTCACACTCGAGGAATTGCACCTCACAAAGAGACAAGTATCAAAGACTTGGTGGACATATTTTAAAACCACTACATTCCAAATCCCATTTACTGGAAAGAGTAGTTTCCAACTTTAGAATTACCAATTCAGTTTGGGGAAGTATAGAAGCCTTGCTGGCATTTTATTTTACCAAGTAATGATGTTGAAAAGTAACTACCATGTACTATCACTGTTTCCTAGTAAAACAGAGGCTATTTCAAGTCTCACTGCAAAATAAAATCTCAGAGTGAAAGACTGACCTGAAAAAGACAGAACTTTTTTTTTTTTTTTTTGTCTTTTTAGGGCTGCATCCGCAGCATATGGAGTTTCCCAGGCTGGGGGTCCAACTGAAGCTGTAGCTGCTGGCCTACGCCACAGCCACAGTAACGCCAGATCTGAGCCGCATCTTCGACCTTAACCCACTGTGTGAGGTCAGGGATCGAACCTGCATCCTCATGGATCCTATTCAATAGGTTTGTTTCCACTGAGCCACCATGGGAATGCCACACACACACACACACACACACACACACACACACAACAGAACTTTAATTTTGTCCATAGATTGGGGTTTCTCAACCTCAGCACTATTGACGTTTGGGCTGCATCATTCTTCGTTACGGTGGCCTGCCCTGTGCACCGTAGGGTATTTAACGGCATCCCTGGCCTCTGCCTTCAAGATTCCAAGAGCACCCTCTCCCCGGTTGGGACAACCAAAAATGACTCTAGACATCACCAGATGTCCCCCGAGGGACAACATCACCTCCGGTTGAGACTCACTGGAAGAGGTACAAAATTCAAAATCCGAAAAGTATAGTGAAAAGTGAAATTACCCTCCCACCTCTAGACTCCAGGCCTCCTGTCCTCAGAGGCAATTACTGCTACCAGCTTCTCATCTATCCTTCCATAGACAGTCTTGGCAAACAGCCCCACACCCCCACAGGTGTATGTGCCGAAGAGCTTCCTGACCCTCTTATGAGCCTGTGACCAGCTCTGTTGTACACAGTAATTTCTAGTCTCCTACAGCTGGACATGCAAGTTGCTGCCAAACTTTTGCTGTAACAAACACTGCTGAAACGAATGGCCTGTCAGCGGCTCCCGTGGGCTCTGCCTTCAAAATAGATCTGGAATCTGCCCTTCTCACCCCTCTGAGCCACAGCTCTGGGCCATGCCGTCACTGTCTGCTGCCGAATGATCACAGCAGGCTCTCTGCTTCCACTCTTGATCCCGTTCAGGCTCTTCTCAACACAGCAGCCAGAGGGATCCTGTCAAACTGTCAGTTCAATCACGTCACTTTACCAGCAAAACCCTCCGAAGGCTTCCCATCACCTTTTGAATAAAATCTAGGGTTTTCCTTGGCATTGTCTACAAGGCCATACAGCCCCTGGCCCCTGCCTGCCTCTCTGGTTCCACCTCCTCCTGCTCTTCTGGAGGGCGCTATGCTCCATCGTCACATTCCTCCTTGTTATTCCTCAGACGTGCCCACTGTGGGCTCATCAAATGACACTGCTCCTTTCTGGGCCCCTCCCAGATCCCTGCACCCTCTCTGACCACCTCTCTATTACTCTTTACCTCCTTCACTCCCTATCGGACACATTAGCCTCTGGTCAGTTTTCCAACACACCAAGCACACTCCACCCCAGGGCCTTTGCTCTGGCTCCCCCCCTGGACTTAGAAGAGCTTCTGTAGGCTGGTCACATGGTTCTCTCCCTATTAATAGTAACACCCTCCCCCACATCCTTCCACACAGACACACACCTCAAAGTCCATCCCCTTCTCTGCTTTATTGTTCTCCACAAGTTACCACCTTCTGACATACTCTGTTTTATTGATTTTGTTTACTGTTTAATCCCTCCAACAGAATGTGAATTTCTTCCTCCAGCAGAGTGGAAATTCAAAAGCTGAAAAGCAAAGAGAACAAAGACTGGGGGGGAAAAAAACCCAGAATATACAAGGACCCATGGAGCAACCACAAAAAGTTTAACATATGTATAATGGAAACACCTGAAAAAGGAGAAAGAGAGAAAGGAACAAAAGAAATATTTGAAAAAATAATGACTGAGAATTTCCACAAATTAATGTCAGACACCAAACCACAGATCCAGGAAGCACAAAGTAGGGTAAATACAAAAATACCACAACTAAAAAACCCAGGCAAACAAAACTTCACCCAGGCGAGTCATTTTCAAACTGTAGAGAATCATCGATAAGAAGTCCTGAAAGAAGCCCAAGGAAAAAGCACTTCACCTAGTGAGGAACAAGGATAAGAATTACATCCACCTTCTCAGAAACCATGCAAATGAGGAGAGAGTGGAATGAAATATTTAAAGCGTTGAAAGAAAAAGTCACCAGCAGTGCAGGATTTGTGAAGGTTGGAGCCAGACTGCCTGGGTTCAAAATCCTGACTCCTCCACTTGGCGGTTACATGTCATCAGGGAGGTCTCAGCTTCTGTGCCTCCGTGTCTCTAACTGCAGAGTATGGCTAATTCACTGCAGCAACAGTGAATACATTAATTGCCTCAGGGCCAAGAATCGGATGAGGTGACTGAGGCAGAATTGTATGAGTAGAGAGTTGGATTCTATTCTAATAACTACCATAATTTTAAGGCAGTGAGCACTTAAAAACTGTTTCAAGGCATCTGCAACAGCTATAATGGGGTGCAAAATAATCTATGGTGTTTTTCAGTGGCAATGTCACAAATACTGTTAATACTACTAAGATTTGTTGCCTACATTCATAACTGAAGGAAGTGCTACATTTCAGCTAGAGGTCAGTGAAAATAAAGCTAAAGAGTTTTGCCCCATCCAAATTCGCAGAGCTAGGTTACAAATCCCTACATTAGGGGAGATAGAAATCTATTTCATCAGTCACAACTAGCACTTAAACATTTTTTAAAATATTTATTTATTTATTTTGCTTTTTAGGGCTGCACCTGAGGCATATGGAATTTCCCGGGCTAGGGGTTAAATCAGAGCTTCAGCTGCTGGTCTACACCACAGCCACAGCAACACGGGATCGAAGAGGAAACAGCATAATGGAAAGCAGGTCCAGCCCAGCCACTGCCACATTGCAGGTGCAAACATCCTTGTCCCTCCCTCCAGGGCCCCATTGGCCTTGGTCTGGCCCCCATCTGCCCTTCTGCCCTCACACAAGTACACACACAAGACCCAAGCTCAACAGACACTGTGTTGTCAGCAGTTGCACAGCTGCTTCCCCCGTCCTCAGGGAGAAGAGCAGGTGTGGCAATGCCCATGTCCTGAGCTCATCGCCTGTCTGGGGACATGCCCCTCCTGATGGCCACATGTCCCCACAGCAAATATTAGCAAAGCTGTTTGTAAAGAGCCAGCTGGCGGCATGTCTGGAGGTCCTGGGCTGCAAAGGTTTGAGGCTAATTAAATGGCCTCTGATGAGCCATTATAGGGAGCTAAGCCCGGGCATTTTTGTGCTTTTCTGGATATGTGGGTGTGTTCTTATCGTCAATCCTGGATGTTAAAGGAGAGAGTCTGGGAGAGGATGTTGAAATCAGAAAAACAACCTCTAAGGGACTCTACTCTCTGGTTTCCCAAGGGAGCAGGGGTTTGACCCTGTGCCGATGGGAAAGGAGGGAACAACTGATCGGGTGTCAGATATGCTGGCAATTAACCCTGTACTAATAAGCAGGAAATTGCCAAAGGAGAAGATGGGCTTTGGGGTCTGGGAGGGATTTAAAGCTGCAGCTCAGTCTAGTGGTTCAGAAGGGAAACATCGGGGTCCGAAGCATCTGAGTTCAAATGCTGCCTACGCCGTTTCTTTGCTGTGTGACCTAAGACAAGTCATTCTCCCTCTCTGGACCTTTGTTTTCTAGTCTATAAAATGGGGAAATAACAGCGTTTCCTGTAAGAGGTGCTGGAGGGCTTCAGTGAAAAGGCGTAAAGTGCTTAGCCCAAGGCTTGGCAGACAATAAGGGCTCGATAACAGCAGCTATCACTGGAACCAACATTCCAGGTCTCTCTCCAGCCTGGGGCTTATGTCTGGGAGGGATTTAAAGCTGCAGCTCAGTCTAGTGGCTCAGAAGGGAAACATCGGGGTCCGAAGCATCTGAGTTCAAATGCTGCCTACGGAGATTTATCATCCAGGCCGAGCTCCTCATGCCAGAAATCTCAGAGAACATAAACTCATACTAGGTTAACACTTCCTGACCATTTGTGTGGGCCAGGCACTTTTGTGAGCACTTCACATGCTCTTGCTAATTAATTCTTGGCCACAACTCTATAAAAGTCAACTTATGAAATTATCATCATGGGTATTATAAAACGAGCATCAACAACAATTCTGCGAAATTAGCATCATCCTTATTTTACAGATGAGGAACTGTATGAGTCACTTGTTGCTGCATAACAAATTGCCCCAACACTTAGCAGCTTAGAACAGCATTTATTATCTCACCCAATTCCTGCGGCTTAGGGATTTGGGAGTCATTTAGCTGCCTGGTTCTAGAACAGACTCTCCCATGAGGCTGCAGTCAAAATGTTGGCCAGGGCCATAGTCCTCCAAAGGCCAAACTGGGGCTGGGGGACCCTCTTCCTAGATGGCTCCCCCATGCAGCTGGCAAGTAGGTGTGTGGGGCTATTGGCAGGAGGCATTGGTTTTTTCCCCACATGAATCTCTCCACAGCGTTTTTTGAGTGTCCTCACAACATGGCTGAGGGCTTCCCCCAAAGTGAGTGATCCCGGAGAAAGACAGAAGCTGCAGGTTCTTTTTTGCTCCAATTTTTTTTAATTGTGGAAAAAACACACTAGTAAACAAGAAGAAACATGTACTGCTCAGCGCTATGCAGAAAATGAACAGGTGGTGATATAGGCTGACTGGGGAGTGTCACTCCAGACAGGCAGTCAGAGAAGACCCCCCAGAGGTGGTGACTGTGAGATAAGATCTGGCCGACAGGCAGAGCAAGTCACCAGAAGAGCTGGGAGAGCTCTTCTGGCAGAAGGCATAGCAAGTGCAAAGGCACTGAGGTAGGAACACGCTTAGGAGGCCAGCGTGGCTGCAGAGGGATGAGTGAGGGGAAGGGTAGGGGATAGGAGGTGGCAGGCGTCAGCAGGGACCCAACTTATAGGACTTGGTCAAGCAGGATTACTCAGAGAGCAGTGGGCAGCCACAGAGGGGTTTTAAGTCAGGGAACAGCACAGTCCTTGCATCCAGGAGCCTCTCCCAAACCGGGAATCATCTCAGCTAAACCCAGAGGCATTCGCTCCTCCAAGCCGGTGTCCGAGAGCTCAGCCTGGAGCAGCTCCGCTGGGAACTGCTACCATCCATTCTTGTCTCTGCCCGCCTGAGACCCAGACCAGCAGCCCCATTAATATAAATGAGGCCTTTGCTGACTCGATTTCCAAATGAGTCCAGCCGTTCAAGATCTCTATTCCAGGAAATGTGAAATTTATATAATGAAAATTAAAAGAGAAACTGGGGAAGCAGCTCCTTAAGTGCCTGCTTCCTGGGTAAGCGAGCCAGGTCTGCGCATCTATCAGGAGATGGATGAAGGTGCCGCCTGAGGGCTGCTGGGAAGCTGTGATCAGTGGGGAGGCCCGGAGCACGTTGGCTGCAGGCAAGGAAGAAGCCACAGACCCCCTTCCTCTCCTCCAAAAATCAGCCGTGATCATAAAACTCACGTTCACTGCCACCTGCCCAGCCCTGTCCTAAGCACTTTACTTACCTGGGTTTTTTCATTTAAGCTTCATGACAACCAGATGGTATAGGCACTACTATGTTCCCCATTTTACAGATGGAGAAACTGAAGGTCATGTTGGAAAAAGGACTTGACCAAGGTCACGCAGCAAAATAGTGGCCACAATGCGACTCAGGTCTTTTGTCTATTATCTCCAAGGACCCTCTTGTCCAGAGTCCCGACAATGTGGAATGGAAGAAAAGCTCAGGAGGCGGAGAGACTTGGGTTTGAATTCGAGCTTCAACTACTGGCCTGTTGTGTGAACTTTTTATCATATTTAATGTCTACCCTGCTAAAATTCCAGCTACACAGGCGAGGCAGAGATTTTTGTCTGCTTTTTTCACTGTTGTGTTCCCAGCCCCTAGGACACTGACTTGCACAGATTGGGTGCTCAATAAATATTTGTTAAGTGAATGAAAAAGCCAGGGAGGAGTTCCCATCGTGGTTCAGTGGTAAGGAACACAACTAGTAACCACGAGGATGTGGGTTCAATCCCTGGCCTCGCTCAGCGTGTTAAGGATCCAGCGTTGCCATGAGCTGTGGTGTAGGGTGAAGACGTAACTCAGATCTGGTGTTGCTGTGGCTGTGGTGTAGGCTGGCAGCTGCAGCTCTGATTTGACCCCTACCCTAGGAAGTTCCATATGCCATGAGTGCAGCCCTAAAAAGACAAAAAAAAAAAGGGAAGTGGGGACCCCTGAGAATCACTGAGACCAAATTTCCCACTACTCAGAAAGAAGGCAACCAAAAGGTCAGATGTAAGTTGATTTCTAGAACCTAGTAAACAAGCAAGGTACATCCTAAGTGAGGTAAGAATATTATCTCCCTTAACCATCACAGCAGCCCTAAAAGGGACTGTGTCTCTCCCCAGTTTACCTTGGAGGGACCAAGGCACTGACTTAAATCACTTGCGTAAGATGTCACAGTGCAGAAGTGGCAGAGCAGGGATTCAAACCCAGCATCCTGGCTCCACATAGCCCAGACTCTCCTCCTACACACACACACACACACACACACACACACTTATGTGGTATCACCAGGTCCTTCTGTTTTTTGGCAACTCTCAGAACAGAAATCTCCTCCCAGACTGGGTGTTTGGGGTCCCCACCCCTCTGTCACTTCCTGTCCCCATTGTCCTCATTGCATCCTAGCCAAATGCAAATCTGCATCCCTGGTGACAGCTGGAAGCTGTAGGCTGTCCAGTTGTCATGGTGATGGTCTCCAGCTCCTATAAACAGTCCCGCCTCCTGGCTGCCTGGCTGGCTCACTCTTACCACATTCAGAAGCCGTTCCCTGAGCCTCACTCCACACTTTACCCCTTCTGGGTGGCTGAAGGGGCCTAGAGGTCCACAGGTCTCCCCTGTTCCCATCTGGGGACCACAGGAAGCTTGGAAGCAGGGCACCTGGTCCCCGCCTTCCTTCCTGCCCCTTCCTGGCTTTGTGACCTTGAACTGTTGCTTCCCCTCCTGTCCCTGCTTTACAGAGTGGCCATGAAGAGTTAAAGAGCTCAGTCATTCATTCATTCAATAAATAGTTATTGTGCACCTACCATGTGCGAGGCAGTGATGTAGGTGCTGGGGATACAGCAATGACCAAAATAGACCAGGGCCTCTGGGAGACAGACAACAAAGAGTTCTAGGAAGAAAAAGATCTAGCTGAATGTGGATCCCACTAGAGGGATCAGGGCAGGGACTACTTAAGGCCTCTCTGAGAGGTGACACTTGACCTAGACCAGAATAAGCAGATAGCCATGCAAAGATACAGGGAAAGAATATTCCAGGAAGAAAGTGCAGCATGTACAAAGGTCCTGAGGCAGGGGTGACTTGGCCTATTTAGGAACAGAAGGCCCTTCTTTCAGAGTGATGTTTTTAACTCCAGCGGGGCAGCTCCAAGGTGTGACACTGCAGGTAGAGGGACAGAACATGAACTTGGCCAAGGGATGCTGCTTAAGATGGCAAGAGGAAGGTGACCTCAGAGCCGGCTGCTGCAGGTCCAGTTTCCAGCTTCTAAAGGGTAGCCCTCAGACTTGGAGTAAAAGAACCAGCTAAGAGTAAAAGAACAAGCGTTTCTGTTGTGGCACAGTGGAAACGAATCTGACTAGGAACCACGAGGTTTTGGGTTCGATCCCTGGCCTCGCTCAGTGGGTTAAGGATCCAGCGTTGCCTTGAGCTGTGGTGTAGGCCACAGACATGGCCCAGATCTGCTGTGGCTGTGGCTGTGGTGGAGGCCAGCAGCTGTAGCTCTGATTCAACCCCTAGCCTGGGAAACTCCATATGCCGTGGGTGCAGCCCTAAAAAGACAAAAGAAAAAAAAAAGAGTAAATATCAAGTAGGCCAATAAAACATAATATCATTCTAACTGCCCATCACTCTAGCTGGTCATTCTTATGACCAGCTTCATAACTTGCAGGGGCCGTTGTTCAAAAACGATTGAGAGGAATTCCTGCTGTGGCTCAATGGTAACGAACCCCACTAGTATCCATGAGGACTTGGGTTCAGTCCCTGGCCTCGCTCAGTGGGTTAAGTATCCAGCATTGCCATGAGCTGCAGTGTAGACTGCAGATAAGGCCCAGATCCTGCATTGCTGTGGCTGTGGCTGTGGTGTAAGCTGGCAGCTGCAGCTCCGATTTGACCCCTCCCTGAGAATCTTCCATATGCGGTTGGTGTGGCCCTAAAAAAAAAAAAAAAAGACCACGATTGAGACTCTCAAGACAACAACGAATGAGCAATGAATTGAATGTGGGGCCCTTTGGAGCACGGGGTCCTGCACCACTGCCCAGGATGCATATCCGTGAAGCCAACCCTGCCTCCAAGATAGGCACTTCCTAAATACTTGCTGAATCAAATGGAAGGCCAGGGAAAAGGAAGAAAAATGGACATATGTTTGGCCCCTCTGTGTATCAGACATAATAGCTCGCCCCCATCAAACGCGCACTAAGCACCAGGTACTGTATGTATCAATGCACTGAAAACTCACAGCAGCCCTATATTATTATTCCCGCTTTCCGGATGAGGAAATTGAGGCTTACAGAAGTGACGTCATTGGGTTATCACGAATATTCGACAGAAATGATCTGGGGTGCGAGAGCATAAATAGGGGAGGGGGAAAATTAAAGAAAGAGAGAAGACGGCAAGAGGAAAAGAAGCCTCCATAGGCCTTTCTCTCTAGCTGGGCTGCACGCAGGTCTCTGCCAAGACCGCGTGGAATTTGGGGAGGCCGCCGCACCCCAGATCACAGTGCCATCCGCCCCAGCTTGGCTCCTCTCCGGCGATCCAATTACTAAATGCAGCCGCATTCTTTAAAAATGTCTTTCCTCTTATGTAATGCAATAGTGACAAACGCCAAACAGATGGTGCTGTGACAAGCTTTTAAAAAGTTGATCGGGAGCTCAACTTTCACAATTAATGTATGGGCATTTAAACAAGCTTCAGGCAGCCACGAAGTTCCATCAGGAATCCAAATGGGCGCTCCTTCTGTGGCGCAAAGGGATCAGCAGCATCTTGGGAGCACTGGGACTTGGGTTCAATCCCCAGCCCAACATAGTCGGTTAGGGATCCAGCGTTGCCGCAGCTGCGGCTTAGTTTGCAGCTGCAGCTCAGATCTGACCCCTGGCCCAGGAAATCCATATGCCAAGGGGCAGCCAAAAAAAAAAAGAATCCCTACAGAACAAATCGCTTGACAATTGGCCAGACTCACCTCCTCCCTGGGGGAGGGTTGCTGTGACAAGTAGTCACGGTGACTTATGAGCAACAGTCAGAAGATACCTGGTTTGAGCAGAGTGGAGAAATGCTTTGGGCCCCTCAAAAGGCCTAAAAGCTGCAGCCTCCCTCAGTCTATGACCAAGGCCTCTTTTTTTCCCAAACCTTTCCATCATCTTCAGACAGTGGACCATCTCTCTCTCCCGGAGGGAGACGGGTTAGTCACAAACTATGTCAGATGCTGCCAGCAAGCTATTTCTCCCCCTCCCCACCCCCACCCATCTTTCTCAATGTTCAGGGATGAGATCATTTCATTGGGAGCCAATTATAGATGGAGAACGCTGGGGATGTGCAGAGAAACCTCCTCGGAGCCCTTCTCTCCCACTGTCACAGGCTGTACCCTGCCAGGATGGGCAGGAACAGGAGGCTGGATGTCTGGTCCCAAGTTCATTCTCGGAGTGTGTGAAGGCCACGCATTCCTAAGCCACAGCTTGGATCTGTCAAGCTGGGGTGCTGAGCCTCTGGCTAAAAGAAATTTTTTGGCCTCATAAGTTCAGAGCTGGATAAGTCCGAGGAGATCATTAACTGTGCGGATGGGGAAAATAGGGCTCAGAGAGGGGAAGGGGCTTCCTCAAGTTCACACAGCTGGTGGGTGACAAAGCCAGATCGCTAGATGATGGCTCCTCCACCTCCCATAAGCAGGAAGTCTGTTGTCTGGGACCTGCCCACTCCCCCTCCTGCTGCTGTTGCTGATACTTCTTTTTTTTTTCTTTAGGGCCACACTGGCAGCCTATGCAAGTTCCCAGGCTAGTGGTCAAATTGAAGCTGCAGCTGCCAGCCTATGCCACAGCCACAGCAACACTAGATCTGAACTGGGTCTGTGGCCTACACTGCAGCTCAGGGCAATGCTGGATCCTTAATTCACTGAGCAGGGACAGGAACTGAACTTGAATCCTCAAGGATACTAGTTGGGTTCATTACTGCTGAGCCACAATGGGAACTCTTCCTCCCGCCATGATACCAGCACCCTGAGTTTTCCTAGGGGAACTACACTTCTCCTTGGTTCATGTGGTTCAAGTAGGACTGACCCCTCTCCTACCTCCAGGGATGTGGGCACTTGGCCCAGCCCCAGCCAATGACAGCATTCCATTCCCCACGCTCTGACTGGTTTAGGGATGCACATGTAAGATGAGCCAGGCCAATAAGCAGAAACTCCAAGACTTTAGCCGGGTCTAAGGCCATTGGAAACAAGTTCTCTTCTATTGGTCATAAACTGGAGGAAGAAATCCTAGAGCTGTTGGTGGCCATCTGTGTGCCTTACAAGATGCCTGCCTAAGAAGGAAGCCAAACAGAGGAGAGCAGGGCCAAAAGAGAGTGATATAACAGCATCAACCTTTAACCCCTGATCTAACCATACCTGAAGGGAGATCTACCCTGATTTTTTTTTTTTTTTTGTCTTTTGTCCTTTTAGTGCCACACCTGAGGTATAATGGAAGTTCCCAGGCTAGGGGTCTAATTGGAGCTATTGCTGCCGGCCTGTGCCACAACCACAGCAACACCAGATCCGAGCTGCATCTGCGACCTACACCACAGCTCGAGGCGATGCCGAATCCTTAACCCACTGAGCCAGGCCAGGGATCGAACTGGCAACCTCATGGTTCCTAGTCGGATTTGTTTCCTATCCTGAGTATTTTAATTACATGTGTCAATAAATTTCCATTTTTGCTGAAGTTGGTTGGGTTCTGTCACTTATCCCCCAAAGGGCCTTGCTTTGAGGAGCTTAAGTGTGGGGCAAGCTCCAGGAACATCACACTGCATCCTCCCCACCTCCATCTCCAACACATTTCTCTGTTGATCTGTGTAGATGTAGTATTGGCCGGATGGAGAGACCTCCCCTTCCCTTGGCAGATTCTCTGACTCTACACAACCTCCAACTGAAACCTTGGGTAATGAGTCAAATCCATTTTACCTGCCTTCGCTAATCAAGGACTTACATGTCCTAAACAATAAGATGTCTGAACGAGTTGTTTTCCAGGAGCTTGGAGTCAGCTGTGTCTCGTTCCAGCTGAGCCCTCTGAGATTGGACAGGACCACCGGGCAGGCGTGAGTGTTCCCTTGCCGACCTTTTGACGTCAGTGGGTCCAAGACTCCACCCTCAGATCGTGGTAAGTGCCTGCACTTTGTAACATACAGAGGCCCGTAGCTTGGTTGCACCTGTGCAGAACCACCATGACTGCACCTTTTCTCAATTGCCTTTCCCAACGCTCCCCACGCGGCCACCGCCCTGCTGCTTTATTCTCAATCCCATAAATACCCCAAACTCCTCCCCTTCAGGGAAGCAGATCTGAGATGTGTTTGCTTGCCTCCGTGCTTTGCTGTGAACCTCAGCGTCTCAGCGTTCTGGCTTGCAGTGTGTTGGGCAAAACGGAGCTGGTTCGGTGACAGCCCCACCCTCCAGGAGTACCCAAGGTAAATGTCCCCTTTCGTGGTACCTGTAACCTGGTATTCCCCACCACAGCCTCTGCCTTCCTGTTCAGTGAAGAGCACAGGCTTTGGAGTCCAGTTCGAATCCCAGCTCCAGGATTTCCTAAAAATGAGATCTTGCACAGGTCACTTGTTTCTTCTTCTGTCCGTGGGAGAAAGATCATCCACCTTCCTTCAGGAGATTAAAACAGGCACCTCTTACTTAGGGGCAGATTTTTCATGGCAGCTGATTTTTTTCAACAGTAGCTACGAGGCGGATTTCCTGTTGTGGTGCAGTGGAAATGAATCCGGCTAGGAACCATGAGGTTTCAGGTTCGATCCCTGGCTTCTCTCAGTGGGTTAAGGATCCCCTGTTGCCGTGAGCTGTGGTGTAGTTTGCAGACCTACTCAGATCTGGCGTTATTTGTGGCTGTGGTGTAGCCCAGCTGCTGTAGCTCTCCAATTCAACCCCTAGCCTGGGAACCTCCACATGCTGCGGGTGCAGTCCTTAAAAAAAAAAAAACACCCAGCTAGGAGGGACTCCAAAAATATACACCTGAGGGCCTGGGCACTCTTAGAGGCTGCTTGGGAAAATGGCAGCTAAACACATAAGATGATTTCTACGTAAAACAGCCTCCTTCGGCAGAAACAAGGGTGGAACAAAGGCAAAGAAAGTCTGCTTCTAGGGAACCTGGCCTGGATGTGGGTCAGGCAGCCCCCCGCTGGCCTCCTGACCGGTCAGCACCTCTTTTCCCTCCCCTGCCCCAGCTCCTCGCTCCAGACGGACACACACAGGTGCTGCTGAAATGCCTGCCCAGTGACTCATTCACACTCCCAGAGACAGGGAACAGACAGTGATTCCCAGGAGTGCCCAGAGTCCTGATTTAGGAAGGAGGATTGAGTAGCAGGAACATGTGGGCCAGTCCCTGGGCCAGCCCCAAGGACAGTGGAAAGGTACACCCCTCCCCCCAGCTCCATCCTGGGGAGCGCCTAGATCCAAAGGCAGGGACAGCTGAGCTGAGCCGTCTAGTGCACTAGACGGAGGAGCAGGAGTGAGCCAGGACTCCCCCCACTGTTCTTGATTCACTGCAGCCCTGCTTCCCCAAGTGAGGGACTCATAAATGAGATGATTTCACATGAACCCAGGCCGGGACATTAAATAACTGGCTACAGAATGGATGAACCTTGAAAATATTACACTGAGTGAAAGAAGCCAGACACGAAATACCATTTGTATGATTCCATTTATACGAAATGCTCAGAATAGGCAAATCCATAGAAACAGAAAGTAGACCAGTGGCTGCTTGGGGCTGGAGGGGTCTGATGAATGGGGAGTAATTGCTACTGGGTATGAGATTTCTTCTGGGAGGGGGGGGGACACAAGGTGTCCTAAAATTAGATCAAGTTATAGGATGGTGTGAACTTGCTACAAAGTTACACTTTGCGTGAATGGTATGGTATGTGAATTCTATCTCAATAAAGTGTTAATATGTGTATTAATAATAGCTGACTCCCAAGGGGAGAAAATCTGCTCCTTGTCAAGTCCCTCATAATCCTTCTGGTTTGTGGAGGACTTGGTCTCCTATAGATACTCTTGTCTCTTCACTCCCTCTCCAGCACGAGCTACTTTCTTGTTTGAAAAAGAAGCAGACTTGGAGTTCCCATCGTGGCTCAGTGGTTAACGAACCCGACTAAGAACCATGAGGTTGCGGGTTTGATCCCTGGCCTTGCTCAGTGGGTTAAGGATCCAGCATTGCCGTGAGCTGTGCTGTAGGTTGTAGATGCGGCTCGGATCCCATGTTGCTGTGGCTGTGGTGTAGGCCAGCAGCTACATCTCCGATTGGACCCCTAGCCTGGGAACCTCCATATGCCGCGGGTGCGGCCCTAGAAAAGGCAAAAAGACAAAAAAAAAAAGAAAGAAAGAAAGAAAAAGAAGCGGACTTCATGCTCAGCTCCTTAGGCAACACCACCTCACCAGACCTGTTTGCTTTCCATTGTGTTTGTTTTCCTCATTGTCTTCTAATTGCAGGGGCTGATCATTCACCTGTTCATTTAATTTATTCAACAAGTATTTGTTGAGCATTATGCTGTGCCAGGCACTAGTCTAGGCATAGCAGACACAGCAGAGGAAAAGACCAAAACGCCTTGCTCTTGTGCAGCTGGTGTCCTGCTAATGCAGACAATCTTAGCAGTAGGTGGTGCTCATGGGTTTTCAATCCCCTGCTCGGCCACTCATTAGCTGTGTGCCCTGGGACAAGTGACTTCACCTCTCTGTGCCTCAGTTTCCTCACGTGTCAAGTGGGGATAATAATTGCACCTAACTCAGGATCCAGGGAGTCAACGTGTGTAAAGGACCAGAACAGTGCTTGGCATACTGTAGGTGCTTCATGTTCGCTACTATTATTTATTTTCATTTCCAGTTGTGATTTAAAAATCTTTCTCTTTATACGCATATATTTAAGTATAGGCTGCCTTTTAAAATAAATTGGAGTAAAAAAAGGGAGGGGTGGAGAGGCCAAAAAATGGTACAGGTAAAGAAAAGAGGGGAAAAAAGCGAGGCGAGTGTATTTATGAGATGAAATTTGATAAGTCCTGAACTAGAGGAGATGGGGGGAGGGCAGTGACTCAGCTGGCACCCAGTGGAAACATAAAACTATTTTCAGTGTCAGCATAAGGACAAGGCTTGTTCCTCAGTCTACAACTTGCAGATTTCTCCCCCACTCCCTCTCTCATCCTGCGGGATCCCAGGCCCTGGGGGTTGGCATGCCCCCCCCCACCCCCCGATACTTTAGACAGAGGGGCCCTGGAGCATAGGGGACCTTCGCTGCTAGATGAAGACGAGGCGGTGGACCTCAGGGCAGGAACAGTGCCGGAGCTGCCCAAGCCTCTCCCAGGTCCCTCGGCACCGGGGGTGGCCAGCCGCTTGCCACAGCAACAGCTGGTGCCTGCAAGACATGGGGCTGGTTCAGTGGCAGCGTGACTCTCCTGGGCGCCAGGGATATTTGCTTTCCAGGGCCTCTTTTCCATGCAAAAATATTTTTGTATGTGTGTTGTTGTTGTTGTTGCTATTTCTTGGGCCGCTCCCGCAGCATATGGAGGTTCCCAGGCTAGGGGTTGAATCGGAGCTGTAGCCACCGGCCTACGCCAGAGCCACAGCAACGCGGGATCCGAGCCGCGTCTGCAACCTACACCACAGCTCACGGCAACACCGGATCGTTAACCCACTGAGCAAGGGCAGGGACCGAACCCGCAACTTCATGGTTCCTAGTCGGATTCGTTAACCACTGCGCCATGACGGGAACTCCCATGCAAAAATATTTTACATCAGAGTTTACAGCTGTATTGTGTAAAGATAAATATAATCTGGACTGGAGTTCCCATCGTGGCACAGCCAGACTGTGCTAAGAACCAACTAGGAACCATGAGGTTGCAAGCTTGATCCCAGGCCTCAATCATTGGGTTAAGGATCCAGCATTGCTGTGACCTATGGTGTAGGTCGCAGAGGCAGCTCAGATCTGGCGTGGCTGTGGCTGTAGTATAGGCTGGCAGCTGTAGCTCCGATTGGCCCCCTGGCCTAGGAACTGCCATATGCCATGAGTGCGGCCCAAAAAAAAAAAAAAATTATATATGTGTGTGTATATATATGTACATATATATAAAAAATCTGGATTGGATTCAGTATCAGATCTTCATCATCATTATATCTTATTGCTTCTGATTTTAAGGGGCTAAAGTAAAGCACTTTTGAGGACCCTAAAAGTGTGTGGGCACTCCGCCCCGTGTCTGCTGTGCCTGATGGGAAGTCGGCCCTGGGTTGCCCAGAACCGCTGATCCTAGGGGCCACACAGGGCAACCCAGACTCAGCTCGTAGGGCCTGGCAATGTGGCACTTTTGCGTCCTTCCTGGGCACACCAGGGAAGCTGCTTAACCCCCTGGATCCCTTCTCCCTCCTGTTGGGAGGCAAGACAGTGGGGTGATTAAGAACACAGATTCTGGGACTTCCCTCCCTGGCTCCCTAGTTAAACCCAATTAGGATCCATGAGGATGTGGGTTTGATCCCTGACCTCGCTCAGTGGGTTAAGGATCCAGCATTGCCATGAACTGTGGTGTAGGTTGCAGACACAGCTGGGATCTGGCGTAGGCCAGCAGCTGTAGCTCTGATTCGACTCCTAGCCTGGGAACCTCCACGTGCCTCCGATGTGGCCCTAAAAAGACAAAAAAGACACACACACAAGAAGATCTGGTATTGTCACTGCTGTGGCTCAGATTTGATCCCTGGCCTGGGAGCTTCCACATGCCTCAGGTGCTGTGCATCTCCCCCCAACCAAAAAAAAAAGAGGAGTTCCTGCTGTGGCCTCATGGGATCTGAGGTGTCTCTGCAGCATCAGGGCACGGGTTTGACCTCCCACCACCACCCGAGGCACAGTGGGGTAAAGGATCAATCATTGCCACCCCTGCAGTGTATGTCACAGCTGCAACTTGGATCTGATCCCTGAACTCTGTATGTTGCGGGGCAGCCAAAAAAGAACACAGGTTCTGGAACTGGGGGGATTCATGCCCCAACTCCTGGGAGCCTCTGGTTCTTCAACGAAAGAAGGAACCATGCTCTGCGCCCCTCTGAAGTGCTGGGAGGGTTCAGTGAGATGCAGTGCATAAAGATGATCGTGACAATAATGGCTAATCCTTTCAGCAACCAGAATGAACGATCCAAGGCTACGGGGCAGCCACGTCGATGAAACTTGTGAACCTCGTGTCAAGCAAAAGAAGCCGAGTTCCAAAAGGTACGTGCTGCATGATCTCATTGACGTGATGATTGATGGGGAGGGGCGGACAAAATTGAACTGCAGGACCTACACGCAGGTGAGGAAAGCTATAAAGAAAACTGTCGGGATGGTGGTTTCCTCTATGGGGAGGGGGAACCTGGGGGGCTCGCCGGGTTCTGTTCCTTGCCTGGGTGGTGACGGCTGAGGTGGGTCCTCTTTGCAAACATTCGTTAACCCGTTCATATACGTTTTCACGAATTCTCCCTAGGTATAAGTCACATCTTGTAAAAGGGCAAAATAGGAATTCCCTTGTGGCACAGCAGGTTAAAGATCTGGCTTTGTCACTGCGGCAGCTCAGGTTGCTGCTGTGGCGAGGGTTCAGTCCCTGACTGGGAAACTTCTGTATACCAAAGGCATGGCCAAAAAGGAAAAATAAATAGATAAAAAGGCAAAATACTAACAATAACCACACACACCGATTGTGTGATGTGCCAGGCACTATTCTAAGCTTCTAAGCACAGTGTCTGGCACTTCATAGGCACTTCATAAATGATAGCATTTAAAGTTACCACTCTTATTGCCATCGTTAGTATAGAAAGTGGAATGGATGTCCCTTGTCCCAACAGGGCTTGTGAGAGCTCTCATTTAAGCATCCACTTGGTGCCCAGCACACAGTAGGTGCATAATTATGGTGTGTGTTCTTCTGCTTGCTCCAAACTCAGAGACACTTCTCATGGTAAATAAACCTTCCTAAAGCCCCCAAATGGCAGGCTAACCTTCCCCGGGCACTGGCCCTTTGCATGCCCGCCCTCGCCAGCTGCCCGTGGAAAGAATCCGGCTGGCAGCTCATTTCCATCCTCGCTTTGATCCTCCTCCTCTACCCAGTCCTGCCTGGTGAGCTCATGCCCCAATCAGACCTTTCATCACCTGTTCTGTGAGCCTGGCCCGGCTGTGGGAGTGGGGAGAGCTGCCTCTCTCTGGCACAGCCCTGGCTCTGTTTTCCATCCCTGCCCATGCCTGGGAGAGGCAGCGGTTCTGTAACCCTCATCTCAGTCTCACCAAAGTGCCATGTTCCTGGAGTATTTGCATCCAAAAAGAGAAATTTGGGATTAATCAGTTTTAGGGCTGGAAAAGCTTATCTGAAGATGGACAGATAAACTGAGGCTCTAATAGCCCAAAGAATGAGTTGCTAATGGTAGAATCTCAGGTCCAAAATGGATAAGCATTGGGGATAAAACTGACAGAAAGTGGACTGAGAGGGCCTCCCTAGAGTGTGACGATATTGTCTGCCATTTATTTATTGGGCACCTATTATGTGCCAAGGACATCACATTTATTACACTTCATTTTCACAAAGTACATAGTATTGTACCCATTTTGTAAGTTTAATGTGATAGTAGCAGCTTCCATTACTAAGCATCCATGAGGAGCCAGATGCTGTGCAAAGGACTCAGGATCCTTCCTGAAATCCGAGTGGTGCAGGCTGTCAGGGTCGGAAGGAGGCCTTGCCTAGAGTGACATATCTCGTAAGGGCCAGGGGTTTGAATCTGCCAGATCTGCTCCCATGGCCTCTTGTTCAGATACACTTGCCCCCATGGCCTCTTGTTCGGATACACCTGTCCCTAACACACCATCTGGCATCGGCATCCCCTGCTCTGGGTTTGCAGTGAGTGGGGCTACTCAATTCTAAAAGGAAAGAAATTGGAGTTCCCGTCATGGCGCAGTGGTTAACAAATCCGACTAGGAACCATGAGGTTGCAGGTTCGATCCCTGGCCTTGCTCAGTGGGTTAAGGATCCGGCTCTGCCGTGAGCTATGGTGTAGGTCACAGATGCGGCTCGGATCCTGTGTTGCTGTGGTTCTGATGTAGGCTGGCAGATACAGCTCCAATTAGACCCCTAGCCTGGGAAACTCCACATGCCGCAGGAGCGGCCCAAGAAATGGCAAAAAGACAAAAATAAATAAATAAATAAAAATAAAAGAAAGAAATTAACATCCTTGGAAAAAGGAGAACTCCCTGGATAGACCCCAGAGACAGCTCTTGTTCCTACGGTATAATAATCCCAGAGCTGGAAAAGCACAGGGGGAAACAGTCTAGAATTACCTTTCGCGCTTGGCCCAGCAGTCTGAGCAGTTTAAGTTCAAGGCCTGTTTCTGCCACTTGCTAGGTGTGTGACCTTGGGCACCTCTTTGTGAATCATTCTCATCTGGAAAGCAAAGATCCTGAAAGTATCCACTTTGGGCTCTTGGCATGTTTCAAGGGCATGCTGTCTATCAGTGTGTCCTCACCTCCTTCCATGCACCAGCGCCCCCTCCCTCCCCTGCTTATTCCACTTTGGCCTCCATGATGGCACGCTTCCACCTCAGGGCCTTTGCACTTGCTGTTCCCTCTGCCCGGAATATCCTTCCCCCACATCCACATGGCCACCTCCCTCATTTCCTTCAGATCTCTGTTCAGATGTCACCTCCTTAGTGTCACCTTCCTTTCAAAATAACAACTCCCAGAACTTCCCCCGATTCTGCTTTCTTTTCCTACACTTATCTCCTGTCTGACAAATTAGATTTACTTGCCTAATGTCTGCCTCCTCACAGCAGACTGTGTCTCTGTGAGAGAAGGGACCACAGCTGCTTTGTTCACTGCATCTCCCTAGTGCCCAAAATATTGCCTGGCATGTGCTCAATAGTAAGTGCTCAACAAATACTTATTGAATGAATGAATGAACATAAAGAGCTTAGGATAATGCTTGGCAGAGAGTAAGCAGTAATAAATGTTAGTTACTAGTATAATGCTAAGTGCTTTCCAAGACACCTGCCCTTGTGGGAGGAGGCTAGGTTTGATATCAGCCAAATCAGGGTCAGATCCTGCTGTATGACCTTGACTAAGTCACAGTGCCTCTCTGATCCTCAGTTTTCCCATATATAAAATGAGGGCAACCAAACTTGGCTTTTAAGGAAATTATGAGGGTTCAGCAATAAGACTAACTCCCGGAGTCCCCGTCGTGGCGCAGTGGTTAACGAATCCGACTAGGAACCATGAAGTTGCGGGTTCGGTCCCTGCCCTTGCTCAGTGGGTTAACGATCCGGCGTTGCCATGAGCTGTGGTGTAGGTCGCAGACGCGGCTCGGATCCCATGTTGCTGTGGCTCTGGCGTAGGCCTGTGGCTACAGATCCGATTAGACCCCTAGCCTGGGAACCTCCATATGCCTCGGGAGTGGCCCAAAGAAATAGCAAAAAGACAAAAAAAAAAAAAAAAAAAAAAGACTAACTCCCTTCTCTTGAGTGATTTCTGGATGCCAGGAGCTATGCTAAGTCCTCGATTTATACAATCTCACTTCACTTGGACCATGGCCCCATGGGGAAGTCCTCTTATCTGCATTTTCACATGAGGAAAGTGGGGTTCAGAGAGGCTATGAGATTGCCTGAGGTCACACATCTGGAAACAGCAAAAGCGGCTCCTCCTCAGACATGGGGATCAGGACCCTCCTGGGCCCCACCCTGGCCAGAAAGGGGGATCTCGCTCCCTCTGCACCTTCATTTCTCAGGCAGCAGAGAAGCCCAGGCTCTACAGTCATGCTTCCCCCTGCCCGAGTCCCACCGCTTACCCTCTGGCCCCACCGCCATCCCCGTAGCAGCGCCGGCTCCTGGCATCCTGGGCGGGCCACTCACACCTCACACAAACCGTGTGGCCCTGGGTCAGATACCTTGTCCACTGGGCATGGGGCGCCCTTGCCTGCTGGCAGCTCCCTGGAATGGGCCCCAGCCGGAACTGGACACAATACCTGCAGCCACACAGGGAGACACCACCCCAAACACCTGTGAGCATTTATGGAGCAACTACTGTGTACCCACAGGTGTACTGTAGGCCTGTGTACCTGTAGGCCCAGGTCAGTAAAATTTCTACCTGCTATAGGGATCTTTTGGGCAACCCAGTCTGCAGTAACAGGTTGCATGCAAGAGACGTGATTCCTGCTTTTTAAAGTTAACCTCACTGAGGGTTTCCACGGCCATTTCTTCTAAGCATCATATCCAAAAGACTATAGAGGTGACTTCTCATCTCTCTTCCCCCACTGGAACATCAGCTCCACAGTGGTAGAAAGTTTTGTTTGTTCTGTTCACTGTAGTGTCCAACTCCTAGTCCAGGATCTGGCTCGATAAAAATTTGCTCAATGAATTGCTTGTCCCAGTGGAATAAGGAAACCCTGCAAGGTAGCTGTTGGCCCCAATTTACAGATTAGGAGACTGAGGACCAGAAAGATAACTTGCCCAGAGTCACACAGCTAATAAGTGGTAGTGCCTAAAATGGAACCAGCTAATCCCCAAAGCCTCCATAGGCCCTCCGATGCACTTTGCAAAAGATCCTATTTTATAGAAAAGATTCGCCATGAGAATTATTTAAAAGGGAGGATTCTGATCACAGGGTATCTGAATTAAGACCCAGTTTGCCCAAATTTTACTTCTACGCAACTTTTTCTACAAGTAGCAGTAAATGGCACCCCCTGCTGACAAGATGCAGCTTGTCAAGGAGCTGGGGGCTTACGGTGTGGGGCTGCTGCCCCCTGGTGGCTTCAGCCTCTGGCAGGCCAGTTTTTTTGTTGTTTTGGGGGGGGGTTTTCCTTGTTTTTTTGTTTTTTTTTGTTTTTTGTTTTTTGTTTTTTTTCAGGAATAGCCCAAAGCCAGCCCAAAGCCAGCTCAAAGCCCTTTCCTGTCCCTTACTAGAAGCCTGTGATAATTGGAACTTTCGTCTTTCCAACGTGCTTTCTCTTGCCCTTTTGATGATTTATTTGGGAAAACGCTTGTCCTCACTTTACATAGTTTTGGAGGGGCAATCAGAGAGACTGGTCCCAGCTCCCCACACTTGCTCCTGGAGTAGGCAGAGGATTGAAGTGGACCAATCAGAGGGCCCATGCTCTGGGCCATGGTGATTGGTTCACAGTTGGGCCTGGGATCCAAGCACGACCAATCAGAGTCTCCTCTAGAAAGGAGCCTATGAGACTGGGAGGACATGGAGCAGCTGGTGGGCAGCTTGGCAACTACAAGCAGAGAGGTTGCTTGTGAAGGAAGCCAATATATGTAGCTCAGGGGGAGAGGAAGTCTAGATAATATTTGACCTCTTGGCTCCAGCCATGCTTGAAGTTAATACTATTGCAAAACTTCCCCTAGTTATATAAACCAATAATTCTCCTTTTCACTTGAGCCAGTTTGAGCTGAGATTCTGTCACTCACAATGACAGGAACCCTAACTGAGCCCTCCTCTCCGTCACCACTGCCTTAGTTCAGATCTCATTCTTAAAATTGGTATTTGTTGAGTAGCTACCATATGTCGGGCACTGTCCTGGAAGCTTGACCTCATTGCCACCGTCAGCAACACAGTCTGACTCCAGTCCCTGAAACCCACCCTGATCCAAACCACCTTTGTTTCTTGTGTGGACCATTGCAATAGCCTCCCCCTTGGTCTCCCTCATTCCTTCCTTGCTTTTCTGCGATCGATTCTCCAAATAGCATCTAATAGGATCCTGTGAAAACCTAGGTCAGAGCTTGTCATTCCCCTGCCCCCAAACCCTCTCATGACTCCCATTTCATGCAGAGACAGTACCCAACTTCCACCACAGCCTATAGATCCTGTGTGATCTGGCTCTCTCTCCCTTTCCCTGAATTCCAGCCTGAACTTCTTGCTGCTCCTTGAACATACCAGGCATTCCCTGCCTCAGGACCTTTGCACTTGCTAGTCCCTCTTCAAATCATGCTCTTCCCCCAGGTGCCCTCCTCGATGTCTTAGTTCAAATGTCACCTTCTTGGTAAAGATGTCCCTGACTAGACTGACCGCCCCATGAGGACAAGCATTTCTGTCCTTTTTTTGTTCCTTGCTGTTGTCCCAAGGCCTAGCACAGTACTTGTCATATAAACAAAAAACATTGAGTGAATGAGTGAGTGAACTTGAATAGAGACCAATTATTAAGGACTTCAAAGTCCATGTTCATGGGCTTATGAATGTAATATGACAAGAAATAGGGAGATGTTGAAGCTGTTGAAATAAGAGAGCTAGGATGAAGGTTTAATCCAAATTAACACAAATTAGAGTCTGACTGTGGGTCCATTGGCTTCCACTTACCCTGCCATCTCCTGCTTCTTGGGGACACCTTGTTTTTCCCGCTCTTTCCCATAGCTTCCTGTGGTTATCAGAGCAGGGACTGTAGGCCAGGGAGAAAATAGAGTTAGGTAGCCCAGCACCCCCACCCCCAAGGCTATGACACCCCAGGAGGCAGGACCAGGTACTCCTGGTGTCCCAGTTATTTGTGTGGCAGCCCAAGGGAGACTGTGGGATCTTGTAACTGGGTAGGTGCTCCCCCCAAGGACCCTTTCTGCAATGCTGGAGGCAGGATCCTATTTATCTCTCTTGAGACTCAGGGCCTAGCACAGTGGGTTGTATAGTGAATCTCAAGAAAGTTCTTCAAATAAATGATTCTGATAATGAGTGAGAAAAAGAGATGGTTAATAACTGGGTGGATGGGTGGCTGAAATGATGTGAGAAATAAAGGAAGAATGGAGGGGTGATGGATAAATGGAAGATGGGAAAAAAGGAGAGACAGGGAGTTCCCTGGTAGCCTAGTAGTTAAGGATCTGTTATTGACACTGATGTGGCGCAAGTGACTGCTGTGCCACAGGTTCATTCCCTGGCCCAGGAACTCCCGTGTGCCATGACCACGGCCAAAAAGAGAGAGAGATGACAGCAGGGATGATGAACGGAAGGGTGGATGGCGAGATGAAGGGATGAAAGAAATGAACGGTCTGGACGCCCTTGCCTGCACCATGCAGTCACCTCCTCCCTGGTCTCCCCTTTTAGTCTGCTGTCCCCACAGCAGTCAGAATGGTCCTCTAAAATGCAGGCAGAAGACAGGGAGTTCCTGTTGCAGCTCAGCGGGTTACGAAACCGATTAGTGTCCATGAGGACGCAGGTTCAATCCCTGGCCTCACTCAGTGGGTTAAGGATCCAGCATTGCCATGAGCTTTGGTGTAGGTTGCAGACACAGCTTGGATCTGGCATTGGTTGCTGTGGCTGTGATGTAGGCCAGCAGCTACAGCTCCAATTCACCTCCTAGCCCGGGAACTTCCATGTGCTGCAGGTACAGCCCTACAAAGAGAAAATAAATAAATAATAAAATGTAGGCAGAAGACAGAGGACAGAAAGTCACAGGAAGTGAGAGCCAGAGCACATTGAGCTTATAGATTGTGACAATGTGTGGCTTTCACCCCGAGGGCTCTGGGTGCTACTGGAGGATTTAAAGCAGGAGGGTGACACCACGCAGTATGGCCTGCGTGCCCCTCCAGGCTGCAGCCTGGGGAGAGACTGGAAGCGGGCAAATTAGCCCAACTGCCTGTACTTCTACCCCTTCAGAAAAACCACTGTCACCCTCTTGGTCAATTTCTTTAGATGTTAAATAGGCATCACCTATTTTTTTGTAACGATAGAAAAGCCTTTTGTCAGGATGTACAATGTGGCAACATCTGCTCTTTTGCCTGCCCTGCATCCATTCTCCCCAATTGTCCTTTGCAGAACACCCCTCCCCTACTCTCATTCACATGGGGCTAACCCACCCCTCCAGCCTCAAAGGAACCACATGCCCCAGGCTTGGCCAATCAGAGTATTGCATCATTCTGGCCATACTGATTGGTTCAGCAGTGGCCACAGGACCCAGGTCAAGCCAATGAGACATCATCCTAAGACATTTGCTGAAACTAAGGGCAAAGAGGCCTTTTCTTCCAGCTGCCGAGCTGGGTGCAAGGAAGCCTGGAGCTAACAAAGACCATTACAGGGGGAATGCCTGCCTGAGAATAGATGCCAACTCAGGACAACAGAGCAGAGAGATGGAGAGAGATTCCAGGCAACATTGCTTGGGCTTCTGGATCCAGCCATCCCTGAATGCAGAACTTGGATTTTCAGTTACATGAGCCACAAATTTTTGCACTAGTCAGGTTAAGTTGGGTTTCCTGTCTTCATTTAAACCAAGCCCTGACCAGTTCACACTGGGAGATAAGAAAGAAGACACTGAGATGCCCAGAGGAGGACAGAGGTTCTTACCTCATTTACAAGGTGAGGAGAGGGATCAGGGCAAAGGAAGACAAAGTCGCACCCTCAACTCAGACCCCACACAGAACTTATGGTGGGCCCTGCAGTCCAGCCAGGCTGTTCCCACTGGAAGCAACCCCCAGGGCCACCCCAACTCACGCAGAGACTGTTGGCACTCCACTCCCTGGTGGTTGCGATACTCCACGCAGCCAGCCCGTTCTTCCAATGGGGGGCAGGGAGCACCCCCGTTCCTTGGCTCCTGCAGCACATGCCTCTGGCGGACGCGGTAAGAGACCTGGCAGGGCCTGACACAGCGACTCCAGCCACTCCACTCTGTCACGACACAGGAGACCGCTGGAAGAGAAGGTGGCATCTCCAAGGGCAACTTCTATGACATTTGGCCAGTGGCCAGGTCTTGTCCACCTTTCCCACAGGCTGAAGCCCCCAAAGCACCACACTGAGCACGAGAACTCTTGCAAACCCGAATCCACGGCTGCCTTAAAACTGTCCCTATGACAAATGTTTATCCATCTACCTAAACTTAGAATTCCACATTTTATTTACCCATCATCCTGTTAGTGATAATTCTGGTGGTTTCCATCACTCATTCCTCCACTAAACATATCCTAGGTAGTTAAGGCAACTGATTTCACCTCCCCATGCCTTAGTTTCTTCCATTGTCAAATGGGTATAAGAACAGTATTCACCTGACAGAGTGGCCTTGAGGCTTCAACCCGATGTGACATATAAAGCGTAATTGCCCATGCGCATAGTAAGTGCTCAGTAAACACTAGCTATTCCTCTGCAGCAGTGAAACCACAGCTCCACTAGCAACAATGGGGATGGAAAGAAGCCTCTTGCAGAAGCTATTTCTGGTGTGATACTATTTAGCACAGTTTTAAAGACTGCAAAAAGTGCTATACAGTGTTTAAGAATTAGGACAGGTAATATACATTATATACATGATACTATATACATATGTATCACATATATATTGTTTATATACCTAAGTGTATATCTGTATGTATATGTATGCACGTACCCATATCAATCTTCAGTCTTTGCGAGTTCACCTATTTGCTAAAATTGATTTGTAACCTCCAAACCAACATTTGAGGGACTTCTGCAGTCATATGCAGACATATGCAAAACGATAACAATTTTGAGTCACCCGACATGCATGTTCACAGCTAAGGTCAAACAAGGTCCATCTGCCTTGCTGGAGGGAGGTGGCCGGTGGCAGCGTGGTTCAGTTCAAGGATCCTGGGCTCCAGGACCAGGAGGACTGGCTTTGAATTCTAACTCTGGCACCTGTTAGTGGGGCAGCCCCAGGCCAGTCACTTAACGTCTCCGAATCTTATTTTTCTCCTTTGGGTGATTTCTTTTTCTGGCCAAGCCTGTGGCATGCGGAAATTCCCGGCTAGGGATCAAACCCGAGCCAAGCAGTGACAGCACTGGATCCTTAATCTCTAGGCCATCAGGGAACTCCTCATTTTTCTCTTTTGTAAAATAAAATAGAATCTACCAGAATGAGGTGTTTTTAGGATTTAAGATTATACTCTATGTGAGATATGTGTGCATATATTTCCCCGAGGAGCAACGGAGCAATGGCTCAGTATTTGTCAATTCGGTATTCATGAGTTTAACTACCATAAATCGTGAGAACTGACTGTACATATTTTATAGCTGTTGTATGTATATATGTATGTGTGTGTGTGTGTGTATATATATATATATATCAGCAGAAGTTATAAATACCAAATTCAGCACGGCAGTTAAATCTGAGGAGAAAGGAAAAGCGTGCAGAAGCCCTAGTGGTATCCATTAAGACTCATTTCTTCGCTTTTCATGTTACATTATTGTTGTGCTGATCTCTCTGCATTGGGGTATGTCTAAAATATTTCATCTTAATAAAAGAGGGTGGGGGGGTCCACATCCATGAAGTGCTCCCCGTGCCCTCCATAGTCAGGGGCCCAGTGAATAGGTACTTTCTGATGATGCAGCCTTTTTTTTAGGGCCGCACCCGCCACATATGGAAGTTTCCAGGTTAGGGGTCAAATCAGAGCTATAGCCACCAGCCTACACCACAGCAACGCCAGATCCGAGCCGAGTCTGCAACCTACACCACAGCTCACGGCAACGCCGGATCCTTAACCCACTGAGCGAGGCCAGGGATCGAACCTGAGTCCTCATGGTTACTAGTCAGATTCATTTCTGCTGCGCCACGATGGGCATTCCCTGAGGATGTGGCCTTTGAGACCTCCAGCTTCTTCCTCCAAGTCCACTGTCCCAGAACAGATGCAAAGCTCTGAGAAGATAGTAAATGTGCAATAGTGCAGGGATCTCTGTACACTTACTCGGCAACGACTCAGGGCCTATACTTTGTGCCAAGTGCTGCCCCGGGTGATGGGATTACAGGGGAGCAAAGTAGGAAAGGCCCTTGCCCTGGAGGAGCTGACATTCTCAGTGGGGAAAACAGACAAGAAACAATACAATAGATGATGTGATTTCAACTAGTGATCCATGCTCTGAGAAAATCCAAAGCAGGATAAGAGTGGCAGGGGTAGGGTGACAGGAAACTGTTTTAGAGGGAATGGGGTGTGGGGGGGTGGCTCTGTGACAAAGGACATCTGAGGAGGCAAAGGGGAGGTGTGTATGTATCTGAGGGGGACGTGTTCCAGGCAGAGGGAACAGGCCTGGGGGCAGGGTCCAGGTTAGATGCTGGAGGGACAGTGAGGAGGCCAGTGTGGCTAGAGCATACAAAGCAGGAAGGAAAGTGGCAGGAGGTGACATCAGAGAGAAAGAAGCCAGCAGTGATGGGATTCAGAGCCTTGATGACTATTGTAAGGAAGCTGGATTTTATTCTAAGGATGAAAAAAAGCCACTGCCAGGTTCTGAGCAGAGAAGTGACATCATCACATTTAAGGTTTTAACCGGATGTTTGTAGCCACTGGGTGGGGGTCAGGGTAGGAGCAGGGAAACCAGCAAGACAGCTACTGCAGCTGTCCAGGCAAAGAGTATAATCTGCAATAGAAAAACCTAGAAAAAGTGAGTTTTGTATCAATGGGAGTGTTCGCAGAGTGGCTGGATAACCAGGCAGGGAGGCTGCAGATCAGATCCAGGCACTGGCCGGGAAGCTGGGCCAAGGGGAAGCACCAAAGTCCTGCCATATCCTCCACTAGGCAGATGAGAGATTATGCAGAAAATTAGGCAGATGGCACCCTAAACATATTCGTTCCAGGCCGCTGGCATCTGTGATGTCACCAAGCAGCATGCACAGCTGACACCCCCAGGAACTGTCATCACACCTCACCTAGACCTAGGGTGGCAATATTCGCACACCCACATGATTATTCATATCCTGCCAGCCTCCTCAACTAGAATGTCAGCCCTTCAGCAGCAAGGGTCTTGTACTCTGTAGAATCCCAGGGACAAATACAGTGCCAGACACAAAGGGACCCAGTAAGTAAGGAGTCAGTGACTACTGAAGGAGCCTTCATGAAAGCAAAGGAAATATGACCTCAGGTTGGCCTTCTAAAAGGAACCACCAGATGGCAGTGCTTCTCAAAACAAAGGCTTCCTCCCCTTTTTCTGTGTAAAGAAATTCTAGCTTATCAGTGCAGCTGAAAGAGACGGGGGTTGGAAGAGATTTTAAGGTTGCTCTTCCAGCCCTGGAGACCCAGATAACATCGTTTCAGCTGAGCCTGCTGGAGCCAGACTGAATTTCCCACAGTCCCCTTGGATCCCTCTATCCCCATGCCAACAGGCCCAGGCTCATCAGGAAATGCTGTTCTGAATAATTCAAACCCCAGCTTCTTCTCTGAACCTCACTGCCCAGCCTGCTGACCGTCCACCCTCCTCACTGTCTACCAAAGGGCCTTTTCTAGAACACAGTTCTGGCCTATCACCTAAAGTCCTTTAGTGGTTCCTTTCTCTACTGAGATGGTTTCACAAACGTCTTTGTGATAGTGGATCAGAGGCTGCCAAGACTACTGACTAAAAATCAAAGGGTTCCTGCAATGTGCCACCCAGTTACCCACTGCCTCCTCCTCCTCCTGTTTAATGTCTCAACACACTTCTATTTAGAGTTCCCCAAAATGCAGGGTCCCTCCAAGCCTCCTTAACCCCATCTTCTGGCAACATCACTTCAGTTTTCTTTCAAGGACCAACCCTCCCCACTCTCAGTCCACAGAGTCTGGATAGGGCTGAGCTCACCTTCTCATTCCTGGGATAGGGCTTGTGACCCAGACATGAGCAACTGACACATTCCTTCACCCTCAGCTCAGTGATTTTTTTGGATCATGAATGAGTATGTGACCCAATCTGGGCATATGAGAACTGTCCCTAAGATTTTAACTGGAACAACTAGGAAAGTATCTCTTATTTCAGTAAAGACACCAGTTTGGAGCTATTAGGTACTACATTTGTCAACACTTGGTGACAGTATGCCTGAGACTGAAGCTAACACAAGCAGAGCTGAAAGGTGGAAAGAGTCCTGGTGACATCCTTGGAGTCCCTGGATCCAGCCATGCCTGAAGCTGGCCCAGAATCCATGGGTTATTTTTCAGTTATCTGAGTCAATAAATTTCCTTTTTAGCTTAAGTAATATGAGTTAAGCTACAACCCTATGATTACTGACTAATATGATGAACACATAAGTGCATAATGGGGACTTCGATACTTAGAGGGTCAAGGTGAAAATTAAGAGCATAAAATACTTGAAAATGTTCAGTAAGGAACTTGAAAAACATAAAGTAATGATGTTCATCCTTTAAGGCTTTCCTAGCCACTCCAGCCCCACTCTCTCCCTGCCGCCACCCTATCCTCACCAATCATTCCAAACTTCATCTTGCTCTGACTGAGATTGTTTCTTTCTCTCACAGCCACCCTGTCTCCTAAAAAATAGACCATAAGCTTGAGGGGGATCTGAGTCTGATCTTTCCAACACCCACTACTTCCAGCTGAGCTGGGCACATAGCAGGTGGCCAGCAATGTAGTTGAGCTGAAGGTGGACGATGTCAAGGTTTCAAGCTTCCCTCCTACAGCAGGCCTAAGTCCCTCCCCTGTCCCAAGCAGCCATATGATATTGTGATCTGGAGCCAGGCTGCTGGGTTTAAATCCCAGATCTGCTGCTTAATAGCTGGATAACTTAGAGTCAGTGGGTCGCTACCTCTCTGTGTCTCTGCTTCATCTGTAAAATGGGCAGGATGACACTGTCTATTCAGAGAGTTTTGTTATGGGGCTTAGAGGAGACAATTTATTTAAAAGACCTAAAACAACACTTCCCTGGCACTTGATAAGTGCCAGTCAACTCCTGAAGTTGGTCCATTTTATCACCTCAATCGCTAATGGTAAAATACACTCTGGAGTTCCCGTCGTGGCTCAGTGGTTAACGAATCCAACTAGGAACCATGAGGTTGCGGGTTCGATCCCTGGCCTCGCTCAGTGGGTTTAAGGATCTGGTGTTGCTGTGAGCTGTGGTATAGGTTGCAGAGGTGGCTCCGATCCCTCAGTGCTGTGGCGGTGATGTAGGCCAGCGGCTACAGCTCCAATTAGACCCCCAGCCTGGGAACCTCCATATGCCATGGATGTGGCCCTAGAAAAGACAAAAAAAAAAAAAAATCCTCCATCTCTTGCCTCCTAATTGGCCCCCATGTTCCTTTCTGCACTGCTCCCCTGGGAGACAGAAAAGTGAACTTTTCCCAGGTCTTTTCATAAGGGCTCAGCTCTGCCCCAGCCCAGAGGGAGGCAGATCCTGGACCCACTGCCTTTTTGATGCCTTCTGAAAGGAGCAAAACAAAGAGTGGCCAAAGCTTTGAGGTGCTGGGCCCATCAGCCCCCAGCTCTTTATGCAAAGGAAAAAAGCTGGGGAGCTGATAATATTGTGTGATCCTGTGGGCATGGATCAGACCGTGGGAAAGTAGCACAGATCCCTCTGCCCAGTCCCCTTCCTGGGGGCCCCTCCATTACTGTGGGGAGGGGAGTCTTAGGGGTGCAGATGAGTCAACAGCCTTCCCAAGACAGTCCCTTTGCAAGTTTAATCTGGGAGAGTCTAATTGCTATGACTTAGGAAGACACCACGCCCAAAATTACTCTCTCCTCTCTTGGGGCTACCTGAACTCCCACGGAAAGGGCCTCAGCCCAGGTCCAAATCCCGCTGGATCACCCTGGCTGGCCAAAGCCTTATCTAAGCCAGGCTCTTCCCATCTCCCGAAGAGGGACGTTATTACGGACCAGAGCCCTTGAGCGCGCTGTGATGCAGTAATCAGGTTGGATGGGACGCCCCACCCCCAGAGTAGGTTGCTGATCAATGAGTCCCTTCAGTTTTGAATTTTTTAAAGCTGCCCTCTTTTAAATGTCTGTTCCTGAAGGAAGCCCCACTGATGTCTTTGGATGGAGAGGGCCAACCATTCACTCTTCTCCCTGACAAAAATTAAATCACAGCCACTTGGCAAGGTGACAGAATTTAGATTTTTGCCTCCAAGGAGAGTAAAAAGGTTATTCCTGGGATTAAAAAGGACTGAGTCCTCCCCAATTACTCAACAAAAGTGGACCCTAGTTTCAGAGCCTGCTGGATACCAGTCTAGCTTGGGGCCGGGTGGCAGTGTCTTGACAGGCAATTGATCTAGACCCTGGAACAGTGGCCACAGCCGGCACTGGGACCACAGCGGGGTGTTACCTGCCTACAGATCAGGAACCCCCACCTCCACTCCCCCATCCCAACTCCCGTCCCGTCTAAGTTTTACTCTGTTCCACACATACTCAGTTCCTCTGTCCCTCCAGAACCACCCAGCGAGTTCCTCCCTGGCTCTGAATCCTTCCACTCCAAACCCTCTCCGGGTTTCCGCAGCTCCCTGGTCTCCTCAGCACCTTCTCTATTTCTCTGGTGACCCCAACCCCCAACCCCTGCCCGCGACTCACTGGGTGCTTCCGCTCCTGTCACTGCACCCTGCCAAACCTCATGTCCTTCCGCCAAGCTAGGTTTGCCAGATAAAAGACAGGACGCCCTGTATTCAAATCAGAAATTCAAATTCCGGAGTTCCCATAGTGGCACAATGGAAAGGAATCCAACTAAGAACCATGAGATCGTAGGTTTGATCCCTGGCCGCGCTCAGTGAGTTAAGGATTCCGCGTGGCTCTTGGCATAGGCCGACAGCTATAGCTCCGATTTGACCCTGAGAATGGGACCTTCCATATGCCACAGGTGGGGCCCTTAAAAAAAATTTTTTTTTTAATTTCAAATTCTGATTTGAATTTCAGAAAAATAGTAATTTTAATATGTGTGGTCCATGTAATATCGAGGACATGTATATACTTTAAAAGTATTGGTTGTTGATCTGAAATTTGAGGTGAAGTGGGCATCTTGGATTTTTATTTGCTAAACCTTGCACCCTACGCCAACGCGCTCCTTCTCCTTCCTCGCACCCACCGCCACGCGCTTCCGGAGCCTGCCTGGCCGCAGATGCCCCTGCTCCCTCTTACTCCTCGGTCCTGTGTGCGCCCCCTCCTCCCTCGACCCCTCAGGTCCGCACGCGCTTGTTTCTATGGGCGCCCTGTGTCCCTCACCCAAGAGCCTGGCTCGCACCCCTCCTCCACAAGCCCTCCTTCCTTGCGCCGCCTTCCAAGTCCCGCGCGCAGTCCTTGCACCCCCTCCTCTCACACGTTCCTCTAGTCTCCATGCGTCCTTCTCCATTTTATCCACCGCCCCCCCCCCCAGACTGGCGCTGCCGTGTGCGTGGCAAGAGCATCTGTCTCCACGCGCATCTTCCCAGCCCCGCTCCCCCCACCCCACCCCGCCCCCGGTGTCCTGCGCATCTGCGTCCCCCTTGCTTGCGCGCCCCTCCAGGTCCAGATCCCCCTCTGAGGGCGGCTTCCTGTCTTCCTTGCACCGTCTCCCTGCAGTACTCCACATCCGTCGGCGCTTAGAGCTCGGCCCCCGCCACATGCTTCTGCGGGCGCACCTGGGCAGGCCCGCGCGTAGTCCGGGCAGCAGTCCCGCACCGTGCCGCACACCTGGTCGCAGAAGCAGCGCGGGGGCCCGCGGGCAGCGCAAGTTGGGTCACGGCCCGGGCAGCAGCGGCCCAACGCGGCGCAGCCCTGCCCCGGCCAGCGCGCGCCCCACGGTCCCCGTGCCCAGGACAGTGTGGCCACCACGGTCAGGCCGAGCGCCAGCGGCAGCACCCGCGCTGCGCGGCGCGGGGCCATAGCTGAGCTCACGCTGGGAACCCGAGATCATCCGCACCAACCCTGCACGGCCCGCCCCGTTCTGGGGCGGAGGCTCCTGGCCGGACCCCTCCCCAGACCCACCTCCTACCTGTCATGGAACTGTTATCCACCTCATCCATCTTATCCAAACTTTGCAGTTTGTGGTGGTGAAATATCAAGATAATAGTAAAAAATAACAGCAGCAGCTTTGCAGGGTTCCCCACTGCCCCCAGGTTCCAGAGAGAAAGAAGTGATTCAGACGTTCATCAGAAGAATACATTATAATAGATAACGATAGTGTATTATTATAGCAATAATAACAGTAATAGCCAGTATACCATAATTATAACAATAATATCAATAATAGTTGCCAATTTTTTTGACCACACTCCCAGCATGAGGATCTTCCCAGGCCAGGGGTTGAACCCGTGCCACAGCAGTGACCTGAGCTGCAGCAGTGATAATGACAAGTCCTTAACCACTGGGCCACCAGGGAACTCTACCAATATTAAAAATAGTAATAATAGGAGTTCCCGTCATGGCGCAGTGGTTAACGAATCCGACTAGGAACCATGAGGTTGCGGGTTCGGTCCCTGCCCTTGCTCAGCGGGTTAACGATCCGGCGTTGCCATGAGCTGTGGTGTAGGTTGCAGACGCGGCTCGGATCTCGCGTTGCTGTGGCTCTGGCGTAGGCCGGTGGCTACAGCTCCGATTCGACCCCTAGCCTGGGAACCTCCATATGCCGCGGGAGCGGCCCAAGAAATAGCAACAACAACAACAACAACAACAACAAAAAGACAAAAGACAAAATAAATAAATAAATAAATAAAAATAGTAATAATAATGAGTTCCCATTGTAGTCCAACATAAGGAATCCCATTAGTATCCATGAGGATGTGGGTTCAATCCCTGGCCTCACTCAGTGGTTAAGGATCCAGTATTGCCTTGAGCTGCAGTGTAGTTCGCAGAGGCAGCCCAAATCCTGCATTGCTGTGGTTGTGGTGTAGGCTGGCAGCTACAGCTCTGATTCGACCCCTCGGCCAGGAACTTCCATATGCTGCAGGTGCAGGCTTAAGAAAAAAAAAGACCAAAAAAAGTAATAATAGGCATAATCATTGCCAAGTAAGGAGCTTGGGAGCCAGGATGTGTACCAGGCTCTTTGTGTGATATCAGTATTGCACAAAACTGAGTCCCTTGGCTATGCCTTTGTTTTTTGTTTACCCCTACCAATTTGAGCATCATTTCCTAAATATTTCTCCTTAACTTGACTCATTTTTTAAAAATTTTTAAATGATTTATTTGTTACAAACCTATATCGCTCAAGAGGATGAGAAGACCAACTACAGACTGGGAGAAAATATTTACAAAAACACATTTGATAATGGACTGTTATCCAAAATATACAAAGAACTCTCAAAACAAGAAAACAGTTCGATTTAAAAACGAGCCAGCCGTCATGCTCAGCAGAAACAAATCTGACTAGTAACCATGAGGATGCAGGTTCCATTCCTGGCCTCACTCAGTGGGTTAAGGATCCAGAGTTGCTGTGAGCTGTGGCATAGTTCACAGACGCAGCTTGGATCCCGAGTTGCTGTGGCTGTGGTATAGGACAGCGACTACAGCTCCAATTCGACCCCCTAGCCTGGGAACCTCCGTATGCTGTGGGTGCAGCCCTAAAAAGACAAAAAATTTTAAAAATTAAAGTGAGCCAAAGACTTAGACACTGCACCAAAGAAATACAGATGGCAAAAAAGCATATGAAGAGATGCTCCACAGTATGTCATTAGGAAAATGCAAATTAAAACAATGAGACACCACTACACACCTATTAGAATGACCAAAATCTGGAACACTGACACCACCAAATGCTGGTGAAGAGGTGGAGCAACAGAGACTCATACATTGCCGATGGGAATGCAAAATGGTACAGCCATTTTGGAGTTCAGTTTTGGCAGCTTCTGCCAAAACTAAATATACTCTTAAATACAAGCCAGCCATCGTGCTCTTTGGTATTTACCCAAACGAGTTGAAAACTTATGTCCATATAAAAACCTGCACATGGGTGTTTATAGAAGCTTTATCCATAATTGCCAAAACTTGGAACCAACCAAGATGTTGGACTTGGACTGTGAGTGATAACAGTGTGTTGATGTAGGTTCAATCCATTGCAACAAATGGATTCCTCTGTTTGTTGGGGAGTGTTGATGGGGGAGGGGCTGAGCATGTGGCAGGGGGCAGGAAGTTTATGAGAAATCTCTGTATGTTATGCTCAATTTTACGGTGAATCTAAAACTGCTCTGAGTGTTCCCATTGTGGCACAGTGGAAACGAATCCAAGTAGGAACCTTGAGGTTGCGGGTTTGGTCCCTGGCCTCGCTCAGTGGGTTAAGGATCTGGCATTGCCCTGAGTTGTGGTGTAGGTCACAGATGTGGCTCAGATCCTGCATTGCTATGGCTGTGGCGTAGGCCAGCAGCTTTTGCTCCAATTTGACCCCTAGCCTGGGAACTTCCATATGCCACAGGTGCAGCCCTAAAAAAGCTAAATAAATAAATAAATAAATAAATAAATCTGCTCTGAAAAATAAAGTCTTCTTAGCAGTTCTCTTGTGGCACAGCGAGTAAAGGACCTGGTGTTGTCACTGCTATGTTGCACGTTCAGTCCATAGCTGGGGAATTTCCACATGTTGCCAGAAGAAAAAAAAAAAAAAGTCTATTTAAAAAGAAAAACATATCATTGCCATAAATAGAAAGTGAGTAATTTTTTTTCATAAAAGGAGAGGAGGAGTTCCCGTCGTGGCTCAGTGGTTAACGAACCTGACTAGGAACCATGAGGTTGCAGGTTCGATCCCTGGCCTTGCGCAATGGGATAAGGATCCGGTGTTGCCGTGAGCTGTGGTGTAGGTCAAAGATGCGGCTCGGATCCCATGTTGCTGTGGCTCTGCTGTAGGCTGGTGGCTACACCTCTGATTAGACCCCTGGCCTGGGAACCTCCATATGCCATGGGAAGTGGCCCTAGAAAAGGCAAAAAGATTAAAAAAAAAATAAAAAAAGAAGAGGAAAGGAAATTTTGAAAGATTTTGAAAGATAGAGTAAGATAGAAGATACTATACATGAGCTAAATCCTCATGTACTGGAGCAAAAATCAGTAGATAATATCTAAAGCTGATAAATCAACAAATGTCCACGTGAGGACATTATTTGGCTCTATAGAAATAACAACTAGAAGAAACAGCTGCAAAGGCTAGATGTCATTGCCATGCCAATTAAGCATATGAAGATAGTCAAAGCTCCTAATAAAATAGAAATACAGAGATACCATTTCTTACCAATTAGGGAAAGTCAAAAAGGGGAGGGTTTTTTGTCTTTTGTTTTTTTAGAGCCACACCTGCGGCATATGGAGGTTTCCAGGCTAGAGGTCTAATCAGAGCTGTAGCCGCCGGCCTACACCACAGTCACAGCAACACCAGATCTGAGCCGAGTCTGCGACGTACAACGCCGGATCCTTAACCCGCTGAGCAAGGCCAGGGACCGAACCTGAAACCTGATGGTTCCCAGTCAGATTCATTTCCACTGCGCCACGATGGGAACTCCTGTGTTGGGTTTTTTTTTTTTTTAATTTTAAAAAAAGTTTGTTTTTTATTTGAATAGAATTGGCAAGGGTATGGAGAAAGGGGTACTTGAGTATGAAGTTGGTGGACAAGTACATCAGTAGCATCTCTTTGAAGGACAGTTTGTCAATATCTATCAAAATTGCAAAAGTATATGCCTTTGAACTCAGGAATCCTGACAGGAAGAGGCATACATGTGCAGGAAAATGAGAGTACAAGGTTCTTTGCGGCTTCCCTGTAATATCCAAAAGTTGGCATCAACCTCAGTGTCCCTCATTGGAGCTGATTAAATCTATCAGGACCCATCCCTGCAACGGGATATTGGGCAGTCTCCTAAAATAACAAAGCAGTTGTTTACATACCGATGCAGAAGATCTTCGAGATTCATTGTTAGATTAAAAAACAAGGTGCCTAACAGTGTTTGTAGCATGTTACCACTTCTGGGTTTTTTTTTAATATTTATATGCTGACATATGCATAGCATGTCTCTGGAAGGACATATAATAAATTAGGAAGAGTCATTGCCTTTCGTGAGAGGAGCTGAAATTTGAAATGGAAATTTTTGAAATTTTTACCTCATCCCTGTGTTACCTATTTAAATAAGTGTGAAAAAAAAAAGGGTAAATGGCTGCCTCTAGAGAACTGAATAGGGAGTAGGAAGGGTGGAATGGGATGGTGGCTTTAAAATAGATATTATATGCATGTAATGTATATTACATATGTGTATAATGTTGATTTACAAATGTTTCAACTACCAAGAAAAAGGAAAGAAGAAAGGGAGAAAAAGAGGAAAGAGAGACAGAAGTAGAGAGAAGTGGTCTCTCCTGATACTAAGGATTAGGCAGGCAACCACTCCTGCCCATGGCATGTCCCCATGACAAGGACCAGCAGCTTCCTGTAAAGTCCAGCCTCCTTTATCTGATTTCTCTCTGTCCTGCCAGGTTTGAAGCATCTAAGCAATTGGTGACCCAGTTCCCAGAAAATCTCCCTTGCTGTCCTTTTGTAAGGGCCCTGGGGGATGTGGGGCTCTTGGCAGATGTTACATCTGTGGACACAAAGAGAAGCTTATTCTTCTCTTAGTAGGGAAGGGGAGGGACCTGTCAGAATGTAGAGAGCTGTCCAGCTAAGGTGGAGCACCCCCCTCGTCACGGGGCTGGGCTGCAGAGGACTGAGTTCTGGGTGAGGGTAAGGGGGCCGGTCAGTCCCCCTTTACTGTTCACGTCTGTATTGGTTATCTACTGCTGCATAACAAAGCACCCAGAACTTAAAGGCATAAAAAAAACAATTTTTTTATTATCCCTTATAGTCCTGTGGGTTAGTTGGGTGGTTCACTCAGGAGTCTCTCATGCCATTGCCATCAGAAAGCAGTAGATGCTGAAGTCATCTCAAGGCTTGTTGAGGCTGGATATCCAAAACAGCTTCTTCACGGAGTTCCCATAATGGCTCAGCAGTTAGCAAACCTAACTAGCATCCATGAGGACATGGGTTCCATCCTTGGCCTCGCTCAGTGGGTTAAGGATCCAGTGTTGCCATGAGCTGTGGTGTAGGTTGCAGACACGGCTTGGATCCTGCGTTGCTGTGGCTGTCATGTAGGCTGACAGCTGCAGTTCTGATTGGACCCCTAGCCTGGGAACCTCCATGTGCTGTGGGTGTGGCCCTAAAAGACAAAAAAAAAAAAAAAAAAGACTAGCTGACTATACTTTTCTCTCCATGTTGTCTTTCCACATGTCTACCTGGGCTTCCTCCTATCATGGCAGTCCAGTCTCGGAGTAGTCAGACTTCTTCAATGGCAACTGATTTATCCCAGAATGACATTCCAAAGTCAAGGTGGAAGCTACAGGGATCCTTACAACAGCCTCAGAAGTCAGGCACATCACTTCTGCTATGTTCTGTTGGTTTCACAGGGCCAGCCAAGGATGAATGTGGGAGAGGCCACACAAGAGTGTGAATAGCTGAGTGTGTGGTTCTTGATGGGCCAGCCCATCTTTGAAGCCAGCCACTACCATGTTGCCTGCCAGCAAATACTTCCTGGCCTTCCTTCTCCCCTTACCTCATCAGCCTCTCTTTAGTCTCTTCGAGTGGTTTTTCCTCATCTTCTGCCTTCAAGTTAATCGAGTGCCCCAAAATCAAGACCTGGTCTCTTTTCTGTCTGCACTCTCGCTTAGTGATCTCATCCAGTCTCATGACTCTAAACACCAATAAGCGGATGGTAATTCCTGATTTACATGGTCAGCCTAGATTTTACCCCTAAAGTCTAGACTCCAATCTCCAATTGAGTACTTGACATCTGTGCTTTGGTATCACACTGGGACATCAGTGTTAGCAGCTCTAAAAACACCTTCCACCCCTTGCTCCCAGACACTTCACAAAAGAGTGTATATCAATAGCTAGGAATTGCACATTAAAAGATGCTCGATAGTAGTAGTCATTAGGGAAATGCAGGGTAAAATCACAATGAGATTCCACAACATGTCCATTAGAATGTCAAAAATTACAAAGACTGATGATAGCAAGTGTTGGTGAGAATGGGGAGCCTAGGAACTCTGACACACTGCTGGGGGAATGCAAAATGTGGTTAACCACTTCAGAAAACCATTGGAGGAGTTCCCATAGTGGCTCAGCCGAAACGAATCTGACTAGCATCCATGAGGGTGCAGGTTCGATCCCTGGTTAAGGATCCAGCGTTTCCATGAGCTGTGGTGTAGGTTGCAGATGCGGCACAGATCCCGAGTTGCTCTGGCTGTGGTTTAGGCCAGTGGCTACCGCTCCGATTCAAGCCCTAGCCTGGGAACCTCCATATGCCACGGGGGCAGCCCTAAAAAGAAAAAAAATTTAAAAAACAGGTAGTTTTTTTAAGAAAAGGTAAACATGTATCTACCAAAGGATACAACCCAGACATACCACTCCTAGGCATATACCCAAGAGAAACAAAAACATTTGTAGTTACCAAAAATCAGAACAATCTAAGAAGTTCATAAACAGATGAATGGATAAACAAATCATGGAACCATCCGAACAATGGGATATTTCTCAGCAGTAAAAAAAAAAGGAACTTTTTTTTTTTTTTTAACAGCTGTACCTGTGGCATATGGAAGTTCCCAGAGTTAAGGGTTGAATCAGAGCTGCAGCTGCAGCTGCCAGCTTAAAGTGACAACAGCCACAACAACACCGGATATGAGCCACATCTGTGAGCTATGCCACAGCTTGCAGCAATGCCGGATCTTTAACCCACTGAGGGAGGCCAGGAATTGAACCTGCGTCCTCACAGACACTGTCAGGTTCTTAACCCCCTGAGCCACAATAGGAACTCTGGAACAAATTATGTCTACCTATGACATCTCAAAATCATCTTACTGAATAAAAGAAGCCAGGCTCCATCACCTAAAAATGAGTGCACACTCTATGATTTCATTTTCATAAATTCTGGAAACCGCAAACTAATTTATAGTGACAGAAGCAGGTCAGTGGCAGAGGAGAGGAAGGGAGGGAGGATTGCAAAAGGGCACGAGGATGGATGATGGATTTGGAGGCGATGGATGGTGTTCATTCTAATTGTGACATTTTCATGGGTGACATATAGCAAAACTAATCAAGTTCAGTTCAAGTTCAACACTTTAAATATTGCCACATAGCATATTTCAATAAAGTTGGGGAAAAATTGAATCAAAGGAAAAGAACAAAAGACCAAAAAAACAAAAGACACGTGTTTGGATACACACTGAACAGTTAGTAATCGTTACCTTCAGGGAGTGGGAAGGAGGGGCATGGATCATGTCCCTTGTTACAGGCATGCAGCTTCCTAGTTTAAATTTTTTTTGCAACGAGCATATATTTCTTATGAGTTTAAGACCATGCATTTTTTGCCCCCAACCTCAGCCCAGTACTCAGGACACCTGTGTCACATGCCCCCAGTGGACCAGGTTTTTCAGGTAAACAAAGACCCCTCCTGGAATTGAGTCAAGGGTTTCTGGGCCAAATTCCTGTCCGGAGACAATGAAAAATACATCCCTCAGAACAGGGACTTTATTTACACCTAATATCTACATTCCAGACTGGGGCCCACATGGGAGGATTGCCCAGGAAGATAATGGAGTCATTAATCTCTGCTCAAGACTTGTTCCCTGGCCAACCTCCCATCTGGGCAATTAAACCAGCTGGCAGCCCCGTATTGGTCTCCACGGCGTCTGCGGGGCAGAGGGACAGGGCACCTCTGGATGCTGCCCTTGGCTTCTCCCAAGGGGAGGCTCCTGGGTGACTTTAGGACAAGCCAGCCGAACCCGGGCAGGGGTTCTCGGTCTTGACTTGGCTAAGGCTGGGACTCAGGCAAACACGGACCTCTTGGCATGTCAGGGATTTGGGAACAGCTGTGTGAGCTTCTGCATTTGCGAGGGTGCCCTTGTGTGTGTTTCTGGTTTTCCTAACCGCACCCAAAATGCTGGCTCCAGTGTAGACCACAGGAGTCAGCTACCCACCCCCCACTAGTCCAGCTCTCCTCCAACTATCTTCCTTCCTTGATAACAGCACCAGGATGAGAGAGGAGGGTGGCCTCCTTCCGACCTCACCCAGAACGTCAGGATTCGGCTTGGCCCTCGATGCTCAGAGCAGGGCCCAGCAGCAGCATCACCTGGAAGCTTGTTGGAGATGCAGAATCTCAGGCCCCGTCCCAGACTTACTAACCCCACATTTTCCTATTTCACAAGAGCTCTGGTGATTTAATCACATTCATCCTGAAACCAGGCTGAACATTAGAAGCACCTGGAAAGTAATACCAATACCCAAGGTTCTCAGCTGACAGTCTGGTTCAGTTGATCTGGAAATTAATCTGGACATCAGCATTTTTTACATTTAGTAAAGTGCACTAACTTTAAATGGACCACTTGGTATTCTTCCACACATGTACACCCATGGAACCACCGCCCAGATAATGACCTAGAACATTTCCAGCCCCCAGAAAGTTCCCTCTTGCCCCATAAGGTAGAATAACACACTGTCCCAATGTGTCCAAGATTGAGCAGTTTTTCTGGGATGTGGGACCTTCAGTACTAAAACTAAGAAAGTACCAGGCAGGAGTTCCCGTTGTGGCTCAGTGGTAGCAAATCTGACTAGCATCCATGAGGACACGGGTTCGAGCCCTGGCCTCGCTCAGTGGGTTAAGGATCCAGCATTGCCATGAGCTGTGGTGTAGGTCACAGACACGACTCAGCTCTAGGGTGGCTGTGGCTGTGGTGTAGGCTGGCAGATGAAGTTCTGATTCCACCAACTCCTACCTTGGGAACTTCCATACTCCGCGGGTATGGCCCTAAAAATCTAAGGGAAGGGAGGGAGGGAGGACGGAAAAAGAAAGCAAGTCAGTCCCAGGAAAACCAGGACAAGTTGGTCACAATCCTTGAAGGTCTATACCCCCAAGCCCACCTCCAAAGGTAACCAGCATTCTGATTTCTACTCAGTGGTAATTTTAAGACTCACATGAGCAGCCCGGACTGAATCCTGTGTGTATCAGAATCACCTGGAGGCCTTGTGAGACCATCAGGGGCCTCACCCCTAGACTTTCTAACTCCATGGGCCCGGGGTAGAATCCCAGAATTTGCATTTCTAACAAGTTTCCCAGTGATGCTGTTCCTGCTGGTCCAAGAAGCTCACTTGAAGAACTAGAGGTCTCAGCCACTCCCATTCATTTGATTGCCTTGCCAAGGACTGGTTTAGGCTTGAGTATGGGATGCTCTTTGGGCCACTGAGACATGAAGGGACCACCGGGAGCTTCTGAGGCTGCACTCCGGTAAAGTCTATTCACGTGTTACCCCAGGGAGTTCCCTGATGGCCTAGCAGTTGAGGGTCTGGTGTTGTCCCTGCTGCTACTTGGGTCAGTGCTGTGGCTTGAGTTCAATTCCTGTCCCGGAACTTCTGCATGCTGCAGGTGCAGCCCCCAAAAATATGGTACCCCTGGACTGTGCGTATCAGCAGCCCTGATGGGATGGGGGTGGGGAGCTGTGGGAAGACTTTCCCACTGATACTGGGAAAGGCACAGGAGGGGATGCTCTCCTCATCCTTTGAAAGTTCAGTAGGGTGTGGGTGTCCCCTGGAGCTGTCCCATGACCTTGAGGCAACAAGCTTGAGGACTAAACACCAACCACCAGGGATGTGGGGGAGGAAAGTGAGAGGGAACTGAGTGCTTAAAGAACTTGCTGAGCTGCTAGATCAACCAACTCTAAACTGCCTCCTTGGGAATGTCTTTCCTTCTCATTTAAGTCACGTATAATTGGCTTCTCTCTTTTCTGTGTCCAAAGGTATGTAACACCCCGCTATTCAAAGTATGGTTCCAGGAGGTTCCTGTTGTGGCTCAGAGGGTATGAACCCTACTAGTATCCATGTCCCTGGCCTTGCTCAACAGGTTAAAGGATCTGGCATTCACAGACGCAGCCCAGATCTGGCATTGCTGTGGTGGAGGCCTGCAGCCGCAGCTCCAGTTCAACCCCTAGCCTGGGACTTCCATATGCCTCAGGTGTGGCCCTGAGGCATATGGAAGAAAAGGAAAAAAAAAAAAAAAGTATGATCCTAGAACCAGCAGCATCCATGTCTCTGGAAAGCTTGCTTGCTTGTATCAAATGACAAAACTAAAACAATTCAGTAACATGTTTGATAACTTTATTCAAGGGCAAACAATCCATGGAGTGTACCATGGGGGTGGGGTACAGTGTCTCCCAAGCAGTGGGACATTGTTCCGAGGGGATCTAGGGCAAGAGCAAGTTTCAACAAACCATGATTGGCCAGGAAGGTCTATCTTCTAGACTAAGGTAAACTCATGAACGCCGCATTGGGGGATTGTGATCAGATTATGCTGGGATTCCTCGACAGAGTTTCTCATAAGTGTAGGCCGACTTGGGTGTGGATCTGTGACATGGGCCGGTCCACTGAGGCGGTCTCCGTTTTGTGGGTCCTGATACACGAATTAAGCTTATTCCTAGAAATGCAGAATCTCAGGCCCCACCGCAGAGTCTGCATTTTTAACAAGATCCCCACAGCAAGGCCTGGGAAGCACTGCTCTTACCTAAACAGTGGCACCTATGCTTTGGATTTTCTGGGCCATCCATGGGCTGCCTGCCCCACCTAATAGCTGCGTGAATTCAGGTTACTGTAATCTTAACCAAGCGAGGGCTCTGTGCCTGCGGCGCAGAAAGCCAGACTCTGACTGTGGATGTTTGCAGCAAAGTAAAGGTTTATTTCAAGATGCCAAGTAAGGGAGTGGGAGACAAGCCTTGGTGGTTGATTAGGATTTTTTTTTAAAAAAGAGGAAGAACAAAGAGGGTGGACTTAATCACCATCTTGTGACATTTCTTCATCATAATTTCAAGAGTATGAATGTCTCTGGTTTATGATTCTCTGGTCAGGTAACCCAAGGCTCAGAGGTCTATTTGCCCTGAAAAAACAACCTGAGTTTGTACATTAATGATGATACATCCATAATAGTAATTTTAGTATATTAACAATGTTCTTGAAAATAGCAATTTTGGTTATCTGACTCTGGTTCATTGGTGTTTATTTTGCACAGGATTGAGGTCAGAGAAGATGAGAAAGGGAAAGAAAAAAGTTTGGGATAGAGAGATTGACCATAAACTCAGGTTTTAGGGAGACGCTGTTTCATTACTATTTATAATCATATGAAAAGATGTCATGCGGGTTAAGGATCTGGTGTTGTCACTGCAAAAGCCTAAGTTGCTGCTGTGGCTTAGGCTCCACCCTGGACCAGGAACTTCCACATGCCATTGGCGCAGCAAAAAATAAAAATAAAAAAGATACCATGCACACTACATCCAGAAGCTCTGTGGCCAAGTTTCCCTTGCATCTCATTGGTCAGAACTAAGTTGCCTGCCTCAACGCAAAGGAGGCTGGGAAGGTGAGTGTCTGGCTTCATCCGCCTCTGTGGTGGGAGACAGGTGCTGCCAGCAAGAACACCAGGTGAGGGAAACAGCTGTTGGGTAGATACCAGCAGTGTCTACCATGAAGAAATATTATCAATGACCCCTTTCAGAGACTGAGCAAGGCTCAGCAGTGTAAAGTCGCTTGTCAAAAGTCACACAGCTGGAAAGTACTTGACACGTCATAGAAAACTGGTAAATCTTTGTCAACAAGGGTGGCCAAGTCCGTGCCTGAGGTGGACCTTGAACCCCGATGCCCTGACGGCCAACATACTGATGTAGCCATTTCCTCAGGCTGCCTTCCTCTTGCCTGTTGCATGTGTTATATCATAAATAATATATATATTTTTAAGGACAGAGCTAACTCAGTGGGTAATATGTATCTGTGAGACTTCCTGTATGGCTAGCCACAGCCAGAGAGAAGAAAGGGCTGCCTGATAAAACTGGGATTTTTCCTAGCCGCTTTCGGATACTACCCAACCCAAAAGGCGTATAGCCTTCTCAGACACCAGATCATGTTATTTTCACCATTTCTTGCCAAATGTCTAGCTGGCTCCACCAGTAAATGATGGAGTTCAGGGTGGAGCCGGGTGTAGGATCTTCTTTGGAAGGCTAACTTTCCAGCTCAGTTTCCCTCCCTGGCAGAGAGTCTGGGAACTTGGAGGTCCGTGAGTTAGAAGATAAGGAACATTCCTCTGAAGTAAATGAACCACATCAAATGTTTATAAAGAAATGATGTCTGGAGTTTTCCATACTTACTCCACATTAACACAAGTCCAGGTCTTCTAAGCATTTAACTGATGTTATTTCTCTGTGTCTGGGGCCCAAGTTCCATCAATGGACAGTTTTATCAGCAGCCGAAGTAGAATGTTAAATGCAATTCTAGGTCGCTTACCAAGCTCATTCCCATCTCAGAGATTTTGCACTTACTCTTCCTATTCCCAAAATGCTTTTCCCTTTCAGATTTTCTCACATGTCACGTCCTCAGAGAGATCCTCCCTGAATATTGGAACCCACGCCACCGTCTATTCATTTTCTTTCCTATCCCCCTTTTGTATTTCCTTTATAGAACTTATCACTGTCTGAAATTATCTTCTCTGTAACTGTCTACCTGCTTATTGATTGTGTCCCCAACCAGAAAGAAAATTTTATGAAATCAGAAGCCACATCTTTCATAGCTCTGTCTGCTGAGAGGCCTAGAAGCAAGGAGCATACCTGATGCCTAGATCTTGGTTTTTCCAATAAAAGAAACCAGGGATTCCTGGAGAAATGACTGATTCCAGAGTTGGAATTAGGAAAGTGCAAATGATCCAATTAACAACGCTAATGGGGAGTTCCCGTCGTGGTGCAGTGGTTAACGAATCTGACTAGGAACCATGAGGTCATAAGTTCGATCCCTGGGCTTGCTCAGTGGGTTAAGGATCTAGTGTTGCCCTGACCTGTAGTGTAGGTCGCAGATGCGGCTCAGATCCTACATTGCTGTGGCTGTGGTGTAGGCCGGCGGCTATGTCTCCGATTCGACCCCTAGCCTGGGAACCTCCATATGCCTTGGGAGCAGCCCTAGAAAAGGTAAAAAGACAAAACAAATAAACAAACAAAAACACTAATGGGATGGAATTCCCTGGTGGCCATGTGACTTAGGCACCATGTGATCTTAGGTTGGATCTTGGACTAGAAATAGGATATTAGAAGGGAAACTGGAGGAGTTCCCATTGTGGCTCAGTGGTAATAAACCCGACTAGTAACCATGAGGATGCAGGTTTGATCCTTGGCCTTGCTCAGTGGGTTAAGCATCCAGCGTTGCCATGAGCTGTGGTGTAGGTCCCAGACGTGCCTTGGATCCCATGTTGAGTGGTGGTTGTTATAGGTCACAGATGCAGCTTGGATCCCATGATCCATGTTGTTAGATCCAGTGGTGTAGGCCAGCAGTTGGAGCTGACAGCTCTGATTCAACTCCTAGCCTGGGAACTTCCCTATTCCACAGGAGTGGCCATAAGAAGAAAAAAGAAAAAAAAGGAAATTGGAAGAAGGGAAATTGGAAAAAAATGAATAAGGTCTAGAGAATAGATCAAGGGCTCTTAAAGTGTTATGCTTAGGACATTTTCAGAGGGTCTGCAACGTCAAAACTATTCTCCTAAAGACAATAAAATGTTAGTTACCTTTTTCACTGTGTTGACTGTCAAACTAATGGTATAAAAGCAATGGTGGAAAAACTGAAGGCCCTTTAGCATAAATCAAGGCAGTGGCACCAAACTCTACTAGAAATCATTGTGCTCCTCACCCGCACACACACAGTTTTTAAAAATAGAAAAAAAGAGGGAGTTCCCTGGTGGTGCAACAGGTTAAGAACCTGGCATTGTCCCTGCTGTGGCTCAGGTTCGATCCCTGGGAACTTCTGTGTGCCACAGGTACGGCCAAAAAAAATGATAAAAGAGAGAAAAGAAAAAGTCAGTTTCATGTAGGAATACCCATAAAAATGCAGTAGAAGTTACTAATTTTATTAAATCTCAACCTTTGGGATTTTTTTTTTTCTTTTTAGGGCCGCACCCAAAGTGTATGGAGGTTCTCAGGTTAGAGATCCAATCAGAGCTACAGCTGCTGGCCTACGCCACAGCCACAGCAATACCAGATTGAGCTGCTCTTCTGTAGCCTACACCACAGCAACGCCTGATCCTTAACCCACTGAGTGAGGCCAGGGGTTGAACCTGCAACCTCATGGTTCCTAGTCGGATTCGTTTCCACTGCACCACAACAGGAGCTCCCCTTTGGGTTTTTCAACTTATGTAGAAGATGGAAAGGCTGTAGAAAGCCTTTCCCCTGCATACCAAAGCATGACGGTTGCCCTAAAGAACAGCACTTGTGTGACGGAGTCGTAAGTTGTACTAGCTAGCTGACTTTGCGTGGAATACTATTTTTTCTTGAAACAACGAGTAACCAACAAACGACAGATACTCAGATTTACATATTTGGGAGACATTTTCTCTGACAATATTCTCAAATGACAATGTGTTTAATGTATCCAGATCAAGTCAGTCTATTTCTGAATCCACCACACTTGGCCTGTAATACCCATTAATCTCTGGGTGCTCTGACACCTTCCAGCTGAGGGAACAGGCTCAGAGAGGTAAAGTGACTCACGCAGAGTCACACAGATAGAAAACGGCAGAGTCGTATGTACTAACCATCTATTATGTGTAAAAAATCACCCTAAATTTTAGCAACTTAGAACAACATGTACACACAATTATTACAGTTCCTATGGGTCGGGGATCCAGGTGCAGCTTAGCTGGGTACCTCTGCCTTGAGATTATCTCAAGGCTGCCCTCACTGTGCCTTACAGAGCTACAGGTCCGTCTGAAGGCTTGACTGAGGAAGGACCCACTTCCAAGTTCACTCACGTGGTTGTTGGCAGGATTCAGTTACTCACAGGTGCTTGGATTGAGGGCCTCAGTTCTTTTCCACAAAGGCTCACAACACGGCATCTGGTTTCCCAGACAGCCAGTGAGATAGCAAGAGAGTCAGCAAGTTGGACATCACTGCTTTTTGTAACCTAATCTCAGAAGGGACATTCTATCACTTTTGCCATAGTCTATTCAGTAGAATCAAGCCACACTCAAGAGGAGGGGATTATAGAAAGGTGTGAATACCAAGAGGCAAAGATCATTGGGACCAAATTTAGAAGCTTCCCAGCACACCATATTTTGCACCCATGGCTAAGAATGCAAATCCTTTTATGATTAAAAAAAAAATAGCTACCATTTATTGGGAGTTTCTATGGTGGCTCAGCAGGTTATGAACCCGACTAGTATCCATGAGGATCCCTGGCCTCGCTCGGTGGGTTAAGGATCTGGCATTGCTGTGAGCTGTGGTGTAGGTTGCAGATATGGCTAGGATCCCACGTTGCTGTGGTGTAAGCTGGCAGCTGCAACTCTGATTAGTCCCCTAGGCTAGGAACTTCCATATGCCACAGATGTGGCCCTTAAAATAAAAAATAAATAGATAAAAATAGCTACCATTTATTAAGTTTGTGTGTCAGGCATTGTCCTAAGAGGTTTACATGCATTGTTGCCTACAATCTGTACAATAACAGTATGAAGTAGACACAATAAGCATTATCTCATTTTTATGAGAAAATTGGCACAGAGAGGTTAAGCAACTTGCCCAAAGTCACCCAGCCGGTAAATGGCAGAGCCAGGCACTAATATTTGCACAGGACTTCAGAATTACAAACTGTTTTCCTTTATCCTCCCAACAGTGTGAGTTAGGGATCAAATGTTATATTTTTACCCCTAAGAATGCCAAAGTTTAGGGGGGAAAAATGATAGAGATTATTTTGTGAGCACTTGCTATATACTAGCCATCTTTTTAATGATTTGCATCACCTGACATTACACTCCTGGTAGCCCTGGTCTGTCAAGGTCACCAAGCACTGCCGCCTAGACATTCAGGATAGTTAATCATTTAAATAATCCAGTACCCCTGTGGGGATGGTTTTCTTCATCTTATTTGGGTGAGGCGATCTCACCCGGAATCTGTTTTCTGTATCGATAGCATTTTTAAGAGCTTAGCATCCTACAGGATTTGGCATCAGAAAAAAACACACTGCTCAGAAAAATTATCTCAGGCTGAGCTCTTTTCTCTAACCACCAGCTGGCCAGTTTCTCCCGTAATCATCAGCAAATTAGGAGATTTTCACCAGAAGGATCTTCTCAACCTAGGACTGCATTTGCTTTATGAGGGACTCAGCACATTGAAAGAGATGACTTAAAAGGAGAAGAGAAACCACAATTATTAAAGTGGATCTTGAAAAGAGACAGAGGGAGAGAACTTAATTTTTTCAATTTTCCCAGATTCAAACAATAATGCGCTGGGGGCTACGCCCCATGGTTAAATTCAATAGCATGCCATTAAGTTGCCAGCTCTGGCTCACTGCCCTATTTTGCTAATATCTTTGGTAGGCATTAAGAATTTGTCCATTTTACTGATCTTTGCTGAGCATCCTTCTTGAGCTTTCACACCAGACATTTCCCACAGTTAATCTTTGCAGCAGCCCAGTGAGGCATCCATTTTACAGGTAAGAAAAGTAAGGCAAAGATAGACTGATCACATGATTTTCTAGTCTCACAGCTGGGAAGTGATAGATGCCAGAATGCCAATCCATGCGGGATTTGCACACAAAGCTGGGTTGGGAAGGTGCAGAAAATAGACGCTAACACATACAATATTTATTTATTTATTTATTTATTTATTTATTGCTTTTTAGGGCTGAACTTGCGGTATATGGAAGTTCCCAGGCCAGGGGTCAAATCAGAGCTTCAGTTGCCAGCAACCCCAGATCTGAGCCAAGTCTTTGAACTACACCACAGCTCATGGCAATGCCAGACCCTTAACCCACTGAGCAAGGCCAGGGATCGGACCTGCATCCTCATGGATGCTAGTCAGATTCGTAACCTGCTGAGCCACAATGAGAACTCCTACAAATATACCTTCCCTTCAGAGCAACACTCTGTCTCCCATGGGAGCCGTGGCATGTCCTGCGACTTCTCCTAATTAGAAAATCTGAACACAGAATTGTTTTGTATTTTTTTGACCTTATACTTTCTTTTTTAAACTTTTATTGTACACTTGACTTACAAAGTTGTGTTAGTTTCAGGTGTACAGCAAAGTAAGTCAGTTATACGTATGCATATATCCATTTCTTTTCAGACTCTTTTCCCATATAGTTAATTACACAGTATTAAGTAGATCTCCCTGTGGTATATAGTAGGTCCTTACTACCTGTCTATTTTATATATAGCAGTGTGTATGTATCAATCCCAGCCTCCTAAATTATCGCCCCCATGTTTCCCTTTGGTAGCCATATTTTGTTTGTAAAATATTAACATCTGTTTTGTAAGTTCTGTATCATTTTTATTAGATTCTACATATTAGAGATCTCATGATATTTATCTTTCTCTGACTTCACTTAGTATGATAATTTCTGGGTCCATGCATGTTGCTGCAAATGCCATTATTTCATTCTTTTTATGGCTGAGTAATATTCCATTATATATGTACTACATCTTCTTTATCCAGTCTTCTGTTGATGGACATTTATGTTGCTTCCATGTCTTGGCTTTTGTAAATAGTGCTGCAGTGAACATTGAGGTGCGTGAATCTTTTTCAATTAATGATTTTCTTCAGATAGATACCTAGGAGTGGGATTGCTGGATAGTAAGATAGTTCCATTTTTGGTTTTTTTTGTTGTTGTTGTTACTCAATGAATTTTATTACATTTATAGTTTTTTTATTACTCAATGAATTTATTACATTTATAGTTGTACAATGATCATCACAACCAAATTTCATAGGATTTCCATCCCAAACCCCCAGACAATCCCCCCACCCCCCAACCTCTCTCATTTGGAAACCATAAGTTTTTCGAAGTCCATGAGTCAGTGTCTGTTCTGCAAAGAAGTTCAGTCTGTCCTTTTTTTGGATTCCACATGTAAGTGATAGCATTTGATGTTGGTGTCTCATTGTCTGACTGACTTCACTTAGCATGATAATTTCTAGGTCCACCCATGTTGCTGAAAATGCCATTATTTCTTTCCTTTTAATGGCTGAGTAATACTCCACTGTGTATATGTACCACATCTTCTTGATCCACTCCTCTGTCAATGGACATTTAGGTTGTCTCCATGTCTTGGCTATTGAAAATAATGCTGCAGTGAACATCAGGATACATGTGTCTTTGTGAGTCATGGTTTTCTCTGGATAGATGCCCAGGAGTGGGATTGCTGGATCAAATGGTAGTTCTATTTTTAGTTTTCTGAGGAATCTCCATACTGCTTTCCAGAGTGGTTTCACCAATTTACAATCCCACCAACAGTGTACTAGGGTTCCTTTTTCTCCACACCCTCTTCAGGTGTGGTGACTTTCGGAGGATGGCCATTCTGGCTGGTGTAAGGTGGTACCTCAGAGTGGTTTTGATTTGCATTTCTCTGATAATGAGTGATGTTGAACATCATTTCATGTGTTTTTTGGCCATTGGTATGTCTTCTTTGGAGAGTTGTCTGTTTAGATCTTCTGCCTGTTTTTTGATGGGGTTGTTTGCTTTTTTGGTATGGAGCTGTAGGAGGTGTTTATAAATTTTGGAGATTAATCCCTTGTCAGTCGATTCATTTGCAAAGATTTTCTCCCATTCTGTGTGTTGTCTTTTCGTTTTGTTTAGGGTTTCCTTTGCTGTGCAGAAACTTTTAAGTTTAATTAAGTCCCATTTGTTAGTTTTTGTTTTTACTGTCATTACTCTAAGAGGTGGACCTGAGAAGATGTTGCTGTGGTTTATGTCAGAGAGTGTTTGGCCTATGTTTTCCTCTGTTTCATAGTGTCTGGTCTTATATCTAGGTCTTTAATCCACTTGGAGTTTATTTTTGTGTATTGTGTTAGAGAGTGTTCCAATTTCATTCTTTTCCATGTGGCTGTCCAGTTTTCCCAGCACCATTTATTGAACAAGCTGTCCTTTCTCCATTGTATATTCTTGCCTCCTTTATAGATTAGTTGGCTGTAGATGTGTGGGTTTAATTCAGGGCTTTCTATCCTGTTCCACTGATCTATATGTCTGTCTGTCTTTGTGCCAGTACCATACGGTTTTGATGACTCTTGCTTTGTAGCGTAGTCTGAAGTCAGGGAGCCTGATTTCTCCAGCTCCGTTTTTCTTTTTCAGGATGTCTTTGGCTATTCTGGGTCTGCTGTGCTTCCAGACAAACTTTAAACTATTTTGTTTGAGTTCTGTGAAAAACGTCCTTGGTAATTTGACAGGGATTTCACTGACTCTGTAGATTGCCTTGGGTAGTATAGTCATTTTGATAATATTGGCTTTTCCAATCCACGAGCGTGGTATATCTTTCCATCTATTTGTGTCATCTTTGATTTCTTTCATCAGTGTCTTATAGTTTTCAGAGTACAGGTCTTTTGTCTCTTTAGATAGGTTTACTCCTAGGTATTTTATTCTTTTGGATGCGATGGTAAATAGGATTGCTCCCCTAATTTCTCTTTCTGATCTTTCATTGTTAGTGTATAGAAATGCCATCAATTTCTGTGTATTAATTTTGTATCCTGTGACTTTGCCAAATTCATGGATGAGCTCTAACAGTTTTCTGGTAGAGTCTTTAGGATTCTCTAGGTATAGTATCATGTCATCTGCAAATAGTGATAGTTTTACTTCCTTTCCAATTTGGATTCCTTTTATCTCTTCTACTTCTCTGATTGCTGTGGCTAGGACTTCCAAAATTATGTTGAATAGTAGTGGGGAGAGTGGACATCCTTGTCTTGTTCCTGATCTCAGTGGGAATTCTTTCAGCTTTTCACCATTGAGAATGATGTTAGCTGTGGGTTTGTCATATATAGCTTTTATCATGTTGAGGTAGTTTCCCTCTATGCCCACTGTCTGAAGGGTTTTTATCAGAAATGGGTGTTGGATTTTGTCAAAGGCTTTTTCTGCATCTATTGAGAAGACCATATGGTTTTTATTCTTCAGTTTGTTAATATGTATCACACTGATTGATTTGCAGATATTGAAGAACCCTTACATCTCTGGGATAAGTCCCACTTGATCATGATGTACAAACCTTTTAATGTATTGTTGGATTTGGTTTGCTAGTGTTTTGTTGAGGATTTTTGCATCTGTGTTCATCAGTGAAATTGGCCTGCAATTTTCTTTTTTTGTGGTCTGTCTGGTTTTGCTATCAGCATGATGGTGGCCTCATAGAATGAGTTTGGGAGTGTCCCTTCCTGAATAGTTTCAGAAGGATAGGTGTTAGCTCTTCTCTAAATGTTTGATAGAATTCACCTGTGAAGCCATCTGGTCCTGGAGTTTTGGTTTTTTTTGGAAGTTTTTTAATCACAATTTCAGTGCTTGTGATTGGTCCATTCATCTTTTCTATTTTGTCTTGTTTAGTCTTGGAAGATTGTACTTTTCTAAGAATTTGTCCTTTTCTTCTAGGTTGTCCATTTTATTGGCATATAGTTTCTTGTAGTTGTCTCTTATGATCCTTTGTATTTGTGATGTCCGTTGTAACTTCTCCTTTTTCATTTCTAATCTTATTGATTTGAGTCCTCTCTCTTTTTTTCTTGATAAGTCTGGCTAAGGGCTTATCAATTTTGTTGATCTTTTCAAAGAACCAGCATTTAGTTTCACTGATCTTTTCTATGGTTTTCTTCATTTCTAGTTCGTTGATTTTCTGCTCTGATCTTTATGATTTCTTTCCTTCTTCTATCTTTAGGTCTTGTCTGTTCTTCTCTCTCGAGCTGCTTTAGATGTAAAGTTAGCTTGTTTATTTGAGCTTTTTCTTGTTTCCTGAGATGGGCTTCTATTGCAGCCCTCTTAGAACTGCTTTTGCTGCATCCCATAGGTCTTGGAGTGTTTTGTCTTTGTTGTGATTTGCTTCTAGGTATTTTTTAATTTCCTCTTTGATTTCTTCAGTGAGCCATTGGTTGTTTAGTAGCATGTCATTGAGTCTCCACGTGTTTGTGTTTTTTACAGTTTTTCCCCTTGTCATTGATTTCCAGGTGTATAGCGTTGTGGTCAGAAAAGATGCTTGATATGATTTCAATTTTCTTTTTTTTTTTTTTTTTTTTTTGTCTTTTGTCTGTTGTTGTTGTTGCTATTTCTTGGGCTGCTCCCGTGGCATATGGAGGTTCCCAGGCTAGGGGTCGAATCGGAGCTGTAAGCCACTGGCCTACACCAGAGCCACAGCAACGTGGGATCCGAGCCGCGTCTGCAACCTACACCACAGCTCACGGCAACGCCGGATCGTTAACCCACTGAGCAAGGGCAGGGACCGAACCCGCAACCTCATGGTTCCTAGTCGGATTCGTTAACCACTGCGCCACGACGGGAACTCCTGATTTCAATTTTCTTAAAGTTACCAAGGCTTGATTTGTGGCCCAGGATGTGATCAATCCTAGAGAATGTTCCTTGTGTGCTTGAAAAGAATGTGTATTCTGTTGCTTTTGGATGGAATGTCCTATAAATATCTATTAAGTCCATCTGGTCTAATGCTTCATTCAGGGCCTGTGTTTCCTTGTTGATTTTCTGTCTGGTTAATCTGTCCATTGCTGTAAGCAGGGTGTTAAAGTCCCCTGATTTTATTGTGTTACTGTCAATTTCTCCTTTTAAAGTTGTGGCAGTTGGGAGTTCCCGTCATGGCTCAGTGGTTAATGAATCTGACTAGGAACCATGAGGCTGCAGGTTCGATCCCTGACCTCGCCTAGTGGGATAAGGATCTGGCATTGCTGTGAGCTGTGGTGTAGGTCACAGACGCGGCTCGGATCCTGCACTGCTGTGGCTGTGGCATAGGCCGGTGGCTACAGCTCCTATTAGACCCCTAGCCTGGGAACCTCCATATGCAGTGGATGCGGCCCTAGAAAAGACACAAATAAGACCAAAAAAATAAAGTTGTGGCAGTTGACTTAGATATTGAAGTGGTCCTATGTTGGGTGCATATGTATTTACAGTTGTTATATATTCTTGAATTGATTATTTGATCATCTTATTATGTCCTTCTTTTTCTCTTATAATATTCTTTATTTTAAGGTTTGTTTTGTCTGATATGAGTATTGCTACTCCAGCTTTCTTTTGACATCTGTTTGCATGGAATATTTTCTTCCATCCTCTCACTTGCAATTTGTATGTATCCCTAGAACTGAAGTGGGTCTCTTGAAGACAGCATATATATTGTTCTTGTTTTTGTATCCATTCAGCCCATCTATGTCTTTTGGTTGGGGCATTTAGTCCATTTACATTTAAGGTAATTATTGATATGTATGTTCTTATTGCCATTTTATTAACTGTTTTCAATTTTTTCTTGTTGCTCTTTTTCTTCCCTTCTCTTGCTCTCTCTGCTTGTGGTTTGAGGACTATCTTAGTGTTGTATTTGAGTTGCTTTTTCTTATTTCTGTGTGTTTCTGTTGTAGATTTTCAGTTTGTAGTTACCCTGACATTTTGATATAGGAGCCTATATACATGTACATATACAAATATATATACATATATATGTATATACATATATACACATATGTACACATATATACATATATACACATATGTATACATATACATATATATACACACACACACACAAGATTGTTTTAAGTTGTTGGTCTCTTAATTGCAAGTGCATCTCTGGTGTCCTGCATTTGTACCCACCTCTTCTCACGATTTCTGATTTTGGTAGCATATTTGTGTATGGATGATTTCCTACCTTTACTGTATATATGCCTTTACTGGTGACCTTTGTCATTTGTAATATTTTTGTTTCTAGTTGTGGCCTTTTCTTTTCTGCCTAAGGAAGTTCCTTTAGTATTTGTTGTAAATCTGGTTTAATGGTGCTAAGTTCTCTTAGCTTTTGCTTGCCTGTAAAGGTTTTGATTTCTCCTTCGAATCTGAATGATAGCCTTGCTAGATAGAGTAATCTTGGTTGGAGGTTTTTTCCTTTCATCACTTTGAGTATATTGTGCCACTCCCTTCTGGCCTGCACAATTTCTGCTGAAAAATATGCCAATAACTTTATCAGGGTTCCCTTGTATGTTATATGTTTCTTTTCCCTAGCTGCTTTCAAGATTTTCTCTCAAATTTTGTTCAGTTCGATTAATATGTCTCTGGTGTTCCTCCTTGGGTTTATTTTATATGGTACTTGTTGTGCTTCCTGGATTTGAGTGAGTGATCCTTTTCACATGTTAGGGAAGTTTTTGGCTATTATCTCTTCAAATATTTTTTTCTGTCCCCTTCTCTCTCTTCTCCTTCTGGCACCCCTATAATATGGATGTTGGTGTGTTTAATGTTGTCCCAGAGTTCTCTTAGACTGTCTTCATTTCTTTTCAGTCTTTTTTCTCTTTTCTGTTCCACATCAGTGATTTCCATTAGTCTGTCCTCCACCTTGCTTATTCGTTCTTCTGCCTCCTATATTCTGTTTTTGGTTGCTTCTAATGAATTTTTTATTTCAGTTATTGTATTTTGCATCTCTGCTTGCTTAATCCTTAAGTCTTGTATTTCTTTTCTTTCATTCTTTTTTTTTTTGTCTTTTTTCCTTTTCTAGGGCTGCTTCCCGTGGCATATGGAGGTTCCCAGGCTGGGGTCTAATCGGAGCTGTAGACGCTGGCCTACACCAGAGCCACAGCAACACCAAATCCAAGCCGAGTCTGCGACCTGCACCATAGCTCATGGCAACACCAGATCCTTAACCCACTGAGCAAGGCCAGGGATTGAACCTGCAACTCCTAGTCAGATTTGTAAACCACTGCACCACAATAGGAACTCCAAGTCTTGTATTTCTTTGCTCAGTGTTTCCTATAATTTATCAATCTTTGCCTCCAGTTTATTTCCAATGTCTTGAATCATCTTCTCTCTCATCTGTCTAAAGTCTTTTTCATGGAGGTTGATAATCTCCAGATCACTTAGCTGTTTTTCTGGGATTTTTTCTTGCTCCCTTATCTGAGTTATAGTTCTCGGCTTTTTCATTTTGTATAGATTTTTGGTGTGGTCTCTTTTTTGCAGACAATAGGGTTGTAGCCTCTCTTGCTTCTGATATCTGCCCTCCTTGTGGCTCAAGCTGTTAAGGAGGCTTTCTGTAGGCTTCCTGATGGGAGGGACTGGTGCCTGCCCACTGGTAGGTGAAGCTGATTCTTATCCCTCTGGTGGGTGGAGTTTTGCCTCTGAGTGAGATTAGAGGCGGCTGTGTGCCTGAGGTGGGGGGTGGTCTTTAGGCAGCCTGGGTGGGGCCAGACTTTTCCAAAGTGGCCCCCTCTAGAGGAACACGAACTGATGATTATCCCAGAGAACTTTGCCTCCAACGTCCTTCCCCCACAATGAGCCACAGTCGCCTGCCATTTTCCCAGAAGATCCTCCAAGAGCTGCAGTCAGTTCTGACCCAGATTCCTATAGAATCTGCTTTGTCCTGGGACCCAATGCACATGAAAGCCTGTGTGCGCCTTTTAAGAGTGGGGTCTCTTTTTCCCCCAGTCCCGTGGAACTCCAGCCCACAAGCCCCACTTGCCTTCAGTGCCAAATGCTCCAGGGGCTTCTTCTCCCAGTGCTAGGTTCCCAGGTGTGGGAACCTGATATGGGACTCAGAACTCTCACTCCCAGAAATAAGTCTCTGTGTTACAGTTATTTTCCAGTCTGTGGGCTGCCCATACAGCTGGTATGGGGTTGCTTATATAGTGTAATCTCCCCTCCTACCATCTGGATATTGCCTTCTCTTTGTCTTCTGGAGTAGGATATCTTTTTTGATAGTTTGCAGTCTGTTTGGTTGAAGGTTGTTCAGCAGTTGGTTGTGATTTTGTTGTTTTTATGAGCAGTGAGCTCCTGCCATTCTACTCTGCCATCTTCATCCTGTCTTTTCTACCCTTTTTTTTTTTTTTTTTTTAATTGGGTTGTTTGTTTATTTGTGTGGCTGGGCCCATGGCATGTGGAAATTCATGGATTAGGGATCAAACTCAGGCCACAGCAGTGACAAAGCCAGATCTTTGACCCACTGTGCCACAGGAGAACTCCTGTTTTTTGTTGTTGAGTTGTATGAGCTGTTTGTATATTTCCTTTCTGATCGCATCATTTTCAAATATTTACTCCCATTCTATAGTCTTTTTTTAATGTTTTTTTTTAATGGTTTCCTTTGCTGTGCAAAACTTGTGAGTTTGATTATATCTCATTTGTTTATTTTTGTTTTTATTTCTATTGCTTTGGGAGGCTGACCTAAGAAAACATTTGGTTTATGTCAGAGAATGTTTTCCCTATGCTGTCTTCTAGGAGTTTTATGGTGTCATGTCTTATGCTTAAGTCTTTAAGCCATTTGGGGTTTATTGCTGTCCATGCTGTGAGGGTGTGTTCTTACTTCGTTGATTTACATGCAGCTGTTAACAACAGTTGCTTTCTAAACAGACTTGCAACTAATCAACATTGGGACCTTGGGAGCGATTGATGGGGAGACTAGCCCAGGAGACCAGAGGACCTGCCAATTCTACCCACACAGGCTTGGAAGGCAAATTTAAACTATCCGGCAAGTCCATAAACCCTAACTTCCTCCCCAGATAATCTTGGAGGAAAATTTAAGTACAAAAATTACTTGGAAGGTATGAGGTCCACCAAGGCTTCATCTTAAAGAACAGATGCATCATCCCAAGCCAGACACTCCTGGAATGAGGTTCCATATTTAATAAATAAAACTACAGAACACCCAGTTACATCTGAATTTCAGATAAATAATGATCGTTTAGTGTATGTCTCATGCAGTATTTGAGATATGTTTAAAATTATTTGTTGTTTGAAATCTGAAATTCAAATGCAACTGGGCATCTGCTTTATCTGCCCAGGAATGACAAGGGAAGTGCTGAAAGGCTCAAGGCTCAAACCACAGAGGTCTCACCCTGGTGGCCTCTGAGCCATATGCAGCTCACACATGTGCATTGTTCAGTCTTCAGTTTATAAAGCTGGAATTAGTTACCCACGTTTTAAAGCTGTCTGGCTTCCTTTAAAAATTGGACTCTCCAACCATGCTGGTAGTAGCTGCCATACTATAATAGTAAAGAGAACAGAAGGGGACGTGGGAAAGTGAACACTGATTACAGATATGTGAGATTGAAGTGATCCTGGGTAAATTTGGTTTGGGATGGTTGGTTTTAAGATGAGTGGTGGTGGCACCATCAGCAGCCTATGCTTTAGGCCTGGGGAATGTGCCCTTTCTCAGGCTCCGCTAACACAGCCAACCCCAAAAGTGCTGGCTACAGGATCTGAAAAGCTGGTCCAACTACAATGCCCCTATAAAGCCAACTTCCCCCCTTCTAACGGAGGGTGGAGGCCTTACTTCACAGGCTGGAGAAATGTATGTTCATAGCGCCCCCTACAGACACAGGCTGGAGCTGCACATTCTGGAAGAGAGAAAATGTATTTAACAAGGTCGGGATATAGATTAATGAGATAAGAATTGACACAGTATTGTACATGGTGAGCACTCAATGAACACACTACTTATCTCTCTCCAATAAAGACCTTATCGCATCTCAAAGTGGCAGGCAGATTTGTTCATTCACTAGACACGGACTGCATCTCTGTTATGCACCAGGCCTGGGCTAAGCAATTTACAGACATTATTTTATTGAACCGTACAATTCTCTGAAGTAGGTAGGCATTGTTATGAACCCTATTTCATATATGAGGAAACTGAGGCTTATAGAGGTGAAGTGCTTTGCCCAAGATTCCTCAGCTAAAAAGACAAAGAATTAAGATGAGTCTGAAGCATTAAATATTTGGTGAGACTGACACTGAGGAGATGAGATGCAAAGACTTGGGGGCATCTAAGGCCTATCATTGTCCCTGGGGCTCAGGGAAGCAGTGACAATGACCAAGAGATTCGAGGTGAATGGGAGCTCTCTAGGGAAGTTCTCACCCCTGGCTGGTAGGCATCTGGGACCACTTCTGACCTCAGAGGTGTATTGTCAACAAGGAAGTCCAGCAAAAGCATTTGAACTTTTAAGAACTGGAAATTGGCTCCTTTCTATATCTGTTAGGCTGCCTTTCAGTAAGAGACTGCAATTAAGCCAAGGGTTACAAATTCAAAAGCCAGACTGATAGGATTCGAGTCCCAGCTCTGCTAATTATTGGCTGTGTGACTTTACTATTTTTTTGGCCATGCCAATGGCATGTGGAAGTTCCCAGGCCAGAAAGCAAACCTGTGGTTCTGGAATCAAACCCATGCCATACCAGTGACCCAAACCACTGCAGTGACAATGCCGGATCTGTAACCCACTGCACCGCAAGAGAACTCCTCAGCCGTGTGAATTTAGGCAAGTTGTTTTACCTCTCTGAGACTGTTCCTTCAACTGTCAAATGAGGTTAATTTTTTTTCTTTTTTTTAATGGTTGCACCTGCGGCATATGAAAGTTCCCGGGCCAGGGGTCGAATCAGAGCTGCATCTGCCAGCCTATGCGACAGCGATGTCAGATCTGAGCCGTATCTGCTAGCCATTGTTACTATTATCGCTACTGGGCCAGGTACATTACAGAGGGAAGTAGACCAGAGTTCCCATGTGGCTCAGCTGGTTAAGGATCTGGCATTGTCATTGCTGTGGCTCAGGTCCTGGCTGTTGTGTGGGTTTAATCCCTGGCCCAGGAAACTGCATGCTGAGGGTATGCCCCTCAAAAAAAAAAAAAAAAAAAAAGGGAAGTAGACCACTGTAGGGAACTGGAAAGCACGTGACCTGCCTAAAAATATTCACATACATACACATACATGCCTACATACATAAAACGTTATCCAGCCACAGCCAGTTATTACCAGATGGGAAAATGGGAAATGACCACATCTTCCAACTTGTCATAAGAAGACACACTGACCTCCTTTTTACTCTCTGAACACAACATCCAGCAAGCAGGTCTTTGCCTCAGTGCCTTTGCACTGACCTGGAATATCCTGTGCCACTGATACACCACTCACTTTCACTCGTTCTTTTTTTTTAATTTTTATTATAGTTGATTTACAATGTGCTGTCAATTTCTGCTGTACAACAAAGTGACCCAGTCAAACATATATACACACTCTTCTTCTCTTTACATTATCTTCCATCATGTTCTATCACAAAAGATTGGATATTGGTCCCTGTGCTATACAGCAGGACCTCATTGCTTCTCTATTTGAAATGTGATAGTTTGCATTTATTAACCCCAAACTCCCAGTCCATCCCACTCCCTCGGCAACCACAAATCTGCTCTCCATGTCTGACTCACTCTCTGTTCTTGTTGAGCTTTGTATTCAAATGTATACCTTTACATTTCTGTTTTCTATTCCTTTTCTCCACTTAAGTTTTCTCCATTGCACATATTATTATGTTTTTATATATATTTCATTTATTTTTTCCACTGTACAGCATGGGGAACAAGTTACATGTATACATTTTTTCCTCCCTTTCTTCTGTTGCGATGTAAGTATCTAGACATAGTTCTCAATGCTAAACAGCACATTGCATGGATTATTAAATAACAACTACAGTACATTATTTTATATTGCTTTTCTCTCCACTTGCAATGTCATGTTCCATGTAGGCAAGATCTTTTTTCACTATTGTATCCTTAGTGCCTATAACAGAGCCTGGCACTTGGTAGATATCCTATTGCTATTTATAGAATGAATCATGTGAATGCATTTTTTTTTTTTTTGGTCACACCCATAGCATGCGGACGCTCCTGGGCCAGGAATCAAACCTGTGTCTCAGCAGCAACCAGAGCCACTATAGTGACAACGTGGGATCCTTAACCCACTGAGCCACACGGAAACTCCGAGAATGAATTTTCTTTAAGAAACATTCTGGGAGTTCTACAAATCTGACTAGGAACCATGAGGTTACGGGTTCCACCCCTGGCCTCACTCAGTGGCTGAAAGATCCAGCATTGCCGTGAGCTGTGGTGTAGGTCAAAGACGTGGCTTGAATCCCGCATTGCTGTGGCTCTGGCATAGGCTGGCAGCTGTAGCTCTGATTAGACCCCTAGCCTGGGAACCTCCATATGCCGCGAGCGAGGCCCTAAAATGACAGAAAAAAATAATAATAATAAAAATAAAATAAAAAAGAAACATTCTGGGAGTTCTGTTGTGGCACAGCAGAGTAAGGATCCGGTGTTGCCACTGCAGTGGCTCAGGTTGTTGCTATGGCATGGGTTCACTCCCTGGCCTGGGAAACTTGCGCATGCTGTGGGCGTGGTCAAAAAAGAAAAGAAACATTCTGTGGAATCCAAGTGTCTTCAGTTTTCCAGAAATCATTTAGCCATTTTGCCCCAGTGAGCACCTACTATGTGTGAGGAACAGCTTTAGAAACTGCAGGGGATGCAAAAAAAGAAAACACTTCTTTTTCTGGAGAGAGAAAGGGAGTTGAATAAGTCAGAGTTTGTGACCTGATTCTGTCTGTATAGACCTGGCGAGCCTTAGCTCTCTGAGCCTCACTTTCCCTGTCTGCAGCCAGGGTGAGAGTCCTACTAATTCTCTCCTCCCAAGGCCATTGTGATGAGTAACAAAGTGTGTCTGTCAAGTGCCTTAGCAGTCTGCTGCCACAAGGTAAATGGTCTGAGTCATTCTTGCATTTAATACTGAATAGCCCATCGTGTGGCAGGCACTGCACCACATGCCACAGAGGAGCCACAGAGGGAGAGCTGCTACCTACGGAGTCATGACCTAATGTAGAGACAGGATAAACATATTTGCCATATAAACATGTACAGTGAGCATATACTGTCTATGCACAGGCACTATCTGCTAGGCGGTGAAAAGCAATACGAAGAAAAGTACAAGGTTGGAGATAGAAGGAGATGAGGAAGATTGTTTTCGGTAGGTCCTCAGAAGTGACATTTGAATAAACAGAGGAAGCCATGCAAAGACCTGATTAGGGCTTGTCATTCCAGGTGATCCTAAGGTTGGAGTGAACCTAAAGTGATGGAGAAAGCTAGGAGATATGTGTGGTTGGAAGAGAAGGGAGAGATGAGGTCAGAGGTTAAGGGATAGGAAGATGGGGCAGGCCACGGACCCCAGCCTTTACTGTGAGATAGGGAGACACGGGAGGGTTGAGCTGGACAAGTGGTATGATCTGTTTTCGAAAGCACTCCATATGATTGGATCATAGGGAGCAACAGTGGGAGATGAGATCAGTAATCAAAGCTTGGCTGAAGGTGGCTTGGATCCAGAAGGTGGTGGCAATGGAGATGATGAAAGGGGTGTCAGATATATTTTGAAGGGAGAACCAATAGGATTTGCCTATGGAGAATGAGAGCAAAATGTCTGAGGATAACTAAGATTTTTGGCCTGAGCAACTAGACTGACAGTGTTGCCAATATCTATCCGAGTTAGAAATTGTTGAAGGGAGCAGGAATCATTTCTGCTTCGGACATGTTACGTTGAATGCATGAAAGGAAGGAAACAAGACTGGCATTGTCAGAGTTCCCATTGTGGCTCAGGGGAAACAAATCCAACTAGTATCCATGAGGATGCAGTATTGATCGCTGGCCTCACTCAGTGGGTTAAGGATCTGTGGTTGCTGTGAGCTGTGGTATAAGTCACAGACAAGGCTCGGATCCCAAGTTGCTGTGGCTGTGGTGTAGACCAGGGGCTACAGCTCTGACTTGACCCCTAGCCTAAGAACCTCCATACACCACGGGTGCAGCCCTCAAGATTGGCATTGTCAGTTGCAGCCAGTTTTAAGTGTCCTGATGAGAAATTGAAGATCAATTGACTGCTGCAATTAGTGATGCTCAAAGGGTCAAAGCTATTACAAAGGGCTTTTTAACAAAATTTTATTGGAGTTCTTGTGGCACAGTGGAAAGGAGTCTATCGCTGAAGATGCAAGTTCCAGGGGGATCCGGCATTGCCCTGAGCTGTGGTGAAGGTTGCATATTGTTGAAATATAGTTGACTTAAAAATGTACAGGAGTGGGGAGTTCCCGTCGTGGCGCAGTGGTTAACGAATCCGACTAGGAACCATGAGGTTGCGGGTTCGATCCCTGTCCTTGCTCAGTGGGTTAATGATCCTGCATTGCCATGAGCTGTTGGTACAGGTCGCAGACGCAGCTTGGATCCCAAATTGCTGTGGCTCTGGCGTAGGATGGCAGCTACAGCTCAGATTAGACCCCTAGCCTGGGAACCTCCCATATGCCACGGCAAAAAGACAAAAAAAAAAAAAAAAGTACAGGAGTTCCTGTCATGGCTCAGTGGCTAATGAATCCACTAGGACTAGGAACCATGAGGTTGCAGGTTTGATCCCTGGCCTTTCTCAGTGGGTTAAGGATTCCACGTTGCTGAGCTGTGGTGTAGGTCACAGACACAGCTTGGATCCTGCAGTGCTGTGGCTCTGGTGTAGGCGGGCAGCCACAGCTGACTAGACCCTAGCCTGGGAACCTCCATATGCCACGGGAGCAGCCCTAGAAAATGCAAAAAAAAGAAGTCTGTACAGATGGCTTGATTATGAGAGTTCTATACTTACTGCTGGTTAAGTTAACCCAGAACTTACTGACTTGAAACATTTCCAGCCATTTTTGTTTTTTAAGGCCAAAACAGCTGCATGTGAAAGTTCCCAGGTTAGGGGTCCCATCACAGCTATAGCTCAGTGAGAACTCAGCCTTTTTCCTCGTCAGGAATCTAGGGACAGATTAGGGGACTCCTGTTACAGGGCCCTCTCAGAGGTGCCAACAGGCTTTCTAGTTGCAAAAAAAACAGGTTAGGAACTGCTTGCAAACTCTGGATGGCAGGATTTAGTTCCCTGCACATAAATTCCTTTCTGGCAGACTTGGTGTTCCAAAGTGCCAAGGAATTAAAAGACTTCAGGAAGTCTTTTACATCCTATTATCAGAGGTTAATGGTCCCCTCTTGCTAGTCTTCTATTCCTTGGAAGCACTAGATCCATACTCATATGCTCAAGGGGATGGGATTCAGGGAGTCAATACTAAGTCTTACCAGAAAAGATAAAAAGCTACAGCTAGATTCCACGCCCCTAGACTGGGAACCCTGATCAGAAAAATTCCTGTAAAAATGTACAAGCATGGGATCTACCTGCTACCTGCCCTTGGGGCTAAAAATATGGTGGTTACTTATTACCCCTGTTCTAAGCCACTATCTCCAATAATCAAATGCAACAACGTTTTGATTTAAAGGACTTTATTTTCCACATAGAGAGGCTAAAAATTAGCAACTGATTCTTCAGAGCAGGCACAGGCTTTTCCAACTCTGGACACCTGGGTTGCAGAATCATCTTGAGACTGATCAACCAAGTCATGCTTTCTCTGGAGAGCACGGGATCAGTCATTTGAGGCCTTGTATTCCAAGTCCATAGCTGATAAATGCCCTGAAAAGAAAGAAATCAGTACTTCATTCTGATAATCAACTTTTACTTGTTTGGGAGCACCTAGTTAAGAGCTAGAGAAAACCCAGGATCACAAAGTTTTTTATGCTGATTCTAGAGGGACTTAACACAATTTAATACAAGATACTTTAGGAGATATGGGGACATCTGAATACAACCTAAATAAGCAGACATTAGGGAACTATTAATATTCTTTAGTTAATCAGATGGGAGGATCTTTCATTTGGATTTAGATGAATTCAAATGGACAGTCTAGGGATTAAGGGGTCATCATCAAAGCAACAACTTTCAAACGGCAAAAACTAAGCCACTTGTTTCACAAAAAAATTTTAAATTCAGGGTAATGAGTTATCAGAGAATGCCACTTCTGAGGTTTTGATTTTCCATAAAAAGTGGGGAATCAATTATAGGAGGCATTGCAGTCAAACCCATCATACTCAAGTGGAGAAAGTTGATATCCCACCTCCACTATAATCAAGGGCAGTTAGGCAGCTGGGAACATAACAGGGAGTAGTTTGGCAAAAGCCAGGAAACTGGTACAATTTAAGGGGCTGTAGAGGTCAGCTTAAAGGTATACAATCAAGACTAATTTAATCACACAGGTTTACCTTCATTTAATTTCACCCTTTCTTAGAACTTTTGGTATGACCAGGTATTTCCCCATCTACCCAACTTGGAACTGAGTCTGCAGGTTACTCCCAAGTGGGCAAACTCAAGACCTCCCTACCTTGAGCACATTTAATAATCATTTTACTAGTGGGTTAATACTTGGACAACCTCACCTGTTACAGGATAGACTGAACCAAGCTGACGGCAAAAATCAGGCTGGAATCCACTTCCTCATTGCCTTGAGGAACACAGGGTGCTCTAGCCCTGCAGAAAGTCAACAAATGAAGCCAATAACTTGATTGGTTAAGGGGGGGAAAAAACCCTTGAAGCAAGCCCAATTCCCACATAGCAAAATCTGTTGATGGTAAGCAGAAAACTAACTGAGGTTGTCTTTGTGACCAATGCCATCAGACAAAACTGGCTAATTCAGTGAGATCAACAGGGTCGATCTGACTGGGAGAAAAGTCATCAGCTGCAATGGCCATATATTTGGGTCACAGTAAGCAGAACGTGAGGGGGATAACCCCTTTTAAAAAGGAGCAGTTAATGGACATGACTTACCCATTCTTTCCAAATGACAGTCCACTCAAAGTCTGCTTTCTGCCATTAGTAAACCTAAGATGAAAACAAGGAAACATGAGCTCCATCAGCTAGATGCCCAAGGGAGTGGAGGACAAGAGCTGCTCAAACTGGCACATCAGACAGAAACTGGCTTAGAGAGTTTGATCAACATGGTCGATCTGTCGGGGAAAAAAGTTCAGTCATCATATATGCCAGTAAGAAGCTCTTGGCCTCTGAAGAACCCTGAACCAGGAATTAGACTTGGTCTGATTCTCTACCTGCAATTTCATGTAGTATTCAAAGCACTTCTAGTGTTCTGCTACTGGCAGTAATAGCTAAGACAAACACTCCTACCTTTTGAGTTTACATCTGAGAGGTCAGTGTGCTTGGCAAAGCTGTGGGCAAATGGCTGGCTTGTGCTGAGGTGAGATGTCATTGCAGGGTTTTGCGTCAGGATGATTCAATGCAAGGAATCAGAGTTCAAGGAAAACAGGGTCCAAGAAATCTCACCCTTAAGGTGGCATTTCAGGACTCAATATAAAATGTGTTCGGAGTTCCCTTTGTGGCACAGCGGAAAAGAATCCAACTAGGAACCATGAGGTTGCAGGTTCGGTCTCTGGCCTCACGTAGTGGGTTAAGGATCCTGTGTTGCTGTGGCTGTGGCCGGCAGCTGTAGCTCTGATTAGACCCCTAGCCTGGGAACCTCCATATGCCATGGGTGCAGCCCGAAAAAGCAAAACCAAACCAAACCAAACCAAAAAAAAAAAAAAACCAAAACCGAAAACTAGGTTCAATCCATGGCCCAGGAACTTCCACATGCCACAAGTGTGGGTAAAAAATTCTGGGTAATAAAAGCAACTAGGCCAACAAAGTACATTTGGCTTTCCTTTAAAAAAATGCCATCACAGGAGTTCCTGTCATGGCTCAGTGGTTAACGAATCCGACTAGGAACCATGAGGTTGTGGGTTCGATCCCTGGCCTCACTCAGTGGGTTAAGGATCCGGCGTTGCCGTGAGCTGTGGTGTAGGCCGCAGATGCGGCTCAGATCCCGCGTGGCTGTGGCTCTGGTGTGGGCAGGCGGCTACAGCTCCGATTGGACCCCTAGCCTGGGAACCTCCATATGCCATGGATTCGACCCCAGAAAATGGCAAAAAGACCAAAAAAAAAAAAAGCCGTCACAGGAGTTCCCGTCGTGGCGCAGTGGTTGACAAATCCGACTAGGAACCATGAGGTTGCGGGTTCGATCCCTGCCCTTGCTCAGTGGGTTAACGATCCGGCGTTGCCGTGACTCTGGGGCAGTCTGGCAGCTACAGCTCTGATTCGACCCCTAGCCTGGAAACCTCCACATGCTGCGGGGGCAGCCCAAGTAATGGCAAAAAGACCAAAAAAAAAAAAAAAAAAAAAAAGGCAAGCCATCACATTAACCACTTGGAAATTCCGTGGCACAGTACATCAGGTGCCTCTCTGCAGCACCAGGACGTACGTTAGACCCCCCCAGCCTGGCAGTGGGTTAAAGAATCCAGTGTTGTGTGGGGTAGGTTGCAGCTTCAGCTCAGATCTGATCCCTGACCCAAAGAATTCTGTATGCCCTAGTGAAGCAAAATGGTAACTCAGTCAGTGCAGAACATGGGCTTCAACGCATTCTTTGACGTGGCTACTGATTAATATTATTTGACTAAAGGGCTCCAGGGATTAACATCCCCAAAGGCCTTGTCTACTATAGGGAGAATATCTACGCCTAGCTGGACATGAATCTTTAACCCACTCCTCAACTGATAGCAAAGGGATGTGAGGAATGGTGACTTAATCTTACAGGAAGAAAAGGGCAAAAAAACCATGAGACTTAGTGGACAAGGACTGATGACATAGATAACTGGGCAAGGCCAATAGTACAAAACCACATCCTTCTGGACCCCACGTAGGTAACCTCCACCTTTAAGGAATTAAAAACCCCTACAGTATAGAATAAAAAGCCTTTTGGGGGAATACATCTAGTAGATAAGTTCCTGGGAATTACAAAGTGAAGCACCTGAACACCTCAAAGAAAACGTAGTAACCAAAAAAATGTGTTTATTTGCTGTCCTCAGTTTCCCATTTTCTCTCCAAAAAATGTGCTTATTTGCTGTCCTTAATTTCCCATTTTCTCTGTCAAACTAAAGTTCTTTAAAACACGCATTTCCTACAACGCTTACCCCAGAGGTCAGGAGACTGAAGATTGTGGATGTCTATACATGGTTGCCTTAGAGGCCCAGCAGGAGCCGTCTTCTCCGAGATCCATCCTGCAGTCTCTGATCATGCAAACCTGCGAACAAAGCAAGGTCATCAATCGCCATCTTCTCACAGTTAGGAAAAAAAGAACGTGGCAGGGCCTTTTGTGGCTGGTGTATCAGAATTAACTGGCAAGTACTCAAAAACATCAGCATTGTCGATCTGATGGGGAAAAAAGTAAAGTCATCATTTACACCAGCCAAGGGCTCCACCCACAGGCCCGAGCACATGGAGCGAGTTTCTCCAGCTTTAATTTATCTCCCTTAGTGGCCTGTATCAAAACAAGGGGGACCCAAGAAGAGGACGGCAAAAGCAACCGCACAAAGACAAAGATACCTTTATCTCACTCACCACATAGAGTAGCACACCCACGTTCCCAGGGTAGAACATCAGAAGAGGAACAAAGGACCGAAGATTCGGATGAGCGCCGCAGAAGCGAAAGAACGCGAAGCCCGCGAGCCTCGCTTAAATAGCCGGAGGAGACTCTCACGCCTGCGCACTGGAGTCAAAGTGCTTCCTCCCCCTCCTTTCCGTGACGCGCAGCACCCTCTGGGAAATGTAGTCTCCGCGCGGCCCTGCCGGAGGCAAGTCTACTGGAGGTCGAGACCGCTCTAGCCCCGCCCCTTCTCTGCATACACGAGGCCACTCGGGCTGGTCGGCCTCGCCGCCATGTCGCGCTTCACACGCAACAAGCCGTCCGCCGGCTCCCCCCTCCTTCTGGGACCGTTGAGGCTTGCGACGGCCTTGGTTGCTGTTAACCCGCCTCCTGCAGTCCCCTCCCCTCAGCGGCTCCCGGCGGAGCCCACGGGCCCCGCCACCTGGGGGAGCTGAGGCGACGCCCGAGCGTCTGCCTGCCCCTGCCCCGCCTGAGGGCGGGGGCGCCGGCTGGGCCAGGGCCAGGGCCCCTCCTTCTCGTGTTCCTCCTCCGGGCCGGCCCCCAGCTCCGCCGAGTGTCTGCGGAGAAAGGAAACCGAAAGTGCGCGGCTCCGGGCGGGGCCGCGGACCAGCCAGGGCCCGAGTCCGAGCGCCAGTCCGCGGCGGCGGAGGTGGAGTGCGGACGCACCGGAGCCGGGTGAGTGACCCCTGCCCCGAGCCCTGGCCCCACACCTGCTCCGGGTCCCCGGCGCCCGCGCCGCCCTGCCACTGTCGCCACTTTTGCCCTGGCGCCCGCCTCAGCGCTCCCGCCGCCGCCTCAGCCCCCGCGTCCCCATCACCCTCTTCGGCACCCGTCACCCCCTCTCAGCCCTCATCACTTCTCAGCGTCCCCTCTATCCACTTGAGTACCTGTCCCCTGTCCTCAGCGCCCCTCACCACCCCATCCCCTCCTCATTGCCCATCGCCTCCATCACCCGTCTCTGTCCCGCCTCGGCACCCCTGGTACCCCCGCAGCGCCCCCTTCACCTCCTCTGCCCCCAGAGCCCTCCTCCGCTCTCTTCATCTAGTTTTTCTGTTCCCCCCTTCTCGGCCCTCACTTTTTGTCACAGCACCCTCTTCATCTTCCTTCATTCTCCCGTCGCCTCATTCATTCCTCATCCCCCATCTTGTAGAAGCACCCTCCGCTCCCATCCCTATTTCCAGGTCCCCCCTCACTTCAGCAAGCAACCCCCAGTTGAGTTCAGCCCCACACTTTTCTTGAGGCCTCCAGATCTCCTCCACTCTCCCCCACCTCTCTGCCGCTCTCCTCTTCAGCCTTGCCTTGGCACCTTCTTCATGTCCCCACACAGCCCTGGCTCTCCCTTGACCCTAAAATATCTCCATCAGGACCTACTGGGCTCCTGGGTGCCAGAGACTCCTCCATTTTTTCTTAGACTCTCTCAGGACCCTGGAGACTTCCCCCTGAAACCCAGCTCTAACCTCTTTCATCTCACCCTGGTGATTAGCGTTCCTCTCTAATTTAACTCCTCTGCCAGCCTGACCATCACTGATTTTATTCATCCTGCTCATTTAGGCCTTGATTCCCAAAGCAACCCACTCCAGTCTGCTTGTGTGTGTGTGTGTGTGTGTGTGTGTGTGTGTGTGTAACATTTCCTGTTCCTCTCTGCTCCTCCCTTTCCTTTCTTTTTTCTTTCGTTTCTTTTATCCCAGAAAAATTGTGAGTTTCTATTTTAGTATTTTTCAGCAAGAGGAAGAAGGAATTTTCCCCTCAGAATTTTTGTAATTAAAAAAAAACTCCTCTAAATATTGAACCTGTGCCACGAGAGCTGGGTTTGAAAAGGGATGGGATTCCTTATATTCCCAGCAGGCAGGAAAGGGACTTCTTTATCTGATGAGGATAAAAGCTATTCCTCATATGTTGCCAAATCTAGTCACAGTTTTCAACTATGTATGTTTTAAAACAGTGAGGGGGCAGTCGAAAAAGTCTCTTTGCTAAAGACTCTCAGTCACCCACTCTTTGCTTACCTCCAGCCCACATGACCTGTATGAGTTACATGGAGAAGTTCCCTTAGAAGGGGCTTCCTTGTCCTCTTATGGAACTACTGTCAAAAACCATCAAGGTAGAAAAAAAGAGAAGGAAAGAACCGCAGATTTCTTGCTGGTCCTGAGGAAGCAGCATCCCATAGGTTGCTGCTGGTTATAGGAACTTGTAATTTCTTTCTCTTGATTCAGTAGAGTGGAGGGCTTAATCAGTTTGGCTCTGTTCCAAAGAGTAGGATGAGCGATAACTGCTCACTAATTATTTACAAACTATAGAGTACTGAATAATATAAAGTCTGGGTGGGGTGATGAATACATGATTTTAGGATTAATAAAAATGTACTCTTGCTGTCCTGGCAACAATATTTGTTTGCTTTATAGGAGAGGAAAATGAAACCTAGCAACTGATTAAGTAACTTGCCTAAAGGCATAAACCAAACAGATGTTTTCAATGGGAATTGATGATTACTCCCTCAACCACAAGTACAAGGATAAAGGGAAGGGGGAATTTGATCCTTTGAAATTTGATTCTAAGTTTTGAATTTAGTTCTTTGTATTATAGTTGGGCATTCACAGAGTTGAACACTTGTGCACAAGATTAAGATCTGTGCTTATTTCTTGGTTAACAAATTAAGATGGGGAGGCAGAAGGATTCACTTGACGGTGTTTTGGGTTTTTTTTCTTTTAGATGCTATTTCAGGGGCACTAATAACTCTGGACCTGTGCAGACTTCCAGCTAACTGAGAGTAACGTGAATGTGGAGGAAATCAGGTGACTCAGACATGGAAAACCGAAGACTTTGTCTGGAGGCCAGGCCCAGGAATCCCCGTATTAACCACAGAGGTGAGCAAGGTTTTCTACCCTTACATGGTCCTAGACAGATAATGGTTCCACTTAGGCTTTTTTGACTTTACGAGATGGTCTGAGCAATATGCATTCAGTAGAAACCATATTTCAAATTATGAATTTTGAACTTTTCCTGGGCTAGCAATACATGTGTGGTAAGATACTCTCTTATGCTGGGCAGTGGCAGTGAGCCTAAGCTCCCAGTCAGCCACCCTCTCCCAAGGGTAAACAAGCAACACATGGAGTTCCCATCGTCGCTTAGTGGTTAACGAACCCGAGTAGCATCCATGAGGACATGGGTTTAATCCCTGGCCTCGCTCAGTGGGTTAGGATCTGGTGTTGCCGTGAGCTGTGGTATAGGTCACAGACATAGCTATCATATCCCATGTTGCTATGGCTGTGGCGTAGGCCGGCGGCTACAGCTCCAATTCGACCCCTAGCCTGGGAACCTCCATATCCTGCTAGTGTGGCCCTAAAAGACAAAACAAACCAAAAAAAAACAAGCAACACTCTTCAAACCATTCTTTACCCCAACAGCCAACCTGTGCTTCATGTTTAGTACAGTATTCAGTAAATTATGAGCTACTCGACAATTTTTTATTTTATTATAAAACACTTTTATTGTAAAATAGGCGTCATGTTAAATGATTTTGCCCACCTATAGACGAACATAAGTGTTCAAAGCACATTTAAGGTAGGCTAGGGTAAGCTGTGCTATTTGATAGATGAGGTGTATTAAATGCTTTTTTGGACTGAGAAAGTTTTCAACTTAAAATGGGCTTTCTGGGAAGTAACCCCATTATAAGTTGAAGAAAATCTGTAATGGGAAGGAAATTGAGTTCCTTATGGATGAGCAGCCCCTCCAAAATTGACTGAATCGCTAAAGAGTGGTTTATTCCTTATCTGCAGAATAAATGAATGATACCAGACAGCACTCCCCTTTCCTTAAGAGAGCTGATAAATGCATGCAGTTCATTTTTGCAAAGGTAGTGATGAGGTGTCAGAAATGGAGATAACTGGTTTAGAGCAGCATTATCCGATAGAAACATATACAAACAAAAATTTTAATTTTCTAGTACCATCATTAAAAACAAAAAGAATCAGGTGACATCCTTTTAAAGAATTTAATACTAATTTAATAAATTTTGATATTTGTCTTATTTAAGCCAATATATTCAAATAATATCATTTTATTATTATTATTATTGAATGTATTTTATTATAGTACTTTATTTTTTGGGAGTTTTTGTCTTCCAGTTTTATTGAGATATAATTGACATACAGGACTGCATAAGTTAAAGGTGTACAACATGATTTGACTTACATATATCATGAAATGATTACCAAAATAGTTCTAGTGAATATCAACCAAATTATCTGGGTTGTTATAAAGATTGTTTCTAAGATGCTTAGTATACTACCTGACACATTAAAAAGCTCTTATTAATGTTAGTTACTACTAGCAGAACTACTAATATTTCTTATTGAGAATACCCTTGATTTCTAAGGCCATTGGTTCTGCCTCAAAACAATTAGGTCATAGGCAGAGGCATCAAAACTATAAAGAGAAACATTGCTTAAACTTTGCCCTGCATTAGATGGCAAAGGGGAAAGTAGGGCTTCCTTTACCAAGATGTTTTTGAGCCAATTAATAGATTGGGAAGGAAACTGAAAAATGAAATTCAATTTCTTTTTTTTTTTTTTGTCTTTTTGCCATTTCTTGGGCCACTTCCGTGGCACATGGAGGTTCGCAAGCTAGGGGTTGAATCAGCCATAGCCGCCGGCCTACGCCAGAGCCACAGCAACGTGGGATCCGAGTTGCATCTGCAACCTACAGCAACGCCAGATCCTTAACCCACTGAGCAAGGCCAAGGATCGAACCCACAACCTCATGGTTCCTAGTCAGATTCGTTAACCACTGAGCCACGACGGGAACTCCTGTATGTTTACTTTTTAAACTCCCAAGATATCATGAGAAAGTCCAACTTTTAATATTCTGATCCGATTAGACGACTCAGTGTTTTGGAAGAGAGCAAAATTGTATCATTTCTCATTCTTTCAACGTTCACATGGCTTATAAAATAAAATTCTGCAATTCTTTCTCATGTGTTCCACAACTGAACTCGAATGACATGTTGCAAACTTAGGGAAAGGGAAAAAACTATTAGTTTGTTTTGTTTTAGAAAGTTCTGGGCAAACAGAATAATCATTGCAGCAGAGTGATGATTTTGGAAATAACTTTGCTTCGGTGACTAGGACCTTATCAAATATATAGCTACTAGCTATGTGTGGCTATTAAGCATCTTAAATGTCACTCGTCTGAATTGAGATGTGTAAAATGACACATGAAATTTTAAAGACTTAATAGAAAAAATGTAAATATCTCATTAAACTTTTTTATACTGATAACATCTTAAAATGATATTATTCGAATATTTGGGGGAGTAAGTGCAAATATTAAGATCATTAAAGTACTATAAACACTAATTAGAAAAGTATATACACACATAATGTGCACTGCAGCATTATTTACAATAGCCAGTATACGGAAGCAACCTAACTGCCCACCAATAGAAGAATGAATAAAGGCGTGTGCACGAGTGTGTATGTGTGTATAAAAGCCACAAAAAGAATGAAATTTTACCATCTGAAGCAACATGGATCAACCTAGAAGATTTTATGCTAAATGAAATAAGACAAAGACAATGACTGTATGATTTTATTTTTTCTGTGGAATCCAAAAAACAAGTGAAATGAACACACACGACAAAACAGAAACGGAGTCATAGACACAGAGAGTAAGTGTCTGCCAGAGGGGAGGGAAGTAGAGAAGAGAAATGGGTGAGGCAGATTAAGAGGTAAAAACTTCTAGTTGCAACATAAATGAGTCATGGATATGAAATGTACAGTGTGGGGCTCATAATTAAAAATTATATATCTTTGTATGACAACAGATCATAACTAGACTTACTATGATTATTATTTTTATTTATTTATTTATTTTTGGCTGTAGTGTGTGTCGGCTTGATGTGAGATCTCAGCTCCCAGACCAGGGACTGAACCTAGGCCACAGTGGTGAAAGCACTGAATCTCAACTACTAGATCACCAGGGAACTCCCTTACTGTATTTTGAAATGTATAGAAATACCGAATCACTATGTTGTATAATAGGAACTAACATAACATTGTAGGTCAATTATACTTCAAAAACAAAGTCAAAGAAAAAGATATCAGATTTGTGGTTTCCAGAGGCAAGGGGTTGAGGGAGGGGCAATTGGATAAAGGCAGTCAAAAGGTACAAACTTTCAGTTTAGGATAAACAAGCAAGTATTAGGCATATAATATACAACATGATAAACGTAATTAACACTGTATATTATAGATGAAAGTTTGAAGCTTTTTATAGCATTCGTTGTCATCAAATCATTGTATACAGTCTTACTTTGTTTACTTATATTTAAAATCTCTGAGTCATTCTGTTAAATTGAGTCAGCTCCAGAATCAGTTTTAGAGAAAAGGAAAGTGAAAAAAGGTTGGGGGGGGGCGGCGGGAGGAGCTTGGGTATGTTGGTGAAGGTCACTTATAAAATGTGTGGCAGATAAAGACAGACAAGTTCAGTTTTATCCACAAGATGATATTAGCTTTCTGCATGTGTTTGGGTATGTCTCTTCCCTCTCCCCACACCTTATCTGAGGATTGGTTAATAGATAAGTACTATGTGGATGAACTTGTGCTTCAGAAGAAGGAAAAGTTTTGTTTTTCAGTTTTCTGAATCAAAGTTTCGGTTTTGTTTTTCAATTTCCTGAAATAGGAATTGAGTTTCATTTTTCAGTTTCCTTCCCAATCTATTAATTGGCTCAAAAACATCTTGGTAAAGGAAGCCCTACTTTCCCCTTTGCCATCTAATGCAGGGCAAAGTTTAAGCAATGTTTCTCTTTATAGTTTTGATGCCTCTGCCTATGACCTAATTGTTTTGAGGCAGAACCAATGGCCCTAGAAATCAAGGGTATTCTCAATAAGGAATATTAGTAGTTCTGCTAGTAGTAACTAACATTAATAAGAGCTTTTTAATGTGTCAGGTAGTATACTAAGCATCTTAGAAACAACTAATTTTTATAACAACCCAGATAATGAGGCTTAGAGAAATTATACATCTTGGCCAAGGTTATACAGTAAGGCAGTACCTAGGCCAAGATTTGAACCAGGTCTGTTTGGCTGTGAAACTCATTCTTTCACTATTTGGTGCTTGAAACAGATTGAAAGCAATGAGGTGATTTTTTTTTTTTTTCCTTTTGGCTGTACCCTCACCATGTGGAAATTCCTGGGCCAGGGATTGAACCTGAGCCACAGTTGTGACCTGCACCACAGCTCCTTAACCTACTCCGCCACACAGGAACTTCCAAGATGATCTTTTTGAGCCTCTGAAATAATCCCAGCTTGCAAGGAGTAAATGAATATATTCTATCATGTATTAGGCACACAACAAATGTTACTTCTTTTTTCTTTTTCAACCTTTGAAAAAACAATATTTTTATAATATATTCAGCAGATATAGCAATCTATTTTATATTTATTACCTGACTTGGTAGTAAACCCTTTTTCTCTCCAAATAAAACAATGCTCCTTAGTCATTTTGCAAAATGAGAGTATGTTCATATTGTTGTACTATTGGATTTTTTTGCGCTGTGGTTTTTATGCTTACCCAATATTTCCATCGTGTTTAGGGCCTGTGGATGGAGAATTACCACCAAGAGCTAGAAATCAGGCCAGTAACCCACCAATCAATGCTCTCAGTGGAGGAGCCAACCAACCTGGAAGAAATCCTAGGGCCAATAACCATCCTGTTCCTCACCGGCAAAGAGAAGAGAGGTTTGGGGCCATGGGCAGGAATCCGCACCAGGGAAGGAGGAACCAGGAGGGGCATGCCAATGAAGAACCCAGAGGCCAAAGACATGGTCAGGAAAATGACACCAGGCGGAGAAACTGCAACCAGGAAGGAAGGAACTGCAGACCACCGCGATCTGATGAAAACTTTCAGCAGTGGCGAACTCCTCACCAGAACCCTGTAGAACAGCCGCAGCAGGTGAAAAAACTGGGCTATAAGTTCCTAGAAAGTCTTCTGCAGAAAGACCCCTCTGAGGTGGTTATAACACTTGCCACAAGTTTAGGATTGAGGGAACTCTTGTCTCATTCTTCTATGAAATCCAACTTCCTTGAGCTCATCTGCCAGGTTCTTCGGAAGGCTTGCAGTTCCAAAATGGACCGCCACAGCATTCTCCATGTCCTGGGCATATTGAAGAATTCCCAGTTCCTCAAAGTCTGCTTGCCAGCTTATGTGGTAGGGATGATCACTGAACCCATCCCCGATGTTCGAAACCATTATCCAGAACACATTAGCAATATCATCTCTCTCCTCCAGGACCTTGTAAGCGTCTTCCCTGCCAGCTCTGTGCAGGAAACTTCCATGCTCATTTCCCTCCTGCCAGCTTCTCTTAATGCTTTGAGAGCCTCTGGTGTTGACATAGAAGAGGAGACAGAGAAGAATCTAGAAAAGGTCCAGACCATCATCGAACATCTGCAGGAAAAGAGGCGAGAGGGCACTTTAAGAGTGGACACTTACACTCTTGTGCAGCCTGAGGTAGAAGACCATGTTGAGAGCTACCGAAACATACCCATTTACCCCACTTACAATGAAGTGCACTTGGATGAGAGGCCATTCCTTCGCCCTAACATCATTTCTGGAAAATACGACAACACTGCTGTCTATCTGGATACCCACTTCCGACTCCTGCGAGAAGATTTTGTCAGACCCCTACGAGAAGGCATTTTGGAACTTCTCCAGAGCTTTGAAGACCAAGGCCTGAGGAAGAGAAAGTTTGATGACATCCGAATCTACTTTGATACCAGGATTATCACTCCCGTGTGTTCATCGTCAGGAATTGTCTATAAGGTGCAATTTGACACAAAACCACTAAAGTTTGTTCGCTGGCAGAACTCCAAGCGATTGCTATATGGGTCCTTGGTGTGCATGTCCAAGGACAACTTTGAGACATTTCTCTTTGCCACCGTGTCTAACCGGGAACAGGAGGATCTCTGCCGAGGAATTGTCCAGCTCTCTTTCAATGAACAGAGCCAACAGCTGCTAGCAGAAGTTCAGCCCTCTGACTCTTTCCTCATGGTGGAGACAACCGCATACTTTGAAGCCTATCGGCACGTCTTGGAAGGACTTCAGGAAATCCAAGAGGAAGATGTCCCGTTCCAGAGGAACATTGTAGAGTGTGACTCTCATGTGAAGGAGCCAAGATACTTGCTGATGGGTGGCAGATACGATTTCATTCCCTTAATAAAGGATCCCTCGGCCACTGGGGAATCTCTCAGGAACGCCGAGGCCTTGAGATGTTCCAGAGTTAATGTCTTAGACGCCAGCCAGTGGCCCTCAAAAGAAGCCCTGAAGCTGGATGACTCCCAGATGGAAGCCTTGCAGTTTGCTCTCACAAGGGAACTGGCTATTATTCAAGGACCTCCTGGAACAGGTAAGAGATAACTTTTTAACGCACATGACATCTGCCCTATGAGATAGGCAAGGAGGGCTTGACTCTATATTTCTAGAATGTCTAGAAAACATTCCCTTGGTGTTCCCTTGTGGCACAATGAGATAATCACCCAGGGTGTTCCCTCATGGCTCAGTGGGTTAAGGATCCAGCAGTTATCACTGCTGTGGTTCTGGCTACAGCTCTGGTGCAGGTTTGATCCTTGGCCTGGGCACTTCCACATGCTGTGGGTGTGGGCAAAAAAAAAGACAAAGCAAAAAAACATTCCCCTGAAGTGAGCATCAAACTTGCTTAAAAACTACCTGCTCAGAGTTCCCGTTGTGGCTCAGTGGTAAAGAACCTAACTAGTATCCATGAGAACATGGGTTCAGTCCCTGGCCTCGCTCAGTGGGTTAAGAACCCGGCGTGGCTGTGAGCTGCGGTTTACGTCGAAGATGCGGCTGGGATCCCATGTTACTGTGGCTGTGGCCAGCAGCTACAGCTCAGTTTGACCCCCAGCCTGGTAACTTCATATGCCTTGGGTGTAGCCATAAAAAAAAAAAAAAAAAAGTATTTCCTCATAGTAATGTTCCAGTAGTGAGGACCCATTTAGTGCATAATAATAGACCAAAATCACAAGCTTAGAAAAGACTGCTAAGGGGTCACATTTGGGAAGGTTCATTACTTCTGCTCTGTCAGAAACTATATAATTTCCTTGATTTTATAACTTTAAATTAATATTGATTATGTAATAGCACTGCGCACCAAATACAGTTGTATATGCTTTGCGCATGTTAACTTACTACATCCTCACAACAAATCTCTAAGGTAGAAACCATTCCATTTTACAGATGAAAAAACTAAGGCAGGGAGCTCAGTGAACCTGACTAGGATCCATGAGGATGAGGGTTCAATCCCTGACCTCGCTCAGTGGGTTAAGGATCCAGTATTGCCGTGAGCTGCAGTGTAGGTTGAAGATGCTGTAGGCCAGTAGCTACAGCTCTGATTCGACCCCTGGGAACTTCCATATGCTGCGAGTGTGGCACTAAAAAAAAAAAAAGACAAGAAAACACTAAGGCAGGAGTTGCCGTCGTGGCTCAGTGGTTAACAAATCCGACTAGAAGCCATGAGGTTGTGGGTTCGATCCCTGGCCCCACTCAGTGGATTAAGGATCTGGTGTAGGTCGTAGACTCAGCTCGGATCCCGAGTTGCTGTGGCTCTGGCGTAGGTCAGCAGCTACAGCTCCAATTCGACCCCTAGCCTGGGAACCTCCATATGCCACAGGCGTGGCCCTAAAAAGACAAGACCAAAAAAAAAAAAGGAAGAAAAAAAAGAAAACAATAAGGCAAAGAGGTTGAATAATATGTTGAAGCTCACACACGTGGTAAGTGATAGTCCTAGGACTAGAATTCAGGCAGTCTGACTCTAAAGTCCTGACTTCTCTGTTTACCACACTGCATTTGCTTCTCTTGGAAATATATCTCCTTACATCCTCTTCTTCGTGTGCCACTCTCAAATCCTCCTCCAGGGAGGTAACTACTATGAGCAGTTTGATATGTTTATGATGTTCTCCAAAGTTAAAACTAATATATCTTTGTGTCTGCATATGTATGTACTTTTCCTATTTTTTAAGTGATAAAAATGGGATTATGCTCTATATATTGGTCTGCAATTTATATATGTGTAATTAACAACATGTTAGGGACATTTTTACATTCTTTATACTACTATGACATTTGGAAATGTACTCCACTCTTTTAACCATGCCTGCATTCACTCTAGGGTATGAATGTATCATGAATTTTGTTTGTTTGTTTTTTGGGGTTTTTTGTAATACAGATAGAGCTTAATAAGTATTCATATGGCTATATCTGTGTGTGTTTATCTTTGAGTACGCTGCTTATCATTTCTATAGGTTTTTTCCCTAAGGTAGGAATTTATATTAATAGTTCTAGTGGGTACTGCTAAATTACCCTCTGAGAGGAATATTTAAAAAAAAAACAAAACAAAAGAACAAAACCAGGAAGAAGTACTTAAATACTGATAAAGCAATGGCAACTTAAAATCAAAAAATTAATGTAATAGGAAGTTCCTGTGTGGCACAGCAGGTTAAAGATCTGGCCGGCATTGTTGCAGCTGTGGTGCAGGTTGCAACTGTGGCATGGGTTTGATCCCTGGCCTGGGATCTTCCACATGCTGCAGGTGCGGCCAAAAAAATTAATGTAACAGAATGGAATGTTCTCCCTGATAAGAAACACCCATATGATAGGAAAATATGCATAATTAAAGTGATGCTTTCAGGGCTTTAGAGAAGAAAAAGGATATACCGGTTTGAACTTCTACCAAGAATGAAATAGTGTTCCCATTTCCTTATGTATTTTCCAGCATTGTTGTACATCATCAATCTTCTTTGCTCATCAGCAGTTTTTGGTTATCTGAATATTTATTTTATGTTTTAAGTTTTAATAAAAAATTGTTCAGGAGTTCCCATTGTGGCAGAGCAGAAACGAATCCGACTAGTATCCATGGGGATGTGGGTTTGATCCCTGGCCTCAGTGAGGTGGGGATCCAGATTGCTGTGAGCTGTGGTGTAGGTCGCAGACATAGCTCAGATCCTGTGTTGCTGTGGCTGTGGTGTAGGCCGGTTGCTTAGCTCGGATCTGACCTCTAGCCTGGGAACTTCCAAATGCCACCTGTGCAGCCCTAAAATAAGGCAAAAAAAAAAGTTTCAAATATTTTTAGAAGTCCATGTCTGTCTCCTCCTACCAATCCCACTCCATTCCTTTATCTAAAGCAAACAATATCTTCCTATTTATCCTTCCTGAGATATCCTATGAATAGTCAAGCAAATGCATACTTATATTTATTTCCCCCCACTTTTTTAAAACTCATTATGCTAAGCAACAGTTTGCATGTTGCTTTAGTCACTTATAAAATATCTCGGAGGAGTTCCCGTTGTGGTGCAGCGGAAATGACTCCGTCTAGGAACCATGAGGTTGAGGGTTCAATCCCTGCCCTTGCTCAGTGGGTTAAGGATCTGGCATTGGCATGAGTGGTATAGGTTGCAGATGCAGCCTGAATCCTGTGTTACTGTGGCTGTGGCGTAGGTTGGCATCTGTAGCTCCGATTTGACCCCTAGCCTGGGAACCTCCATATGCCACAGGTCTGGCCCTAAAACGCAAAACAAAGCAAAAAATCTTGGTAATCCTTTCATATTGGTACATAAGCAGTATCTCGCTCTTGTTTATGTCTGTACAATATACCATGGTATGGATAACTCGCCATCTCTTTAACCAGTTCCCTGTGGAAAGATTTACTATGATAAACAATAATTCAGTGAATAACCTTGTTTGTGAGTCATTTTACACACAAACAATATATTCAGGAGAGAAATCTCTAACTGAATCAAATAATATGTGAATTTGTAATTTTAGTAGATATTGCCAAATTGCCCTCTGGAAATGTATATCATGGTGGTTAACTTATATTTCTTTAATTGAGAGTGAGATTGAGAGTTCCTCTGTGGCTTAGAGGGTTAAGGATCTGGCATTGTCACTGCTGCAAGTTGGGTCACTACTGTGGTTTTGTTTCAGTACCTAGCCTAGGAATTTTCATATGCCGTGGTCATGGCCAAAAAAATGTGAGATTTGTCTTTAATAGTTTTTTGTATTACTGCTTCTGTGGATTGCCTTTTCATATTTGCCACATTTCTGTTGAATGGCTTCTTTTTCTTGATTCATAGGATCCGTTTATATATTCAAGATATGTGTATTACAGATAATCCCCCCCCCTTTTTTGTCTTTTTGCCATTCCTTGGGCCGCTCCCGAGGCATATGGAGGTTCCCAGGCTAGGGGTTGAATCGGAGCTACAGCTGCTGGCCTATATCACAACCACAGCAACGTGGGATCCAAGCCACATCTGCAACCTATGCCACAGCTCACGGCAACAACGGATCCCTGACCCACTGAGCAAGGCCAGGGATCAAACCCACATCCTCATGGGTACTAGTGGAATTCATTTCCACTGTGCCACAAAGGGAACTCCCTCCTCTAATATTATTGCTTGAATTTGGAGCTCTTTAGTTCCAAGTATAATAATCATTTAATCATTTCAGGCTAACTGAAGACACGCATGCACACACACGCCCCCCACACACACAAAACTAAGAAAGAACCTACCTGTGAGTTTGAGGGGGAATTGGTAAAGGGGATCATTTTTGAAGTGGAGATCCTGAAAATTATCCATTCAGGGGAAGGAAGCAGTGAGAGGGGATGGGGAAAGTATTGAATTATATAAAGATTTTTCTTAGGAGGGGTATACTAGGAGTTTGGAATTAACATATACATACTACTATATATAAAAAAAGTAACTAAAAAGGACCTACTGTATAGCAGTGGGAACTCTATTCAATATTTGTTAATAGGAGTTCCCGTCGTGGTGCAGTGGTTAACAAATCCAACTAGGAACCATGAGGCTGAGGGTTCGAACCCTGGCCTTGCTCAGTGGGTTAAGGATCCAGTGTTGCCGTGAGCTGTGGTGTGGGTCGCAGATGCGGCGCAGATCCCACATGGCTGTGGCTGTGGCGTAGGCTGGCGTCTACAGCTCCGATTAGACCCCTAGCCTGGGAACCCCTGTATGCTGCAGGAAGCTGCTGTAGAAAAGGCAAAAAGACAAAAAATTTCTAAAAAAAAAAAAAATTGTTAATAACCTATATGGGGAAAGAATCTGAAAAAGAAGGGATATAAATGTATGTATAATTGATTTACTTTGCCATACACCTGAAACTTACATAACATTGTAAATCAACTATACCCCAATAAAATAAAATAAAAAAGATTTTCTTCCCTCCTGAGGACTCCTTATCCATCTAGTCCTCCAAACAAGAAACATAGGAGTTATCCTTTTCTGTTCCCCACCCCAGCCAAACCATTATCAAGTACACCAGTCAAGTTTACCTCTGAAACTTCTCTCCAGTCTTATTTATTTGTCTCAACTGCTGGAGCCAGGCCTCAAGCCTCGCTCACCTGGAAGCTGTTAGGAACGTGTCAACTGATCCATCTCTGTTTCCCCTTGCCCGCTCTGAATCAGCTGTCACTTTCCCAGGAAAGCCTCTTCTAATCTTGTTGAGTAGGCCAGAATCCCAATTACTTGTTTTCTTGGTCCCATGTATTTCTCATTTCCCACATTTACGACTTTTACATTTGTTTGTATGATTAATTATCTTTCTCTTTTACAAGTCTGTAAGGTCCAGGAAGATAAGAACCATGGCTGTTTTGCTCATCATTGTATTTCTTACCCCAACCCAGTGTCTAACACCTGTTAGCACTCAATACATATTATTTGAAAAAAAAAGGGGGGGGGGGGCAAGAAATTGTTATTTATACTGAAAAATATTCAACTATACTGAAATTTTTAATTTTCTTGTATTACTCAACTTGCAGTTTTTTGTGGGGTTTTTTGTCTTTTTTTGCCTTTTCTAGGGCCCCTCTTGCGCCATATGGAGGTTCCCAGGCTAGGGGTCTAATCGGAGCTGTAGCCACTGGCCTAGTCCAGAGCCAGAGCAACGCAGGATCTGAGCCATGTCTGTGGCTTACACCACAGCTCACAGCAACACCGGATCCTTAACCCACTGAGCAAGGCCAGGGATCAAACCTGCAACCTCATGGTTCCTAGTCAGATTCGTTAACCACTGAGCCACCACGGGAACTCCCAACTTGCAGGTTTTTAGGTCAGTGACTACCTTCTTAACCTGACACAATGTAAGAATTTAGCTGTTTATAGACAATTAATTATTGGCCATTTACTAATGAGCCCATGACTCTAATATTGATTTCTGTGAGTTTTTCCCTCCTATCACAAAGGCCAGTCTACTATGGTATATTAAATGCATTTCTAAATAATTTGCTATGTGAGATTGGAAACAAGAAACAACATATATGTCAATCAATAGGAAACTGTCTAAAAGAAATAACTTACAGCCATGAAAAACAAAAAGAGGATTCTTTCTATGTATTGATAAAGGACTACCTCCAAGATATATTAAGTGAAAAAAGCAAGGTGTAGAACAGTGAAAATAGTGTGCTTAATGGAGTTGCCATTGTGGCTCAGTGGGTTGGAAGCCTGACTAGTATCCATGAGGATGTGGGCTCAATCCCTGGCCTTGCTCAGTGGGTTAAGGATCCAGTGTTGCCGTGAGCTGCAGTGTAGGTCGCAGATGCGGCTCAGATCTGGTGTTGCTGTGGCGGTGGTGTAGGCCAGCAGCTTCAGCTTCAATTCAACCCCTAGCCTGGGACTTCCATGTGCCACAGATGTGGCCCTGGAAAAAAACCAAAAAGGAAAAGAAAGAAAATAGTCTACTGCTACTTATATTCAAAAAAGAAAGGGGGAAGGAAGGCTAGAAAAAGGCTATATATTCAGTTGTGTTTATATGTGCGTAGAATGTCTGGAAAGTTACTCAAGAAACGCTAGTAACATTGGTTGTTTCCAAAAGAGGAACTAGGTGGCCAGCAACAGAAGAGTGAGGAGGTTTTTCATAACATACCTGTTTTTGCTTCTAGGATTTTAAACCGTCTCAATAATTACCTTAAATTTTTAAGTAATTAATTACTCCTTTTAGAAAGTTTTTTAACTCTCCTTTTCCTTGTTTTTTAGGCAAAACCTATGTGGGTCTAAAAATCGTTCAGGCCCTTCTAACCAACGAGCCTGTTTGGCAAATTAGCCTCCAGAAGTTCCCCATCTTGGTTGTGTGTTATACTAATCATGCTTTGGACCAGTTTCTGGAAGGTAATATCTGTAGGCCAAATTGTTCTCTATTAAGACATTAATAGTTGAACCATCAGCAACTTGAGCCACTTTCTATTGCTCTTTGGATAAAGTCCGCAGTCCTTACTATGACCTAAAAGGCTGTGTGAGGTCTGTTACAGACTGTGAACCTCATCCTCCTACATCTTCCCTTGTCCTCCCTAATTGTAGCAGCACTGATTGTCTACAATGCCTTAACTTCCTCCAGCTTCTCTTTTGGCCCATGCTGTTCCCTCTGCCTAGGATGTATTTTTTCTCTCTCCATCTTGACACATCAACCCTGGCTGACTTCAGCTCATTCTGCTGGTCTCACTTCATGTGGACTTTCCCTCTTGCCCCCAGACAAAGTTAAGACTTACTTTGTATTTTTTCTTCAAATACTTAGCATATATGTAACAATTTATTTGTATGTCTATCCCTAGACTATAAACCCTATGAGGGTTGGTCCTGTTTCTTGCTGTATTCACAGTTCCTGGCATATCCTAGGCACTCAAAAAATGCTAATTGTATGAATGAATAAATAAGTATGTATTTTTCCTTTTCTTCAGACTATTATTTTCCACTCTTTTATATCCTCCTTTCATCTAGATTTAAACTTCCTCATTCATAGAGTCTTAGTTTAAATTAGATCCTAAAAAATTAAATCCCTACCCCACTCAAACTATTAAGGTCCCCTGTTATACACTTAGAGCATCATGTATTTATAGTATTAAGTTTTACCTCTTGTTTATCCACAGACTATAGTCTTACAAGGAAAGTGTTACTGTCTTCCAATCACAGATGGAAACTAAGGCTCAAGTTAAGTAACCTTGCTCCAGGTTACATAGCTGTAAGTGGTGGAGCCAAGATTTGAGTCCCTAAGTGTCTGATTCTAAAGCCGGTGCTCTTAAGCACCACACTTTACTGCTTTGCAGGTCACATCATCTCTGGGGCCTTCTTGTTCATTTGTGGGGTAGGTGTCCTCTAAGTTCCAGCCTGCACCCTTACGGATCAGTGCCAAAACATCCCAAATGTACAGCTCTCACCTGAGAGAATCCAGCATAGCTTCTCTTAACTCTGCCATGCTCCACTTTGCTCCATAGGCATCTACAAGTGTCAAAAGACCAGCATTGTGCGGGTAGGTGGAAGGAGCAACAGTGAAATCCTGAAGCAGTTCACCCTGAGGGAGCTGAGAAACAAGCGGGAATTCCGCCGCAACCTCCCTATGCACCTCCGAAGGGCCTACATGAGTGTAAGTCCCAGCTTTGGCTATCTGAGGTAGCTCAAAGAGGAACTAACCAAGATGGCTGTGGTTTTCTGGGAAGGCAGTCTGGAGGCGATAGGGAGGCTCCACAGAGCTGGGAGGACCCAGATTTCTCCAGTATTCCGTTCTCCTAATCCCATGGTGTGCTTTCCCTCATAATCCAAGATGGGGAAAGGACAGAAAGGGGCACACCACCCCTCTCAACACCTGCCAGGACCTTAAAGTTACTTCCCCAGAACCATCCATAGCACTTCTGCTTATAGCCTGTTGACCAGGTAAGTATCATCAGCATTGTGCCCAACCACATCTGACTTCTCATTACTAAGGAAAAAAAAGTTTCCACCACAATCTACCTGGCCTGTTTTTCTGTTGTATTATTTGTTTCCTTTCCTTACTAGTTGGTAGGCACCTTTTAGACATTTTAGTTACTCGTCCTTTGGTTTTCAGACTGGCTATTCCTGTCTTAGCTTTGTTTTCCCTCAAGACAGGGACTGAGTTTGGGGCATGAGGATACTTCCTCATCATTTATTTCCCTCTGTTTTGACAGATCATGACACAAATGAAGGAGTCAGAGCAAGAACTGCATGAAGGGGCCCAGACCCTGGAGTGCACCATGCGTGGTGTACTACGGGAACAGCATCTGGAGAAATACATCTCCCCCCAGCATTGGAAGAGCCTGGTGAATGGACCAGTACAGGTAGGGGTCATCCCATAGAGGTGCAGGCACCTCTCTTAGCCAGTATCTGGAGGGAACCTTCAGCTGAAGTAGCAGTCCAAAGATTAGCTATAATCTGATGCTACCATAATATGAAAAGTTCCTTTTTGTGAGGAAAGGCAGCTGAGTATACTAGTCAAAAAGAGACTCTGAAGCCAATCTCCTGGATTTGAATCCTGATTTTGCTTTAGGCAAGTTACTTAATTTTTTTGTGTGCCCATTTCCTGTTTTATAAGGGGGAATAATGACATTAAGTTGAACCATATGAAACTGCCAATATTTGTAAATTTAACTTGCAAAAAATGACAGTTCCTTACAGAGTGTTACTGGATAAACAAGTAAATATTTGCAAACCTCTTAATTTAATAAGTATGCTCTAAGTGTTTGTTAAATGAAACAGAATCATAACAGAGGCAACCTAGCACTTATAGAAAGCCTGGGACTTGACAGACATGTCACACAGACTGACTTTGTGCTTTGAATCACTGTGATCCTCAGATCCCTCAGCAGTGAAGCAGGGATAAACAATAATGCCTACCTTCAAATTATAACAAGTATTTGATAGGATCTCTGTAAAGTAGTTGGCCATGAGTCCAGTGGAGTGATAGCTCTACTATCAGTGGTGATTTCCAGGGTTAGAAATCCAAAAGCCTAAAGGAGGTCAGTCAGGTCCTATAAATGACTGAAGCAGGCCAGATGTGAGGTGTTAGGAAGTAGTGAGGACTATGGCAAACTGAAAAAGGGGTGGCAGCAACCCACTCCAGCCATTTGTTGTCATTCAGGAATGCAGGTTCACTGCTGCCATAGCCCCTGATTTTGTCAAGGGAGGCAAGAAATTTTTGTTTTTAAAATTCTGTGTAAGTCATATTAAATGTTCCAGTTGCCCAAAGGTTGCATTTTTAAGGGAATTACCTTTTGATCTTTGACATACTAGTTGTTGTAGAATTCTCATGACTACTTTCTTCCTTCCTCAGGATAGTGAATGGGTTTGCTTCCAGGGCTGGAAGCATTCCATGATGCTTGAGTGGCTGGGTCTGGGTGTCGGTTCTTTCACCCAAAGTGTTACTCCACCAGGACCTGAAAGTACAGGTAAGACGTGTATGTCTACCTGGAATCATCTGTTAAGGTGAAATATGTTAAAGACTAGAAGAGCAAGACTTAAAAGTTATACCTAGAATTTATTAAGAGCTCTAATCCGTCAGAAAAAGACAAATAACAGCTTAATAGGAAAGTAAAAGACTTTTAATAAACACATCACAAAATAAATCCTCATGGTCAATGAATATGAAAACTGCTCATTAGAAATGAGAGGAATTAAAACCTCAGTGATATACTATTATACAACTACTGGGTTGGCAAAAATTAAAATACTTAATATAATCCCACATTGATAAGAATGTGGAGTAGTTATTGATTGGCAGAACCACTTTATGATAATAAAAAAAAAAAACAAGGGACTTGGGAGGAGTTCCCGTCGTGGCTCAGTGGTTAATGAAGCCGACTAGGAACCATGAGGTTGCAGGTTCAATCCCTGCCCTCGCTCAGTGGGTTAATGATCCGGCGTTGCTGTGAGCTGTGGTATAGGTTGCAGATGTGGCTCGGATCCCGTGTTGCTGTGGCTCTGGTGTAGGCTGGCAGTTACAGCTCCGATTCAACCGCTAGTCTGGGAACCTCCATGTGCTGCGAGAGCGGCCCAAGAAATGGCAAAAAAAGACAAAAAAAATGGGGGGGACTCAAATTCCATCTACATTTGTACAATAGATGGCTCATTTACAGTCTTTTCAGGTAATTCAGTTGTGAAAAGGAATGAATTACAGCATATACAGCAGCATATATGACTCTCAAAAGCATGGCAAATGATGGAGTTCTCTTGTGGTGCAGCAGGTTAAGGATCCAGTGTTGTCCCTGCTGTGTCTCAGGTTCAGTCCCTGACCCAGAAACTTTTACATGCTGTGGGTGCAGCCTAAATAAATAAATAAATAAAACATGCTGAATGAAAAAAAAGAAGTTACGGGAAAATATATACAATATAATTTCATTTATATGGAGCTCAGAAAAGTCAAACCAGATGATGTGTTGTCTATATGTAAATATACATATATACATAAATACGTAAAATAGTAGTGTACTATACACACACACCCTTTATATTTGTGGTAAAGTTAAAAAGGAGGAATGAGTAATATAAAATTCAAGTTAGTAGAGCCCCCAAGGATAACTTTCTGATTCTTAAATTAGGTAGAAGTTACTTGGATGTTTTATATATTTTTGTTATCTTTTAAATTGCACATTTACATTGTATACCCTCCTTTATATATGTATTTGACATAACTAAAATCTTCCCGTAAAAAAGCCATACATTCATGTGATTTTTCAAATGTAACAAAAAAGTATCTAAGGAAACCTGTCTCTCCTCTCATTCCTCCCTAACTCCTTAAGAATGTCTTCATGCTTTTGAGCTCTTATAGGTACCCTATTCCATCCTTGGGCTTCAGGAGTCTCTATTCCTGTTCTACCTGCTTTCCTCTCTTAGCCCAGGCAGAAGGAGAGGAGGAGGAGGAAGAAGGGGAAGAGGAGAGCTCGCTGATTGAGATTGCAGAGGAGGCCGACCTGATTCAAGCAGACCGGGTGATTGAGGAGGAGGAGGTGGTGAGGCCCCGGCGGCGGAAGAAGGAAGAGAATGGGGCAATCCAGGAGTTGGCTCAAGAGCTTCTGGCCATGAGGCTAGACAACTATGGCCCCAGGACATCAGCTGGGCAGAAGCAAGCTACAGGAGAATGGGAGGTAAGTTCACTTGCTCATGGCCCCATAGCCATAAGCAAGGTGGGGGTTGGATTTTACTCAGACAGATGTAATATCCTCTGTTCTGACCAGAACTTCAGCCCCTTATTTTCACCCACTTCTGTTGCACTGTATTCATTTCATCCCCATAATTAGCTTAATTTACCCTTTTATAACCTAATCCTAGTGTAAGGTGGGTTCAGTTTCCAAGAGTATAAAAATTATGGCCTTGTATAGGGTTCCTGGCAAGAAAGGCTAACTTGGAAAGACAGGAAGCAAGTAGCCAGGTACTTCTCTTGAACTTTTTTTTTTTTTTTTTGCTATTTTTTTGGGCCGCTCCTGCGGCATATGGAGGTTCCCAGGCTAGGGGTCAAATCGGAGCTGTAGCCACCGGCCTACGCCAGAGCCACAGCAACGCGGGATCCGAGCCACATCTGCAACCTACACCACAGCTCACGGCAACGCCGGATCATTAACCCACTGAGCAAGGGCAGGGACCGAACCCGCAACCTCATGGCTCCTAGACGGACTCGTTAACCACTGCGCCACGACGGGAACTCCTCTCTTGAACTTTTAGAAAATGCATCATATATGAGTCCCAGTGCTTGGTGCTTTCATGGATATTATATTCTCAATTACAAATGAGTCTGTGAACATGCATTAAGATTTTATGCATGTTCCCAGGCTGGAGTTCCCATCATGGCTTGGCAGGTTAAGTACCCTGCTAGAATCCGTGAGGATGCAGGTTCTATCCTTGGCCTCACTCCGTGGGTTAAGTATCTGGAGTTGCTGCAAGCTGAGGTGTAGGTCACAGACGTAGCTCGGATCTCAAGTTGCTATGACTGTGGTGAAGGCTGACAGCTGCAGCTCTGATTCGACCCCCAACTAGCATCCATGAGGATGTGCGTTCGATCCTTGGCTTCTCTCAGTGGGTTAAGGATCTGGCTTTGCTGTGACCTGTGGTGTAAGTCAGTGGCTACAGCTCCAATTCAGCCCCTAGCCTGGGAACCTCCATATTCTGCAGGTGTGGCCCTAAAAAGACAAAAGAAAAAGAGTTCCCTAGTGGCATAGTGGTTAAAGATTTGGTGTTGTCACTGCTGTGCTCGGGTTTGATCTTTGGCCCAAAAGCATGCCACAGGCAGACCCCCCCCCCCAAAAAAAAAGACTTTAAAGAATTCAAGTAGGAACTCCCATCGTGGCTCAGCAGAAACGAATCCGACTAGTAACCACGAGGATGCAGGTTCAATTCTTGGCCTCACTCAGTGGGTTAAAGATCTAGCATTTCCGTGAGCTGTGGTGTAGGTCACAGAAACAGCTCGGATCCCACGTTACTGTGGCTGTGGTATAGGCTGGCGCTACAGCTCCAATTCTCCAATTCGACCCCTAGTGCCCCCTCCCCATAAAAAGAAGAAAAATTCAAGTAAAACAGAATGAAGTAAGCTATATAGGCCAGATGGAGTATTCTACCTTCATTCACCCTGAAAACTGATACTTCTCTTAGAGCCAGAATAGTATAATTTCCCAGACTTTCCCTCTGTTCCTTCCTTTGGTAGAACCCAGTGGTCCTCAGAATTTATTGTGTATTACTGTGACAGTAGAGCACTGAACCCCACTGATGATTTCAAGGACTTTCAAGGACAACTTCAACTGAATGCAGCTTTCTCTGATCTGATGGCTTTATACCTGATCTCTTGGTTCAGTTCCACATCACCGTATATGATGGACAGAATTATAATCCCAATACTTACAAGCATAGGTTGGGCAGACCTCTGCCAAGTAGCCCCAGGAGGAGTTGGATTGTTTGTGATTTTGAAGCAGAGGGAGGTCCATTATACTGTGACATCCATTTGGCCTGCCAGTCCTTCTAAAAGCTCATGGCCTCAGATCCAGTGACAGAGCCGGGGGAGAGCACTTTCTTCTTAGTGCCTTTTACTCACCTGTTAAGGATACCGTATTGATAAAATGCCATTAAGCCTGTCCTAGCAGGACCTGTGTGGCATTTAAGAGGAAAGACGCACCTCCGCTACTTCTAAGACACATATGTTTTAGGAAAGAGAAGCAGACTGTGGTCAAAAGATAGATGATAACTAGTACCAGCACTCTTGTAAAGGGCTTTCCATTTTATTTACTTCCTCAGTCAATCCAGCAGTTCTATGAAGAGGTACTATTATTATTCCCATCCTAAAAAGGGGATGCTGGAGTTCCCGTCGTGGCGCAGTGGTTAACGAATCCAACTAGGAATGATGAGGCTGCAGGTTCGATCCCTGGCCTTGCTCAGTGGGTTAACGATCTGGCATTGCCGTGAGCTGTGGTGTAGGTTGCAGATGTGGCTCGGATCCCATGTTGCTGTGGCTGTGACGTAGGCCAGTGGCTACAGCTACGATTCGACCCCTAGCCTGGGAACCTCCATATGCCGCGGGAATGGCCCTAGAAAAGGCAAAAAAAGGGGTGGGGGGTTGCTGAGACATAGAGAAGTTCAGTAACTTATTCTAGTTCCCACAGCCAATAAGAGGTAGATGGGGCTTTGAACCCTGGTAAACTGGCTCCAGAGCCCTCATTTAGCCACTCTGCGATGGAATATCTGTTGGGAGAATGTGAGACACTCACAGTTCATCAGAGGTGACAGCTTCTTTTTTTAATGTGCTCTGGCCCCTATCCCAGGCTTAGAACTGGGTCCACTTCTGTTCAGATAACGACCCTGACTGGTATTGATATTTACAGACCCAGCGCAGCCAGAAAAAGAAAATGAAGAAAAAAGTGAAGGTTGAGCTTCGTAAACTGAACACCATGACTGAGGCTGAGGCCAGTGAAATTCAGGACGTTTGGCAGCTGGACCTGAATTCTCGCTGGCAGCTTTATAGGTACGGTGCCCATCCCCCTTACCCTTCCCAGCAGCCCATGTGATTTTCCTGGGGGGTTCCTTTTCTGTACCTCGAGCATAAACACTGACCTGCCCCATATCTTCAGTGTCAGTGTTAGCTAATGAGTGAGTGAGCAGACCCACTGAGCTGAGTGCTAGGATGCAGCCACAGGATAGAATAGACAGTTGGCTCTACCCTCATGGGGTTTAGAGTCTATCCAGGGAGACAAATTGGTTAATTCCACAAATAAAAGTTACAAATGGGCATCAACACTAAGAAAGGAAAGAGCCAGGAGTGCTGAGAATATTAAGATGAAAGCTGAGCTGATCTGAGATATACAGGAAAATGACATTAGGAGGCAAGATCCAAAAGATAAGTTGGCATTAATAAGGTCAGTTGGAAAGAGGGAGCAGATGAGCTTGCAGGGACCACATGGCTAAAGGCCTCGAGATGGTAGGGAGCATATTTGTTTGAGAAATTGAAAGAAGGCAGCCAGCATGGCTTAGCTCAGGGAGACATGAAAAGTGAGGTCAGAGAGGTGGGCGGAGGCCAGACTGTAGGGCCTCTTAGGGCTAAGGTGAAGAGCATAAATTTGATCTGTTTTACTTGTGGAGAGTTAGGGGAGGAGAGTGGTGGGGGACTTGAGCTGGAATGGGGCAGGGAGAATGTGGGAAATTCTTGAATCTATTAAAGTTCCAGTAATGGGACAGCTTACTCTTGTCTCAGATATTAGTCTTTGTTCTTTATCCGCCTCTTTCCGTAGCTCCTCGACCACTTACATACATCTTTTTGTTGGGGATTTTGGATTCTCGGATGCTTGCACATCTGTGCAACTTGTAACTTCCTCGAGGGTCTAAGTTCAACTTCATGGACAGGGCATACTGAAGGGGATTCCTCCACCTTCTCAAAGAGCACATGGTTTCCTCTCCCTGGTTCTTCACTTTCTCCAGGCTGTGGCTGCAGAGGTACCAGGCTGACACCCGCCAAAAGATCCTCGGCTATGAACGCCAGTACCGCACGTCAGCAGAGAGAATGGCCGAGCTGAGACTCCAGGAAGACCTGCACATCCTGAAAGATGCTCAGGTTGTAGGAATGACCACCACAGGTAAGAAAGCACGGAGTTTATTCCTGATGCCATGTGCCTATCAGATTTTCTAGGACAGGTAAAAGGAAACTTTTTTTGGCCACACCCTGCAGCATGTGGAAGTTCCCGGGCCAGGGATCAAACTCATGCCACAGCAGCAACCCAGGCTGCTATAGTGACAACGCCAGATCTTTAACCCTCTGCATCGCAAGAGAACTCCAAAAGAAACTTGCTTAGTAGGTTAGAGGAAAATATTGTGAAAAGCTATTGAAAGCAACATGTGTTGAGGAAACTGTTAGTGAAATTCACCTACTTGATCCTACTGCATGTGGAACCTCAATGGTGACAAAATGGGGATGAGGCTCCGAAGACCTCCCAGCAGTACTCATTCTCATCCAGTGGTCACCAGACCTGGGTGAATATGAGAATGCAGTTGTCACAGACTCAGAATTAGGGGTCACCAGTCCAGAGAAGTCCAGTGGCACAGTGAGTCCAGTACATCAGCTCAGAGAGGTCTCCTCCTTCTCTTGACTCAAGGTGCTGCTAAATACCGCCAGATTCTACAAAAGGTGGAGCCTCGGATCGTCATCGTGGAAGAGGCTGCTGAAGTCCTTGAGGCCCACACCATTACCACACTGAGCAAAGCTTGCCAGCACCTCATTCTGATTGGAGACCACCAGCAGGTAGGGCAGGGGCGCCTGGAAGATGGGTTGGCTTTTTGCAGGAGTGGAATTAGACACAAGGATCCTGGCCTCTGCTTCACCAGTCTTGAAGCTTCCTAGTGGCTTTCTGTGATTTCTTTTTTTCCTCACCTCCCATGTTCAATCTAAGAGCAGGTGCTGTTGGATTTGGGGTACATTTTAGCGGCAGTGTCATCCATTTCATCTGTTCCCTCTGCCACCTTTCTAATCTACCATGGCCTTTTAAGGTGACTATTACAACAGCATGCCCCCCCATCCCGCTGCTTGCATTTTGCCACCCTCTAATGCAGTCTTCATAAAGGAGCCAAAGTGAATGTTTTATTTTTTTGCTTTTTTAGGGCCACACCGTGGCATATGGAGGTTCCCAGGCTAGGGGGTCAAATCAGAGCTACAGCTGCCTGTCTATGCCACAGCCATAGCAACACAGGATCCAAGCTGAGTCTGCGATCTACACCACAGCTCATAGCAATGCGGGATCTTTAACCCACTGATTGAGGCCAGGGATCAAACCCATAACCTCATGGTTCCTAGTCAGATTGTTTCTGCTGTGCCACGACAGGAACTACCAAAGTGAATTTGGAAAAAAAAAAAAAATTGGAGTTCCTGTCTTGGCTCAGCAGTTAACAAACCCAACTAGTATCCATGAGGACGGACCCAGGTTCGATCTCTGGCCTCGCCAAGTGGGTTAAGGATCTGGCATTGCCCTGAGCTGTGGTGTAGGTTGCAGAGGCAGCTCAGATCCCGAGTGGCTGTGGCTGTGGTGTAGGCGAGCAGCTACAGCTCTGATTGGACCCCTACCCTAGGAACCTTCGTATGCCATGCGTGGGTGTGCCCTAAAAAGACAAAATAAATAAATAAATAAATAAATCTGATCATGTTATTCCCTTGCTTAAAATCCTCCAGTGGTTTCCCATTGCACTTATACAAAAATCAAGCTTCTTAAAGTAGCTTACAAAGACTAATATTCTCAGGGTGCAGCCTGTTTCTCTGATTTCACCTCATACCTCCATCTCATCTGCTCTGTTCCCACCCCCTGTCCTTCCTGCTCCCTCTTACAGCTAGCTTTTTGAATGACTGGCAACTTCGTGCATGCTGGCGTCAGCTCAGATGCACAGTTCAGAGAGGCCTATATAAAGACCCTCCATCCCCAGGCACTCTGTCACATCACTCTTATTTCTTGCCTTCATGGCCTTTGTCACTCTGTCCTTAGCCTATTAACACTAGAGCAGTGTCTGGAACACAGAAGCCACTTGAAAAACATTTGATAGGTAGGTAGATGGATGGACGAATGGTTAAAATATGTTTTCAGTGGAGAATCCTCAGCCATGTTTCTCTTCTCAGCTGCGCCCCAGCGCCAACGTGTATGATCTGGCTAAGAATTTCAACCTTGAGGTGTCTCTCTTTGAACGGCTGGTGAAAGTAAACATTCCCTTTGTCCGTCTGAATTACCAGGTGAGAAGCTAGACCTTTGTTATTACCAGGTGTCCAGGAGAAGGCTCCTGGGAGCCTGACAACTGCCAACAAGAAAGGTTTTATAAAAATAAAGCTTAGGGGAGTTCCCGTCGTGGCGCAGTGGTTAACGAATCTGACTAGGAACCATGAGGTTGCGGGTTCAGTCCCTGCCCCTGCTCAGTGGGTTGACGATCCGGCGTTGCTGTGAGCTGTGGTGTAGGCCACAGACGCGGCTCGGATCCTGCGTTGCTTTGGCTCTGGCATAGGCTGGCAGCTACAGCTCCGATTCGACCCCTAGCCTGGAAATCTCCATATGCCGCAGGAGTGGCCCAAGAAATGGCAAAAAGACCAAAAATGTGTGTGTGTGTGTGTGTGTGTGTATATATATATATATATATATATATATATATATATAAATAAAGCTTAGGAGTTCCCGTCACAGTTCAGTGGTTAATGAATCTGACCAGCATCCATGAGGGCGCAGGTTTGATCCCTGGCCTTGCTCAGTGGGTTAAGGATCCTGCGTTGCCGTGAGCTGTAACATAGGTTGCAGACACAGTTCAGATCTGGCATTGCTGTGGCTGTGGCGTAGGCTGGCAGCTACAGCTCTGATTTGACCCCTAGCCTTGGGTCTATATGCTGCGGGTGTGGCCCTAAAAAGCAAAAAAATAAATAAATAAAAATAAAGCTTATTTAGTAATGAAATGACTCTGCCAGATTTATTTTGTTTCCTGTTTTAAAATACCACAGATCAGAAGTTCTCATCGTGGCTCAGCAGAAACGAATCTGACATCCATGAGGATGCAGATTCGACCTCTAGCTTGGGAACCTCCATCTGCTGTGGGTGTGGCCCTAAAAAACATAAAAGTAAAAAATAAAATAACACAGGATCAACTTGTGCTGTGTCAGATGGAGCTGTTTATATTCTGCTCTCCCTGTTATTCTTTCATATGTTAACCTCCCCAGATTTTCCACTAGCAACTTAATCTTTAGAAAACTGTCCATTTATTCCCTGTCCATGTTTTCAATGACATACATGTCTCGTTTCAGCACCGCATGCGCCCTGAAATTGCCCGGCTTTTGACCCCCCACATTTACCAGGATCTGGAGAACCATCCCTCTGTTCTCAAATACGAGAAGATTAAGGTGACTCTGCTCTATCAGATCATTCTGTGATACTGTCAGCAACCTAGGAGGTTATATTTTTCTCAGGACGAAAAAAGGGCTTCAGAAGGGAATAGGGTGAGCTTTTTTAAAAAGCTGATTATTGGAGTTCCCATTGTGACTCAGTGGGTTAAGAACCTGACATTAATGTCTATGAGGATGCAGGTTCAGTCCCTGGCCTTGCTCAGTGGGTTAAGGATCCGGCATCGCCATGAGCTGTGGTGTAGGTCGAAGATTCAGCTCGGGTCCTACATTGCTGTGGCTGTGGTGTAGGCCGGCAGCTATAGCTCCGATTCAACCCCTAGCCTGGGAACCTCCATATGCTGCGGTGCAGCCCTAGAAAAGACAAAAAAAATAATAATAATCCAGTGTTGCCACGAGCTGCGATGTAGGTTGCAGATATGGCTTGGATCTGGGGTTGCTGTGGCTGTGGCGTAGGCTGGCAGCTGCAGCTCCAATTCAGTTGCTAGCCTAGGAACTTCTTTGTGCCTAAAATACATCCCAAAAAAGAAAAAAAAAGAAAAAAGAAAAAAAACTGGTTATTAAAAGGAGGAATAGTGAGAGTTCCCACTGTGGCACAGCAGGTTAAGGATTCAGTGTTGTCTGCAGCAGTGTGAGTTTGATCCCTGGCCCAGTGCAGTGGGTTAAGGATCTGGCATTACTACAGCTGTGGCATATGTCACAGCTGTGGCTTGGATTCGATATCTGGCCCGGGAACTTCCATATGCCAAGGGTGCAGCTGAAAAAGAAAAAAAAAAAAAAGAGCGAATAGTATAGAAGTAGCAAATACACATCTAGGTTTTTGAATCCCAGCTCTGCCACTTAGTATCTATATAACCTTTAGCAAATTATATACCAGTTCTGAGGATCAGGGTCTTCTGTACAGTGAAAATAATAGTTGCTGCCTCATTACATTACTGTATTCAGGGAGATAATGTATATAAATTAGTCAGTACAAGTTAGCTGCTTTCTTGTCACCTTCATTATCATAACTGCTGCTTGCTCCTTGGACTAATGGTTGGATTGTGAATGGTTATTATAAATATTAATATCAAATAAGAATCTCGAAGACTAAAGTAGACAAAATCTTTATCCATTCTACTATCTGCCATGGCCCTAAGACAAAGCACGTGATGACTAACTCCAGAATTAAGGATTGTGGTACAGAGTATACACAAGCCTTCTAAGGTCCCTACCTGGAACAGGGTCAGTGGCCAATGCATGTGAAGATAAGAAGAAAAAACTACCATGACTGAACCTTCTAACACATCATTTCTTTTTCTTTCCAGGGGGTCTCTTCCAACCTTTTCTTTGTAGAACATAACTTTCCTGAACAGGAAATCCAAGAAGGCAAAAGCCACCAGAACCAGCATGAGGCTCGCTTTGTGGTGGAGCTGTGCAAGTACCTCCTGTGCCAGGAGTACCTGCCGTCCCAGATCACCATCCTCACCACCTACACTGGGCAGCTCTTCTGCCTGCGCAAACTCATGCCTGCCAAGACATTTGCTGGTGTCAGGGTCCATGTGGTGGACAAATACCAAGGGGAGGAGAATGACATCATCCTCCTCTCGCTCGTGCGCAGCAACCAGGAAGGCAAGGTGGGTTTTCTCCAGATACCCAATCGCATCTGTGTGGCCTTGTCCCGCGCCAAGAAGGGGATGTATTGTGTCGGCAACATGCAGATGTTGGCCAAGGTGCCCTTGTGGAGCCGGATCATCCATACCCTTCGAGAGAACAATCAAATAGGCTCTGCACTCCGGCTGTGCTGCCAGAACCACCCTGATACCCACACCTTGGTATCCAAAGCTTCTGACTTCCAAACAGTGCCCGAAGGAGGCTGTAGCCTACCCTGTGAGTTCCGGCTGGGCTGTGGGCACGTCTGCACCCGTGCCTGCCACCCCTATGACTCCTTGCACAAGGAGTTTCAGTGCATGAAGCCATGCCAGAAGGTGGTCTGCCAGGATGGGCATCGGTGCCCCCTTGTTTGCTTCCAGGAGTGTCAGCCTTGTCAGGTGAAGGTGCCCAAAATCATTCTCCGGTGCGACCATGAGCAAATGGTTCCTTGTTCTATGCCTGAGTCAGATTTCTGCTGCCAAGAGCCTTGCCCCAAGGTCCTGAAATGTGGGCACCAGTGCAGCAACCCATGTGGTGAGGACTGTGTGCGGTTCTGTTCAAAAATGGTCACCGTGAACCTCAAGTGTGGGCACAGACAGCAGGTAAAGTGTAGCAGTGTGGATGGCCTCAAGTATGACGTGCCAGTCAAGTGCACCACCAAGTGTGGTACCATCTTGGACTGCGGGCATCCTTGCCCGGGATCTTGCCACAGCTGCTTCGAAGGGCGCTTCCATGAGCGCTGTCAGCAGCCCTGCAAGCGCCTGCTCATCTGTTCACACAAGTGCCAGGAGCCATGCATTGGTGAGTGCCCACCCTGCCAGCGGACCTGTCAGAACCGCTGTGTCCACAGCCAGTGCAAGAAAAAGTGTGGGGAACTCTGCAGTCCCTGCATAGAACCCTGTGTCTGGCGCTGCCAGCACTACCAGTGCACCCAACTCTGCTCTGAGCCCTGTGACCGGCCCCCATGCTATGTGCCTTGTACTAAGCTGCTGGCTTGCGGCCACCCCTGCATCGGTTTGTGTGGGGACCCATGCCCCAAGAAATGCCGTGTCTGCAACCAGAAGGAAGTCACCCAGATCTTCTTTGGCTCTGAGGATGAGCCAGATGCCCGCTTTGTACAGCTGGAAGACTGCAGCCACATCTTTGAGGTGCGAGCCCTGGACCGCTACATGAACGAGCAGGATGACGAAGTTGCCATCAGGTTGAAGGTCTGTCCTATCTGTCAGGTGCCCATCCGCAAAAACCTGAGGTATGGAACCAGCATCAAACAGCGGCTAGAAGAGATTGAAGTCGTCAAGAAAAAGATCCAGGGCTCAGCAGGTGAAATAGCAACCAGCCAGGAACGACTTAAGGCCCTACTAGAGAAGAAGAACCTCATCTGCCAGCTGCTCCCTGAAGACTTTCTGATGTTGAAAGAGAAGCTGGACCAGAAAAATCTGTCAGTGAAGGACCTGGGCCTTGTTGAGAATTATATCAGCTTCTATGACCACTTGGCTAGCCTGTGGGATTCCCTGAAAAAAGTGCATGTCTTAGAACAAGAGAGAGTGAGCACTCGATTAAACCAAATTCATGATTGGCTAACCAAGAAGCGTTTGAGCTTCACTAGCCAGGAATTAGATGACCTCCAAAGTGAAATCCAGAGGCTCACATACCTGGTAGACCTCCTGGCACGCTGCAAGATGGCAGAGGGGAATGTGAAAGGCAGCGTAGCAGGAGAGGTCAACAGTGTCCGGAAGATCCTCGAGAGAACATGTAAGTTCACCCAGGAGGATGAACAGCTTGTGCAGAAAAAGATGAAAGCTCTGAAAGCCATCCTTCCCCGCTCTGGCCTGGGCATCTCAGAGGAAGAACGAGTGCAGATCGTCAAGGCCATGGGTTACCCTCAGGGCCACTGGTTCAAGTGCCCCAATGGCCACATCTACGCGATTAGTGATTGCGGGGGAGCCATGCAGAGAGCCAGATGTCCTGACTGTAGGGAAGTCATTGGGGGCGTAAATCATACTCTGGAAAGTAGCAATCAGCTGGCTTCTGAGATGGATGGAGCCCGGCACCCTGCCTGGTCTGACACAGCAAACAACATGCTGAACTTTGAGGAGATCCAGCGGATGATGTAGGAAGACGGCCCATGCTGCCTTTTGCCCCAGCCGCCATATGGCTGAGGCCTTCTCCCTCATGAAGGAATCCAAGCTCGTTTTTTATTATTGTCGTTTAGTCTTAGCACCTATTTAAGGATCCACTTTTAGGGCTTGCCCACATTTGTTTCTAGATTTACCCCTGCGCTACAGTAAGCACTTTACCTCCAGAACTGAGAGCAAAGTTAACAGATTTCTCCTCTTTTCTCCAAGTTAGTGGACAGACTGCCTGGAGCATTTTGGGGCTTCCACCTAGGGCTACCTAGTACTATGCCTGGGTCCTGACTCACATATTTTTTCTGCAGTGCTCCAGAGGCAGAGAGGAGCACAGTGAAGCAGACTCATTCTAATTGCCAGGCTCTAACTTGCAGACTAACTTCCATCCTAATAAACAGGCCCAGAGGAGTTGTTTATGAACTGTTTATCCTTTCAAGGAGCACAAGAATCCCTCCTACCCTCCCCCTTGGGCACCCTCATTCCAGGAGAACAGAGGCTTTTGATAAGACAAAGACTTCATTGACTAATCCTGACCTAGTTGCATATTCACTGAGAGTGGGTAAAGTGACCAACCACAGCTGGGGGCTTACGCAGCAGGCCCAGGCTAATAACTAAGGAGTGATCGCTTTACCTTTCCTGTGACTTGCACTTTGGGATGGTGGAGGTTTCTTTGCCTGCAGTAGGAGAGGTTCAGTAGCTGTGCTGGTCCTCCAAGGCCCTGAATGGAACTAAACTCATATTTGGTACCAGCAGCACCTATCCTAAGTGTGACCCTGTGTCCCAGTACCCTCTACTACAGCTTTTGCCTGGGCAGGGTTAGCATGCCAGCAGCTTCTGCAGGTTCCAGGTCCATACCAGAAGCCAGCCCCCAGCCCTGCTGTTTGCATATATATTCCCTCAGTCCACTGTTTCCTAGAACTGATAGTAGGCATCTCAGGTCTTTCTAATGTTGGTGAGAAAAACATCCTTTTCCTATATATGCATTTCCTTTTTTGTCTTATACTATGCACTTTAGCCTATAAAACCAATTAATAAAAATGATTGAGAAAATCAGTGGTCTGTGTTTGTCCTCTACTGTTCAGAGCAGCTCAGGAAGCTTAAGACAGGATGGAGTCACTGCTATAAGGCCATTCTTTTGTTTCTGTTTTTGGGGTTTTTTGTTTTGTTTTTTTCTTAGCAGGTAAATCATTCTTATTCTTGGTCAAAAGAAAAATTTTCAACCTGTACAAAAAGGTGTACTTGAAGTTACCTTCCCCAGAGGCAATTCTGTTAACAGCTTCATGAGTCCTCCCAGAGATCATCAATCTATGCATATGCAACCTATATAACCCTTAAAAAGGTACGTATGTCTGCACTTGACTTTTTTTTTTTTTTTAGGGCCACACCCAGGGCATATGGACCTTCCCAGGCTAGAGGTCAAATCAGAGCTGTAGCCGCTAGCCTACACCACAGCCACAGCAACACCAGATATGAGCTGCGTCTGCAGCCTATACCACAGCTTATGGCAACACCAGATCCTTAATCCACTGAGCCAGGCCAGGGATCAAACCTGTGTCCTCATGGATACTAGTCAGATTTGTTTCCACTGAGCCATGATGGGGAACTTCGGACTTTTTTAATATTTATTTTGGCTGGGCCCATGGCATGCGGAAGGCCCTAGGCCAGGGATCAAACCCACACCACAGCAATGACAATGTTGGATCCTTAACCTGGCGAGCCACCAAGGAACTCCTCTTTTTTTCTTTTTAGGGCCACACCTGAGGCATACAGAGGTTCCCAGGCTAGGTATCTAATTGGAGCTACAGCTGCTGGCCTATATCACAGCCACAGCAACGCCAGATTCGAGCCATGTCTGTGACCCACAACACAGCTCAGGGCAATGCTGGATCCTTAACCTACTGTGCAAGGCCAGGGATTGAACCTGCGACCTCATGGTTCCTAGCTGGATTCATTTCCACTGCGCCACAACAGGAACTCCAGGGAACTCCTTTTTTAAAAAGCTGTGTAATCATGTCTGAACCACACTCCACTGTGGGTGTGCCATTATTTACTGAACTGAAACCCTCTGTTGGCAACTTTTAGGTGCAACTGAAATGAGTAACATTCAACATACTCTTTAATATTAAGAGTATATGCTACTGGATAATTATTACTTTTTGAGCTGGAGGGGATGTCTATGTACTACTTGAAATTAGAAACTACCATCAGTTTTCTCAAGGAGTGGCCCCTAGCTTTCTCATCTAATGGTCCAAGCGACTTGTGATTTAGAAAAGAATGAGAACCACCATTCTACAGAGTACAAGCTGTTTTTTGCAACAAGGAATTAATATATCTGGCACCCTTTCCTGTTTGAGCTTCCCTCTTTCCAGTAGGACTTCCACACCACAATAAAGAAAGAGGGTACAGATGTAGGTATATTCTGGTTTCACAAACCCAGAATCCCAACTGTCCATCTTTCTAAGCCTGTTTCTTTATCTGCACAAAGTGGGTAACAGTACCTGCCTCATAAGGATGTAGTGAATTGAATGAGATGATGCTCAGTACACAGAATGTCTGACACATTGTTGGTGCTCAATAAATTACAGCTTTTAGTTTTAGGATATGGACAGAAGAGAACTGCTAGCCAAGAATTTCCTCACTTCACATCTAGCTCCTCTACAAGCATAAAGATGCACACTACGTATATATGGCAGTGCCAAGCTAATAGAGGACACAGACTGTGCTATTGAGGGTAGAGACAAGTTTAAGATACATAGTTAGATTGGTTTCTTCACCCTCTCAAAAATACTTCCCCCACTTGGTATATTCTTTCTGTGAAAGCTAGCTAAATACCAGCACCACCCTCAACATTTCCCTTTTTTTCTTTTTGGCCACACCATACAGAAGTTCCCAGGCCAGGGATCAAGGCAGAGCTGATTTCACAGCTGCAGCAATGCCCAATCCTTAACCCATCCACTGCACTGGGCTGGGGATCGAACCCAAACCTCCACAGTGACCTAAGCCCCTGCAGTCAGATCCTTAACCTACTGCACCAGAACAGAAATTTTTTTTTTTTTCCTCTTTGCTGCACCTGCAGCATGCAGAAGTTCTGGGCCATGGCTTGAACCCGAGCCACAGCTGTAACCAGAGCCACTGCAGGTTTGGTTCCAGACCACTGCAATAAAGCAGGCCACATAGGTATTTAGTTTCCCAGTGCAGGTAAGTTATGTTTATGCTATAGTCTACTAAGTGTACAACAGCATTGTGTCCAAACAGAAACAATGCACGTGTTTTAATTCAAAAATACTCTTGCTTGGGGGAAAAATGTAATGTATACATGTAAGGATAACCTGACCCCCTTGCTGTACGGTGGGGGAAAAAAAAAAATACTCTTGCTAAACAATGCTAACCATCATCTGATCCTTAACCCACTGAGCCACCAGGGAACACCAACTTTTCCCTTTCTTTAATGTACAAATGACAAAGACTTTATTAAAGTTTTAAAGAATTTTTTTTACAAACTGAGAAAAGACTAAGCCAGGATGACTTCCCACAGGAAGGGATGTCAGGGCCACCCCTTCACTTCTTCAGGTCACCACAGCTACTTCCTCCTCTTGTACCTATGGAGAAGAGGAGCAGAGTAAAGACAACCCCAAGAGCAGAAAGGAGGAGGAGCTCTTTTTCCAGGGAAGCCTTCTTCTCCAACCCCACTCATAGCCTTTGGCCCTCCAAAACTGCAAATATTACCTGGATTTAGATTTAAAGTTTCCTCCTCGTCTCTGGTGGGGCAAGCCCAACTGTTTTCTTTCGTCAAAGGAGGGGCTATGAATGAGAGAAGACAACAAGATGTTGGACAGACAGAAAATGTCTCACCTTCCACCCCACCAGTTGCCATGTGAAGCAGCAGCACCACAGATAAGTCATTTTCAGGCCTGAGATTTTAAGTCTGTGTGTTTTTCCACCTAATACAGATTTGTGGAAGTCAAATGACAATGTTCAAATAAGACTGGAAGAGGCCCTTCTTGTGTGTATTAAAAAACTACTTGGGAAACTTAGTCTCCTCAGCCCCCAACCCCAGCCCAGAGGATGTGGGGAGAAACAACACATTCTGAAGAGCACACCAGGATCCCAGGATCCTTTGGGGTTCTATCACTCTCTTGAGAAAAAGCTTTTTTTCTGAAACAGAAATGTGCCATTTCACCTCCAAGGCCTTAATATTCTCTTACTCTCATCCTAGGATCCACAGATAGGCTGGTGGGGGATAAGAAAGACAGGCGCCCTTGAAATTATACATGGGCAGACCTCAGACGCACTGCAGGTTTGGTTCCAGACCACTGCAATAAAGCAGGTCACATAGGTATTTAGTTTCCCAGTGCAGGTAAGTTATGTTTATGCTATAGTCTACTAAGTGTACAACAGCATTGTGTCCAAACAGAAACAATGCACGTGTTTTAATTAAAAAATACTCTTGCTAAAAAATGCTAACCATCATCTGACAATGCAGGGCTGCCACAAACCTTCAATCTGTAAAAACTGTATCTGTGGAGTGCAATAAAGCAAAGTACAGTAAGACGGGATATGTCTGTATTACAAAGCTGTAGATATATGAGAACTGGGAGTCGGGAAGGAGGGAGAAGATTCATGGCTTTCATTAGAATATCCAGAGCTCCATGATGACTTAAAACCCTACCCAGCTCGATACTGTTTCAGGGCCTTCTTGCTCGTGTTGGTGAGTTCTTCATCAAATACGGATTTCTTCACCGGCTTCTGCTTCTTTGCTGTGCACAGAGAGAATGGGTTAGATATGTCCTCTTTGGCCCAAGCTCCTAAATCCCCTTAAGCTCAGGGTAATGGTTCTAAGTTCAGTGGATGCTCTGGCCTTATGTTTTATTGAACTGCAAGCAAGACATCAGATCCCAATAGAAAAGGGATAAGGAATCAGAAGTACCAGTTGTGAAGAACCACTCCAAAGGATGACTGCAGAGTTCAAAAGTGAAATGGACCACCTAAACATAAAATGGGCTAAAAACGTCTCTGCTTCATTCTACCCAGAACCACTCCTCCAAGGAGCAGCTGGTAAGGACTTAGGCTCCAGAATCAGAAAGGCTTGGGTTCAAATCCTAGCTGTCCCGACTAACCATGGGGTCACTTCACCACTTGAAGCCAATAAAAGGACAGGTGTGTAACATTGGTATGATCTCATTACTCAAAAACACATGGGCTCTTATCCTCTTTTCTCCCTGACTACAAGCACAGGTTTCAGGCAGAACCTTCCTACGAGTTCCTTCGGGCTCCCCATGTGCCTACCAGGACCCCTTGCTGGCTCCTCCTCAGGCATTGCTCGGGCCCGCTTGGCTCTGCGATTCCTCTTGGCCAGCCGCTCAGCAAACATCTGTGCCTTGAGGATTTCAAACTGAGACCTCTCCTCCGCCTGGGGAGAAGGATGACATATGAGTACGGAAGAGACCAGGCAGCCTTGACCCACATCCAGAGAGAGATCCAGCTCCAAAGGGGAGGCCACTCACTGTCATCTCCCCCTTTTTCTTGGCATCCTTCATAAACTTCTTCCTTTTCTTCTTTCCTCTTAAGGCTAAGTCAAACTCCTGCAGAGCCTTGGCAACTGGAGTGACAAAAGAACTTGAGATTTCAGGTACCATTTTATAAAATCTTTTTTAAAACTTTTAAGAAGTGCACATAGTTTAAAGTGATACATAAGGGCTTAAAATGAGATGCAGCAATTACTTCCTCTTTTGGTGGTGAACTCTAGCTCACTAAATAGTATGCTCATTCTATCATTTCATAATTAATCCACTTGAAACATTATCTACCTCCTATTATGAAAGATATACCCCCACAACTTCACACAATATAGTTATAACTATCTTTAACACAGAAACTTAACATACATACACCAGTTTTTTGTCCCATCAAATATAGGCAGTGTTTCTTAAATTGCTGGTACAATCTCTTTGGAGGGTAATTTTGCAATCTCCAATAAAATGATGAATAGATATACACTCTGATTTACAATTTCACTTTTTGAAATTTACCCTGCAAATCAAATATGCTTACTTAATTGTGAAAGATTATCTCTATAGCTATACACTATATCACTTGTTTATAATTGCAAAAGATTGGCAACAACCTCAATGTCCCTCAATGGGGAACTAATTGAAATAAACTATAATCCACTCATATGATGGAAGACCACATAGCCATTTAAAAAAAAAAAAAGGATAGTTGGGAATTCCCTTGTGGTGCATTCAGTTAAATAATCCAGTGTTGTCACTGCAGTGGCTCAGGTTGCTGCTGTGGTATAGGTTTGATTCCTGGCTTGAGAAATTTTATGTGCCATGGGCACAGCAAAAAAAAAAAAAAAAGGCAGCTATATACATGCCATGTCGGAGTTCCTGTCATGGCACAGCAGAAATGAATCCGACTAGGAACCATGAGGTTGTGGGTTCGATCTCTGGCCTCACTCAATGGATTATGGAAGACAGGAAAAAAAAAAAAATCAGACATTGCTGTGAGCTGTGGTGTAGGGTGCAGACACAGCTCGGATCTGGCGTGGCTGTGGCTGTGGCGTAGGCCAGCAGCTGTAGCTCTGAAGGTTCATCCTTACAGCATGAATCACAACTTCATTATGGCTAAATAATACCCCATTGTATGTACACAACCCCCAGACTGGGAACCTCCATATGCTGCGGGTATGGCCCTAAAAAGCAAAAAAAAAATTAAAAAGTAAAAATAAAATGTTATCCAAGGTACAAAATTAATAGAAAAAAGAGATGTAGAACAATGTGAATTTTTTTTTTTTTTAAGCTTTTTAGGGCCACACCTGTGGCATGTGGATTGGATGTTCCCAGGCTAGGGGTCCAATTGGAGCTACAGCTGCTAATCTCTGTTCTACTTTCTATGTCTATGAATTTGCCTATCTAGCACCTCATAAGTGCCATCATAAATACTTGTCCTTTTATGTCTGGATTATTTTCATTTAGTGTGTTTTCAAGGTTCATCCTTACAGCATGCATCACAACTTCATTATGGCTAAATAATACCCCATTGGATGTACACACCAAATTTTGGGTATCCATTCACCTGCTTATGGAATGGGTTGCTTCCACCCTTTGGCTATTGTGAATGACACTTCAGTGATCACTGGCATAGAAATATCTGTCTAAGTCCGTTTTCATTTTTTTTCAGTACAGACCTAGGAGTGGAATTGCTAGGTCCAATGGTAATCTATGTTTAGCTTTTTGAGGAACCTGCCCAACTTACTTTTTTCCTTCTTCCTCTCTTCTTTGGTCTGGAACCAGCTCCTCTCAGGCTCAGGGTTTGGTGCCTCCTTCCCTTTCTCCAGGAGCCGCTGCGCTGTGTTGATCTGTGGGGACAGCAAAGGGATGCCTGCCGGGAACACCACAGCTAACAATCCTGCAAATGCTTGGGGCTCTGATGATATGCGGGGCAGACACAACATTTCAGAAGACAGCAGGGACCCACACAGTCTGCTTACTGAGTACCCTTGTAGACCAGAGCCCACCTCACAGCCTCACCTGGGCTTCTGACTTTTGCATTTCTTTTTCTTCAGCCTCTAACTGAAGAACTGCATACACGTCCTTCTCCATTTTCTCAATCTTGTCCCGGAATTTGAGGATGACATCTCAAGGAAGGAGAACAAAAAATAATTATTTTAAAATAAGGATGAATATGGTGTAGCTGATGAAAATAATGCAGATAGGTATTTAGTGACATAGAAAAGTGGGGGTTTTTTAGGTGATTTCTCTGCTTAATATCTCCCAAAGGCTTCCTAATGCTCCTGGAATAAATTCCAAACTCCTAAGCGTGGCCCCTGCCTACCTCTCTGACCTCTGCCTCTCCCTTGCTCCCCCTTGGCCTCCTTTTCTGCTCCTCACGCACCAAGTGTGTTCCTGTCTTAGTGCCCTGGTTTTCTCTGCTTGGCACACCCAGACCACCATGGCTGCCTCATTCTTATCATCCAGGACTCAGCTCAAATGCCATCTCAGAGGCCTTTCCTCAACAACTTTTCTCAAGCAGGCACTCTGCATGTTGTTCTCAATCACATCTACTGTTAGATCATTCACTATGTCTTTTCCCATCAGAGTGTCAGCTGTTTTGTTTCCTGAAGTATCCGTAGTGCTTAGAACATAATAAATAGAAAATGAACTAAGTGAAAATTTTTTTAATGAAAGGGGGAAAAAAAGACCTATGAATGGAAAAAAATACAGGTCTGAAAAGGTATGTATCTATATGCTAACAGTGGTAAGCCTTTTCACATATAATCACATTTGCTCTTACTTGATTTACTTATTGTATGAATACATACTGTTTTTGTAACAAAAAAAAAATTTTCTTAAAGGATGTGCTTTACATGACCCCTAAGGATGAGAACAACAAAAAGAATGAAGGATATGGGGAGTTCTCCTGTGGCACAGCAGGTTAAGGACCTGGCATTGTCACTGCCGTGGCTCTAGTTGCCTCTGTGCCACAGGTTTGATCCCTGGCCTGAGAACTTGTACATGCCACAGGTGCAGCCAAAACAAACAAACAAACAAACAAATCTGGCACATCCAAGAACAATGAGTGCTGCCCTCCTCCCCACTGAGGGGAATGGAAGAGGGGCTAGTGGGGATGATGCCTCAAGAAGAGGTCTTCTCTTCCCAAAAGCTGGCAAATACCTGTGAGTATGCACTTGGGGCAGAAGTCTCTCCTCATTCCCTTTGACGCACAGAGAGAATGAAGCCCAGAGAGGTGAGGGGAGACCTCCCAAGGCTACACAGCAAGAAAGTGGCAGAGCTGGGATTCAAATCTGGGTCTTAACTGCAAAGTACCTGCTCTTACCCATTACCCTCTGCCCCCTTGCTCCATCCCACAGGGTCTGCCCCACCCACCCACTGGGCCCTGCGCTGCTGCATTGATGCCTGCTCACCTTGGGGCAGTATCCGGGCCTTCACAGGGGCCTTGGCAGCTTTTACAATCTCCTTCAGCATCTTCCGCTCCTCTTCTCCCACCAGAGAGACTGAGCGCCCAGCCCGGCCAGCACGAGCTGTTCGCCCCACCCGGTGGACATAATGCTTAATGGTGTTGGGCATCGTGAAGTTAATTACCTGGAAGGCCAAAGCTAAGCATCAGTCAGACCTGGGAGTCAGGACGGGGAGGTGGACATGAGATGGCAAGAGGACTCCCACCAAAAGTGCAAGGACGATGAGGACGGCTCACCGTTTTGACCCCCTCAATGTCAAGTCCACGGGCTGCTACATCTGTGGCCACAAGGATGTCTATCTGTTCATCCTTAAAGCGCCTGGAAAGAACCAAAAACATGTTCATCTGGGTCCCTGACCACAATACTCTGCAGGAGCCTGAGCCAGCAGAGAGAATACAAACTCTTCTGGAATCAAGCAGCAGAGTATAGACCATCACAGTGGTTAGAGACCCTAAATGTCAACCCATCCAACACTCACCCTCTAAACATCCTACAACATAGAGCAAACTATGTTTAAGTAGCAATCCCTATAAATACAGGCCTTTGGGGACCACAGAGCTAGACTATAGGAAGTAGAAATATGCAAATATCTCAGCATTCGAAACAGCCTTTCTTTTTCTTATTTTTTTGGCTGTGCCCATGGCATATGGAAATATTCAGACCAGGGATTGAACCCACACCACAGCAGTGACCCCAGCCACTGCAAGTAACAACACTGGATCCTTAACCCGCTGAGCCACTGCTCTCTTCTCTGCCATCCTACATGTGGTAGAATTTGCTCCTCGTCATGTCTTCTCACAAGACTTTCAGAATCAAGTGATTCCTGGCCAAGAAACAAAAGCAGAATCATCCCATTCCCCAATGGATTCAAATGAAAATTGGTAATGAAATCAGGTACAACTCCAAGACAAGACCTCGGAGAAGAACCAAGCTGGGTCTATAAGAAGCCCCGCACATGGGGTGACACACATATTTATGCTGTGTCCAGGTCATTTGCATCTTACCGGGTCACTCTGAAACAGCATTACTATCTGAACAGCTAGATGTGTCCTACTGGGGAAATGACTTTTCTCTTTGTGTTAGTGTTTCTGCATTAGTGCTTTGGCTCAGTAATAAATATGTGAGATCTTTTGCTGGAAGAAACAACTCTCAGCTGCCCATATAAATAGGGCTAGGTGAGAGTTCTAAAGGGTTCTTCCCTGCCTACCACGCTGATGCCGTTGTGCAAGAATTAAACAAGAAATCACAGGGGAAAGCACAGGGCCTGGCAAAGTAAATGCTCAAGAAATAGCAAGTGGATTTGATTCAGGATCTTGTTCTAGCAGACCTCGTTCTGGAAAAGCTGCAGAGATCAGAACATGTTATGCACCTTCCCAAGTTAGAATTTCCTGCTGTGCCCCCACTCAGCATCTCCCACACTCAAGTCCTGGGACAAGAATATAATTTTCTACAAAGTCAGAGTTCTGAATTTATCTAAACAAAACCTCATAATGGTTAGGTTCAAAAAAAATGTTTTTTCTCTTTACGGCTGCACCTGCAGCATATGGACAGTCCCAGGACAGGGGTCAAATCAGAGTTTCAGCCGAAGACTATGCCACAGCCACAGCAACAGCAGATCGGAGCCAAATCTGCAACCTACGCCACAGCTTGCGGTGATGCCAGATCCTTAACCCACTGAGAGAGGCCAGGGATCAAACCCACATCCTCGTGGAGACAACGTTGGGTCCTTAACCCACGGAGCCACAGCAGAAACTCTGTAGGCTAAAATTTTTCAAGTGGGGAACTGTGCTAGCTGCATCCCCTACTATTGCTCTAACATGACCTCTGTATGATGTCTTCCCTCTTTCCAGTGAAGGGAGCCCTCTCTGAAGGGTGGGAGGGAGCCTCGGCACCCCAGACTTTACCGGAGGGCCTCCAACCGCTGCGTCTGTGACAGGTTGCCATGGAGCTCGCCCACCTGCAGTCCCATCAGCCCCAGGAGGATGTGCATGCGGTGGGCCTGCTTCTTGGTCTGGGTGAACAGCATCACATGGTCGGTGAAGGTTCTCATCAACAGAGCTGCCAGGAAGAGAAGAGTGAACTAGCAGCCGCTTCCAAGTACTCCCCTCGCCTACACAGTGGCTGCTGTGCCTGGCACAGGGGAGGCAGGGGAGGTCCGTGCCTTACGGAGCTCCTATTCCAGGACAGAGAAAGAGAAGATGATTCCTGATTCTCGAGGGTGATAAATGCCATGAGAGTGAAGAGAAGACAGGGTAGCTTCACTCAGGGCTGGTCTCTCTGAAGAGGAGATATCAGGCTGAAGGACAAGACAGGCTCATTCACCGGAAGATTTGGGAGAAGATTCCAGGCAAAGGCCTAATAAAACGTAAAAGCTTGGTAGGTTTAAGAAAGCGAAAGCAGGTGGGTATAGCTGGAGCACTGTGAGCTAAGGCACCAAGGTGGGGGCTCCAAGCAGGGAGGGGCATGTCCCAGAGGATTTTACAGGACTTGCTCGGAGTGTGGATTTCAGCCTAGGAGCAAGGGAAGACACCAGAGGGTTTTCAATAGCAACGGAACAGGAGCCAATGCTCACTGGGTTTTGTGGGGTTTTTTTCTTCATTTTGTTTATTATAGTTGGGGGTTTTTTTGTTTGGTTTTTTTGGGGGGTGCCCCACGGCATGTGGAGTTCTTAGGCCAGGGATCAGATCTGAACTACAGTTGCGGCAACACTGGATCCTTAACCCACTGTACCAGCCTGGGAATTGAAACTGCGTCCCAGCGCTCCCAAGACACTGCCAATTTTGTTGCGCCACAGTGAGAACTCTTTTATGATAGCTGATTTACAATGTTCTGTCAATTTCTGCTGTACAGCAAAGTGACCAATGCTTGTGTGTAAATGACCCTTTTAAATGATCTCCAGTGCAGAGAAGGGACTATCAAGGGACAGTGTGGAAACAGATGGCCAGGGAAGAGGCTGCTGTTAACAATCCCGGCAATGCAGTAGTGGCCTGGAAGAAGGGCCAGAAGGGCAGCTGGGGGGAGATGGTTAGTTCAGCAGGACGTGAAGAGGACTGAATGGTAGAAGGGAGGTGAGGCGATGAAAGAGGGAGAAGACCTCGTGCTGAAACTGCTGGAGCAGATGAAGAGCAGGACCACGCACTGGGTTAGGGAGACTGGATGGAGGAGGCTCTGGGGAAAAACCTACGTTGCAGTGTGAAGCTCAGGGGAGCTGAGCACCCTGACCTGCCCAGACCCACCCTGGCCTTTTACCTGCCACAATGGCTTCCCGATCCCCTTCCCGATTTGGCCGGATCCGGATGAACTCCTGCCTCAGGAAGGGGGCCACATCTGTGTTACTGTTCACAAATATCCGGACGGGATTCTTCAAGGAGACGGAAGCCAGATCTTTCACCTGCCAGGCAAAAAGACAGGGAGCTCAGTGGCCTGCCAGGAGGCAGGAAGGGAGGCAAGCGGATGTTCCAGCCTGGGGTCCTCTGCACTGCCCATGGCCCATGGCCCCTCCACTGCCCATGGCCCAGCCCACCTCATCTGTCATTGTGGCTGAGAAGAGCATGGTCTGGCGGTGGTGGGAACACATTCGGATGATCTCCTTCATCTGCTCCTCAAAGTACTCGTCCAGCATCCTGGTGAGTGGGGAGGGAAATGGACTGAGCTCACATCTGTCTCCATGAGGGACAGAAGACATCAGACAGGTGATGTTTTGATACTGCTAGTGGTTATGTTTCAGGCTCATTCATTCACTTATTTTATTGTACTTTATTTTATGTTTCGGGCCGCACCTGCAGCATATGGACGTTCATAGGCTAGGGACTGAATCAGAGCTGCAGCTGCTGGCCTACACCACAGCAACACCTAACCTGAGCTGTATCTGAAACCTACATTGCAACTTGTAGCAATGCCGGATCTTACCCCACTGAGCGAAGCCAGGGATCAAACCTGCATCCTCATGGATACTAGTTGGGTTCTTAACCTGCTGAGCCACACCGGGAACTCGCTACTTGTTTAATTAGTGTTATTTTACCCTTTTACCAAGATTCATCAAGAATTATCACTTGGTCACATCACATTCTTTTTTTTTTTTGCGCTGAATTATTTGCCAGTAAGTTGCGTATATCATGACACCTGACCCCTAAATATTTCAACACACATTCCCTAAGAACAACAACCTCCTGCATTGAACCAATGTCATTATTACACCCCAGACATTCATGTGTCTGAGTAATATCTAAAGTACGGTCCATATGCAGATTTCCCTAACTTCCCCAAAATATCATTTTATAGCTGTCTTTTTGTTTTTTTAGTCCAGGAACCAAAGTTCCTGCATTACACGTAGTCGTCACATCCCTTTCGTCTCCCTTAGTCTAGGAATCCCCTCACCCTTTTTCACACTCTGTATCTATCTAATTATTTCCCAGCGACTGAATTCAACAATCACAGCTGGGAGAACACGGATGGATGCGGCTGTGCACCTCATTCCCACTCCACCCCCAGAGCGAAGGTCAGTCTGTTCTAGCACCTCAGGTGTGAGCTCTATCACTTGGTTCAAGTGGCATCTGCCAGCTCTCTCCATTCTTTCTCTTTGCAGATTAAGAGTCATCTGTGAAATTATTTTGACTCCAATTTTTTCTACCAACTCCATCCTTTAGAGTATGTTTCTCCTCCAGTTCAGGCTCCAGTTGAGGACCACGTATCACATTTAGTTGTCATGTCTCCTTGGTCTCCTTAATCCGAAAGGTCTATAGCCTTTCTTGGACTATTGAGATGTTTTAAAACCTAAAAGAGGTCATGTTCCCTTGACTTAGAACGATCTCCTTTATCTCCTTCAGGCCTCAAGAATGCTTGAGGCAGGCAGGCAATCAGTTACTCAGCACCTACTGTGCACCTGCTAGATCCTAGTCACAGCCCTGGGCCCTGGGATGAGGGAGCAGGCAACACAAAGCCAGCCCCTCTCAAACATGAGATTCTGGGGAGAGGAGGGACACAGCACCGCACAAGCATGCAGTTAATAGTGCAGGGAGGGAGGCAGAGCACCACACGTACATAATAAGGCTGGGTGTGGGGGAGCGGCAGAAACTGTTATAGAGAGTGGCTAGCAAAGTGACAACTGAGCAGAAACCTGAGGATGTAAAGGAGGTCATTCCAAGCCGAGGAAATGAGGAGTGTGGAAGAAAAGCCCCACAATGGGTGTGTGTGGACAGGATTTACCACTGGATGTTCCAGGGGCAGGGGATGGGGATGGGGTTGGGGTGCGGAGTGGAAGTAGGAGACAAGAATGACACTGAGAACATGGCCTGAACATTTGGAAGGATGGAGTTGGCCTTCACTGGGATGGGAAGGGGGAAGGGCATAGAGGATCAGAAGCTTGGTTAAGGACCTGGTTAGTTTGGAGATGCTTTAATTTGAGAGGCTCCTTCCCCTGCCACCTCCACACGAGTCCAGTTCATTAAGAGTTCATCCTGTTGGGGGTTCCCATTGTGGCTCACTGGGTTAGGAACCTGACTAGTATCCATAAGGTGCGGGTTTGATCCCTGGCCTCGTTCAGTGAGTTTAGGATCTGGCATTGCCATGAGCTATGGTGTAGGTCATAGATGTGGCTTGCATCACGAGTTGCTATGGCTGTGGTGTAGGCTGGCAGCTGCAGCTCCAATTTGACTCCCAGCCTGGAAACTTCCCCATGCCATAGGTGTGGCCCTAAAAAGACAAAGAAAAAGAGTTCATCCTGTTTGGGATGCAAATGAGACAAAGGAAGGAAGAGAGGGATGGAGGCAGGAGAAGGTGGTGGGGGGAGAAAAGAGGGAGCCCCCATCACAGTAATGAAGGCTGCTTGCTGAATCCTCACTATACACAGTCCTTTACTGGATTACTACTTGAACCCCCCCGGCCCCATGAGGTGGGTACTTACCCCCACTTACAAACAAAAAAAGATTTGCTTTGAAAATCTAAATAGGAGTTCCCGTCGTGGCACAGTGGTTAACGAATCCGACTAGGAACCATGAGGTTGCGGGTTCGGTCCCTGCCCTTGCTCAGTGGGTTAACGATCCGGCGTTGCCGTGAGCTGTGGTGTAGGTCGCAGACGCGGCGTGGATCCTACGTTGCTGTGGCTCTGGCGTAGGCTGGCGGATACAGCTCCGATTCAACCCCTAGCCTGGGAACCTCCATATGCCGCGGGAGCGGCCCAAGAAATAGCAACAACAACAACAACAACAACAAAAAGAAAATCTAAATAACATTTTCCAATCTCAGGAAGTGGCAGAGCCAGAATTTGACTTGCCTTCCCTCTTAACCATCCTGTTACAGAGAGAGAGAGAAAGAGCAGGATAATCTGGGCTAAAAGGCCCACACACAAACTGATGGGAGCCATGTAGGAGAGTGCAGGTCCCATCGTCCCATCCAGGGGTGTGGCCCTTGGGACCCCACCATTTCAGGTGTACCTGTCAGCCTCATCCAGGATGAGCACCTCGATGCTGCTCAGGTGGAAGGAAGGGCAGTTGTGGAGGTGATCAATGAGCCGGCCCGGGGTGGCGATGAGGATGTCAGGTGCTGCCCGAAGGGCTGCTTCCTGAGACTTTACGTCCAGGCCGCCTGCAAAGAGCCCACCAAGTGGTCACTCACCAGTACTGACTGAGCCCTGCCACCTTCCAGGTCTCATGGCAGATGCAGAAGAGACAGCAGAGAACAAAACCGACAAAGGGGGAGTTCCCGTCGTGGCGCAGTGGTTAACGAATCCGACTAGGAACCATGAGGTTGCGGGTTCGGTCCCTGCCCTTGCTCAGTGGGTTAACGATCCGGCGTTGCCGTGAGCTGTGGTGTAGGTTGCAGACGCGGCTCGGATCCCACGTTGCTGTGGCTCTGGCGTAGGCCGGTGGCTACAGCTCCGATTCAACCCCTAGCCTGGGAACCTCCACATGCCGCGGGAGCGGCCCAAGAAATAGCAACAACAACAACAAAAAAGACAAAAGACAAAAAAAAAAAAACCGACAAAGGCCCCACTTGATCGAATTTTACAATAGACTGGGAGAAACATTATTTAATTATAGTTGTGATAAGTACAAAAATCAAACCAGATGATGACACAAAGGCACTTCAGGATAGAATGATTCAATCATCCGAGGATTGAGAGAAGCAGCTTCTAAACTGATATCTTTCCAAAAAAAAAAAAAAAGGAGTTCCCATCATGGCGCAGTGGTTAACGAATCTGACTAGGAACCATTAGGTTGCGGGTTCGGTCCCTGCCCCTGCTCAGTGGGTTGACGATCCAGCGTTGCTGTGAGCTGTGGTGTAGGCCACAGACGTGGCTCAGATCCCGCATTGCTGTGGCTCTGGCGTAAGCCAGAGGCTACAGCTCCAATTGGACCCCTAGCCTGGGAACCTCCATATGCCGCGGGAGCAGAGCGCCCAAGAAATAGCAAAAAGACAAAAATAAATAAATAAATAAATAAATAAAAATAATAAAAACGGACATCTTTCTATATCACCTATGACTTCCCACCACATAAGGAGGGTAAAACAAAGGTTAGATAACACTATCATATAACATCATCAAAAAAACTCTGCCCCGGGAGTTCCTGTTGTGGCTCAGGGGTAAACGAATCCAACTAGGAACCATAAGGTTGTGGGTTTGATCCCTGGCCTTGCTCAATGGGTTGAGGATCCCGAGTTGCTATAAGCTGTGGTGTAGGTCGCAGACACAGCTCGGATCTGGCATTGCTGTGGCTGTGGTGAAGGCTGGCGGCTACAGCTCCAATTAGACCCCTAGCCTGGGAACCTCCATATGCCTCAGGAGCAGCCCTAGAAAAGGCAAAAAGACAAACAAACAAACAAAAAAAAAAAAACTCTGCCCCAAATAATATTTAATTCATTATTCATGTAAGACAAAAATTAAATCCTAAATTTGTTCAGTACCAAGAAAATTTTTTTTCATAATTTCAAAGTTTCATTTTGCCAGGCTTGTTAAGACTCAATCGAGCCCCACCTCCCCCCACCTCACTATCTACTATGAAAAAAGGTCATCTGGTTTTTAAGTGGATTCAGTCACATGAAGACTTTCCTAGTACCAGTCACCTTGGATGTGGGGTACATCCATCTGCACATGTCACTGTCTCTCAGGGGCAGCCAGCCCTTGGCCAGACACTCACCGACAGCCAAGCAGGTGGTAATGCTGCAGAACTGTGCCAGCTGCTTGGTGACAGAATGCACCTGGATGCCCAGTTCTCGGGTGGGAACCAGCACCAGAACACGGGTCACTGGGGCCTGCCGAGGTTTGTAGATGAGACGCTCCAAGACGGGCAGGGCAAAAGCTGCAGTTTTACCTGGAGGGAAAGGCAGTAGGAAAGCAATGAGAAGAGCTTCAGTCCCTGCCAGGTCTAGGTTTTTACCTGCACACAGAAAACTTACATATCTGCTCAAAGAAAGAAATGAAGCAATTTTTTCATAAAACTGTTTTTCTAGTTTTAAATCACATGATCAATGTAAAAATCTGGGAAATATCAAAAAAATTAAGAGAATAATAAAAAATCACCCACAGTGTAGCCAACCAGAAATAAGCATTACCAGTCTTTTTTTTTTAACGGACAGAAATATAAAAATGTAGGTTTTGGAGTTCCCGTCGTGGCGCAGTGGTTAACGAATCTGACTAGGAACCATGAGGTTACGGGTTTGGTCCCTGCCCTTGCTCAGTGGGTTAAGGATCCAGTGTTGCCGTGAGCTGTGGTGTAGGTTGCAGACGCAGCTCGGATCCCGCATTGCTGTGGCTCTGGTGTAGGCCGGTGGCTATGGCTCCGATTCGACCCCTAGCCTGGGAACCCCCATATGCAGCAGGGGCGGCCCAAGAAATAGCAAAAAGACACACACACACACACACACACACACACACACACACACACACACAAATGTAGGTTTTAACGAAGCAACAGCATATTGTTTAATAACTTCCACTTGGGGGAAAAAAAAAAAAAGGAGTTCCCTGGTGGCCTAGCAGTTAAGGATCCAATGTTGTCACTGCTTTGGCTTGGGTCACTGTGTGGTGGGTTCAATCCCTGGCCCAGGAACTTTCACATGCCTTGGGCATGGCGAAAAAAAAATAAAAAAACCTTTAACATATTTTCCTATTTCTTTAAGCATTCTTTACTTTTTAAAAATGGTTATATAGTGTTCTATTACATTACGATTTCTTTTATATTCTATTATACAACTATATGATTTCTTCACTCCTATGACAGGGGCCTATCATGGAAGTGACAGGTCATAGTCACCAAAACACCCTAAAAGGATTAAAGATGACCTTAACCAAACCCACTGAAACCTGTAACCTGTGACTACCATATTTTTAAAAAGTAAAGTGTATTTAAAAGAAATAGAAAAATATACATTGAGGTTTTTTGGGTTTTTTTTTTTTTTTTGGTCTTTTTGCCTTTTCTAGGGCCACTCCTATGGCATATGGAGATTCCCAGGCTAGGGGTCTAATCATAGCTGTAGCCACAGCAAAGCGGGATCCGAGCTGAGTCTTTCACCTACACCACAGCTCACAGCAACACCGGATCCTTAACCCACCGAGCAAGGCCAGAGATCGAACCCACAACCTCATGGTTCCTAGTCATATTCGTTAACCACTGAGCCACGACGGGAACTCCAACATTAAGATTTTTTTAAAAAGGAAGTTAACTACATAGAATATATAGTGTTACTACATTAAAATTTATATTTGCAGATTTAGCAACCTGGCCTTTTGGTAAGTCAACCTAGAGCCCCTTCCCAGTGGAACTTCTCCCGCCTCCTCCTCTCCATCCTCCCATCCCCAAGTCCCTATCTTTTTTACCTGTCCCAGTGGCTGCACAGGCACAAATGTCCTTTCCCAACAGACCCACAGGTATGCAAGCCTTTTGGATCGGGGTGGGCTGCTTGAAGCCCATGACTGTGATGGCCTGAAGAGGAAAGACGGGGTCAGACAGGTGGGAGGGGGGCTCTCAGCAGGAAACAAGCCGGCGGATTTCCAAACAGGCTTCAATCCCTCCCAGTCATTCAATCCTCCTTACTGTGTGTGAGATACTATACAAGGCCCTGAGGATACAGTGGTAAACAGAAGAAACAACCTTGCCCTTAGGAAGCTTAGGATCTGGTAGAAAAAAGGTGCCCCAAATAAACACCTATCATATGAAGATGCTACGGAGAAAACGAAAGCAGCCAGAAGGGCTGGGGAAGGGGTGAGAGAGGATGAGTACAAGTTATAACAGGTTGTCAGGGAAGATCTCATTGAGCAGAGGATGTTGACTAGAACCCAGAAAGAGCTAAAGAGCACCCCAAGAAGATTTCTACAACAATCTTTCAAGCAGGGGGAATAGTAGGTGCAAAGGCCCTGAGGAAGAAGATGATTAAGATGCCTGATCTGTTCGAGGGCCAGTGAAAAAGCCAGGGTAACCAGAGCAGAATGAGCATTAGACACATCATCAGAGGGGGCAAGGCCATATAGGCCAAGATGGCACTCTTTGTATAACGGGGTTCTCTGGCAGCTGTGCTGACAACAGAGTTGAAGGAGACAATGAACCCAGTTTAGAGCAGAGAGCCCAGTTATGGGGTGGCTGCAAGAATCCCGTGGTTGATAAAAGAAGCCACTACCTTCAGAAGAGGGCGGGAAAGGTTCATGTCCTGGAATGAGAGGTTTTCATCATACTGAGATGCATCTTCGAAAAATCCTCCTGCTTCCTACACCAGAAAATCAAGAGTTAGAGTATTCAGCAAAAAGGGCCCAAGAAAACTAAATGACCTTACAATCCTTTCAAGTTGTAAAAACAAGCTCCCACTGTTGTCCAAGCCCACGCTCACCTGTCCTTTCTTCTTCTTCTTTCGCTCCTTTACTCTGAGTGTATCTACAGAGAAAAAGAGCACTGATAATCAGGGCTGCTACTTGTTGAGCACACACAGTCTGCAAGACTCGGTCCTAAGCCTGAGATGTGGATGGACACCTTGCTGAATCCGTGCAACAACCTGCAGAAGCTACCGTCATAGCATCGCCTCACAGGAGAGGACGTTCTGCGGCCGTGCAGGTAAGTCACTCACCCAGGGTCAGACAGGAAGCAAGCTTGGCAAGTTCCAGAGACCAGGCTCTGAGTCACTGCGCTATATAATGATGCTTAGAACTCATTTCTGAAAGAAATATTTATGGAGTACACACTATGTGGCTGAACCCATCTGAGGATGGATATGGGGGACCTATCATCCCAAATAAGTTTGAGTCATAGAGGTGCTGGTGGCTATGTGGGGCTGCTGAGGAGAAAAAGAACACATTTTGCCTGCAAAGTACAATAACCTTAACAAAATCCTTAGGAAAAAAGAGAAACTAAAAGAAAGGAGTTCAACTTGGAGACCTTCAATTTAACTGTGTAGAAGAGCATAGGATAATATATAAAGTAAAGGCAGCACTCCAATTCTCTGTCCCCCTTTCTGGCAGTTTCACCTGCCTGCTTTGGTGAGGATGTTCTCATCTGCTGATGAGTAGTCAGTCTCTGATTCTTCACCCTCTGAGCCTTCCTCATCTTTCCCTTCAAGGTCCTCCTGCTCTTCTGGTTCAGAGCCCTCTTTCACTTCTTTCTCATCTGAGTTCCCAGACTTGGCTTCTTTATCCTAGGGGGAAAAAAAAAGCAAAAAACCTGTAATAAAGCAAGGCAACTACAAACATCAGGAAATCCAGCACCTCCAAAGAGCAATATCATGCTCTCCAGCCTAGGAGAAGGCTATGTGGATTCTTAGTGAATATTAACCACAGACACACAGAAACCCTGCTGTACCAGGCACACTCCAACCCAGGCTCAAAGAGAAATGGCAGGGTTGCACTGAAAGTAAAGCTCAGGCTCTACAGAGAGAAGTAACTGCTTTCCTCACTTACCTCTGTTTTCCTTTTCTTTCGAACCTTCTCAATCTTCTCATCTAAAGTTGTGGCTGCCCTCTGCAGAGAAAAATAGGGATGAAAAAGAAACATACATATGGGAAGGAGACAGAGTAAGGCTGCTCTGAAGGTAGGGTCTCATGTTACTACAGAAAAACCTAGAGTTCCAGAGATCCCATTGTGGTCAGTGAGTTGGGAACCCAACTAGTATCCATGAGGATGTGGATTAGACTCCCTGGCCTCACTCAGTAGGTTAAGGATCTGGTGTTGCCGTGAACTGTGGGAGGTCGCAGATGCGGCTTGTACCCCAAGTTGCTGGGGCTGTGGCCTAGCCCGGCAGCTGCAGCTCTGATTGGATCTCTAGCCTGGGAACTTCCATATGCTGCAGATGCAGCCCTAAAAAGACAAAAATAATAATTAAATAAATAAATGACCTGTTTGTGAAAAAAAATTTAAATTACCTGGAATGAATAAGAAAATCCACATTTTAGAAGGTGTTTATCATTCAGAATGATACAATTACCAAGAGACCTCACATGCTACTTGGAAAAACTCTTCTCCTTACTAATCAGACATAATTTAGCCCATCAAATAAAATGGTGAAGAAGTTCCCTGGTGGTCTAATGCTTAGGACTTTCACCTCTGTTGCCTGGGTTCAATCCTGAGTCTAGGAACTGAGAGCCCACATCAAGCCACTGCACACACCAGATCATTAACCCATGTACCACAGTGGGAACTCAAGTCTCACCTTCTTCTGTGGCTTAAAAAAAAAAAAAAAAAGATGAAATCCAAGCAAATTCAGGTAATGCTGGGTTTTGCTACAACTTTAGAAAGGGTAAGTAATGGCCGGCCCCCTTTGTGAATGCTGAAAAAACCCTAAACTGCAAGGGCACTTACCACAGCTTGACTGTGTAATTATTTATACTTATACTTAACTGTGTAACTATTTGTCTAGTTATTTTCTAGACTATTTCTACTGCTAGAATATAAGCTTTATAAGACTAGGTCTTTAATTACATGGGGTCTATATGAAAAGAAAAAAAAATCCTTTGAAGATGACCTTGAAAAGGCAATGCTATTTTATTTCACTCAGAGTCTGGATTAAACTGCTCTGAGCAGGCTATGGTTCGCTTGGAAGCTCATGAAATGGAAAATAATGTTCATACATCTTCTAGCTTGATAACCAAATTCAAGAAAAAGCACAGGATCTTGGCAAACAAGCAGATGACAGTGACATCTGTGGCAGCTCCGACTGTGCCGTGTGGGAACCAGGGACCCTAAAAAGTAAGGCCACATGAGGTCAACTGACAAGTGACAGAGAACAATGCTATCTGTGGGGCAGAGTCTAACTTTCAAAAACAACACCACCAAGGCTGCCTACTAGATTGTTCTTTGTCACAATAAAAATGACTTTTTTCTAATACTTAAAACGAGGCGTGAACACCTAGAAAAGAGGCCACTTTAATACAGCTATGTCCATTTTTTAGGTCGAGCAATTTATTTATTTTTGTCTTTTTGTTTCTTAGGGCCTCACCCATGGCATATGGAGGTTCACAGGCTGGGGGTCTAATCAGAGCTGTAGCTGCTGGCCTATGCCAGAGCCACAGCAATGCCAGATCCAAGCCGCATCTGCGACCTACACCACAGCTCACAGCAATGCCGGGTCGTCAACCCACTGAGAAAGGCCAGGGATTGAACCCGCAACCTCATGGTTCCTAGTCGGATTTGTATCCACTGCGCCACGATGGGAACTCCTAAGTCAAGCGATTTATGAGTCATATTTGATATTCTTAAACCAATGGACTCTGAAACCCACCGTCCAACCTTAACAGCCCATGGCCTAGAACTGCCTGTCACTTCTTGTTTTTCTTTTTATGGCTTCACCCTCAACATATGGAAATTCCCAGGCCAGGGACTGAATCCAAGCTACAGCTATGGCAGCGACCTATGTATGCCTCACGTGCAGCAAGGCCAGATCCATTAACCCACTGCACCAGGCAGGGATCACCAGCACCACCAGAGACAAGCCAGATCATTAACCCATGCACCACAGTGGGAACTCAAGTCTCACCTTCTTCTTGAGCTGGCTCATGACATCAGCCATGGCCCAGCTGCCATCATACATCCCCTCCTTCTCAGTGAAAACAAAGTCGGGGTTGAAATCAGCACTGCGATTCTTCTGCAAGGCTTTCTGCTTTCTACCCAGCACAATGGGCCCCTGGGAAGAGGGAAAAGCAGGATGACTATGGGACCAAGAACAAAGAACACTAGAAAAAGAAAAGGCGGGTACCCAATAAGGGAACAGAAATATACAAGGCAGAAACTGACAGATGACAAGAAACAGATGAAGCTGTTCATGGGAGATTTTAACACAGCTCAGCAACGGATAGATCAAGCAGACAAAAAATGAATAAGTACGTAGCAAATTTGGACAGCACAATTAATAAGCTTCATTCCAATGACATACAGTGTCTGGATTATTAGTTCAGTGAATGGCTACTGAGTTCAACAAGGCACACGGAATGGCAAGGGCACAAGCGCAGAGGTGAGGAAGAGCTAGCAGCAAGCAAACAGGAAGATCTGGGGATTCAGGTGAGACCAAGGGACACCTGCCGGCTTGGCAGGAGATGCTGAGGACTCGGGGGCAGTGACTTGAGGCATCACAGGGAAGGGAAGCAGTCAAGGACACCGAATGCACGCCACCGCCCTCCCACCTCGATCGGCTCATACCTCCTCCTCCTCGTCTTCGGAGTCCGTCTCTGGCTCCACTGGCACCTCGTCATCTTCGCCTATCGTCCCGATTAAACCCAGCTCCGCAAGCATGTTGCCGCAACAGCCACTTCCGGAAACCGGCCCGGCGCGTTGTCTGGCTCTCAAATTTCCGCGACTTCCGCATCGTCACCGCGCGTGTCCTTACGTCACTTCCGTTTGGAGGCCGTCCCTGCAGCGCATGCTTTCCTGTAGGCTTCCAGTGCGCCTGCGGCCACCTGCGGCGTGGTTTCGTGTGACGAAATCAAGGGGCGGGGTTGTTTTTATACAAATTCCATTATTTTGGCGCTCCCAAAACGCTGGGACGGTTGGAAGAGTGCAGGTGGTGCGGAGAAGAAAGTTTAAAGAGGTGCGTGGATAAGCTCCATATATTTATGCCCATAAAATTGTGGAAGAAAATACAATAAATATTTGGTAGAGGTTGTCTCTGAGTGGTAATTATGTTATTTTTATTTTTGTCTTAGATTTTTCCACAATGAACATTTATTTTCATAAGAACAAAAAAAGACAAAAGTAAAAATAATACTTATATAACATTTACTCTGCGCCAGGTGTTGCAAAATGCTTTTGTTGTTGGCTGCAGCGTGCAGCGGCTTGATGTGGGATCTCAGTTCGCAGACCACTAGCAGTGAAGCTCTGAGTCCTGACTGCTGTACCACCAGGGAACTCCCGATATATTAACTGATTTAATTCTCACGCAATCCTAGCAGAAAGTATCAGTACTCTCATCATTTTATAGATGAAGAAAGTGAGGCACAGAAAGGTTCCCAAGGTCCCAGAGCCAGTTAATTACAGAGCCAAGATGATAACTGAGACCATGGCTCCAGAGTCCTTAGGAAAGTAGGTCTCACAGCTTATCAGGAACTTTTCCTCTCTTTTCTCCTTGTGGAAAAACTTACAGATTCTTAAAGTTTCCTAAACACCACCTCCTACATGAAGTCTTCCTGGTCTACCCATCTTCCTTCATAGCTGTTAGCTCCTTCCATGTCAGTACTTCCTTTTTGCAACTGAGTTGCAGTTTGTGCCACACAAGTAGGTTAAGTTGATTTTGTGTGTGTGTGTGCCATTTTAACTATTTTTAAGCATGCAGTTCATTGTCATTAACTACATTCACAATGTTGCACAACCATCACTGCTGTATGTTTCCAAAACTTTTTCATGAGTGCAAGCAGAAACCCTGTAACTATTAAGCAATAACTCCCCATTCTTCTTTCTCCCCATTCCTTGGTAACCCCTAACTTACTTTCCGTCTCTATGGATTTGCCTGTTCTAGATATTTCATGTCAGCTGAATTTTACAGTATATGTCCTTTTGTGTCTGGCTTATACGTAGCATAGTGTTTTCAAAGTTCATCCATGTTGTATGTGTCAGAAATTCATTATGGCTGATTAATGTTCTCTTGCATGGATATTTTGTTTATCCATTCATCCATCAATAAACACTTGGGGAGTTCCCGTTGCAGCTCAGTGATAATGAACCCAACTAGTATCCACGAGGATCAGGGTTCAATCCCTGGCCCCGCTCAGTGGGTTAAGGATCTGGTGTTGCTGAGAGTTTCAGTATAGGTTGAAGACATGGCTCAGAGCCTGAGACATGGGTCAGATGCTGTGGCTGTGACCTGCATCTGCAGCTCCAATTCAACCCTTAGCCTGGGAACTTCCATATACTGCAGGTGCAGCCCTAAAAAGGAAAAAAAGGCCAACAAGAAAAACCACTTGGGTTGTTTCTACCTTTTGGCTAATGTAGATAATGCTGTAAAGAACACTGGCATTTAGTGATCTATTTTGAGTTCCTCTTTTTTGTTTGTTTGTTTTTGTTTTTTGTCTTTTTGCCTTTTCTATAGGGCTGTTCCCGAGGCATATGGAGGTTCCCAGGCTAGGGGTCTAATCAGAGCTGTAGCCACCGGCCTCTGCCACAGCCACAGCAACGCCAGATCCGAGCTGCGTCTGTGACCTACACCACAGCTCACGGCAATGCTGGATCGTTAACCCACTGAGTGAGGCCAGGGATCAAACCCTCAACCTCATGGTTCCTAATCGGATTCATTAGCCACTGTGCCACAATGGGAACTCCGAGTTCCTCTTTTTTTTGGCCATGCCCTTGGCATGCGGAAGTTCCTAGGCCAAGGATTGAACCTGAGCCACAGCAGCAGCCTGAGCCACAGCAGCAGCCTAAGCCACAGCAGCGACTCAGGCCACAGCAGTGACAACACTGGATCCTTAACCTACTATGCCACGAGGGAACTCCTATTTGAGTCCCTTTTTTCAGTACTTTTGGGTGTATAGCTCAGAGTGAAGTTGCTGTATTATATGATAATTCTATGTTTAGCTTTTTGAGGAACCACCAAAATATTTTCCACAGTGCCCATACCATTTTACATTCCTAACAGTAATGTGTGAGTGTTCCAGTTACTCCACATTCTTGCCAATGCTTTTGTCTGTGTGTTTGGGTTTTGTTGTTGTTGTTGTTTTGTCTTTTTTGACAATTCTTGGGCCGCTCCTGCAGCATATGGAGTTTCCCAGTCTAGGGGTCCAATCGGAGCTGTAGCTGCTGGCCTTCACCAGAGCCACAGCAACACGGGATCCGAGCTGCGTCTGCAACCTACACCACAGCTCACGGCAACACCGGATCCTTAACCCACTGAGCAAGGCCAGGGATCAAACCTGAAACCTTGTGGTTCCTAGGAGTTCCCACTGTGGCACAGTGGAAACAAATCCAACTAGGAGCCATGAGGTTGTGACTTTGATCCTTGGCCTTGCTCATCAGGTTAAGGATCCGGCGTTGTGTGAGCTGTGGTGTAGGTCGCAGATGCGGCTCGGATCTGGTTTTGCTGTGACTGTGGAATAGGCTGGCAGCTGTAGCTCCGATTGGACTCCTAGCCTGGGAACCTCCATGTGCCACAGGTGCAGCCCTAAAAAGCAAAAAAAAAAAAAAATTTAATACAGTTACAGGGGCCTCATCAGACCCCTGAACACCATTCAGTCATCTCAAGTGAAATCCTTTGTTCCAGACAGTGAAAAGCAGAGGCCCCATCTGATTGACCTTCTGTCCATTTCTCTTTACCCTCTGCCATCACCACCTGTTTCCTCCCAACTGGATGTCTGCAACAGTCTTTGCTAGTCTCCCTAATTCTACTCTTGGCTCCCTTCAATCCGTTCTTCACGCAACAGTCCTTTTAAAAACCCCAGCCATACTGCCTTGATGCCCTCCTGGAACATTACAGTGTACTTAGAACAAAATCTTGATTTCTTCCTGCAGGGAACATGATCTAGCCTCTGCCTACTCCTTTCCCCTTTGTTCACTACACTGCAGCTACATGGACTTTCTTATTTATACAAGGCAATGTCTTAAGACTTTCGTGCTGGAGTTCCCAGCATAGCACAGCAGTAATGAACCTGACTAGTATCCATGAGGACGTTGCTTTGATCCCTGGCCTCACTCAGTGGGTTGAGGATCAGGTGTTGCTACGAACTGTGCTGTAGGTCACAGATGGGACTCGGATCTGGCGTTCCTGTGGGTGTGGCCTAGGCCGGCAGCTGCAGTTCTGATTGGACCCCTAGCTTGGGAACTTCCACATGCCGCAAATGTGGCCCTAAAATTAAAAAAAAAAAAAAAAAAAAAAGGGAGTTCCCGTCGTGGCGCAGTGGTTAACAAATCCGACTAGGAACCATGAGGTTGCGGGTTCGGTCCCTGCCCTTGCTCAGTGGGTTAACGATCCAGCATTGCCGAGAGCTGTGGTGTAGGTTGCAGACGCGGCCCGGATCCCGCATTGCTGTGGCTCTGGTGGAGGCTGGTGGCTACAGCTCCGACTCGACCCCTAGCCTGGGAACCTCCATGTGCCTCAGGAGCGGCCCAAGAAATAGGAAAAAGACAAAAAAAAAAAAAAAAGACCTTGGTGCTGACTGTTGCTGCAGTCTAAATGCAGCCCTCCTCTCAGTCCTCGACTGGCTCTTTCCCATCCTCAGGTTTCAGTTCAATTCTTTTAATTTTTTATCAGTTTGTTTCTTTTATTTATTTTTTGCTTTTTGGAGGGGCACCTGCAGCATATGGAAGTTTCCAGGCAAGGAGTCCATTCGGAGCTGCAGCTGCTGGCTTACACCACAACAGCAGCAATGCCAGATCCTTAACCACTGAGAGAGGCCAGGGATCGCACCCAATCCTCATAGATATCAGTTGGGTTCGTAACCCGCTGAGCCGCAACGAGAACTCTCAGTTTTCGATTCAAATGACATCTCTTTGGGAGTTCTCTTATGGTGCAGTGGGTTAGTTAAGGATCCAGGGTTGTCAGTGCTGCCACTCAGATCACTGATGTGGCTTGGATTCGATCCCTGGCCCAAGAACTTCCACATGCCCTGAGCACAGCCAAAACAAAGAAATGCACTTCTTCAGTGAGTCCTTTCACCACCCTCTAAACCAGTAGCACTGATCCTACAGTCACTCTCTATGTCATCCCTCTTTTATTTTCCTTGTAGCACTTAGCACTCTTTGAGATAGTTTTCTTTACTTGGTGAACTTGTTCAGAGACTGTTTTACTAGATATGAGCTCCAGAAGTGTACACGCCCTGTCTATCCTGTTTGCTGCTCTGTGCAAACAGTAGTGCTTAGTACACAGTAGGCCTTCAGCAATTACTAGATAAATGAGTGAATGAATGCCCGTATGCATTTTTTTTCTTTTTTCTTTCTTTTTTTTTTTTTTTTTTTTTTTTGCTATTTCTTGGGCCGCTCCCTCGGCATATAGAGGTTCCCAGGCTAGGGGTCGAATCGGAGCTGTAGCCGCCGGCCTACGCCAAAGCCACAGCAACACGGGATCCGAGCCGCATCTGCAACCTACACCACAGCTCACGGCAACGCCGGATCGTTAACCCACTGAGCAAGGGCAGGGACCGAACCCATAACCTCATGGTTCCTAGTCGGATTCGTTAACCACTGCGCCACGACGGGAACTCCCCCGTATGCATTTTTGAATCATTTTTGGATGTCTGTCAAGTCTGTATGTTAATGTGTGCTCAACTCAAATAGGCCTTATGTCAACTCTGGCTCCCTCCACTCTTCCCTGAGCTCTGGAGGGCAGGAACCATGTCCAATCCATCACTGCACCTTGGAGCAGTTCTGCAAGTGCACTGCCTACAGTGAAGGGCCAGAATTTTAAATTTCCAGTCCACTGCAGACTGGTACTTTTGAAAAATACAATAACAATGGTAGGGCAATGTCAGCTTGCTAGAAAACTTTCTGAAAGCTTATTCTCGATTTCTGTGCTTATAGTGTCCTGAGCAGGTGATGAACAGTTTACAGTTTGAGTCACACTGCCTTAGAGGTCCGCACAATACATGGTAGGTAGATGTCAGTGTTTAGAGCACTGACTTTTTCTTTCTTCCTCCCTCTCTTTCTTTTCTTCCTTCCCTTCCTTCCTTTCTTCTTTCACCACCCCACAACACATGGAGTTCCCAAGCCAGGGATCAGATCTGAGCTGCAGTTGCAACCCAGGCCACAGCTTCGGCAATGCAGGCTCCTTTAACCCACTGTGCCAGGGTGAGGATCAAACCTGCATTCCAGGGCTACAGAGATGCTGCCCATCCTGTTGCACCATAGCAGGAACTCCTGCCTTGACCTTTTAGAAAACCAAGACATCATCTACATGGGATTAAAGACAAAGAAGGAGGGGAACAGGGGAACAGACTTCGTTTATTGCAAAACATCTAGTAAATGCCAACTGTTAGATTGATGCTGTCCACTGGAAATTTTTTTTTTTAAGGCCGCACCTTTGGCATATGAAGTTCCCAGGCTAGGGGCCCAATCGGAGCTGTAGCTTCCGGCCTTTGCCACAGCCATAGCAACTTGGGGTCTGAGCCACACTGCAACTTACACCACAGCTCACGGCAACGCCAGATCCTTAATTCATGGAGCAAGGCCGGGGATCGAACCCACATCCTCATGGATACTAGTCTGGTTCATTACTGCTGAGCCACAACAGAACTCCTGCAACTTTTTGTGGCAATGTAGATGTTTTATAACTGTGCTATCCAATATGATGGTCACTAGCCACATGTGTCTGTTGAACACTTGTAATGTGGCAAGTCAAGGAATCAAATTTTCTGTTTTTATTTTAGTTAATTTAAATAGCCACATATAACTATTAGCAAACACTTTGTTTTTCTGTATGTACCTGCTGCATGTGAAAGTTCCCAGACCAGGGATCGAACCCACGTCACAGTTGCAACCTTTGCCACAGCTATGGCAATGCCAGACCCTTAACCCACAAGGGAACTTCCTAATGCAAATACTTTTGATAGTGTAGTTATAACAAGTTATATCTTTGAAAACAAAATGCCTCCATCTTTAGCACTTGATATCCAATCAATTTCCAAGATGTGTCCGCTCTTCTGCCTAAATGTTGGTCCAGTCAGACCTTTCTCCATCCCCCAACTCAGTGGATAGTAATCCTGCTCAGAGTCATGCATCCTTGATTTCTCCTTTTCCCTAAATACTCCCTCTCCCTAAATACTCCCTCTGCAACCTCCAATTTATCACCATGTCCTCTCAATATTATCTCTTAAGCACCTTACTGTCCCCTCTAATTCTCCTCTACCACCACCATTACCTCTCACCTAGACAGTAGCCCCAAAACCAGCTTCCTTGCATCGGGTCTTGGTCACCATTCCCAGCCCCTAGTGCTCTTCTGAAAACCCTTGAGTGGCTCCCCATTATTTATTAGGATAAAGACAAACCTCCTCTTCCTGAGCCTACAACCCCCTCCATAGTCCTTGGTCTGGCCCTATTCCTACTGCTGCCTAGGTCAAACCCTTCCTTCCTTCCTTCCTTCCTTCTCACTCTCTTTCTTGCTTTCTTTCTTCTTTCTTTCTTTTTTTTTTTTCATTTTTTCATAGAAGGCTGTCTTGATCAATGTAGTTCTTCTTTGAGCATCAGGCATATCAGGCATAGTTTCTTTCTTTCTTTTTTTTTAGTTTTTAGGGCCGTACCCGTGGCATATGGAGGTTCCCAGGCTAGGGGTCAAATCGGAGCTACAGCTGCTGGCCTACATCTCAGCCACAGCAAAGGCAGAACAGAACCGCATCTGCAACCTACACCACAACTCACAGCAACGCTGGATCCTTAACCCACTGAGCAAAGCCAGGGATCAAACCTGCAACCTCATGGTTATTAGTTGGATCCGTTTCTGCTGCACCATGATGGGAACTCCAGGCACAGTTTCAACTTTACTTTCATTTGTATTGAGTTGATTAATGGTCTTCCACACTCCCCCAACTAGATTACCAGCTCTGTGAGGACCAAGAATGGGCTGGTTTTGCTCAACATTTTATTCCCCTGCCTCACACCTGGTGATGATGTTCAATAAATATTTGTTATCACAGCAGTTTAGGGAGTTCCCTGGTGGCTCAGCAAGTTAAGCCAGCATTGTCACTGCTGTGGCTCTGGTTACTGCTGTGGTGAAGCTTTGATCCCTGGTCCAGAAAGCTCTGCATGCCAAGGGCGTGGCCAAAAAAAAAAAAAAAAAAAAAGACAGTTTACCACAGTGGTTGAGCTCACAGCTTCTAGAACTAACTCTCTAGGTTCAAATCTTGGCTCCACCTCTTGCTACTTGTGACTTTAAATTGTGACTTTGGCAGCTTAACTTCTCTGTGTGTCCGTTTTCTCACCTGTAAAATGTCAGTAGAATAACACCAACCTGGAGTTCCCTTGTGGTACAGCAAGTTAAGGATCCGACATTGTCACTGCTGCAGCTTGGGTCACTGCTGTGGCGCAGGTTCAATCCCTGGCCCAGGAACTTCTGCATGCCATGGGCAACCCCTCCCCCCCCAAAAAAAAATAACACGGACCTTAGAGTTGTTAGATGGCATTATTTAAAACAGCACTTGGTATACAGTAAGTACTTTATAATGTCAGTTATTAATGAACTAGGTATTGTTATTTCATAAATGGACATTTGTATATACTTTGCTATTGGTCTTCCTGTTAGGATCCTCCAGTAGGGGGCGCCTGGGGGAGGCTGGAGGGCTGGATGAGGTCAAAGGGACTTGTTCCTGGTTTGCTTCAACACCCCTTCTCCCTGGAAGTGGCCATTCATTCCAGTTTGCAGTTGATTCAAGTTTGCAGGTTTTTTGGTTTGTCTTGTCTTTTTTTTAGGGCCACACCTGCAGCACATGGATGTTCCCAGGCTAGGGGTGAAACCAGAGCTGCAGCTGCCAGCCTACACCACAGCCACAGCAATGCCCGATCCGAGCCTCATCTGTGACCTCCACCACACCTCGAGGCAATGCTGGATCCTTAACTTACTGAGCAAGGCCAGGAATCGAACCTGCATCCTCATGGATACTAGTCAGCTCTTAACACACTGAGCCTTGACGGGAACTCCCTTGAGTTCTCTTTTAAATAAAAGAGCAAGGAGAGTGGTTTCCCAGAGTCCTCAAGGACCCAGACTCCTTCCCTTCTTCTGTTTCACAGCATCATTACATGGCTTCCACCACACTGTCTAAAATAGCTGCTAAACCTCCAGCCATCAGTCCACATTCCAGCAAGCAGGAAGGAAGGGGCAAGGAAAAAAAATCACACTTCCAGGATTTATGCTTCTGTCGCATTGGCCAGAGCTTAGTCTCTGGGCACACCTCCTGCAAAGGGGCTATGAAATAGAGGTTTTAACTCTGAGCAGCCGCCATATGCCCAACTGAAGTTCTAGAATTCTACTACCGTGGAAGAAGTGGGTAAGAGCTCTTGAGGACAACAGGAAATCTGTCACAGTCAAAGAGGCACGTATACTAAAATCTATCTCTGGTGGGTAAAATTAGGGGTGATTTTTAGTTACTTCTTTAATAGTTTCTCTCCCTCTCTCTCTCTCTCTCTCTCTCTCTCTCTCTCTCTCTATATATATATATATATATATATATATATATATATATATACACACAAATGGCTGCACCTGTGGTGTACAGACATTCCTGGGCCAGGGATTGAGTTCAAGCTGCAGCTGCTGCTGGATCCTTTAACCCACTGGGCCTGGGCCTGGGATTGAACCCACACCTCTGCAACCACCTTTACCGCTGCAGTTGGATTCTTAACTCACTGCCACAGCAGGAACTACTAATACTTGATTTTTTTTTTTTTTTTTTTTTTGCTTTTGAGGACCACACCCACAGCATATGGAGCTTCCCAGGCTAGGGGCTGAATCGGAGCTACAGCTGCTGGCCTAAGCCACAGTGACAGCAACACAGGATCCTTAACCCAATGAGCAAGGGCAGGGATCGAACATGAAACCTCATGGTTCCTAGTCGGATTTGTTTCCACTGTGCCACAACGGGAACTCCATACTTGATTTTTTTTTTTTTTTTTTTTTTAATGATCATGTAGGAGGTCCCTGGTGGCTCAGCAGGTTAAGGATCTGGCACTGGCCCTGCTATGGCTCAGGTTGCTGCTGCGGCATGGGTTTGATCCCTTGCCCAGGAATTTACACATGTCTTACGTGTGGCCAAAAAGACCATATATTTGTAATTGGGAAAGAGGGGAGCAGTATTACTGTTTTCAATTTGAGGGGAAAACACAATATGAATAAAATAAATGGTAAAATGATACCAAGAGCTAAGGCTGTTTTTAGAAAAACACATCTGCTCTCAGGAAGGGTTGTGCAATGTTCCCAAGGAAATAAAACTTCCCTGGAAATGCAGCTTCCTCTAGCAACCCTATTGTGGCTCTTTCCACCTACAGATAGGATCTCTTCCCAGAATGCCAGGATGATCTATTTGGACTTCTCATGGCACGAGGCTTGTTTTGCACTTACTTGTGTCTGCTTGCCTCCATCCTGGTACCACCAGACTGTTCCAGTGCTCTGCAGCTCCCTGCCCTGTACATGGTGTCCCATAGGCTTAAGCCTCACTAAATATTTGTTAGATGGTGCCAAATCCAGACTGCACTCCGATCTTAATTCCCCTAAATAACTTGCAATTGAGAAGATCCAGATAGATGTGGAAATCTTAACAACCTTGCCCAAGAATGAGCAAGTTCTTTGAGATCCTTGGAGGTCAGAGACGTTAGGAGCTTTGGGGATTTGCTGCATTTGCCTGTAAAATCCATCTTGCCTCATTCACACCCCTCCTCCTCATCATCCCAACTTAATTTCTTATCTCTTCTCCAAACCAAAGTCTAAGAAGAACAGACTGGAAAAAAGGAAAGCAGATTTTCTCTTTGAGGGGTCTAACATTGGCCCCAGAACTTTAGCCGTATTTAGGAAAACCACGTTTCCCCCTCCAATTCAAACAAGAGAGTTTCCAACTGATTTCATTTCCAGAGTATCAAGGTGGATGTTCTCAATAATTACTATTGAGCAGTATTTGCTACGGAATGGTGGCACCAACTCAAGATCAGTTTGCTAGATAACAAAGTTTTCATTAATTCCACAAATATTTTTTGAGCTCTTGCCTTGTTTGCAGGCTCTGTTCTAGACACAGGGGACATTGCCATCTCATTCCCTCTCTCTTCTCACCTCATGAATTTGAAGTGTAACCTTCCTAATGATGCCTTCATATCCCTACTTTACAGGTGAAGAAACTGAGGCACAGGAAGATAAGGAACTTGCCTCAGGTCACACTTTTTTTTTTTTTTGCTTTTTAGGGCCACACTTGTGGCCTATGGGCATTATGGGGGTTCCCAGGCTAGGGGTCAAATCAGAGCTACAGCTGCCGGCCAACACCACAGCCACAGCAATGCCAGATCCAAGCTGCATCTGTGACCTACACCACAACTTTCGGCAACACCATATTCTTAACCCACTGAGCGAGGCCAGGGATTGAACCCAGAACCTCATGGTTCCTAGTTGGATTTGTTTCCACTGCACCACAGTGGGAATTCCAGGTCACACTTTTGGTAGGTTGTAGAACCAGTACAAATAGGTAATAAAAATGAAAATAAGAAAAGAAGACAGGTTGATAAAAGCGTTCCATGGAGTTCCCACTGTGGCACAGTGGGTTAAGGATCCAGCATTGTTGCAGCTGTGGCATAAGTTGCAGTTCTGGCTCAGATTCAATCCCTGGTCTGGGAACTTCCATGTGCCACAGGGGCAACTGAAAAGGGGAAAAAAAACAAAAACGAAAAACTGTTCCAATGCTGAGAACTGAAGATGCAGAAAGAGGCACCAAATGAAGATTTCCAGGGAATCCTCCCGCACACACCTGAATCCTAGGCAACTGCTAATCTACTTTTTGTCTCTATGGATTTTTCTTTTCTTGAAAATTCATGTAACTGTATAATATGTGACTGGCTCTTTCACTTAGCGTGTCCCCAGGTTCATCCATGTTGTAGCATGTTTCAGTACCTCATTCTTCCATACATGGCTGAAGTGTATGGATATGCCAGATTTAATGGGCATTTGTATTGTTTCCATTTTTAGGCTATCATGAATAATGCTGCCATGAACATACATGTACAAGTTTTTGTGTGGACATATATGTTCAGTTCTCTTGGGAATTAGGAGTAGAATTGTTGAGTCATATGTTAACTCTATGTTTAAATTTTTTTCTTGTTCAGCCAACCCCAAGGTATATAGATGTTCCAGGGCCAGGGATGGAATCTGAGCAGGAGCTGAAACTTACATCACAGCTGTAGCAACACTAGATCCTTAACCCACTGTACCAGGCTGGAGATTGAACCAGTACCTCCACAGAGACAAGCTGGATCATTAACCCGCTGTACCATAGGGGGAACTCCCTATGCTTAAATTTTTTTTTTTTTCTCGTTTTGCCATTTCTTGGGCCACTCCCGTGGCATATGGAGATTCCCAGGGTAGGGGTTGAATCGGAGCTGGGCTGCTGGCCTATGCCAGAGCCACAGCAACATGGGATTCAAGCCTTAGAGCCATGTCTGCAACCTACACCACAGCTCACAGCAATTCCAGGTCCTTGACCCACTGAGCAAGGCCAGGGATCGAACCTGCAACCTCATGGTTCCTAGTCAGATTCATTAACCACTGTGCCATGATGGGAACTCCTTTTATTTTTTTTTTCTTTAAATTTTTAAATAGCTGCCAGATTCTTCAAAATAACATCAAAATGATGATGTTGGGATCTCTGCTTACTGTCATCACCCTTGGGCCCAGGCTTACAAAGGCTTCATCTCATCAGGGGATTTGATGAATACTGAAGCAATGAGAAGGAAATATGACAGTGAGTGAAGTGCCTCTTAGATCTTTTGCCCAGAAATAGCACATGTCACTTCACATTTTATTGGTCAAATCAAGTCATACAGCCACACTCCACATCAAGGAAACAGAAAAGTACAGTCCTATCTAAAGTGCCAAAAAGGACAACTAGACACATTTATAGAAGGATGCTAATAGCAGCAGCTGTGACTGTTAAATAAAAGACTTAGGGAAGGCCTCTGTGTTCTAGGCAAAGAGATGTTCAACATCACTAATCATTAGGGAGATGTAAATAAAAACCACAGGGACTGGGAGTTCCCATCGTGGCTCAGTGGTTAATGAACCCCACTAGCATCCATGAGGACGCACGTTCGATCCCTAGCCAGTAGATTAAGGATCCAGCATTGCTGTGAGCTGTGGTGTAGGTCAAAGATGCAGCTCAGATCCCGAGTTGCTGTGGCTGTGGTGTAGGCCATTGGCTACAGCTCTTATTTGACCCCTAGCCTGGGAACCTCCATATCCCACAGGTGTGACCCTAAAAAGAAAAAAAAAATACCACGGAAACTGTCACATCCACTAAGATGGCTATCATTGAAAAAAAAAAAAAAAACTGACAACAAGAACTATTGGCAAGAGTGTGGAAAAATTGAAACCTTTGTACATATTTGGTGGGAAAGTAAAATGGTGTAGCCCCTTTGGAAAACAGTTTGGCAATTCCTCACAAAGTCAAACATAGAGTTATAATTTGATCCAGTAATTCCACTTCTAGATATATACCCAGGAAAATTAAAAACATCTCTCCACACAAAAACTTGAGTAAAAGTGTTCATAGCAGCATTATTCATGGTAGCCAAAAGTGGAAACAACCCAAATGTTCATCACCTGATGAATGAATTAAAAATATGGTAAATGTATACATACAATAGACCATTAGTTATCAACAAGGAGGAATGACGTACTTGGAGTTGCTGTCGTGGCTCAGCAGAAACAAATCTGACTAGTATCCATGAGGATGCAGGTTTGATCCCTGGCTTTGCTCAGTGGGTTAAGGATCCAGCGTTGCCTGAACTGTGGTGTAGGTCATGGAAGCAGCTTGGATCTGGCGTGGCTGTGGTATAGGCCAGTGGCTACAGCTCCGATTCCACCCCTAGTCTGGGAATCTTCATATGCCGTGGGTGCAGCCCTAAAAAAAAGACAAAAAAAAAAAAAGGAATGAAGTACTGACACATGCTACAACATGGATGAACCTGGAAAACATTATGCTAAGTGGGGGAAGCCATCACATATTTTATGATTCTGTATGAGAAGTCTAGAATATGCAAATGCAGGGTAGATTAGTGGTTGCCAGTGGCTAGGGAGAGGGAGGAGTAGAGCATGACTCCTGATGGGTACAGTGTATGTTTTGGGGGTGATGAAAATGTTATGGAATTTTAATGTTTTGGGGGTGATGAAAATGTTCTGGAATTTTAAAGTTATGAGTATACTAAAAACTGCTGAATTGTACACTTTAAAATGTTTTGTCTGTGAGGGTTTTCTTTCTCTTTTTTACTATTTTTAAAATATGGGGATGTAGTTGATTTACAATGTTGTAGTATTAGCATCATGTTTACAGTAAAGTGGACCCATTATACATATACATATATCCATTCTCTGCTCCCCTCAACAACACACACACACACACACACACACACACACACACACACGTTATTACAGGACCTACTACGCAGTAGGTCCTTGTTAGTTACCTGTTTTATATATAGTAGCATGTGTCTGTTAATCCTATCCTCCCAATTTATCCCTCCCCCCTGCAACGTTTCCCCTTTGGTAATCTTAAATTTAATTTTGAAGTCTTTGAGTTTGTTTCTGTTTTATAAATAAGTTCTTCTGTATCATTTTTAATTAGATTCCACACATAAGTGATATCATATGATATTTGTCTTTCTCTCTCTGGCTTAGTTCACTTAAGATAATCCCTAGGTTCATCCATGTTGCTGCAAATGATATAATTTCATTCTTTTTTATGGCTGCGTAATATTCCATTGTAAATATGTACCATATCATTTTAATCCATTCATCTGTCGGTGGACATTTAGTTTGCTTCCATGTCTTGGCTATTGTAAATAATGCTGCAGTGAATATTGGGGTGCATATATCTTTTCAAATTATGGTTTTCTCTGGGTATATGCCTAGGAGTGGGATTGTTGGATCATATAGTAGTTCTATACTAAGTTTTTTAAGGAACCTCCGTACTGTTCTCCATAGTGGCTGTACCAGTTTACATTCCCACCAACGTATAGGAGGGTTCCCTTTACTCCACATCCCCTCCAGTGTTAGTTGTAGACTTTTTGATGATGGCCGTTCTTACTGGTGTGAGACGATATCTCATTGTAGTTTTTATGTTAGGTTTTTTCTTCTTTTTTTTGGGGGGGGGCCACACCTGTAGCATATGGAAGTTCCCAAGCCAGGGGTCCAAACAGAGCTGCAGTTGCTGGCCTATACCATAGCCACAGAAACTCAGGATCTGAGCTATGTCTACGACCTACACCAAAGCTGATGGCAACGCCAGAACATTAACCCACTGAGCGAGGCCAGGATCAAACCTGCGTCCTCATGGATACTAGTCAGGTTTGTTACTGCTGAGCCACCGTGGGAACCCCTCTTTGTAGTTTTGATTTGCATTTCTGAAGTGTGAATTTTATGGTGAGTGAATTATATCTCAGTTAAAAACAGATAAAGTGACGGATTTTGACCCATTGCATAAAAAAGGAAAAAAATTGAAAATTTTTCCTAACTACTGTACATAAAACAAATAAGCTACAGCACATAGTGTATAGCACAGGGAATATATAGCCTTTAGTTTAGTTTAGTTTAGTTTTTTGACTGTGCCCGCGACATGTGGAAACTCCTGGCCAGGGATAGAACCCATGCCACAGCAGCAACCCAAGCCAGTGCAGTGTCAACTCTGGATCCTTTTTTTAATTTTCGTTTTCACTTTTTTCTGGCTGCACTGTGGCATATGGTTTGTTTATTTGCTTTTAAGGGCCTCACACATGGCATATGGAAGTTCTCAGGCTAGGAGTCAAATCAGAGCTACAGCTGCCAGCCTATACCACAGCCACATCAACTTGGGATCTGAGTCTCGTCTGCGACCTTCATGGCAACGCTGGTTCCCTGACCCACTGAGCGAGGCCAGGGATCAAACCCGAATCCTCAAGGATACTAGTCAGATTCTTTTCTGCTGCACCACAAGGGGAATTCCCTCCACCATGGCATATGGATCAAATCTGAGCTATGGCTGTGACCTACACTGTGGTGGTGGCAATGTCAGATCCTTAACCCACTGCACTGGACCGGGGATTGAACCTGCAGTACCACAGAGATAATGCCAGAATCTTAACCTGCTGCACCACAAGAGAACCCCTTACAGCCAATATTTAATAATAACTATAAATGGAGTATGGGCAGTTCCCTTGTGGAGCAGCAAGTTAAGGATCCAGCATTGCCGCAGTTGTAGTGCAGACCACAACTGGGGCACGTGTTCAAACCCTGGCCCTAGAACTTCCACGTGCTGCAAGTGCGACCTAAATAAATAAGTAAATAAATAAGTGGAATAGAAGCTTTAAAATTGTGAATCACTGTGTTGTACACCTAAAACATATAACACTGTGTATCCACTATACCTTAATTATAAAATTAAAAAAAAAGAAATTGAAAATCTGATGAAGAATAGGATATCTACCTAATTTCATAGGTAGATAGATACTTACGCTCCACAAAATACTTAATAAAAAGGAAAAAAGAGTAACTGTACTGATGCGAAGCCCAGCAAATGCCACCTTGATGAAGTGACCAGAGTGAACACCATCAGCGAGGGACAGATCACGGTCATGTGTCACCTCAGATGCAATGAAAACACACCATTATCATTGATTTTCTTGCGAAACATGCATAACCCGAATCAAATCATGAGGAAACTTCAGATAAATCCAAATGGAGGAACCGGCTACAAAATGACTGGCCTGCGATCTTCAAAAGTGTCAAGGTCAAGAAAGTTGAGGAACGACTGAAGAACTGTTTCAGACTGAAAGAGAGAGCAATCTGAACACAAAGACCTTTTTGTTGCAAGGTACATTATTGAGCAAGTTGGCAGAACTTGAAATGGGTCTGAGAATTAGATGATGGTCTGTATCATATTAATTTTATCTGAATGTGTGTATCACGTAGAAGAAAGTCCCTGTTGCAGGAAAGACACACTAAAATATTTGGCCATGATGAGGTTATCAAGTCAGCATTTGCTCTCAAATGGTTCAGGACAAAAAAAAAATACCTGAACCACATTCACAACTTTTTTGGTAAATTTGAGATTGTTTTTAAAAAGTTCATGTACCAATTTCCAGTGAGGTTATATGTGTGACAACGTGTGTAAAACCTGTAGGTTACTGTGTTACTTAGAGTTCACAAGCCTGCTCTAGGAGTTCCCATTGTGGCTCAGCAGAAACGAACCCAACTGTATCCATGAGGTTGTGGGCTTGATCCCTGCCCCCACTCAGTGGGTTAGGGATCCGGCATTGCCACGAGCTGTGTAGGTCGCAGTCACAGCTCGGATCCCATGTTGCTGTGACTGTGGCTTTAGCATAGGCCCACAGCTGTAGCTGCCGATTAGATTCCTAGCCTGGGAACTTCCAAATGCCACATGTGCGGTCCTAAAAAGAAAAGAAAAAAAAAAAGAAAGAAAGAAAGAAATCTGTTTTGACTAACTCAAGCAGGAAAAAGAATTTACTGGAAGGATATGGGATATATGGCAGGCTCTGTTGGAAACAGCTCCTCCCCTTAATAAAAAGTGTGTTGATCTCGGGCAAGTGATTGAACCACTCTGTGTCTCAGTCTCTGCATTCATAAATGGAGGAAATTATAGTACCTGCTTCATAAGGTTGTTGTGGTAGTTAATTAATTAATACATGTAAAGTTCTTAAAAGGGTGCCTGACGTAGTTAGTACGCTGTAAATATTATTTATTATCATTAACTGACTTGTCCAAAGAAGCCAAATGAGTGGACAGTACAGGATTTGAACCCAAGTCCATCTGAAACCAGAACCTGAACTTAGCGACAAGCCTTTTTCAGAACAAGAAATGAGCCACGATTCTGCCTCCCTGTTTTCTCCTAAATGTTGATGAAAAATGAAGGATGTTCCTTCTCCCACCCGCACTAGCAGTTATTTCCTTTTGCATTCTCCTAGGGCTTACAAACAAAAACTAGTCAAGCCAGCTCCACCCTTATAGAAGCTCAGTTCTTGCCCACACCCTCCAAATGCTTTTGCTTCACTAGTATACTTTGTTTGCTCTGGGTAATGTTATTCCTTTAAGTATAGAGGACATTTAGTCTAAGTAATACTGGTCCATGGTCTTTGATCTAGGCCTGCAACAGCTGCATTTGTGAGTTAACATGCTTGCTTCATGCTCTGTCTGTCTGCCTTGTGTCTAAGCATTATCCTTCTTTCTTATATTTGATGGAAAATATCAAGTCAACCTCTGAAAGAGTAATCCAGTTCCCTGGAAGGTGTTGTATTAACCATGTTTTTCATTTTCTGTGTTTTCTTTCTTTCTTCTTTCTTTCTCCTTCCTTCCTTCTTTTCTTTCTCTCTCTTTCTTCAAAGCCACACATGTAGAATATGGAAATTTCTGGGCTAAGCGTTGAATCACCTTCAGCTACTGGCCTACACCACCACCACAGCAACACGGGATCCAAGCTGGGATCTGAGCCGGATCTGTGACCTATGCTGTAGCCTGTGGCAATGATGGATGCTTAACCCACTGAGCGAGGCCAGGGATTGAACCTGCATCCTTATGGACACTATGTCAGGTTCTTAACCCACTGAGCCAAAAGAGGAACTCCTCATATTCTGTATTTTCTGAATTTTTTTTTTTCTTGTCATGGCAGCACCCAGAGCATGTAGAGGTTCCCGGGCCAGGAATGAAACCCAAGCTGCATGGAGTTCCCGTCATGGCTCAGTGGTTAGCGAATCGGACTAGGAACCATGAGGTTGTGGGTTTGATCCCTGGGTTAAGGATCCGGCATTGCCGTGAGCTGTGGTGTAGGTCACAGACACGGCTCGGATCCAGCGTTGCTGTGGCTCTGGCATAGGCCGGCGGCTACGGCTCCAATTTGACCCCTAGCCTGGGAACCTCCATATGCCGTGAGAGCGGCCCAAGATATGGCAAAAAAAAAAAAAAAAAAAAAACCAAGCTGCAGTTGCAGCTTATACCACAGGCCAGGGATCAAACCAATGGCTGCTCAGAGACCTGAGCTGCTGCAGTCAGATCCTTAATCCATTGCACCACAGTGGGAACTCCTCTGATGTTTTGACATCTTAAAAAGCTTTTTGGTTAGGGAGAGGCTGCTACTTCCAGGGCTACTCAATTCTAAGAGGTAGCAAAGGATTCAGGTCAGAGCACATCTTTCATATGCAAACCAACCCACCTGTATAGCTTAAACAACCTCATTTTTTTTTTTTTTTGCTTTTTAGGGCTGCACCTGCGGCATATGGAAGTTCCCAGGCAGGCTAGTGGTTAAATCAGAGAGCTGCAGTTGCTGGTTTACACCAGAGCTGCAACAACGTGGGATCTCAGCTGCATCTGTATCCTACACTACAGCTTGTGGCAATGCCAGAAACTTAACCCACTGAGCAGGGCCAGGGGTCAAACCCACATTGTCATGGATACTAACTGGGTTCTTAACCCACTGAGCCACAACAGGGAACACACCTAGTGACTTTTTAAAATAATGGAGTTCTCGTTATTTAAAATAATGGTGTAGGCCGGCAGCTACAGCTCTGATTGGACCCCTAGCCTAAGAACTTCCATATGCTGAGGTTATGGCACTTTAAAAAGTTAAAAAAAAAAAAAAAGTATTGGCAAACCTTTCAAGAAGTTTCACTGTGAAAAGAAGGAAGAAAATGGGACAGATGTGGAAAGAAAATGGGACTAAGGGATTTTTTTCTTTTGTTTTTGTCTTTTAGTTAAGAGAGACTTGAAAATGCTTTAAAAAGATTGGAAAGATCTAATTCAGAACTAATGCTTACATATCCCGAAGAGAAAATGAATCATTGAAAGTTCATATGAAGGGAAAAGGAGATGATTGGTTTGGGTAGAAGATGCCAACCACTCCTATGGAACTGGTAGAAAATTGGTTTAGATATAGTTGGGTTTTTTTTGGGGGGGCGGAGAAGATGAATGAGTTTCCAGTATAGACACTGACAAAGCAGATGTATGGGTTTGATGGGCAAGTACAATCAAAATAAAACGGTTACAGGAGTTTAGAATGTTGGAAAGAGTTTTCTTAAATGATGGACAGAAATCTTGCAGAATAAGGAAGGGCATGAAGAATGAAGAAAGCCGGTGGAGGGTGGGGGTAGCTAAATAGGTGAATAGACTGGAGTCCTGGTAAGCTAGAGAACAGTCTTAGTGATCCATTGAACATGGCAGCTGGAAGCGTTGTGGCCAGGATGGAGAATGATGTTTTGGATATATTTTTGATGTTAAGACCCAGTGTAGGCCGTAGGGTGGGTGACTGAGGTGGAATAGAGGAGAACATTGCTAAAAATGAGAAGGTTCTATAATTCAGGGACCATGGTTTTGGATTGGCTGTGTGTGTGAATGTTGAGGTCACTAGGATGGTTAGTGGAGGGCAGATATGTGAGCCAGGTGCCAAAATGTGATGGATGAAGGCAGTGGGGCAAGAACAACAGGGTTGTGGTGAATTACCTCTCTCTTGAACTCTATTCTTCAATTTGCAGCTGTTTATCCCATATCTCTATTTGAATATCTAATAGATATCTTCAACTTAGCAATGTGGCCAAGCCTAGAAGAAGAGGGACTAGAAGATAGAGCATTTTTTTCTTCAGAGCACACATAAATAAAGTTCTTCCAAAATAAAGTTGGGGTTCTGTTACCCCAAAAAATGGTGAAATGGATATAGTTAGGCAACAAATGGTCTCTTCCACATAATGTAATACTCACTTATTAACAGATGTTACAACAGTGAAAATTCAGGTAGCCTCAAAAATTAAGGCGAATATCCAGAAAATTTAAAGAACTCTTAAAAGTCAAAACAAAAAGTAACCCAATTTTTTAAAAATGGAGGAATTCCTGTCATGGCTCTATGGACATGAATGTAACTAGCAACCATGAGGTTCAAGCCCTGGCCTTGCTCAGTGGGTTAAGGATCCAGTATTGCCGTCTGCTATGGTGTAGGTTGCAGGCGAGGCTTAGATCCCAAGTTGCTATGGCTGTGCTGTAGGCCGGCAGCTATAGCTCTGATTTGACCCTGAGTCTGGGAATCTCCATATCCTGAGAGTGTGGCCCTAAAAAAGACAAAAGATTTAAAAAAAAATAAAAAAAGGAAAAATGGCATTCCCTTGTGGTGTAATGGGTTAAGAATCTGAGGTTGTCATTGCAGCAGCTGCTATGGCCCAGGTTAACCCTTGGCCTGGGAAATTCCACATGTTCTGGGCAGGGCCAAAAAAATGGAGAAAGGACTTGAGTAGATATTTTTCCAAAGAAAATACACCAATAGCCAAAAATCCCATGAAAAGATACTCAACATTACACATTAGGGAAATGCAAACAAAAACCATAATTAGATGCCACTTCACACCCACTAGAATGGCTATAATTTTAATTTTTTCAGTTTTTTTTTTTTTGTCTTTTTAGGGCCACAACTGTGGCATATGGACATTCCCAGGCTAGGGATCTAATCCGAGCTATAGCCGCTGGCCTGCACCACAGCCACAGCAATGCCAGGTCTGAGCCATGTCTGTGACCTATACCACAGCACAGGAACTCTTTTTTTTTTTTTTGAATGGCTATAATTTTTTAAAAGGAAAATAACAATTATTGGTAAAGATGTGGATAAGTTAGAACACTGTGCATTGTGGGTAGGAATGTAAAAATATTTCAACCGCAGTGGGAGACACTTTGGCAATTCCTCAGAAAGTAAACAAAGAATTACCATGTGACTCAGCAATTCTTCTCCTATGTATATACCCAAAAGAACTGAAAACAGATACTCAAAAACAATCCGTGTACACAGATATTCATAACAGCACTATTCCCAGTAGCCAAAGGTAAAAACAATCCAAACATCCATAAATAGATGAATGAATAAAACAATGGTGGTATATCCACACAGTGGAATATTATTTGGCTATGAAAAGGTTGAAGGTCTACCCATATACACTATAACATGGATGAAACTTGAAAACATTTTGTTAAGTGGAAGATATCAGATGTTGAAGGTTACATATTTATTTTATGATTCCATTTATGTGAAATACCAGAACAAGTGAATCCACAGAAACAGAATACAGATTGGTGGTTGCCAGAGAGTTGGTGGTGGGGGTAAAAGAGATTGGAGAGTAACTGCTAAATGGCTGCATGATTTCCTTTTGGAGTGATGAAAATGTTTTGGTCCTAGATAGAGATGATGGTTGTTCAACATTATGAATATACTAAATGCCACTGAATTGTTCATTGTAAAATGGTTAATTTTGTTAAGTGAATTTCATGTCAGTAAAAAGAAAAAAAATTAAGGGGAAGAGTTGTCATCTTAGGAATGATAGAAAAGTCATTTTATCAAGGTACAAGCAAAACTTTAACTGAGAGAAGCTGTACATGATTATATGTGTTCTCACCGTAACAGTAATTCAAACACAACACAGTATAAGTCTACATTTCCCATTGTGTAAATACAAGTCTATGTTAGGAAAAGAGTTGTGTGCTTTTTGACAGCTCGAGTTTGAAAACCCAGTGATGTAGACTTTTTCCCCACCACCATCAATAGGAAGGACGAGAAGGAGGAAGGAGAGGAGGATAAGGTGGAGAAGAAAGAGGGACAGAGACAGAGAATGATAGGGAAGAAACAAGAGAAAAGTCTGTTTCCCTTTTAAGTATCACATACTAAGAAACAGATCCCTTCTGACTGCCACCAGTATGGGAAAGAATAACTCTGTTCTGAAGACAGTGATTTCTAACCTAGAGTTCTATACCCAGCCAAATTATCCATGAAATATGAGGATAGAATGAAGACATTTTCAGATATGCAAGCCCTCAAAATTTTCTTTTCTTTGCTCCTTTCTCAGAAAGTGAATGGAGCATGAGAGAGAAAGCCATGAAAAAGGAACTGACAGAATCTAGGAAACAGGAGCACCAGCCCAGGAAAGAGGCCAAAGGATGGGCTGGAGACAGCTTCCAGCAAGTCTAGAGAGGGATCAGTCCCAATCAGAGCAAAAAGAAAGAAAGAAAGAAACTAGTAGTTTACCTGATGTGCTTGAATCTATTGAGAGATTTATATTTCTTTCAGAGTTTGTGGATCGACTGGTGATAAACACATAGAAAACTAAGTGTAGCCAATTTGTTGAACAGATGGGACCTTTGGGGTGTAGGCAGAAAAGAAGTTTATTCTTGGATGCTGAGTTTATTCTTTGCATTTTCAAACTGTCTCTGTGAAGCCAATTCTTCCCTCATACCCTTGAATGAAGTCTAGGGCAAATCTCACAGCTTTCTTTTTTTTAGTCACTCTAAGGTAATAAAACTCTCTCCATCACTTAAAACTCCCAAACAGTCTCAGTTCAGTAATTTAAAAGTCCACTCTTATGCGTTAAGATGAATCACATGAAATTGCTATTTTTGTGAGCATAAATGGTCGAATGTTGGCAGTTTCATTTGATTCGGTCTAATGAGTCAAAACTCCCAAATTTATTTAAAATAAAATCATCTTGGAGTTCCTGTCGTGGCACAGCAGAAAGGAATCCGACTAGGAACCATGAGGTTGCAGGTTGGATCCCTGGCCTCGCTCAGTGGATTAAGGATCCAGCATTGCAAATGATCTGTCGTGTAGTCAAGGACGCAGCTCAGATCTGGTGTTGCTGTGGCTGTGGTGTAGGCTGGCAGCTGTAGCTCCAATTCAACCCCTAGCCTGGGAACCTCCATATGCCTTGGGTGCAGCCCTAAAAAAAAAAAAAAGCAAAATAAAATAAAATCATCTCCCCTTCTACTATCGGTGACCTGAGCTGCTGCAGTGACAATGCCAGACCCTTAACCCACTGTGTGAGGCCAGAGACTGAACCCGTATGCTCGTGGATACTAGTCAGTTTCGTAACCTAATGAGCCACAACAGGAACTCCCTAGTTTGTATTTTAGAGAAGTTTTAGGTTCACAGCAAAATTGAGTGGGAGGTTCAAAGATTTTCTGTGTATGCTCTGACCCCACACACATACAGCCTCCTCCATTATCAAGGTCTCCCATCAGAAGTACATTTGTTACTGTTATGAACCTAGACTGACACATCATTCATTATCACCCAAGGTTCTTAGTTTAGTTTGCCTTAGAGTTCATTCTTGGTGTTTTATATTCCATGGGTTTGGACAAGTGTATAATGACATATCCACCAATATAGTGTCCTATAGAATAGTTTCACTGCCTTAAAAATCCTTTGAGCTCTGCCTGCTCATCCCTCGTGCCAAGTCCATGGCAACCACTGATCTTCTAACCGTCTCTGTAGTTTTGCCTTTTTGAGAATGTCATAGAGTTGGAATCACACAGTATGTAGCTTTTTCGGATTGGCTTTTTTTCACTTGGTAATATGCATTTAAGTTTCCTTGATGCCTTTTTATGGCTTGGTAGCACATTTCTTTCTAGCGCAAAATAATATTTCATTGTCTGAATGTAGCAAAATTTATCCATTCACTTACTGAAGGACCTCTTGATTGCTTTCAAGGTTTGGCAATTATGAGTAAAGCTGCTATAACCAGTTCTTAGTCACCTCTTTTACAAGATCTGCCTAGGTGGACTTCCTTTGGAATGGGGAAGCATCAGCAGAAACCGAGACTCAGACGGTTCCCTGTTAACATCCTGTTACACAAGAAAATGAAAAACCAAGGCAATTAATAACTTCAGGGAGAGAAATTTATGTAAGAAATGAAATTTAGCCATAGTACTCTACATTCTTAGCGGTGAATACTACTTATACAGTCTTAATAGTGTAAATATTGATCGAATCAAGAATTATGATTCTAGAAGTTCTCTTGTGGTGCAGTGGGTTAAGGATCTGGTATTGTTACTGCAGTGGCTCAGGATGCAGCTGTGGCAAGGCCTGGGAACTTCCACATGCCTCGAGTGCAGCCAAAAAAAAAAAAAAAAAGTATTATGATACAAACATATTGGAAGGATGGGAGAAGGGGAAATCTGTGTGTTGGAATGCATGGGTACAGGACTAAGACAATAAAATTCTTACATATCCTAGCAAGGAAGCAACAGAAGTCTAAATGGAAATAACATTTAGAAACAAGGGAACTTCTGTTTTTTTATTATCAGGAATTATTTGTACAGGAGTTCCCATTGTGGCTGAGTGTAGTGAACCCAACTAATATCCATGAGGATGTGAGTTCAATCCCTGGCCTTGCTCAGTGGGTTAAGGATCCAGCACTGCTGTGAGCTGTAGTGTAGGTTGCAGAGACAGCGCGGATCCCGAGGTGCTCTCGTGTAGGCTGGCAGCTGCAGCTCGGATTCTGAAATTGCCATTTTTGTGAGCATAAATGGTCGAATGTTGGCAGTTTCATTTGATTCGGTCTAATGAGTCAAAACTCCCAAATTTATTTAAAATAAAATCATCTTGGAGTTCCTGTCGTGGCACAGCAGAAAGGAATCCGACTAGGAACCATGAGGTTGCAGGTTGGATCCCTGGCCTCGCTCAGTGGATTAAGGATCCAGCATTGCAAATGATCTGTGGTGTAGTCAAGGACGCAGCTCAGATCTGGTGTTGCTGTGGCTGTGGTGTAGGCTGGCAACTGCAGCTCTGATTCAACCCCTAGCCCAGGAACTTTCATATGCCATAGGTGCAGCCTTAAGAGAAAAAAGGAAAAAAAAAAGATCTGTACAGACATGTCATTTAGAAATATGAAGAAAGAGGAGTTTCTGCCCTAGTGCAGTGGGTTAAGAATCTGACTGCAGCAGCTTATGTTGCTGCGTAGGCGCGGGTTTGATCCCCAGCCCGGTGCAGTGGATTAAGGATCCAGCATTGCCGCAGCTGTGGCTTTGATTTGATCCTGACCTGGGAACTTCTATATGCCACTGGTGCAGCTACGGGGAAAAATATGAAGAAAGATACCAGAAGGGCTGAAGGATTTCAAAGTGAGTGAGTAAGGTATTATTTTTCATGATAAGCTCCTTAAAACTATTTGACTCTTTAAACTATGAACACATTACTTTGATTAAGCAATTTAATTTAAAAACTGCAGTAAAACACAGAAATTTAGATTTCTAGACACTAAGCTAATATTTGAATATAACAAGAGCACTTGTGCTTTTAATGAGAAATGATTTGCATGAAGCCAAAGTTATTTGCTCGACCAAAAAGCCTTCTAATGTTACGGAGAAAATTACTCCCTTTAGCCTTCTGCATCCAGTATAATGTGAAAATACACCCTCCTCTTTCCAGATAATCTTGAGGTAAGCAGTGGATCTTCCTACAGGATCAATTTAAACTTTTTTTTTTTTTTTTTTTGGCCATTTCTTGGGCTGCTCCTGCGGCATATGGAGGTTCCCAGGCTAGGGGCTGAACTGGAGATGCAGCTGCCGGCCTATGCAAGACCCACACCAACTCGAGATCCGAGCCTTGTCTGCAACCTACACCACAGCTCACAGCAAAGCCAGATCCTTAACCCACTGAGCAAGGCCAGGGATCGAACCCACAACCTCATGGTTCCTAGTCGGATTTGTTAACCACTGAGCCACGATGGGAACTCCAGGATCAATTTAACCTTCTATCATGAGAGAATTTGTTTTTCCCACTGGGTTACTTTGTATTAAGTTTGAGAGATAACTAGGTCAGGTAAGCCAATAGGGGCTAAATTGTTGACTAAGAACTAACTTATGATCACTGCTTCTTACCTCACCTACTCTAGAACCCATAACATCCCTATAACAAAACCCTATCAAGATTTTTTTAGGAAAGTGGGTGAGAAAAGAAGACCAGGAGAGAAAAACAGAGACGTGCTCTTCCTGTAGCCTCCATGAGGACAAGAGCTTGTCTTGTTCATGTCAATATTCTCAGTGCCAGGCACACAGTTAATGCTCAGAAAATATCTAAGTATCCATTGAATAAATAAATCAGTCAGTGACCCTAACTCCCCACTTTCCCAAAGTCTATTTGTGTTAGAACCAAGTATCTGGAAGTTCCTGCTGTAGCTCTGCAGGTTCCAAACCAGACTAGTATCCAGGAGGGTATAGCTTCCAACCCTGGCCTCACTCAGTGGGTTAAGGATCCAGCATTGCTGTGAGCTGTGGTGTATGTTGCAGACACCGCTTGGATCTGGCATTGCTATGGCTGTGGTGTAGGCTGGCAGCTGCAGCTTCAGTTTGACCCCTAGCCTGGGAACTTCAATATGCCACAGGTGCAGCCCTAAAAAGCCAAAAAAAAAAAATTAAATCATATCTACAATTCATAGGAATAAATTATATATTATGGATAGAGCTATAAAAATCAACAGGTAAGATAGCCTTAGATAAGGATACATCACTGGATGTGTTGTGAAATAGCCAATTAAAAATACTAAAAAGGTAAAATCCACCAAGTGCCTGAGGAGATACTCAAGAATGTTGACAGAAGTATTGTTTATAATAGCAAGAAATGGCACTCAGCTAAATGTCTATCAGTAGAAGCCTGGGTAAATGTAAGGTGGTATATTCATTTGATGGCATATTCAATAGCAGTGGAAATAAACAGCAAACTAGAGCTATGTTTATAAGTGTAGATGAACCAGCCAAAAATGTAATGTTGAGGGAAAAAAAAGCAAGTCATAGAAGAATTCAAATGGTATGATGCCATTTATATTAAGTTTTAAGATATGTAAAGCAATATTATTTTAGGAAGACTTTTTTACAGTGTAAGTTTAAAATGCATGGAAATAGGAGTTCCCTGGTGGCCTAGCCAGTTAAGGACTTGGTGTTGGTACTTCTGTGGCTCAGGTTATTGCTGTGGCTCAGGTTGGATCCCTGGCCCAGGAATTTCTGAGGCATAAAAAAAAATTGTGTAAATAATAAATATCAACTACTGAATGAATGAATATGCTTTTTAAAGCTACCAGACCCCCCCCCAAAAAAATGGAGTTCCCATTGTGGCACAGTGGTTAACGAATCTGACTAGGAACCATGAGGTTGCAGGTTCGATCCCTGGCCTTGCTCAGTGGGTTAAGGACCCGGCGTTGCCGTGAGCTGTGGTGAAGTTTGCAGACGCGGCTCGGATCCCGTGTTGCTGTGGCTCTGGTGTAGGCTGGTGGCTACAGCTCCAATTGGACCCCTAGCCTGAGGACCTCCATATGCCACGGGAGCAGCCAAGAAATGGCAAAAAGACCAAAAAAAAAAAAAAAAAAGCTACCAGCCCCCAAATAAAGATGTTTTCTCTTTTTTGGCATGTGGAAGTTCCCAGGCTGGGGATTCATTTGGTCTGTTAGATCTGGGCCACTGCAGTGAACAATGCCAGATCTTTAACGTACCGTGCCACAAGGGAACTCCAAAGATGTTTTCTTTAAAAAAATTTATTTACTTTTAGTCGTGCTTATGTGTGCACATTCAAAAGAATGCCGAATGGTATTTTTAGTATTTTTCCCAACTAATTCCTAACTGCTCAGTCCTACTTTACAGAGGCAAATACTGTTGTTACTTTTTGTTTTTTTATTTTTTGGCCACCCCATGGCACATGGAATTCCCAGGCTAGGGATCAGTTCTGAGCCACAGTTGTGGTCTATGCTGCTGCTGCAGCAACGCTAGATCCTTTAGGCCACTGTGCTGGGCCAGGGATCAAATCTGTGTCCTGGTGCTGCAGAGACACTGCCGATCCAGTTGTGCCACAGCGCAAACTTTTGTTATCACTTTTTTATGTCTCATTCCAGACCTCTGGAATCTAGAAGTGGTCTCTTCATTAACAGACATGTATGTATGTGTTCAGTACCTACCACAAAATTTCTGGCTGTTTTTTCTGGATTAGCCTGGCTAAAGATTTATCAATTTTATTGATTTTTTTCCCCCAGAGAACTAGCTTTTGGTTTCATGAATTTTTTTTTCAATTTTATTGATATCTGCTTTTTTAAAATTTTTTTTGTCTTTTTAGGCCTGTACCCGAGGCATATAGAGGTTCCCAGGCTAGGGGTCTAATCAGAGCTGTAGCCACTGGCCTACAGCAGAGCCACAGCAACAAGTGATCCAAGCTGCGTCTGCAACCTACACCACAGCTCATGGCAACGCTGGATCCTTAACCCACTGAGCAAGGCCAGGGATCGAACCCACAACCTCATGGTTCCTAGTCGGATTCGTTAACCACTGAGCCATGATTGGAACTCCTAATGTCTGCTGTCTTAATGGTGTAGAGTCTTGCTAGCCAAGAACATAGGTTATATTTCTCTTGGTTCAAGTTTTTTTGTGTGTCCTTCTATGGAATTCACTTTTTTTTCTTCACATAGATTGTGCATCTCTACTGTAAAGTTTGTTCCTAGAAGTTTTTTATTTTATCTTTTTTTTTCTTTTTTTCTTTTTTAGGGCTGCACCTGTGGCATATGGAATTTTCCGGACTAAGGGTCAAATCGGAGCTGTAGCTTCCAGCCTACACCACAGCCACAGCAACTCCAGATCCGAACTGCATCTGTGACCTACATCACAGCTCACGGCAATGCTGGATCCTTGACCCACTGAGCGAGGCCAGGGATCAAACCTTCATTCTCATGGATACTAGTCCTTAACCCACTGAGCCATAATGGTAACTCCCTTAGAAATTTTTAAAAATTTCTTTGTAAATGGGGTCTGCATTTATATCTTCTAACTATTGTATCCCTAAGATTTCTGAAATTGCCGTAGGAGATCAGTCTCCCTTAAGGAGTCCTGCAAATTCCTCTTCTGGATTAGCAGATAGTTCTCAACCTGTTTCCCCTTGCAGCACAAACTATAGGTGACCTTGACATACACCAATCAATCCTACAGGTTTTCCTTGTTTTTCAGAGACTCCAGTGGAGAAAGAGAGGCTGTGGTTCTTCAGCAGCTGATGGAAATTTATGTGTACCAGATACTGTGATGAGGGCGTGGGATACCATGGTGACCTGAGTCCCTGCTCTTATGTAAGTTGATCACATCATGTTAGCCAAACAGAACAAACTCAGCAAATAATTGAATAATTATAAGGGTGCAAAGTTCTGCTAAGAGGCTGTGAGATTGGAGCAGAGATAACTGTCAGGTGTTAACATCCATTAACTTCGACACATAAGGCTTCAATTACGTCCCAAATGCTACTGGCTCACACACTGTCTCCATTCCTGACTTTCCTCTAAGCTCCATTCCCACTTCCTCATCAGGAGGTAGAGTCTGATTCCTCTACCCTTGGCTCTGGACTGGCTTGCGTCTTGCTTGTAGCCAATAAACTACAGTGGATGTGGCTCTATGTGACGTCCAAGGCGCGGCCACGTCAGATAATGCAGCTCTCTGCCTTTGTTCTGGGGATGCTCACTCCTGAAGCCTTCAGCTGCCATGTAAACACTTTGATGGCCCTGAGGCTGCCATGTGGTGAGGAAGCTCACAGTAGCCCATGCAGAGACCACATGGATGGGCCTTAAGTGTTTCTGAAGAATGAGAAGCCTTGCCAGCACCCAGGTGTCCTATTCCCCAGTGGTCCAGCTCACAGTAGAGACCCCAAGTTAGGAGAACCCAACTAACCCTTTTCAAATTCCAGACCCACAGGTGTACAAGAGATAATAAAACGATTACTGTCCTTTCAAGCCCCTAAGTTTGGGAGTGGTTTGTTTTGTAGCATAGTAACTAGGACCTGGGCCACATATGTCCTACCATAGGGATTTGTGCATGCTTTCCTTCCTACTTGGAACATCTGCACTGCTATTGCCTCCTTACCACCTACATGTCTCTTCAGATCTTTGCTAAAGCTACAGTGCCTCTGGGTGCTCTGTCTAGGGTGTCATGAAGCTCTCATGACACCATGTGCCTTTACTTCCTGTGCTTATGACAGCTGCACCTGGAGATTGTTCTGCTCTCTTTCTGACAAGTCTTCAGTTCATAGACCAGCATTCAGTTCATGCAAATACACAGTAGGCCAGGCATTGAAAACTCCAATATCAACAGAAATAGGAAAGTAATATAAATGACACATGCACAAAGGGCAGGGACTGTGGTGAAATAAAAATATCCGTCTCTGGGGCACAGCTGCCACTCAGTAGGCTCTGCAGCCAATTCTGCCTCATTTTTAAGAAATGACACAAACCTTGGAGTTCCTGTGGTGGCTCAGTTGTATTAAACGCAGCTAGTATCCATGGGGACGAGGGTTCAATCCCTGGACTCGCTCAGTGAGTTGGGGATCCAGCGTTGATGTGAGCTGTAGTGTAGGTTGCAGCAAGGCTCTGGATCCTGAGTTGCTGTGGCTATGGCCTAGGCTTGCAGCTGAGCTGTGATTTGACTCCTAGCCTGGAAACCTCCATATGCAACCCTTAAAAAAAGAAAGAAAAAAAAAAAAAAGAAATGACACAAACCCAAATGTGTGTGTTAGAATGGTAGCAACTAACTAAAACTAAAAATATAGGGAGTTCCCTGGTGGCTCAGAGGGTTAAGGATCAACATTGTCACTGCTATGGCATGGCATGGATTTGATCCCTGGCCACGGAACTTCTGAATGCTTTGGGTGTGGCCAAAAATAATTTAAAATAAAAATAAAAGTACAAAAGAAAGAAAAGGAGAGGAGTTACTGTTGTGGCACAGCAGAAACAAATCTAACTAGTATTTACGAGGATTCAGGTTTGATCCCTGGCCTTGTTCAGTGGGTTGGGGATATGGCGTTGTCTTAAGCTGTGGTGTAGGTCACAGGTGTGGCTTAGATCCTGAGTTGCTATGGCTGTAGTGTAGGCTGGCAGCTGTAGCTCCAATTTGACCCCTAGCCTGGGAACTTCCATAAGCTGTGGGTGAAGCCCTAAAAAAAAAAAAGAAAAGAAAAATGACAAGCACTTGAAGATTTAATATTCCTTTTTTTTTTTTTTTTTTTTTTTAAAGAACAACTCTGAACTGTCACTTTGTGTAGCCAAGGAATTGTATTTAACTGAGGTGTAAGTTAGCCATGGGCTGGCTGGGGTTCAGGAGTGAGTCACTTGAATTTGTTTTTCTCTGTATTTACCTATAGACTTCAGTCAGATTCTCTTCCACGGGCCAGAAGACTTGATTCTTGCCAAATAATAAAGGAATTATTTCTTTTTCTTTTTGGCCACACCCATGGCATATGAAATTTCCCAGGCCAGGGATCAAACCTTAACCACAGCTGTAACCAGAGCCACAGCAGTGACAACACCTGATTCTTAACCTGCTACACCACATGAGAACTCCAGGAATTATTTATTTTCTTAAGAAGAAGGTGGAAGTAATTGTGACCATTAAGTAAGTTACACTAAATCCTGTGTTCTTTCCCAGAAGATAAATTATATGGTATTTTTAATAAGGAATGGGAACATGCAAATCTCATAAAAGCCCTGTGAGAAGATGGTTTTTATCTAAAGATTGTACTTTTTGTTATTTAAGGTATGTGTTAAAAAATAGAAAAAGAAATGAGCTATCAAGCCATGAAAAGAAATGGAGGCCCCTTAAATGCATATTACTAAGTCAAAGAAGCCAATCTGAAAAGGCTACATGCTGCACATGATTCCAAATATATGACATTCTGGAACAGGTAAAACTGCAGGAGACGGTTAAAAGATCAGTGGTTGGAGTGCCTGTCGCAGCTCAGCAGTAATGAGCCCAGCTAGTATCCATGAGGATGCAGGTTTGATCCCTGGCCTCACTCAGCAGGTTAAGCATCTGGCGTTGCTGTGAGCTGTGGTGTAGGCTGCAGACGCAGCTTGAATCCCGAGTTGCTATGGCTGTGGTGTAGGCTGGGTCGTAGTGTAGTTCCTATCCTGGGAACCTCCATATGCCACAGGCATGGCCCTAAAAAGCAAAAAAAAAAAAAAAAAATCAGAGGTTGGGGAGGTTGGGGGAGAGAGGGGAAGGCAGTGTTCTGAGAATAAATGATCCCCAGAATGAGGGGTCACTAACAAGAACAGGTAGGTAGCAGTCTTGGCTGCTCAGAGCAGTTTAGGCTTTCACTACACTGAGGAGCAACCTATCACCCTTTCTATGTGGAAGATGAGACAGGGCACCAAGCTGTAATTCTCATGACCCCTGGTAAGCTGTTGTCCTTATTTAACTAAGAGGGAAACTGAAACCCAGCTCTGCTGAGGCCCAAGTCATAGGATAAAATCCAATGGTTGGTTTAGGGGGAAAAAAAAAAAGCAAACAATCTCTCCCTCAATATGTATACGGAGGGAAGAAACTTGAGACTGGAAGTCATAGATTCATCACTTGGTTCTCCAGAGGTGATAGTAAAACGGGTAGAACACTCTCTTCTACCTTTGAACCTTTGAAGAGCTTGTCTGATTGTGCAGGGACCTCAGCTTTGGGTTTAGGGAAACCCCTCTGGGTCTGCTTCTTTACCCAGGTGAGCTATGGGATCCAGATTGCTTGGAAGTTAGAAAAAAATCACCTTATCAGAGGGCTGGACAATATCTAAATGTTGCTTAGTCCTGTCTTAGGTGGGCACTAAATTAATCAGTGAAATTTGACTGTTTTTAGTATCCTGAAATTGTCTCATTGTATTATTTATTATTTTGGCTCTTCTTGGGCCAGGGATCAAACCCATGCCACAGCAGTGACCCAAGCCACAGCAGTGGCAACACCAGATCCTTAACCCACTGAGCCACCAGGAAACTCCTCTCATTGCAGTTTATAAGGAACAAAGTAAGGAAGCCTGCTGGTCCAGGGAAAGGAGTCTTCCATCCAGTAGCTAGGACAAGGTCCTGTCAGCTGCAGCATTTCATATCATGAGCTTATGCAAATTAAAATATATTGCTTTGTTAAGAAAGATTGAGCAATAGTTAGATTGAGAGATAGGGAGAGAGAAAATAAGCTATTTTTAAACAGTGTTGAAGCAGTCCTAGAATGAGCAACAGAGAGCCGGCCTGGACAACTGCAGTTTCTTCACTCAGCCTGTTCCCTGCACCTCTGCCAGTGCCTGCATCATTCTTTGCCTGTGTGTGACTCCAGAGGTCCAAGATTCCTCACGTCCAAACCTCAATCTCTCCTATAAGAGGGCTGCAAAAAACTGGTTTATCTAGAGCTGGGTGAAAGAAATAGTACCCAGCTATTTCTGATTTTATTATGCGTTTCACCCTCACTAGAATGTAAGCTCCATGAGGGCAGGGAATTTTGTCTGATCGCCGCTATATTTTCAGCTCTTGCAGCAGTGCTTTGCATGTGGAAGGCGTTTAATAAACATTTACGAGGAGGAACTGAGGGAAGGAGAGAAAGAAGAGGAAAGACGAAGAGGGAAAAAGGGAAGAACGAAGCGGAAGGAGGAAAGGAAGGCCCATCCGTCAGGATCCAGCGGACGGACCGTAACTCCCAGCAGAACTACAACTCCCAGCAGGCCTCGGGGCCCAGGACAGGCCAAGGGGCTCAGGCAGGACGAGGCTCCTGCCCGCCCGGATCCCGGCGTGCCTTGCGAGCTCAGGCGCCGCCGCAGCGCCCGCCGGGACTTGTGGTTCTAGTTGCCAGTGGGTGGGGGTTGAGGCTGGCCATGGAGGCGGGCGGGGGCCGGGGGCGGGCGCAGGCCCCTCCCCCGTCACTTCCTGCCGGGCTGCGGGCGCCGGAGCGGCTCTTCAGCGTTTGCGCCGGCGGCCGCCGCGTCTGGCTCGGCTCCCCCTTCCTCTGACCCCCGGCCCGGCGGCGCCCGCCTCCTCAGCCGCCACTCCGCCTCTTCCCTCCCGCCGTTTCTTCCTCCTCTCCCGTCTTCCTTCCTCCTTCCCCTCTTCGTCGTCGCCTCCGCCCAGGACCGCCGGCCGGGGGACGAGCTCGGGGCAGCAGCCAGGTGAGGCGGCCGGGCCGGGCCTGGCGGGGCCCGCGCGGGCGCGGGCGCAGCAGCCTCGGGGAGGTGGGCGGCGGGTGGGGCTTAGGCCTCGGCGGGCCTGCGAGCCCAGTCTCCTTCCCCGGGCCTTTCTCCCGCCTGCGGGGCCTTCGCGGAGAGGCGGGTTCTCCCGCGCCCCCTGTCTCGGGGCGCCCCGCGGCCTGGACCCCGGGCGCCCCCAGCTCCTCCAGCCCTTACTGGGGCCAGAAACAGGTGCCACGCCGCTTTTCCTCATTCCTCTTCTGGCGCTGGGATGCCGAAGTTATTCCCGGGGCGGGGGGGTGAGAGGATCCCCGCTTCAAGTCCCTGACGTCCGGAGCATCTGAATCTCTCCAGCCGGGTCTGTAGCATAATGGTTAGGAGCGTGGCCCAGGTGTCCAACTCTCTTGCAAGTCCCAGCGCTCTCCCCTTAGGCAAGTCACTTGAACTCTTTGTGTCTTGGTTGGAAAAAGGGGCTAATGCTGTCCCTGCCTCTGAAGGCTGTAAGGTTCAGTGAAATAGGGCGTGTAAAGCGCTTATCAGAGTGCCAGACCCACAGCGTGTCCCAATAAACCGTCTGCATAATTTATTAGCGTGATATTAAGGTATAACTTAATGGGTAGACTGGACAGAAGTTGACCTACCTACCCGTTTGGGTTTCTTTAGAGGCAGAAACGTTCAGCCAGCGTGCCCACAGCCAACGCCGGGGCATTGTTTTGGGTTGTTAACATCTGAAAGGGTCGTACGTTTAATTGGGACACTCTGTAAGCAGGCCGTCTGTAAAAGATAGACGCTGTTACTTCTATCGCCTCTGCTGAGCCAACTGCAAGGTTTTCACCAGCTCCCTCAGTATGAGCAGCCTGTCCATTTTTTCTGCCATCATCCGGCTTCTTCTTGTCATTCCATTTCTGGGAAAGTTTTCTTGAGTTTGACAAACCTTTCTGAACACTTGCTGTGTGTGTTAGGCTCTGGAGGGAGGGTGAACGAAGCTGGAAAATGTCTGTCTTTTCTTGCGCGCTGCATCTCTAACTTCTAACTTTTTTTCACTGCAGCTTTGCTTTTATTTCCTTCGTCCCTGTTGGCCGACTTTCCTTTTAAGCTCTTGCCCCACCTCCGTGTTGCAGTATTGCTTATGTGGAAGTTTTCTTCTGTTCCGGCGAAGATGTGTGCTTCAGTCTGTTCTGCCTCTGTTCTCTGGCTGTGGGGACGTTTTTAAGGTCATTCTTCCCTTCTGCTTGTAGCTTTAATTGTTTAGAGGGTGGTGGAAAGATAGGCCAGGTTTTTGGTTGATTTTTGGACTTTTAGAAATCAGTATGCTTACCAAATGTAGATTACATTGCAGCTCGTTGAAGTAAAAACTAAACATACAGTTGGATTATAGAAGGAGCAGTTTCTGTTATCCTGGTGACAGGTGGGATTTTTAAAACAGCACCTTTATTTAAGGATAGTGAGTTTCTTTTAATTCTTAAGAGAATTAAGATAGTGAGTTCTTAGGTGAATAGGTGTGTCTTTCGTTAAGTAAATTCAGTTCATCGAGGTTCACATTTACAAAGAGTAAAGGAGTGTGTTGACTCTACAGAATGATTTTCCTATATCATAGGACTGTTTTAGGTAGTAAATTTCCTTACTTATTTAAACCGTTTTGATTTACACCCATCTCTCAATAACACATGGGATGCAAAGTGGCTTCCCTGTTTTTGACATTTTCCTGCAATCTTCTGACGTAGTCTTTACCATCAAGAAGTTGTTTAAAGTCTTTTTTGCATGACTCTAAAAACACCCAAGTAAGCAGCTATATAAGCAATACAAAGCATGTCTTCTGCCATGTCAAAAATTGTGTCAAGGAAATGTTTTATTTAACACTGCAATCGATAATCTAATTTTTAAAAAGTTTTCATTATGGGAAACATAAAAAAGTCGAAGAGTATAGTGAACCCCCATGTATTGGTCGCTCACATTTGATAATTATTAACCCATAGCCAAGGTCAGTCTTGCTCTATGTAGCACCCTGTCCTGCAAACTGGGTTATGGTGAAGTAAATCCTGAATATCATATATTTTACCAGATTGCCTTGGACTCTTAATCTGTCACAAAATTTTAGTGAAATCATAGTTCTCATTTTGTTTGTTGGGCTTCTTATCTCTTTATACTTGATTACTGTACAGCAGAAAACAAAATGAGCAGCACTTGTTTTAGTACTTACCTGCCTCAAAGTCATGTCCAAAATACTGCCTTGCTTCTTTGAGTACAAAAGCAACGATTCTTGAACTATTAATGACTGTAATTGAAAAGCAGTCAGAAATACAGATATCCCTAATTCTGTTTTGATGGAGTCCTTTTAAACTACTTTTCCTGGGAAATAACTTTGTGTCAAAGTTAACTGCAGTTAATAATTCATGATGAAACTTGCAAAGTTTCTGTACAGTAGTTGTGTAAATACACTGCTATCACCTTAGGTTAAGAAGTGAGCAGAAGATATTTGATTTCAAAACTGTTGTTGAATTACTTTGCGAAGACTGGTCCCTCCCATCTGCTGAATTTACAAGCTAATTCAGTAAATATGAATGAATTCACAGCATGAATGTTCATGTTTTTCTTTCCTATCTAAAAAGAGATCTTTCCTAGAATGGAAGTTGACAGGAATATTATGTTTATCATTGTTACTTTTCAAATTTCTGATCATGAACATTTTTCAACTTTAGACCTATAATATCATTATTTCAATTGTGTAGGTTTACTTTTGAGCTTGATCAGGTACAGTGAAAATATTTAACTTAATTATTACAACCCAGAGATGAGGAGGGATATGCATACTTCTTAAAATTAGGGGGAGAAAAGAACAACTAATTTGGTGTCTAAGAAAGGACACTAAATGTACTTTATTTTAAAAAATACTTAATGCTTCCCAGTAGGCCTTAAGTAAAACTTAAGTATTTGGAATTGTAACCATAAATAGTTTATTTAGACTCAAGTGCTGTCTTTTAAGATTTAACCAGAAAGCCTATTTATATACAGATTATCTTAAATTTAGAAATGAGCATGACTCCTAGAGTTCCCTCCTCTTCCCCCTTCCCCTGATTATGAAGTCTAACCCATTAACAATTCTGGGTGTAATCATTAAACATGGGGCCATACTGTGCTGCTTCATCCAGAGTCTCTCCCCATAGGACAACAAGAATACATAAAAGAGGAGGCACGGAGCAGGTCTCAGCTTGTAGGACAGTTTTCTCTGGTGCCCTCTTGCTAGATGGAATGAGAAAGAGTACAGTTCACCACCATAAAGATGAAACTTTCATGAAAAAGGTGTCTTTCTGAGGGATGTCACAAATCAATTCTAGGGGCCTTGTGTATAAGTCTGCAAACTTGATCGTATTTGATAACGTATTTAGTAACGAAGAATTCCTCAATTTGGGGAAACGTGAATTCCTCCCTCTCAGATGAGAGCTTTTGGAGTTGCTTTCTTTCTGTCAGAATAAAAATTTGGGGCCTTCGGAAATGTTTCGAGAATTTTATGACAGATTTTGTTTCACATTAGACCTATAACAGATTGTTTCAGATTAACTTCTTGAAACAGACCTTTGTGGTTAAAATGCTTCTGGTGTAATTTTCTGCATGAGCTTTTCCTTTAAAAAAAAAACCAAAAACCTAGTCAAAATCAAGCAGTTATGCTGTTCCCAAAAATGTAATTTACAAGTTAGAGTTTGAACCATGAGAAGATATGTTAGTTGCTATATTTTTTCTCCAACATTTTATTAAAAATTTCACACATATAACAAAATTTAAAGAATTTCAGTGTACACCTCTATTTATATCTACACCTACTTTCTGCCATTAGTTTACTGTATTTGCTTTATCCCATGTTTGTTCCATGAGTCCATTTTAATTCATTCACCCATTTTATTTTTTAACATATATCCAAGCAGATTATAACATCAGCACACACAGCATACATATCTACTACAGTTAATTTTTAAACTGAGATGGTTCTTTAAGATATTCCTAGATGTTTAAAAGCTAAGAGCTTTGTAGACTTCTGTTTCCAGGTTTGCTCTGATTACAGAACTTCACTTTTTAAAGGAAATTATTCAGTGAACTTTTGCACTAAGATGTACTTACCTATAAATCAAGTATTACAAAGTTTGAATAATATTAATCAAATTCTTTGTTCTCACCTAAGGAGATAATACAGCTTATAAATATGAAGCTATGTTGATCTTAACAAATGCCACCAGATGGAAGTCTTGGATATGTTTTGCTGACAGCTTAATGCTCTGAACTAAGAAAAACCTTACCAAAGATGATTATTTTAAAAATTGGCAAAATGGGCAAATTACTGCAACATCAGCCTCATTCACAGCTATGGGAATGTAAATATTTTTAAAATAAATACTACAAATAGCTTAATTTATTTTAAAAACATTTACATTCCCACGGTTGTGAATAAGGTTGATGTAAAGTGATTTATGTCACCAGATAAATGTGTTCTCTTCAGACTTAATTATATTTTCTGGAATAACACATGTTCAGTTATTTCTTAAGAGTATATTCAGGGGACTCCCTCAGAGTATATTTACTGAAAGCAAAAAGTAAATCTATCCAAGAATGTATTAGCTTTCGATTAAAAATTGGTCTTCTAAATATTAAATTTGTAGCCCATCTGCTTCTGCTTAATTTGGAATCTAAAGTGTGACAACTTTGTGAGTTTATGACAGTAATGGAGGCAAAACAGATCATTGTATTATAATATGATACAGAGGTCATAATTGTCCTAGAGACTATTTGTCCTGTCTACTGGGCTACAAAGTCTAAGAAAATGTATTTAGTTACGCTGGGGTCTTATCCCGAAATGTAAATGGTTGCTCATCGGATTGTCTCTGTATTTGAAGTAGCATTAGAACTGGTTGCCAAGTGAGTGTGGGCTGATTTTTAGTTAGCATGTTCTCTATTCCCGTTTAAAATTGTTTTTTTATCAAGTGGTGTGTAACTGTAAGTTTATATTTATAGATGTTTGTGACCAAGGACAGGATTAGTGAATTTGCTGGATAATAATATTTGCTACTATTTATTGAGCTCTTACCATGTGCCAGGTTAGGATTACAGGGTGAGAGTTATTTGATGCAGCAAAGGAATCTGAAAGGTCAGATTGAATTTATGTAATAATATAAAAGCTGCTGTTCATTGAGCCTTTCCTTTATGCCAGAGGTTGAAGTAGATGCTTTACTGTCGTATTTCTGATAGTTCCCAGTGTCTTTGCAGAGGAAGGGTCGTAATAGCTGAGTTACTGAGGCCCATCTGGGAGGTCAGGTAACTGGAGCAGAGTCCTGAGCTCTTTGCTCTGAACCACACTTCATTCCTGATTATTCTCAGGTGCTTTTTGTTTAGGATAATTTATTCTGTGGGTTACCAGTGTTTTCTCCCCCATTCTCCCACGCACTGCAGTTAGGATGGATTTTGTTCACTAGGACTTTAGACAAATCGGAAGAAAAGTCTGGTTCAGTAATACTCAGTCTTTTAAATGAATCCTATTTGTCATTTCTTTGAAATAGTTTGAAGATTTACAGTTTCTTTTTGTTTGTTGTGGTAGATCGCTGCAGTCAAATTAAAACTTTTAAAATGGATTCAAAATTCGGGGGTGAGGCTTAGAAATGAATGGGGAGGAGGATGTTTCATTAGCTTTTGTGTTGAGGAAGGCTTTTCCCTAAATTATTGCTCTAAGCCTTCATGAAGTTTAATAAAAATGATTTAACTGTGGACAACTGTGCTAAGAAAATTGTTTCTTTAGAATATTATTCTGCTTTATAGAAAATGAGTTAATTAAACCTTTTATTTATTTGTTTATCTTTTTACGGCCACATCCATGACATGTGGAAGTTCCCAGGCTAGAGGCTGAATTGGAGCTACAGCTGCAGGCCTACATCACAGCTCACAGCAATGCAGGATCCTTAATCCACTGAGCAAGGCCAGGGATTGAACCCTCATTCTCATGGATGCTAGTTAGGTTCGTTACCGCTGAGCCACAGCAGGAACTCCTCTAATTTGCTTTATAGGATTATTGCTCTTTTGCTTCCCAGCCTTTTTTTTTGGTCTTTTTTGTCTTTGTTGTTGTCGTTGCTATTTCTTGGGCCGCTCCCTCCCAGGCTAGGGGTTGAATCGGAGCTGTAGCCACCGGCCTACGCCAGAGCCACAGCAACGTGGGATTCGAGCCGCGTCTGCAACCTACACCACACTCACGGCAACGCCGGATCATTAACCCACTGAGCAAGGGCAGGGACCGAACCCGCAACCTCATGGTTCCTAGTCGGATTCGTTAACCACTGCGCCACGACGGGAACTCCTTTCCAGCCATTTCTAACATTATTTCCTGACTAATTATATCCAGAATATTTAATGTAACTTTCTTTTTGGTATTGAACTGCCTCTTAAACAATTTCTTTTTTAATTCCTTTGATTAAATGATCTCCTGAATAGGAAGCCTCTTTGATTCTCCAGCTAGGTGTCAGTCATCTCTATGGCTAGTTTTGAAAGACTAGTTCAGTAAAATTAAATCTACCTCTAGATTTGGGGTTTAGTGAGATGGTGTATGTGTTTCCATTCTGTGTTTAGCCTCACCTGAGGCAGTGTTTCTCATTAATCATGAAAAGGTGTTAGAAATGTCTTTTCTTTGAATGAAGTGAGCAGATAATGCTTCTTAAATTGTTACTGTATTGGCTTCCCTCAGGCATGAGCTTTGTGATCTAACTAGATCTTGTTTGATTCTTTCACATTTTTGCTTTTTTTGGAGTCCATGCTTTCTATAGATTAAAATTAATTGAAGCATGAATTTTCTACCCTTGCAGAGTCCACCCTGATACAATTAGAGCCATTGTCTGCTGATGCCGTTGTGATTTGGTACAGAATGCTAGGCAGTCCTTTCCTCTATCAGAAGATAATTCATATGTAATGATAAGTCTGATTATTCTTGGAGGTTTATGTTCTTCCACAGTGTAACCTGCTCATTGAGGCTCCATGACCCTTTACCTAGATGACTGTCAAATATAGTCAGGTAAAAAAGTCTCCTTTTGGTTTGTAGTAGAGTGAAACTTTACAGTGTGGAACATGACTGCTTCAAGGAACTGATTTCCCTATTAACTAAGAATTTATGTATTAAGCACGAAACATAAAAAAGAATAAAGTTAAAAAAAAATTCTTGGGAGTTCTGGTTGTGGCGCAGCGGAAATGAATCCAACTAGGAACCATGAGGTTGTGGGCTTGATCCCTGGCCTCACTCAGTGGGTTAAGGATCTATTTAATATAAAGTTGAAGCCTACAGAGTAACTTGCTCAAGGTAATTCAGCTGAGTGCCAGAGTTGGGATCCTAACTCAGATCCTCACCCAAAAAGCCGTGTAATAGCTGGTTTGCTTGTATTCTAAAATCAATGTCTTGCAGCCAAGGGTCCTTTTATGTTCCTCTGTGTTGTTTTTAATTATGAGGTGATGTGTATTATAAGTGATTTGTTACTATTAATTATAATGCCACCATAGGAGTTGCCACTGTGGCACAACGGGATCAGTGGCATCTCTGCAATGCTGGGATGCAGGTTCGATCCCTGGTCCAGCATTGTGGGTAAAGGATCTGGCATTGCTGCAGCTGTGTGTCATAGGAGGCAGTTGTGGCTCAGATCTGATCTCTAGCCTGGGGACTCCATATGCTGCAGAGTGGCCAAAATAAAAAAGCCACTGTGAATTATTTAAATTTGTGTTGAATTCAAGGTTCAAATGTTCCCATTTCTTACACAAATGGGAATTCCATGAGGACTGGGACTACATCTATTTGTGTACTCCTCTTTCCCTAGTGCTCAGAATAGTGCCTACAAATAGATGTTCAGTAATTATTTGTTGAGTAAGTGAATAAAACACTGAATTTAATTCAGTCTTTTTGCGTTCTAGTATATTTCTTGAGTGGGAAAGAAAGGAAGTTGGGCTTAATCCAGTCCCTCTTCTCTGCTGCTTGGAGTAGGTGCTGTATTGATATATTGGTCATAATCATGATGACTTTGGAAATGATTGGGGATTTTTTTTTTTTAAAGTTTGCTCATGAATGTGACTATGTATATGAATCTTAGCTATCACTTGTGTTGTGTTAAAGATGCTTGAAATCCCAGTGGTTGCAGACTGCTGTTTTTCTCCTCCCTCCCCTTTTTTTCTTTGCTCTTTAGTTGCTGGCAGTTGCTTTTCACTGTTGTCATTGTGTCTGACTCTGGCTCCTTTTTTCTGTTTTAATTTTTATTTTAATTTTTTACTGAGTATAGTTGATTTTCGTTTTAAACTTCAGGTTTGGGCTAGAAAACTAGATAACCAAATCTGCCATAAGTGAGAAAACTAGATAACCAAACCTAGTGTAAACCTTCAGCATAGATGGGCTCGTATTGAGGGAAGCCCCTCCTGGTAAAAAGCGTGGGCTCTATTAGGTGGTCCTAGACATCTGCTTGGGCTGTGCCCACGCCTTTTCAGTTCCCATTCATGCTGGTCTTTTGAATGGGTGAGCTTATGGAACAATAGGGTTCTAGATTGGAAAATTGTTAGTATAGTGTACTATTTATAGAAAGAACAACCTGGGTTGATAAAATGCTATAGAACCAATTAGAGTTCATGATTTTATTTCTGAAATTATTTGGATAGTGCACAGCTTTTTGTTGTTTATTAAGTCACAATAGCAGTGTGAAATTAAAATGAGCAAAATTACTTTGTTATAAAAATGGAAAAAGCATCCCAAGGTAAGGAATTCTATTTGTTACTGTCAGCTGCTGTTTAAGGAAGGGGGAGCCTCTGGATAAATGAGACCGGAGAGATTGAGAATTAAATTCTTATGTCCCTGAAATCCAATTCTAAAGAATGATTATGACTTGGATTTACTAGAGGTAATGTGCTTTTTCATATTTTGCAGTTTAATACAAGAATATTTATGTACAAGGTGCCATTTTGTAAATTTTCCCATGTAATTGTGTTTGAACCACCAAGCATATGGTAAGAATGTTTATGAATAAAATATTTAGCCAGTGTGGGAACTGTAAAATTTAAAGTTCTGGCTTGTGTGATTGGGCAGTATTTGATGTCCAGTTCCTTTTTAAAAATTCCAAGGTATTCATAGGTCTCTTAGCAGAAAGTAATTGAGAATTAAGGAAATTTCTACTGTCTCTTATCTTTGTGTCTCTGCAAAGTACCCTTTACCTAGTTCCCAGGCAGTTGTGTCTTTTTTAGACTCTACAGTGTGCTGCTTCAAGCCATGACACCATACTTTCAGAAGCAAGTAGGGAATAATACTTGTAAATTTTAGGTTTCCCCAAAACTTTAGCGTGTCTATCTTCATTTTCAGAAAAAGATCTGTTTTAGTCAGTAACTATTGTTTCTTATTTTCCAGGAGTTTCCCTACCACATAACCTCTCAGAACTGAACCAAAACAACATTGTTCCTAGAGTGCTTATTTTTAAGGTATGCATGTTTTGGCTCTATAGTTTCAGGCCTGTTCACAATCTGTAATATATTTGAAATCTTAAATGATTTGTGTGGAAAATGGCTTTTACTTCTGGCTGTAATATTAGAGACACAGAAGAAGTTTTATGCTGTTTGATTTCTTTTTACTCTTGAGGTTTAATTAGAAAGTAAATACGGGGAAAATTATTGGCAAGAATATAAAACCTTGTAGCCAGCACCGCCATATACTTTAAGTGTTAGAGACATGAAAATTGACCACTGAAGTGTCGTTAAACATAACTCAGTCAGTAGCATTTTGGTCATAGAAACTTTTGTAGTTTACCTTTGATGTCTCAGATTGTTTATGTCAAACTTGGTTTTCAAAATTGGAAATAATTCAGCATTGTTTTCTGTTGTGAACGAAAACAAGTTCCATTTACCACTGACTGCATGTGATCATCTCAACCAAAAAAGTTTTACCCTAAGAGGGTATAAGATTTTACAGTCCTTCATCAGGAAACTGCAAAACACTCTGCAAACACTGACATACTTTGTGTTTTTTTAGCTGAGAACACATCATCGTACTGTATCTCTGAGGTCGTAATTAGTAGACAAGTTAACCCCACTTTCTTTGAGAATGAGGAAATTGACACATAAGGAATTTAGAGATGTTTACAAAGCTGAGGGAATGGATTTGCACTCATTACACCGAATTCGTATAATGCTTTTCATTTCAAAGAGCCAGATAACTATTACCCTGCCCTAGGATTCTTTCGGTATTTTAGCTCTCAGATTATTACAACTGAGACTTTGTCAAAGAGCTTATTACAGGTTCCTTGGTGGCTCAGGATCTGGTGGTGTCACTGCTGTGGAGCAGGTCCAGTCCCTGGCCTGGGAACGTGCACATGCCAGGGACGTGGCAAAAAAAAGAAAAAAGAGCCTATTACAGAGTGCTTTGGGGAAACTGAGGCACCAAGCAGTGGATTGCCAAGAGTTGGATATATACTTGCTCTGAGTTGGGAGTAGAATTGAAAGCCCAAACTCAGAAGTTTCATCTAATTTAACATTGTTGGTTGCTATTTAGCAGCAAGGCTGGTTTCTTAGAAACTAGATCTTGGTACTGGTCCATTTTGCATGAAGATGATGGTAAATGCTGTTGTATTTCTAGATAGATGGCACATGGTTACGGACTAAAGTTTCTGTTTTCTGAAAGGAAAAGTCAGTTAACTATGTTGAACCAAACCCCTTCTTATTCAAAAATATGTCACATAATACTACTGTTAAAATTTTCTAGCACATCACAAATAGATACTCATTTTAGCTTAAAAACATGTCCATATTTACAAAAATAATACGTGTTCAGTTATTTGGTTTTTTTGGCTATGCCCCCAACACGCAAAAGTTCCTGGGCCAGGGATCGAACTTGAGTCATAGCAGCAACGACACCAAATCCTTAACCACTAGGCCACCAGGGAACTCTGCATTCAGTTATTTTTAAGAGTTTCTCCTAGGGAAGGGAAGAGGGGAACTCGATAGGGTTTCAGACCTGGAAAAGACAATAAGGTTTGCAGCTTGTTATGCTGCTGAGGTGAATTTTTAATTCACTTTAGTATATAGTATGATGTGATTTTTTTATGATGAAGAATTAATAATGAATTATCTTTTAGAAAGTACTTCTTTATTGTTAGATTTTATTTTATTTTATTTTATTTTTGCCACAACTGCAGCATATAGGAGTTCCCAGGCTAGGGATCAAACTCTATCCGCTACAGACATAACACCAGGTCCTTAACCTGCTGTGCCACAACAGGAACTCCTAGCAGCTCACTCCCTACATTTGCATAGAAAGAAAATCCTCCCTTTTCTATTTGGCATTGGGCCAAGTGTGAGAGGGGAGCCACAGTCAGTCACTTGTATTGGCTGCAAAGGTCTTCAGTAGGCTGGGTTGTTTCCAGGCATTATGTTTGGCTCCTTTTATTGTCTTGCAAGTGATTGTACCTCATCATGGCTATTTGTCCTGTGTCTTTCTCTTGAGCACCAAGTACATTTTGGTCTTTTTTTTCTTCTTCTTTTAGGTAATTTGTCATATTTCTTTTCAGGAATCTATTATTATTATTATTATTATTATTATTATTTTCTTTTTGTCTTTTTGCCTTTTCTAGGGTCGCACCTGCAGCATATGGAGGTTCCCAGGCTAGGGGTCTAATTGGAGCTGTAGCCGCCAGCCTACTCCAGAGCCACAGTAATACGGGATCTGAGCCACGTCTGTGACCTACACCACAGCTCACGGCAACGCCTGATCCTTAACCCACTGAGCAAGGCCAGGGATCAAACCCGCAACCTCATGGTTCCTAGTCGGATTCGTTAACCACTGAGTCACGACAGGAACTCCCAGGAATCTTTTATTATTGTGTGACTTGATATGTGGGCTGCTTTTGGACATTATTAGCTTGACATTGACATTGTCTTTTTGAAAATCACTATGCAGGTTGATAGCGATTGCCATGTTTCTGTACTTGTTGTTGCCCTACCTGCAGGTGTTTGGGTAATGTTTGGAGTCAGTGAATTGCTTTTTCACTGGTAGAGGGAGGTGAAGATAGGGTGGTATGGTGTATGGTGGTGGGTGGGGAGTGAGCTGACCTGCAGAAAACATACAAATACATTGCAGCTAGAAAGAGATGTCAGAAAGGATTTTGGAAATAACTGTTGTAAGGGGGTTGTAAGGGGATGGTGTGGATGTTTTTTAGTTGTATTTGAAGGCTTTTCTCGAAATGATGGTTTATTCCTTAACTTCTGTTATTGTTGACAAGGTTTCTCTGAGAGTGAAGCCTCTCAGAAACCATAGTGAATAGATTAATAGATGTACAGTTGGTTGCTTGGAGGTCTCTTGTGTCTTGGAGGAAAAGTTTAACACAGCATGTAGCACTTGAGAATGCCATAAAAGGGTTCACATTCAGTAGATGCTTAATACATTTTTGTTGAATAGTAAATGAATATATCCTAAAATAGCTGTTGGTACTGCTAATGTTTTGTCATGGTGAAGAACTGGAATATTCCTTTGTAGCTGTTGTACTCATACTAGATAAGATGTAATGAAGGTGAGAAGGGGGGATATTTAGTGCAAAATTTTTGCTTTTTTAAAAGCTTGAATTGGGATGACATTTTTCTTTTTCTTCCTCCCTTCTTTTTAAAGAACATGTCTTGTTTGGAAACATCACTTACTACGAAGGGGACTGAGGTGTTCATTACATAAAAGTATAAATACTTCATTATTTCATGTGTTAATCCTGTTAAAAATTGGATATTAAAAATGATGTTTTTCTGTAATTGCTGAAGTAGGTATTTCCTGCTGCAGTAATTTAACAATCTGTTAGTTGAAACTGATTAGGCAGAGCCTCCTTACCTGCCCACTTGCATCTTCATAAGCATCCTATCTTAATAAATTTATTTCTTGCCTATCAAAAAAGTAATTAGGACTAAGTACTATTGCAGGTGGTACTGTAAATGTTTTCAGAAAGATCTGCCTTTTTTGTGTATTACTCAGACTGTGCTCTCAGTAGGGCCCACTGTAATAGACTAATTGCTGAGTTAGAAATATGCATTTTGTGCCTGACCACTTTTTGGCACATGTGTAATTTTTAAAAATGCTTTTATGGAGTTGAGATATCTCCCTTCCCTACAACCTGTTAAAAAGTACTTGACACTTGAGAAATGGAAGCTGCCAACCAAGGTGAGACTATTTTTAGGAGATTTTTATGTCACCAAGCCAAAGTTAGGACCTAGGGGGACTTGGAATTAGGAATCTTTTAAAAAGCGGTACCCGTAACTTTATCATAGCACCTCTTCTAGTGTTACAGTGCTTCCGGGTACTCCATAAATTTATGATTTAAGAATAGGATGGACATATTTTCTTGATTTGATGTCTCAAGCTCTTCAAAGAGGAAAAAATCAGGAGATAAAAGATTCTCATCTGTGCTGGAGGCAGGAGGCAGGTGGCACAACACAGACTTAACAGTCAAAGGTGTTTCCAACACTGGGGAAACCTGAAATCTTTGTGTTTCAAACTTTTCATCCTGATTTTACTCTGTGTGAAATACTCTTCTTGTATAAGAAGACCCTAATAAAGCAGTTTAATCTCTCTTGAGTCCCCTGTTTATCTGATGGACAACAATCCTTAAAGACAGGTTTGAAGGAAAAGTTAAGTTTAGATTTAAGGATTTAATCTCAGGATGGAGTACTGTCAAGCAGCAGGGTCTAAATTTATACAGAAGTAGTATCTCTGAAATTCTCTGATTTCCCCTGAATATGTCTATGAACTATATATAAATAACAGTGGTGAAAAGTCTTATTTGTCCTTTGAATTATGTGGGTAAACCATTAATTTCCCCCTCATTCATAACTGTGGTAGTTGCCTGGCTTCTCTTAGAAGAGGAGCATCTGTTTAGGTAAAATATCAATGTCAGTTTTTTAAGAGCCTTTGAGATGAAAAGGAGATTTTCTTTTCCTGTCAGAGAATATAAGCTACTTAATACATTAGTAAGATTTTGTGGATTCTTACATATGTACTTGAAATAGCATCTCTACCCACTAGATAGCAGTAGGTTCCCCCATTCTGTCATTGTAACAACCAAGCAATGTCTCCTGACATTGTGAAATGTCCTTGGGGAACAAAATTGCCTCCTCTTTAGAACTGCTGTTTTAGATTTTCTTTTCAGGCTTTGAAGACACATAGAAATGTTAAATTAGTAAGTGACTAAAAATGAGTACTATTTGTTGAATTAAAAAAAAAAATTTTTTTTTGGCTCCACCCACAGCTTATGGAAGTTCCAGGGCCAGGGATCAAATCCAAGCTGAGGCTACATCATGTGCCACAGCTGCAGCAACACTGGATCCTTAACCCACTGCGCCAGGCCAGGAATTGAACCCATGCTGCTGCAGAAACAGTGCTGGATCCTTAACCCACTGTGCCAGAAGGAAACTCCTTAATTTGTAGTTTTGAATTCCTTGCTTCAACTAACTGTTAGAAAGAATAACTATTCCAGATGTACTTGAGGTTAACATTTTGGGGGCAATCTTTATTTTAAAACTTTCTCTTTAATTAAAAAACCTATGAATTTATGTTTGTGACTGGAAATGCAGGCAGTGGGCCTGCTGTAGAGAATAGTTAGCCAAAAAAGATCCCTTTGGGTCCCACCCTTTCTAAATTTAGTTCATTCATTCAGTCTTAGACTCTGAGAGCCAACCCAGAAGAGAGTTGGGTTACTCCTGGTATGTGAGTGGACTTCGAAGTAGACACTTTGCTTTTGGCTTATGTTTTAACCTGTGACCTGTGGTTGGTGTTGTGAAGTTGTGAGTTCACTGTAAATAATTTTTCTTTTCTTGTCTTTTTTTTTTTTTTTTTTTTTTTGGTGAGAGGGTAGAAAAATGCCCTCAAGGCAGTTTAAAAAGGGAAGTTCCCATCATGGCTCAGCGGAAATGAATCTGACTAGTGTCTGTGAGGACGAAGATTTGATCCCTGGCCTGCCTCCCTCAGTGGGTTAAGGGTCCAGTGTTGCTGTGAGCTATGGTGTAGGTTGCAGACTCGGTTCGGATCTGGTGTTGCTCTGGCTATGGTGTAGGCCGGTGGCTACAGCTCCAAATCGACCCCTAGCCTGGAAACCTCCATATGCCTCGGTGTAGCCCTAAAAAAAACAAAAACAAAAAGAGAGGAGAGAGAGTGAATAAGGGAAAGAAGGGGAAGATTGATAGAGAAATTTTTATATTTTGGCATCTGAATGAAATAACAATGAAGCAAGGAATTCAAAACTACAAATTAAGGAGTTTCCTTCTGGCACAGTGGGTTAAGGATCCAGCACTGTTTCTGCAGCAGCATGGGTTCAATTCCTGGCCTGGCGCAGTGAGTTAAGGATCCAGTGTTGCCGCAGCTGTGGCACATGAACAATGAACCTTTTAGCTGACCTCTAAAAGTTCTGGACTTGTTTCTTGACAACGGCAACTTGTCTGCTAAGACTGGTATCTTGATCTTCAGTGGATCTCTGTTATTTTGTTCTTTTTTTTTTTTTTGTCTTTTTCCTATTTCTTGGGCCGCTCCCGCGGCATATGGAGGTTCCCAGGCTAGGAGTCGAATCGGAGCTGTAGCCCCCAGCCTACTCCAGAGCCACAGCAACGCGGGATCCAAGCCGCGTCTGCAACCTACACCACAGCTCACAGCAACGCTGGATCCTTAACCCACTGAGCAAGGGCAGGGACCGAACCCGCAACCTCATGGTTCCTAGTCGGATTCGTTAACCACTGCGCCACGACGGGAATTCCTGTTATTTTGTTCTGATTCCAGACGTAAACAGTGAACAACTGCAATACTGGGGAATTTTGTGGTATAAGGTAAAGTTTATGCTCCTACTAACCAAAGTCATATTTTAAGACTTTTGTTTGTCTTGTTTTGAGTTTTATGGTTCTTTTTTTTCTCAGCAAGAGAGAATGTGCCAGGACTTCTCAACTTAATGGCTCTGGTCATTCATGTCTTTCTAGAGGTTCAGCTTTAATTAAAAATCATTTTGAGACTTAAAAAAAAGTTAAAGTAACAAAAATTACCCTGTAATAGATGTGTTAGTTTGCTGCTTTCTGCTTGGTTGGCTTTTTCTGTTCTTTGTTGCTTGTTATTTTTTATACTTTTGACTTAAACATTTTCAGCTTTTCGAAGGATGGCCATGAAAATATGCAGAACTGCCCTTATTTTTGACTTCATGAATAAATTTAAATGTCTTTAGATGTAAGGCCTTTGGAAGATGCTGTAAACAGTCTCCTCTGTTCCTCAGGCTCTACCCACTACCAGTCACAGTAGAAAAATTGCCAGTCTGAAATCTTTTCCTCTCTTCTTCATCCTCTCCACTTTTGCTTTTAATAGTACAAATACTATAGAATGTTCTTTCCTATTCAGATAATTTCTCAGGATCATGAGCATTGATGTGGGTGCCTCAATTCTTGTTTGGGGCCTATAAATAAATATGACCGTCTCAAACAAACCTCTCGTGAAAACAAAGAGATCTTTATCATCATGAGGAAAAAGAAACAGCAAACGTGAGGAATTCCTTTCTTTCTTCAGTCAACTTAAAGGAAAGCTCTCAGGGTGCCAGCCTAAGTAGTTGGCCCTAAAATGGAAGCAGTGTTTAGTCACCTGTTAATGGTGTTACCAATCCATTTTGCTTTCAGCTTCTTATCATTTTGAGATCAGAAACCTTTACTATATTGCATATATAATAGAAAACTTATTCATATTTTTAAATTTGCATTTTTGAATGTAAGCTGTGGTTTATAATTCTTAATATTCAGCAATAAATATTATACCCTGCTGGTTCTCTTTGTAAAATAAACATGCAGAGCGTGTGGGTATTATAAGTTGTTTAAAAACACTATGAGAAAGTCATAAGGCTAGTGAACCTACCATATAACAAGGAGAAACACATTTCTAATACATCAACATAGCTACCTACTAAACGGGGCTATTTTCATACTTGAGTAGGTGACACCAGTTTTGACTGAATATTGGCAATTACGTATCTCCTCTATAATTTATCTTTTTATTTTCTTTCCCTACAACTTTCAGGTAGAACTTTAGACTTCATAGCACTGAATTAACCTGCACTGAAAGCTGTTTACCTGCAGTTGTTCACTTTTTTGAAAGTGACCATGTCTCAAGTTCAAGTGCAAGTTCAGAACCCATCTGCTGCTCTCTCAGGGAGCCAAATACTGAACAAGAACCAGTCTCTTCTCTCACAGCCTTTGATGAGTATTCCTTCTACTACTAGCTCTCTGCCCTCTGAAAATGCAGGTAGACCTATCCAAAACTCTGCTTTACCCTCTGCATCTATTACATCCACCAGTGCAGCTGCAGGTAAGCGTATGACTCCAAGTGTCTTCTGTTTCAAATGTTTTCTTAGCCTGTTTTCTGATCTGATAAGTAGATTGCAGATGTAGGGAGCTCTCACACATTTATCTTCAGGAAGCAGAAGAAAGTATTAACTGCCCACACTTCTTTATCCCAGATATGAAACACTTGTTTGTGTATTGGGTTGATGGAGGCCTTGGACAGACCATTTTGAAGTGTAAGAAAGAAAATTGGAAACTAAACTATAAAGTTTACTATGTTATAAAGTGGTGGATGGCAGAAAGAGTTGAATAATAAATACTACTTTGGATATTCATTGCTGTATGGGAAAATTTCTGCTTTTAAAGTTATTTCCCAGAGGAGTTCCCTGTTGTGGCTCTCGATAACGAATCCAGCTAATATCTGTGAGGACATGGGTTTGATCCTCGACCTCAGTGGGTTAAGGATATGGCATTGCTGTGAGCTGTGGTGTAGGTTGCAGATGTGGCTTGGATCTGGCGTTGCTGTGGCTGTGGTATAGGCTTGCAGCTACAGCTCCGATTTGACCCTTAGCCTGGAACTTCCATATGCCGCAAGTGCGGCCCTAAAAAAAAAAAAAAAAAAATTATTTCCCAGAACTGACTTGTAGGTGTAAGCCTCCTTTTTGGATATATGTAAGATTTATCCCAAGCATGGGGGCAGCCAGATTTACTGGAAAGCAAAAGTGTGTTACCATTCATTAATATTTGTTTTGAAAAAGTAAGTTTAAGTTGAGGTTCCAGAGGTAGTTACGAAATCATAGTGCGGACCAATTAGAAATGGAACAAAGAAGCAGAGTTTTTTGGTTTTTTTGGTTTTGGCTGGAGCATGCAGCTGCTTGATATGGGATCTCAGTTCCCAGAGCAGGGATTAAACCCAGGCCGTAGCAGTGAAAGCACCAAGTCGCAATCACTGGACCACCAAGGAACTCCCAAGAGGCAGAGATTTTTTTTTTTTTTGAAAGGAAATAAGTTGAGAAGCAGTCATATTTGACTATTAGGAAATTAAACCGAACTAAATACTCTCACTCATCAGAAAGGATTTGACACCTCTGAAAGAAGAACCTCCTGAAAACAATATTCTGCTCCCCAAACCTCCCCTGCCTCCGCCAAAGTTGCAACACCAATTAAATGGGGTATCAGCATGGGTGTCTCTATATTAGAGTCACCTTCTAACAAATCCTTTTCAACTCAATATGCTTGACAGTTTCGCTTGCATTTCCTCCTTCATCCTCTCATTTTCTTTACTTTTTAAATCTGTTCTTAGAGCATTACCTTGTCCCACTCTCATCTGCACGGCATCTATCATGCTACCTCTAGACTTCCTTGGACTGGCTCACCAAATAGCATTCTTACCTTGTTATAGTCCCCTAAAGAGTCAGTGTTCCCCAAATTTGCCATTTGAATGCCATCTTAATAGGAAATGGCACAGACTATTTCAGTCCTCTGGGATTTATTGCTATTTCTTCTCATGTGTTCTTATATCCACATTTTGTTAATTTTATAAAAGTCCTGTCTGCCAAAGCCATTTTATTTTTCTTGTATAATTGTCAGAAATAGATAAAGCCTGAGGATGGCAGCCTCTGGTGATAAGACTAGAGGACGTACCAAGAATGAGAAGTTAGCTATGTGGAAAACGACAGTCGTTGTTTGAGAAATGGTATTGGCATGTTGCGTTTTGTGAAATAACGAACAGGTACAGTTGACAGCTGTTGTGGTAACCAGTGTGTGTGTGTCTCTGCTCAAAAGATCTCCTGGTTATTCCTTTGTGTATAATAGCAGTGCTTCATCTGATTTCAAATCTTGCGTGCCTGCCATAATTTAGTTATTCCTCTGACTTCTGTTCTCTCTCTTTTGAAGACACACCCTCTCCTAGGTTACCAGGCTTCAACTGGTTCAGAAAAGATCTGGCCGTGTCTTCAGACTGTGCCCCCAATGTGGTTTGCAGTTTTGCATCACGGCTGCTCTGAATCCTTAGACCTTCATTTTTCATATCCCTGGTAGAGCCACAGTCTTATATGCTACTAGTTGACTTCAATGCTCTTACATTATTTTTCAGTTCCTTCTAATATGGCACACCCCAAAGAGAAAACCCCAATGTGTCTTGTGAATGAGTTAGCCCGTTTCAACAAGATTCAGCCTGAGTATAAGCTTTTGCGTGAGCAAGGTCCAGCTCACTGTAAGGTAAATATTGTCCATACTGCTTGTGCATTTATAACCCACTAGGAATGTTTTTTTTCTTTTTATATAGTTGCAAGTGGTGCTCTGATTCAAAATACGTATTTTTTAACTGCTGAGGTTGTCTGAAAGAGATGCAAAAGTACAGATTTTTGGCAAGTCGCTTCTTTTTTCATCTTTGCAGAACAGGTCAAAGAAAAGATAATGCATCTTTTGGGGGATATTTGGCTTTTAAAACTCCAATTAGTGTGTGGTTGTTTAAGATTCTGAATAGAGACAATTCCCAAGTACCTGCGAATGATTTCCTGTGAGTTTTACAGGCTCCGAGCCTCCTGGCTACAGCCTTCCTCTGGCTCCTTTCCTGCTTGTTTGCACGTGCACGTGTACCTTAGACTGGGCAGGGAGAGCAGGTGAGCAGGAAATCAGTTTTGCCACTTGCTAGCAATCCAGATACAGGGTTTGAACCTGAGAGGTAGTAATCAGTCACCCGGTGTGTATTTTGGATTGTCTCTGATTTCAGTATCCTTGTCATTCCCCTCATCTTAGAGAATGAAAGACTGACTGAGATTTGAATTTTTACTACTTGTTATTCAAGAGTTCAGTCTTTTAAGGTTGTTTGATATGTGTGCCAATGTACATCTTGGAACTTAAATGTTTGCATATCTGGCTTTACCTTTTGCAGCTCTAATATGAGAGGATTTGGTATGAGGGGGAATTGGGCTCCTGTTTCTGATCCTAGACTTACAGTAAGATAATATAATCTTAAAAGGATAAGTTACATGTCTCCTTAAGCCTCGTTTTTCTTGACAGGCAAAGCTCAAACCTTGAATGATAGCAAGTTTCTCTTTTCATTTGACTAAAAGTAACATCAACCACAATCAGAAATAGGGACCATAGGATAGTGCAGTTAGGTGCCTTTGGAGCCAGACATATCTAGATTTGAATCTCAGCTTCTTATTAGTTGTGTGCTATTGGGCAAGTTGCTACTTTTTTTGAACCTCAGTTTCCTCATCTGTAAAATGGGGATAATAATACCTACCAGCCAGGCCTGTTGTGAGAATGTATATTAAAGCGTAGAGCACAGTGCCTGGCACTTAGTGTATGCTTGAGAGATGGTAGTTGTTATTATTACTAAGCAATCATGCATTTAAGAAAAACAGAAATTTCCCACTCACATGGAGCTAGTTTTAATTTATTCTAAAGCATAATTATATTTGCAATATTTCTTTAGAAGGCAATTGGCCGTTTTTTATAATAGTTCTGTTTCTTCTACAGGATTTTTTTTTTGCAGACCTTAACTTTGGGATTCCCTTTGTTAACTGTTTCTGGTATTTTTTTTCAAATACGTGCTCTCTCACTTGAAAACTCTATTAGTACTTAAGGTAATTTGGCTCTGTGTTCAGTCTGTAACTACGTTTTTTTTTAACCTACAAGTTGCTCAAAGGAAAAGTGATTCCTTCTAGATGACTGTTAGACTATTTAAAAAGTCAGAGGTCTGGTGTACTTTTAATTCTGTCTGAACCAAGATCTAACCTCACTACCAACCCTCCACACAGAAGACAGCAGAGTGGCAGCAGCATCAACGGGACAGTCCTGGAGAAAGTCAAAACTGATCATGAAATTAACTCTTTTCTGTTTTTAGCATTTTCCCCTTCAATGTCTTTCCATGAAAGGATCACGAAAATGACCCTGGGATGGCACAGCACTGCAGGCTTCTGCTGGTTGACCTGACTTCTCAGGCCTGACAGGGTTTTGCGTTCATGTTATTGGTGCTTAAATGAGTAACTTTTTGAACTGCAGCATAAATACAGGAGACCTCTAATGTTTCAAGGGGGATGAGGGATTCTTTAATTTTTCCCCTTTAGTGAAAGCTGTGCGCTGAGGGAATCCTGAAGTTAAGATCTACAAGAAAAATCAGCTATGAAGGCAAGTCAGCCCTTGAATTTAAATGACCTAGACATACTCAAATCACTAGTGCTTTGACTTGTAAATGAAATAAAGTGACATTTGGTGATAAAATTAGAAGAATAAAAGTTTCAAAGTAGTGAGTCTCAAACCTTAAAGTATATCAGAATCACTTTGGGAGCTTATTGTAAATACACATACCTGGGTCTCCTCTTGTGGTCTTTAGTTGAAATCCATGGGCATGTGTTTTTACCAGGCTTCTCAGGTTATTCTTCAGATGCACACAAAAGTTAAAGAATCATTGTGCTGTGATGGGTCATTGTATTTTTGTTTTTGATAAAGTATTAATTTAATACTGATAGGATTAACATAACCTGATTTTACAACTGGAGTGTGCACATGGGTTGCCTTTATACTTAAAAAAGGAAAAAAAAAGAGGCTTGCCATTGTCAGCATTTGTTGAGGACAGAAATGAACTGTTTTGATCTTTGCTTGCTGTGAATCTGATTTTTTTCTGAAAGTGGAGGCAGAAAGTGGTCTGAATAGTAGTCTTAGGAAAGTAGAGGCAACATTTTGAAACCTGGCTGATGCTCCCAAATTTACTTGTGTTTTTGTCGTAATGGGCTTGTGTTTTCAGACAAGAGTCCGCAAATACAACATGAAAACAAGTATTGTCTTAATTTGTATAAGATCCTACTATGTGTCTAAATTAAGTTTGCTAAATTTCTTCCATGAGAGGTAATGGGAAGACAATTTCTGTTTGGATGGCTGCCCAATAATCAATGTTCAATGTTTTAATATATAAGAAACCTTTTTTTTTAATCTCTGTGGTTACCCCTGTCTTTCAAAGCATGGTTTTCTATAGAGTGCTGTGTAATACAAGTCAATGATACGTGTATCTTTTTGTGTTTGTAAAACCAGTGAAAAAGGGGGTGAAGGGATAAATGACCAAGATAATGACCACGCCTTTTAAACCATGACCATAAAATATGTTCAAGGTCCACGTGACATATTACAGTCAACATCAGGTTTCGTGAATTGAGAGCTCACAATTTTCATTTGTAGGTGTTTACAGTACAGCTAACACTTGGAGATCAGCACTGGGAAGCTGAAGGAACTAGTATTAAAAAAGCCCAACACACAGCTGCTGCCAAAGCTTTGGAAGGAACAAAATTTCCTAAACCCATAGTCCGCCCTTTTCGTAGCGAAGGAAGGAATCCAGGTATTATGCGTGGGCCAAGACAGGTTCCTTTCAAAAGTGTGTCTAGAGGTACCCGTTTAGTATCTATATGAATTCTCTCTTTCTTAACTAACTTGTTGATTTTGAAAGCACAGATTTTGCACTACCAGTGGCAAATGCTTATCTTTTCAGAATCTTAACCTGACTCTAAAGCAGTGGTTTCCAATCTACAATCTGGAGAAGTGGTCATGGGAGATGGGGGATGTCACCAAACAATTTCTAAGATTTTTTAAAAAGCTTAGTGAAGACACATATTTTTTTTTCTTTTGATAAGGTTTATAAATTACCAAGAATGTAGATTTTAGCTAAAATCACTTAAATTCAGTATGGTCATATTGATTACCACATGTTGGTCATAATCCCTGATTGTCAATTTTATGTCTCCTGATCATTAACAAGAATGAGAAAGTAACATTTGCAAATCATTAGATAATTATCTCTTCAAGAAAGGTCCAGGGGAGGAGAATACTGAAAAAGAAGAGCGTCTGATAAAAGCTTGGGAACCACTGACCTGGTGGCTGTAGGTGGAAGTGGCTGTTTTAGCAGAGTTACCCCTCTAGGACATGAACTCACCCCAGGCCCTTTGAATGCGGGAATGAATCGGGAAGATCTTGGTCACATCTTTCTTGTTGCTTTTGATTTCTATGTAGTATTCTTTCTTCAAATTCGTTCTCTAGGTGCTCCCTTCATGGCTCAGCAGTTAACGAACCTGACTAGGATCCATGAGCATGCAGGTTCAATCCCTGGCCTCACTCAGTGGGTTAAGGATCTGGCGTTGCCGTGAGCTGTGGTGCAGGTCGCAGACATGGCTCAGATCCCGAGTTGCTGTGGCTGCGGTGTAGGCTGATAACTGTAGCTCTGATTCGATGCCTAGCCTGGGAACTTCCATATGCTGTGGGTGTGGCCCTAAAAAGCAAAAAAAAAAATTATGTTCTCTAATGCAGATACATTATATGGGTCAGAGCTACTCTTAAAATGTAACTATTTGAATTACATAAAAATATAATTCTGAAAAAATTCTGATGTTAGCTAGAGGGAGGTTGTGACCCTCTGACTTAGCGAATGCAAAGATATTCTTATAAATTTGATTCATGCATTAAATTTAGTCAGACTAGTTATGATACTGAATCAAGTCATTTTTATTTTTCTCTACACACATCCTAAAGAGGCATCATAAAGTGGGTTTTTGTGTGCGTTTACACGGAACTTTGCCATTGCTAGTGTTGTTCTGTGTTTGATATGAAAATGTTTTTAGATGTGACTGTGCACTGACACTAATCTTTCCAGGCTGGTTTTCCTTTTAAATTATTTTTAAAGGTTTATGATATGGATGAACTGAGAGAAAAAAAATGGGAGAATGAATAGTATGTATTTTATAAAGTTTATAACTCTGAGATAACCCAAGATATACTTGTTCCTGTTGTATATGGCAACAAAACTCATTTCCTAACAAGTATTGCCACAAGTCACATCACATTATAACTATAGAGAATGGAAATATCGGAGTTCTCCTATGGCACAGTGGGTTGAGGATCCGGCATTGCTGCAGCTGTGGCATAGGTCTCAGCTGTGGCTCGGATTCAGTCCATGGCCCAGGAACTTCCGTGTGTCGTGAGTGCGGCTGAAAAAAAAGGATAATGGTAATATCTATTTCGTGCCATTCATCTGACTTCTCCAGATAGAACTGACTTGTCTCCTCGGTGATTATACACCTTTTCTTATAGCACACATCCTGTCATGTTACACTTCTCTGTGTGTGTTTTGTTTACTTTGAACTCCTCTGGGGCAAGGATTTTGTCTCTCAAGCTTAGCACAGTGCTTTGCCTCTTGTTAGTACTGAATAAATGCATTGTTCTATGAAATAGTGTGTACAGACATCCAGTCAGTACAGCCAAAGTTGTATTGGTTAAGTATTCCCAAACAGTGAAGTGATGTGGACAGGCCTATGAGACTTTTTTTAATCGTGGCATTTGATATGTATTGGAACTTATTTATGACAACTGGAATGTATGGCTTTCACTGCTAACATCCTGTTAACATTGTTGCTCCCCTAATAGCCCTTATAGTATATTTTGTGCGATTGACTATGTATTGATATCTAGAAATCACAAGCAGATTCTTGGATTTCCTGACCTGATGCCTAGCAGTGAAGTACTTAGATCCTTTCATGAAATGCATCATGAATCCAGTTAGCAGAAAGCATGCTCTTCTTTTTTATTATAGTGAGCGTTATTCTCATATCAGAAAAAAACAGTTATTTGTGTTGATTCTGTGTTGCAGAAAGCATAACCCCTACTGTAGAACTAAATGCACTGTGCATGAAACTTGGAAAAAAACCAATGTATAAGCCTGTCGATCCTTACTCTCGGATGCAGTCCACCTATAACTACAACATGAGAGGAGGTGCTTATCCCCCAAGGTATGTGTTTGTTTTGTTTTAAATACAGATGAAAATATATCTGATCTTTTTACATAGAATAATAAGATCTATAGATGGTACAGCACGTGATGGTTTGATTTGGTCCACTTTGGCCTGTCAGATGCTAAAATCAGTCTTTATTTTGTTGGTGTTGTTGAAACTGTATTGTGTTGGTCTGTTAGCTCCTACCACTGAAAAGGGCCTGAGCACATTCCTCACTAGCAGTATGGACCCCAAGCAAGCTGGTTAAAGATCACCATTGTAACTGCTTTGTGCAACTGAGTGATATTTGTACATGTTTCCTGCAGCATGACAATTCTCAACATTCATAGTTTCTTGATTGTCTTTATTGGTTACTTTCTGACCTTTAAACTTACCTTTGTGGTTTGTAAATAGCCCCACTGTACAGGTACAGTAAGATATTCATTGAAACCTGAAAATATCATGTATTTAAATCCTTCTGCTTGTGGTCATAACACACTAGTGGATAGATTAATGATCAGAATGGGTCTCTGCCCTACCTTGGGGGGAAAGTGGAGGCCAAAGCAATTTTAAAAATAGAAACTCTGAAATGGGGGTTCCCATCATGGTGCAGTGGAAACAAATCCGGCTAGTATCCATGAGGATATGGATTCGACCCCTGGCTTCACTTAGTGGGTTAAGGATCTGGTGTTGTGGTGAGCTCTGGTGTAGGTTGCAGATGAAGCTTGGATCCCCTGTTGCTCTTGCTGTCATGTAAGCCGGCCGCTGTAGCTCTGATTCGACTCCTGGGGAATTCCATATGCTGGCCCTAAAAAGCAAAAAGAAAAAAAAAAAAAAGAGAGACAGGAAGAAGGAAGGAAGAAAGAAACTAACTCTGAAATGGGAGAAACCAGTCTCTGCCAGGCTATAGGTTATTGTGCTTTCCAGAAATGAGGGTCTTTTTTTTTCTTTCCCATGCCTGTGGCTGGTGGAAGTTCCCAGGCCAGGGATCAGATCCACGTCACAGCAGCAACAATGTCAGATCCTTAACCTGCTGCACTGCAAGAGAACTCCCAGAAATGGAAGTCTTTTTTTTGTTTGGTTTAGGCCATGCCCAGGGAATGTGGGAGTTCCCGGGAATGCAGCCCGAGCCACCACAGTGACAATACTCGATCCTTAACCTGATGAACCATATGGAACCTCCTGAAGCTTCTTTCTAAAAGTCTTGTGTTTGACAAGGGGGACAGACACCAGGAGTAAGAGAGGCTACAACTCTATTATCTATAAAAAGGTCCCCACACCAAAAACCTATAAAAATGAAAAGACAGAGGGAGATGAGGGAGAAAGGAAAAACCCCAGTAAATCAGCTAAGCGATGAAGAGATTCTCAGCCTCCAGGAAAAAAGACTTTAGATTGTTGATGCTGAAGATGATGCAAGACGTTGGAAATAAACTGGAGGCAAAGATGGATAACTTACAGGAAACACTGACCAAAGAGATAAAAGATATAAAACTTAAACAAGAAGAGATGCAAAATATAGTAACTGAAGTAAAAAATTCACTAGAAGCAGCTAACAGCAGAATACAGGAGGCAGAAGAACAAATAAGCAAGGTGGAGGACAGATTAGTGGAAATTACGGATGTGGAAGAGAAAAGAGAAAAAAGATTGAAAACAAATAAAGAGAGTCTCAGAGAACTCTGGGACAACGTTAAACGCACCAACATCCATATTATAGGGGTGCCAGAAGGAGAAGAGAGAGGGAAGGGGACAGAAAAAATATTCCAAGAGATAATAGCCGAAAACTTCCCTAACATGGGAAAGGAACCACTCACTCAAATCCAGGAAGCACAACGCGTACCATATAAAATAAACCCAAGGAGGAATACACCGAGACACATAGTAATCCAACTGACCAAAATTAAAGAGGAAATCTTGAAAGCAGCTAGGGAAAAGAAACAAGTAACATACAAGGGAACCCCAATAAGGTTATTGGCAGATTTTTCATTAGAAACTCTGCAGGCCGGAAGGGAGTGGCATGATATACTTAACATGATGAAAGGAAAAAAACCTCCAACCAAGATGACTCTACCCAGCAAGGCTCTCATTCAGATTTGAAGGAGAAATCAAAATCTTCTCAGATAAGCAAAAGTTGAGATAATTCAGCAACATTAAACCAGACTTACAACAAATACTAAAGGAACTTCTCTAGGCATAAAAGAAAAGACAGCAACAGGAAACAAAAATTCCACACATGACAAGGCTCACCAGTAAAGGTATACATACAGCAAAGATACGAAATCATCCATGCGCAATTATACCACCAAAATCAGAAATCAGGAGAAGAGTTGGGTACAAATGCAGGACACTGGAGATGAACTTGCAATTAAGAGAACAACAACTTAAAACAATCTCATATACATATAGACTCATATCAAAACTTCAGAATAACTGCAAACCAAAAATCTACAATTGATACACAAACAAGGAATCTCTGGAGAAGAAATATATCTCGTAGTAAATAAGTGCGTAATCCACCATGAAGAGGGTCATTCGACATCATTCTTGGAATGCTGAAGTCTTCTTAGATCTGATTCTGGTTTCCTCTCCATCAAAGTACTTACGATAATTAAATAATGCAACTGTACAATTAAATAATACAGTTCTACAATTGTATTATTAATAACCATTTCTCTTCATGGTACAATGTAAGGTCTATAATGTCTTGTTTATCACATCACCTAGAATGGTGTAATGCCTATATTGAAGAATCAATAACATGTAACAAATTGTGAGGACATATTTATATAGTTACACTGTTTTTTAACTAATTTATGCATTTTATATTTTACTTATTTTCAGAGGGTATATTATTTTTGTTATTCTTACCAGTTATTCTTTTTATTATGCTATATAAAATATTTAATGGTATATAAGGCTTTCTTCTTTATAAATTTTAGTTGCATAATGTAACAATTTTAGTATAATGCTAATTGTTAAAGAAAAATTGAAATGTAATAGATAATACTAAATAGTAAGGATGAAAGCCATACAAAATAGGATAAAGTATAGAATAAATTTCCTATTTGTCTCAGCATATTTTCCATTCCACTTCTCCAGAGGATGTCACTTAATCTGTTTCTTAAGATCCATGATATAATAATCTGTGTGAATGTAATTGTGCTTAAATGTATGTATTTTATTCTGTAAAAAAAAATAAAAATAAAATATCAAAAAATAAAATGGACTACATCACAGAGCAGAAAAAAATAAAATAGAAGTCTTGTGTTTAAGAATTTCCATCCTTTTCTGGAGACATGGAAGTGTGAATCTCAGATATGAGAAAGTAGAGCATATTTTCTTTCTCAGCCAAAGCCTGATCCATTTTAGATTTTGTAATTATGGATTAGCTTTATATATATGTATAAATTGAACTCATGTAATTTGTAAGCCAGTGTATTTTGTGGAACATGAACAGTATTTGCTTACACTGTGTGGCAATTCTAATTTAGCATAAACATACGAAATCTCATATATATATATATATTTTTTTTTTTTTGTCTTTTTGCCATTTCTTGGGCCACTCCTGCGGCATATGGGAGGTGCCTAGGCTAGGGGTCTAATCAGAGCTGTAGCCGCCAGCCTACGCCAGAGCCACAGCAATTTGGGATCCGAGCTGCGTCTGCGACCTACACCACAGCTCATGGCAACGCCGGATCCTTAACCCACTGAGCAAGGGCAGGGATCGAACCCACAACCTCATGGTTCCTAGTCGGATTGGTTAACCACTGCGCCACGACGGGAACTCCCTCTGAATATATTGATGAGGAATCATTATTAGCAAGCAAAAGCTAATGTGATGAGGACCTATGATAAAGGAAAGACTTGGAATTTGCCAAATATGTACAGTGACTTATCAATCTGAAACTAATTTTCCTTACTCCTTCTATTTTTAGGTACTTTTACCCATTTCCAGTACCACCTTTACTTTATCAAGTTGAGCTTTCTGTGGGAGGACAGCAATTTAATGGGAAAGGAAAGACGAGACAGGCTGCGAAACACGATGCTGCTGCGAAAGCTTTGAGGATCCTGCAGAATGAGCCCCCACCTGAGAGGCTGGAGGTAAGGGGCGCAGAACTGGGGCTCCTTGACACTTTGGGTGTTGTAGGGGGGTGGGAAAGACGTCAAGTTGCATTTTCTAAGAGGATGCATTCAGAGCTGTCCATAATTTTGTTCCTTGATTGCTTATAAGCTGTCGTACCATGTAGCTTTCTTGCCTTTTCTCTTCCTTTAAAAAAATTTCTTAGCAGGAAAGTCGGGTGCCTTCTTTTGAACTCAGTGGCATAGTTATGAGTGAACAGTGTTAGAATGTGACTCAGTTGAGTTGTGAAAACATGCATGGATGAATTCTTTGGTGCTAAAGACTATGCTTGTCAGAATCTGTGATTTATGATACCAGGTTAGAGGATTTTCTGAACCATTTTGACCAAATGTTCTTTCTTAATTGTATTGAAGTGCTAGTTATCTACTATTGCTTAACAAACCATCACAAAACTTTGTGGCTCAAACTCCTATAGACTTTTATTTTGCTCACAAGCCTGCAGTTCAGGCAAGGCTTGGCAGGGGGAGCCTGTCTCTGCTCCATGTAGCTGGGGCTGAGGCAGCTCTGCAGGGGCTGGAGGATCTTTTTCAAGATGGCTCCTTCACAGGGCTCTTAAGTTGTTGCTGGCTTTCGGCTGGGGACTAAGAGGGGGCTCTGTTCCAGGGACCTCAGTTTCTTTTGTTAACCTGTACAGAGACTGTTTACACATCCTGTGGTATGATGGCTAGGTTCCAAGAATGAACATTCTAGAAGACAGTAAATGGAAGCAGCTGCCAGTTTCTTAGGACCTGGGCACAGAAATCAGCACAGCATCACTTCTGCCAAATTCTACAGATCAAACAGGCAGAGAGGCCAGATTCATAATAAGGAGATACAGGATTTCTCTCTCTCTCTCTCTTTTTTTTTTTTTAGTTGAGGTAGAATTCACACAACAGTTTTACAATTTTAACCATTTTGAGTATACAGTTTAGAAACTTTTAGTACATTCACAATGTCAAGAGCCCCAGTTCTGGTTAAGAGTAGTATCAAAGTATTTGGGGGCTGTGTTTTAAAACTATCACAATAGGTAAAGGATTTTAATTCTCTGTGACTAGATAGGATATGGGTCTTAGAAAATCAATGACTCTATGCATTGAGGGGCCAGAGCATTAGTGATTGTCTCTGATAAGGCAGTCTTATCACCAAAGGTCCAGAAGAAACCTACTGAGTAGAAAACATTGAGATTTCATGATTCTGTTTAATCACAGCATGAAATGCCTTCTGAAAATACCCCTGGATATTTGACCTTCCTTCCTTAAGAAATAACTTCTCAAAGAATAAGATCTTGCACAGAACACTGAGCTAAGTATGTGCTGATAGGTATGAACTTGAATGGACCCTTGCCAGGGTGTTTACTGAGGTCTGTTAAGCCCAGCTCCCCTCCTGGGTGACCCAGCTCAGATTGGTGGTCTGTGGCTTCATGGCTGGCTGCACAGGAGGGTTTTGTTTTTCTTTCATTGCAGTGCATTTCTGTCTTTGGTGTGAGCACACTTTTTATCAGAGATGATCTGTTTCCAGGGTCCACTGAGGACCAGATAAAAGAGAAGGAACTGTAACTTAGGAGAGGAGGATTTAGCGAAGTAAAAGGATAAGCTTCTCTGGTGAGATTTGTTGAAACACCAAAGATAGTGAAATCGGAGTCATTTTTGGAGACTTTTCATTTATTTGACTTAACTTTGGTGCTAATCTAACTGAAGTCAGGTGGGGTGGATACTTCTTGGTTCCTTCTAGCCAGCAGTTGTTAAACAATCACTGAACACTGGTATGTAGGTTGTCTGCTTCAGAATCACTTGAGAAGTTTAAAAAAAAATTCCTTGGCCCAACCCACATGATTCTAATACAGTTGGTCTAGGCTAAGACCCAGGAGTATGGGTTTTGCTTTTTTTTTCTTTTATAATGTGCTCTTGGAGTAACTCTAAAGCACAGTCGGGGTTTGGAAATCACAGGCCTGTGTATTTTCAGTGCTTCTCAGGCAGTTTCCCCCCGGGACTCCTCCTTGGAAGCACATCTTCACCACAGTGAAGCAAATGGAAAGCGCCTGTTGGTGTCTCAGAGCCGGCTCCCCGGAGTGTGGCTCACTAGAGCGGGTGGCTGTAGAGGGCACCCTCTCCTTGGCCCATCTGACATCCCTATGGAGCTTGGCTGGGAATGCTTATCATTCCTGCCCCTTATTTCCTTCTCTTTGCCTCTTTTCTACTTCTGTATGACTTGAAGTAGAGACGGTTCCCTTCAGAAATGGCCCAAAGACTGGCCTTAATCATTGCTTCAGAAACAAGAATCATTAATTAGGATATGACTTCTTTGAAGTAATAAATGAATCACTTGGTTTTCTACCTAAATGAGCTGCCCGTGATCTACCAGGCCCCCTGGTGGACAGGTAGCAGGGGATAAAGGGAGTTTTAAAAGATAGTTGCAAACTACACAAAATTTTTAATACTGGAGAAAAGAAAAATGATGTATAAAGGTACCACTTGGAGAAAGTCACTGTAAACCTTTTGGTGGATGTATGTGTAAGTACATACCTGCACTGTCTGTTTCACGTGAATGGGATGATATTGTACAGTAACCACCTTTTCTTTTCCCCTGAAGTGCTTATCATGAATATGTTGTCATGCTATTTACTTATAATTCCATGGACGACTCAAATTCAATATCTTCTAAGTGCTTTTAATGGCTCTAAAATGTTGTTGAAAGTTTTGTGTGTGTGTGTGGTGGTTTTTTTGTTTCTTTGTTTTTGGTTTTTTTTAGGGCCACACCCTTGGCATGTGGAGGTTCCCAGGCTAGGGGTCGAATTGGAGCTGTAGCTGCTAGCCTATACCACAGCCACAGCAGCGCGGAATCCAAGCCACATCTGTGACCTACACCACAGCTCATAGCAACACCAGATCCTTAACTCACTGAGCGAGGCCAAGGATCGAACCTGCGTCCTTATGGATACTAGTCAGGTCCATTAACCCCTGAACCACAATAGGAACTCGTGTTGAAAGTTGTATAGCATGTGATTGTGTGCTGAATCAATTCATCCTTTCTAAAAACATAGCCAATAAAGCCAGCAGTTTCTGTGTACAGGACAGGTTGTTGACAGGCATTGTGCTCAGCCCTGAAGGTAAACATTGCTCTTCTCCATGTGGAGTTTGGTTGAATGAAGTTGGCTGATGTTAACATCAGTAACATCAAAAGGTGCAGTGAGGGGAGTTCCCATGGTGGCTCAGTGTACTTGAGGATTTGGGTTCAATCTCTGGCCCTGCTTGGTGATTTGAGGATCTGGCATGTTGCCAGGAGCTGTAGTGTAGGTTGCAGATGTGGCTCAGGTCCCAAGTTGCTATTGATACTGTGGCTGTGGCATAGGCCGGCAGCTATAGCTCAGATTTGTCCCCTAGCCTGAGACCTTCCATATGCTGTGGGTGCGGCCCTAAAAAGCAAAAAAAAAAAAAAAAAAGTCCAGTGAGTTCTGCTGTGGTGCAATGGGATTGGCAGTATCTCTGGAGGACTGGGATGTGAGTTCAGTCCCTGGCTCTTCACAGCAGGTTAAGGATCCAGTGTTGCTGCAACTGCAGCATAGGTGGAAACGGTGGCTCAGGTTGCAACTGTGGCTCTTATTTGATCCTTGGCCTAGGAGCTCCATATGCTATGGGGTAACCAAAAAGAAGAAGAAAAAAAAAAGGCAATGAGTGCTAGGATGGAAGTAGCAAGCGTCACGAGAGCATAAGATGTCTTGTTTAGGTTGGAGTACTGTTGGTACATTCAGAGATGTCTTTTCTGAGGAGGAGTCATTTAAACTGAAACTAAAGATGAGCATAAGAGCAGGGGAAGTACATTCCCAGCACAGGGAGCAGCTTGTGCCAAGGTCCTGAGTTGGGAAAGCTCTTCTCTTCTGTCCAGTCCTATCCTATTCTATCCTCTCCATCTAAGGCATGTGCTAATAAAGGAAGACTTACTCAGTGTCTGAGTTGTTAGGAGTAAGGTGGTCATATAGTATTTTTTTTTGTCTTTTTTGTTGTTGTTGTTGTTGTTGCTATTTCTTGGGCCGCTCCTGTGGCATATGGAGGTTCCCAGGCTAGGGGTTGAATCGGAGCTGTAGCCACCGGCCTACACCAGAGCCACAGCAACGCGGGATCCGAGCCGTGTCTGCAACCTACACCACAGCTCATGGCAACGCCAGATCGTTAACCCACTGAGCAAGGCCAGGGACCGAACCCGCAACCTCATGTTTCCTAGTCGGATTCATTAACCACTGCGCCACGACGGGAACTCCCATATAGTATTTTTAATAGAGAAAAACAGGAGCTAGTGTATATGTCCATTAGTAGGGAAATGGTTAAATAAGTGAAAGCATTTATCCCAGGAGTACAGAGTGTGGTGGATATGTGTGTACATGGGCATGGAAGGAGGCTCATAATCTATTGAATGGGGGGAATCAAGATCCAGAGCTGTTATTATGTGTATAGTGTAATAGTGTTAGGTAAAGAAAAGTACCAACTGGGAGTTCCCGTCGTGGCGCAGTGGTTAACCAATCCGACTGGGAACCACGAGGTTGTGGGTTCGGTCCCTGCCCTTGCTCAGTGGGTTAAGGATCTGGTGTTGCCGTGAGCTGTGGCGTAGGTCGCAGACGCGGCTCGGATCCCGAGTTGCTGTGGCTCTGGCGTAGGCCGGTGGCTACAGCTCCGATTCGACCCCTAGCCTGGGAACCTCCATATGCCGCAGCAGCGGCCCAAGAAATAGCAAAAAAGACAAAAAAAAGAAAAGAAAAGAAAAGAAAAGTACCAACTGTGTGTGTGTCTGTATGTATGTATCTGTATATGTTTGAATGTGCATAGTTTCTATCTTGAAGGTTACAGCAAAGTTTATTTTTTTTAATGATTTTTGTTTTTTCCATTGTAGTTGGTTTACAGTGTTGTCAATTTTCTACTGTACAGCAAGGCGACCCAGTCACACATACACTCTTTTTCTCACATTCTCCTCCATCATGCCCCATCATAAATGACTAGGTATGGTTCCCTTCACTGTAAGCAGTACCTCATTGCTTATCCATTCCAAAGGCAGTAGTTTGCATCTCTTAACCCCAGATTCCCACCCATCCCACTCCCTCCCCCTCTCCCTTGGAAACAACAAATCTGTTCTCCAAGTCCATGAGCTTCTTTTCTGTGTTTATTTGTGCCATGTATTTGATTTCAGATATAGGTGAAATGGTATTTGTCTTTCTCTTTCTGACTGACCTCACTTAGGATGAGAGTCTCTAGTTCCATCCATGTAGCTGCAAATGGCATTATTTTGTTCTTTTTTAATGGCTGAGTAGTATTCCACTGTGTATATATACCACATCTTCTTAATCCATTCATCTGTCAATGGACATTTAGGTTGTTTCCATGTCTTGGGTATTGTGAATAGTGCTGTGGTGAACATAGAGGTGCTTTTGTCTTTTTCAAGGAAAGTTTTTTCCGTGTATTTATATGCCCAGGAGTGGGATTGCTGGGTCACATGGTAGTTCTGTATTGAATTTTCTGAGTTACCTCCATACTGTTTTCCATAGTGGTAATCCCAGTTTACATTTCTACCAACTGTGCAGGAGGGTTCCCTTTTCTCACACTCTCTCCAGCATTTGTTATTTGTGAACTTACTAATGATAGTCATTCTATCACCATGTGAGGTGGTATCTCATAGTAGGTTTGATTTGCAATTCTCTAATAATCAGTGATGTTGAGCATTTTTTCATGTGCTCGTTGGCCATTTGTATATCTTCTTTGGAGAAATGTCTATTCAGGTCTTTTGCCCATTTTTCCATTGGGTTGTTGGTTTTTTTTTCTGTTGAGTTGTATAAGTTGTTTGTATATTTTAGAGATTAAACCTTTGAGGGTTGCATTTTTGAAACTATTTTCTCCCAGGTTATAGCAAAGTTTAAAAGCAGTTTTCTCTTGGTAGTGATAGAAGACAGACTTTTAAAAAAAATTGTGCTATTTGAAGTTTTTTTTTTTTTTTAATACTGCTTTTGTAAAGATAAATAAATGCAACCTTTCCTGGTATTGAGTCCTTATCTTCACTTGAGCCAGGGACCTATTTAAGTAGGACTAAAACTAAAATTGGAGACCTTAATTGTCATTGTACTATCAGGGTCCATTGAATTCAGTTTTCTTTTTTTGTTGTTTTTCTTTTTTGGCCACCCTGTGGCATACGGAGTTCCCAGACCAGGGATCAAGATCCAAGCCACAGTTTTGACCTATGCAGCAGCTGTGGCAATGCCAGATCCTTTAACCCACTGTGCCGGTTGGGGACCAAGCCTGCGTCCTGGTGCTGCAGAGACACCACTGATCCTGTTGTGCCAAGGCGGGAACTCTTCACTTTTCATTTTTGAGCTTTTTCTAGCTCTGTAAGAATCGACACTGCATACTTTTATTTATTTTTGTAGAGGTTTAATAACAGAAAACATAATTTTTCTGAAAGTAGAGAAAAACTCGTTCTGTCTTGACATGTGGGTCCTTTGGGTCGTTTTATAAATCTATATTATGGCATCTTTTTCTGTTATTTTTGGCTATACCCACAGCATGCAACAAGTTCCTTGGATTGAACTTGAGCCATAGCAGTGATGATGAATCCTTAACCTCTAGGCCACCAGGGAACTTCATATTATAGAATCTTAATTTTTGTATTTTGAAACATTCTGCTGCTTATCATCCTACATATCACACTTCAGCACTGTTTATCATTTATTCCCAAATATGTAGTAAGCAAGACTAAAATAAGGAAATGGGAGAAGGATGAAATCCCTGGGTAGTAGTAGTGAAGTAATTGTTGTTACTGCATCATCCTTTAATGTTCTTACTGTGGGGCCTAATGTATCACATCATCTTTCAAGAAGATGCAAAAGAAGACTGGAGATGCCATCTTTTTGCTCCACTCTTGGCTTTTATTGAACCCAGGTGAAAATTCAGAATTTTTCTATCTGTATTGGCAAAGAGAAGAAAATTGAGAAAGATGTTTTCATTATGAGACAAATCAGAAGATGAATGCAAAGAGGCAGACAGCAGCCCTCTAGACTTTAATGAGGATGGTGAGGGTGTTGAAGTGACTTAGGTTGGGAGTCTTCAGGTGATACCTTAGTTTTCAAGAGTCAGTGAATTGAACTGTGTGTTTCTATAGTGTATGAAAAAGAAGTGTGCAAACTCTTCTGGTCATTCAACAGAAAGTACTTTTCTTTTTTCCCCACCAATGGCCTTACTGACGGCATGAGGAACTCCTTGACCAGGGATCAGACCCTCATCACAGCAGTGACCTGTGGCAGTGACAACACCGATACTTAACCCTCTGCACCACAAGGGAACTGCCAACAGAAAGGAATTTGTCGGAAATCCCGTCGTGGCGCAGTGGAAACCATGAGGTTCCAGGTTCAATCCCTGGCCTTGCTCAGTGGGTTAAGGATCTGGCGTTGCTGTGAGCTGTGGTGTAGGTTGCAGACTCAGCTCGGATCTGGCATTGCCGTGAGTTGTGGTGTAGGTTGCAGAGGTGGCTCGGATCTGGTGTTGCTATGGCGTAGGCCAGCAGCTGTGGCTTCGATTAGACCCCTAGACTAGGAACCTCCATATGCCACGGGTGTGGCCCTCAAAAGACAGAAAAAAAGACGAAAGAAAGAAATTTGTCATACAGTATTTTGCAACAAGAACTGTACCATCTTGTTTTGATTTTCTAAAAAAATTTATGTGGCAGTATTCTTTCATCTTTTATGGTTTTTGGCCACCAGAGTTTATTTCTTACCACTTAACGTCAGCAAAATAAGTGGGCACATGCAGAAGATGGTGTGTGTATTGGAAGGAAAAAATTTTTTTGAGGTATAGTCAATTTACAGTGTTGTGTTAGTTTCTGGTGTAAAGTGATTCATATATCTATATATATACATATAACATTTAAATATGAACTATATTTAAATATGTAAAATATTCTTTTTCATAATGGTTTATTACAAGGCATTAAATGTAGCTCCGTGTGCTATACCATAGGACCTTGTTGTTTATCTCATTTATGATTAGAAGTTTGTATCTGCCAAACTCCTACTCATTTAGCCCTCTCCTACCCCTTTCCCCTTCAGTAACCATAAATTTGTTTTCTGTGTCTGTGAGTCTGTTTCTGTTTTGTAAATAAGTTCGTTTGTGTCATATTTTAGATTCCACATATAAGTGATATATGGTATTTGTCTTTCTCTTTCTGACTGACTGCACTTATCTTATAATCTCTAGATCCATCCATGTTGCTACAGGTGACATTATTTCGTTCTTTTTTATAGCTGAATGGAATTCCATTGTGTATATACACCATGTCTTTATCCATTCCTCTGCTGATGGACATTTAGATTGCTTCCATGTCTTAGCTTTTGTACATAGGGCTGATAGGAACATTGGGGTGTATGAATCTTTTCAAATTATGGTTTTCTTATTAGAAGGAAATTGATGATATAACAATGAAAAACTTACTAGATCCTTCTTTTGACATTTATAAATCTAGAAGTGAAAGCATTTTGTAATTATGGCTGTACTCTCTTCAACAAAGTTATAAGTCAGTTTCAAAAGTAGTGTGTTTGGGAATTCCCTTGTGGTGCAGCAGACTACGGATCTGGCCTTATTATTGCAGTGGCTCGGGTTGCTGCTGTGGCGTGGGTTTGATCTATGTCCCAGGAACTTCTATAATAATCACAGGCGCACCCCCCAAAAAGATAGTGTTTTGACAATACTGGTACAAGAAGAATCAGAATCGTGATGAGCTAGAACCTGTTGGACATGGGTTTGAAATTTAGCATTGTTATTGGGGGCTGTGCTCTAGGTTCAGGCATGGCAGCTGGTGAGCATTTAGTTGCTTTTAAAAGACTTTGCTCTGGAATTCCCATTCTGGCTCAGTGGGTTAAGAACCTGACATAGTGTCTCTGAGGATTAGGATTCCATATCTGGCCTTGCTCAGTTAAGGATCCGGCACTGCTGCAGGCTGTGGCATAGGTCGCAGATTCAGCTTGAATCTGGCGTTGCCATGGCTCTGGTGTAGGCTGGCAGCTGCATCTCCTATTCTACCCCTAGCCTGGGAACTTCCATATGCCACAGGTATGGCTGTAAAAAGGAAGGAAAAAAAAAAGGATCTCACCCATTTTGGGTATATTTGCCTTCCTTCCAAACTATAAACCTAGAATAAAAACTTGGGTTTGTTGATGTCCTTTTTTTTTTTTCTTTTTTATTTGGCTGTGGTGTGCAGTGCCTCAATTGGAAATCTCAGTTCTCAGACCAGGGGATGAACCTGGGCTGCAGCAGTGAAAGCACCAAGTCTTAACCACTAGACTACCAGGAAACTCCCAATTTTTTTTTTTTTTAATTTTCCCACTGTACAGCAAGGGGGTCAGGTTATCCTTACATGTATACATTACAATTACATTTTTCCCCCAGCCTTTCTTCTGTTGCAACATGAGTATCTAGACAAAGTTCTCAATGCTATTCAGCAGGATCTCCTTGTAAATCTATTCTAAGTTGTGTCTGATAAGCCCAAGCTCCCCATCCCTCCCACTCCCTCCCCCTCCCATCAGGCAGCCACAAGTCTCTTCTCCAAGTCCATGATTTTCTTTTCTAAGGAGATGTTCATTTGTGCTGGATATTAGATTCCAGTTATAAGTGACATCATATGGTATTTGTCTTTGTCTTTCTGGCTCATTTCACTCAGTATGAGATTCTCTAGCTCCATCCATGTTGCTGCAAATGGCATTATGGCATTCTTTTTTATGGCTGAGTAGTATGCCATTGTGTATATATACCACATCTTCCAAATCCAATCATCTGTCGATGGACATGTAGGTTGTTTCCATGTCCTGGCTATTGTGAATAGTGCTGCAATGAACATGCGGGTGCAGGTGTCTCTTTTAAGTAGAGTTTTGTCCGGATAGATGCCCAAGAGTGGGATTGCGGGGTCATATGGAAGTTCTATGTATAGATTTCTAAGGTATCTCCAAACTGTTCTCCATAGTGGCTGTACCAGTTTACATTCCCACCAACAGTGCAGGAGGGTTCCCTTTTCTCCACACCCCCTCCAGCACTTGTTATTTGTGGATTTATTAATGATGGCCATTCTGCCTGGTGTGAGGTGATATCTCATGGTAGTTTTGATTTGCATTTCTCTTATAACCAGCGATGTTGAGCATTTTTTCATGTGTTTGTTGGCCATCTGTATATCTTCTTTGGAGAAAAGTCTATTCAGGTCTTTTGCCCATTTTTCCATTGATTGATTGGCTTTTTTGCTGTTGGGTTGTATAAGTTGCTTATATATTCTAGAGATTAAGCCCTTGTCGGTTGCGTCATTTGAAACTATTTTCTCCCATTCTGTAAGTTGTCTTTTTGTTTTCTTTTTGGTTTCCTTTGTTGTGCAAAAGCTTTTCAGTTTGATGAGGTCCCATGGGTTTATTTTTGCTCTAATTTCGATTGCTTTGGGAGACTGACCTGGGAAAATATTCATGATGTTGATGTCAGAGAGTGTTTTGCCTATGTTTTCTTCTAGGAGTTTGATGGTGTCCTGTCGTATATTTAAGTCTTTCAGCCATTTGGGGAAACTCCCAATTTTAATTTCATATTAAAAAAAATCTCTAGTGAAATAACTTCTGTTGTCCTTTTATTCTGTATGTTATTTATAAAATGACCTTATTTATTATTATAATAAATTAAAAAATTTTTTATATGTTATTCTAGAACAGATACATATGGTAAAAATAGGAAATAATTTATTCGGTAACAAAGTAACAGACTACATAATTTAAAGTGAAGATAGACATATTCGATGGAAGAGCATATTATATTCCCTACCGTTTCCATTTGACCAATAGTACAATTAAAAAATACATCTCAATGTATTTGTTCTAATACAGAGTTTGATCAAAAGCAGCTTTTTAGGACAGGGCTGTATCTTAATCTTAAGAGTCTACTTCAGAGTTTCTATTAATGATAAATGTTGTAATTGCTAATTTTTAAAAACTTTTTTTATTGAAAATGTCTATTTTTTTATTACTCAAATGAATTTGTCACCATCTTTAGTTATATAATGATCATAACAATTCAATTTTGTAGGATTTCCATCCCATAACCCAAGCACATCCCCCACCCCCCAAACTGTCTCCTCTGGAGACTATAAGTTTTTCAATGTCTGTGAGTCAGCATCTGTTCTGCAAAGAAGTTCAGTCTGACCTTTCTTCAGATTCCACATGTCAGTGAAAGCATTTGATGTTGGTGTCTCATTGTATGGCTGACTTCACTTAGTATGATAATTTCTAGGTCCATCCATGTTGCTGAAAATGCTGGTATTTCGTTCATTGTAATGGCTGAGTAATATTCCATTATGTATATGTACCACGTCTTCTTGATCCACTCCTCTGTCGATGGACATTTAGGTTGTTTCCATGTCTTGGCTGTTGTAAATAGTGCTGCAATGAACATCAGAGTACGTGTGTCTTTACGAGTCATGGTTTTCTCTGGATAGATGCCCAGGAGTGGGATTGCTGGATCGAATGGTAGTTCTATTTTTAGTTTTCTGAGGCATCTCCATACTGTTTTCCAGAGTGGTTGCACCAACTTACAATCCCACCAACAGTGTAACAGGGTTCCTTTTTCTCCACACCCTCTCCAGCACTTATTGTTTGTAGACTTTTTGATGATGGCCATTCTGGCTGGTGTTAGGTGGTACCTCATAGTGGTTTTCATTTGCATTTTTCTAATAATGAGTGATGCTGAACATCTTTTCATGTGTTTTTTGGCCATCTGTATGTCTTCTTTGGAGAGTTGTCTGTTTAGATCTTCTGCCCATTTTTTGATGGGGTCGTTTTTTTTTTTTTTTTTGGTGTGGAGCTGCAGAAGGTGTTTATAAATTTCAGAGATGAATCCCTTGTCAGCTGATTCGTTTGCAAAGATTTTCTCCCATTCTGTGTGTTGTCTTTTCATTTTGTTCAGGGTTTCCTTTGCTGTGCAGAAACTTTCAAGTTTGATTAGGTCCCATTTGTTTATTTTTGTTTTTATCATCAGTATTCTAAGAGGTGGATCTGAGAAGATGTTGCTGTGGTTTATGTCAGAGAGTGTTTGGCCTATGTTTTCCTCTAGGAGTTTTATAGTGTCTGGTCTTATATCTAGGTCTTTAATCCACTTGGAGTTTATTTTTGTGTATGGTGCTATTTAGGGAGTGTTCCAATTTCATTCTTTTCCATGTGGCTGTCCAGTTTTCCCAGCACCATTTATTGAACAAGCTGTCCTTTCTCCATTGTATATTCTTGCCTCCTTTGTCGTAGATTAGTTGGCTGTAGATGTGTGGGTTTAATTCAGGGCTTTCTATCCTGTTCCACTGATCTATATGTCTGTCTTTGTGCCAGTACCATACGGTTTTGATGACTGTTGCTTTGTAGCGTAGTCTGAAGTCAGGGAGCCTGATTCCTCCAGCTCCGTTTTTCTTTTTCAGGATGTCTTTGGCTATTCTGGGTCTGCTGTGCTTCCAGACAAACTTTAAACTATTTTGTTCAAGTTCTGTGAAAAACGTCCTTGGTAATTTGATAGGGATTTCACTGACTCTGTAGATTGTCTTGGGTAGTATAGTCATTTTGATAATATTGGCTTTTCCAATCCAAGAGCATGGTATGTCTTTCCATCTATTTGTATCATCTTTGATTTCTTTCATCAGTGTCTTATAGTTTTCAAAGTACAGGTCTTTTGTGACTTTATTTATTTATCTACTGGCCATGTCTGCAGCATGCTGAAGTCCCCAGACTTGGGATCAAACCCAAGCCACAGCAGTGACAATGCTGAGTTAAATGACTTTAAATATAGAAAAATAAAGAGGGTCCTTTGAAACCAGATGGTAAATGGTGATGACTATTTTTTCCTGGCATATTGAGGGTTAAGCATGGTTCAGGGTGGTTTTTTGTTTTTGTTTTTGTTTTCTTTTCTTAATGTTGCCTAGATTTTTTACTGAACCGTGCACTGTGGGATTGATGTTAACAGTAATTTCCCACTTCGTGAAGGTACGAGTAAGGCCCGGCTGCACTTGCCCTGTCTCACTGGGAATGGTGTTTGTGGATTTGTTTTGAGTCATTTGCTGCTTCCCCATAGCAACATTTCGTCCAGTCCAGACAATATTAAAATGTTTTTCGTAAAAGAGCAGTGTAGTCTCACTTCCAAATAAATGTATATCTTTGTTTCCTTTTTTGCGTTTTTATTTTACTGGTTGCATTGTCCCTTTTGGGATTCTTTGGAAGCAGTGGTTTAGAGCAGTGAATCTCAACTCTGGTTGCTAGTAAATCACCCGGGGACTTAAAAAACAAAGTCAAATACTATATATAAAATGGACATCCAGGCTCTGCCTACAGAAGTTTGAGTTCATTGTCTGGAGAGGGAATTCTGGCATCTGTCCTTGTAAAGCGCCTAAGTGATTCTAATGCTTCTGTGGTTGAGAGTTTAAAATTTAGCAATAGACCATTATTTTCTATCGGACTTATGTGGAACCTCAGTATACAAAATAGAAAAGTAACATTTCATTAGTAAACTGTTTAAGTTTGAATTTATAATATTTTAATAAAGGCATTGAGTGAGAATGATACATGTGAATTTTCAGGGAACAAAATTGTGTATTGTTTTTGCCCATTTGAAAAAACCCATATGGCTGGGAAAGATCCAGTCCCAATTTAGAATAGTAGTTAACTCTGCCATGGCAAGGAGAACGAGAAGGGCTTCACTCATTGTTTTCCTTGTAAAAGGAGAAAAAATGATGTCAGTAGTGCTTAAGTACAGGCATTTGTTAAATCCCGCACAGTCACCTATTACGTTATTGTCTGTACTTTTCTGTATGTTAGAAATAGGTCATAACTAAAAATAAGTGTTAAAACTAATTGAGCTGGTATAATGAACAAAGAATATTGAATGGGGGCACATGCATGGCAATAAAAATACCTTACCAGGCTCAGCACCTATTTTATTTACAAATTTGTTTCTGGTTACACCTAGGGAGAACATTCTTTTTTTTTTTTTTTTGCTTTTGCTTTTGCTTTTACTTTTTGGGGCTCCACCTGCGGCATATGGAAGTTCCCTGGCTAGGGATTGTATTGGAGCTTCAGCTGCTGGCCACAGTCAAGCCACACCTGCGACCTACACCACAGCTCATGGAAACGCCAGATCTTTAACCCATTGAGCAAGGCCAGGGATCGAACCTGCATCCTCATGGATACTAGGCAGGTACGTTACCACTGAGCCACAGTGGGAACTCTGGGAGAACTTTCTTATTAACACAGTTACTTACCATGAGGGTAAGCCATTTAAAAAAAAAATAGCTCATTTATTTAAAAAAAAAAATCTCTGAATATTCTTCAAATAAACAGCTGTCAGAAAACTCAATTGTGGAGTTCCTGCTTTATGCAATGGGATCGGTGGCATCTCCATAGCACCAGGATGCAAGTTTAATCCTTGCCCCAGCACAGTGGGTTAAAGGATGTGGCGTTACTGCAGCTGCGGCATAGGTCACAACTATACTTGAATCTGATCCCTGGCCTGGGAACTCCATATGATGCCAGGTGGCCCGCCCCCCACAAAAAAGAAAAAAGAAAACTTCATTCTGCACAAAAATGAGTTAACTTGTTAGCACAAGTTAATGTGTTGATGGTCTCTTATGTTTTAATATTTGGTATGAGACATAATTTCATATTTCTCTTCAGAAAATTAAGATACATTAAGTATCATAAAGGTTGACATTGTAATCTTTTTTTTTTTTTCTCTTTTTGTCTTTTTAAGGCCACACCTGTGACATATGGAAGTTCCCAGGCTGGGGGTCAAATTGAAGCTGCAGCTGCCAGCCTACACCACAGCCACAGCAATGCCAGATCCAAGCCGTGTCTGTGACCTGCACCACAACTCACAGCAATGCCTGATTTTTTTTTTTCCTGTCTTTTCTAGGGCCACTCGCGCAGTATAGGTAGGTTCCCAGGCTAGGGGTCCAATCGGAGCTGTTGCTGCCGGCCTATGCCAGAGACACAGCAACTCGGGATCCGAGCCGCGTCTGCAACCTACACCACAGCTCACGGCAATGCCAGATCCTTAACCCACTGAGCGAGGCCAGGGATCAAACCCACAACCTTATGGTTCCTAGTCAGATTTGTTAACCACTGCGCCACAACAGGAACTCCCAGCAATGCCTGATCTTTAATCCACTGAGCAGGGCCAGGGATCAAACCCACATCCTCATGGAGACTAGTCGGAATTTCAAAACACAAAATTGTATATTACATATTCATTACCGCTTGGCCACAACAGAAACTTTAATCATTTTTTAAATGTACAGTCTTGTGGCACTGAGTATATTCTCAGCGTTGTGCGGCTGTCATCACCATCCATTTTCGAAATGTTTTCATCGTCCTAGGTAGAAACTGTACGCAGTAAAGAGTCTCTCCCCTGTGCCTCCCCCACCCCCCCGAGAATTTCCTATTCTAGATACCTCATATAAGTGGATATTTTGTCTTTTGTTCCTGGCTTATTTCATTTATCATAATGTTTTCAAGTTTCATGCATGTTGTTAAACGTTTCAGAATTCCATTCCTTTAAGGCTGAATAATACTCCATTGTATCAGTATCACATTTTGTTGATGGAAACTTGGGTGGTTAGCATCTTTTGGCTGTTGTGGATAATGCTGCGCTGAACCTTGATGTCAGAGTATCTGTTTGAGTCCCTACCTTAATTCTTCTGATTATATATGTAGCTGTAAAATTGCTGAGGCATATTGTAATTCTTCATTTTAACTTTTTGAGGAACTACCAAACTGTTCTCCACTGAGGTTATACCATTTTATATTCTCACCAGCAATGTACAAAGTTCCAATTTCTCCATATCTTTGACAACACTTAATATTTTCTGTGGTTATCCTAATGGGTGTAAAGTGGTACCTCATTGTGGTATTGATTTGCATTTCCCTGTGATGAGTGATGTGTAACATTTGTGTACCTTCTTTGCAGAAGTGTCTATTCAAGTCCTTTCTCCATTTTCAAATTGCCTTGTTTGTTGCTGATTTGTGAGAGTTCTTTATATATACTGGAGGTTAATTCTTTATCAAAGATATGATTTGTGAATTTTTTCTCCCATTCTGTAGATTGTCTTTACTCTCTTGATAGTGTCCTTAAATGTACTGAAGTTTTAAATTTTGATGGAGTCCAGTTTCTCTGTTTTTTTTCTTTTTCTTTTTCTTTTTTTTTGTTTTGTTTTTTTGTTTTTTTGCCATTTCTTGGGCCGCTCTCACGGCATATGGAGGTTCCCAGGCTAGGGGTCGAGTCGGAGCTGTAGCTGCCAGCCTGCGCCAGAGCCAAAGCAACGTGGGATCCGAGCCGCGTCTGCCACCTACACCACAGCTCATGGCAGTGCCGGATCGTTACCCCACTGAGCAAGGGCAGGGATCAAACCTGCAACCTCATGGTTCCTAGTCGGGTTCGTTAACCACTGCGCCATGACGGGAACTCCTGCACATGCTTTTTATTTTTTATTTTTTTGTCTTTTAAGGGCCGCACCCAAGGCATACGGAAGTTCCCAGGCTAGGGGTCTAATCGGAGCTACAGGTGCTGGCCTATATCAGAGCCACAGCAACGCCAGATCCAAGCTGTGTCTGTGACCTACACCACAGCTCACAGCAATGCCAGATCCTTAACTCACTGAGTGACGCCAGGGATCAAACCCGTGTCCTCATGGATGCTAGTCAGGTTCATTAACCACTGAGCCACGATGGGAACTCCCTGTTGTGGCTCAGTTGTAACAAACCTGACTACTATCCATGAAGACGCAGATTCGATCCCTGGTCCCACTCAGTGGGTTAAGGATCTGGCGTTGCTGTGAGCTGTGGTGTAGGTCGCAGATGCCACTCATATCTTGCGTTGCTGTGGCTGTGGTGTAGGCCGGTGGCTACAGTTCCAATTTGGCCTCTAGCCTGGGAACCTCCATATGTCGCTGCCGGTGCGGCCTTTAAAAAAAAAAGAAAGGAACTGAGCCACAATAGGAACTCTGCACATGCTTTTTAAGATACAGTATTTTGGGGAGTTCCCTTGTGGCTCAGTGGATTAAGGATCATTATTGTCCCTGCTGTAGTATAGTTTAATCCCTGGCCCAGGAACTTCTGCATGCTGTGGACGCAGCCAAAACAACCCCCACAAAAAACAGTATTTTGTTTGTTTAAACCTATTTAAGAAAGAAATTGCAAATCAAACCTATGTGGAATCCTATCCTTCTAAGACATCTTGGTTAAAAATTTCTGGCTTTAGGGGTTCTTGCTGTGGCTCAGTGGGTTAAGAACCTGACTAGTATCCATGAGGGTGTGGACTAGATCCCTGGCCTTACTCAGTGGGTTAAGGATCTGGCGTTGCTGTGGCTGTCGTATAGACCAGCACCTGCAGCTCCGATTAGACCTCTAGCCTGGGAACGTCCATATGCCTTGGGTGCATCCCTAAAAAAAATAGAAAAAAAGAAAAAACATTTCTGGCTTTAAGGACTCACTCATAAAAAGGCAGGTCCTCTTTCTCCTTAGAATTTAAATAACAAGCATAATAGTGTGTTTGGCTCAAAAAATGACCAGAAATTCACTCCAGCAAGTGGAGTGAAATCAGATTGGAAAAGGAAACATCATCATGGAAGTAGAAAAGGAAGTAGGGTGTCTAGTATAAATGTACTTGTACAGGATTATATTATTGATTATAGTTTTTTTTAACTTGGGGTTTTCTTGCTTTTTTTTTTTTGTCTTTTTGCCTTTTCTAGGGGTGCTCCCAAGGCATGTGGAGGTTCCGAGGCTAGGGGTCTAATTGGAGTTGTAGCTGCTGGCCTACACCAGAGCCGCAGGATCCGAGCTTTGTCTGCAACCTATGCCACAGCTCACTGCAACGCCAGATCCTTAACTCACTAAGCCAGGCCAGGGATCGAACCTGCAACCTTATGGTTCCTAGTCGGATTTGTTAACTACGACGGGAACTCCTTTGCTTGTTTGCTTGCTTTTTTAATGCACTTGTGGCATGTGGAAATTCCCAGGCTAGGGGTCGAATCAGAGCTGCAGCCTCTGTACAGATAATAGTTGGGTTCATTACTGCTGAGGCACAAAAGGAAGTCCAGGTTTTATTTTTTTTAGTTATAGTTTAAAATATCACTTGTATATTAGCTATAGGATCTACCTGATAAACCTAAGGAATGCACAAAAGATCAAATCCTAGATAGTGTCGCACTTCACCTGTTCAGTGATTCTTGCCATAGATTCCTGTCAGATAATTCTGATCTTTGACAAAAGAATCCCAGTAATAAGAAGGACACAGCTGTTGCTCTTCCTGAGCTTATCTCGTTTCTCATCAGTGCCACACAGTGTAGAATAGAATCCATGTGATTGGCCTGCAGAGAGATCTCTGCCCCTCTTTAATCCCAGCCAGGGGAGGGTGTACATGAGCCTTGTCACAAGGCAGGAGTCTCAGCTTTTGTGTGAGGAACTTGATTAGTTTGCACCTTGCATTTTGGCCCAGCAGCAGTTAAGTATGAGACACATGGCATTTTTGTAATTGTTCCACTGCGTCTTTTTAAAAAGTGGTTTCCAGGGACCTTTTGTCTGAATGAGAAACCCACACACCTAGGTGGAGAGACTTGTTCTTGCTGTGTCCCACTTAAACCCTCCATACGTAGAATTTTTCCAGACCTCGGGGGAGGCTTCTGGAGTCCCTTTCCTTGCATCACTATTAGTCTGGTTCATTCCCAAAGGCCTGTTCTGTGTGCATTATTGTTGGGGAATTTATGAGGTACAAACTGACCAAAGTTGGATAGGACCCCCTTTTTTTTTGTCTTTTTAGGGCCATATCCACAGCATATGGAAGTTCCCAGTTCCTAGTCGGGTGGGTAAACCACTGAACCACAACAGCAACTCCTAGGATCCTTTTTTTTTTTTTTTTTTTTTGCTGTTCAGAGCTTAATCTTCACTTTATTTTAAAAACTCCCTTCATACCTCCATATGATCTAGACTTTGTACGTCCTCACTTCCCCTAATGAGTCATCACCTAGGTTTCCAGGATTCTTTTTTAACTTTTTAGTTTCACTAACACATGGTGGCCCTGTTCACTCGATTAGTGTTCAATCCATAAAGCGTAGATTCAGTGCTTTTAAGGTTTATCATCACATCTGGGATGCTGACAACTTTACTAAGAGTTAACTGCTAAACGATTATTACTCTTTTAGGTGAATGGAAGAGAATCAGAAGAAGAAAATCTCAATAAATCTGAAATAAGTCAAGTGTTTGAGATTGCGCTTAAACGGAACTTGCCTGTGAATTTTGAGGTAAGCTTATTTTACATGTTGGCGTTCATCATTGGAATTGTATCTTTCCTACATAACATTGAAATGATAATCAAATATATGTGAACCTTCAAATTTAAGATTGAAACTTTATATTTAGCAAAGTAATATTTATTTCTAGTGCAGCCATGGATCTCTAGACAATCCATGCATGGCCTCAGTAGCTCCATGAGGCTTCTAAAACTTTCTGCAGGGGAGTTCCCATCATTGGCTCAGTGGTAGCAAACCTGATTGGTATCCATGAGAAAGCTGGTTGAATCCCTGGCCTCACTCAGTGGGTTAAGGATCCAGCATTGCCGTGAGCTGTGGTGTAGGTCACAGACATGGCTCGGATCTGGAGTTGCTGTGGCTGTGGTGTTGGCCGGCAGCTGTAGCTCCAATTAGATCCCTAGCTTGGGAACTTCTGTATGTCGTAGGAGCAGCCCTAAAAAGACAAAAACCAAAAACTTTCGGCATGGGATCGTGTTTATATTCACAAGTGTATTCTTCTGGAGGGAGAGTCCTGTGCCTTCATAAGACTCTCAGAAGCATCTGATACTCACAAAATATTGAGAATCACTTTAGGGAGTTCCTATCGTGGCACAGCAGAAACGAATCCGACTGGGAGACATGAGGTTGTAGGTTTGATCCCTGGCCTCGATCAGTGGGTTAAGGATCTGGCATTGCTGTGAGCTGTGGTGTAGGTCACAGACACGGCTCGGATCTAATGTTGCTGTGACTATGGCTATGGCGTAGGCCAGCAGTGTATCTCCAGTTGGACCCCTGGCCTGGGAACCTCTATATGCCACGGGTGCAGCCCTAAAAAGCAAAAAAAAAAAAGAATAACTTTAAATGGTCCCTAAAAATCTTTTTGTTGTTGTTGTTGTTGTTGTTGTTGTTGTTGTTGTTGCTATTTCTTGGGCTGCTCCCGCGGCATATGGAGGTTCCCAGGCTAGGGGTTGAATCGGAGCTGTAGCCACCGGCCTACGCCAGAGCCACAGCAACGTGGGATCCGAGCCGCGTCTGCAACCTACACCACAGCTCACGGCAACGCTGTATCCTTAACCCACTGAGCAAGGGCAGGGACTGAACCCGCAACCTCATGGTTCCTAGTTGGATTCGTTAACCACTGCGCCACGACAGGAACTCCGGTCCCTAAAAATCTTGCTGGAGTTATTAGTAAAGAGGAGTTTTTTTAAAGTTTCCCTAGATTTTTGCAGATTCTTTGCAAATTCTTTTGACTTCTGTGCTTGGTTATGGAAGGATGTGTTTTAATGCATTTCTTTATCAATTATTTTTCTTCCGACGTTACGAAGAGTATATGTTTAGTGTTTAGAGAACTTTTTTTTTTTTTTCTTTTAGGGCTGCACCCACTGCATATGGAGTTTCCCAGGCTAGGGGTCGAATCAGAGCTACAGCTGCTGGCCTCCGCCACAGCCACAGCCACGCCAGATCCAAGCCATGTCTCCAACCCACACCAAAGCTCATGGCAATGCCAGATCCTTAACCCACTGATTGAGGCCAGGGATCGAACCCGAAACCTCATGATTCCTAGTTGGATCATTTCCTCTGTGCATAATAGTCTTCAGAGAACTTTAAACTCACATATTTGTCACTTTAGGTGAATGTAATTCGAGGTAGAACATCTGCTTAAAACAGTTTTAAATGGCTTATAAACTTCTTTTGGCATATATATATATATATTTTTTTTTTTTTAAGAACAGCCTACCTGAAATTTATTATCCTGTGAAATAATTTTGTAGCATTTTTGCAATTTCAGGTAATCCCTAAATTTCATCTGACTTTCATGAAATATATACCTTCTCCTATTATGTGCTAGTGCTTTAAACTGGCTCCTGAGTACAGTGCTTATTAATCCATCAGCTGCATGATGTTTTTGTTTTTTTGCTTTTTAGAGCCAAACTTGGGGCATATGGAAGTTCCCAGGCTAGGGGTAGAATTGGAGCTGCAGCTGCTGGCCACAGCCATAGCAACTCCAGATTTGAGCCTTATCTGTGACCTCAGCTGATGGGCAATGCCAGATCCTTTAACCCACTGAGCGAGGCCAGGGATTGAACCCACGTCCTCATGAATACTAGTCGGATTTGTTACCACTGAGCCACGATGGGAACTCTGCCTGATGATGATTTTGACCTAAAACCTGGCAGTGCTTACTTTTCTGTCATGGGGCACAGGTCAGGGTGTTGAATTGCCCTTGGATCACAGAGTTAACTGCATCCCCCCCACTTATCTCAACCCTGCCCTGGCAGGTAAGACCAGTTTATATTGTCCCCCTTCAAGAGTTCAGAGTACCAGGTGGATTTAGGGTTGGCATCTTACCTGGCCCTACATCCCTTCCAGCTTTTCACCCTCTGTTGGTGAGTGGGAAGAAGGGAGTTGGAGGAGATGAGACAGGAGAATACAGAATGACAGAGCTAGTTGTTCGGTGGGAACTAGGTGGGAGCTTCACCCCAAGAAGTTACAGGGTCTTTCTAGGAAACTGTTGCAGGAAAGGGAAAGAGTACTTTTTTCCTCCTGCTGAGATTAGTGTGGCTCAAGTTTTTTTGGAGGGGGGAGGCTGCACTCAAGGTTTGCAGAAGTTCCCGGGCCAGAGATTGAACCTTGCATCAGAGCAGCAGCCTGAAGCACTGCAATGATAACACCAGGTCCTTAACCCACTAGGCCACCAGGGAACTCCAAGAATGGTTTGTTTTTGTTTTTGTTTTTGTTTTTGTTTTTGTTTAAGATTTGAGGAAGGGGGTACAAAGACAGTGACAGTGGGATCTGCCTGGCTTCTTAGATCATCTAAGGGTTACGAGGTGACACTGGGGCTAGGGCCTAGATCCTTGTGGAGCTTGTCACCTGCTCACACTAATTGCTGTTCTGCATGAGAGTCACAGAACTTTATGGAACCCTAATAAGGGATTACCATTTTATATTTTTGCTCTATGGGGTTTGCGGACCAGATTGCTTCTGTCCCACCTCTACTTATATTTGGGTTTTAGATTTGGCTTCAGACTTGCGTAGGAATGTGTCACATGTTGCAGGGTATTGTCAAGTAATCACAAAAGAAATCGTGGGATTGCCCTCTGAGGGTGGTGAATATCTCTTAAACTAATAATTTAAAACATGACAGATTGTGTATAGGCAATAGCATTGCATTTTTTAATATGAGTACTTGTGTGTGTGTATACATATATGGTTTTTTGGGTTTTGTGGTTTTTTTTGTTTTTGTTTTTTAGGGCCACACCCACAGCTTATGGAAGTTCCCAGGCTAGGGGGTCTAGTCGGAGCTACAGTTGCCAGCCTACACCACAGCTCATGGCAATGCCAGATCTTTAACCCACTGAGCAAGGCCAGGGATCGAACCCGAAACCTCATGGTTCCTAGTCGGATTCGTTTCCCCTCCACCACGACAGGAACCTCCATCATGAGTACTTGTATTAAATAGCCCTCATATATCAAAGCTTCCATTATTAGATTGAGCAAGAGTTTTTATTTTTTTCCCCCTCAGTTCTGTCTCTGGCACCTAGAAGATTCCCTGACATTGGATGCTTGGGAAATATGTATTGAGTAAATGAATAGAATTTTTTGTTTGTTTTTTGACAGTAATATATGTCTCCTAGGCCGCTGGGTTTGGGTGTGTAATAGGAGAAGACAGGAGGCATTCTTAGAGTTTTTCAGAAAAAATTTATACAGCTTTATTTTTGATAAAGTATGTAATTTTAGTTAGAATTTTTGAAAAATTTTATGGCTGCATATGGTAGTTCCCACACCAGGGATTGAGACTGAGCCACAGCTGTGACCCAACCAGCAGCTCTGGCTACACTGGATCCTTTAACCCACTGCACCAGAGTGGGGATCCAACCAATACCTCTGTGCCAACTTGAGCCACTGCAGTTATCCCACTGCACCACAGAGGGAACTCCTATTTAGAAAATATGCTGCCCGTTGACAGTCACTGGGAGGCAGTTGTAACTTGATCACACTAACGACTTTCTAGGTCAAATTGCAGGTGTAGATTGGCGGGATGATTATGTGAGCAGACAATGAAAATGGTTGCTGAGGGGCCAGGATGGACTTTGAATGTGAAGTGAGCCATCAGCGTAGCTGTTCTTAATTTTCAAGTCAGATTTGAGGAGGCTGAAGCGCCATTGAGGGAGGGAACCTTTGGGATCTAGGCTGTCGGGGCAGGAGGGTGCTGATAGGGCTCTGAGGTCAGTCTGCAGGTGCCTGTGCAAGCGGGGCTCTTCCCAGCAGACCCCTGCCTTGGCAGGGCAGCGAGGCCACTCTTGGAGTTGCTTCCCGTTCTCACCTTGGGAGCACAGCCCAGCCATTTCTTGGGCTCACACAGTTTTCCTACCCATCTTTGCAACTTTTTATTTTGAAACATTTCAAACATTTCATTTTCAAACATTCAGTGGAAAAGTTGCAAAGGCAAGACAGTGAGTGAATATATCCTTCACATAGATTTGCCACTAGTTAACATTTTATCACATTTGCTTTTTCTTTCTCTGTAAATGTACATATATATATTTTTTTTTTCTCTTTCTTTTGTCTTTTTTAGGGCTGCTCCTGCGGCATATAGAGGTTCCCAGGTTTGGGGTCCGATCAGAGCTACAACCGCCAACGCCGCAGCAATTCCATATCCAAGCCAAGTTTGCAACCTACACTGCAGCTCACGGCAGTGCTGAATCCTTAACCCACTGAGCAAGACCAGGGATCCAACCTGCATCCTCATGGATACTTGTCAGATTCGTTTTCACTGAGCCATGACGGGAACTCTGCCCTTTGACTTCTAATATTTTCATGTGTCTCTTAAGAACATGGACATTATTTTAAATAATTGTGGTCTGATTGTCAATGCAGGAAATTTAGCATTGCTCTACTGCTGTTACTAATGTATATCCTGTAGTCACATACTGCCAGTTGTCCCCATGATGCCCTTTAGAGAAAGGGCATTTTCTTGTTCTGTACACTGTTGCAGCTTTATAGCAAGTCTTGAAATCTGGCTGTGTATGTCTGCTAATGTGGTTGTTCTTTTCCAGGGTGTCTGGGCTAATGTATGTTGGGTTTGATTTATATTTTCCTGATGTGGATTATGTAATCATTTTTCTATGTAGTTAGGTTGCTGTTCATACTCCATTTTAGTGCTTTTCCCCATCTTTGTTGACGTATTTTTCTGTTTTTGTATGTGTGACACTGAGTGGTTCCAAGAGTTAAAACTATGCAGAGCGATACTCAGAAGTGTCATCTTGTCCCCTCTCTACCCCCGTCCCTCCCCCTGCTCTAGGAGACTGCTTGGCTTGGTTTCTGCTTTAGCCTTCCTGAGTTTGTTTTTTTGTAAAAAAATAAGCATATAGACATACATGTGTATGTTTATATATGTATGTCTTTTTTTCTACACAGAAGTTAGGGTGCCATATATGCTCTTTTGCAGTTTGCTTTTTTTACTTACCATGTACTGGAAATCACTTTAAGTGCTTGGAGATGTTCTCATTCCTTTTGCAGCTGCAGAGCAGCCAGTACTTAATAAGCTCCATCTTGGCTGGAGGCTCAGAGCAAATAGTAAACTCGAACTCTTTGTAGCACACTTATCTCTGGGCCTTCCTTTCTACCCTGGTAGGAGAGCAGACTATAAACTCAGGACAGTTTGTGGGTGGGTAGGAGCAGAAAATGTTTTTCTGTTCCACGTTTGACTGTTTGGGACTCATCAGCCTTGAGAACATTAACAGTTTGGAGAGCGGGGCAATGGGAAGAAAAAGCATTCAGGGTTATCAGTATTTCCTTCTATTTAGTGGGTCTTTTCCTTAGTGCCCCCTTTCCTATGTTTCGTGTGAGGTAGTGTGCTAACCAGTGTGCCTTGCAGCTGGTAATGAGTGTCTATCATGCTTTCACTCAGTCTTTCCCTCTAAAACAGGTCGCCCGGGAGAGTGGCCCGCCCCACATGAAGAGCTTTGTGACCAGGGTGTCAGTTGGGGAGTTTGTAGGGGAAGGTGAAGGGAAGAGCAAGAAGATTTCAAAGAAAAACGCTGCTATAGCTGTTCTTGAGGAGCTGAAGAAGTTACCGCCTCTGCCTACAGTGGAGCGAGTGAAGCCCAGAATCAAAAAGAAAACAAAGTCTATAGTCAGGGTAAGAACTTGTCCGAACACAGGGTGTTTTCATTGCCTGAAGATATTTGGGGCCTTAAAAGGCTGGCACGAGAGGTCAGGAGCTGGCACTCACACACCAGGCCTATGGGAGTCTTTTCAGGGGCCACCTTGTGCCACGCTTATAGAAGCCCCAGGTTCGCAACCACAGGGACGCTGTGCTGGGTTCAGTGCAGACCCTGCAGGCAGACATGTGCATCTGATGTGAGCACGGCGAGGGGGGGCATGTCCTGTCGGCAGCCGCAGTGCCCATCTGTGGGGTGAATAGTTACACTGTGCTGCTTCCGTCTCATTGCCCGCTGCACGGTTCTGCACAGGCAGGAGGTTCCTGGGCAGAGACGTGTCCAGGAAGGGGTGAGAGTTTCCCTGTACACCTTCTTATTCTTTTGGATTTTTGAGTCATGCGAATGGACCAATGGAAAATTACACTATCCCCCACCCTCCTTAGGAAGGGACAGGGTCCTTTTGGGGACATCCATGAATGCCAGAAACTGTTCTGTTGTGATTGTCAATATGTAGTTTCATGTTGTATCAAAATCCAAATTTTTCTTACAAGTTAGCATTCTATACATATGAAAGTTGGCGTATTCTTTTGTAGTTTCCTTTTTCCACTTAGTGTATCCTAGAATCAGTCCTTACTGGTGAGTGGGTAAGGATTTATTGGCACTGAAGGTGGCCACCAGGAAGTAACTGGAATTCTTGGGTTTTTTCCTTGAACATATTCAAATGCTTGAATATATTTTTTTAAATGGTTTCTGGATTTTTTTTTCTTTTTTTTTTTTTTTGCCACATCTGCAGTATGAGCATACAAGTATCAGCTGTCATGTCCCGCTCTCTGAATTGGCAAGGTCCTTTCTGTGACTAACGTGGCCCATGGTTTCTACATTAATTGTTCCTCAGTTACAGAGCACCCAGGAGTATGGCCAGGGGATGAACCCCATTAGCAGACTGGCCCAGATCCAGCAGGCGAAAAAGGAGAAGGAGCCGGAGTACCTGCTCCTCACCGAGCGAGGCCTCCCGCGCCGCCGTGAGTTTGTGATGCAGGTGGGTCTGCGGGGTTGTGGGCGGCCCTTCTGACTGCCCCCCATCTCGGGGCCTGAGGAGGCCCAGGGCCTTCCCCAGGAGGCCAGGTCTCGTGGGCCATTCCCTGCCCCCAGAGGTTACTGTTATGAAGACCATGTTGCTTGCAGTAATTTGACACCTTAAGGCGTGTGCCTGTCTCCACACATGTGCTGCTGCACCAGCAGGTGGGAGCTTGGACACTCCTCGGCCGCTTAGAAGAGTAGTGGGGAGACATTTTTGTTGTTGTTATTTCTTGAAAACTTATATTGTTCTTTTCACTAGTTTGATAAAATATAAAGCATCTATTATAATTTGAATTTAGTAGTCTTCTCTGGTGAAAAATGGAATACTTAACTCTTTGTAGCAGTTTACCACTTAGAAAGCACCATCAGGTAACCGGCTGTATTTCACCTCCCCAGTTAGAGGGCAAGAAAAGAATGATCCTTTCACTGTACAAGAGGGGGGTTCAGCTTGCTGAGAGGCTGGGTGATTTGCCCAGGATTAAATGGCTGGTAGATGCCAGTGGGGGATTCAACCCCAGGTCCCTCTTGACAGGCCAGGGAAGGTTTCCTTGACTCTCTTTTGTATCCCAGGGCTTTTGGTTTGGGGCTGCAGTCAAGACTGGCTTGGAAGATTATAAGCAGGGATGGGTACTGGAATGTGTTTACAACCAGCTCTTAGGAGAGGCAGTGTGCTGGGAGGAGGGTGTGTGTGGAGATGTGTGCACGTGTATGCACACATCCTATACCTGCTCGTTCCTGATAGGAAGGAAGTGGAGCACACAGTTTACCAATAGGACGTAATACTCTTTGTTGTAAACGTCACACACCTGAAGCTTGAGTGTGCCATCACCAGTAGCAGTGTTATAAAAGGGGATGCCCATGAATGCTTTATTCCTGTCCAGTTCAGCAGGGAGGTTTGCTCATGTCATTGTCAAACGAGCATGGCACTAGTGGGAGTCTCAGCTGAGAATTCTGTTTGTGTTAGCTTGATTGAAGTAAAACAACAAAGATATGTCAGGACTTCACTTATTTTAAATGATATGAATGAATGGCTTCTTTGCGGAATGAAATAATTTTCTGAGACTGGAAGTTTCAGTTTTTCATTTTTATTTTATTTGTTTATTGCTTATTAGGGCCAAACCTGCAGCACATGGAGGTTCCCAGGCTAGGATCTGCATTGGAGCTGTTGCTGCCAGTCTACACCACAGCCACAGCAATGCAGGATCCGAGCTGTGTCTGCAGCTTACACCACAGCTCACGGCAATGCCAGATCCTTAACCCACTGAGGGAGGCCATGGATCAAACCTGCAACTTAGTGGTTTACTAGTCATAGTCAGATTCATTTCTGCTGTGCCACAATGGGAACGCCTTTTTTTTTTTTTGCTTTTTAGGGCCACACCCATGGCATATGGAAGTTCCCAGGCTAGGGGTCTAGTTGGAGCTGTAGCTCCTGGCCTACACCACAGCCATAGATACATAGGATCCTTAACCCACTGAGTGAGGCCAGGGATCAAACCCACATTCTCCTGGGTACTAATCAGGTTTGTTAACCGCTGAGCCACAACAGCAACTCCCCCCCCCCTTTTTTTTTGTTTTTTGTCTTTTTTGCTATTTCTTTGGGCCGCTCCCACGGCACATGGAGGCTCCCAGGCTAGGGGTTGAATTGGAGCTGCAGCCGCTGGCCCACACCACAGCCACAGCAACGCAGGATCCAAGCCGCTTCTGCAACCCACACCACAGCTCACAGCAACACCGGATTGTTAACCCACTGAGCAAGGGCAGGGACCGAACCCGCAACCTCATGGTTCCCAGTCGGATTCATCAACTACTGTGCCACGACGGGAACTCCGCCTCCCCCCCCTTTTTTAAAGTTTCCGTTTTTTAGGCTTTTTTGGGGGGTGGGGGTTCACATCCACAGCTTGTGGAAGTTCCCAGGCCAGGGATTGAACCCGTGCCATAGCAGTGATGCAAGCTATTACAATGCCAACACTGGATCCTTAACTCACTGCCGCAAGAGAGATCTTTAATCTGCATTATTAATTTTTTCACCATCACCTAAGATTAAGAGTAGACAATCAGCAGAACAGCTTAGGAGTTCCTGCTGTTGACTCAGTGGGTTAATGATCTGGCTTGTCTTTGTGGAGGCACTGGTTTGATCCCCAGCCTGGCACAGTGGGTTAAGGATCCAGCATTGCTGCAGATGTGGTATCAGTCACAGCTCCACCTTGGATTCGATCCCTGGCCCAGGAAATTCCTTGTGCTGTGGGTGTGGCTGAAAAAGAAAAAAGAAAAAGGGCTTGGGGAAAAAAACAGAACAGCTTAATCCTTGATACATAGTATTTGCAGGTTTCTGTGGTGTAAGTATTTCCACCGTGGCCATTTTTCCTCTGGTCACAGAGTTGGAGAGAGACGTGTAACTGCATGTTGCCACCAGGCACATACAGGGGTGAAGAACCTCCAAAGCGTGATGCATCGTCATAAGACGGAGTCCAGTTAGGAAGCGATGAGCTTCAAGTACTTATCACCTCTGTTAAAATGATGTATTTAATTACAAGCTTATATCATTGAATGTTTAAGAATAGCTACCTTTGGTGTTCCCTCTATGGTGCATTGGGTTAAGAATCTGACCAGGTCTCTTGGGATGCTGCAGAGGTGGGAGGTTGATCCCTGGCACAGTGGATTAAAGGATCTGTTGCCTAAGCTGCCTGCCACATAAGTCACAACTGCAGCTGGGATTCAGTCCCTAGCCTAGAAACTTACCCCATTTTCTGCAGGCGAAATTAAAAAAAAAAAAAAAAAGTACCTTTAACAGCTAGCGCTCCAAATTCCTGAATATTTCATAATAGAATCTTGCAGTCGGGTGCAAGCCAGCTCTAGGGCACCAGTGTTAAGCCATCCAGCTTCTGACCATTTTGGGTTCTTCTGCCAGCCTGTCAGTTCTCCACTGATCTTTATTCTCAAGGTTTAGGCACCGATCTGAGTCCCACTTCTTTTTGCAGGTGAAGGTGGGAAACCACACTGCAGAAGGATCCGGCACCAATAAGAAGGTGGCGAAACGCAATGCAGCCGAGAACATGCTGGAGATCCTTGGTTTCAAAGTCCCACAGGCTCAGCCCACCAAACCAGCCCTCAAATCCGAGGAGAAGGTGATTGCTTGGGGCACTCTGTCCTTGCCCTAATTGCTAGTTGCAAGGTGACCCTACCACATCCAAGGGGACTCTGGCTTCTCTAGGGCTAAGTTTCCTCCTCCTGGCCTAAAGCTGCCCTGTGCCCAGAAAGGGAGTTGCATGTCCATGGCTCCAGGCAGGGCTCTGGGTTAAGTGCTTACTGTTTCAGTATCTTTGTGGTCTGGGATGCTTTGCTGGAGGGCAGCTTGCTCCTCTCATTTGTGGGATGATGTGTAATTGGACTTGAATTTAATGAGAGTGTGATTCTGTTATCATTTGTGCTCTTAGGGTGAGGCATGCAAAAAAGACTCATCACCTGTGGGTGTTCATTTGTTGTGGATCAGGCTTTGGATTTTCTGGGACACTGAGCCAGTGTGATCCAGTTTATAGATTTGGAATTTCTTTTCTTGTACGAATTGAGTGTTAAATTATCCTGTATTGAAAAACTGCACTTATGCCAAGATTGGTAAACAGTCCCTCAGTGAAACCCTTGGCTGACCTTGTTTCCAGGATAAACTTGAAAATACTGGGCCTGATTCATTCATGTCTGCCAGTCCTATCAGTAGAGAGATACAGCATCATCTGTAGCCACATAGCCAGTAACTGGGATCCCAGACACTCATCAGAGAATCTGTAGTGGTCCTGGACTTGGCTTTTGGGTTTTTCATTCCAAAATAGGCAAGTTTAGTTTGCCTTTTCAGAAAGGATACCTTGTGTTTGGCAAAACTTTTATCTAGTAACATTTATCTAGTAACATTTATTATTATTTATCTAGTAACATTTCCCCCCACGTGTGCTGTATTTGGATATGTCACCTTATCTTTTAGTTGGACATGTGCTCCAGGAGGTAGTCTTTAATTGTTTAGCTTCAACCTAAAAGTTTTTTTTCTTGGTCAGCTCTCTCAGTCTAACATGTTCTGGCTGCTGATTAAATGTCCCCCTGTCTTCTCGTGAGCACAGAGCAGAGGTCCCCTTTGTTAGAGGCTGTTCCTGGACAGCTGATGGGACTGAGGGCATGTGCTGGGAGAAGGCAGGAGGCTTTGCCAGGGGGACGTCCGGCAGCACCAGCAGAGCGGTACCTTGGCTCTGGGGGAGGGCGCTTCTGCCATTTGCCCTTGTGTTTTAAAAGTTGAAAAAACGGAGTTCCCATCGTGGTATAGCTGAAACGAATCTGACTAGAACCCTGAGGTAGCAGGTTCAATCCCTGGCCTCGCTCAGTGGGTTAAGGATCTGGCGTTGTCGTGAGCTGTGGTGTAGGCTGGCAGCTGTAGCTCTGATTCAACCCCTAGCCTGGAAACTTCCATACTCCGTGGGTGCGGCCCTAAAAAGCAAAAAAAAAAAAAAAAAGGTTTAAAAACCAGCATTACTGCTGGTTGGAATTTGTGTCATTTTGGACAGCAGGAGCTAATCACTAATTTTTCAACAGTTTGATTGATTGTCATTGCCTTTCTTCTTCTTCTTTTAAAGACACCCATAAAGAAACCAGGGGATGGAAGAAAAGTAACCTTTTTTGAACCTGGCTCTGGGGATGAAAACGGGACTAGTAAGTGTGATGTTAACCTGTCTTGACCTGAGTGTGATCCTGGGCTTCACGTGGTTCCCAGTAAACGAGCATCCGTCTTGGGCCTGCACGAGCCCTGTGCCGAGAGGGCCGGTGTGGGATTGTACATCTTTCCAGACAGCACATGTGGACTTGTGTTGATTTGTCGTGTGTCCCTCCCTCTCCAGGCAATAAAGAGGACGAGTTTAGGATGCCTTATCTTAGTCATCAGCAGCTGCCTGCTGGAATTCTTCCCATGGTGCCTGAGGTTGCCCAGGCCGTAGGGGTCAGTCAAGGACATCACACCAAAGACTTCACAAGGGTGGCTCCAAATCCTGCCAAGGCCACGGTAACTGCCATGATAGCCCGTGAATTGTTGTATGGGGGCACCTCGCCTACAGCCGAGACCATTTTAAAGAATAACATCTCTTCAGGCCACGTACCCCATGGACCCCTCACGAGACCGTCCGAGCAGCTGGACTATCTCTCCAGAGTCCAGGGATTCCAGGTAACTGTGAGGCCTGAGTTGTGTCCTGTACCTCAGTGCAGTCATCTCTGCTTCCTCGCAGATCTGAGTACCTCGTTTGTGGTTTTGTTGTTGTTGTTAGGGCCGCACCCACGGCATTTGGAAGTTCCTAGGCTAGGAGTCAAATTGGATCTACATCTGCCGGCCTACACCACAGCGACAGCAAGGTGGGATCCAAGCCGCATCTGTGACCCACACCACAGCTCACGGCAATGCAGGATCCTTAACCCACTGAGCAAGGCCAGAGATCGAATCCACAGCCTCTTGGATATTAGTCGGGTTTCTTTCCTCTGAGTCACGATGGGAACTCCACTGCCTTTTTTTTTTTTTAAATCAAAATCTTTGTTCAGGGGGATGGTTGGGGGAGGTTGGTCAAGGGTGGTCCTGGGGTCAGGGAGGGGGGTGGTGCTGCTGTGGAAGGTAGTGGCAGCCTGGATGGTAAGAGAATCCTCAACCTTTGGTAGTAACATTTTAACAATCCAGACCAACCATATTAACAAAGCCTCTAATTCGGCGGTAGTTACACATTTAGACTTCAGTGAGCACAGACTCCTTGTGCTGGCCCTTTCTGCCTGGTAGGAAGGACGTGGCTTCTTCCAGAGTAAGGTTTTTGAGTAGAATCTAGGTACCTGGAAGAGTCTGTTAACTGGGGCCCTGGTAACCTGCCTTCAGCCCAGGTGCCTCTTGGCCCCTCCGACATCTCTTGTGCCTGTTGAGCAGGAGTTGGTGTAGACAGGTCACTCCAGGGAGAGAGGAGTTTTGTCTGCTGGGCCCGGAGCCGAGGCCCTGTCCCTTTCCCCGCTTCCCTAGCCTTGCCTTGGTTTTCTTTTCCCCTTTAGGTTGAATACAAAGACTTCCCCAAAAACAACAAGAACGAATTTGTATCTCTTATCAACTGCTCCTCTCAGCCGCCCCTGATCAGCCATGGTATTGGAAAGGATGTGGAGTCCTGCCACGACATGGTACGTTTCCCACACGGTGCGCTGGCTCAGGCAAAGGCTCTCTTCTAGACTCTGACAGTGGCTGGTCTCACAGATTCCATACGTCGGAAGCCTTTTTTCTTAGGTTACTGCCTTAACTTCTCACTCTGTTTATCAGAACTCTCGGCTTTGGCCGAGCCCTCTCCTCCCTTCCCTTGCTGACCTGGCAGGGAGACTTGGATCCTGGACCCTCTCCAGATGCTGTATTCAGTTCATTTCTTATTGAAACAAGGAGTAGCAGGGCCAAGTGCTGGCACCTTAAAAAGCCCCTTGTTTTGGTGTTCTGTTCAGATGAAATTATTGTTGTAAGAAATATTACAAACCAAGGAAAGGAACTGATTAATTTACACAGACTGGCATATTCACCTGGTGGAGTATAATGCATCCATCACATTAATGTCACTGAAAGTAATGCATTCTAACAAGGAACCATGGTAGGCTTTTTAATTTTTTTAAATTTATTCTTTGACCACGTCCATGGCATGTAGAAATGCCTGCGCCAGGGATAGAACCCCATCACAGCAGTGACCCAAGTCACTGCACTGACAGTGCCAGATCCTTAACCTGCTGAGCTGCAAGGGAACTCTATGATAGACTGTAATTTAATTTTTGTCTTTTGTCTTTTTAGGGCCGCACCCACAGCTATGGAGGTTCCCAGGCTAGGGGTCTAATTGGAGCTACAGCTGCTGGCCTGCAGCATGGCCAGATCTGAGCCATGTCTGTGACCTACACCACAGCTCCCGGCAACTCTGGATCCTTAACCCACTGAGCAAGGCCAGGGATTGAATCCGAAACCTCATGGTTCCTAGTCGGACTCGTTTCTGCTGTGCCATGACAGGAATTCCACAACCTCTGTTATTTTATAGCAGGATATGAACTTTGTACAGGCTGGTGACCACAAGATTAAAAATACTAGAAGGCAGTATATATAAAACTAACAGAGGTTGTGGTTCAGTGAGGTAACCATGCGCAACTTTTTCTTTTTGGCCACACCCGTGGCGTATTGAAGTTCCCAGGCCAGGGGCTGAACCTGAGCCACAACTGTTCTCTCTGCACAGTTCTCTCCACTGCGCAGAGAGAACACCAGCTCCTTAACCCGCTGCACCACAGTGGCTCCTGGATAATTTTTTTTTTTTTTTTTTACATTTTTGGCTAAGAAGTTAAACATGAGAAAGTGTTATTTAGTGAGAACACCAGTTTTGTGGGGCAGTAGGAGAATCCCTCACCTCCTTATTCAGCATCTTTTGACCGTGGTCCTGAACAGTAGCCGTGTTTTAACTTTTCTCTCCATTCCTGCTAGGCTGCACTGAACATTTTAAAGTTGCTGTCTGAGTTGGACCAACAAAATACAGAGATGCCAAGAACAGGAAATGGACCAATGTCTGTGTGAGTCAGCCGATTATATGAAAAGCAGTTCTGTTCCTCCTTTGCATTAAATTCAAATCGTGTGCTCACTGGTGAAACACTCATCTCAGTCACTCTGTCATTCCCCTGAAAGCCTTCCTTAAGCAGAGAGCTCTTTTTCTCCAATTTTGAATAACATTCGCATGGCTCGGATTTATTTTAAAAAGGTGTACCCAGTGCTAAATCTTGCCCTCATGCAGTCCTCATCTGTATCATTCTCTCCACCCAGAGATAACATTTTTATTGTTTCTTGTGTTCCCTTCCTATGTTTCTTTGTGCAAATATATTTCTTTCCTTATCTTCTCCCCCCCGCCCCCGAGATAATGTACGATAGACATATTACGTATACACACACACACATACACACGCACGCACGCACGCACGCACACACTCTCCTTTGCTATTTCCACTTGTAGTGTATTGGGGAAAACTTTAATCCAGTTATAAACTGGGGCCTGGGCTATTAGACTTGTGTCTGCTAATTTCATTGTTAATATGGCTTACTTTTCTTAAATTTCAAAACTTGGGTCATTTCTATTTTTTTCCTTTTCCTTAAAGGTGTGGGAGGTGCTGAACCTTATGGCCACATGAACCATTGAAAAATCCCAACATATATACTGAAAATATTGAAACTGCTTTGAAAATTTGGAATTTCTGATACCTCCAGTGGGCCGAGAGACATGATGGTTAAAGGACTGGAGACAGCAGTGGTGACCAAGGCGGGAACATGAGTGGCTGCTGCTGGGGGCGGGGTGGGGCGGGCCTGCCAGGCAGCCCTAGCGCCACTGGGAAACCAGCAGGTCCGTACCCCAGGCACCTCAGTGCTTGGTTTTAGTAGTTTTTTTTTTGGTTTTGGGGTTTTTTTTTCCTTGCTGTGTGAAAGAAGCAGAAAGCACGACTCCTCAAACTGGCTCACTCAAACACTTTGGGACAAATCCTGGACACCCACACTGGAGCGAGGCCTTAGTCTGAAAGCACCAGAGAAAATCAGATGCTTCCTCCTCAGCGCAAGTTGACCTTCTTGGCGTGCTCTGGCCCACCACCTCCCGCGGTACCCACACCGTCGCCACTGCTCTCTTCCAAAAGAGATATGTATTCTTAGTTTCATTACTTTCTTTTGATTGAAATGACACTATATAAATTTTCATTTGAGAGTTTCTCAATTGTATCTAGTTACATAGCACAGTTTAGAAACTTGTCTGAGACTGACTTTATCAGTAACATAACCGGCAAAGATCATATCCATGTGTATGTGGTTATACGTTTTTACTTCATTGGACCTGCCCAGGACCATTTCAGTGATGCAAATTGTGTGGCCTCCGGTTTAGCTGAAACAGTCCTGGACTTCTCAGAACCCTTGGTGAAGTCTCCCACAGTTGTATAAATTGAACAGTTTAGGAATTTTAAACTTTAAATGATCATCTGGTTCCTTTTCTATTTTATTTTTGTTTATGCAGCAGGACAAACAAATGAACTCTGATCTTTGTTTCAAAGACTATTAAAAATTGTGTGTATGTACATGACTCTTGAGGACACAGCTTTCACTACACTACAGGATATGATCTCATGTAGCACATATACAACTGCAGATTGATCTTCCTTGAGTGCTTTACACTGTTGATTACATCTCCATGTAGGGCTGAAAAGAATGACCCATGTTTATCTCTAACTGTGTTGCTTTGGATGTTGTGTTGCTGTGCACAGACACGTGTGCAGCGAGGTCCTGCATATGGTCCAGATGAAGAGCACGGTAGCCTTGCGAGTTAAGTACTGCTTCCATTTTTTCTCCCCATGGAATGTAAGTAAAACTTAAGTGTTTGTCACCAATAAATGGTAATACTAAATTTTTTTTTGTTAATTTATTCTCCAATGCCACTACTGCCAGGTTGGTCCCTCCCAACCTGTCCCCTTTTGTTATTTTTAAGAAAAAACTTTGTAATGCTTGTGATTCCATTTGGGCAAAACTCTGAAGCTCTGAAATAACTTTATATCAAACCATTGATCAATAAACAGCTACTAATGAATTTCAGTCCTGTTGAGCAGTAACTAACGCAGTAAGGGAAGATGTGAGTGAGGGCACGGAAGCATGGTGTGGGGGGCACCGCTGCCAGGGAGAGGCGTGTGGGCACCCAGGTGAAGGGAGGCGCCTCTCCTGTGCACCTGACATTGTCACCTGAAGAAATGACCAATAGGAGGAGAGGGGCTTCCCGGTCACTTCCTCAGACGCCTTTGCTGTCAGAGTAAAGGTGCAGTATTTCCTTCTGGCCAGGCTGCAGAGTGAGCTAGTGGCTTTCTGTGTTTTAATTTTAGAAGATGCTCATTAAGGTGGTCCATTTTATAAAACCAGCCTACAAACTGGACTGCAAGAATAACTGGAAGTGATCAGAAGGTTATGGAAAATGCTGAAGAGGTAGAAGGGGACACAACTTGGCAGGGGCAAAAGCAGTGAAAGGAAAGAAGAGATGTTCCCTTCCCAGTCCTGGATTCAGCATTTCTCCAAGGAGCCCGGATGCTCTTTAGTGACAGATCACGTTTAGAAACCAAGATCTGAGAGCCACCGCCTCTGGGGTGTTGTTAGGAAATGCATCTGTGTATGTCTCTTGACTTGTTTCTCTGTGTAAAGCCATGCCTTTGAACTGATGCCTCTGGCACTCAGGTTCTTCACAGCCTTCCCTCTGTGTCTTTAGCACCTTCTCCAATATGGAGGTCATAGCCCATCCCCCGGCCTTGCCAGCCACTTCCTCCGCTTTAACACCTGCCCCTCCTGCCCCAATCCAGTCTCCCCTCCTTGCCTCAGAGTGTGTCCAGCCAGTGACGCTCCACACTGGAGGGAAGATGGGAAGGGCAGGACAGTACAGTCTTAGAAGTAATCACAGCTTCTAGCTGGCGGTTTCTTGTTGGCCCTCAACTGACAGCACTCCAGAAAGGGAGAATTCAGTGTCTATGATATTAAGAAGGATCTCCCGGTTTCTTTGACAAAGGTTTTTGGAAGGTGATCCATCTCTGGTTGCTTTGCAGAAATGTCGGGATGGGCTTGTCCTTGAATGTTCCTTCCCTGTAAACTCTCAAACCAGCCTTGCCTCTGGGAAGGCCGTGTTGCTGCCATCGCCTGCTGAGGACTCACTCAACCTGCAGGAGCTCTGTCTCGGGGGGTTTTGAGAGAACTGAGAATTGAGTGATTGCACTAAGTTTTATCCCCACATGATCTCTAAGAGTTGCAAGAGCTTTGACTCAGAACTGAACTAGATACTTCAGCCCATGGGACAATAGAGGCTTGTCCTGCTTCTAGATGACAGGCAGAAAAAGGCAGTGAGACACCTGATGAGGCAGGTGTGAGATATTGCATGTCAGCCACCATCAGAATGAGACAGACTGGTGGGCCTCTGGATGTGTGGATCCTTGGTCCTCAGAGATGAAGCTGCTTGCTCCTGGGTTCTTAGAGTAGACACACTTGGGACTTGATTGTCCCAACAGCTGCACTGACATTAGGTCATGATTTTGTAAAAGTTCCTCTTATCACAGGGAGATTTTAATGAGTAAAGATGATTTCCCCATAGCTGGATTTTGTTTTTGTTTATTGTTTTTAAAGGATTTCTTGAGCCAGAGGAATGTGAACTGTAGCTCTTAGAAAAGTGTCATTTCTGAGTCTAGGTTTCCTTCCACAGCTCCCTGAGCTAATGTGTGTGTGGCTCTGCAGCAGCGTTGGCCCGGATTGCAAGGTCTGTTCGAGATTGAAGGGAGTCTGGGATTGGTGTGAGCATTGGGAAGAGAAACCTGGCCCTTGCCAAGAATCAGTAAACTGCCCCTGCTGCTGCTGCTGCTGCTCTGGAGGCTCATGTGAGCTCAGGGCAACGTGACCACCAGGAAACTGAAGCTAGGAAACCTCCATCACTAGCATCTCTGATTTAAGTGCCTAATGTCTGTGTGCCCTTAGAAAACAAGAAAAAGTTAATGGATTTGTCAAGCACCTAAGCATTGCTGGATTGGCAAGGAGGATTTAGGCAATTTTCTTAAAATAGGCTTAAGAGGCAAAGCTAACGAAGACAGGAGGAAGAGCAGACTGTTAGAGGCGTGCCGGCAGTGCAGAATGCAAAAGGGAAAACTCGCCCGGATCCTAATGATAGTTTATCTTCCTGTCTGATTGGCTACTGCGTACTTGCAATGGTGTGTTTAATGTATATGTGGAATAACATACAAAACTAAATTTTTTTTCCCTGTCTTTTTAGGCCTGCACCTGGGAGTTCCCAGGCTAGGGGTTGAATCAGAATCCCAGCCTAAACCACAGCAGTGCCAGATCCAAGCCACGTCTGTGACCTACACCACAGATCATAGCAATGCCAGATCCTTAATGCACTGAACGGGGCCAGGGATCGAACCTGCATCTTTATGGATACTAGTCAAGTTTTTACCACTGAGCCATAACAGTAACCCCCAAAACTCCAATTTTTAAAGCTGTATTATAGTCGGGTTTTTTAGTAATTTAAATGCATCCCAATTTTTACTAGCAAAAATTATGTATGTATATTCTTTTTACAAGTATTTTTATTAAAACCTACTTTGGTGGAAATACCTACAAGGCCTGCAAGGACAAATTATAAAGCAGTTTTGTGCAGTAATTTTAAGTGACTAGTAAATTTAAAAATTTTACGTAAAAACGGTGGGGGGTTCCCATTATGGCTTAGTGCGTTCAGAATCTGACTAGCATCCGTGAGGACTTGGGTTTGATCCCTGGCCCTAGTCAGTGGGTTAAAGACCCAGTGTTGCTGTGAGCTGTGGTGGAGGTTGCAGATATGGTGGTTCCTGAGTTGCTGTGGCTGCAGAGTAGGCCAAGGGCTGCAGCTCCAATTAGACCCCTAACTGGGAACTTCCATATACCGTAGGTGTGGCCGTTTAAAAAAAAAAAAAAAAGTGGAAAAAATTGGAAGTTATCCCCCAAAGCCCTCTATCCAAACATGAATCCTCTCACTCATTTCCACCCGCTTCACTTCTCTCTTTCATGATTGTGCACAGTGCAAACACAGCAGTGCCACCCTCCAAAGCTGAGCTGCAGGGTATGCTTTGGACCACCTGGAGCCTGGGGTCCAGACAAGGTTAGATGTGGCTGTCCCCCACGCCTCCTACAGAGCCTGCCCGCTCCCGTCCAATTGGATCCAGCCTTCAGCTCACTGTGGATCTTCTCACTTCCTTAGGCTGCAGTAGAAGCAGTGATGGGGGCTCTCCCTGACCTTTGACACTGCTGAGCCTGGATGCACCTGTGGGCAGTTAGTGCCACTTTAGAAAGTAACTCTATCATAATTCTGCGTCACTTACTCAGACTGTCCTTAGCTGCCTTTTTAATTGTGTATTGGATCCAGTGGCCAAGTCTTTCTTTCCCAGGAACTGGCCCCAACGTCTCTGAGCTAACACAGGCTTTTGTTCTGTGCAGACAGATACTCCCCAAACATCTGCTCACCTGGCAGATTGTTAAGAGGGGTGCTGGCAATGCAGACTGCCTACCTGAAAACTCCCCTGGGGACCCTAACGATATCTTATTTTCCTATCTGGCTCCTTGGGTTTATGGACAAGAACAATGAAAACCAGGCTGAATCCAGCTAAGAAAACTGGGACTGCTCAGGCCTTCCCCTAGCCCAGGGATCGTGATTTTTGGCTATGTTGCATGGCTAAGTTTGGGGATGGTTAGGGCCTAGTAGTGTTTGTTGGCAATCGGTCTGTCCTTTGAGATCCCCAAAGTAGCCCTAAACCTGGCCCATCTCTTTCTAAAGTGGTCTGACAAACCTGTCACTGCTCCCCTTGGCCAGGCCCCCAATGAGGAGCAGCCTGGTAGATGATGGTGGACTCTGTGTGGCTAAGTTTGCTGTGCTGTGAGAGCACCCATCACTCCTTCACCTCCGAGAGGCCGAGCTGCTGTAATGCAGGTGGGGGAAGACTTAACAGTAAGTAGTTTCTCAGATTGTGCAGGGCTTTGAGCAACTGGATGGACCATGAGGGGAAAACCAATCCTTTTGACCTTGACTCCAAGAACACCCTCTTTTGAGGGATGCAAAAGTCAAGGCAGTGGACCTCAGGAGGAGGAAGTGCAACTTTGACACACTGCCAGGCCCAGCTCCGAGTACTGCTGACACCACTATAACTGCTGCTGTACTACTTATCCACTTTGACCTTTGAAAAGAGACCTCCAGGTAAGGCACAGAAAACAACTACTGCACAGGATGAAACACCATTGGCTGTGACAGCATGAAAATGAAGGTAGAGCCGACAAGTTCCAGGTGGAAGGTGGGAGGCATCCTATGCTCACCCTCAGTACGTTTGATGGGCACAACTGATAGATCATTACTAAAGATAAAAGAACTACAAGATGTAGGGTGGACGTGGTGGTGTGTTTTTAGGGACATACCCGCAGCACATGGAGGTTCCTAGACTAGGGGTTGAATCAGAGCTACAGGTGCAGGCCTACACCACAGCCCCAACAACTCGAGATCCGGGCTTCATCTCCAACCTACACCACAGCTCATGGCAACATCAGATTCTTAACCCACTGAGCAAGGCCAAGGATTGAACCTGTGTCCTCATGGATACTAGTTGAATTCCTTTCCACTGTGCCACAATGGGGACTTACTAAGTTTTTTTTTTAATTTTTATTTTACGTTGGAGTATAGTTGATTTATAATGTTGCGTTAGTTTCAGATGTCTTAAGTTCTTATTTTTCATAGCAGGAAGTCTTATGGTTGATGAATCAAGACGATGAAGAATTGGAGTTTTCCCATCATGGCTCAGCAGAGACAAATCTGACTCGCCTCCATGAAGATGCAGGTTCAATCCCTGGCCTTGCTCAGTGGGTTAAAGGATCCAGCATTGCCGTGAGCTGTGGTAGGTTGCAGACACGGCTCAGATCCTGCTGTGACCTAGGCCGGCGGCAACAGCTCCTGATTGGACCCCTAGCCTGGGAACTTCCATATATCATGGGTGCAAAAACCAAATAAGTGGTAAAGAATTAAGAACTATGAGCAGCACTAGTTGAAAGCTCTCGCCTCTGGGAGGGCAGAGACTTGTTGCTCAGTTATAAGCCCGCTTTGCTGTTGGACCTTAACCTCACACAGGTAATAGTCTGACTGAATGCCCAACAGGTTATGCCCCGCAAATAAAGGAGTATCAACAAAAGAAGTAATGCCCAGTGTAGGTAGGAGTGTGCTACAGCAATTGGCACAACCTTTCCCACAGGAGAAATGGCCCGATAATTCCACCTTCGGGAAACAAATGTAGACAAATGTTTGCATAGAAGGATGTTCATCTCAAGAATTATTTGTAAGATCTCCACATGTCCAACAGTGTTATATATTACAAGTTGGGAATGATGGAGCCAAAGGACAAACTATACATATAAACCACTGAAAATTATATTTGCCAAGTAAGTGCTTTAAATGTTAAAGAGGGTTTTTAAAGAGCACAGTGTGCAGAATGATGTAAACTTTGTTTAGGGAGGAAAAATGAAAAAATGTTGGGAGGTTTTTCTTTTTTTTTTTTAAGGTGTTTTAAAGTTTATTGCTACTGCATGTCTTTACAAGGTTTTTCTATTTTAAAATATTTTCCTGTACCACAAAGAAAATACAGAGTTCCCGTCGTGGCACAGCAGAAATGAATCCGACTAGGAACCATGAGGTTGTAGGTTCGATCCCTGGCTTCGCTCAGTGGGTTAAGGATCCAGCATTGCTGTGGCTGTGGTGTACACCAGCAGCTACAGCTCCAATTCGACCCCTAGCCTGGGAACCTCCATATGCCGCAAGTGCGGCCCTAAAAAGTGGGGAAAAAAAAAAAAAAAAAAAGATTATTCAAAGAGGGAGAGGGAGGGTCAAAGAGCAGGGAGAATCAGTGGACCCAGGAGGAGGCGCTCATCCAGGACTTGCCCTGACATCTGCCCCATGTCTACAAATGCCCTAAGGGTGAGGGCCTTGCTTGGGCCAGTCCTCCTCCGTGGAGACCAAGTCTTCTATCTACTGGGGCTGCTGCATCAGCTGGTAACATGGGTCGTGTCCCACTGCTCCTAACAAATACTTCCTCCCAGCCTCGTCCCCCACCCCCCTCTTAAACTAACAGCTTTTTATTTGTACTCTATAGGTTTTTTCTAAGTATTTTGTTGTTTTTTTCTTTCTGCTTTTTAGGGTCACACCTGCGGCATATGGAAGTTCCCAGGCTAAGGTTCGAATCAGAGCTGTAACTGCCTGCCGGTGCCACAGCCACAGCAGGTCCTTAACCCACTAAATGAGCCCAGGGATCGAACCCACATCCTCATAGATACTAGTCAGGTTCTTAACCCCCTTAGCCACAATGCGAACTCCTTATTTTCCATGCTATGACAGTAAGCAGTAGTTAAGCATCCTCCTTTTCCAGAAGAGGAAATATAAGCAAGGAGGTTAATTTATTTGGTTGAGGTCACAGTTAGTGGCAGACAGTCTGGGATCAGGCCAACCTGGGCTTGAACTGATCGCAAAGTATCAACCCAGCTCTTCATTTAGACAAAGAATTGATACCACCACTAGGAAGAGTCATTAAGACTTGTCCAGAAACTAGCAATTTCAGCTGACCATCTCTTAAAATCTCTACAAACTAGATATAAAAATTATATTAAAGCATTTTAAAAAGTCATTAACAGAATATTCATGAATTAGGCTAAAGCACTAACCTACTTATTCAGAACTATGCACTTACAAACCATTTTCCATTTAACTGTTATTAACTGAGAAAGAAAAAAAAAATTGAGAACTTAAAGGTGTACCGGATTTTTGGGGAACAACTAATTACCTCTCTAGGAGAAAGAGAAGATAGGGCTCCAGGGATTGAAGCCCTCGTCTTCTCTGGCAGAAATCAAGAGATTAACCTTTGCAGGTGATGGCCCACAACCAGTGGTGTAAATCTAAGACTGTAAAACTCCAATCTTTGGAGTTTAAGATGACGAAACAAGGGCTCTCCAAAGCAGTACCTGTGTCTGCACTGACCTAAAGGTTTAACCAACAGCTTCAGCAGGCACAGAGCCGAGGAGGTAGTCTAGCAGCTTATTTGAGTGCCAAGTATAAACCGGAACCAATTCTGTTTGCCATTTCAGACTTTCTACCTATATTATATTTGTAGTTTAAAAATGGATCCCGGAGTTCCCGTCGTGGAGCAGTGGTTGACGAATCCGACTAGGAACCATGAGGTTGAGGGTTCGGTCCCTGCCCTTGCTCAGTGGGTTAAGGATACAGCGTTGCCGTGAGCTGTGGTGTAGGTCGCGGACGCGGCTCGGATCCCACGTTGCTGTGGCTCTGGCGTAGGCCAGTGGCTACAGCTCCGATTAGACCCCTAGCCTGGGAACCTCCATATGCCGTGGGAGCGGCCCAAAGAAATAGCAAAAAAAAAAAAAAAAAAAAAAGGATCCCAATGCTCTCTCAATATCCACCTGCCAATGACCACTTAAGCCACACAGAAGTACATGGTTTAATGCGCCCATGAAATTGTTAAAACAAACATAAAAGGCCTAAAGAATAAAACACATTGGTGAGACACTAGATTAAGCTGGAAATGTCTCAATGAACACAACAAAACCAACAGATAAAGAAAAGAAAGCATTCAAGTCAGATGCCTGAGATTTGGGGGGTAAAAAAGAAACCACAACCATCAGTGCAGAGTGAGATTCCAGTTTAACCGCACTACATGGACAGTGAACAATTCCAGCGCGTGTAAAAGCTGCCTCCCTAACGAGCAAGACCACAGACCCCCTGGGCTGGTCTAGGGAGGGGCCAAGCTGGACCCACGTCTAGAGGCTCCTCCCAGATCTCAGGTTCTGAGACCCCGGGTTTTGAAAAGTTTGAACCAACCTCCAGACTGCAGGGAAGAGGATGTGAAAGAGAGCAAACATCCACAGTGTCTCACGCACTCTGAAGAGCCTCGTGACGCCTGGCAGAGCATTACTTTCCAATCCACAGAGGAAATCATCTCGCTGTAGTTTGTGCTGCTGCCCAGGAAGCAGTCTAGCTAGAAAGTTCTAATAGATGAGCTCCAAACCTGTAGTAATCGTGCCCTTTCTTTCTAAGAAAGACTAAGTAATCAAAGTTTAAATTATTGAGAAATTACTTTATGGAGTGCAGGGGAGGAAAAAAAAGTAAATAAATTCATTATAAAAACTTCAGCACCCAAAGCCTGTCCTTAAGGTGGTCTTAGATACATATTTTAGGGGTTTTTTTTTTTATTGCTGATAACAGATTTCCTTGGCAGGTTACACAAGTTATTTCTCAGCTTATTCACATTTCCAATAAAAGCTTAAGGAAACAGACAAAAATACAAGGGACACAGAAATACGATGGCAAAGCCTCAAAACAAAAGGGTTTGGTAACAGGAAAAAAAAAGTACCTCCACAGTCTGTGTCCTTCACAATTTTTTAGAATTACGGAAACACTGCAATTGCTCAACTCAGCGTCACACACGAAGCTAGTAAAAATGTCCTTGTCGCTGCAAACTGAAGAAGTCACCCATTTATATTCATGATCACACAAACCACCTCATCTGCTCAAGGTTCAGATTAAAGCAACATTTAATATTCTTTACAAGATGGAATCTGTGACAAGTTCAAAAGGAAAACTTGCTTTTTAACGCAGCTGTGCTCAGACTCGATGTCCTCAGAGACCATCCTAGGCAAGGCCAATTCCAAAAAGCCAGAGTTCACAGCAGCGTCACGCTGGCCGCCTGAAGGTACCCCTGGAGGTACTGGAGCGCTTCTGCGTTGAGGCTGGTGCTCACCATTGATGGAACCTACAGAGGATGGGGGGGCAGACGCGCTGCTTGGTAGAGACCCTCACGCACCAGAACAACCCGCACCGCCCCGCCCCGCCCCGCGGGGGAGCTGCCGCAGCCGCGGAAAGGGTAATCCCTCAGCACTGACTCTTGAAGGGATTTGCAAGTAACTCAAAGCTGCTTTTATACCTTCAAAGATGGATAGGTCTAGAAAGGGGATCCATGAGGAATTACTGCTTTAGTGCTCAGTGTGACAGTGGTATTGTGTGGGATTACTGAAAAAGTCCTATTTGTTCCTGATGCGTAATGAGGTGAGTATGGTTGAAAAGACAGGACGCCTAAGGCTTGCTCTAAAATTACTTACTGAAGAGCCACACACAAGGGCTTTTACCCTTTTTTCTGTATTTCGAGGTCTCCATAATAAAGCAATGAAAAGTGTAATAATCTTAGAGTTTCTAACTAATGCAATTACAAGGCCATTATTTGATTTACTCTATGATTCATTATTTCTGAGTATGTTGCAGTTAACAAGAAAATCAACACCTACATTTTAATAACTGAAACAGTCCTTCTTTCTGGGGAATAAATACATTTTTAATCCAAAGCTTTTATCCTCCTTTGTCTTTATTTGTAAAATCATTTGCACATGAGCCAATCTTTTTTTTCCCTGGCTGTACCTATGGCATGCGGAAGTTCCCAGGCCAGGGATCAAACCCAGGGCACAGCAATAACCTCAGACACTGCAGTAACAACACTGGATCCTTAACCCGCTGTACCACAGGGGAAATCCACGAGCCTGTCATTTTAATTTCTTTAAAAAAGGGCCTCGACGACAACTCTGTGGGATGCTGACTATGGTGAACAATGCTCACAGAGCCCAGAACTACTGCCCTCTTGCCTTCCCGGGAAGGTCTGTTAATGGGGAGACCAATCGGAGGTCTCTGGCAACAGTGACACTTACCCTTCCTGGGCAGGCAGTAGACAACTTGTGAAGCGACTGTGCCAGATGAATTTTGGGATTGTTTACCATTTGACCGACAGGATCATGCTCTTTTTTCCCAGCAAATGCCAACTGTGAGAAGGCAGTCTGGTATCCTGGTGTGTCTTCTATGTCAATAAAATGTTCTTCGTCAGGAATGGTGTCATCCTCAGGTAACTCAAACAGGCCAATCAGCGACTGCAACAAAGGGGTCCTGGGTTGGGAGATGACAGAAGATGTAAGCGACGACTTGAAAGACTTCAGCAACAAGGAGAAGCCCTCGGGACACTCAGCACAAGAGTAACATGAGGTCTCTGAAATTCAGATGGACACCAGTGCGAAAGCCTCTCCAGAAACCACCCTTCAATTCTTTCCGCCAAAGCACCCCAACTTCTCTTTTGCAAACTACTCCATCCCCAGAGCGCTCAGAGCTGGCTGTGCAATGCGGGCCTGACTAATTACAAGGGCATGTGCGTCAAGCCCAACGAAGGAAGTTCAGCACTTTAAGTTAGGAGAAATAAGCCTCAAGTTGTCAGATCACTTGATGGAAGAGGCTTGCCCGAGTGAAATCATACTAAGGAGAGGAGAGGCCAGAGGTCAAAAAAAGCAGGGCTGCCAGACACAGAGCACAAGCACAGTAAGATCTTCTCTTGGCCTACTCTGTTTCACCTCTTAAAGACCTGAGCCAGGGACTGCGGGCTGTGGTGCACTGGATTGATCTGGCTTATTTCTGGAGGCAATGGTTCAATCCCTAGCCTGGCCCAGTGGGTTGGGGATCCGGCATTGCTGCAGCTCTAGTGGGCCGCAGATGTGGCTCAGATTTGATCCCCTGGCCCAGGAATTTCGTTTGGCTCAGGGGTAGCCAAAAAAGAGGGAAAAAAAAAAGACCCAAGCCAGTTGACTCGAGTGACTGTCATGAACGTCTTAGAGATGTCTCAGGCTCTCAAAGGGGCCCATGAGTTCCCTCCCTAAATAGTTAGCCAGAAACCAGGATCCTTCTAGACCCCCACGAATCCACAAGGCATGTCTTGGATCTGATTGTTGCCAGGGGGAAAGCTGAGATCAGAACTCAATCCTTAGTCCCCAACAGAGTAAGCGTGGTTAATTCTGTAGTCACAGGGGAAGGAAACTCATTTCCAGAAATTTCACAATGGCGTACTTACCACAGCTTGGTGTACTCTGTATCCATCATTGGGGGACATTCTGTCAGTAATTTGGTTATACCAACCGCACAAATCTTTTTCTCTACATTTCCAGATACTTTCTGAATTTCAGGAATAATGATTTTTTCCAAAACCATTCCAAACATTCTATTAATCAAAGCAAAATAAATTCACTCAATATTTAATTATAGTAGCAGTCTAATTTAACCGTGAGATGTTTATGTTATTTACACTTAATGACTCCTTATGAATATAATAATACAAAATAACAAGTTTGCTTAACTCTGGTCAACTGAATGCAAGAGGCTTTAAGATGACAAAACAAAAACATCAAACCTCTACTCTGTGACCAATTGCCATCATCTGCTGTGAATACTACCATAAGCCTATATGCTCAAGGAAAAGTCTTGACAGCCATTTTTTTGGTTTTATGGGGTTTTTTTTCAAATTACTCAAGAATCTTTGAAAAAATGAGACATTAGGAAACAAGAGCAAGAAGAAAAAAGACTCACCATCACCCCATCATTCAACAATAACTAGTTTTTAACATTTTTGGATTGTAAACTTCCCAACTTTCTGTTTACATACCTGTACATGTATAAATGTTAATGGCTGTATATTAAGAAAATGATTTGGCCAATGCTTGCTTTTGGAAACATCCTAAAAGTTAAGTTTTTCATAATTTTAAATGATATAAAATTCTGCTTATACTTTATTACATTCTTTGAAGTGGAAATAGTAGGTATCAAAGAGCGTGGACAGGAGTTCCCATGGCAGTGCAATGGAAACGAATCCCAACTAGTACCCATGAGCATGTGGGTTCAATCCCTGGCCTCATTCAGTGGGTTAAGGACCTGGCATTGCCATGAGCTGCAGTTTACGTCACAGACATGGATAAGATCTGGTGTGGCTGTGGCTGTGGCAAAGGCCAGAAGCTGCAGCTCTGATTCGACCTCTAGTCTGGGGCCTTCCATATGCCTTGGGTATGACCCTAAAAAGCAAGCAAGCAAGCAAGCAAACAAAGAGGACAAACAATTGGATGCTCTTAATAACAAGTTCACATATTTTGCTCCACAGAAAGACAATGCCGGAGTTCCTGTCGTGGCTCAGTGGCTAACGAATCCGACTAGGAACCACGAGGTTGTGGGTTCGATCCCTGGCCTCGCTCAGTGGGTCAAGGATCCGGCGTTGCCATGAGCTATGGTGTAGGTTGCAGACACAGCCCTGATCCTGTGTTGCTGTGGCTCTGGCGTAAGCTGGCAGCTGTAGCTCCGATTAGACCCCTAGCCTGGGAACCTCCACGTGCCATGGGTGTGGCTCAAAAAAAAAAAAAAAAAAAAAAAAAAGAAGAAGAAAGACAATGCCAATTTAGGCACCCACTAGCCCTGCTTGAAACTGCTCATTTCCTCACAATCTTCAATAGCTAGAAAGCATATTTTCTGGTATTTTCAGGTTAATTTACATTCTTATAGTTTACATTTTATTTGATAAAATACAGATACAGAGATTTAAACTGAAATTTCTAAGGAGTGGTCATCTATCATTCATTCCTTTATATCCTTTCTCTAGTAACTGGGAAATGCTGCCTATCTACATTCTTTTTTTTTTTTGTCTTTTGTCTTTTGTTGTTGTTGTTGTTGTTGCTATTTCTTGGGCCGCTCCCGCGGCATATGGAGGTTCCCAGGCTAGGGGTTGAATCGGAGCTGTAGCCACCGGCCTACACCAGAGCCACAGCAACGTGGGATCCAAGCCGAGTCTGCAACCTACACCACAGCTCACGGCAACGCAGGATCGTTAACCCACTGAGCAAGGCCAGGGACCGAACCCGCAACCTCATGGTTCCTAGTTGGATTCGTTAACCACTGCGCCACGACGGGAACTCCCTATCTACATTCTTAGGCACATACACCAAATAAGTCTGAGGCCAAATTGTACTACTCTCATTTGAAAAATCACTGTTGGGAGTTCCCGTCATGGCACAGTGGTTAACGAATCCGACTAGGAACCATGAGGTTGAGGGTTCGGTCCCTGGCCTTGCTCAGTGGGTTAACGATCCGGCGTTGCCGTGAGCTGTGGTGTAGGTTGCAGATGCGGCTCGGATCCCACATTGCTGTGGCTCTGGCATAGGCCAGAGGCTACAGCTCCGATTTTACCCCTAGCCTGGGAACCTCCATATGCCGCGGGAGCAGAGCGGCCCAAGAAATAGCAAAAAGACCAAAAAAAAAAGAAAAGAAAAATCACTGTTGGCCTTAACAGAGGCAGGCTCCTGGAGTAATGCCAGCTGTCTAACACTGGCTGTAGAGGATGCTGGGGGGAGGCGTGGGGATACTTCTGGGAATTAGACTATTTTTAAAACCACAAAGATACTATGACTGCCTCAAGAACTATAAAGTCATCTATAAAACAGATATTGCTTTGTACTAAGATAACAAATTTTTTGCTTAAAAAACAGAACAATAATTTTTTAAAAAAGACTTACTTTGGTTGTATACCGTCAAATATTTCTTGCAGTGCTAGTGCCCCGTATTTTATGCAATACAAATTAATAAAGACTAAGAAACCTGTTGAAAGGAGATGCAGAGTATCAACACAGAGGACTCACTGCTCTAGAGCAATGTAGTGAAAGTCTGCCAGTATTCGCCAATCACTAACACCCAGTGACTAACTCCGGCACCAACACTGGCCTTTCCATACAATTTAACATACAGAATTTCTGCCTTTATACTACAGTCATAAAAAGTCTTTACATACAGTCTCTCTGATTTATATTTCTTCATGGTATTTCTATTAAAAATGTCTTGGTATTTAAACTTACAAACCAACCTTTGGAACACACGCTGCTTTTGTGTTTGCAGACTATAAGCATCTTAAAACATTTTATACGAAGTTTCTAACTGATAAAGCTTATTGTAACCATAAAGTCTAAGGGTTTTAGCCACTTTCCTTCATTATTTCTGTAGGAACAGCCAAATGATTTTACTTACTCTTGATAAACTTGGTTGTTTTGGAATTCTGAAGTCTTTGGAATAGCAGAATGAAGATTTGCTTCCTGTACTGGTCAACTGACTCACTAAAGAAATGAATAAAAGCGGTAACATAAATTCAGCCTTCTCCCGAGTACATAGCAGAATCCTCAGTTAACGTACAGCGAGGTTACAGTCATACTCACGGAGGCATGTGCTCTATTATACTGTTTAGAAGATAAAAACCTTGGTGGTCATTGGCTTTGGATGCAATCAGCTTCTGAAAGACACCTAACAACCCAGGCTACAACAAATTAAATAATAATTAGTTAAAGAGGCAAGGAGTAATTGTTCCAAAAGTTAAATAAGTGATGTATTTTGGGGAAACGTGCATGCTGTAATAATCCAATAGCGTTTTTTCTGTATTTCTCACTTTTGAAGTGTAGAGAAAAAAACAAAATCCCAAACAATAAGCCCTTAAAGTTTGTAAAGTAAAATTATTTGGCTCTTATTATCTCCATGGCAGAAAATACAAAACAAGGATGCCTACCCTTCTAATAAAATATACATTAATGTTTTCTATGAATTACTTTATTAAATTTAAAAAATTTTTAAAAATCTGTCATCTATCATCCTTAGTTTCCATTACCTTATAAAATTAAAGTTTACAGCAAAAAAAAAAAATTCTGACTCACGATTTTGTCAGCTGCAGCACTTGCTATTGTATTTGAACCTCGTTCTAAGAATGCTTGGAGAAGCCTCACTAGAGCAGGAATATTTCCTGTTCTTTCCCAAAGCACTGGCTGAAGGAGATGAGGAAATAAGGCCATATAGGAAGATGGGATGTCATTTTTGTGTGTTTCCAGAAGCAAAGACATCACTTGAAAGACATACGGAATAAATTCTGTTGATGAAAATAAAAACAGAGTTGTCAGCTTCAACATTAATGGCTCTGACATAAAAAATACCTACCTCTTAGGCATTTTATACCCACTTTAAGAAGTGTATTCAACTGGAAAAAAATAACTTTCCTTCACTTACCTTGTACATCATTTTGTAAAATTTCAGTAAACACCAGAAACAAAGCCTCCTCGAAATTTACAACAGCAGCAGGGTTAGCCTTGCAAGTTATTCTTATGGATAAACATATTGCTTCAAACATATAGTGATTAAAGTGAGGTTTGCTTGGGTTCTGAAATTAAAAAAAAAAAAAAAAAAAGCTTATGACTCTAATAATCCAAGTGACTATATGAAAAATAACCTAAAACACATCTAACTTTACTGGGAATGTGTTAAAAGAGATTCTATTTTTCTGGCCACACCCATAGCATGTGGAAGTTCCTGGGCCAGAGACTGAACCTGTGCCACAGTAGTGACCCGAACTGCCGCACTGACAATGCTGGATCCTTAATCTGTTGTGCCAGAAGGGAACTCCCAAGAGATGTCATTTAAAAAAAAAAAAAAAAAACCAATATTAAGAAAAAACACCATTACACTAGAAAGCTTGCATACATGTTAAAATTTTATACTGACTTTAAAATTCAGAAAATAATAGTCACTGATGCCTGTTTGGAATTTTTTTTTTTTTTTTTTTTTAATGGGCAAAAGTCTACTTAGGAAAAAAACTTCAGAGTCATAGGGAGGTGACGACACAACCCTCAGCTGCCAGCACTTGTAAGGAACCTTCTTAACCCAGTGTGCTTTGCCGGAGCCGTCACTGTAAGTAGTGGTGGGAGAGACGAGTGAGGACACGCAAGGCCTGACCCTGCCACGAGCCCTGTGGGGGGCCTCAGGCAACCCTTCACCTCTTTGGGCCTCAGTATGTCTCCCTTCACAGTGACAATCTTTCATAACAGGGGTTTTCAATTTTCTTTTTCAAACAAAATCCTTGTTGGAACGCTACCACATAAAGTGATGAACCCAGAAGATGAATGTGTATGAATAGGGGCAGGTAAAAGTGAGAGATGCTGCTTCTCTTTTCTCTCAACTGCCCCAAACCCACGCAGGCCTGAGACCCTTACCTGGAACTTGGCAGAAAATGATCACTAGTCTCAAAGTCCCTCTACTACTTACTTCCTAGGGAGTCATCTCCTTTTCTAATAGTAACTGAGAACAAGCACCTGCAAAGGAATTTTGTTGGCCTAAACCGATTTTTTATTTTCTAAAAACGGGTATTGATATTTAAATATGGATCAAAATATCTATAACTTTTTTTTTTGTCTTTTTAGGGCTGCACCCGCAGCATATGGAGGTTCCAAGGCTAGGGGTCTAACCGGAGTTACAGCTGCTGGCCTATACCACAGCCACAGCAACCTGGGATCCAAGCCACATCTGCACCCTACAGCACAGCTCACGGCAATGCCAGATCCTGAACCTACTGAGCAAGGCCAGGGATCAAACCTGCGTCCTCATGGATGCTAGTCAGATTCGTTTCCGCTGAGCCTCGACCGAACTCCAAGAAACCAAAATTTTTGATCAGAGGAGTGAACTTTATTTTTGGGTCAAAAAGTATAGACACAAGAGTCAAAGAGTATAGACACAAAGTATTATTTCCAGAAGGCTTAAGGAACAATAAAATATAATGAAGTCTGAACAGCGTCTTTTGCGTCCATCTGGTGCAAAGCCTACTTCTTCCATCTAAGATTACGTCAGATCATTTGTACTTTTTCGGTTTTCTTCAGGTGAACATGTGTTAGTGAGAACAGGAGTTCCTGTTGTGGCTCAGCAGGTTACAACCTGACTAGTATCCATTAGGATGCAGGTTCGATCCCTGGCCTCACTCAGTGGGTTAAGGATCTGGCGTTGCCACGAGCTATGGCGAAGGTTGCAGACGTGGCTCAGATCCCGCATTGCTGTGGCTGTGGTGTAGACCGTCGGCTATAGCTCCAATTCACCCCCTATCCTGGGAACCTCCATATGCTGCAAGTAGGGCCCCCAAAATCAAAAAGCAAAAATAAAAAAGAAACAAACATACAAAAAACCCCACCAAAATAAAATGAGAATAAAAATGTTTTAAAAATTTCTGAGCCTACACTTAAAGGTAAGTGCTGCCATGTCATGTCATCCCACACATTCAGAATCACACACCAACTATCAGAAGAATTCATAGATCTTAGTCTGTCAGACCTGTTGCAGGGAGTTTTGAGGCTAAAACAGTTTGGAGCATTTAGGTCAAAAAGCAACTGCAGGAGTTCCCGTCGTGACGCAGTGGTTAACGAATCCGACTAGGAACCATGAAGTTGCGGGTTCGGTCCCTGCCCTTGCTCAGTGGGTTAACGATCCGGCGTTGCCGTGAGCTGTGGTGTAGGTTCCGGACGCAGCTGGGATCCCGTGTTGCTGTGCATCTGGCGTAGGCCGGTGGCTACAGCTCCAATTGGACCCCTAGCCTGGGAACCTCCATATGCCACAGGAGCAGCCCTAGAAAAGGCAAAAAGACCAAAAAAAAAAAAAAAAAAAAAAAAGCAAAAGCAACTGCACTCTCAAAACTGGTTCTGTTACCTTACTAACAGCTAATAGCTTCTGTGTAAGCTGTGTGATGAGAGTAGGGATGTAGGGGATTATGGCTTCTTGTAGAAGGGAAAAACTTCTCATGATAGCTGTAAAATATAAAAAGAGCAAAAAGAAAGAGTTTAGTTAAACCTCAGAACAAAACAGTGATGGGGGTGGGGGAAGTCCACTGACTCATCAACTAAAATTTTAAGACCTTTAAAACAACGCCTAGATGGCTCTGTATATTTAAAAATAATTTAAACTTCCCTTCATTTTTAAAATTAGGCCAAGGATTGTCAACAAAGTTTAGCTGGAAAGTATTATTTCCAGAAGGCTTAAGGGACAATAAAATATAATGAAGTGACTACAAAGGCAGACAAAGAGGAGGGGGAAGAAGTGACGGGGGAGCAGCAGGTGGAGGGGAGGGCTACTTTGAGTCCCTTCTTTTCAGAATAAATCAGTGGCATGAAATTTTTACCCCTCGCCTAATGGAAATATGATCACAGCACACCAGAAGCTGAAAGACAAGGACACCTGCCCATCTCCTCCCAAAAGAGAAATTAGGAGCCCAAGAAAAATCGAAAGAATACACACATATAAAACTATGGAGAGGGCCCATACTGCAAAAGTAACAGCACGTTAAAAGGCACCTGAAAACATCTGGCTTGGGAGAGCAATCCACTATTAAGTGAAAAAATGTACGCTAGCTGATCTTGCGCGAACAGAAGAGATGTTTACTAAACGGCACTCCTGCTATACGCCGAGCAGAGCACGCAGTTAGCCTCTCCTGCCTCCTTCACTTGCAGTGACGGTGAAGACCTGCCTCCCGAACCACTCCCTGCCCTTCTCCTCAGCTCAGGCCTCACGTGCTAGACAATGTCAAAGGTTATAGGTGCATCGGTGCCCCTCCTCGCTGGCACAGGGTCCTTCCATTCACTCATAGTATTTATTAGGGTGGTCATCACACACTGGGTGCCCCTGTACCTCCTAGGGACATGAACCAGTTAGCCACCTCACACAAATGGGCATTTAACAACAGGAGTTACACATCACTGCTGGGAGAAAGACAGTGCTGAACAAACACACACCTAGATGTCCAGTCACACACACGTAGAAACACACGTACACACATACACACTCCGCAGTCTGGGCCCATGCCTGAGGCATCAGGAAGATTCTCTGAAAAGCATTTCCTATGAGCCCATCTTGGAGTGCAGCCCTGCCTGAGACGAATAAGGCTGTCCCAGAGCTGTCACCGAGATGCTCCTGGTGTAGCACCTGCAGCATGTCTGTGGGCTCTAGCACAAACCCAGGTTTCACACCAAGCCTCACTCAGTGTCTGGGCTCATCCTTGCCCTCAAAAAAGTCAATCTAGGAGAAGAAAAATAAGTTTGCTACATTTTCTTCACTAAGAGGAGTTCTATATCAAGGTTAAATTTTTTTCCGAAAATACTGTTAACAATAAACAGTATTTTTCATTTAAAAATATCTAAACCCATCTAATTCTTTATAAATAGTATCTGGTTCATAGACTACATAACCTCAAGTACAGCTCAGAGTATTTTTACCACCCGTTATCTGAGATTATATACTTAAAGTCTGAACACCAAGGAAATGGCCTACCTTTCATAATATATTCATTTTCTGAAGAGCCAGGAAGTGTGAGAGCTTTGAAAAGGTTTGTTAGCAGAATCTCAACAAACGGTGCGATTTCTGCAGCTGTAAAGCTATAGATGAAAAAACAGCTTTCAGTCACTACCAACTCTTGAGCTTTTCACTCTGGAATACCCTTGGCAACTACTAAATCACACTTCTTGGCATAAAAGCGAGCCATTTCCCACCACTGACAGTCGGCAGAAAGCTCAGGAAAATATTTCTTTTACAACTGCTCATTTTAAATTCCTAAGAAGGCACATCTGGGACCAAACAATTAAACCCCAAACCAGGCAAGCTCAACAGCATCTAAAGCCGTTCAGGTCATCTTTGGTTCACATCTGTCATGACCAAGAACAGAACTCAACTGTCATCTAGTTTTCCAGGAGGTAGAACAGGTTCAGAACTGTTTCCTACGTAACGTTTGAGCCTGAAGACAGGTACTGGCTTGATTCACCTTGAAGGAAATCCTTTCAACCCTTAACTGGCCCCTGAGCACATCTATACTTCAAGTTCTTGATAAAGAAAAGAACCTAGACTATTTTCCATCTCTTATCCTAAAGCTCAGTTTTAAGAAATAACACTGCTGACAAATGGTCTGAAAGACACACAGACCAACCATCCCCCTACATTTAAACCTTAGACCCTGGAGAATTACTTTCCGTCAGCTGTGTCACATCTCTGCATTGAGTGGGATTACAAGAACAGCCAGGTGAAAATAACTATTGCATGATGTTGCTAAGAACACTGCTAGGACACAGTATGTCCACTTCTGAGATACCTTCTGAATAACTTTATTTATTATTTATTTATTTATTTATTTTTGCCACACCCAAGGCATATGGAAGTTCCCCGGCCAGGGACTGAATCTGAGCCACAGCTGTGGCAAGGCTGGATCCTTTAACCCACTATGCCAGACCGGGGATCAAACCCACACCTCTGCAGCAACCTGAGCCGCTGGAGTCATATTCTTAACCCACTGTGCCACAGCAGGAACTCCTGAATAACTTTTGTTTTAATCTCATGGGCATTATGGGAATTTTAACTCACCAAGCTTTTCTCTTTGCCTTGGCTGCTAGAGGATTCCACATAAAATTAAAGAGTTTCTTTAACTACTGTATAGGATCCTTTGCCACATTTCTGTTTATTAACCTCATACCCCAGTTATTTTTCCTTTGGTGCAATTTCCTCTATTTAACTTTACTGTCATAATGTACCTATTTTGGCATGTGGTCTTGAATCCTTTTGGAATGAGAAACCGTATAAATGAGTAAAATGTACAGATTTCTTTTTTCTACCTACTAATAAAATGATGTGTACCAACACCTCTGACCAGTACAGAATAGTCTCCACCCCAAGATGAAAAAACACAGAATCCAATACTTACAGAGTGGCGTTGTTAGGCCCCCTCATAGTAAACAGTCTCTCAAGAGCATGTGCAGCGTAAGTATGAACAACAATACTTTCAGCTTGAAGATGATTAATCAACAGAGGAATAGAGACTAAAAGATGCTCTTTTGGTACCTGAAAAAACAATAATATACATGGTCTAACTCAGTGATGTTATCTTTCAGTAAAAGACAAACGGTAGAGAAGGACGTTCTATTTCTAAAAAGTGTGTTTTGTTCAGCTATTACAATGGAGAAATCAAAACCTCTACCTCCATATAATGGTTCAATTCACATTCACTTTTCCAATTCTCTTTCTCCAAGCATAAAACTATAATTAAGGTAAAATTCTGTAGGTAAAAGAATACACCATAAAATAATAATATCGTGGAGACAGACTGATTTCATTAATCTTAGGTACTATTCTTTCCACTAGCAGGGATTTCTTGAAAAAGTCATTCAGGCTCTTTGTGCCTCATTTTCTCTTCTTAAAAAAAGTAGAATAAGCAAACCCATCTTCATTAAAAACCTCTAAAATTTTAGAATGAATATCCGTCAGTCTTTAAAATAGAACAGCTTTGGAGTTCCCGTCGTGGCTCAGTGGTTAACGAATCCAACTAGGAACCATGAGGCTGTGGGTTTGATTCCTGCCCTTGCTCAGTGGGTTAACGATCCGGCGTTGCCATGAGCTGTGGTGCAGGTCGCAGACGTGGCTCGGATCCCGTGTTGCTGTGGCTCTGATGTAGGCCAGTGGCTACAGCTCCAATTAGACCCCTAGCCTGGGAACCTCCATATGCCGCGGGAACGGCCCTAGAAAAGGCAAAAAGACCAAAAAATAATAATAAAATAAAATAGAACAGCTTCACAAGGTTGCATGTAACCCTGGTGGTTACCTGTCAAAGACACAGAGAAATCAAAACTCGAGAGAGAGGATCAAGACGGCAGAGGAGTAAGATGTGGTGCTCACCTTCTCCCACAAACACACCACAAAAAAATCCTACATGGAGAACGATTCCCACAGAACATCTACTGAGCACTGGCAGAAGAACTTAAACCTCCAAAAAGGCCAAGAAACCCTCCACATAACTGGGTAGAACAAAAGAAAAAAGAGAGAGAGAGACAGCAAAGGAATGAGGACGGGACTAGCACTCCCGAGCTGTAAAAGAGAAAAGGGACCCACACCTTAGGAAGCCACCCAACTGACAGGGAGATGAGCCACAGGGACCTCGAAGTCACTGAAAAAGGCACAGCAGCTGGACTGAGGAGGGCAAAGCAGAGTGAGAGCTGCAGACAGAGATCCTGGACACCACAGCCTGAGATATTGGGACAAGGGCTGGGCGGTGAGATTCAGGCTCTGGAGGTCAGTTCTGGGGAGAGGACTAGGGGTGGCTGCGTGGAGACAGCCAGAGAAGCTAGGGAGCAGAAAGCCACAGCAGTGGGAACACGGGAGGTGGTCTGGGCCCACTGGAGAAGCAAGGCCGCCACTGTCACGGAGGGCGAGAGGCAGACCCCCTGAGGAATCTCCTTCCCTGCACAAGCACAGACTCTCAGAGGGCAGGGCGCCTCTGGCACAGGCTATGGGTGGGGAGGTGCCACTTGCTCGGGCTATAGGTGGCCAGGCACCTCTTGTGTGGCTAAGGGCAACAGGGAGCCAAGCACAACGCAGCACCTCTTGTGTGATCTACAAGCGGCAGGAACAAACCATAGCAGTCACGTCAGACACCAGAGGGGGGCGTGGCCCACCACCACTAGGAGTCTGTGAACAGGCTCCACGGGCGGCCCCAGCCACCTCAGAGGTGGGCAAAGAAGAGGGCACTGCAACTGAGTACCACCCGTTGTTGCTCTCACTCCTCCTGCTGCTGCCACTGCCGAATGCTCAGGGCAGTGCAAACACACACCTGATCACTGTCACTTCCCAGTGCCCTGCAGCTAGGGGCAGCCTGTGCCACTTTCCCAGAGGTCCTTGCCACTGTCGAGGGCCCAGCAACCAGACACTGGCTACTAGCCCTGCCCGTTTCTCCCATCTCCCCGGAAGCACAGGCAGCTCCCTAAAAATAAAAAACCCTCACAAAACACCCAGGGGCACACGCACATATAAACAGTCCTCCAAGACTACAGTAGTTGTTTTCCTTAAACTCACAGAACAAAAAAAGTATAAGCAAAATGAAGAAGCTCAGGAACCATTCCCAATTAAAAGAACAGGAGAATGCACCTGAAGGAGAAAATAATGAACCAGACCGCTGCAGTCCAACAGACACAGAGTTCAAAAAGGAGACAGTGAAAATACTGAAGGAATTAAGAGTGAATATGAAGGAATTAAAAGCAGATGTGAAGAGTGATGCAGAGTCTTTAGAAAGGAACTAGAAAATAGAAGGAGGAGCCAAGAAAAATTAGAAAATTCCTTTGCAGAGATGCAAGCTGAGTTAAAGGCACTGAAGAGCAGAATGAATAACACAAAGGAACAGATTAGTGACTTGGAAGATAGAATAATAGTAATCACCCAATCAGGACAGCAGATAGAAAACCAATGAAAAAACATGAAAGGAATGTAAGAGATATATGGGATAATATAAAGCAGGCCAGTCTATGCATAATAGGGATTTCAGAGGGAGAAGAAAATGGTGATTGAAAATATATTTGAAGAAATTATGTCTGAAAACTTTCCAAATCTAAAGGAAACAGTTATCAAGACAAAGGAAGCACAGAGGGCCCCAAACAAGTTGAACCCAAACAGGCCCACACCAAGACATATTATAATTAAAATGGCAAAACTTAAAGACAAAGAGGGGATTCTAAAGCAGCAGGAGAAAAACAAAGAGTTAATTATAAGGGAGCCCCCATAAGACTATCAGCTGATTTCTCTACAGCAACACTATAGGCCAGAAGTGAATGGCTAGTCAAAGTTCTAAAAGGGAAAAATCTGGGAGTTCCCATCGTGGCTCAGTGGTTAACAAATCCGACTAGGAACCATGAGGTTGCAGGTTTGATCCCTGGCCTTGCTCAGTGGGTTAAGGATCTGGCGTTGCCGTGAGCTGTGACTGTGGTGTAGGCCAGTGGCTACAGCTCTGATTAGACCCCTAGCCTGGGAACCTCCATATGCTGCAGGAGTGGCCCTAGAAAAAGGCAGGAAGATAAAAAATAAATAAATAAAAGGGAAAAATCTACAGCCTAGAATACTCTATCCAGCAAGAATAACATTTGAAAATAGCAGAAATAAATAATTTCTCCAACAAACAGAAACTATACTAAACCCATTCTAAAAGAAATACTGAAAGGCCTCCCCTAAACAAAAAAGAATTAAGAAGAGACAGAATGGAGGAAATCACAATTGAGAAGCAATCAATTAAATAAGCCAGTATTCAGCTCTAATAGAATAAAAAATAAACTACTGCAAAAGCAATGATAAACACAAGGAACAGCAAAAGACAAACATGAAGATATTAAAAAAGGACCTCAAAATCATAAAATGTGGAGAAGCAAAGTAAGAAAATCTAAACTCTTTTTCTCTAGAATGTGTTTTGGCCTATATGACCATCAGGCTAAAGTAAGCAGGTATCAGAAGGGGTTAACATACTTGAAAAGCAGGGCAACCACAAATCAAAACCAAACATTACATTCACAAAAAGTAAGAAGAAAAAGACACAAGCATAAAAGGAAATCATCCAACCAAAAAAAGAGAACAAAGGAGAAACACAGAATCAACTGGAAAACAAGATTTAAAATGGCAATACATACATCTTTATCAGTAATTACCTTAAACATCAGTGGACTGAATGCTCCAATCTAAACACATAGAGCAGCAGACTGGATAGATAAGCAAGAGCCTACAATCTGCTGTCTACAAGGGACTCACCTTAGGGCAAAGGACACATATAAAGTGAAAGTGTGGGTATGGAAAAAGATATTTCATGAGAATGGAAAAGACAGGAAAAAAGGAGTTGCAATACTCATATCAGATAAAACATACTTCAAAAGAAGGCCATAAAGAAAAAGAAGGACACTGTTTAATGATAAAAGGGTCCATTCAAGAAGAGGATATTACAAAGTTCCCGTCGTGGCTCAGTGGTTAATGAATCCGACTAGTATCCATGAGGACACGGTTTTGAGCCCTGGCGCTGCTTAGTGTTAAGGATGCGGCATTGCCATGAGCTGTGGTGTAGGTCACAGACACAGCTCAGATCCCAAGTTGCTGTGGCATGAGCTGGCTGCTGTAGCTCTGATTCGACCCCTAGCCTGGGAACCTCCATATGCTCCAAGTGCAACCCTCAAAAGACAAAAGACAAAAAAAAAAAACCCAAAAAACAAAAAAAGAGGATATTATAATCATCAATATATATGACCCTAATATAGGAGTACACAGATACATACAACAAATACTAACAGACATAAAAGGAGAAATCGATGGGAATATGACAATAGTAGGAGACTTTAACACCCCACTCACATCAATGGACAGATCCTCTAGACAGAAAATCAGTAAGGCCACAGAGATCCTAAATGATACAGTAGAAAAGTTAGACTTCATTGACATATTCAGGACATTCCATCCAAAAAAATCAGAATAAACATTCTTTTCAAGTGCACATGGAACATTCTCAAGGACTGACTACATACTGGGGCACAAAACTAAACTCAACAAATTTAAGAGTATAGAAATTATTTCAAGTATCTTCTCTGACCACAATGGCATGAAACTAGAAGTCAACCACAGGAAAAGAAATGAGAAAAAACTGACTATATGGAGACTAAACAATATGCTACTAAAAAACCAATGGGTCAACAAGAAAATCAAAACAGAAATTAAAAAATACTTTGAGACTAATGATAATGAAAACACAGCCATTCAAAATCTACATGATGTTGCAAAAGCAGTTCTTAGAGGGAAGTGCATGGCAAAACTGGCCTTCCTCAAAAAACAAAAATCTCCAATCAACAACTTAACCTACCACCTAAAAGAATCAGAAAAACAAACAAAACCTCAAGTCAGCAGAAGGAAGGAAATCATAAAGATCAGAGAGGAAATTAATAAAATAGAGATTCAAAACAACAACAGAAAAAAAAATCAATTAAAACCAAGAGCTGGTTCTTTGAAAGGGTAAACAAAATTGACAAACCGCTGGCCAGTCTCACCAAGAAGAGGAAAAAACTCAAACAAAATAAGAAATGAAAAAGGAGAAACCTCAACCCAATACTGCAGAAATAAAAAAAAACGTAAGAGAATACTACGAACAATCATATGGCAACAAATTTAACTAGAAGAAACAGACACCTTTCTAGGGACATAGAGCCTGCCAAAACTGAATCAAGAAGAAATAGATCAAAACTGAAGTGACTGATCACTAGAAATGAAATTGAGTATGTAATAAAAACACTCCCTACAACAAAAGTCCAGGACTAGATGGCTTCACAAGCAAATTCTACCAAACATACAAAGAAGAACTACTATGAGGTACCACCTCACACCTGTCAGAATGGCTTATCATTTGTAAGTCCACAATAACAAATGCTGGAGAAGGTGTGGAGAAAAGGGTACACTCCTTCACTGTTGGTGGGAAGGTAAATTGATGAAACCACTATGGAAAACAGTATGGAGGTATCTGAGAAAACGAAATATAAAAGTAACATATGACCCAGCAATTCCACTCTTGGGCATATACCCAGACAAAACTTTCACTGAAAAAGATACATGCACGCCTATGTTCATTGCAGCACTACTCACAATAGCCAAGATATGGAAACAACCTAAATATTCATCAACAGATAGATTAAGAAGATGTGGTATATATACACAATGGAATACTACTCAGCCATAAAAAAGAACAAAACAATACCATTTGCAGCAACATGGATAAAACTAGAGACTCTCATACTAAGTGAAGTTAAGTCAGAAAGAGAAAGACAAACACCATGTGATTTCACTTATATATGGAATCTAATATACAGCACAAATGCAACCATCTACAAAAAAGAAACGAACTCAGACTTGGAGAACAGACTTGTGGTTGCTGTGGGGGTGGGGGAGGGAGTGGGATGGACTGGGAGTCTGAGGTTAGTAGATGCAAACCACTGCATTTGGAGTAGATAAGCAATGAGTTCCTGCTGTACAGCACAGGGAACTGTATCTAGTCACTCGTGATGGAACACGATGGAGGAAAATGTGAAAAAAAGAGTGTATATATATATGTACATTTTTGTACAGCAGAAATTGACAGAACAATGTAAATCAACTACAACAGAAAAAGAAATAATAAATCAGGAAATTAAAGAATCATCCACAAGAAATAAAAAATAGATACCATACTATAGCATGCTATCATTTAAATAAATACATTTTTATTTTACTTATTTTTTCACTTTTTAGGGCCACACCTGTAGCATATGGAAGTTCCCAGGATAGGGGTCCAATTGGAGCTGCAGCTGTCAGCCTATGCCACAGCCACAGCAATGCGGGATCCAAACCACATCTGACCTACACCACAGCTCACGGCAATGTTGGATACTTAACCCACTGAACAAGGCCAGGGGTCAGACCCACATCCTTGCGGTTACTAGCTGGATTCATTTCCACTGTGCCACGATGGGAACTCACAAATAAATAAAAATTTTAAACCTGTATAATACTATAGAATTTCTGTGGGAAAAATGTGTGTAAAACCATGACTTGTGTGGGTATAAAACACACTGAGTTCATTCATTACCTCTGGGGAAAAAGAGAATAAAATGGACGGGAGAGGGGCGCCCTGGGTGCCTCTACTGTGTGTGGAAGTCTCAGGAATTAGGGTCTGAGGTTAAGATTTGGGGTGGTGATGTGAATACCATTAGAGTCTTTCGTGTTTAAAATAATTTGCAAGATGGCTGCAGGTAATTCAGAGGAAATAAGACAGATGGTGTGTGTTTTGTTTTCTGTCTCACCGAAATTAAAGAGACAGCATTAAGAATCAGAAGGATCATATAACTAAATAGCAAAAACGATCCAATTACAAAATGGGCAGAGGAACTGAACAGACATTTTTGCAAGGAAAACAGATGGTTACAGGAACATGAAAAGGTGCTCATTATCACTCACCAATGGGCAAATACAAATACAAACCAAAATGCCATTATCGCCTCACACTTGTTAGAGTAGCTACTGTCAAAACGACAAGCAATAACAAGTGCTGGTGAGGAAAAGAGAAAAACCCTAAACCCTGATGCCTTGTTGATGGAATGTATATGGATGTAGCCACTGTGGGAAGAATAATTTCGAGCTGCTTTAAACACAGTATTTCCTGACTATACATGCCTAATAGCATAATATTCTAAGGATACAGAAAACACAAAGAAATGGAACTGCATTCAACAGCATTACTTTAGTAATAATACTGGCATTGCTGTTTATTTTCTGGATCTCTCCTATGAAAAAGCCTAGAACCAATGACAATGCGTTACCAGTATCCCCAGCCCCTAGATTATGGTCTTTAAGTAACATTTCCCGTCTTCACGGGTGGCTAATCAGGTCTAGGGCAGGAAATGTACAAGAGGGACCTGGACTATTATGTCATGCATGAAAGAAGGGAAACAGTTAAAGGCTACTAAGTTTATGTCAAGAGGACACAGGAACCTACATACTGAGGTTCCTACTGCCCAAAGATAAAACAACTAGAGAGTCAAAATGTCCCTCATTTGTCATCCAGAAGTTGGGAGACACTAAACTCATCACTCTGAACGGATAACATGGAAAACCAAGCAAACGTTTATCCCGTTTTTCCAATTCAAATTGGTAATTAAGTAATTTATGAGATAGTAGTACTGGTAGCACAATGGATGAACATACTAAAAAAAGCCACATAAGTATACATTTTAAAATGGTGAATTTTATTTTTATTTATTTATTTATTTTGCTTTTTAGGGCCACACATGTGGCATATGGAAGTTTCCAGGCTAGGGGTCCAATCAGAGCTACAGCTGCCAGCCTATGCCACAGCCAGAGAAACGCAGGATATGAGCCACGTCTTCAACCTACACCACAGCTCATGGCAATGCCAGATCCCCAACCCACTGATCGAGGCCAGGGATCGAACCCACATCCTCTTGGATACTAGTCAGATTCGTTTCTGCTGAGCCACAATAGGAACTCCCCCCAAAACGGAGAGTTTTATATTAGGTTACCTATATCTCAAAAAACGTCAAGAATTACTCTTTTTTTTTTTTTTTGTCTTTTCCAGGGTCACACCCGTGGCATATGGAGGTTCCCAAGCTTGGGATCTAATCGGAGCTACAGCCACCAGCCTACGCCACAACCACAGCAATGCCAGATCCTTAACCAGGGATCAAACCTGCAAACTCATGGTTCCTAGTCAAATTCGTTAAACACTGAGCCACGATGGGAATGCCGAAGAATCACTCTTAACATCACTGAAAGTGGACAACCAGACACTGCACTTGTCCTAATGAAATAAAGGATACCAGTGACAAATTCTTACCCCCAAATCCCAAAGAAATAAAATCTAATCAATTTAGAAATACAGGCAATTAGAGGAACAAGAGATAACATACCACTGAGGATGCAATCAGCCAAAAATATAAAGAGACTACCCGACAAATGAATGGTTCCTCAAAAAATTAACATGCACAAGAGGAATAAGGACCTCTCTGTTGCCAGTTAAGAGACAAGAGACGTAATCAACAACAAGCAAAGTGCAGACCCTGTTTAGGTCCCAGTTGGGGGGTTTTTTTGGGGCATACTGGCGGCATATGCTAGTTACCAGGCCAGTGATTGAACCCACACCTCATCAGTGTCCCAAGCCACTGCAGAGACAATGCTGTATCCTTAACCTGCTGTGCCACAGGCAGAAACTCCTAATACCCAATTTTTAATAAATTCACTGTAAAACAGTATTTTTGAGAAACTGAGGAAAATTAAGCATGGTCTAGAATCCTAAATTCTTAAGGAGATATTGTTAATCTTGTAGGAGATAGAAGCTGGAAAACAAGAAAACTTAACAGAGATATATAACATACAAGTGAAAAAGCTACTTACCTGATTCCTAAAAATCATAATGTATTTGATACCATCAGCTTTAAGGACAGGAAATTCATTCACTGTTAAAAAAATTAAGCTACAGTTATTCAAGTGCTAAGGACTATGACAAATCAGTGACATTATCAGATTTTGTGTGTGTGTGTCTTTTTTTGTCTTTATAGGGCCGGACCTTTGGCATATGGAGGTTCCCAGGCTAGGGGTCCAATCAGAGCTGCTGCTGTCACCCTACGCCAGAGCCACAGCAACATCAGCCCCGAGCCACATCTGCGACCTACACCACAGCTCACGGCAGCACTGGATCCTTAACCACTGAGCGAGACCAGGGATCGAACCCGCTACCTCATGGTTCCTAGTCGGATTCGTTTCTGCTGTGCCACGACGGGAACTCCACATTATCAGATTTTTAAAACATGGCTTTGATAAGCTAAATGTCAAGTAATTAAAGCTTAGTTAACTACATAATTATCTACAACACAGCTATTAATTCTAATACGATTACAAGTAATTTTTTCCCCCTACCTTTAAGTTTCATTATAAGTGAACATTTGTTACTTATGTAGCTGAATAAAAATGATTTCGGGAGTTCCCATTGTGGCTCAGTGGGTTAAGAACACAACAGAGGAGTTCCCATAGTGGCTCAAGGGTTAGTGAACTCAACTAGCACCCATGAGAGGTAGGTTCAATGCCTGGCCTCACTCAGTGGGTTAAGGAGCTGGTGTTGTGTGAGCTGTGGTGTAGGTCGCAGATGCAGCTCAGATCCATTGTTGCTGTGGCTGTGGTGTAGACTGGCAGCTGCAGCGTTGATCCAATCACTAGCCTGGGAATTTCCATATGCCACAGGTGCAGCCCTAAAAAGACAAAAAAAAAAATTTGGACCATGAAATAATGCCAGTAACTTCTTCTGGAACTGAAGCTATTCTGGGTGTTTTTTTTTTTTTGGTCTTTTCTAGGGCCGCTCCCGCAGCATATGGAGGTTCCAAGGCTAGGAGTCAAATTGGAGCCGTAGCCACCAGCTGACGCCACAGCCACAGCAACGCAGGATCTGAGTTGCGTCTGCAGCCTACAGCACAGCTCACAGCAGAGCTTCAGTTCACACATACATACACACATATATATAAATATTAGGATTAACAAAGTTAAATGACAATTTAGTCTTACTTGTTCCTATTTTCTTTTTACATAAGCAACTTTTTAATAGAAGGTTAATTTCACCTAGGCAAGATCTGGGGAAAATATTTGAGAGTGTTCAACAAAAGAAGTAACTGTAGGAGTTCTAGCCGTGGCACAGTGGGTTAATGATCTGGCTTGTCTCTGTGGTGTTGCTGGTTCAATCCTCAGCCCAGTGCAGTGGGTTAAGGATCCAGCATCACCACAGTTGTGGTGTAAGTTGCAGATGCAGCTCTGATTTCATCCCTGGCCTGAGAATTTCCATATGGCACGGGTACAGCCAAAAAAGAAAAAAAAAATTAAAAATACAAGAAAGAAACAACTGTAATAAGGATAGGAGCTACGGTTCTCAGTATCATGGTGATAAAGAGACTTTATTATGACTCTTGCCATAATGATACTCAATTTGTACTTTAAAAAAACCAGTGCAAATAAAAACTGCCTATATAGGGTAAGTTGTATTAAAAACATTTCACAAAACTCACCATTAGCTGACTTTAAATCAGGGAGAATGTGATTTACAAAGAACTCAGTCAGGTTTACAAGTTCATTCGCTTGTGTAATTCCATGCTAAAAAAAAAATTTAGAACATGGTGAAATAACACGAAATAACCTGTATATGTATCTACCACATTGGAAACGGAGGTAACGTTAGAAAACCAGGTTAAGAATGGAGATGCACACTTCAAAACATCAACTGCTTACAAGACTATTTTAATAAAGAAACTTCCTTAAATTAGAGAAAAGCTGAATCTAAGTTTAGCACATTTTATTCACTGAGTCTCAGCCAAGGGAACAAGTATGACATCTGTCAATTTTTTGGTCCATAAGAGACTTAAGTGTTTAATACATCAACATAAAGTCATTTCCGGCAACAATATGAATTTTAATCAGAACTAACACATCATCTAGCAGAATGGGCTGGATCACCAGAAATATAGTACTTCTTGACTTCTGTGGTTACTGACCAGCCTGTTTTAGAAACAAAACTATACTGAAAAGATTCACCTTCTGTGTTTGAGCTTTCGATGCCAAAGAAGTCACTAGGTAAATGGCTGCATCTTTGTGTTTCCAGTTGACAGATGGATTTTTTGCATATTCCTGCAGCATGGAGTTAACATAACCAGAGAAGATTCCTGTCACGGGGCCCTCAAAAAACTTGCATAATCCTCGTACTAGATCACAAGCAGCCCTGCGTCTAGTATCAATATCTATAAAATCAAAGGGAAACACATCATGGGAGAAAGAAACAACCACCAACCAACTGATCAAGTTTATAAGAAAACAAATTGCCATCAGAAAGCTATCAGCAACAAAAATCATGAGAAACAATCTTCCCCCCAATAAAAATGAGAATGAAACTAAAAGGTCACAGTAGCACGATAAACACCAGTAAGTATATAAAAAAGGAGAAGACAAATGATTTAATATGATACTTTGATACAGCTCATAAAGAGCTGCTTTTAACGTGCACAAGTTGAAGAAGGAAAATAGCTCTCCAATGAAAGCCAGCTGAAATGACACTCTAACTCCAACTCCCAATGTTTACTAGAAAGAGAGCAACTGACTTGCTAAGAGACCAACAGCTAAAATCCAAAATACATACCAGACCCTTCCAAATCTCTTCTTATGTACTCCTCAGAATTATCTTCAAAGGCTTCTTCATCAGCAGCTACAAAGCAAGATGATATTTCAGATCACTTCTTAAAACACATGGCCAGTCATTCTACCTCTTTTTTTTTTTTGTCTTTTGTCCTTTTAGGGCCACACCTGAGGCATATGAGGGTTCCCAGGCTAGGGGTCGAATCGGAGCTGTAGCCACCGGCCTACGCCAGAGCCACAGCAATGCCAGATCCCAGATCTGAGCCACATCTGCAACCTACATCACAGCTCACAGCAATGCCGAATCCTTAACCCACTGAGCAAGACCAGGGATCGAACCCGCAACCTCATGGTTCCTAGTAGGATCCATTTCTGCTGCGCCACGACAGGAACTCCTCATTCTACTTTTACAGCTGAGTTTGCAGGAGGGTATGTAGAATTCGTCTTTTCTTTCTTTCTGTTTTTTTTGCTTTTTAGGGCCGCACCTGCGGCATATGGAGGTTCCTAGGCTAGGGGTTGAATCAGAGCCACAGCAATGCGGGATCTGAGCCACGTCTGCAACCTACACCACAGCTCACGGCAACATAGAACCCTCAACCCTCTGAGCAGGCCAGGGATGGAACCCACAACCTCATGGTTCCTAGCAGGACTCGTTTCCGCTGCGAATGACAGGAACTCCCAGAATTATGTTTTACACCAAAGAGTTCTTTCCCAACAAATGACTAACTGCATATACTTTTTTTTTGCTTTTTAGGATTGCATGTGCAGCATATGGAAGTTCACAGGCTATGGTTAGAATCGGAGCTACAGCTGCCAGCCTACATTACAGCCACAGCAATGCCAAATCCTTAACCCACTGAGCAAGGTCAGGGATCGAACCTGCATCCTCATGGATACTAGTTAGATTTGTTTCCGCAAAGCCACGACAGGAACTCCCACATTATCTTTTTATTTCCTCATTTTGTTTCAGACTGAATGATCTAATGACTGCTGATAGAGAACAGAATTCCTTTCCACATTTACTAATTGCTCTTCCCAACTGTAAGAAAGACATTTTGTAGACAAATACAGATCTGTCTTAACCTAAAGCACAAACTAAGTGGGCTTCAACTCTGTATATAAAAGTTATCATCAATTACTTGTAGCCTCAAGGCAACTGCTCAAAAAGAGCTTTTGCCAGGAGTTCCCGTTGTGATGCAGCAAAAACGAATCTGACTAATATCCATGAGGAGGATTCAGGTTCTATCCCTGGCCTCACTTAGTGGGTTGGGGATCCAGTGTTGCCATGAGCTGTGGTGTAGGCCTGCAACTGTAGCTCTGATTTGACCACTAGCCTGGGACCCTCCACATGCCACAGGATGCAGCTTTTATCTTCTTAAACGCAGCTTTTATCTTGTTAAATGCAGCTTTCATGTTGTTAAAATACCAAATTAAACAAAACTTAGACTGAATGTGTTACTAAAAGCAACAGGGGGAACATTTCTTAAATTTTAAATTATTAAACTTATACTAACATACCTTTAAAAAAATTGAGCTTTTAATTAATCTCATTTTAAAAAGCTTTACACTTAGCCACAATTACCTCTAAATTCCATGTTAGGCACAATAACCTTTTCACAGATACTTGTCAGCGTGTTCTGGTCCTCAAATAGATTCTTATAGTGAGGTCTCTCACAAACCGAAGCCAGAAACTGAATTGCATTACTTACCAACTGGAATAAAACACAAAAATAAGCATATTTTTCAGAGCAAAGTGAACCATTTACTTCATGGGGGAGGGAAGACGGAAAGTCTTAATTATCTGTCTCCACCATCACCTTACCAAGTCATATTTAACCTCTTGACCTGTTGTAACTAGTAAATTCCAGATGGCTGTGACAAAACGAGGCAGGTACCGTTGAAACTCTTCATCATATTTTTGTGCATAGAGTGCAGCATTATCACAAATCTGGGATTTTAAGAGTTCCAATAAGCCTGCTTCTTCTTCATCCTCACAAAAGAGAAGATGGAAAACTCAAACATACAATTTCAACACTACCATAAACACACAGTAGCTGTTAATTCCTGAATTAAATCCAAAGCGAAGTGCTATCTATAAACTACACCTATGCCTCTGTCAATTTATTCACCTGGTCTTTCAAATAAATAAAAGATTAAATGCTTCTTATTTATTAATCACTGGGAGCAGTTCTCAAAAGTAAATTAAATAAGGCTTTTTCTTCCTGTTGCTGAATGATAAAATATTTATATATTAATTTGAAAATAATATATTCCAACAGAAACCTGAGTGATAAAGCTAACAAACATCACACTTTCCTTTAAACATGGCTAGTAGTCTTACTATCTCCCAGAAGGTTCTCATTTCAAATATACTGAAATGTGTCCTCCATAAGGTAATGCTGTATAACATTGTCACAAACATATTTCGGTTATAAAATGTTAAACAACAAAGTAAAAGCAGAGGCTAACCTGCTGCCTAATTTTGAAGAAAAGTTTTATTAAAATCTAGCCATGTTCATTCCTTGTTTTCTTTTACACAATTTATAGTACTGCCTGTGGCCGCTCTCAACTACGACTGCAGAGCATATAGTCCACAAAGCCAAAAATATTTACTACCTGGACCTTTGTAGGAAAAGTCTGCCAGCACAGGAGACCACGGCAGTGACTGCCATAATTATCCTCACTACGTACGGCAGCAATCCACAAATACCTTTTGAGCTATATGATGTGCTGGAGAACCCAAATTGAGAAGAGAGAAAAAGAACTCTCTTAACAAGTCCTCAGGGCACAAAAAAGGAATGTTACACAGTAAGAAGACACAGGGCAACACGGACTGGGTCAGACGAGCAAACAGCTCCCATAAGAATCCCATGTGAGTTCTCCTGTGGCCGCAGCGGTTTAAGGGTCTGGTGTTGCCACTGCAGCGGCTCGGGTCGTAGCTGTGGTATAGGCTTCTATCCCTAGCCTGGGAACTTCCACATGCCTCAGGTTTCACCAAAAAACAAACAAACAAACAAAAAAAACCCCACTTCCTTTAGACTTCAGTGTAAATACAAGCTTTGTTTTCTGAGGAAGTGGCTTTTTCCTAGTGGACTGAAAGCATTATTTTATGGGAGCCCTATCTGTTTTGGTTGCTTGATTTGCTGTACAGCCACAGTAATGATTCTCCCTCCGCACTCCACTCCCCCAAGAGACTTGAATCACCAGTTCTCATCTTTATCTGATGTTGAAGTATTCTTAATGTTTTACTTTTCACATTTTTGTTTCTTAAGAGGTAAAACCTAAATATACTAATAAATAAGCAAATGAGTAACAAAGAATAAGCGCTTTATGTTGAAAAGTAATATTACAAAACCCAGATCAGAAAACTTTAACACACTACCAACTTATATCACCTCCCCTCTTTCCTAGAGTTACTGTAGATAACTTCTTCAAAAGAGACTATTACGACAGAGGTTTAAATTTTCTTAGGATCTTCAATGACAAATAACGTATATATAAATGGTGACTTAAGTCAGATCTACAAGAAGAGTAATTCTTCATACTACAAACAACCAAACGTGAAGAAATCCAGCATAATCAAATATTACTTGCAGTCTCAGAAATTAATTAACAATGCAAGAGTAAATAATTTTTAAGGAATCAGAAGGTTAAATGCTCTCAAATCACTTCCTTTTTTTTTTCTTTTTGTCTTTTTGCCTTTTCTAGGGCCGCTTCCTGTGGCATATGGAGGTTCCCAGGCTAGGGGTCTAATCAAAGCTGTGGCCGCTGACTACACCACAGTCACAGCAACGCAGGATCCGAGCCGCATGTGCAACCCACACCACAGCTCACAGCAACGCTGGATCGTTAACCCACTGAGCAAGGCCAGGGACCGAACCCACAACCTCATGGTTCCTAGTTGGATTAGTTAACCACTGAGCCACAACAGGAACTCCAAATCACTTCCATTTTTTAAAGTCTAATTAACTATCCTCCCTCCAATGTTCTCAGAGGGTACTCAGATAATTTTTTTAACATTCTTTTAAAAAACAGATATAACTGACATTAAACATTATATTTCAAATAATTAAGTTTTTAAAAAAGGCTACTTTGGAAATATTTTAAATACTTACGTCAGTTTGTAGAAGCTTATTATCTAATGTCAAGAGAGTATGAAAATTATTCATCCAAGTTTCCATATTATCTTCAAAAAATTCAGGGAGATCCTAAAGAATAAATGCACACTTGAGACTTTTGGTTAAAATAATTATGTATTCTACTTTAATAGGTTTTCCCCACCATACCAAATGTTTTCCAGATGCTTATAGACTCAAGTCCTCGATTCTCAGCTGAGCCAACCATTACCTATTTTGACAAGAATTCTCTATTCCAGCTCTGTCTGACAGCTGCAAAAACCACTCTAGTGCTGTTTCTGTAAACTCTCCACCTTAAACAATACCACCTCTATTTCCTGTCCCAATCTTAACCTACTTATTCCTTCGAGGTTCAGCTAAGACTGAAGTTTCCTCACAAAACTCAGTGCTTACCAATACATTCCTCTTCCTCTCTGAACTAGTGCACTTACTGTAAGGCGAGCAGGGAGCGGGCTTACTGGCTTACAGTCACTGACTTCCTGTGGCACAGTACTGCCCTCTTAATGAGGATAAGCCCCCGAGGGTTAAAGATTATGCCTCCTTCCCAGTCAGTTTCCCTAACAGGTTATTAAGCGCCTCATTCAACCTGACTTATAGGAAGCAGAATTCAAAAGAAGGTGTCAAAAAAAAGTGTTTAAGTAAGAATTTCTCCAACTGCTATCCAGCTGAGCACTGGTGAAGGTCACGGTTTGGGGCTGTTAATGCTCTGTTCATTCCACCTAGTCCTTCAGGGGAATGCTCTCCCTAGCACCATGCGTGTAGCCATGTGGGAGAATTAACTCCAGGTATGAGGTTCTGACTATGAACAATGAAAGAGCTGGATCCTTCCTCTGGCACCTCAGTATAGGAATTTCTAGGAGTTCCCATCGTAGCTCAGTGGTTAACGAATCCCACTAGGAACCACGAGGTTGCGGGTTCGGTCCCTGGCCTTGCTCAGTGGGTTAAGGATTCGGCATTGCTGTAAGCTGTGGTGTAGGTCACAGATGTGGCTCAGATCCCAAGTTGCTGTGGCTGTGGTGTAGGCCAGTGGCTGCAGCTCTGATTGGAACCTCCATATGCCACAGGAGCAGCCCTAGAAAAGGCAAAAAGACAAAGAAAAAAAAAAAAAGGAATCTCTACCAGTAAGACTTCCTTCTCATTCCTGCAGCCCTGAAATTTAAAAGTAAAGACTCGAGGGCAGAAAGAACGATTGCCACTACCTCAGTAGCAACAGTGACCTGGCATTTTATGCTCTAAGACCATGACTGTCTCTGAAATGCTACTGGTTCTTATACCTTTCCAAAGTGTTTCTTCAGCCTTTTGTCTCCCAGATATGCTTCCATTAAAAGCCCTTCTATATAGACTAGCCAGAAGCCTCTAATCAAAACATGGTTCTCCCAGTATTAATATCCACTTAAACAAACAAAAGAGGAAAGCCTAAGAATGTGATCTCAATGTCTTTGATAAAATACAAGACAGGGTGACTTCCCAAAGTGATTTAGGACGTGGGGTTCCCCTAACTGACTAGACTAAGAGAATGCTACTTTTCAAATACTACTCAGTCATAAAAAGGAAGAAAATAATGCCATTTGCAGCAACATGGATGGAACTAGAGATTCTCATACTAAGAGAAGTCAGTCAGAAAGAGAAAGACAAATACTATATATCACTTATAATCTGGAATCTAATATACAGCACAAAAGAACCTTGCCACAGAAAAGAAAATCATGGACTTGGAAAACACACTTGTGGTTGCCAAGGGGGAGGGGGAGGGAGTGGGATGGATTGTGAATGTGGGGTTAAGAGATGCAAACTACTGCCTTTGGAATGGATAAGCAATGAGATCCTGCTGTAGAGTACTGGGAACTATATCTAGTCACATGATGGAGTATGATCATGTGAGAAAAATCATGTGTATATGTATGTGTGACTGGGTCACCTTGCTGTACAGTAGAAAATTGACAGAACACTATGAACTAGCTATGATGGAAAAAATAAAAATCATTAAAAAAAAAGCGTTGGAGGCTGGGTTGGGGTCTGGATATTTGTTGGATTTCTAAGGAACCATCTATTTCAAGGTTAGGGTCATTTATACACACATACAAACACAGACATATGTATGTTATTTAAAAATGGGAAAATAAATCTTAATTTTTAATAACATAGGTATTATTAAAAATAAATAAATAAATTACTGGAAGACTCCCCAGCACCCGCCCCGCCCCAGAAGAGAATGTTACTTTTCTCTATGAAACATCCACCCACTGGCATCTCTAAGAACTACAATAAAGTAGAACATAATCTGGAGTTGCCTCGTGGCTCAGCATGTTAAGGATCCAGCACTGTCACTGTTGTGGCTCTGGATATTGCTGAGGTGTGGGTTTGATCCCTGACCTGAATGCCACAGGCGGACCCCTGCTCCCCGTAAAAAAGCAAAATACAATTTGTAGATGAAGAATGGGAGAGTGAGGGGAGTCCCTGTTGTGGCTCAGCAGTAATGAACCTGTCTAGTATCCATGAGGACACAGGTTTGATCCCAGGCCCCACTCAGTGTGTTAAGCATCCGGGTTGTGAGCTATGGCAGAGGTCAGACATGGCTAGGATGTGGCGGTGCTGTGGCTGTGGTGTAGGCTGGCAGCTACCAGTCCAATTGGAGCCCTAGCCCAGGAACTTCCACATGCCGAGGGTGCAATTCTTAAAAAACAAAAAAAGGGAGTTCCCGTCGTGGCGCAGCGGTTAGCGAATCCGACTAGGAACCATGAGGTTGCGGGTTCGATCCCTGCCCTTGCTCAGTGGGTTAACGATCCAGCATTGCCGTGAGCTGTGGTGTAGGTTGCAGACTCGGCTCGGATCCCGCATTGCTGTGGCTCTGGTGTAGGCCGATGGCTACAGCTCCGATTCGACTCCTAGCCTGGGAACCTCCATATGCTGTGGGAGCGGCCCAAAGAAATAGCAAAAAGACAAAAAACAAACAAACAAAAAAAAGAATGGAGGAGTTAGAAGAAAAATTGAAACAAACAAAAACCACAACATCTATTCTTTCCGGAAAATTAAAAAAAAAAAAACAAAAAAACAATGCTAGCAAAGAGGTCTATATCAAGTGAAAATATATTTGACATCAAAGAACTAAGAATCAAAAGCAAAAAATGAAATGTAACTTACCTGAAAGTTTAAACTGTAAAACAGTTTTGAGATCAGAATCAGGGAAGAAAAAAGAATCCTCAGGGCAGAGGCATCATTTGCATGGGTGCTGCAGAGTTCAATAGTAGCCTTGGAAAGGAATGTGGTAAGACGGTTTTAGTTTATCGTAAACCTTAGTGAAAAAGCCTTGCAGTAGGCTGAAATTACTTACATATCTTCTCCAAAGTTTCATCTTTAAATTGCAGTATACAGGTATTTTAAGATTTTTGAAAAATATGTTACATATTTTAAAATTGTCTGTAATATTTTGGACTAGATCTTTCTACTCCCTTGTGTGTGTGTATGTGTGTGTGTGTATAACATAAAACTATCTTCAGTAGCACTCATCAATTAATTCCCTGCCTAGGTTGTTTCCAATTATTTATTATTCTACTGCAACAAACAGGCCTTTCTACAAAACTGTGTGCACACTTCCAGTTTTCCAAGTTAGACAAATTGGGACACAGCGGGGCCAAGTACACTTGGGAAGGCCCCCTGCAGGGTTCTGCCTGGTTTCAGTCCCCCTTTCTCTCTTTTTTTTTTTTTTTCCTTTTGAGGGCCACACTCGTGGCATATGGAGGTTCCCAGGCTAGGGTTAGAATCGGAGCTGCCAGCCTACACCACAGCCACAGCAATGCCAGATCCAAGTCGCTTCTGCGACCTACACCACAGCTCACAGCAATGCTGGATCCTTAACCACTGAGCGAGGCCAAGGATCCAGTCATGGCTCCTTGTTGGATTCCTTAACCCTGAGCCACAATGGGAACGCTTCCTAGTTTTCCAAGTTTGAGATTCTAGAATTGTATTACCAATGCAGAACAGTATGCTATGAGCATAGGTTTGGGAAGCCAGACAGACATGGACACAACCCAGACTTGTTACTCCTAAGGAGCATGACTCTGAGTAAGTTATTTTCCTGAGGCCCCATCTCCTAATCTGTAATGTAAGAATAATGCCTATCTCATAGAATCTGAAAATCAAAGGAGAGAATACATCAAATGGCCTCTGTAAGACACTCAACAAGTGTTGCTAATTTTATCTTGGAGTTAGGAAATACGAATATTATGATTTTCTTAGTGAAATGCCAAAACTCTGAAAAGCTAGTACCATTTCTAACCCAATGAACAGGATACCAGAGTGTTCATTTCACTGCACTCTGGCTAAAACTCTCACCCCTACCCCCGTCCCTCCCTGCCCCTGGCTAAAAGTTGTAATATAATTAAAAAGAAACAAAAATCTTTGCCAATCCGATAGGTGAAAAAATTTGATCACATTTTGTCCAATTTTTTTTTTTTTAACATACTAACCAAGTATAATGGGAAAAATAAAAATTGTTAAAAAAAAAACAAATACTGGAATTCCTGTTGTGGCTCAGCAGTAACAAACCCAACTAGTATCCATTAGGATGTGGGTTCTATCCTTGGCCCTGCTCAGTGGGTTAAGGATCTGGTGTTGCCATGAGCTATGGCATACGCTAAAGACGTGGCTGTGGCCGTGGTGTACGCCAGCAACTGTAGCTCCATTAGACACCTAGCCTGCAACTTCCATATGCTGTAGATGTGGTCCTAAAAAGCACGGGGGAAAAAAAAAAAAAAAAAAAAAGAGGAAAAAAAAGCTATTATCAATAAAATACCCTAACCATGAAAAATTCTGTGCACACACTTTTAAAAAGTTCTGATCATAATACAACTTTCCTTTTTGAAAATAGGAAATAAGTGGCTTTTCTCAAATTAGCAAAACTAGATTTGAAGCCTGGCTCTCCTTTTGATTAGCTGTCTGACACTGAACCCTCCTCTTTCCTCATCTGGAAAAAAAAAGGTTATTAATACTTTTTTTCGATCCTTTTTTTTGGCCTCGCCCATGGCACGTGGAAGTTCCCAAGCCAAGGATCGAACCCATGCATAGCAGCAAGCCGAGTCACTGTAGTGACAATGCCAGATCCTCAACCCACTGCACCACAAGAGAAGACCTTCTTGTTCAATCTTTAAGTAGTCTATGTACAAATACATAAACTAAATTCTGTAAACAGTCAAATCAAAACATGGATCTATTCCTTCAAAGACACACACTCATATTTAAATGAAATAATATATCTGGGATTTGCTTTCAAATAGTGCTACAGGAATTCCCATCTTGGAGCAGTGGAAACAAATTCGACTGGGAACCATGAGGTTGCGGGTTCAATCCCTGGCCTCACTCAGTGGGTTAAGGCTCTGGTGTGGCTATAACTGTGGCGTTGGCCAGCAGCTGTAGCTCCAATAAGACCCCTAGCCTGGGAACCTCCAAATGCCACAGGTTTGGCCCTAAAAGGCATAAATAAATAAATAGTCCTACAAAATTAAAGGGAGAGAACAAATTAAAAACAAACAAAACACTGGTAACTGTTAAACTTCTGTACTTACTAGATGGGAATTCATCTTATCATCTTCTCTATTTCGGGGGAGAACTGAAATTTTTCAAAAGAAATGCCGCTCTCGGAGTTCCCATCGTGGCTCAGTGGTTAACCAATCTGACTAGGAACCATGAGGTTTCGGGTTCGATCCCTGGCCTCGCTCAGTGAGTTAAGGATCCGGTGTTGCCATGAGCTGTGGTGTAGGTCGCAGACGTGGCGTGGATCCTACGTTGCTGTGGCTCTGGCGTAGGCTGGCGGATACAGCTCCGATTCAACCCCTAGCCTGGGAACCTCCATATGCTGCAGGAGTGGCCCTAGAAAAGGCAAAAAGGCAAAAAGGCAAAAAAAAAATGCCGCTCTAAACCATTACCTATCAAATAAGCTTTCAAGGCAATCTCTTAAACAAAATTCGTACAAATACTAAAGCAATTAAAAATATCAAGTAATTTAAAAATACCACTAAGTTGTTATTACACACCTTAAACAGATTAGTCAAAGGCAAAGCAAAGGCATCCAAAACAAGTTTAATTTCAGTCCATAACTCGTTTGACTTAAATTCATGGCGGTATCTAGAAAATTAAGGTAAAATAGGTAAATTTACAAGTTTTTGTTAACTGACTTTAGGTCTTAAAGGATAGATTAAAGTCTATGACTAGATAGTTTTGTGAAACAAAAAAGCAATTCAAGCACAGTTTATCAAGACCAGATATTTCACAGGTAATACAGAAATATGAAATAAACATCCTCCTTAAGAAACACAAAAATGAACTGACAATCTTATTCAAGGATTATCATAAAAGAATGACAATAGTCACAGAGATATACACAAGCAAAAATATTTGGAAAAAGTATTTTAAAAATATGAATTTATACATCAATACCTTTTAAACAAAGAGTGTGCTGTACGGAGGACTCCATTAATAACATGGAAATCTCCACTCTGAAAGCGATTCACCATTTCTGTCAACAAGTCAGGCCATTTCTGAGGGAAATCTTCTCTGCCAATAATGCTAATGGCATCACTTAACTAGGGGAAGGAAAGACACTAATTAGATGAAAGCTCTACAAACAAACCCACTTACTTAACAAGCAGGACCTCACATTACCTGCTTCTGAATTTGCTCCGGGCTGCTAAGCATCAAGTGCACGATGTTGGCTTTAATGGCCACTCGGTCAGCTTCACAAATTTTGTTCGGTTCATCTTCAACCTAAAATCAAAACATTAATGAGCAAGCCACATAAAATCCACCTTATCTATCACTGTGGGTTTGAAGATAAAACAGAACCATTTCTCATTTCCTGGTTTCTTAAGAAAAACACAGAGGAAGGTACAGCCTTCCTTCTATACGAATGGGTCAAAGATTCCTTTATATATGCATTTTTTCACTTATATATATTTGTCTTTTTAGGGCCGCCCCCGTGGCATATGGAGGTTCATAGGCTGGGGGTTGAACTGGAGCTGTAGCTGCTGGCCTACACCACATTCACAGCAACACCAGATCCCAGCCGAGTCTGCAACCTACACCACAGCTCACAGCAACACAGGATTCTTAACCCACTGAGTAAGGCCAGGGATCAAACCCGCATCCTCATGAATACTCGTCGGATTCATTTCTGCTGCGTCCTTTGACTTGGGAACTCCAAGTCAAAGGTCTTTTCAGTGAAAACTCCTGGACCATTACCAGTTTGAATGATGCATCCAGGACTACCTCACCCAAAGAGATGCTGGAAGCCTCCCACTAGTTTTACAAACCAAGACGGAGGGAGAGGGCTAGGATGTCTACAAGTGGATGGATGGATTTTTAAACATTCTATAATTCACCAAGTCATTTCTTCATTTAACTATATTATTCAAGCTTAAAAAAGTACTATTTTAAAAATCTTTAATAAAACAACGGAAAAAGATTCTAAATATTTAAGCAGATTTAAAGTTGATTATTTTGGGGAGTTCCCATCGTGGCGCAGTGGTTAATGAATCTGACTAGGAACCATGAGGTTGCGGGTTCGGTCCCTGCCCTTGCTCAGTGGGTTAACGATCCGGCGTTGCCGTGAGCTGTGGTGTAGGTTGCAGACGTGGCTCGGATCCTGCGTTGCTGTGGCTCTGGCATAGGCCGGTGGCTACAGCTCCGATTCGACTCCTAGCCTGGGAACCTCCATATGCCGCGGGAGCGGCCCAAGAAATAGCAAAAAGACAAAAAAATAAATAAATAAAGTTGATTATTTCGAAAAACTCGACATTTGAGTCAACTTTAATATTTTCTAAATATCATTATTGCTATGACTAAAAACATCTCTCTCTCTCTCTTTCTTGGGCCGCACCTGTGGCACATGGAAGTTCCTGGGCGAGGGGTTGAATGTGAGCTGCGGCTGCTGGCCTATGCCACAGCCACAGCAGTGCCAGATCCTTAATCCACCGAGTGAGGCCAGCGATGGGACCTGCACCCTCAAGGACACTATGTCGGGACTCTTAACCAGTTGAACCACAACAAGAACTCCCTGTCTTTTTCTTTATCTTCACCTTCTTTTCCCCATCTTTACTGGACATCACGGACATGCTGGTCAGATCTTTCTTGTGCCTGGCAGGATGGTCAACAGCACCCTTGGCTTCTACCCACTACACGCCAGTAACCCCCTCACTCCTACCCCACTCCAGGCTGTGACAACCAAAATGACTCAAAATAACCCAAGAAAGGCAAAAATCACCCCAATTTAGAACCACTGTCATAAGCTAAGGTAGCGAAAATACCTGTTTCTCAATGTGTAATTTTATTCTGATCATTAATTTTCACCTTATAACTAGAAAATATGTCCATATCCCACAAGACATAGGACAAATCCCTTATCAAAAACTTCAAATCTAAATTATTTTGCATTTTACACCACACATTACACACATGCACGCACAAATGTGGTTTTCCAGCTTTATGTAAGTTTTCCCTATCCACAATAGAAATTTCAACCAAAATGGAGGTTAAAACTAAGTGCCACTCTCTCGAGCAACCTGGGTTATGAAGTTGACCTATTTTTTTTTTTTTTTTTGCTTCTTAGGGCCACACCTGCGGCATATGGAAGTTCCCAGGCTAGGGATCGAATCACAGCTATAGCTGCCAGCCCACACCACAGCTCACAGCAATGCCAGATCCTTTAACCCACTGAGCGAGGTCAAGGACTGAACCTGCATCCTCACGGATACTAGTCAGGGTCACTACCGCTAAGCCACAAGGGAACTTCTAAAGCTGATCTGATTGATATAAATTTAAATGAAAGAGGAACACTGGAAAATGTCCTGTATAACTTTGGTCGATTCTTTTGTATTTTCTACAGCACAATCATGTCATCTGTGAACAGAGACAGTTTTGTCTTCCTTTGCTACTGGTCTATGTCCTTTTCTTACTACATCATCAAGGGCTTCCAACATGGTGTTAAAAAGGAGTGGTTAGAGGGGACATCCTTGCTTGGTACCTGATCTTAGCTGGAAAGCTTCAGATTTCTCACCATTAAGCACAATGTTATAGGTTTTTCATGCACTTCATCATGCTGAGAAAATTCCCCTCTATTCTAAATTTACTGAGGTTTTTTTTTTTTAAACCATAACCATGAATGGGTGTTGGATTTTGATGATCATGTGATTTATCTTTTTTTTAGTTGATATATTTTTGAATGCTAAACCAGCCTTGCATGTGTGGGATAAATCTCACTTGGTCATGTTGTGTTTTTTTTTTTTTTGGTCTTTTTAGCCACTTCTTGGGCCATTCCCGCGGCATGTGGAAGTTCCCAGGCTAGGGGTCCAATCGGAGCTGTAGCCGCTGGCCTACGCCAGAGCCACAGCAATGAGGGATCCGAGCCGCATCTGCAACCTACACCACAGCTCACGGCAATGCCGGATCCTTAACCCACTGAGCAAAGCCAGGGATCAAACCCACAACCTCATGGTTCCTAGTCAGATTCATTAACCACTGAGCCATGACGGGAACTCCCATGGTGTGTATTTTTATACTTTTTGAACATTTTTCAATTTGACTTGTTAATATTTTGGTGAGGAAGGTCCTGTTTAATTTTACCTTTAATCTACATCTGAATCAACTACACTGCATACATAAATCTTACAAACATGCAGGGTGTTAAACTATGTATTCGCAAAATACTTACAATTCTCCAGTTCCTTTTAATATAGTTCTTGAATGTTACTGAAGCACACACTTTGATAACATTATCCTGGGACTTCTCCAGTAATGTTAACAGCAATAGTGGATAATTCTGATTTCCTTCTACAGATTCAAGAAACTTCTCAGCTGTAAACAATTTCCGTATTAGAAGATTTGTTATTATAACCACATCTTAAGACTTTATAAATATGTGAGCTATCTCTGATTGAACCATCAAAAAACAGATTAGAATATTTTTCCTTAGAGAACACATCATGGATACACTGGGCCTCACTTTTCTGTTAAATGGACCATATTCAATAATACATCAAACTTATGTAATACCCTTGTTTTCAGATCATTTTATCATCCTTTAACTTACCTGATTCTCACAAACCTAAAGAGTGGCCTGATCAGATGATTATCCCACATGAAGGGGAATCTGCTTCTCAGAGAGATTAAGTGACCTTAGGGCAAAACTCATACAGCCTGTCTTATTCCAGAATGGTTATTATTATTATTATTATTATTATTATTATTTTTAAGGGCCACACCTGTGGCATAGGGAAGTTCTCAGGCTAGGGGTTGAATGGGACCTGCAGCTGTTGGCCTATAACACCTCATGGCAATGCCGTATCCTTAACCACTCAGTGAGGCCAGGGATCAAACCCACATCCTCATGGATACTAGGCAGGTTCGTAATCTGCTGAGACACAATGGGAACTCCCAGAAGGATTATTAGTATTATTAGTAATGGTAGTTAATATTTTTTTATGGTACTGTCACAGATTAGTTAATTCATGCTAATATATATTATTATTAACCATATGAGTCAGGTACTTTACTCACATATATTAAGTTGTCACTACTACCCAGAGAGGTAGGTAGTGTTATCCTCATTTTAAAGACAAGGCCACTGAGGTTAAGTAACTTGTCGAAGATCACACAGTTAGAAGAATTCATCACTGAAAAAGTTTTAGTCCAGTCCTTATTCTATCATACTAGCCCTTAGTTTTCTTCTTGAACTAAACATTTCCATTATCAGCAATAAATTTCTACAAAGATTTTACTCATATATTTTAAACTCATACTACATTTATGGATAACAAGTCTCCTAGGTTTACAGATCATACAGCAAAGGTTTATAGCACTTCTAATTTTTCCCATCTTAAGCTTCATAAGGCAACATTCATTCCAAAGTTTCAATATTTACTGAAAAAGTCTGTGGTTAGCATCTATTATCTTCTATGACTTAATATGATTTAATACCTTTTTTCTTTCTGAATTGAGTCCCAGAGTTTAATTTCCACCCTCAAATCCTTCCTGCTTTGTATCTATCATGTATTTCTTGAAAGATGAAGAATGCTGAACTGCAAAATATTTTTCATGAGGGTACACTATGATTTGTATGATTTTATGGCTGTTTCAATATTTGGTTGGTCAATATTTCATATCCAGCAATCCCTGTGAAATGCTATGTTTGTTACTCTTCTCAGAAACATGAATTTATTCCTACATTTCCTTGAATTCATAAAACAGCACCCCCATCTTACAAAGATGCAATTATTAAACATTTCTAATAGAGTGTGTTGGAAGAGGCTTTCTGAGAAAGTTCACGATTAGAGCCATTAATTTCTTTTTATGGAAGAACAAATACTTCTTTAAGCACTAACAGGAAAATCACAATTCTCCCTCACAGAAATCACAAACGTCTTTCCAGACTGAGATGGATGCATTAACATGCATACAATTCTGTTTATTATATATAACATAAATATAACACATATGTGCACATTCATTTGGGTCTTTAGGAGGTGCTTCTAAAGTTCCTTTTATGAGAATCAGTAAGTTCTGAAGAGCATTTCTGCTTTATATGGTTATATCAAGAAGTAGCTTGTTTGGTTTGCATGGTGTTTAAAAATTTTTTGAAGGTAGCTATCAGTTAAAAATGAGAACATGGAACTCCTGCTGTGGCCCAACAGGTTAAGGATCCATCCTGTCTCTGCAGAGGCGTGGGTTCAATTGCTGGCAGGTCCTTAAAATGCACTACAGCTTGGATTTGATCCCTGGCTTGGGAACTTCGATATGCCGCAGGTGCATACTTTTTTTAAAAAAAAATTTGAACTAAAAAATGAGAACATTTCAGGAGTTCCTGTTGTGGCTCAGGAGGTTAAGAACCCAACATTGTCTGTGAGGATGGGGGTTTGATCCCTGGCCTCATTCAATAGGTTAAGGATCTAGAGTTGTTGCAAGTTAATGTATAGGTAGCAGATGTGGCTCGAATCTGGTGTAGCCATGGCTGTGGTGTAGGCTTGCAGCTGCAGCTCAGATTTGATCCCTGGCCTGGGAATTTCCGTTTGCTACAGGTACAGTCACAGAAAAAAAAAAACAAAAAAAAATTTTAATATATTAATAAAAATGAGAACACTTCATATAAATATTCTTATTTTTCAAGCAAAGCTGAAAATCTGATCTTGTAAGACTGGTTTGAATCCTGCAGAATTAGCTGATTCCAAATAATATTTGTCCCTTAACCAAGGCATATGGTCAGAGGATATCACCAGTCCCCACTGAGCCTGCCTCCCTCATTTACCTTCAAGTCTGACCCCTGGAGGCATCTGAGTTTGCAAGGCTAAACTTGTACTAGGTCTCTAATGTAAATTGGTCAAATCTGAGAAGAAGAGAAGAGGGGAGGAACCCTAGGTCTTAAAATACATTAATTAAATCAAACCCAGCATGAGGATTAAAGACAGTGTCAGTGGCTGATTACCTAGTGTCATGCACTTAATCACTTTTTAGGCAATTAACTCTCACCTCTATGCCCTAATTATTATATATCTCTAGAACAGGCAGTTGTAGGGATTTTCAGAAAGATCAAGAAACAAAGCATTCTAAACATACCAGTCTTTTTTATCCAAGAAAATACCAAATGAAAATTATTTTACTCAAAAAACCCCCAAACTAAAAAAAAATAAATAAATGAAAAGCTACCCATACCACGTATTTTAGCAACTATAAGCAGCCAAGCAGACACTTTATGGATAGAGGATCAAAAATAAACCATGCCCAATAATCGAAGTGTAAATCTAAATCTATTTCTTCTTTCATTTAAAAAAAAACTTACAAACAAGCAAATTGTACAAGGTTTCTCTTAAGAATAAACAGACCACAAAATATTTTTTCTCTTTACCTGGACGTCTGATTGTAGGATCAGGATCAAGGGTTTTCTTTAAATATTCTGTTAGTGTTTGCAAATTTGCATCGCTGAGCTCCATTGCCATAGAACCTAAAACAAAAAACTAGATTTGGGTAACCGGTCACATGGGGACACAGGGACTTACATAAGAGAGTCAGTTTATGTTATGGGTTTCCCCTCTCTGAAAGTCATTTATTTGTTTTTTAAGGTGTGGGCTATAAGCCTTATTCTTAGCTGAGATAGCTTCCAGAAGACAAGACCGGCTTTTTTGAAACAGTGGTGAGATAATTTTGAGATGAAGAAGAAAAAAATACTAAGGATTCAAAAAACAACACACAAGGTGTTTTTTTTGAAAACTCCATGATAAAAAACTACAATTTGAAGTAGTATATAAAGATCCCATAGAGTTTTGAGATAAAAGAAACTAGAATAAATTCCTTTGTGTAAAACATGCAATCTCAGGTACTGACAACAAACTACATACTGAGAATCTCCATCTAGGAAGATAATGTTGGGGTTCAGAAGACAGCTGTAATTACAATTAAAAAGCAACTTTCTACACCAAAAGCAAAGGCAACAAAAGCAAAAATAAACATGTGGGACTAAAACTAACAAGTGTCTGCACAGCAAAGGAAACCATCAACAAAATGAAAAGGTAACATACAAAATGGGAGAAAATATTCGCAAATCACATGCGATAAAAGATTAATATTCAAAATACATAAAAAACTCATACAACTCAGAAAAAAATCCAATTAAAAAATGGTCAGGAGTTCCCACTGTGGCTCACTGGTAATAAATCCAACTACTATCCATGAGAAGGCAGGTTCGATCCTGGCCTCACTCAATGGGTTAAGTATCTGGTGTTGCCATAAGCTATGGTATAGGCTGGCAGCTGCAGCTATGGTTTGACACCCAACCTGAGAACTTCCATATGCTGCACAAGTGGCCCAAAAAATAAAAATTAAAAAAAATTTAAAAATAAAGGCTGAACATTTTTCAAGAAAACAAACAGATGACCAACAGGCAGGCACATGAAAAAGTGCTCAACATCAATAAACATCAGAGAAATGAAAATTAAAACCACAATGAGATTATCTCAAAAAGACAAGCAATAATAAGTGTTGTCAAGGATGTGGAGAAAAGGAAACCCTATCCTGTTGGTGGGAATGTAAATTGGTGCAGCCATCAAGGAAAGAAGTACGGAGGGTCCTCAAAAACTTAAAAACAGAACTGCAACATGGTCTGGCTATTTCACTCCTTGGTATTTATTTGAAAGAAACGATAATACTCAAGATACCTGCACCCCCATGTTCACTGCAGCATTTTTTTTTTTGTCTTTTCTAGGGCCGCACCTGCGGCATATGGAGGTTCCCAGACTAGGAGTCTAATCAGAGCTGTAGCCACCAGCCTACGCTAGAGCCACAGCAATGCCAGATCTGAGCCAAGTCCGCAACCTACACCACAGCTCATGGCAACGCCAGATCCTTAACCCACTGAGTGAGGCCAAAGATCAAATCTGCAACCTCATGGTTTCTAGTCAAATTCGTTAATCACTGAGCCACAACAGGAATTCCTCACTGCAGCATTATTAATGGTCAAGGAGTTCCTGTTGTGGCTCGGTGCCTTAAGAACCCAACTAGAATCCATGAGGATATAGGTTTGCTCCCTGGCCTCTCTCAGTGGGTTAAAGGATCTGGAGTTGGCGTTAGCTGCAGCGTAGGTAGCAGACATGGCTTGGATCTGATGTGGCTGTAGTGTAGGTCACCAGCTGCAGCTCCAATTCAACTCCTAGCTCAGGAACTTTCATATGCCTCAGGGCCCTAAAAACAAACAAACAAACAAAAAAACAACAAAAAACAACAATCAATACATGGAAGCAACATAACTGTCCACTGATGGATAATGAATGTGGTATACATACATAATAGAGTATTACTTAGCCACAAAAAGGAAGATTCCTGCCATTTGTGACAACATGGATGGACCTTGAGGGCAGTATACTAAATGAAGTAAGTCAAATGATAAACACCATATGATCTCATTTATTCATGGAATCTTAAAACCAAACAAAAATATAGGTAAATAAACAGACTGGTGGTTGACTGTGTGGCAGAGGGGAGGGAGCAGCTAAATAGATGAAGAGGGTAAAAAGGTACAAACTTCTAATAAAATAAATAAATCATGAGGCTGTAATGTACAGCATGGCAACTACAGTTAATAGTGTGTTGTATTTTGAAAGTTGCTAAGACAGTAAATCTTAAAAGTTCTGAACATGAGAAAGAAATCTGTAATTATGCGCAGTAAGGGATGTTAATCAGACTTACTGTGGTGATCATTTCACAATACATACATATACCAAACCATAATATTGTGTGCCCAAAACAAATAACATTATATATTAATTATATCTCAACAAAAAAGTGACTTTTCGGGAGTTGTAGTTCACCAGTAACGAACCCAACTAGTATCCATGAGGACACAGGTTCGATCCCCGGCCTTGCTCAGTGGGTTAAAGGATCCAGCGTTGCGATGAGCTGTGGTGTAGGTCGTTGACATTGCTCTGGCTGTCAGAGACGCTGCTGGTGGCTATAGCTCTGATTCAACCTCTTACCTGGGAACTTCCACATGCCACAGATGTGGCCCTACAAAGACAAAAAAAAAGGAGCAACTTTTCAAATATGTAATACTTAAACATAATTAAACATAGATCACAGAATATGCTGACCAAAAAATTCACATCTGATATACTGCAAATTATAAGCTAAATAAATGGCTTATATAGACATAAATGAAAACATAAGGCTAAGAAGTGGACAAAAGAAATAGCATATATATGATTATACATACGCATGTATGCACACATCATTACCAACAGACTAAAAAGCTTGAGAAGCCTATAAATGGGACTTTACGGTCTCCAAGTTGCTGGTGAGTAGATAAAATTAAGTATGAAACGAGAGAACAAGCAGTTCCCTTGGTGGGAAGCAGGTTAGGGTCATGAGATGTCAATGGTGTGCTTCTGCATGCCATGGATGCGGTCAAAAAACAAAATCCCCACAACACCCTTGAAACGTAGAGAAAAAACTAAAAATACACTAAAAAATGTCAACAATGGTAATGTCTACGTAACTTAGATAATTTTTTTTTTTTTTTTTGCTTTTTAGGCTCACACCTACAGCATATGGAGGTTCCCAGGCTAGGGGTCTAATTGGAGCTACAGCTGCCAACCTACACCACAGACACGGCAATGCCAGATCCTCAACCCACTAAGCAAGGCAAGGGATCGAACCCGCAATCTCATGGTTCCTAGTCAGATTTGTTTCTGCTGTACCACGACAGGAACTCCTAGATGATTTTTTATAATGATTTTTATTTTTTCCATGATAGTTGGTTTACAGTGTTCTATCAATTTCTACTGTACAGTAAAGTGATCCAGACATACACACATACACATATATATACATACATTTTTTTAAGGGCTGCACCCACAACATATGGAGGGTCCCAGGCTAGGGGTCCAATTGGAGCTGTTGCTGCTAGCCTACACCACAGCCACAGCAACACCAGATTTGAGCTGTGTCTGCAATCTACACCACAGCTCACTGCCAACACTGGATTCTTAACCCACTGAGCGAGGTCAGGGACCAAACCTGCATCCTTATGGATGCTAGTCAGAATGGTTTCCACTGAGCCGCGACAGGAACTCCCTATATATACACTCTTTTTCACACATTATCCTCCATCATGTTCCATCTTAAGTGACTAGATATAGTTCCCTACGCTATTCAGCACAATCGCATTACACAGATAATTCTTCTCTTTTTTTTTGGTCTTTTTAGGGCCACACCTGTGGCACATGAAAGTTCCCAGGCTAGAAGTCAAATCGGAGCTGCAGCTGCCAGCCTACGCCACAGCCACAGTAATGAATTATCTGAGCTGTGTCTGCAACCTACACCACAGCTCACAGCAATGCCCGATCCTTAACCCACTGAGCGAAGCCGGGGAATGAACCCGCATCCTCATGGATGCTAGTCACCTTCCTTACTGATGACCCATGACAGGAACTCCTACAGATTTTTATTCTCTTCATATCTTCTATATTTTTCTAATACCCTATGACTACCTATGTGTAAAATACAATCATAAAGTTATTGAAATTTTACATTTTAAAAATGCCATGACAAAAGGCAATCAAGTTCAGGCTCTCAAAGCCTCTGGAAGACAAGATACAATTGAAATACCAACCACAGACCAATAATCCCTTTCCCGCAGTTTTGAGATCCGAAAAATCTTTAAACTAAAAGGTTTTTTTTCAAGTTTGTGACAAACTCACTTGGCAGCAAAACCTAATCTGAACTGCCCCAGCTTATAAATATACTCTGTCTCACTGGGTATGTAAATTTGTTTCACTAAAAGAAATACTAATTCGGGGGAGTTCCTGTTGTGGCTCAGTGGTTAATGAATCCAAATAGGAACCATGAGGTTGCGGGTTCGATCCCTGGCCTTGCTCAGTGGGTTAAGGATCTGGCATTGCTGTGAGCTGTGGTATGGGTTGCAGACACGGTTCGGATCCTGCGTTGCTGTAACTCTAGTGTAGACCAGCGGCTACAGTTCCGATTAGAACCCTAGCCTGGGAACCTCCATGTGCCACAGGTATGGCCTTAGAAAAGACAAAAAAAAAAAAAAAAGACAAAGAAATACTAATTTGGAGTTCCTGCCGTGGCTCAGAGGTTAACAAACCCAACTAGCATCCATGAGGACGAAGGTTCAATCCCTGGCCCCACTCAGCAGGTTAAGGATCCAGCACTGCTGTGAGCTGTGATATAGGTTGCAGATGTAGCTTGGATCCTGGGTTGCTGTGGCTGTGGCATAGGCGGTTGGCTATAGCTCCAATTGGACCCCTAGCCTGGGAACTTCCACATGCCATAGGTATGGCCCTAAAAAGACCAAAAAATAAATAAATAAATAAATACTAATTGTATTTGATTGCAGGGTGCTTACCTAATGTCCCATTTTTGATGATGTATAATCTACAGAATGTGAACTGCAAAAAAGAAAAACAGGAGTTCCTGTTGTGGCTCAGTGGTTAACAAATCCGACTAGGAACCATAAGGTTGCGGGTTCGATCCCTGGCCCTGCTTAGTGGGTTAAGGATCTGGCATTGGCGTGAGCTGTGGTATAGGTTGCAGATGCGACTGTGGAGTAGGCCAGCAGCTACAGCTCAGATTCGATTCAACCCCTAGCCTGGGAACCTCCATATGCCTCGGGAGTGGCCCTAGAAAAGGCAAAAAGACAAAAAAGAAAAAGAAACACAAAGGCACTCCTGGAGGTTCACTTTAAAGTCTTTAGGAACTCAAACAGTAAGTTATCCATTTAACGTTGTTTAATCCAGAGTTCCCTACATCACTTGGCCAAAGACCACTTTATTATGGAATACACATTGGAAATCAATGATTTAATCAATTCATTCCCCATTCTTTTCTCTGTGTTGAAATCCTGAATCTACTATGAAATCATGAAAGTTTGCAGGTGCCAAACAAAATAATTTACATTAGCACATATGGGCTTTAAAAAAGTCTTTCTTTGCCACATGCAAATTATTCTATTTTTTGGATTTATGCAAGGCAGAGTGTGTGTCTGTATATGCGCGTGCACATGTATCTTGAGGGGATTACAGAGGTTAGCTGAATGTATTTTTTTGAGTTTATTTTTTATTTTTTTTTGTCTTTTTGCCTTTTCTAGGGCCGCTCCCGCCGCATGTGGAGGTTCCCAGGCTAGGGGTCTAAAAAGAGCTGTAGCTGTCAACCTACGCCAGAGCCACAGCAACACAGGATCTGAGCCGCATCTGCAACCTACACCACAGCTCACGCCAATGCCAGATCCTTAACCCACTGAACAAGGCCACGGATCGAACCTACAATCTCATGGTTCCCAGTCGGATTTGTTAACCACTGAGCCACGACAGGAACTCCGCTTTGAGTTTTAAACACATTCCTCAATAATTCTGCATTTCACTAACTTTCTGCACAACAAAGAGTGCCATGCACTCTGGCACCTGTCAACCTCATCTCCCACCTTCTTGCCCCTCACTACATTCCAGCCCTAAAGCCTTCTTTCTGTTCCTCGAACCAGAAAAAACACTTCTTCCTGACTGTAAGAATGTCCACCCTTCTAATTTGATGCCAGGTATATCATTCAGCTGAGTGCCCACTGTCAACCCCTCAAGAGAGACTTCTGGGGCTTATGGTCTACCTCTCATCCTTGTTATACTGGTAACAGCATTAATCCTCATTTGAGATATCTTTGGCTTGTCAACTCTTATTTGTCAGCTCCTTAGGGCAGGGATTTTATAGGTCTTGTTCATCTCTCTATGCCCAGGACCTTTGAACATTGCCTGGCATACAGCAGACATTGATTAAGCATTTGCTGCATGAACTAACGGATAAGTCAGTATGTTAACCAGCTAAAACACTGATCCCATCTGGACTGGAGACTATTACTTGAGGATCATTTATTAGGAGGCCCAACATAATGTAGGGACTCAGTTATATCTGTCGGGATAAACAATGACCAATTTACCACCATAATTAATTTCTGCTCATTCAAAAGTGCTTCAAGAAAGATGTGAATTTGAAATTTGTGCCGTATTATAGTTCATCTCTGCCAGTGCCTACACTTTTGTTTTGAGGCTTTGCACTTCTGTCCCATCTGCTTGGACAACTATGCCCCTGGAGAGCTTCGTGCCCACTCAGGTCTCTTTTCAAATGTCATTCATTTTTAGAGATGTCTTCTTGGACCCTCCTATGTAAAAGAGCACCCATTTCACCACTCTCCATTCTCTTACTCTGTTTTTCCAAGTAAATTTTACCAGGCATATGAATGAATTATTTATTTCCTTCCCTCCCTCCTTCCTTTTTTTGGCTGTGCCTGTGGCATACAAAACTTCCCAAGCCAGAGACTGAACCAGCAGTAACCAGAGCCAAGTCATAACAATGCCAGATCCCTAATTGACTGAGCCACCAGGGAACTCCTGGATTTCCTTATTTACCATGCTTCTCCCTGCATTAGACTGTAAACTCTGTGTGAGTAGAGACTTTGTGTTTTGTTCACTGCAACTTCTCTATATTCTTACAACAGTGATGGGCACACACTACATATCTGTTGTTCTATCTTCAAAGGCTACATACTCTTGTTGACTTTTCCCATCAAAAACACTACCATTATTCACATTTACTCTAGTCAACTGGCTGTGACAAACAGAAGAACTGGAGACAACTGATTCTAAGACCATATGGTAGAGTGACCTCCCTCCACCCCCCAAACAACAAAGTTGAAGTGCTAGGTAAGACTATTTTTAGATTTTAAAAAAGCAGGGGGTGGGGGGAGAAGTGTGTGTAGGTGTTGAGGGACATAAACATGCACGCTACAATCCCTGACTATATAAATCCTTTTTTTTTTTTCTTGTCTTTTGTCTGTTGTTGTTGCTATTTCTTGGGCCGCTCCCGCGGCATATGGAGATTCCCGGGCTAGGGGTTGAATCGGAGCTGTAGCCAGAGCCACAGCAACGCGGGATCCGAGCCACGTCTGCAACCTACACCACAGCTCACGGCAACGCCGGATCGTTAACCCGCTGAGCAAGGCCAGGGACCGAACCCGCAACCTCATGGTTCCTAGTCGGATACGTTAACCACTGCGCCACGACGGGAACTCCTTTTTCAGTCTTTTTCTAGGGCCACATGCACAGCATATGGCAGTTCCAAGGCTAGGGGTCTAATCGGAGCTGTAGCCACCAGAGCCAAAGCAACTGGGGATCCCAGCCACGTCCGAGACCCACACCACAGCTCAGGCAACACCGGATCCTTAACTCACTGAGCAAGGCCAGGGATCGAACCCGCAACCTCATGGTTCCTAGTCAGACTTGTTAACCACTGAGCCATGACGGAAACTCCCAGAAATCCTATATTATTGTTAGTGAAAAGACTAAATGTTTGCCAACAAATACTTCTTCTTTTTAATTTAAGTTAATGGCCACACCCATGGCATATGGAAGTTCCCAAGTGAAGGACTGAATCTGAGCCGCACCTGCAACCTATGCCATCAGATCCTTTAACCTCTGCAGCAACCCAAGCTGCTGCAGTCAGATTCTTAACCCACTGTACCACAGCAGGAACTCCAACAAATCCTTCTTCTATCTCCTCAGGGATGTCTGTAAACCGAGCCTTGACTTGGGAAAGTATGAGGTCAAGTAATTTTAGAGAGTACTCCACAGGTATTCACCACATATCAGCAAGCTCAAGGTCTAATTAAACTATCTTATTTGGCCGCAGGTGAAGGTATTTTGACACTCTGAAATATTAGCAATATATAAATGTAAAAAGTGTTACTGGCTTTAAAATAAAGACTCAAACTAGAAGTGAAAAATGCATTCTTTCACCTTTAAATGAGGGGTGATACTTTACTTCACCACGCTATCTTTGGAAATCCCTACCAATACATAAAAAGTAAAAAACATGTACTATAAAAAAATGATTATGACAGACTTAGCTAAATTCCAAGTTCATCTTGCTGAATGAATGGCTGGACCTATGTCTAGCCTCTTTCCATAGGCCCTCAGTTAGTTATAGGTGCAGACTTTTGGAATAAAAGCTTTGCTTTCCAAGGCCATCTCATAGAAATAAGTGACATAAGTTGATCCAAGATGTGTGCCTTTTCCTTAGTTATTTCCTCCATATTAGAAAAGAATTCCTGAGGCCTTACATCTGGGAAAAGGGAGAGAGATCCAACAAATGAAAACTATCTGGCATACATACATGAAGGATATATCCCCACACTTCTATCCACCCTCTGCTTTCTCATCACAGGAATTTACCACTTAGGTGCAAATCCAAACTCTTTACATTGACTACAATGCCCTGTAAGATCCAGCCCCTGGCTACCTCTCACTTCACATGATATTCTGGCAAGCAAGATTTCCCCACATATTCCAATATTCCAAGCTTGTTCCTGTCCTCGAGCCTTTGTACTTTCTATTCTCTCTGCCTGGAATGTTCTGTCCCCTAGTCTTTCCATAAATGGTCTCAGCTCAAATGCCACCTCCTCAGAGAAGCCTTGACAGTCACATCACTCTGTCACTTGTCACTATCTAAAATTATCTAAGTCATTTATTTGTATTGTTTCTTTTCCCCACTAGAATATAAGCTCCCCAAGGGAAGGGACTTAGTCCATTTTTGTTTCTTCACTGTATTCAAAGAGATTAAGTGGGTGCTCAATTAAGTTATTAAATGAATAAAGGAATAGATAAAATACCAAAGGGAAAGCACTGCTCTCAAACCCATCTAATCCTGTATAGGAAATGGTTTCCCTCTATCCCAGTCCCCAACTAGGAGAAATCAAAGTACACAGAAAGGGAGAAAGAATTATCTTGCACTAATGATAAGAAATGAAAGACAAAGGGTCTTAAGAGGGAAGAGGCTAGATCAAAAGTTCCACCAGTTATGCAAAAAATAAGAGACACACACACAGGCCAAAAATTTGATGATGGGGGCCCAAGTGGAGGAGAAATGGACTACTGGTAGGATCTAAGAGAAAAAAAAGTCCCTTTCTTGTCTCCAAGGAATATCTGTACATCTACTATGTGGCACGCACCGACCACCTGGGTACAGCAGTAACAAGACAGGCCAGGTCCTTGCTTTTTTACACCCTAGCAGTTGAGAAAGGCAATAAACAAGTAAATTTTAAGTGATTCTACGTAAGTGATTTACGAAGTAAAACTAGGATGATGTGATAAAAGAGCTGAAGGAAAGAGACCCTTTGAGAGGTTGGTCAAAGAAGGCCTAAGGTGAGTGAAATGTGAAGGACAGGGAAGCAGCCTTGCAAAGACCTGATGTTGGTACTTTTCAAACAAAAGGCACGTCCAAACGCTTTACGGAGGACATGAGCTTGCAACATTTAAGAAAAACAAAGGTCAGCAGTACTGCTTCAGTGAATACTACTTCAGAAGAGATGGGTGGAAGAGGCGGACAACGAAACGGCACTTCAGACGGGACTTTGTAAACTGCGGTAATACTCAGTGGATCCTCACAGTCACTTTACGAGGTGGATATTTTCAACCCCACTTTGTAGATAAAGTGGAGACTTGGAGAGATGAAGTGACTGGCTCTAAGTTACATTCCTGGGGTGAAGCTAAATCTGGAGCGAACCCAGGCTTTCTCATTCCAAAGCTGAATTCCACGCTCCGAACTACCACATAATAGCTTTTCCTCAAGAGGCGGACCCCACGTTACTGGGCAGGTGCTCAGAACCCCGGTGCACCCACTACAATCTAATCCTCACGAGCAACTCAGCAAAGTGAGATCACGATGCCTATTTTACAGTCACGGAGACTGAGGCACAGGGAGGTGGAGCTCCACCGCCTCCTTAATCAGAAAGTGAGGACAGAGGAAGAGGCGGTCAGGGCGGAGGCCAGCACTCCAGCCCAGCAGCCGCACAGGCCTTGCCGCCGCACTCCGCTCACGTTGCGGGGTGGCCGGGAGCGCTGAGAATGGACACGCAGGCGCAACCAATGAGAGGGGGACTTCCAGAGCGGCGTGGCCAATCAGCGCAGCGCTGGAGGGGAAGGGGCGGGCACTGGATACGCTCGCGTTAGGTCGCGCCTGGGTTGCCCTGGCCCCTCGCAGGCCCGGGTACCGCCGAGCCTGGGCCTCAGACCTGGGACGCCATGAGGGGATGGGAGACCGTTCGGCAGATGCAAAAACCTTACCCGAGGGTGCCGACCCGGACAGAGGCCTATATCCTGCTCTCTCCAGGAGGTGCGGTCCTTACTACCCAGCGTTCGGAAGTGCTGGAGCACCTCATTCCTCCCTCAGCCGGTTCCCAAGAGGCCACCGTGCCAGGCCGTGCACGCCCGCGCCTTACCTCGTGGGGATACGGGAACGGAGAAGGGAATCTCAGCCGCGGACGGCAGCCAGCACTACCCACTCCTACTGCCGCTCCACCTCACATTCAAACCCCGGCAAAATGGCGCGGCAGCCAGGCTGCGGCCGGGGCGCATGCGTGAGCAGGGCCGAGGCAGGGGGCGGGGCCAAGCGCGCCCGGCCCCACCCAGGCTGGAAAGGCCAATCTCTGCCCCGCTCTGGGTTTGCTGACGTCATAGTGGACAATGCTCTTTGGCTCTGACCTCTCTAAGGGGCATCACAATCCCCATTCGGAACTGAGCAGATTCTGCGAGTGACCATTTTTGATATCAGGCACCCAGCAGTGAAACTGACAGTACTAACGGCCTGAACCTAGCCAGAACATGAACTGGGACTTGAACCCAAGTGTCAGGACTCAAACCCAGCCTAAACCCGGATTGGGACTTAAACCACAGTTTTAAATTAGAATCACTCACCCTGTGTCTGGACTTACTGAGGTTCTTCATACCTCCTCGCAGAAGAAATTCAGGGAGAGACAAAGTGACAGGCAAGAAGTAGATTTATTAGGACAGGAAGCTTGTGAGAGGTGCAAGCGGGCAGGCACGGAAGCTCTGCCCCTGAGGATCCCGTGGACTATAGTTTTATCATCCAAGGGGAGTGGAGGTTGGAAAAGCCCCCCTCTTCCTTTCTGGGAGTAGTAACTCCTCCTTAGTATCCAGTAAGGTGTGTATTCAAATCAGTAGAAGGGTGGTCCTCAAACTTCTGCTCTTGGTCTGAATCTGAATGCAGGCCTAAACCTATCCCCCATCCAACGACCTGAGGCAATTCTCACGCCTCCACTAGTCAAGCAAGCCTGCCTTGTGCTGATGGCTTTCTTGGACAGTTATTAACTTACAGTTATCTCCCAATGTACCCTAAGTTTCCCTCTTTAACTTTGGTCCTTTATCCGGACTTCTACAACTACCTGTACCTACTCCATCCCTATCAGTAGGTCTCATATAATTGTTGAACAAATTGCCCAAGGTCATATTCAAAGCGTCTTAGACAGAAAGAGAACTTTCTGCCCCCTCATAGAGCTTATGTTTTAGAGGGAGAAATGGAATCAGCAAGTAAGATAATTCTGGAGTTCCCTGGTTGCTTAGTGGTTAAGGGCCACTACTGTGGCTCGGGAACTTCTGCATGCCCCAAGCACGGCCAAAAAACAAAGATCATTTCAAATTTGATTAGTGCTCTGAAAGGAGGATTTAAAAACAGATTGATATGGGAGGCGGTGACATGGAAGGGCAATGGGATAGCCAGAGGAGACCTCTGAACAAATGACAATTGACCTGAATTTCAACAAGGAAACAAGCTGTGGATCAGCCTGCAGAGCATTCTAGAAGGAAGGGATGCCAATAGCAAAGACTGAGGCAGAACTGGGCTAGGCTGGGGCTTAAAAAAAAGTGGAGCCATGGCAGGAGACAGAGTTAGGTCAGCAGGGGCCAGATGATGTAGGCCTCCTAAGCCTATGTTTGGACTCTGTCTTAAATGTACCCATTCAGGATGATCACCAAATTTATATTTTAAAAGTCTCCTTGTACTGTATGGGGCGGAAGAGCTTGAAGCAGGAGACCAGTGAGGAGGCTGTTGGAAGCATCCAGGGAATTGAGGTTAAGCCTGGAGTAGGGTGAGTAGCAGTGAATGTGGAGAAAATCAGACAGCTTCAGGATATATTTTAGAGGTAGAGCCTGTAGGATCTTATGATACACTGAGTGTGGGAAAGAGGGGAACCAGTTACGACTTGTGGAAATCCCTACCCTCAGTTTTGGCCACCTCCTCAACAGGCCCAGCTGTCTCCACTCAGAGCCCATCCCTTGGAATTGCTAGCTTGCAACTCCCTGGGACTGAAAGCCATGCTATTTGGTCGTCATTTGAGGAAACAAACATGAAAGCACAAAATTATATAGGCACTGAGAACAGCAGATCTCTCAGTCCTTGATGACTTTGTCCAAGCCCCTACACCCTGAGATCAACAGATTTTTTTTTTTAATCTTTTTAGGGCCGCACCCATGGCATATGGAGGTTCCCAGGCTAGGGTCTAATCAGAGCCGTAGCTGGCAGCCTACGCCACAGCCACAGCAATACCAGATCCAAGCCGAGGCTTCGACCTACACCACAGCTCACAGCAAAGCCGGATCCTTAACCCACTGAGTGAGGCCAGGGATCGAACCCACAACCTCATGGTTCCTAGTCAGATTTGTTTCCACTGCACCACGACAGGAACTCCAAGATGAGCAAATTTGAACACAGCTTCTAGCAGCATAAGGCTGTGTCTCTAGGGTGACCCCAGTATCCCCACCCCAGGAAAATTTACTGTTTTTTCTTACCAAGACCTGAGGATGGGCCCTAACTTTCTTTTCTTAGAGCATTTACTGGCAAGGGCTTACAGTTGCAAACTCTTCCTCTGTCCCTTTGAGATATAGATGTATCACCAATTCAGGAATGTCTTTCTCAAGGACCCGAAAGTCCTTCCTTTGAAATGTAATCATTAGGAAGGTAGAGTCTCAAATCTCCCAGTCTCTGTGGGAGGCTAGAAGCCTAACTTTTTTTTTTGCCATTTCTTGGGCTGCTCCCACAGCATATGGAGGTTCCCAGGCTAGGGGTCGAATCGGAGCTGTAGCTTCCAGCCTACGTCAGAGCCACAGCAACGCGGGATCCAAGCCATGTCTGTGACCTACACCACAGCTCATGGCAACACCGGATCATTAACCCACTGAGCAAGGCCAGGGATCGAACCCGCAATCTCATGTTTCCTAGTCGGACTCATTAACCACTGTGCGATGACGGGAACTCTCTAGAAGCCTAACTTTGATAACTGCCAGCCTACAGACATAGCTGGCCTAATCCCGTTTCCACTGAGCAACACCGCGTAACTTTTCACAGGAGCCCCAGCTCTCTCCTTCCTCCCTTGTTCTCCCTTTAAAACGCCCAATCACCTCTGCACGAGTCCTGAATGAGCTCAGGTCTTTCCCCTCCTGCAGAATAAAATCTGTTGTCACCACTTCAACAACATCTGGCTGTGTTTTTGACTGCACCCTAACTGCAAATGTAAAAGCAACTCCAATCTATACAGTGTAAAAAGTTGTTCTATTTGAGTGAAAAGGTTATAAAGTTTTAGTAAAATTACTCAACATTATTACAGCCCACAAACCCTAGAAGATCTGGCTCCTGCCGACCCTCCCCACTCCTCCCCTCCACCCTCACTCAGCTCAGCCACCGCACCTTCCTTTCTGTTCTTCCAAACTCCAAGCTTATTCCTACCTCAGAGCATTCATAGTGCTCCTCCCAGCTCTGCCTCGAATGCTCTTCCAGATCCTCGAAAGACTGGCTTTTCCGTACCTTTAGATTCCAGCTCAAATATTACCTCAAAGTGGCCTTCCCCTTTTTTTCCAACTGAAATTGCCCATTCCCCACCAGCCAAAAGTGACATTTAGGGTTTCCAGGTTTAGCAAATGAAATACAGTTTACCTAGTTCAACGTGAATTTCAGAAAAGCAATGTATAATTTTTTTAGTGTAGCTATTGCACGGGATGTACTTATACTAAAAAAATTGTAGTGTTTATCTGTAATTCACATTGAGCCAGGGATATTACCTGGCAGCCCCAGCTCCATCATATCATCATCTTCACAGCATTTATCACTCCATACAATTAACTGTTTCTTAAAAACAAAACAAAAACAAAAAGACAAAAACCATATGCTTAAGGACTTTTTTTTTAACAGACTAAATTGTGTTTTTGTTTCTAATTTTTACACCCACCTGCAGCACATGGAGGTTCCTGGGTGAGGGGTTGAATCAGAGCTGCAGCTGCTGGCCTATGCCACAGCCACAGCCACAGCCACAGCCACGCCACAGCTGAGCTGTGTCTGTGACCTACACCACAGCTTTCAGCAATGCAGGATCCTTAACCCACTGATTGGGGCCAGGGGTCGAACCTGCATCCTCATGAATACTAGTTAGGTTCCTTACCTCTGAGCCATGATGGGGACTTCCCAGGCCAGGGAGTGAGCCCAAGCCACAGCTGCAGCAACACTGGATCTTTTTTTTTTTTTTTTTTGTCTTTTTGCCATTTCTTGGGCCGCTTTCCACGGCATATGGAGGTTCCCAGGCTAGGGGTCGAATCAGAGCTGTAGCCGCCGGCCTACACCAGAGCCATAGCAACGCAGGATCCGAGCCGCGTCTGCAACCTACACCACAGCTCATGGCAACGCCGGATCGTTAACCCACTGAGCAAGGGCAGGGACCGAACCTGCAACCTCATGGTTCCTAGTCGGATTCGTTAACCACTGAGCCACGATGGGAACTCCTCCAACGCTGGATCTTTTAATCCAATGTGCCAGACCGGGGATCAAATCTACACCTCTGCAGTGACTAGGGCCACTGCAGTTGGATTCTTTTTTTTTTTTAATATAGTGATTTTTATATTTTTCCATTATAGCTGGTTTACGGTGTTCTGTCAATTTTCTACTGTACAGCATGGTGACCCAGTTACATATACATGTATACATTCTTTCTTCTCACATTATCAGGCTCCATCATAAGTAAGTGACTAGATGTAGTCGGATTCTTAACCTACTGTGCCACAATATGAACTCCCAATTTCACTTTTACAGCCCAGATGGGAGGCAGAAGAGTGTTGATATTGAAAATTGAGAAGTGTCAGATTGTTGTTTCTTTTTATTTATTTTTTTTATGGTCACACCTGTGGCATATGGAAGTTCCCGGGCCAGCGATTGAATCTGAGCTGCAGCTGTGGCAATGCCAGATCTTTAACCCACTGCACCGGGCTGGTGCCTCTGCAGCAATCCAAGCTGCTGCAATCAGGTTCTTAACTCAGTGCGCCACAGTGGGAACTCCTGTTTCTTATCTTTTTAAAATGGAGGCATCCTTCTTTCTTTTTCTTTTTTTCTTTTTTTTTTTTTGTCTTTTTGCCATTTCTTGGGCTGCTCCCACGCCATATGGAGGTTCCCAGGCTAGGGGTCAAATCGGAGCTGTAGCTGCCAGCCTACGCCAGGGCCACAGCAATGTGGGATCCGAGCTGCGTCTGCGACCTTCACCACAGCTCACGGCAACGCCGGATCGTTAACCCACTGAGCAAGGGCAGGGACCGAACCCACAACCTCATGGTTCCTAGTCAGATTCGTTAACCACTGTGCCACGACGGGAACTCCTCCTTCTTTCTTTTTAAACAAATATGTGCATGGTGGAAAGTCCACATAGTACAAACAGCATTTGATCTTTCACTAATTAGGACATTAACTGTAGGTAATATGCTGACTATTTAGGCCCTTCACGTTCTTTATCTGATGTTCTCTGAGAGGCATGTGAGTTTCCCAGCATGTGATTCTGGCTTTGTCATCGTTAAAGGGTACTTCAGTCAGCTTTTGGTTTATATTTTGAAGCTATTATGCAGATAAAAGATTCCTGCAGTTTCTCCTTGATGACGTCTACTATGTGATAATGTGAAATATTCTTCTTTGGCCTTTTCAAAGCTCTCCTCCTCCAATTCTTTTTTTTTTTGTCTTTTGTCTTTTTGTTGTTGTTGTTGTTGCTATTTCTTGGGCCGCTCCCGCGGCATATGGAGGTTCCCAGGCTAGGGGTTGAATCGGAGCTGTAGCCACCGGCCTATGCCAGAGCCACAGCAACGCAGGATCCGAGCCGCGTCTGCAACCTACACCACAGCTCATGGCAACGCCGGATCGTTAACCCACTGAGCAAGGGCAGGGACCGAACCCACAACCTCATGGTTCCTAGTTGGATACGTTAACCACTGCGCCACGATGGGAACTCCTCCTCCTCCAATTCTATTTTGTCTGATATCAATATCGTTGGAACTGCTTTCTTTTCTTTCTTTTTTTTTTTCTTTTTAGGGCCGAAATTAAGACCTAAGGAAGTTCCCTGACTAGGGGTCAATCAGAGCTGCAGCTGTCAGCCTGCACCACAGCCACAGCAACCAGGGATCTGAACTGCATCAGATCCCTGTGTCACAGCTTGCAGCAATGCTGGCTCCTGAACCCCCTGAGCGAGGCCAGGGATCAAAACTGCATCCTCATGGAGGCTAGTCAGGTTCTTAATCTGCTAAGCTACAATGGGAATTCCCTGGACCTGCTTCCTTTCCGGTGACAATTTCCTGGCCATTTTCTCTGAACCCAGCTTTATCAACATGTAATTGACACATCCCTCACCGTCCCTTTATCCTTTTGGGTCAGCCTGGTTAAGAGTGTGGACTTGAGCCAGACTACACAGGTTAAGATCCCAATGCCATCCATCTGTGTGATATTGGTCAAATTACTTATAACGTGATTGCCTCATCTCTAAAATAGTATCTGGATAATAAATACTATTTTGCCTCTTAGGGTGGTCATGAGATTTAAAGGGCCAGTATGTATGAAGCCCATGAAAGAGCACCTGGGAAACTAAGTGCCCAAGCGTGTTAGCTGTTGGGACCATTTGTTATGTTCAGTGGGAGTGTATTTTGAATGGCCTCCCATTGCCCCCCGCCCAGGTCCCCCTCCCATTGCTGATCCCCAGGTGGTACGACCTTAGACCTGGGCTAGCTTTTGGCCCCTTGCCTTGGTCCCTGTGCTTTAGAGGGCTCCACCCTCCAGCCACTCACTACCCACATGCCAGGTGGGTGCACTTTCCTGCTCACCAGGAACCCATGCCACATCCTTTCAGACCACCTTCCAGTCACACAGGATCCTGGAAGTCCCCACCCTTAGGCCCTGAGCCCTCTTCCAGGGTCCTTGGAAAGCTCTCGCCTGGGTCACTTCTGAGAGCAAGTGCAAAGCAGGTGTCAACACCCCTAAGCTGGAAGTGTGATGAGGGGGCAGACGCATGTGCAGCAGGTTTGGACGGAGCTGGACATCTGCACACACACATTCACAGCCTTGTGGTGCAGGCTGAGGCTTGAGGACGGAGGAGGAAGGCTGCAGGACAAAGGCCAATTCTCCCCCTCCTGCTCGGGTCTGGCATGGAACTCTGGGGAGCCTGAGAATTTGAATTTCTATTGTCCATTTTTATTTCTTGATAATTCAACTTTTGAACTTGGACTTCCAGGTATTACAAAGATATTTACCAAAGAAGGAGGTTAGAACATTTTTTTTTGTCTTTTCTAGGGCCGCTTCCCACGGCATATGGGGGTTCCCAGGCTAGGGGTCAAATCGGAGCTGTAGCCACAGGCCTACACCAGAGCCACAGCAGCTCGGGATCCGAGCCGCGTCTGCGACCTACACCACAGGTCACGGCAACGCTGGGTCCTTAACCCACTGAGCGAGGCCAGGGATCAAACCCACAACTTCATGGTTCCTAGTCGGATTTGTTAACCACTGCGCCACGACGGGAACTCCAAGAGCATGTTTTATTCGCAAGTTTATTAGCCTGGCATATAACTTTGAGGCTTAGTGGCTGTGAGCCCAACATTTGTATTTCTGCCCCAGAACCGGCAGATGTCAGTAGAGGGCTGTGCTCCCAGCCTTCTGGAGCCAGTGTCCCCGTGATCTACAGCTGTCTGCTCCCCAGCACAGGAAGCAGCCCTTCTCGGTGTGAGACCCCTCCTTAGGGAGGGACTCAAAGGAGAATCAGAGAGGCAGTGGAGGAGAGAGATGAGGCAGGAGCTAATGACTCTCAAGCACCAAGAGGTGATGTGGGGCAGAGGGCTCTAGAGCCAGACTGCAGGGCTTTGAATCTGTGTGGCTTTGGACAAGTTCGTTCTCCTCTCGAGCCCCATATAAAAAATGGGGTGTGATGATGATAATAAGTACCTACCTTACGGAGCTGTCGTGAGGATTGAAGGGGATGATGTGAGCAGAGCAAAATGCAAATGATCATTCTTCCTTTGATCACTGCTCTGTTGCTGGGTGCTGTCACAGAAATGACAGGGGGGAAAACAGGCTGAACAATGGCTGAAATGGCAAGCGCCTATAAAATGACCAAACGGGAAGCCTAACAGAGGGAATAAAGTTCTCTTTCCCTTCTCCTTTGGTGGAGGGGACGGGGAAGTGTGACCAGGGAATGTGGAGCCTCAAACTGGAGCCCTTTGGGCACCTTCCCGAATGTTCTCAGGGGAAGCAGGTGCCTGGGGCCAATTTCTGTCATGGCAGCTATGGAGGAGGGGGTCTCTGGGCAGCAACTTCCTCTTCGAGCTGAGCAAGGCAAATGGAGAGTGGAACTGCCAGCGGAAAGAAAGGAAATGACCAAGAAAGCACAGGAAATGACCTAATATCCCTGAGTTTGTGAACCGTCCCATGATCATCCTAGAATTTCCACTTAAAAAAAAAAAAAAAACCTCAAAAAAAAAAAAAGGCTCTGCATGTTTCCTTCACTTAAATTCATTGAGTGGGGAGTTCCCTCGTGGCCTATTGGTTAAGGACTCAGTATTGTCACTGCTGTGGTGCAGACTAATGCTGTGGCTTGGGTTCAATTCCTGGCCTAGGAATTTCTGCATGCTGCTAGCACAGTACTCTTCCCCGCCAAAAAAATTCATTGAGAGAATTTTGTATCTGGTACTGTGTTCCAGTGGGTGAGACTATCATAAACAAAACAGCCATGGTCATTGCCCCCATTCCAGTGGGGGAGACACAGCAAGCAGACTGCTGCAGATGGCAGTGAGCTCAGAGGAGGACATCAAAATGGGAACAAGGAGTTAGCATGTGGGTTGAAGCCAGGAGGAGGAACTGGCATGACGTGACCTAGAGAGAGTGCATTCCAGGCAGAGGAATAGCATGGGCAAAGGCCCTGAGGCAGGAGCAAGTGTAGAACTCTTAAGAAGTCATGAATTCATGACTTAAAAAAACTGAGGTAGGAGTTCCTGTTGTGGCTCAGTGGTTAACAAACCTGACTGGGAACCATGGGATTTCGGGTTCGATCCTTGGCCTTGCTCAATGGGTTAGGGATCTGGCGTTGCCCTAACCTGTGGTGTGAGTGGCAGATGCAGCTCGGATCCCGCGTTGCTATGGCTCTGGCATAGGCTGGCGGCTACAGCTCGGATTAGACCCCTATCCCTGGAACCTCAGCGTGCCACGGGAGCTGCCCTAGAAAAGGCAAAAAGACCAAAAAAAAAAAAAAACCACACAAAAGACAAAAAACAAAAAACTGAGGTACAGTTGATTTACAGTGTTGTGTTAGTTTCAGATGTATAGCAAACTGACTCTGATCTATTTATCTATATATCTTTTTCAGATTCTTTTTCATTAGAGGTTATTATAAGATATTATATATAGTTCCCTGTGCTATACTAGTAAGTCCTTGTTTATCTGTTTTAGAAATAGTAGTATGTATCTGGAAATCCCAAACTCCTAAATTATCCTTCCCTCCCTCCTTTCCTCTTTGGTAATCCTAAGTATGTCTACTTCTGTTTTATAAATAAGTTCATTTGTGTCATTTTTTTAGATTCCACATACGAGTGATATATTTGTCTTTTTTTTGTTTTTTTTTTTTTGTCATTTCTTGGGCTGCTCCCACAGCATATGGAGGTTCCTAGGCTAGAGGTCAAGTTGGAGCGTAGCCACTGGCCTACGCCAGAACCACAGCAATGCAGGATCTGAGCCGCGTCTGCAACCTACACCACAGCTCACGGCAATGCTGGATCCTTAACCCATTGAGCGAGGCCAGGGATCAAACCTGCAACCTCATGGTTCCTAGTCAGATTCGTTAACCACTGAGCCATGACGGGAACTCCATATTTGTCTTTCTTGACTTAGCATGATAACCTCTAGGTTCACACATGTTGCTGTAAATGGCATTATTTCATTCTTTTTTTTTTTTTTTTGGTATATTCTAGGGCCCCACCCGAGGCATATGGAGGTTCTCAGGCTAGGGGCCAAATTGGAGCTATAGCTGCCGGCCTATAGCACAGCCACAGCAATGCGGGATCCGAGCTGTGTCTGTGACTTACACCACAGCTCACGGCAATGCCGGATCCTTAACCCACTGAGCCAGGCCAGGGATTGAACCCGCAACCTCATGGTTCCTAGTCGGATTTGTTAACCGCTGAGCCACGATGGGAACTTCTATTTCATTTTTTTTATGATTAATATTCTATTCTGTATATGTAGGCTATGTATAGAAAACATAAAAAAGTGTTTTCCTTCCAGTTTCCATGATCTGTCCACAGGTCTCTTCTATTGAATGATGCTTAGCTTTTGCTTGCTTCTCAGAAACACATAGCACTCCGGAGAAGAAAATCAATATGCCATTATTGAAGCTCAAATCCACTCAAGCCAAGAAGTTTATTAGAACACATGGGTATTTCTTGGACATAAATCAAGATAAATTCTTTAGGCAAATCTGAATTAAGGAGCCTATAGAAGCTTTATGCAAAGCTTTTGGTGTCTCTGGGAAAGATGAAAACTATTATGGAATTATTCTCAAAGGCTCAATCTTCAGTTGAGCATCAGAATAAAAAAAAATTATTTTTGCCAGAATCCTTGGTAGGCGGCAGGTCTCCCCATCCCTTCTCTTTCTCCTCTTGCTGTGGGCAGGTAGCTGCATTTACTAAGCTGGATGCTCCTAAGTTGTGACACCAATCACTAACCCAAGGACAACTTAGATTTCTTAAGCTGGACCACAGGCATGTTCTACAGGTTTGCAAAAATTCCAGGGAACCACTTTCATTCTCTGAAAAAGGAAAAGTACTTTTGCCTAAATGTGTTCCAGTCTGTTGGCAGGGCATGCTAAAATTGCCTTTCAAAATGCTCAAATAAGTAGCACTTGAAATCAGGTGGAGCTGGCCCTTCCCAGCCAGTGACTGAAGCATGTCTTCTGCCTAGGTAAGCAGAAGAGACATTATTGACATTGGGGCTCGGTGATTCCTTGTGGGGCAGGGGTGGGGGGCTGCTTAGCAGCATGTCTGCCCTCTACTCACTAAATGCCAGGAGCACCCCTGCCAGTTGTGATACCAAAAATGTCTTCAGACATTGCCAAGTGTCCCCAGTGTTCCATGGGGGCAGAATTGAAAGCCACTGCTCTGGGAGTTCTCACTGTGGCTCAGCGGGTTAAGAACCTGATTTTAATCCATGAGGATGCTGGTTCAATCCCTCACTTTGCTCGGTGTGTTAAGGATCTAGCAATGCTGTGAGCTGTGGTGTAGGTGTAGCTGTGCTGTAGCTCTGATTCGACCCCTAGCCTGGGAATGTCCATATGTCACAGGTGTGGCCCTGAAAAGAAAAAGAAAACCACTGCTCTGTTTTCTTTTTTCTGGCCTTGCCTGAAGCATGTGGAAATTCCCGGGTCAGGGATCAAACCCGAGCCACAGCTGAAACCAGAGCTACAGCATCGATAATGCTGGATCCTTAACCTGCTGCACCACCAGGGAACGCTCAAAAATGACTGCTTTAGATAAAACTCAGACACTATCTGCTCTGAAGAAACAAAGACTCTTTAGTAAACCTTTTCAAAAGAAGGGGCTGTTCCTTTGTTCTTCCTTGGAAACACCTGAAATGTGGTACTACAGACAGACGTTTAACTCCAGTGAATTAACAAATTAATAATGATGACTGTGTATGAATCAATTTCAGCTGCGGAATATTTGAAGAACAATCCCGGTTTACAACTTTAGATATTTCGGAAAGAATGGATCCTGCATTTGGAGGCAGTAAAGACAAGCACAGAGCCCACTGTCTCCTGGACGCTGGTTGCCTGGGTGAGCCTCAGAAGCATCCCCCCACGCAGTGCCCAGCTGATAACCTGTCCGTCTTCCTCCGCAGTCCTGCTCTCAATGCCGGCAGGAGGGGAGTTCTGTCTTCTCCTGGGACTAACCCACTCTTCGGACTAATTAATGAGATTCTTTAAGAATCTTCTCATGACCTCAGAACAATATTCACGAGGGGGAGGAAGGTGAAAGAGGGAAATTTTACTTAAAAAAATTAAAACCCACAATTAATATTCTCCCATTAATAATTATACCAGTTAAATATCAAGGCCAAATTTTACCGCCAATTGGGAACTACAAGCTTGTACCTGCCACAAGAACAAAGTAACCTATCATTATACTAAGTGAAGTCTGTCAGACTAACACAAAATCATATGATACCACTTATGTGTGGAATCTAATAAAAAATGACACAAAAGGACCCATTTATGAGACAGAAACAAAGAGTTCAGAATCACAGTTACCAGAGAATACACTAAACCGTGGGGGGTGGGGAGGAGGGATAAGCTGGGAGGGTGGGATGGGCACACACATACTGGTGTGTATGACCAGGTCACCACAAGGACTTACTGTACAGCACAGGGAGGTCTACTCGACGTTCTGTAACACCCCATGTGGAACAAAAGAATGGATGTGTTGGAGTTCCCACCGTGGCTCAGAGGTTAACAAATCCAACTAGTATCCGACACGGGTTCAATCCCTGGCCTCAATCAGTGGGTTAAGGACCTGATACTGCTGTGAGCTGTGGTGTAGGTCATGGATGCAGCTCGGATCCACTGCTGCTGTGCCTGTGGTGTAGGCCAGCAGCTGTGGCTCTGATTCGATCCCTAGCCTGGGAACCTCCATATGCCGTAGGTTGCCCCCCTCCACCCAAAAAAGACAAAAACAGAAAAAGAATGGCTATGTCTATAACTGGTTCATTTGGCTGTAAATCTGAAGCTAAAATCAGCTAAATCCCAATAAAACTGAACACTGAAAATCAGCTAAATCCCAATAAAACTTTTTAAAAAGGTAACCCCCCAAAAAAGAACAAATTAAACCAAAACTATGGCTTGATACATATTAATTACTACATTAAAAGCAGATTTACTTTTTAAAACTTTATTGATTTAACACCTGATTAAAGCATGGGATATTTATTTTAACAGTATTATACATAATATTTTTACATAGAAAACTTTACATAGCATTTCATATTATATAATTCTGCTTATTCTTTCAAAAATGTATACATCCATTGGGCAAGGAATGCTTTTCATTAAATTACCAATATTAAATGCACTTAATCATCATGTATAGATTAAACAAAAGTAGCTACTGACTAACTTGTAGGCATTTTTAAGGTGAAACATACATTTTGCACATAAAGAAATAGCTGATGCAAATATGCAGACGAACATTTAAAAAAATTAGAACACTGAGAAAAACTACACTTTGATGAGTGTCTTTTTTTGAGAGCAAGGATTTCCATCCAGTCATTCTTTTAAATATTCAGCTTTGGTTTCTTTGTTTCCCCAACTGCAAAGCTGCTGACAGCAAAACTTCGGGATTTCGCATGAGTTCAAACTAGGTCTACTTCAACACAAATACTGAAACAGAATTCAGAAAATGCAGGATGATGGATCCAGCTTCTGTTTAAACTCATATCCATGCGCATCGTAACAACAAACGTTTGAACGAGATGATCACACTTGCATTTGTCAGTAGGTTCCTTTAAGGACTGTAAAGACCACTACATGTACAGCCATAATCAACAAAAAAGCAGGAAAGGTGAGGATTTTTTTTTTTTTTTTTGCATTTTGTACAAAAGTCACCTCTCAGAGGAAAATGTTGTTTCCAGATATTATGATACAATTTCCATAAGGTATGTTCTTTGGTTATAAGGAATAACAGGGAAGAGGTGTACTTGATTCTAAAGATGCATATTAGGAATAAAATCCCCCGTCCACCGTTTGTTGTTAAGATGCCAAAGCTGGTGATCTCCCTAAAGGACAATGAGGAAAAACAGAATTGCTCAAAGCAGCAGTGTTGTAACAAATAAAAACTTCTCTAGAGACCCAGCGTATGTAATCAACACTTAAAGCATTCTGAGAAAGAAATAAGACCTTGGAAACGCTTTGCTCTTCTCCGTAACCGTGTTAATGAACGGCGCCTGGCCTGGTGCCGTGGATTTACACACACCCCTTTCACTAGGGTTTGGGCGGGACAAGCCACATTTACCATGAGCTAAGATAGATGTATTCACAGAATAGAATTTAGGCTGAATGGCTTATTACCGGAGGTAAAGGATTTCCTCTGTATGTCACGGATCACCAATAAGAAAACTTACCCTAAATGGTTTTACACCCAGTTTTCCAAAGATCCACGCTGGTACATTTCAAAAAACGCCTCATTCCAAAACCCACATCTTTTCAAAAACACAGCTGAAAAGAAATTCAAACCTCAAGATTTTAGCAAGTCACAAAGTGTGCTTACATATTTCCTGCTCCGCGAGAGGAGGCAAAAATGAAAGAGAAGGCTGGAACACACAGGCCAAGTCTTCCAGTCACATGAGCATCGCAGAAGGGAAGGAAAAAAATCTCCCCCTAAGGATGCAGCTGTACAGAAAATGTATGAACCAACCTGCATGCTCCCCATTTGTATCTTCAATGCCAGCATCAACAGAGACGACTGACGTGCTGAGGCTGTGAGGAACCACAGTACCAGCTACCAGCAAGTCAGGCTCAGAAGGCAGGCTTCATGCTGCGGAGCGAAGAGGTAAGGGATTCCAGGACCAGGATGGCCAACATCCTAGCATTCTCCATTCACAGTAGGACACTCCCCCAGGGTCCCTTCCAGCTAATTCCACAGCCTCTCTTCTCTCATGTACGTAAATAATGTAAAAACCTAAACCTGCTCTTTATTTCTTTGGTAGAGAAATTAAAACACATTTGGGGAAAGAAAAAAGTGACAGAGTACTGCTGGCCAAAACCAAACATTTCTCAAGGCTGTTACAGCACAAAAAATGTTAAGAAATCGGTCTCTTAGTAAACAAAAGCACCAGAAATCCTTCTCTATAAAGAAAAAAGATTCGATTTTTTTTCGATAGTTTCCCAACTTTACTAACTTCTAAGGCACCAGAGTTGACATCAATACAACCCAATTTGCAGGACTACAGGGCGTAGGTAGCAGTCTGAATGTTTTAGTAACTGTAACGCTTCTAATGCTGAGTGCTGCTCTCGGGAGGGAGCTGTGGATGAGCGGGCAGAGATGAAGTGTGTGTTCTTTCTCAATGACTCAGAAAAAATTAAGCTCCCAAATATACTGCTTGCAGGCTTTGGGCCATAGGCGTGGGCTGCCCGCTTTTTCATAAGCTGCACCAGAATTCGGTTCTACTGCAGTAAGAGTATTGCACCATCATTAACATAATAAGGACCCCAGAATCTAATCCTTCCAAAGAACTCGGCTCCTAGGCTCAAACTAACGGAAACACTGAACACATGCCACCTCCCGCCAGGGCCACGGTCAGCTGTGCTGGCCCCATGAAAGCACAGGTCCACTCAGGTTCAACTGGTGACATGTAGCTGGGAAGGTTCACAGGAGCCACTCTTCTCAAGCACGGTCCCCATCTCTGTCCCATGGGGACTGTGCTGAGCAAGCATACTAACAATTGGTACACTCACTCTTCTGAGGTAAAAATAAAAGGTTTACTCAAACAAATTAATTCTCTTAAATTACAATGTCATTTTTGTTACTACTTCATATATTAGATGGACAATGTATTCTGGAAATTTTAATTTAATACCCCTCCACAAATACTTCAAAGAACACTAATAATCATCTTCATTCAATTGTTTCCTTTTTCCTACAGACTTTTCTCCCCATGTTACTAAAACAGGGAGAGCCAGGAGGCGCTACATTTTTTTTTTTTAAAACCTTGCAAGCTCTTAAGTCTAACTTAATCACAAAACACTGCTTTCAATCAAACCCTCAGTAAGATATTTTTTTGTAAAATGCTGTTAAAAAATCACAGACATCAACCAAAAAAAAAAAAAACCAACGAAAAATCAACCCTCTTTTCCCTACTTTTCCCCAAACTAATAATAACTATAGCTGACTCACAACTGACAAAAACACTCAAACTTCTGCAGCACACTCAAAACAACAAAAACACCCAGCATATTTTAGGTGGCACTTAGCCCTTACAAGAGATTTTATTAACATACTTGCTAATAATCACGAACCTACACAGCTAAGTTCAGTATTTTCAAGGAGAGTGACCTCCTCTGACAGAACATTTACGTACGGCCAATCGTGGGACTTTGCTTGAAAATGACAGCGTGTGCAATGACAGAAATTGACAGTTCAGTTGGTAAAATGGAATGACAGAAATGAGACGGACTCCTCACCCACTGTGATAACTGGGTACGCAACACTTTAACAAAATACCACAACGCCTCAGTCAGGAACTTGGATGGAACCATTTTTATCCAGGCCAGCCTGAGCTCCAAGATGCCGACTTTCTATAGTCTGACCCTTCTCGGGGTGTGCCAGACAGATGTGGCAGGGTGACAGTTCTGCAGAGCTGCAGCCGTGGCCCGCAGGGGCCAGCGCTACCAGATTGGTGACAGGGTCCCTGGTACTTGTGATGGCTCTTCTGGAATCCAGATCTTATACACAACACCTATCCTCAGGAAGAACTTCCGCAGAACCGCTCGGAGCTCAGGAATCAGGTCAAACTGCATAATTTCACACAAGTAGGGGTAGTACATTGAAGCATGTGCTTTGAACTTGATAGGAGAGAGAGAGAGAGAAAATTAAACACAGAACTACTTTTTGGTATTATTTTTTCAAAAGTATTCATCTCATCCTGGAACTACTTGTAATGTTGGTCTTTCTCGCTATTATCAAGCTGGTTGCAAAAAAAATCTGCCAATTAAAACTTCTTTTAATTATATTCAGCTTCAAAAGCAAATTACTTGGGAACAGCCTTGTTCCCAAAGTCCACCTTCATTCTAGTAAACCAAGTCTCCAGTTCTAAACCAGTGTCTCACAATCTCTACCCTCTTTTCCAACAAAGCCACACTGGAAATCACTGTAGCTGTTTCAGGCCTTTCTCAACTGGGTTCTTTGAGAGAAAAAGCCCCAATAACCTCAGGCTTCCACTGTCTGTAAAGAACTGACCTCTCCCCAATGCATTCAGAACCATCCTTGGAAGAACGGAGAACGTAGTTACTTCAAACTCTGAGTAAAAAGCCAACCCTAACTTATATCCCAGTGGAAACATCAGAGGTTACTTGTTGGTACCTTTTCATCATTTATTTTGAGGGTTTTCGTTAGAAGTAACAGCAGGAGACTGGTCCAGGCCTCCCGATGGCTTTCGGAATTCACGGTGATGAAATAAGCAAGAGCCTCACTGCATACACTGGAAAAGTCAGAGAGGAGGAAGGCCAAACAAAAGATGAACTTCACATTCTGCTGCCCTGGAGGACTCTATATTCTTTTTTTTTTTTTTTTGTCTTTTTGCCATTTCTTGGGCCGCTCCCAAGGCATATGGCGGTTCCCAGGCTAGGGGTCAAATCGGAGCTGTACCTGCCAGCCTACGCCTGAACCACAGCAATGCGGGATCCAAGCCGCGTCTGCGACCTACACCACAGCTCACGGCAACGCCAGATCCTTAACCCACTGAGCAAGGGCAGGGATCGAACCCACAACCTCATGGTTCCTAGTTGGATTCGTTAACCACTGTGCCACGACGGGAACTCCTCTATATTCTTTTTTTTTGCTGCATACCTGGCATGCGGATGTTCCTGGGCCAGGGAGCTAACCTATGCTACAGCAGTGACAACGCCAGATCCTTAACCCACTGAGCCACCAGGGAACTCCTGTCTGTGATTTGTTTTAAAAAACATTGCTAAAAAAATCACAAGTATATATGGCCTTATGTCCTGCTTTTTTATGGTGAAACTTGAATTACGAACAGGTACCCACATTGAGGAAAGTTATTTTTTAAAAACTTAACTTTTAATGGCTGCATAATATACAATCGTAGAATATACCATAATGTAGTTATCCATTCCACAGTTGACCTATTTAAAATTCGCTCTCCTTATAAGCAAGTCTGCCATGAGTATTCTGTGTGGGAATCCTGATTCCATGGCGGTGGAATTACTGACCCAAGCTCTTGATGTGTAATGTCACCTGGTTTCCAGAAGGACCCAAGCGCTTGCTATACACTCGGTATAGTGGTGCAGGAGAGTGCACTCATGTTTTATTGCACGGCTGCCAACACCACATGGTAATGTTTTCAAATATTAAAGGAGGGAAAGGAGGCTTAGACACAGCATCTTGTCCACAGTTGCCTAAGAAACTGGGCGGCAAAGATCTACTTTTCTGTAGGCGGCTCTCTCACTGGCATCCACTGTCTGCCCGTTGCCGCGTCTCCACATAAAGTACATCCTGGTACCCACAATTCTAATCTGTTCCTCTTGAAAAGAAGGAATGGTGGGACGTTAGAGCTGATGGTGCTCTAAAGAGGCCCTGGTCAGGACTTCACGCCAGAGGCGCCAGCTCTGAGCTCAGACAACCTTCCACTGCCCAGGTTTCTGGGCCTCAAGAAACTTAACGAATCAAAGAAATGAAGCCCTGCCCTCTTCAGGGCACTAGAAAAGTGAAACAGAAGAGTCACCAAATAAATTTGTGAGGGCATCAGCATGTAGGTATTTTTCTCCTACTCTTTTCAAATCTCAGTACTGTGGTGAAGTATCTTGTGCACGACAGGTAAGAAATTTAATCAGAAACTAATCTTACGTTAAAAGTCGCTGCTGTATTTCCTCCCAGGAATCCCTGCGGTTTTCATCGACATACATTCGAAAGAGGATCCTCAAACAACAGGCCAGGCTGCTGGTTTCTTGTTTTAGAAGATTGGGTTTAGACTTGCCCTTAAAACCTAGAGATCAGACAGTCATGTAAACGGTGCACGATTCCAGAGCAAGGCTCAGAAATCATGTGGGAACCTAATCTAGCTACGTTAGGAAATACTGAAGCATCTCACATTGCTTTCTTTTTTTTTGGCTGCGCCTGCGGCATGTGGAAGTTCCAGGGACTGAACCCATGGCACAGCACTGACTGGAGCCACTGTAGTGACAATACCAGGCCCCTAACCCACTAAGCCACCAGGAAACTCCCATCTCACATTCTTAATATGGCTCAACTTCGATATCAGACAAAAGCAGCCCTGATATCTCAACCTCCATATAAGATACACTTTGCTCCTCAACAGCCTGAGCTGTTCTCCATTTAGACTCTGATCGTTTCATCTTCTCACGTGTAACAGCTCTTAAGAATTATAGCATGTTTCTAAGTTGCTTGATTTTTTTCACAAAGCACATATAAGAACACATTTTCTTAAAACAATACCAGACATCCATAGAGATATGTAACCCACCCTTACAAGTAAAACTTTATTATAGGCAAAGACGTTAAACACCTAGATATTTTAAAGCCATAGAGCAAAATAACATTTTAAAATTATGGGTTAAAATAGGCTTTTGGGTAGAAAATTAAAGCAGTGGTAACATTACAAAAATTATATAAAGTATCACTTTTGTGCAAAGTTCATGAAATAAGACTCCTGCCATCATCCCCGCATACATATGTGTGTCTACAAGTGCACACGGGTGCACAAACATACACACACACACACATGCATACAGATACATCATTCACCTGCAGGATTTATGTATTTATTTGTGAAGGTGTGAGAAAGAAAAAAAAAAAAAAAACTCAGAAAATGTATGAATGCTTCTGTTTCTTTTACTCTACCATACTTTTTATATCATCATATTAATCTATATGCCTTTAACCCAATGTAAAATTTGACTTGCTAGATCCATGAAACTCTCAGTTTGCTTTTCCTTCAAATACTTACTGAGATTCTCCCATGTGCTAGGCAATATTCCTGGTATGGGAATGAAATTTCCCTTCTTTCTTCCTCAAGCATGAAAACCTCCGCTAAGTTATTCCAGCTATGGACACTGTGCCAGGAGTTTGCCGAAGGCTTTAAGGCTTGAGGACAGTGACCAGTGTGACCACCTGTCCCATCTGCTGCGTAGCCGCCTCACCTGCTCGCCACAGGACGGTCCGCTGCTCATAGTTGGAATTGAAGGCCTTTGAGAATGAATGGGACTCCTGCAAGCAGTCCAACAGCTTGAAGAGGTGCTGGGAAGACATGCACTTATACATGCCCTGGTCCTCTGTCTCTATGTGGATATCCGCATCCAGCGTGTCTTGCTAGAGAGGGGAGGATGGGAGAGCGAAGGAAAGAAGACGGAATGGTTTTGGACGCTGTGGTATCATACCTCTCCCAAAACCCCCTCTCTGTAAGGTGTGCTCCATTCCACAATACCCCAAACGGCTTCCCATTTAGATGCTGCTCACTGGCGGCAGGACAGCTTGAGCTCTTGCTCGATGGCAGGCTCTGCCGGCCAAAGCTTCAGTTTGGTTGGTACTGCTTTCACTGCATATGTGCACATTAAAATTTGTATAAAAATGCAGCAGCATTGTTCACAAGAGCCAGACAATGGAAGCCACTCAAACGTCTATCAACTGATGAGTGGAAAAACAAAATGGGGTACAGCCATACAAAGGAACATTATTCAGCCACACAAAAAATAAAGTAGTACTGAGACAGGCTACAACATGAATGAACCTAGAAAACACTGTGCTAGGTGAAAGAAGCCAGACACAAAAGCTTACAAATTATATGATTTCATTAATATGAGATATCTGGATTAGGCACATCCATAGAGACAGACAATAGATTAGTGGTTGCCAAGGGCTGAGGTAAGGAGGGAGTGGAGAGTGACACTGATGGTTAGGGCGTTCACTTTTTTTTTTGTCTTTTTAGGGTTGCACCCATGGCATATGGAAGGTCCCAGGTTAGGGGCTGAATCAGAGCTTCAGCTGCCAGCCTACGCCACAGCCACAGCAACGTGGCATCCAAGCGCATCTGAGACCTATACCACAGCTCACTGTAATGCCAGATCCTTAACCCACTGAGCAAGGCCAGGGATTGAACCCGCATCCTCATGGATCATAATCGGGTTTGTTACTGCTAAGCCATGACAGGAACTCCAGGGCATTCACTTTTATAGTGATAAAAATATTTTGGAATTAGGGAGTTCCCATTGTGGCTCAGTGGAAATGAACCCAACTAGGATCCATGAAGATGCGGGGTCGATCCCTGGCCTTGTTCAGTGGATTAAGGATTCAGCATTGCTGTGAGCTGTGGTAAAGGTCACAGACGTGGCTGGGATCTGGAGTTGCCGTGGCTGTGGTGTAGGCTGGCAGTGGCGGCTGTGATTCAGCCCCTAGCCTGGGAACCTCCACATGTTGCAAGTGCAGCCCTAAAAGGCAAAAAAAGAAAAAAAAATTCTGGAGTTAGACAGTGGGGATGTTTGCACAACTTTGTGAATATACTAAAACCAGTGAACTACATACTTAAAAAACAAAACAAGAAAAAACAAAAAGGACAGCCTTTGGGCTGGATCTGGCCCACAGATGTATTCTGTTGGTTAATAATTCCAGTATTTAATAAAGAGATTTCCTATATAAAAATCATGGTCTGGGTCCTCTTAAAAAACTGGGAGCCCATCACGGCTTGACCCACCTGACAGCAACTCGCCACTGGAGCCAGGAGGTGGCACAGCGTCCGACAGGCTGAGGCTCTGTGGTTCCCCACAGTCCCATACCCCCTGCCGCACACACGGCATCTACTGGCCCCCAAGGCACTTAGGTCTGCAACTCGTGGTGTAAGCTTACTATCCAACTTTTGGACTCTAAATTGTTCCAAACTGACTGTATACATAAAAGCTTGCATATATAAAACAGAAAAGTGAATGCCTGCTACCTTTAGCCACTATTTTTCCTCTCAGTTATCTGTGGTTAAACTGTATACCAATTATAAGGAATTGTGGTTAATAACACTTTTCATTCTTTCGTTATTTGGCCATGCCTGCAGCATGTGGAAGTTCCTGGGCTAGAAATCAAACCTATGCCACAGCAGTGACCAGAGCCACTGTAGTGACAACACTGGATCTGTAACCCGCTGCACCACAGGAGAACTCCAATAACACTTCTTTAGCCTTTTTTTTTTTTTTTTTTTGCTTTTTATGGCCGCACCTGCGGCATATGGATGTTCCCAGGCTAGGGGTCCAATCAGAGCCATGGCTGCCGGCCTACACCAGAGCCACAGCAACATGGGATCCGAGCCTCCTCCGCGACCTACATCACAGCTCAAGGCAACGCCGGATCCTTAACCCACCGAGCAAGGCCAGGAATCGAAGCCAAAACCTCATGGTTCCTAGTCGGATTTGTTTCCACTGTGCTACAATGGGAACTCCAGTAACACTTCTTGCGGAGCACTGAGGTGGGGTGTGGAATCTGAGTGGTGGTATGCTGGTAAACTGGCTCTCCAGGGAAGAAGAAAACAGAACGCCTGTTTTGAGTGTTGGCTGATTTCTGTGGTATACATGCTCTCATCATGGCCAATTTTAAGTTACCAGTACGGTCAATGAACGCAGGGCTGGGAAGAATGAGCAGGACGGGCTCTTGAGAGGCAGTCCGAGCCGGCTCCAGCACCACTGCATCCAAGCAACCTCCCCATGGACAAGGATGCCCTTCCCCAGGCCCGCTCTCACCTGGGCAGCAACCAGGTGCTCGGCATCTTCCTTTTTGCTCGTTGCAGGGTAGAACACGATGTTGTCAATGGTCTGTATCAATTCCAACTGGACCACACACTTGATGAGGAGGCTGGCAAACAGTTTCTGATCTATATTAGATGATAAAGATTAACCCTAATAATGATTCAGCCTGTACTGCATTCACTGAGCTCCCCACTATGTGCCAGGCACGTTCTTGAGGCTGTGACGTGACAGCGAATAAGCTGGACAAAAACCCTTGCTCCCATGCACAGAGAAACAGTGACCAAGTCATGCAAGCACAGGCTATAGCACATCAAACGATGAGGACTCGGGGAGGGTATGGGGATACAGTAGGGAAGGTGTCGAGGTGGGGTTGCCAGTTTAACAAGCTGTCAGGAAAAGTCTCTGCAACATGCTCTCTGAGCAGAGACCTGAAGCGGAGGAGGGGTCGGCCGTGCAGGTCCCTGTCCTCCAACATGCTTCTCGGCTGCCCAAAGGGTCACCCCTACAGACCAGCTCTGGACTGTGCTCAGCCCATGGGAAGGCTACAAGTTCCTGCAGTAGCTGGATCCTACAAAGGGCTGAGTCTCAGCCTTGAGGGCAGGGGAACTGGGTACGGCTGATTTAAGTTCCTGGTTCCTGGATTGCTTTCTGTCTGCCCTGGAGGTGGCTTTCCACTTCTGCTTCCATATCCTTCAAGTGTCTCCTCCTAGCGCTTTCCGTGGTTAGCCATCTTTGACTAGTTAACAATTCTTTGTGCGGAGTTTTCCCTGTTCAAATTATTGGTGTGGTTTCTGCCTAATGACTAGCCTCTGACTAATGTCTCATCTTCTTAATCCCTGGGCTCAGGGACAGCCCATGTCTGGCACTTCCTAAGTGTTGGCTGATGTGACTGTAATAAAAGCAGGGCTTCCTTTTCAACTTGGTGTTATGGAATCAGAACACTGAAAATATTAAATAAATAAATGCTAAAGAAACACAAGGAGTCGGGTCGGCTTCAAGCATCTGAAACTGGCTGTGAAATTATACAGACATACAAAAATTCTCCATGCAGAATTAGTTTTAATTGAAAAAATATAGAGTGGAATTGCAACAGATGTACATCTAACTTATGCCAATCCAAAGACACCATCTTGGACGAAAAACAAAAAGAAGGAAAGAAAACAATACAAGTGGTGTAAGAAATTCTGCCTGCTGCTCTGTTCACTGAGCTCGTGCCTGGAAGGGAGACGGAGCTGGGAGACTGGGAGAAGCAAAGCGCTGCTCCTTGGAGGGACGGCAGGGGCCTCCAGGCCCCCTGCTGCACTCAGTAGTTCCATTTAAAGAAATGTCCACTTGCTCCTCCCACACAAGCCAAGCCCTTTATCTGGGGCTGATGAGGAAACAGCTCGCCCTCTGCCTGGGTCGGGGAGAGACACTGGCTGTGCTGCAGACACCAAGGAAACAGCCTGTCAGTCTCCAGTTTGGTGTCTCTTTAATGGATTCCCAGGGTGGTTCTTTTTCATGCCTTCAAAAGATAATGGGGACCACACAGGGCTTTGTCTAATGTGCTGCTTCGGAAGATAATGTGAGCGCTAACACCTACAGCCTGGTACGGCAAGAAGAGGGAGAAAGTGCTATGAAGAAAAATAATGGGGACCACAACGTGCAAAAGACCAGACCAACACCAGGAAAGTTAAAACTTCTCAGGCAGCCAAAAATGTCCATGTCCCAAGTCTACTGTATATTGGCAAGCTGCGGCACTGAGGTCCCAGGGCACTCAGACCTAAGAGCAGCCCTCAAACAGCGAGAGGAAGGAGCACGTGCAAGCACGCACAGGCCAGAGTACAGTGTCTGGCTCGCATAACTGTGTGAGACCTTTTTTTTTCCATGACAGGCGTAATACACACCATAAGCAACATTGTGAGATAAATTTAAGTAATCTGAAACTCATATCCAGAAAAGGGATCTCTAACACATAAAGAGCCCCTTGCCAACCAATAAAAGAAAGATCAACAATCAATACGTAATGAGCAAAGATGATGAACAGATAGCTCACAGAAAAGAAAATAGAAATGGTTCTTAAACACATGAAACTGCTCAGTTTTACTCATAATTAGAAAACTGCAAACTTAAAACTACTCAAAAGATACCAAATATCACCTCAGTGTTTCCAAAGATCATGTAAATAGGTGCAGCCTTAATAGGCAGCAATCTGGAATTTTCGGTCAAAATAGTAAATGCACTTCTCTTTTAACCTAGAAATCCTATTTCTGGGAATTCGCTGTACATATAAACTCACAACACATGTATTAGGTGATTTGATGCTATGTTGTTTATAACAGAAAGTCTGAGAATAACATAAAAGGCCACTGGTAGGAACCCAATTAAGCAAATAATAGTACATCTACAACGTGGGGCAGTATACGACAGCCTAAGAGTGCGAGAGCTCTTTGGGTACTGATTTTGAATAATCTCTAAGCTGTATTAAGTGAAAAAAGAATAATGCAGAGTATTCTATAATTTGTATACAAAGGAGTGGAGAAGAATTCATACACATCTATATGTGTGTTTGTGTATATGAATAAGCATTTGCTTGCATATGAGCAAAATGTCTCTAGAAAGTTATATAGAAACTGGTGCCACAGGGAAGGGACTGGCAGACCGAGGCCCAGGAGTGAAAGAAAGGCTTATATCTTGTTTACCCTTCTGAACATCTGAATCATGAGAATGTGTTATCTATTTAAAACAATTTAAAAAAAGTGGCCTTACTTGCATATGGTCTAGCTTTCCAGCTGTCATCGGTTGGATTAGAGAGTTGGCTCTGGCCTCTCTCAGAGGCATTTTTATCTATGCTGCTTAAAGACTGGCGGTCCAGATCCACATCCTAAAAGTAAACCAGAGAGAAACACCACGTTCATTTCTCTGTCCACAATTCAGTACCTGGGCAGAAATGTGCTGTTTCAGCACTGCTGGCCCAACTTGAATTTAAGACTCTTACTCCGCTGGAAGCACAATGTAGTGCCTCTCAGAGGCTGCGTGGGAGGGATTTCATATTTTAATGATTTCTCCCGCCCATTAAAATTTCACATTTTCTTTTCTTTTTTGTCTTTTTAGGGCCGCACCCTCGGCATATGGAGGTTCCCAGGCTAGGGGTCCAATCAGAGCTACAGCTGCCAGCCTACACCACAGCCATAGCAACACAGGATCCGAGGCACGTCTGCAACCTACACCACAGCTCATGACAACTCCAGATCATTGACCCACTGAGCGGAGCCAGGGATTGAACCTGCAACCTTATGGTTCCCAGTTGGATTTGTTTCAGCTGTGCCATGACGGGAACTCCATAAAACTTCACATTTTCCTATTCCAACCTAGACAACTTCTCTACATATTATAGGTGAGTATGATAATTTTTTTTCTTTTTTTGCCTTTGAGGGCCACACCTGTGGCATACGGAGTTTCCCAGGCTAGGGGTCCAATCAGAGTTGCAGCTGCCGGCCTACGCCACAGCCATGGCAACATGGGATCTGAGCTGCATTTGTGACTTATGCTGCAGCTCAAGGCAATGCCAGATTCAGATCCGTAACCCAGTGAGTGAGGCCAAGGATCAAACCCGCATCCTTACAGATACTAGTCAGGTTTGTTACCACTGAGCCACAATGAGAACTCCAAACCAAAGTATTTTAAAGTGATACTTGATTTATGGGGCCTTATGCACAAAAAGCCCACTGCTATTTCATTGGGAGAGATGAAAGCACTCTTCATAGGGGAGGGCAATAAATAAGGAGAATTATACCAAAGCAAAGTTTTTAACCCTGAAACACCAGAAATGACATCAGAGTCCACCAAGGGAGACTTCCTGAAATACAGGATAATGATGTGCAGCCACTGATGAGGCTGCTCTCAGAAAATATTGAAGAATACGGAAAAATGCCCACAACAGTGTTAAGTAGTACACTATGTACAAAGTGAGCCCAAATTCTAAAGACGTGGGTTGTGGGTGCTCAGTCACATAAAGAAAAAACTAGAAATACTGTCTGTTTTTTATTGAGTGAAGGGACTTATTTCCTTAATACTTTTTTGGACTTCCTAAAAAATAAGTTAATGAATACATACAGTGTTTAGATCTTGTCTTTTTCACTTACTTCCCATCAGAAAAACACAAACTGGAGTTCCTGTTGTGGCTCAGTGGTTAATGAACCCAATTAGTATCCATGAGGATGTGGGTTCGATCCCTGGCTTTGCTCAGTGGGTTAAGGATCTGGTGTTGCTGTGAACTGTGGTGTAGGTCACAGACTCGGCTCGGATTCCAAGTTGCTGTGGCTGTGGTGTAGGCCGGGGGCTTCAGCTCCAGCTGGACCCCTACCTGGGAACCTCCATACGCCGTGGGTGCGGCCTTAAAAAAGAAAAGAAAAAACAAAAAAACGAAAAGCACAAACTGCGCTGCTTCATTTTTTACAGTAATATGTGATCAGGGAAAAGACAACTGAAAAAAAAAAATCCTACCAGATGTTTTTCTGATGAATCTTCCTCCATTCCTATAGGTCTCCATGTCAGCAAACTTAAAGAAACACAAAAGAAGGGAAATGGTCAATGTGAAGGGCAACCCACAGCTTTAAAATAGCCCCCGGATATAGAAATCAACAGCAGTAATCAAATTAACACTCACATGTGTGGGATGGTTGTTTTGAAAATATCCAACATACAATTGCATGTTTCATCCCAGACGGCAGGACTGAACTTCTCTCCATTGGATATTACTAAATTTTCTAAGCAATTTGTACCTGATCGAGCCAACTGCTCATTATCTGCAAAACAAAGCAAGATATGTCATTAAACTTTAAGTGCTGTTTAGATGCCAATCTGACTGCTGATGCCTCACATCTTGAGGTGAAGACTATACAACTGGTGGGCTTGCTATAATGAAGAACTGCTATAGATGGTATACACATTGTTAGTTTAAGTGGGCTACAAAGAGGTAAAGTTACAGAGTTCCCATCGTGGCTCAGCGGTTAACCAATCTACTAGGAACCATGAGGATGTAGGTTTGATCCCTGGCCTCGCTCAGTGGGTTAAGGATCTGGTGTTGCCGAGAGCTGCTCGGCTCGGGTCCCGAGTTGCTGTGGCTGCGGTGCAGGCCAGCAGCTACAGCTCTGATTCAACCCCTAGCCTGGGAACATCCATATGCCACAAGCGCAGCTCTAAAAACCACACAAATACAAAAAAAGGTAAAATTAATGGGACGTCTACATTTTACTACTTAATTAACTGACTCCTTGTATGAGATATGGTAAAGGAGGATGGAAAATATTAGACCAGTGTTTCTAAAAGCAAGTCACTCATACATTATATTTCCAATTTTTATGTCAGTATCAACCTTTTTTTTTTTGTCTTTTTGCCATTTTCTTGGGCTGCTACGGCAGGCAAAAAAAAAAGGACCAAAAAAAGGCACACAAAAAAGAAAAAGGCACACACACACACACACACAAAAAGACAAAAAAAAAAAAAAAGCCAGCCTACGCCACGGCCACAGCAGCAAGGGATCTGAGTTGTGTCTGCGACCTACACCACAGCTCACAGCAACGCTGGATCCTTAACCCACTGAGCAAGGCCAGGGATCAAACCCGCAACCTCATGGTTCCTCGTCGGATTCGTTTCCACTGTGCCATGATGGGAACTCCAAAAGAAATGCATTATAAACTGACTTGACGGAGAGATTGTTTTTACGTTCTAATTAAATAAAAAAAATACTCATTTTTACCAATTAAATTATACAATGTTCTCCTTGGCATTATATCCGTACTTATAAATATTGAAAAAAAACTCATTAAGAACTATGTCAAGAAAAATGATCCCTAACCACAGAAAGAGTACCTTGTTTTACACACCACTGCAACTGTGCAAATATATCAGAGAGAAGAACTTCATTCAGAGCTTCGTAGAACTGGGTAAATACGTCACAAACAGCATAAAGTGCATGATTGCAAGTCGTTGTCATCCACTCAGATTTCTGGAAAAACAATTAAAGGATAATATTTAAAAGCCACTCTCTCTGCAGGGGGACAGGCATTCTCACATAGCACTGGCAAAAACATTCTGAAAAGCAATTTGGCAGCAGGTATCCACGGTCTTAGAAATTTCCACACCCACTGATGCAGTAACACTACTTCCAGAAATGGGCCCTAAAGAACTAATCAAAGATCTGTGGGTGAAGGTTTATGAATAATACACTGGTATTTATATACTATAAACACAGACATAAACTAATGCTCAGTAATGTGGCAACTGACTACATCCAAATGACAGAATATTAAAGAGCCATTCAAAGTGAGACTTCCAAAAATTTTTAATGATTTGGAAAAGATGAATAGGAGATTATGCTAAATATTTACATCAAAAATTTAAATATTAAAAATGATGTTTAGGGAGTTCCTGTCGTGGCACAGCAGAAACGAATCCGACTGGTATCCATAAGGATTCGGGTTTAATCCCTGCCTTGCTCAGTGGGTCGGTGATCTGGCGTGGCTGTGAGCTGTGGTATGGGTCACAGACATGGCTCGGATCCCACACTGCTGTGGCTATGGTGTAGGCCGACAGCTGTAGCTCCAATTTGACCCCTAGCCCGGGAATCTCCATATATCCTGGGTACGGCCCTAAAAAGCAAAAAAAAAAAAAAAAAAGTTAGGTAGACATTTTTCCAAAGAAGATATATAAATATAAATGGCCAACAGATACAAGACAAAGCGTTCAATACCACTAACCCTCAGACAAATGCAAATCGTAACCACAATGAGATATTATTTCACGCCATCATCAAAAAGATGAGAGGGGAGTTCCCATCATGGCTCAGTAGTTAACAAATCTGACTAGGAACCATGAGGTTGCAGGTTTGATCCCTGGCCTTGCTTAGTGGGTTAAGGATCCAGCATAACCAATGCTGGGGAGGATGTGAGGAAAGGGAACACTTGTGCACCGTTGATGGGAAGACAAACTGTGAGTGTTTAATTTTTTTTCCTTTGTTTTCCTGTTTTTTGTTAATAATGAAGAAAATTTTAAATTACTTTAATAAGATTAGAGAACTGTATCTGTATATAACCGTAATCATATCTGAACCATGTAGAAGACTGCCACAACAACTCCAATTTCTGACTGGGAAAATTACAAATTTTCTGTATACTCCTAATATTCTTCATCAAGCACATGCTGTTTTTACATTGGGGGAGGGAGGGAACATTGCTCCTAAAACAAAGTAAAAAAATTACAATCCCCTCCAAAAATTTTAGGATAGGGGTCCCCTCCTGACCCCTCCCTGAGGGGAGAAATAACAAAAGACACCCAGAGGCATCAAGCATCTTTTTAAAAAAAGGCCTAATATTTGCAGACATTATCTCCAATTGATACAAATGAAATAAGTAAGAGGACCAGTGAGGTCCTACTAAACTGACCAAGTCCAACGCCCGAGGGTCGAGTGGGCAGACTGGTGATTTACTTCCTCTTACTCTTCCCCGATGGGGAGAGTTTCTTCGTACTACTTGATACTGGCACAAGAGGGCCTGCAAGAGGGTCTGTATTTTCAAAACACATCTGACATGGCTTAGAATTTAAGACTTAGTGTTTAAGACGCCATGGATGATGATGCAAGCCCAGAGGCAGACAGAGGTCAGAAGGGCTCTTCCCCCACATCCCCAGGGTCATCACCTCTGACTGTTGCTCAGGGAGTTTCATATTGTCAAAAATCCTGAACACGATTCTGAACAGGTCTTGCCACCAGTGCTTTTCAAAGGTGTGGCCGTAGCTCTTCATGATCTCGAACATGACCGTGAGTCCCCTGGAGGAAACAAGGCAGGTGGGCAGAGGGAATGGGTGGGGGAAGAGGACAGCAGCGAGCGGGAGTGCAGGGGCGGGGAGCAGGCCACGGAGGCTGATTCAGCGACCAAAGGAAGGGGGCCCGCTGGGGACACAGCTACCTTGTCCGGACATCCAGCTTGCATCTATTAATGATGCAGGAGAGCTCAAAGAGGATGGGGAACCAGCCTCGGACCCAGACCCTGTCACCAGGAGCCACATTCATGTCGTCACTTGTGTATTCTTGCAGGACCTACAATGAGAATCACTCTCAGAGGTAGACCAGGCTAGAGGAAGGAAGAAAGTGAAACAGAACTACATGGGGATTAAAGGTCTGCACATTTTCCTTGCCAAAAAACATCCATTCAGCAAGGCTGTGATGGGAAAGCCTGGGAAGACAGAGGCAAGCCTGTCCCAAGGGCACATGAGCAGTTTTCCCATGAACCTACGTAGATCTTAGTGTAAGTTAAATGGAGCAGATCACACAAGTCCTGGAGGCAGGAGGTGTTACATTAAGAAAAGCAATAAAGGAGAGTTCCTGTTGTGGCTCAGTGAGTTAAGAACCTGACTGGTATCCATGAGGACACGGGTTTAATCAGTGGGTTAAGGATCTGGTGTTGCCACAAGCTGGGGCAGATCTGGAGTTTCTGTTGCTGTGGCGTAGGCTGGCAGCTGCAGCTCCAATTCAAACCCTAGCCTGGAAACTTTCACATGCCACGTTGTGGCCTTAAAAAAAACAAAAGCAATAAAGGTCAAATGGTGATAGCAAAATATCCAGGATAATTCACTACCTTGGGTCTTTCTGGAATGATGTTACTCTAATACTGTAATACATATTACTTAAAACAATACAGCAGAAGCAGCTAAGATTTACTAAGTGCTTGCTCTGGGTCAGGAACTGTGAAGGTGCTCTACAGGGATTAATGATACAATTTCATGAAGCAGGTAGAAATAATGGTCCCATTTTATGGATGCACTAACTGAGGCCCCAAGAGGTTAGATAAGCTGCCCACGGTCATGTAGCCAGGAGCTGGCAGTCTTCCCATAGTCTAGAGGTGACGGCCCGCTTTCTGCCCTATCTCTGGGATCTCTGCTCTATAACCACTTCTGAAGTCATGTGATCTGTTGTAATGGAACTTTTTTAATCAACTATGGTTATTTAAGGTTAGGCAACTTCTCTCTGTGCTTCGGTTAACTTCCCTGTACAATGGGGATATAACTACCCTTCTCAGAGGCCTCATGTGGGGATTAAATGAATCCATACACAGAAAATGTCTAGACCGTTGCCTGACATGAAGTGAGTGCTCCATCACTCTCGTTACCATCACATCTCAGTGAGCTGCTGTAGGGAGCAGACGCATCATCTCAGGGGTTTACACTGCTGTGAAGAGTGCTTCAAAAGACATCTAGATAGGCCATCAGTCTAGCTGTGCCTGTTTCTACCTGGTTTCAGGTGTTTTGAGACTGGCAGTTGAACCAAGCAGGCTTGCTTGCTTGGTTATTTATTTATTTATTTAATTTTTGTCTTTTTAGGGCCACACCTGTGGCATATGGAAGTTCCCAGGCTAGGGGTTGAATCGGAGCTGTAGCTAAGCTGCTGGCCTATACCACAGCCACAGCAACACCAGATCCAAGCCACATCTGCAACCTACACCACAGCCACGGCAACCCGGGATCCTTAACCCACTGAACAAGGCCAGGGGTCAAACCTACGTCCTCATGGATACTAGTCGGGTTCGTTAACCACTGAGCCACAACGGGAACTCCACATGCAGGCTTCTTTAGGAAGGTGCAACATAACAGAAAAACCTGGAGTTCCCATCATGGCTCAGTGGTTAATGAACCCGATTAGTATCCATGAGGACATGGGTTCAATCCCTGGCCTTGCTCAGTGGGTTAAGGATCTGGCATTGCCGATCCTTATATCCTGTGGTATAGGTGGCAGATGTGGCTTGGACCCTGTGTTGCTGTGGCTCTGGCATAGGCTGGCAGCTACAGCTCTGATTCAACCCCTAGCCTGGGAACCTCCATATGCCTTGGGTGGGGCCCTAAAGAAAAACCTCAAACTTTCTTGGGAGAAATAAAAGGTGACTTTAAAGTGTGGTTTCTCAGCCACATCACAATGGCATAATGTCATTTCCTAAAGGGAGCTTTGTTTTCTTCTAAACAGAAATGTCCAGCTTCTTCATCTTTGTCAAAATTCTCAGCTAAATTACTATTACCTTCTACAAAAATGATTTGTAGAACACCATATTAAAGCTCAGTATGAATAAAGTAATTTCACACATACAAAATAACAGAAAAAGTACGACCCCTGTGATAGCAGCAGTTTGAAATAAACACTGAAATTGAGGGGAAATGTGCATTTCTAAAAGAGTAGCTAGAAAGCTCTTTGCCAGGAGCAAGGGTTCTTGACCAAGGCTCCTTTTCCCCTCACTGCCCAAATGAGCGAGGAGAGGGGAACATACCCGAGGCCTCTCGGAGACGTATTTCCCACAGAAGCGGATGAGCCGGATGGCTTCCATGCTGGTGTCAGGGAAGGCAGCATTGCAGGCAAACTCCGACAAGCACTTGACAGCATCTTGAAAGGAATCGATGGCAGCAGGGAAATGGTGCTGGAAAATAGTTGCTGGGGAAACAAAGGCACATTTACTGTAAGACCAGGATTTAGAAATGGGGGGTAAACAAACACATGCCAGAGATAATTACTTTTGTGAAAATCTAAGAAAAGCATGCCAGGGTCTCTGGAAGACAGAGTTTCTTATTAAATTATCCAGGAATGAATACACAGAGTACAGCCTGGGCAAAACTACACCGGTTCCTGAGCTCAAACAACAATGTAAAGACACAAATATTCATTCATTCGACAAACATTTATTGCACGCCAACTACATGCAAACCATAGTCTGGGTCCTTGGGACAAAGAGATGACTAATCAGATTTCCTGCCTTTGCTCCAATGGGCAAGATGGACAATAATCACCTAAATCAGTAGATATGGAAAACCTTCTTGGGCAGAGTGAGTGCTGGGTCAGGGGACAGAAGACAGAAGAGGTTAGTAGAGATGGAGAGACTCTTTAGAGAGGTCCTCTCTTTTCTTTTCTTTTTTGCTTTTTAGGGCCACACTCGCAGCATATGGAGGGTCCCAGGCTAGGGATCGAATTGGAGCTACAGCTGCTGGCCTATGCCACAGCCACAGCTGCACCAGATCCGAGCCGAGTCTGCAACCTACACCACAGCTCACGGCAACACTGGATCCTTAACCCACTGAGTGAGGCCAGGAATCGAACCTACAACCTCATGGTTGCTAGTTGGATTTGTTTCTGCTGCGCCACAACAGGAACTGCAAAGAGAGGTTCTTTCTGAGAAGTGTCCCTAAGGAAGTGAGAGAGGACAGCGAAAGAAAGCCAAGCTTCACTGGGAGGCCAAGGTGTCCGCTTTAGGATGGAGCATGCGGAACTCTGTAGAGTATAAACGTGGATATGTGTGTGTGCAGTTGGCCCACAGGGCCCGCCTGACGGAAGCTGAACCCTGAGCAAAGCTTTGGCCCCAGTTCTGTGATTCTGACACAGCCCCTAACTTCTCGGCCGTTTCCACCCTGAGACCACACCTCGTGCTGCCTCGCTGGAACCTTGGGAAGACAAAGGGAGATAAAGCAGGTCAGTGAGCTAAAGGTGACAGGCAACTTAGAAATGGAAGGTTTTCAAAATCCTACAAATACCACCTAAGAGGAACATGAGTGGCAAGAAGTTTACAAGTTAAAAGACCTCAAAAAATCAAAGGTGACGCAACATCTTCCAACTTCCACAGAGACTGAGGCCAGTAAACACCTTGTGATGTGACGACAGGCAGGACCGAGGACCTGAGGTCAGTGCAGTGGAGGGACACCACACTGGCTCTGGGCTGGGCTGCCTGCGCTCAGTCCGGTTCCACCACCTCCTAGCTGCACCGCTTAAGACAAGCTGTCCTACTTGACTTTTCTGTGCCTCAGTGTCCTCTGCAGTAAAACAGGGGGAAATATGGTACCCACCTTGGTGGGTTCAACCTAACCCCAAATTCAAAAATGCTCGGGGAAAAAAATTCCAGAAAGCTCCAAAAAGCAACTCGAATTTGCTGCGAGCTGGCAACGATTTACAGAGCCTTATGCCGTATTATGGGTCATGAGTAACCTGGACGTGATGTGCAGTACACAGGAGGACGTGCGTAGGTGACACGCCAACACTATGCCGTTTCACGTTCGGGCCTGAGCATCCCTGGATTTTGGTATCTGAGAGGGTCCTGGAGCCACCCTCCCACAGATACAGAGGGATGATGGCAGTCAGTTCTTGTTACTCACGCCACTTGTGTTCTACAAAGTCACTGAGAACCATGAATTAGCAAATACTGAACCATCACTCCCAGGGAACTAGGGAGCTAGGTTCCTGCGAGCCTCTGGTTACACCACTTTCATCAACCTACGCACATATATCCTTGTTTTATTTGTGTTTCTGTTTGAAGGCAATTCATTTAATACACTTTAATGATTTGTTAACATTGAACTCATGGCCAACAGCAACACAACTCATGCGTCCAAACCAAGGCTCTCGAAATCACACATTTTCTCCCTAAGTCCACAGAGCCGTCCGGCCCTTAGGGGCATGGGCCAGCTCCTCAGCACCGTGCTACGGGCCAGGTTCAACGACGAAGTCATCAACTAGGATAAAGATGCCAAAAACGTGGCAGGAAATTTTTACCACAGAAAGGATACTTATTTATTGCTAGTAAGAGAGGTGAGACATTAAGGCCGTGTGCAACCTCAGCTGGGAATGTGAGCCTTGGGTGGTGAGCATTTCCCTGCTCTGTGCCTGCCCGTGTCAGCAAATGACCACAAAAGGGCCAGGAATGTTGGTTGGGGGTCACGTATAAATTTTACTGAGTTGATGAATTTACAACTGTGGAATCTGCACCTAACCAGGGTTGACTGGGTTTCCTTCCTGGGGCTGCCGAGCATGTGGTTAGGAGCCCGGGGAGCCACCTGGCACGTGATTACATCACAGGGTAGCTACAACAAGGAAGCCCCTTTGGGGAGTAAAACAGGTGGGAAATAAGTGGTGACGCCTCTAGACCTGCCATGTGGGACATCAGTCAGGAGGAGAAAAGAGACACGCACTGACGATGTGACCTGTGGTCTGGAAGGCGAGCTCCACGATGTTCCCATCATGGTCCGAGGCTGCCTGGTGGAACACAGCGAAGATGTTCTTCCAGCCCGAGCGGATGTTGGCAGCCTGGGAGTTCACCATCTGGGCGATGCAGCGGATCACCATGTCCCGGATGGTGGGAGACCTGAGGAAGGAATGGCGCAGCCGTGTCATCTGCACGATGGGCAGTGGAGAGATAAAATGAATACAGCTCACAGCTTAGAAATGGCATTAAAAGAAATCAAAGAAGATGTAAAGAAATGGAAAGATATTCCATGTTCCTGGATTGGGAAAATCAATATTGTAAAAATGGCCATACTACCCAAAGCAATCTATAGATTCAATGCAACCCCTATCAAATTACCCATGACATTTTTCACAGAACTAGAACAAACAATCCAAACATTTATATGGAACCACAAAAGACCCAGAATCGCCAAAGCAATCCTGAGAAACAAAAACCAAGCAGGAGGCATAACTCTCCCAGACTTCAAGAAATACTACAAAGCCATCAAAACAGCGTGGTACTGGTTATCAAAACAGACAGACAGACCAATGGAACAGAATAGAGAATCCGGAAATAAACCCTGACACCTATGGTCAATTAATCTTTGACAAGGGAGGCAAGAACATAAAATGGGAAAAAGAAAGTCTATTCAGCAAGCATTGCTGGGAAACCTGGACGAGCTGCATGCAAAGCAATGAAACTAGAACACACCCTCACACCATGCACGAAAATAAACTCAAAATGGCTGAAAGACTTAAATATACGACAGGACACCATCAAACTCCTAGAAGAAAACACAGGCAAAACACTCTCTGACATCAACATCATGAATATTTTCTCAGGTCAGTCTCCCAAAGCAATAGAAATGAGAGCAAAAATAAACCCATGGGACCTCATCAAACTGAAAAGCTTTTGCACAGCAAAGGAAACCAAAAAGAAAACAAAAAGACAACTTACAGAATGGGAGAAAATAGTTTCAAATGATGCAACGGACAAGGGCTTAATCTCTAGAATATATAAGCAACTTATACAACCCAATAGCAAAAAAGCCAATCAACCAATGGAAAAATGGGCAAAAGACCTGAATAGAGTTTTCTCCAAAGAAGATATACAGATGGCCAACAAACACATGAAAAAATGCTCAACATCGCTGGTTATAAGAGAAATGCAAATCAAAACTACCATGAGATATCACCTCACACCAGTCAGAATGGCCATCATTAATAAATCCACAGATAACAAGTGCTGGAGGGGGTGTGGAGAAAAGGGAACCCTCCTGCACTGCTGGTGGGAATGTAAACTGGTACAGCCACTATGGAGAACAGTTTGGTGATACCTTAGAAATCTATACATAGAACTTCCATATGACCCCACAATCCCCTCTTGGGCATCTATCCGGGCAAAACTCTACTTAAAAGAGACACATGCACCCGCATGTTCATTGCAGCACTATTCACAATAGCCAAGACATGGAAACAACCCAAATGTCCATCAACAGATGATTGGATTCGGAAGATGTGGTATATATACACAATGGCATACTACTCAGCCATAAAAAAGAATGCCATAATGCCATTTGCAGCAACATGGATGGAACTAGAGAATCTCATACTGAGTGAAATGAGCCAGAAAGACAAATACCATATGATATCACTTATAACTGGAATCTAATATCCAGCACAAATGAACATCTCCTCAGAAAAGAAAATCATGGACTTGGAGAAGAGACTTGTGGCTGCCTGATGGGAGGGGGAGGGAGTGGGAGGGATGGGGAGCTTGGGCTTATCAGACACAACTTAGAATAGATTTACAAGGAGATCCTGCTGAGTAGCATTGAGAACTTTGTCTAGATACTCATGTTGCAACAGAACAAAGGGTGGGGGAAAAAAAATGTAATTGTAATGTATACATGTAAGGATAACCTGACCCCCTTGCTGTACAGTGGGAAAATTAAAAAAATTAAAAAAAAAAAAAAAAAGCATGAGAGAAAAAAAATCAGAGACAACAAAAAGAAAAAATAATAGAAGAGTCAGTGTGGGAGTTCCAGTCATGGCTCAGCAGAAATGAATCCGACTAGGAACCATGAGGTTGTAGGTTCGATTCCTGGCCTCACTCAGTGGGTTAAGGATCTGGCGTTGCCGTGAGCTGTGGTGTAGGTCACAGACGTGGCTCAGATCTGGTGCGGCTGTGGCTGTAGCCAGCAGCTGTAGCTCTGATGAGACCCCTAGCCTGGGAACCTTCATATGCCACAAGTGCGCTCCCCCCACCCCCCGAAAAGGCCTAAAAAAAGCAAAAAAACCCACAAAGAGTCAGTGTGGCAGTTAGATGCCCACCTAGCAGTCATCCTCTCACCTCCTTAATAAGAGAAGTGTGATTTCATCTGGGCAGTAACATGCTCAACCTCAGGGGACTGATCATAAACAGTAAGATGATATGACAACCTTGTCTTGTGCGCCAGGCCCTCTGCTTCCCAGCCTCCCACTACTCTGACTAATCGGATGTGAGAGAAAAACCTACGGGCCTGGAAGGGGAGGGGCTTGTGGGAAGGTTCTGCTTTGTCTTAAAAAGAACACACTGTCCCTTTTAATCATTCCCACATGGACACAGCGTGATGCCTGGAGCTAGAGTCTCTGTCCAGCAATCATGAAACAGTAAGCTCAAGGAAGCTTATTGCCCAGACAAAGGGAAAGAGCCTAGGTCCTTGGTGACAATTTGGCCTATGGAACTAAAGTTGGGACTGCCTGCCTCTGACTTGTGTAAATAATACATAGCTTTGTGGTTTAAGCCACTGTTGGTTGGTTTTTCTGGCTCAAAACATTTAGACTAATACAGTCAAAACTCTGCTGCCCAAAGATAACCACTCCCGATTTTTTTTCTTTTTTGGGGGCTGAACCCACGGCACATGGAAGTTCCCAGGCTAGGAGTCAAATTGGAGCCATAGCTGCCGGCCTATACCACAGCCACAGCAATGCGAGCTGCATCTATGATCTACGTCGCAGCTTATGGCAATGCTGGATCCTTGAACCACTGAGTGAGGCCAGGGATTGAACCCACAACCTCATGGATACTAGTCAGGTTCTTAACCCACTGAGCCACAAAAGGAACTCATCCTAAATTGTTAGTGCATATCCTCTTAGATTTTGGGGCAGAGATATTTGTGTTAGGGTAAATAAAATACACTTGGATGGGAGTATACGTGCATCATTTAAGATGAAATATTTAAATTTAATTACCACAAAACAAAACCCAAGAATAGAAAAGATGGCCCATTTTCTGAAGCAGCTGCAAGGTTCAATACGGTGTTACCTAGATATTTACAACAGATTAGCACATATGTCTTTAAGACATAAACACTAATGGAGTGAACACTATTATTTCACAAATAGCAAAAAGCAAGACAACACAAACCTACTGCTTCTGCTGCACTCTGAAAGCTTTGAAAGTCATCAGAGTGGTTTGGGGATGCTATACGTCCTAAGGACATCTGGCTTAGGACAACATTCAGGTTTGTCTACTGGACACAGACTAACTGGGAAGGTCATTTAGAGAAGCAATGAGAAAATCAAAACAGAATCAAAACTTAGCCGCAGTCCACAAAGAAAATTTGCCACCGAGAAAATCAAAACAGAGTCAAAAATTAGCCGCAAGTCCACAAAAAAAATTTGCTACCTGCAGATAACAGAGGACTGACTACAAACCTAGGGGACTTTAACACGTGATACAAATGAATTCACAGTAGTCTTTCCCAGGGAAAAAAGCAACCTGTAGGCAAGAATTACACGTATTTATTAAGATGTTTTTAGCCTGACTGTTCAAAGTAATATATGACAACAATAAATGTTTTGGGAAATGTAGGAAAAAACATAAAGAAAAAGACACCTTTATATGATGCTATGGTATTTCACATGGATATATCACTGTCGTCATTACTATACTATTTGTCAAATTCTATAACCTGCCCTTTTCACTGAACAACTAAGCATTTCCCGTGTTACAAACTTCGTGACCATTTTAGGCAGCTGCCCCACACTCCATATCAAGGCTATACCAACATGTACTTCAGCATTCTTGTATGGTTAGGTGGTTCCTGGATTTTCAAAAACTACTTCATGTGATTGACAACATTTCATTGTATTTTAAATTAACTTCTTGGGAGAGAGTTATAGAAGTGCAGAATTACTGGGTCAAAGGGCACAAAAATATTAAGGTTCTCGATGCATCCTGCCAACGTGCTTTTGAAAATGTTATAGTAAGTTATGGTCCAACAGTGTCAGTGAGCGGCTGGCAGCGTGTGATTCTAAACCTCCTCTGGCCCTTTTCGGATGCTGGGTGGGCAGAGAAGGCCCAGAGTCAGGAGAGGAAGGACTCTGGTGCTGTTGTACCCCGAGCCAGCCAGGTGGCCATGAGCATGCTGCTCAGCCCCAAGAGGGCTCAGTCTCCTCAGCTGCTCTCCATAGCGTTCCCAAGGACAGGAGGGCATTTCTGTCCATAAGCTCCTATCAGGGGTGATGCCAGACTCCGGGATGAGCTTAATTTGGGCTCTCTTAAAATAAGTTATAAGGTCAAGCATATAGACATCAAGAGAAAGAGAGACATGTTAACTCTTCACTGCTGTCAACTTCTGTGCTGCCCCCAAATGGCCTTAAAGTCTTTGAGCTTGCAAGCCTTCATTTCCTTTTTAAAAATATGATCCTGGGAGTTCCCTGGTGGCCTATTATTTAAGGATCTGGCGTTGTCACTGCTGTGGCTTGGGTTTGATCCCTGGCACAGAAACTTCTGTGTGTTGCAGGTGTGTGTGGCCAAAAAAAAAACATGATTCCAACAGATCCAGAGTATATGCTTTAGGGATAAAGACAGACGTGAAGGGTTATGCCTGAAAGTCATCCTTGACATTTCTCCCTTGCCTGCCCCACGGCTCATCCACCAGCCCACACTGCAGGCTTTCTTTTCAAACGCAGGCAGAATCCAATCCCTCAGTGCCTCATCACCACCGCGACCTCTTTGGTCCAAACTTAGATACTACAATGGCCAGCTAACTCATCCTCCTGTTACTCATTTCCACGCACAAATGCGGGATGATCCTTTACATGTGCTGGACCGCATCACTTCTCCCTGTGCTCAAAAGCCTCCAACGGATGGCCTCTCACAGAGGGTGAGCCACAGTGCTGACCAAGGTGGACTGGTCTAGTGATCTGGTGCCTACAAGCACCGGGACTTTTCTAGGATGTTCTGCCCTATTCACTGCCCCGCCCCCATTAGCCTCCTGGCTCCTCAAATATGTCAAGGACATCCTGCCCCAGGGCTTTTGCTCTTCCCTTTGCTCATCACACTCTTCCCAAGACCACCCCCAGCCACTCCTGGCTTGTTCCTCACTTTGGTTTAGGGTCCCCTTACCCAACATGTCCCATACAACAATAACTCCAAAAATAATTATCATGGAACATTTTATACCCACAAAAGCAGAGAGCACAGGGTAACAAACATACATATACCCATCCCTCAGCTGCAAGTCAGGGTCAAACAAAAACTGTAATTTTGGACGGTTTGCTTTGTTGCTGTACAGCCGGCAGCAAGAATAGTATGTAGTGGATGGCAGGCCTCAAAAAGTGGAGCAATGGGATCAGAGGCATCTCTGCAGCACTGGGACGCAGGTTTGATTCCCAGCCTGGCACCGTGGGTTAAGGATCCGGTGCTGCTGCAGCATAGATCACAACTGTGGCTCAGATCTGATCCCAGACCTGGGATCTGATCCCTGGCCTGGGAACGCCATATGCCACAGGGCAGCCAAAAACAAAAACAAAAACAGGTAAAGAGAAAAAATGAAGAGAGTGACTGCTTCAGAGGAACAGCTGTTCTAAACTCTTTTATCACCTCCCTGGGGCAGAAACGCTGGGTCACACAATTGATGAGTCTGTTTGAGGGTGCTCTGTCAGTGGCTCACTCCCCGAACTCCTTCAGTACCAAGCCCAGAAGGATGCATGACATGTTTCTACAAGTTGCTGGGGGGTAACCTGTTCTCCAGGGAGTGGTCACACACAGACCTTAGTGTGATCTACTTAGAGACAAGGTATGAACTGCAGTCTGCTCGTTTTATTTGCTTCTACCAACGAGAGAGGGAAAAATTAATAGTGTAGTTAATGTCAGAAGGCCTTTGAGACTCCCAACGGGGATGTAAGCAAGGATCTTCTAGAACAACGCACGTACCTGTTTTTCTTCATGATATGCTCAAAGGGCCTCAGAAAATCTTTCTGGAAACGGAAGTTGGCTAATTCTCCCTTCTCAAGAAATTTCATGGATAGTTGCCTTAATGAGTCAACAGCGAAGATAGCCACATCCTCATTGGGGTTACAGCCAACCTGAGCAGGAACAGGACGTGAGGTGAGAGAGGCAGAGCAACGCCTATGGATACGGGATTCTGACCATCAAAGACAGACAAGCTGCCTCAAGATAAATGCTCTGGGACAGCACACCTTAGGACAAGAAAAGGTATTTCTTGGCCATGACCTATATACCATTTTAAGTTTAATGACAAAAGATCACTATCACACATTTAACTAAACATGCTAACTTTGTGTCTCTCTGTCACATTTTGATAAGCCTTGCAATATTTCAAACTCTTCATTATTATATTTGCTATAATGATCTGTGATCAGGAACCTCTGACGTTACTATGTGCAAAAAGATTACAACTTACTGAAGGTTCAGGTAATGCTTTTTTTTTTTCTTTTCTTTTTTGGGCCGCACTTGTGGTATATAGAAGTTCCCAGGCTAGGGGTTGAATCGAGTTGCAGCTGCTAGTCTACACCACAGCCACAGCAACACAGGATCTGAGCCGTATCTGTGAACTACACCAAAGTTCATGGCAATACCAGGTCCTTAATCCCACTGAGCGAGGCCAAGGATAGAACCCACATTGTCATGACAGGTACCTGTTGGGTTTGTAACCTGATAAGCCACAACAGGAAGTCCTGACTTGCACTTTTTAAGCAATAAAGTTTTTTTTTTTTTTTTTTTTTTTGGTCACACCCATGGCATGCAGAAGTTCTTAGGCCAGGGACTGAACCCAAGCTATAGCAGTAACCAGAGCCAGAGCAGTGACAATGCCAGATTCTTAACCCACTGAGCCACCGGGGAACTTGAATATTTTAAAATTAAGATGTGTACAGTTTTGTTTTTTGTGATCTTTTTCTTTTTTTTTTTTGGTCTTTTCTAGGGCCACACCTGCAGCATATGGAGGTTCCCAGGCTAAGGGTCTAATTGGAGCTATAGCCGCCAGTCTACGCCATAGCCACTAGGGATCCGAGCTGTGTCTGAGACCTACACCACAGCTCACACCAACACCAGATCCTTAACCTAATGAACTAGGCCATGGATCGAACCCGCAACCTCATGGTTCCTAGTTGGATTCATTAACCACTGAGCCATGACGGGAACGCCTGTGTACAGTTTTTTAATTGCATACTTAATAGACCACAGTATGGTATAGGCATAACTTTTATGCACTGGGAAACAAAAACATTCATGGGACTCGCTTTGCTGCAACATTTGCTTTACTGTGTTTGTCTGGAACTAAACCCATAGTATCTCTGGGGTCTGCCTGTACACCAAACAGATTAAAAAGTAATTAGCTTTGGGGAGGGTCTGGTTGAGAGGTGCTGATAGCCAAAGGTGCTTTTAGCTATAATTTTTTTAAAGTGTTCATGCAACATTGATGTAATTAGACACTATTAGGAACACTATTCCTGGAGTTCCTGTTGTGGCTCAGCAGTAGTGAACTTGACTAGCATCCATGAAGATGCGGGTTTGATCCCTGGCCTTGATCAGTGGGTTAAGGATCCAGCGTTGCCATGAGCTGTGGTGCAGGTCACAGATGTGGCTCAGATCCTGCGATGCTGTGGCTAAGGTATAGGCTGGGAGTTGTAGCACCAGTAAACCCTGAGCCTGGGAACTTCCATATGCCACCGGTGCAGACTCCCCGTCCCTCCCCTCCCAAAAGAATACTATTCCCCACTTCAAAAACCCAGGATTCAGGAATTCTTGCTTCAGGAATATACACAGGCTTACCGTGCAGTTTTTGCACACCCAAGGACATACCTGTGTCCTAGTTTGGAAGAAAAGAAACATGTGACTGTTGCAATGACTGTGCTAGAATCCTGAAAACTGTACTCAGCCATCCCTATTCAAAGCCACAGGACTCTCATGTGCTCTGTTCTCAGAGGAAAGCAGAACATCCTTCTGAGGTGGTGGAAAGAAAGATGATCTCTGGAGTGAGCAACTGAGTTTTCCACAACTCTGTGCTTAACAGCACTGATTAGATGGAACAGACACCGCAACAAGGCTGATAACCATGAAATGTCTAATTACAATCTGCCAGCCTAGATCCCAAGCTTGTCATAGGCTTGGACAGGAATAGGAAGTGCAGTCAGGATGATGGTTCACACATTTTCTTTCTCTAAAAACTTCACATCAATGATTTCAATTGGCCCACTAAGAATTTATTTATCCAAAATGGTGGGAAAAAATGGCTCTTGAGTTGACTGACTCTTCAGATGACACTGCTGCCATTGCTCTGGTCTTTTGGAGGCTCTCATGACTGCCTCTTCACTGGCGGTTCAGGAAGGCCACCTCCGGAGAGGCCTGACACAGCACGTTGCCTGTCTGTCATCAGCTATTCTATCACAAAACTCAAGTGAGCTCCACGAGGGCAGGGGCCTCATCTGCCTACTACCTGGCCCAAGGCACTCAGACAGTCTGTTAAACAGGTGGTGTTCTCAGAAGTACCTTACTTTGAGCTGATAAGGAAGTAAAATAAACAAAGAACTCTGATTAGCTGATGGACCAAGTCAGAAGCAAGACTACATCTGACAATGCCTCATCTCAGTGAGGTCCTGCAACTGCCCAGGAGAGTCAACAGCGCCCCACTTTTCCCTATTTGATTTCGTGACATCAATTGCTAGCGTTCAGTCGATCATGGTGGGGTATTTACATTGTTCTATATCCCTATGGCAGATGATTTCTATTTTTTGGTGGGCATGTGGGGGGGGCGGGGGGGGTTTGAGCCTGAGGCATGTGCAAGTTTCTGGGCCAGGGATCACCCCTGTGCCACAGCAGTGACCCAAGCTACTGTAGTGACAATGCTGGATTCTTAACCTGCTGCACTGCAAGAGAACTCCCCAGAATATTTCTTTTTATAATTTTCTTCTATACAACATAGGGAAGCAATTCTCTTTTGGATAAATTGTCTCTTATTAACACTACTTTATTTTTATTTATTTTTGGCTCCTTAACCTGCTGAGCCACTAGGAAACTCCTATTAACACTATTTTAAAGGGTCTATATTACAACTCTTTATCACCAGGCCTGAGAAAATTTTTTTGAAATTATGAAATGTGTTTTGGCTGGAAACAGTGTTATTAAGCTGTTAGTTTTCCCTTAAGCAAATGACATTACAGATATGGACATACATATACATAATAAATATTCTGATTTCATTTGTTCAATACACCTGTGCACATGTGTATATGTACATAATGAAACCTCTAGTGGAGAAAATCTGGTTTTCTCTCAGTAGGTGTCAGTCTTAGAACACAGAAGTCTCCGGCTTGCTTCTGATTTAAATAAATGTTAGTCTCCTTGACAAAGGTTTCAGAAGAATGGTGGCCATGGGAGCCGGAATACAAGACATAGTGACATGTACAGTGAAACTATATAGAATGTAACCATCTTCAGTCATTCAAAAGGTGCATCGGGATTTTGCAACGCTTCAAACACCAGTATGTTTGTCCAGTGACTATAAGGATTTTTCTGGTGTCAGCTTAGATCCTAAATATGGAACAATAAAGTTTTTTCTTTTTTTTTTCTTTTGCTTTTTAGGGCTGCACCAGCAGCATATGGAAGTTGACAGGTTAGGGGTCACATCGAGGCTATAGCTGCAGGGCTACACCACAGTCACAGCAATGTGGCATCTGAGCCATGTCTGTGACCTACAACACAGCTCACGACAATGCTGGATCCCTGACCCACTGAGTGAGGCCATGGATCCAATCCGCATCCTCTTGGATACTAGTTGGATTAATTTCTGCTGCGCCACAATGGGAACTCCCTTCTTTTTTCTTTTCTGGCTGCCCTGAAGCAAATGGAAATTCCCAGGCCAGGGATCAAATTGAAGCCAGAGCTGCGACCTACACCACAGCTGCAGCCAGGCCAGATCCTTAACCCAGTGCACCAGGCTGGGGATCGAAATGGCGCCTCCACAGAGACAAGCTGGATCATTAACCCACTGCACAACAGTGGGAACTCCTAAAGTGTTTTCAATACTAGTGGATTTTTAATTCATTCTCTGTGAGTTCTATCGGTATCTGAGTATGCTACAAGCTGTTTGTGACTCTCCAGGGGACGTGATTATAGGCATCTAAAACACTCAAATCACACCTTTTCTGAATTTAGCTGCCTACCTTGTTTTGGACAAGGATAAAGTGGTTTTTGAATTTGAAGCGTTACCTTATTGAAGTGATCTCCAATCACATGCCATATCCGGGACCACTGCAGTCGGATCCGATTCATGTTGTAGTACGATATTTCCACAATCTTCTGCAAGCTGAACATGCGGGGGTGGTGGGGGGAAGCCAGCTCATCCATGGACACGGCACACAGCCAGCGGACAAAGTCAACTATAGGCCAGACCCAACAACACACGTGAGGCCTCGTTAGTAATGGTCCGACAGTCACAACATGAGGCTTCTGTAGTTGTCACAAGTGAGTCGACTACATACCTATTGCATTTCCATCCAGTCTGGTAGATCCAGTAAAGATTCTAGGAAGAAAATTCCAGACATAATACAGTAAAAATGAGATTTGGAAGCTGAAGTTTCAATTTCAAACATTTATAAAAGACAGAAAAGAAACATTTCAGGTCTGGCACTTCCACTAAAATAAATGATGAGGCATCAGATGTAGAGAACTGGTCAATGAGCTGAGTTGAGAGCAGAAATGACAGAAAGAGAAAGTGACACATCAAAAGGATGGGGGAAGAGTCAAAATATAATAGCAGTAAATGTCACAACAGAGGGAGTGGCAGGGCGAGGACCTTTAAAAAGCTGTTCCTTTAGTAGAGCAACTGAAAAACTGACAAAAATTTTACAAAATGAACTTTTTCAGACCTAACTCTGGAAACTACCAAAGGCTTGTCAAAATGTTTATGCAAGAAAAATGGCTGAGAAGTTCGTGTTGTGGCTTAGCCGTAATGAACCTGACTAGTAAGGAGGCAGGTTAGATCCCTGGCCTCACTCAGCGGGTTAAGGATCCAGCGTTGCTGTGAGCTGTGGTATAGGTTGCAGATGCGGCTTGGATCTGGCGTTGCTGTGGCTGTGGTGTAGGCCGGCAGCTGCAGCTCTGATGCCACCCCTAGCCTGGGAACTTCACATGCCGCAGGTACAGCCCTAAAAAGGAGAAAAATGGCTGAATCTTTATAGACAGCATATAGTTGGACTATGTTTATTTAATCCATCCTGCCAATCTCACTTTAATTCAAAGACACAAACAGGTTGAAAGTAAAAGTATGAAAAAAAAGATACAGCATGCAAACCGTAACCAAAAGAGAATAAGAGTAGCTGCACTGATATCAGACAATACAGACTTAAAACTAAAATCATTGCTAGAGACAAAGAACATTTTATAATGATAAAAGGTTTATTTAATCTGTGAAGAAAACCTAACAATTGTAAACATACATGCATCTAACAACAGAGCCCCAAAATCATGAGGCAAAAGAGACAGACTAGAAAGGGAGAAACAGACAATTCATCAATGTCCAGAATCAGCAAGTCTACACCGGCAGGAAGTATATTAGTGGTTGTAGGAACTGGTGGGAGAGGAACTGGGGAGCACCTGCTAATAAATGCAGGGCTTCCGTACCGGGTGATGAAAATGCTCTCAAGTTAGACGGTGGTGATGGTTGCACCACGCAGAATATACTGAAAAGCCACTGAATTGTACATTTTAAAACAGTAACTAAATCTTTTGGTGTGTGAATTATATCTAAAAAAAATGTAATGGCACACAAAAAGGTGCTACTGTCTACTCCCTGGCTAAGGCAGAGAAAAAGGAAAGAAATGCGTGGTTAGCAGCAGAATAAACGTTTTGTTCTTTGGGCCTAAACCAAAGGGAAAGCAGTGGGGACAACTCATCAAAGGTGCACTACGGACAGTATCTGCTGGAAAGAAGGGGAGAGGCAACAGGAGCAAGGTGATCAAAATATGCTAATAATGGGTTAAAAATACAGGCGTTCGTTCCCGTTGTGGCACAGCAGAAACAAATCCAACTAGGAACTATGAGGTTTCAGGTTTGATCCCTGGGTTAAGGATCTGGTGTTGCCATGAGCTGTGGTGTGGCTGCAGACGTGGCTCAGATTTGGCGTTGCTGTGGCTGTGGCATAGGCTGGTGGCTGTGGTTCCAATTAGACCGCTAGCCTGGGAACCTCCATATGCTGTGAGTGCAGCCCTAAAAGGACAAGACACACACACACACACACACACACACACACACACACACAAAAGAGTTAAAAATACTAAGAAAATAGTTCTGAGAGCAATATAAATTATACCATAAATTCTATATAGCCATCATCTCAAAATATCTATATTTAATGTACAAGATTATTTTCAGCAGTTTGTTTTTAAGAAAAAGTCCTATTTTATTTTAATTTTTTGCTTTTTAGGGCTGAACCCACAGCATATGAAGTTCCCAGGCTAGGGGTCGAATTGGAGCTACAGTTACCAGCCTACACCACAGCCACAGCTAATGGCAGATCTGAGCTGCATCTGCAACCTACACCACAGCTCACGGCAACATCGGATCCTCGACCCACTGAGAGAGGCCAGGGATCGAACCCACATCCTCACGGATACTAGTCGGGTTTGTTTTCCATGTACCACAACAGGAACTGCACAAGTCCTATGTTAAGCACCAGTACATAATGAATATCTTCCAATGAGAATACTTATGTTTCTCCTGGATGTCCAGGTCAAGTTTTAAGCAAACAGAAACAATGGGAAGGTTTTGAAGAAAAAGAAATGGAAATGTCAACTTGGCCAACTCTCACTCATGGGTAGGCTTTAAATCCTAAACTCTTCTTAAAATGTTTTAAAAAGTAATTTCTACACTAAGGAAACAAGGTAATCTAAAACATGAACACAAGCAAAAATTCTTGTGTTTGACATAATGTGGTCACCAAGTTAAAGTTATAATCTTAAAAAAGGTTATGATATAATTCAAGATCAAAATCCACATGAATGGGAAAGTTAGTACTTGTGGATCTGAGTACCACTTTCGATCTTTCTTAGTGTGAGTGGTCTGGAGCTGACAACACTTAAAACAGTCAAACAAACTAGGAATCATTCATACATAGTAACTACATAGAAGACGGGAGCCACTGGGTAGTCCAGCTTCACTGGAGAACAAAATCATTACCTGTCTACAGCTACAACCACACTCTGTGAGCTGGTCTCACCAACGGATTCCTGGAAGCTGGCCATCTGTCTTTTATCCACTCCTCCACTCACCAAATTGCCTGAAACACAAGGCACAAGGTCAAAAACAGTCAAGTATTTGGAACAAAGTATCCTGTGGTGTCAATACTCAAAGACAAGATAATGGTTTGCAGGAAAAAACAAACAAACAAACCCCAAACCCTCAAATGATGACAATAAAATTAAACCTAGGTTTTGGCATATGGCATTTAGAATACATCTTTACTACAAGCTCCCTTGCTTGTATCAACCATCTCCCTTTGTTAATAGTCTTCTACATTTTTATAGTATTAAATGCCTATGTTTAGGGGAACAAGTTCAAATTGAGTGATCCTAACCCAGAGCTCCTAGAACATGTAATGGATTATACCTGCTGAAGGTCTGGGGTGCTCTCTGGGATTTCACTCCACTCATCCTCACGTACACCCCAAGAAGTAGGTGCTATTATACCTCCCTCATTTTCATAGTCTGTGCTTTTGTTATACGGTACTATTCCAACCATTGTATGTAGGACCTAGGAGCCTGCTCTCTGCATCAAATGGCCTGGGTTCGAAACCTGCCTCTACCACATCCTTGCAATGAGACTCTGTTCAAGTCACTTCATCCCCTGTGCCTCACTTTTCTCATTTACACAATGGGGATGACAACAGGCCCAAACTTACTGAGTTATTACAAGGATTAAATGAGTTAAAATATATAAACCAAGTGCTTTGAATGTGGCCTGGATGTTTGTTTGCCCTTTTTACTATTACATCTCTGACAAGAGAGTCTCTCTGTTCAATGCATCGCCAGAGATAATTCTACTTTCCTAAGAATGCTATCTAACAAGGCCCCCAAATGAACGTGTAAGCAAGGCTGAATCTACCTTTAAAAATCCAGATATGCAAACCCACTTCTCTAACACCAGGTATTAAGGCTGTACGTAGCCTTCCCAGTAAAGCAAATGGCTCCCCTCCCCCATACAGTTACAACACGTAGAAAGAAGAGTAATGCAGCCTGCTGATGTGGATAAAGCAGGCATTTACTCGACAGTGTAATCACAATTTAGAGAGCTGAGGCAGCACTTCTGCTCCCACTAACAACAAAGTGTCAGCTGGCAAGGAAGGAAGAGATGGTCTACAGGACAGTCCTGATGAGACAAGAAGGGTTTCACTCCGGTCGACTGGTGCGTCCGTGACGGCCAGCAGTGGGGCCTGGTGTCTTACCGAGGCCAAGGCCCATGAACTCTTCTCCCGCCAACGTGTGGCCCTTCAGGCTGCCTTCTCTCTCCCGCCCGGACCCAGACAGGTATCGGGTCTTCACTCCGGTTCCTATCAGCTGAGCGAGCTCCAGCTGGCTGATGCATTTCAAGATCTAGTGGAAAGAAGGTTTGAAGAAATGAGTTTCCCGAAACTTCATGGTCTGAAGAGGGCATTATCATCCTGAATTAGTCATTAAAAGAGTTCTTTGAAACACACAGCTTCCCAGGTGAGAATAAAATCTGAGGGCCTTAGGATGGCTTCCCTGATTCTGGCTAGGCAAGCTGCTCATGTGAGTCTGGAAGACAGACTTCATTTTTTTTTTTTTTAACTATTAAAAAGAGAAAGAGAAAATAAGCAAAAGAAATAAGGAGTGCAATAAAGTTATGCTATGCAGATGTTTAATTATGCAAATTTAATAAGTGCTCAATAGAGAAAGAAAAAAGTGTTTGATCAGAGGATGGGATTTCACATGGCGGGCCCCTCGGCAAGCGCACCACCTAGGCTGACTCGGCCACCCCCATCTCCCTTTTACTCTACCCCTCGGAGAGATAACCCCAGCCTCCCTGCTGTTCCTTTAACTCCACATGTCTCGTCCTACTCCAGAGCCTCTGCGCGTCCTGTTTCTCTTGCTTGAACATGCTCCTGTGCTCTTCCCTGCGGCTTACCTGTGAGAGCCCAGGCTCAGACGTGTGTCCCTCAGAGAGACCTCCTGTGACCACCCTGATCCCCAGCACTGTATTTTTTTCTTAGCACTTGCTACGTTTTGCTATTGTGCCATACATTTGTTTGCTCTCTGTCTTAACTGCCAACAGGGTATTGACTCTGGTTCACTGTTGAACCCCCAGCCTTAAGATAATCAGCAATTCTTAACTGAATAAACAAGAAGGTGCCCTGGGATGGGTGTGCAGTGGAGAAAAGACTACCTCCCAGCCCTAGCGGGTGGGTCAGGTGCCAGGGAAGGCACACCTGCACTCGGGCTCTCTCCCACCTGGAGCTTCCCTGAAGAAGCAGAGACTGGTTTCCACTGCTACTGGGGCGGAAACTGGCTGCTTGAAACTGACTGAGGGATGGCATGGGGATCTCCAGGTAAGCCCTGGCCAAGGAATTTCCATGGGAATTTCTGACTAAGGCTGAGTTTTGCTTTGCACATGACCTTACAATCCAGTCCCAGAGTATAGGACTCCACTATACCACTGAGTACTGCTGCGTGTTTTTACTAAAAACTGCCTTTCTTTTGAATGAGAAAGGTTCTTAATTCCGCCAGAGAGAGCCCTCCTCTGACTGCTCCACAGGGCATGATGCTAAAGAATTCCTATAGTAAACTGTTAATGTCCTCCCTTTTCCAGAAGGTGGGATAGCTGGAATTTCAAGTATGTCAGTAATACTGGTGGCCAACGGCTTATTGGCTCCAACCTGATTTCTAAAGATTTCTCACCATCAAATAGTTGGCTGATCCTTTCATTTTTTTCTTTTTTTTCATTTTGGCCACTCTGTGGCATAAGGAATTCCCAGGCCAGGGATCAGATTTGAGCCACAAGTGTGACACTGGATCCTTTAACCCACTGTGCCGGGCCGGAGACTGAACCTGCATCCTGGCAATGCGGAGACGCTGCCGATCCTGCTGCACCAGAGCAAGAACTCCAGGATTCATTTTTAACATTTCCAAATGCTGCTATATACTTGGCAACCGGCAGGAACCTCACATTGTCATATCTCTCATGTTAAAGAAAGTTCTACAGTTCTGCTTTGTATGAATATTAAATTAATATTGTTCTATGAAAAAAAAAGAAAGTTCTAGGAAAGAGAGCAGCTATTTATTGCTACATTACACATTGTGACTCCTCAGAAAACAGGAAATTATTTCTTTAAAAAAAAAGCACACAACTCAAAACAACTTCCTTCCCTATATTTTCTAATATGGAATATTCCAGCGTTGTGACAGAGAAAGGAGAGTCTGAGTGAAAAAGGGAGAGAGGTACAGCCATGGCGATGATGACGCTAACAACTAAGACCTACTGAGTTTTTGCTACTCACCAAGTACAGTTCTAAGCCCTTTTCCACATATCAACTCCTTTAATTCTCACAACCACCCTGCGAAGGTTGTACAAAGGAGGAAGAGGAGGCGCTGATGACGACCGGTCATGTCATACAGGCAGGAAGAGGTGGGTACTCGGCCTTTCCCCTAAAACTATGCTATCCCTATGGTAGGAGGCTGAGAGCAATTTTCTAAAGCATCGCCATACCCACTTCTGTGCTCTCATGTCTATTCTCTCACAGTTTTCTCTTAAAAACCAAAAAGTAATACATGTAGACAACAGAGAAATAACCAAATATAACTTAAGGGAAAAAAGAAGAAAATAAATCGCCTCCATAGTTGTATCAACAGATAGGATGTTAACATTCGTGTTTATCTTCTCAAATCTCATTTTCTGTGTGTCTTTGGCACAAGGAGTGATTCCTCACAAGGTTTTATAATGATTTTTTAATTTAATATACTATGGTGATCTCATAATATTAAATAGTCTTTAATAACGTCTTTGTCTTTTTTTTCCTCAAGTCTCTTTTAACCCACAGGCCTCCACCCTCACCCCAACCCCAGCCTGGCCCAGCCCTTATTTCTCCAGCAGTTTATCTGTGGAAGAACTTGATCATGTGCTCTGAGAGTCTGTCATATCCTACAATTTGCAGGCTGCATTCTCACCATGCCGTTTACTATGCTCCTCTGCCCCTGTGTTTCCTACTGTAAACTGGCAGCAGAGGCTTGAACTGACTCACGCTGGAGTTTAAGGCACGTTTCTCAGGTGGGATTATGTGCTTCCATTAGGGAGCATATAACATCTAGTTGTCTCTCCTTTCAACATCTTTTTATTTTGACTTTTAAAATTTATTTATTGGAGTTCCCGTCGTGGCACAGGGGAAACAAATCCAACTAGGATCCATGAGAATGTGGGTTCGATCCTTTACCTCCCTCTGTGGGTTAAGGATCTGGCATTGCCGTGAGCTGCGGTGTAGGTCGCAGACATGGCTCAGATCCCACTGAGCCACCAGGGAGCTCCCTCATCTTTTTTATTTTTTAGGGCTATACTTGTGGCATATGGAAGTTCCTGGCTAGCGGTCAAAATGGAGCTGCAGCTGCCAGCCTACACCACAGCCACAGCAACACCAGATCTGAGCCTCATGTGCGACCTATGCTGCAGCTTGTGGCAATGCCGGATCCTTACCCACTGATGGAGGCCAGGTATTGAACCTGCACCTCCATGAATACTATGTCAGGTTCTTAACCTGCTGAGCCACTATGAGAACTCCTTATTTTACCTTTTTTTAGGGCTGCACCGGCAGCATATGGAGATTCCTAGGCTAGGGGTCAAATTGGAGCTGTAGCCGGCAGCCTACGCCACGGCCATAGAAATGCAGGATCTGAGCTGTGTCTGCAACCTATACCACAGCTCATGGCAATGCCGGATCCTTAACCCACTGAGCAAGGCCAGGGATCGAACCCGAAACCTCATGGTTCCTAGTCAGATTCGTTTCCACTGTGCCACGGCAGGAACTCCTAGAACTCCTTATTTTAAATGGCTACACAACATTCTAAGGAGTGGTGCACCACACTTTTTTTTTTTTTAAAAAAGGAGCAATCTCTCATTGTCAGGACATCTAGGCTACTTCTAATTTATTCTTTCCCTGGAAAAACTAAAATTTCAATGACTGACCTTTCAAACATGTTTGTATACATGAATAATTACTTCTTTAGGTGAGATTCTTAGAAAAAAAATTTTCTTTTTTTTGGTTTTCAGGGCCACACTCGCAACATAGGGAGGTTCCCAGGCTAGGGGTCTAATTGGAGCTATAGCTGCCGGCCTACACCACAGCCCAGCAAGGCGAGATCCAGGCCACATCTGCAACCTATAACACAGCTCATGGTAACGCCAGATCCCCGAACCACTGAGTGAGGCCAGGGATCGAACCCACATCCTCATGGATCCCAGCCAGACTGTTTCTGCTGCGCCACAAAGAGAGCTCCAGAAAACGGTTTAAATAAAAACGTGAACCACTGGCAATCTCCATAATGGCTCATTGGAGATGCTGACCATCTCTTTTTTGATATAATTAGGAGAGAAATCGGGCTCCTGGCTTTGTCCTAAATCTACTTACTGGCAGTAAGAGTGCTCAGGAGGTACGGAAGTACTTGGGAGAAGTGGTGGTGACGTGGGAGGAAAGTTGCCACGACGGAAGTGCGGACATGGGCCGCCAGGGACGAGAACACCTTGGGAGGTGGTGTATCTGAGGCATTTCACCGGCTGCAGCCCCAGGGAGCCTGACTCTCTGATACATGAAGTATTGGAGGAAGAGACAACACTAAGAATTAAAGTTGGGCTTGACTCTGGTACAATGTAATCGACCAAAGAGAGACCGACTGAATCCTAGGAAGCTGGGCTCGTCCTATGAAAAGGCAGTCACCAGGCTGAGAGACACACACCTCATGCCAGGAGTTCCCAAGGTAGTTGCCGTCGGTGTGAGCCACCGTGATGAGCGTCTTTATGGTGTCGATGTTCTTCTGCTTCATTTCTGTGATGCTGGAGCTGGCGGTCAGCAGGGAGAAGCGCGCGAGGGCCTGAACGTAGGCATCTCGTTCCAGCTGTAACAGAAGCCGAGAGAGAGGGCTGAGATCCCGCCCTCAGCAAGACGTTTTCACGGACAAGGGCCTGAGCACCGGACTCTGATGCCTTCCACGCACGTCGACAGGCTTTATGCTCATTAACAGAGCAGTTACTCCACTGCTGCCCTCCTGCTACCGGAACACCCCGAGGTGGCTCCCTGCACATGTTTGAGAACTAGCCTCTCCTTGCAGCTGACCTCAAACTGATGTTCCATGTTCCATTCCCTTTGGCGGGAGTCGGGGAGGAATCTGCTGAATGCTAAGAATGTCACGGGAATGCTAATTTTGACAATAATCCTACAAGGTAGATCTGTTTTCTCAAGTTTACGAATGAGGAAATAAAGGGGGTCCTAGGGGGAAGAGAGTGGGGCCAGTGTTAGCCTAGAGAAGTAGCAGAGCTGGGGTTTGAAACTCAGATTGTCTAACATCAAAGCCTGGGGTCTTGGTACAGAAGAAAATGTGTAGCTGAAAGATAAATTGGAACAGAAGGTTGAGTTCTTCAACATAAATGAGTGCAAATTCTTTTTTTTTTTTTTTTGCTTTTTGTCTTTTTAGGGTCGCTCCCGTGGCATATGGAGGTTCCCAGGCTAGGGGTCAAATTGGAGTGTTGCTGCCGGCCTAGCCAGAGCCACAGCAACGCGGGATCTGGCCGCGTCTGCAACCTACACTACAGCTCATGGCAATGCCGGATCCTTAACCCAGTGAGTGAGGCCAGGGATTGAACCCGCAACCTCATGGTTCCTAGTTGGATTTGTTTCTGTTGTGCCACGACAGGAACGCCAATGAGTGCAAATTCTTAGTGACTTAGAAAATGATACACGCAGTTGACAACTTCCTGATTTCACATCCGTTTGAAAATTGTATTTTGTTTATTTGCTTGAATTTTTCAAGATTCAAAAGATTTACAGACATACCCATTTTGCAATGAACTATGTATTTTCCCCAGAGAAGATCTGGAAATGAAAGAAATTATAATAATAAGCTAATTTTAAAACGAAAAACAGCATTTTAAGCATCAGGGCAGGCAGGCAGCCAGATGGATAGGAAGGCTGTTTTGTCAAATTCAATCAAGTAGCGTGGGGCCCACCTACCTTCAAAGGTTTTAATCCAAATCTTCCATTTTTTTCCCCTTAAGGAGGCTGCTGCCAGCACAAATCTGTGGGGCTTCCTCTCAGTGGGCATGAGCAAGGAGGTTCTGAGACGGTTTTGGCTAAGTGGAAATGTCTGAGGGTTTCTAAATTTTGCCAGATCTGAAGGAACACAGCCCACCAGCATCTCTGGAGCTTTGCTAACTTACACCCACCTGCATTCCAAATATGCAGGCGATCCGGATTGCACATCGGATGCCTTCCAAACACAGGGAGGCCACTTCAGTGTCGTCACAGTTCTGCAGCCCGATGCTGTAAGCTGCCAGCAGCGGTGTCCACACCAGCTACCAAAGAAGGAAGGTTTCAATAACATCTAGAATTTCAGTGGGAAAGAGCACCTGGAAGCCATACTGTTAGTTATGAGCACAGCCAGGATGCCAAGTTCACCGCTACCTTGATTCATTCACAATATAAAAGACTTCCTCCTAAACTGTGGTCAAAGTTATCACTACAGGTATGCCATTCACCAAACGCACAGTTCTAAAGAAAGGATGGTAACTTCGTGGCTAGTGTGCAACCACCACGTCTACCTGTACTTACGGCAGACAGCACTAATTAATCAGAGATCACACTCCCTGCTGAGCCTAATCAGGGCCTGAGAAATCATTTACATAACGCAGCAGGCATCCACTACCAATCAGAGGTCGGCGTACAACGTAAAATCTATAAGCCACTTATGTTCTATCAATTCAGTATACTGATTGAAAGGTCCCTAATTCAAATTATTCAGTTTTCTTTTCCTTCAATTTTCTTGTGAATTCCCTGAAATCACAAAAATCTAGAATGGACCAATAGGATATTAACTGTTACTGCAAAAACATCTCAGAGAAAATGGGAGTGCTGTGTATTTTAGAACATGTATCTTTTCTAGATCTTTTTTTTTCCCAAGGTGGCACCTGCGGCATATGGAAGTTCGTGGGCTAGGGGTCTTCCTGGAGCTGCAGCTGCAGGTCTATGCCATAGCATCATCAGATCTGAGCCACACCTGCAACTTCACCGCTGTAGCTCATGGTAATGCCGGACCCTTAACCCACGAGTGAGGCCAGGGATCAAAACCACACCCTCACGGATACTAGTCAGGTTCTTAACCTGCTGAACGACAATGGGAACTCCTCTAGATATTTTTAAAATCGAGAGACCTCAGGATATTTTACTTCTATCTGATTTCACCTAATAAACCCTGAGGCCACTGAGATGAGATGTCACAATAAAACTGTCTTTTTTGCCTGAATAATTATTAATTCATTCAATCCCCCCAGCAGGCCTATAGCACCTTGTATTTGTCTCCATCCCAAATGATGAACAGAGAGAGGCTGAGTAACCTGACCAAGGTCACAGGGCTCCAAAGTGGCAAAGGCAGGGTTCAAACCAGCTGTTCTGACTGTAGGCCCTGCTGACGCATCTCCAGCATTATCAAAGGGCTGCTAGGAAGGACTCGCTTTAGTTACTCTTCAGTAAGAGACACCCAGGCTTGGTCTTTCCTCTCCGCAGTCTCGTTACCATTATACACTCACTGGTGAGCTTCTGGTCGGTCAACTCTAGAATCCAGCTTAGCCTTGTCCTAACATCTCAGGACACTCACTTTGAACATTGGCCGGACGTGGTCCAAGTGAGTGGCACTCGTAAACGGGGCTTTGGCGTGGCTCACAGCCTCCATCAGAGCTTTGGCTGTTTTAGCCATTTGCTCCATCTCCAAATTGTACAGTAGCCGCCGCTGCTTTTCACTAGCCACACCTACAAAGAAACAAGAGAATAAGAGTAACTAACACTCATTGAGTGCTTGCCATATGCCGGGCTCTGCTGCGCAAGATTTATAACAATTAACTCACAAATCCTCCTCAAAGACCACTTAACGAGTCTGCTACAAGTACTGTTACCATTTTACTGATAGGAAACGAGGCACAGAGACGCTAAGGAACTTGCAGGGTCACACAGCTGATAAGCGATACAGCTGGGACTTGAATCCCGGCAGTGTGGGTCTGGAGCCTAGGCTCTACCCCACTACCCTCTTCTGCCTCTCAAATTAAGACTGATAGCTTCACAGGGCCTAAACTAAGAGAATTCCAATCAAAGTTGGCACAATCACCATGGCTATTAAAGCAAAGTATCTGTTTTGTTTTTCTTACGCTTTTTAGGCTGCACCTGCAGCGTACGAAAGTTCCTGGGCTAGAGGTTGATTCAGAGCTGTAGCTGCTGGCCTACACCACAGGCACAGCAACACCAGATCTGGGTCGCACCTGTGGCAACTCCAGGTCCGTAACCTGCTGAGCAAGGCCAGGGATCGAACCTGCATCCTCAGAGAGACAATGTTCGTTCTTTAACACACTGAGCCACAACGGGAACTCCTAAAGCAAAGTTTTAAAGAACATTTCTTGGGGTAATTTAGTTCTCAGATTATTTTAAATTTCCTCCTGTAACTAATTACAAATCTAGCAAGAAGATAAATGATATTATGAGACAGCCAACATCATTATAACTAATTTAATCACATTTCCCATTCAGTAGCTAGATATGTAAATTACATTTATCACCAGGGAACTTAATCATCATCACGAATTCTAGAACACTCAAAAATTGGAATTAAGAGAAATAATGTGCCATTAGACCTTACTCTGCTTAGTAGATTTGGTTGCAATCGTGTGTTCTTTTGTTTCTTTCATTGCAATTTTCTTGCCTTCTATCTCTTCATAGATGCTTGAGAGATATTCTTCAGGCAGATCTTTACTGTCATTGATACCCCGATTCATTTTAATATATTGCTCTTTTGTCATTTTATTTTTTACCTGAAATTTAAAAAAATTAAGGAATCATTTAGAAGACACTCCATGGCTCAAATAAAGGTCTTTATTTAGCTGCTACAGAATATGAATCGCTGAAATATTTTACCTGAGGGCTGTGCAAGTCTGTAGTTAGCATGATAATGGAATACGCTAGGACATAGGCGGTGTCGGCGCTAGCAAACAGGGTTTGCCTGGGGAAAAAAAAAAAAAAGATTCCAGATGTGAGAACACGCATGGTGACGAGGCTGGGAGGGTCCCCAGCTCAAGGCGATGAGCTTCCCTCAAGGCGGTGGACTGCTCCACGTGGTGCTTCTACCAACTGGAACGACGACCATGACTCAGAGGGCAGAAAGGCTAGTTAAGAATACGGTCACAGGTAGACTTCCTGGAATAAAGCCGTTTCCAGTCAGTTTTTTAAGATCCCTAAGGAGCCTCTGGGGCCAGGGACTAGGTGAAGCAAGTGAGGGCCCCCCACCCCCCTACCCCCTCTCCCCAGTGCACGACCCCAAGAGTTTGCCCCGTCAGTGCCTTGCTCACCTCACCTTGGTCCTGTTCCTGACAGCATCTACTTTGTGCTAGTCACCTGGCAGACAGATGACTAAAACTCCTGGATAGTTTTAGCTACTTAAAGTTTACGTCATCCACTGTAATACTCAACAGCAGACACACAACAGAAAACACTTATGTTGTTTTAATAAACAATATGTTGGTGAAGTCTGACCTTTTTTTGCCTTAGGCAAGAAAAGACAAAAACTTGCAGACGCATAGCTCTGAAATAAGTGAGGCTAAAGAAAACTTGTTGGAGGTCCTGTTGTGGCTCAGTGGTAACGAACCCCATTAGTATCTATGAGGATATAGGTTTGATCCCTGGCCTCACTCAGTCGGTTAATTATTTGGCGTTGCCAAGAGCTGTGGTGTAGGTTGTAGACGTGGCTTGGATCCTGTGTTGCTGTGGTACAGGCCTGCAGCTGCAGCTCCAATTCTACCCCAGCTGGAAACTTTCATATGCTGTAGGTGCAGCTCTAAAAAGAGACAAAGAAAAACTTGTCTGTCCCAATAGCCCCCCACAGGAAGAGAAGTTCAGAAGTACACAGTAAAAGATCTGTATTCTATGGAGAATTTTAACTGGGTCACACATTTACTGATGAAGGGATGAAGACCAAGGCCTCTAGGTCCACACAAGAAATACATTTAAAGTAAACAACATCTAATTATGTCTCCACTGCAAATTGTAATACCCGTTTGGTTAAAATGACCAGATGCCACCTTTGCTGACCATGCCACCTCTGGGCGTCAGCTTGTAGGATTGGGACCAATGAATATAAAAACCAAGCTGAATCGAGAGGCAAAAGTGTTAGCAAAAATTTCCACATCATGTTCACAGTATATTCAGACATCCTTTTTTTTCCCTTTTTTTTCTTTTTTTTTCCCAAATGGCTACACTTGCAGCATACAGAAGATCTCAGGCCCGGGATTAAATCTGAGCTGCAGCTGCGGCAATGCCAGAGCCTTCAACCCACTGTGCTGGCCAGGGATTCAACCTGTGCCTCTACATTAACCTGAGCCATTGCAGTAGGATTCTTTTTTTGGTCTTTTTAGGGCCACACTTGTGGCATAGGGAAGTTCCCAGGCTAGGGACTGAATTGGAACTGTAGCTGCAGGCCTACACCACAGCAATGCAGGATCCAAGCCACGTCTGCAATCTATACCACAGCTCGTGACAATGCTGAATAATTAACCCACTGAGTGAGGCCAGGGATCAAGCCCTTGTCCTCGTGGATACTAGCCGGGTTCATTACCACTGAGCCACAAAGGGAACTCCTGCAGCAGGATGCTTAACCCACCATGCCATGGCAGGAACTCTTTTTTTTTTTGGTCTTTTTGCCTTTTCTAGGGCTGCTCCCGTGGCATATGGAGGTTCCCAGGCTAGGGGTCTAATCGGAGCTGTAGCTGCCGGCCTACACCAGAGTCACAGCAATGCAGGATCCGAGCCGAGTCTGTGACCTACACCACAGCTCACGGCAATGCCGGATCCTTAACCCACTGAACAAGGCCAGGGATGAAACCTGCAACCTCATGGTTCTTAGTCGGATTCGTTAACCACTGAGCCAGGACGGGAGCTCTGGCAGGAACTCTTACATGCAGACATTCTTAACTTCACGTTCAGGGGGAAAAGCATAAGCTTTTGATTGAGACAAATACATATTCAATCCCGGCTCTGCTACTCACTAGCTGATTAATTTCTGGCCAGGTTGCTCAATCTCACAGAGCCTGTTTCTTCACCTATAAAATGGGATTCTACTCCCAGGCTTACCATTAATTTAGCTCTCTTTTCAACTCCCAATTCCTACAAAAACAAGAACTATACCTATCAAAAAGGCCCCAAGGTGAAATCAATACTTAGGCAGGTTTTATTAATTACAGAGCCATTTGGTAACTTGCTCATCAGTATGTGATCGGAGAAAAACTAAAATCCTTGAGATTTACTCCATATATTAAGTTAGGGAGCAATTCAAGTTCCTCTTCTCAACTCATAAAACTGTTCTTTCATCACAATTAACGTTGTGGGCTCTAGCTGTGTAGTCCTGGGCAAGTTACTTAGCCTCTCTGGTCTTCAATCTCCTTTATAAGGGGACACAAACAGTGGCTGTGAGGTCTTATGTGAGATAATCGCTTAGCACATTGCCTGGCACGTAGTGAATACAATTTCGTAGCTCAGCACAGATTTAGAAAGGTTAAAATCAACCCCCAACCACAGCAAGACTGGTGCTGTGAGGAAGGCAAAAGATGGGGTGGAAGGGACTTAAACAGGGCACTCACCCCTGGTTGCACTCTATGTATCTTGCAGCAAACTTCTCCATTAACCGATCAATCTTCTGGGCTTCCCCAGGTAGGCGGAAACCTTCCAGAAACGTCCGCAGGGCTGAGACAAACTCCTTGTCACAGAAGTCAAGTTGGTCCACATAGGCATACATCACCTCCTTGTTGAACTTCATGCTTTCTCCCAGAAAATCACCCACTTGGGTCTGAAACACACACACTCATTCACACCTACAAACTATCAAATATAAACACCCAGTGAAAGACACTTCTGTCGCAGTGGGGACCTGGCTCTAAACACCCAGAAAACCCGGACTGCTGGAAAAGCCAGGCGACTCCCAGAGCCTGCCCACCCACCCACCCATTCCAGGTTCAGCCTGTCCTGCCCACAAAGGAAGAGGAGGAGGCACAGGGGACTGAAAAATGGAGCAATGATGGGGCTCCCTAAGGAGGGAGGCTGGTTGCAGAAGAACAGCCAGAAGAACAATTTCTAGCAGTCAAGGGACACTGTTAGCTCTGACACTGGCCCACCAAATACCTAACCACCTGTCAGGAGGCTGGTTTATTCCCGTTAAGGAGCTTTTTGCAACGCTGGCCAAAGTGATAAATAGGACTGCTGTAAGCAGGGGTGTGGACAATAGCTACGCACTCAGGGTCAGCCAACCTCTAGGTTAGAGCCAGTAATGGTCTCGGAATCACATGACTAAACCTGCATGCAAATGCACAACCCCTAGTCTTACGGAATCGAGGCGATCCTCCTGGTGCAGGAATTGGGCAATGTCTTCAACTGACGTACCCAGCATGCCCTGCTCCTGAAGATACTGGATCCCTCTCTTGGGTTTCTTGTTGAACCTGTTTCGAGAAGAGATGGGACACAGGTTGCTTATTTCAAAATCTGGAGGATGGAAAAAGCTGGCCTTTGAGGCAATTTATAGCAACACCATGAAGGAGTTATCCCATGTCAACTAGGACGGTCCTGTGTGTCCTGGTAGCTTTTCTCAATTTCACCTTTTTTTTTGTCTTTTTGCCTCTTCTAGGGCCGCTCCCGCCACATATGGAGGTTCCCAGGCTAGGGGTCTAATCAGAGCTGTAGCTGCTGGCCTACACCAGAGCCACAGCAACACGGGATCCGAGCCACGTCTGCAACCTACACCACAGCTCACGGCAACGCCGGATCCTTAACCCACTGAGCAAGGCCAGGGATCGAACCCGCAACCACATGGTTCCTAGTCGGATTCATTAACCACTGCGCCACGACGGGAACTCCTCAATTTCACCTTTAATTTCTGCCCTAGTTATAACACAATCTGGTGGCTGTTCCCCAGTATCATTCTCCGCTTCTCCAACACTAATCAAACCTAGATGTTTAGCTGGGCACACAACTACTTAAAATTAACAACTACACTTTACTGTCTCCCTTAGACAACGTACAGCCATGTGATAAAGTTCTGGCCAGTGAGATAAGATCAGAAGTGGTGTGGGTACTTCTAGAAGGATTCTTCAACAAAGCTAACTTGGCTGGGAAGTATACATTTTCTGTTCTTCCCCTTCTTCCCCAGAATATATGGGTGATGACCGGCACTTCAGCAGTGGTCACAAACCACGAGGCAAGACAGAAGACGAAGACTATTCAGGACGGTGAAGCGGAAAGATGCAAGGAGCCTGGATCTGGCGCGCACAGGAGCCACTCTGACAGCCCTAGACTGCGCACTTTGGGATTTCCTTCTTTCTGTGTTTCCTGTTACAGGCAGGCAAACTATCCGACACCTAAATTCAACCTGTTATTATTTCTCAGGCCGTGTACTGGGGAAAGCCATTCATATATAAGCACAAACTGGGGCAAAGGCTGTGAGGAAAGGGCATGACCATGGTGCAGGGCAGACTGTCTTGGGACCTGTACAAACAGGGTGGTTACAGGAGGCCTCTCTGAGGAAGACATGCTTTGCCAAGTCTGAAAGGTGAAAAAGATCCAAAAATATTCCAAGCAGGAGTGCAATGGTGAAAAGAGCTTGAGGTGTTCAAGGGACTGAAATGCATTATGTAACTCAGGGGTGCTGGAAGGAGAAGGGGTCAGTGAGGGAGGCTGGAGGCTGGACTAGGCTGTGGTGAGGAAACAGGAACTCTGGGGTGACCTCAGCCAGGGGAGGGATAAGACCTGATTTAAGTTTTTGTTTGTCTGTCTGGTTGCTTTTTAGGGCTGCACCCACCACATATAGAGGTTCGAAGGCTAGGGGTCGAATCAAAGCTACAGCTGCCGGCCTACACCAAAGCAGCAGCAACACGGGATCTGAGCCACATCTGCGACCCACACAGCAGCTCATGGTCACACTGGATCCTTAACCCACTGAGCAAGGCCAGGGATCAGACCCACATCCTCATGGATACTGGGTGGGTCCTTAACCCACTTAGCCACAATGGGAACTCCCGACTTAAGTTTTTAAAAGATTATTTTAGCTGCTATGGGAGAACTGACTGGGGGGGATGCAGGCATGGTGAGGGTGAAAATATATACTTTAATAAATAAATGAGTATTATAACGCCAACCTTTAAAATAAACTGAATTTACTAAGTTAACTAATCATTCAAAAGTTGGACAGGACATTAGCTTGTGTGTGTATATATTTCTGTGTATAAAAAGATTGGAGGAGGGGAGTTCCCACTGTGGTGCAGAGGATCCAACTAGGAACCATGAGGTTGTGGGTTCGATCCCTGGCCTCACTCAGTGGGTTAAGGATCTGGCGTTGCTGTGAGCTGTGGTGTAGGTGGCAGACGTGGCTCGGATCCCACACTGCTGTGGCTATGGTATAGGCCAGCAGCTACAGCTCTGATTAGACCCCTAGTCTGAGAACCTCCATATGTAGAGGTGTGGCTCTAAAAAGACAAAAGACCAAAAAAAAAAAGAAAAAAAAGAAATTGCAGGAGGAGTTCCCATTGTGGCTCAGCGGAAAGGAATCTGGCTGGGAACCAAAAGATTGTGGGTCCAATCCCTGGCCTTGCTCAGTGGGTTAAGGATGCAGTGCTGCTGTGAGCTGTGGTGTAGGCTGCAAATGTGGCTCAGATCCTGTGTTGCTGTGGCTGTGGTGTAGGCTGGCAGCTGTAGCTCCCATTTGACCCCTAGACTGGGAACCTCCATATGCCAAGGTGTGGCCCTAAAAAACAAAAAACAAAACAAAACAAAAAAACAACATTGCAGGAGTTCCCATTGTGGCACAGCAGAAACAAATCTGACCAGTATGCATGAGGATGTGGGTTTGATCCTTGGCCTCACTCAGTGGGTTGGGGATCCAGCATTGCCATGTACTGTGTTAAAGGTCACAGACACAGCTCAGATCTGGCATTGCTGTGGCTGTGGCTCTGGCTGTGGTTGTGGCTGGCAGCTGCAGCTTCAGTTCGAGTCCTAGCCTGGGAACTTCCATATGCCACGGGTGTGGCCCTAAAAAGAAAAAAAAAAGATTGGAAAGAAACATTAAGATTTGCTAGTGATTGTAATGATAATGATGTGGTTATTTGGGAGAATATCCTTATTTTTCAACAATGTAGGGCTAAAGCATTATGACAGCCTCAAATTACTTTAAAAAATACATAGATAATGTTATTATGGCAAAAGTTAATTCTTCTGTATGTCGAAATTTTTCTTTTTCTTTAAAATTCTTCTAATACATAGAAAAAAATGTTACCAGTTGTAATTTCCTCTAGGTAGTAACTTTACGAGCAATTTTAACATTCTTGCTCTATACTTTTCCGTATTTTCTACATTTTTTAAATTAGGAAAAAAAAAAGAAAAAAAGAAGAAAAAAAAAAAAAAAGACCGACCAGCAACCCCACAAAGCTATTGAATTTCTCTCCTTCACAGACATGCAGTCGGCCCGATTTGCTCAGGCCTGGCCACAAGGCCAGCACTGGGCTTTTGTAACAAGCATTTCGTCTTGAGGTGTCAGTGCCAGGTTCCCAAGAGATTCGACTAGAGCAACAGCCACACTCACAGCTCGATGCCATGTTCAATCATCTCCTTTTGTTGCTTGATGACCTCAAACTGCTCCGGGTCATCCTGGACGGCTGTCTGGGTCCCCGAGGACACCGTGGACTCCATGGACGTCACACTGCTCCGTCTCGCCAGGTCAAGGCCTTTCCCGTCCCCCATTTCCTGATCCGTGGGCCTCTCCTGACCTGTGATGACATAAAAGGAAAGGAAACCAAGTAAGCAGATGGGACGCACCCGGCTGAGCTGAGGTCTGGCTCTGCAGGTCCTTTGCCCAGACCTGTAACAATAACGTTTGTACTGCAGGGTCACAAGCACACAAGCTCGACATCACTCCGTGAGTTACTTAACAATTTACTTGTTTGTGGGACTTGATAAGCTAATGCTGAAATTCACATGAAAGAATAAAAGCCCCAAACCAGTCACGACACCTAAGGAACAGTAAACAGGAGGGCCCATCCCAGCAGGTATCAAAACTCACTGTAGAGCTCCAAGCATTTGAAAAGCATGGTACTGGTGCAAGAACAAACAGATCAACAGGACAGAGTAGAAAAGGCAGAAACAGACCTTTGCACACGAGGGAAGTTGGTATATCATAAACGTGGTGCTTCACATCAGTGCGGGAAGGAGAGACTACTGCTAAAAAAATGCTGGAATAACTGGCTCTCCGTTTGGAAAAATGATGTTAGAGCATGACTCAGATTCTTCCCTGCAATTCCAGATGGATTGAAAAGCAGAACCTTTAAGGTACTTCAGGTATTTCTATAAAGTCGTTTGCTAATTCTAAGACAATAATACCAAGACGCTTGTCCCAACAGTCTTGGGTAGCCTATTGTGAATGGGGGAGGCTGCAGCAGAGATCTCTCACCGAGGCTGGTCTGGTGGTTGGGATTCACATACAAGTCTTTGCTCCACTCTACCATGCACTTGAGAATGGACACGAGGCACTCCAAGCCTTTCTTCCTCAGACTGAGCTCCTAAAGGACAAAAGGGACACAGCACAGAGACTTAGCTGATAAATGAAGTGCAGACATTTACAGGGCTCTGGAATCCTGTGAGGACACGAGATGACCACTGACACTCGGTGCTATTGAGTACAACACCCAAGGAAAAGGTAACAGGTGATATCAATACTGAGGGCTCAGTGCAGAAATTCTGAGTATCTTTTTTTTTTTGGTCTTTTTGTCTTTTTAGGGCCGAACCTGCAGCATATGGAGGTTCTCAGGCTAGGGGTCTAATCGGAGCTGTAGCCACCAGCCTATGCCACAGCCACAGCCACGCCAGATTTGAGCCGCGTCTGTGATCTACACCTCAGCTCACGGCAATGCCAGATCCTTAACCCACTGAGCAAGGGCAGGGATCGAACCCGCAACCTCATGGTTCCTAGTTGGATTCGTTTTTGCTACACCACGATGGGAACTCTTTTTTTTTTTAACTTTATTTATTTGTATTTTTAGGGCCGCACTTGTGGCATATGGAGCTCCCCAGGCTAGGGGTCAAATTGGAGCTGTTGCCACTGGCTTACACCAGAGCCACAGCAACGCCAGATCCAAGGCGTGTCTTTGATCTACACCATAGCTCACGGCAACACCTGATTCTTAACCCAACTAAGCAAGGCCAGGGATCAAACCTGTGTCCTCATGGTTACTAGTCAGATTCATTTCCACTGAGCCATGACAGGAACTCCCTGAATATCTTTAAAAGTGTTCATTACAGACTCCCTAGCAGCAAAAATATGGGACGTGTGCTTTCCTAAAATGAAAAATATTATTTGGATTTTAAAGGGAAGTTCTCATTCATTGCTCGTATATTAAAAAACAAACACAAAACAACCAAACACTTAAAACACCATTTAAAAAAAAAAAAATTGAAGTTCTTAACCAGTGACCCTGAAAAAGAAAAAAGAATCTTATGCAACAAATAAATCGTTGTGGATACACCATTATCCCCTCGACAGCCGCAAACACATTTCATTTTAAGGGTTACTCTGCAAGTAAACAAGAACACTGATTTTTTTTTTTAAGTGGCTTTTTTTGGGGGCGGGGTGGGGGGGACCTGTGCCTACAGCATGTAAAAGCTTCTGAGCCAACAAATGAACTCTCGCCACAGCAGTGACAATGCTGGATCTCCACCCATTGTACCAAAAGCGAACCCCCACAGTAGCACTTCTTAAATAAAAAGTGGAATGCGAGTTGCAGATAACCTTTTAACAAATGTGAATACTTCAGACTCAAAACGGCATCGAAGATGGCACAGATGGAGTTCCCTTCGTGGCTCAATGGTTAACGAACATGACTAGAATTCATGGGGATGTGGGTTCAATCCCTGGCCTTGTTGAATGGGTTGGGGATCTGGTGTTGCTGTGGGCTGTGATGTGCGGTGCAGACGAGGCTCGGATCTGGTGTGACTGGGACGCAGGCCAGCAGCTGTAAAGCTTCGATTAGACCCCTAGCCTGGGAACTTCCATATGCCACAAGTGCGGTCCAAAAAGAAAAAGAAAAAAAAAAAGGCACAGATCTCTGTGAATCTAATGACAGCTATGGGCCTTTGATGTAATTCCAGGCGGCTCACAGACTTTTCCACCAGTTCATTCAGAGACCTCAGGTTAAGGATCCTACTCTCTGTTTTTGGCCCCACCCACAGCATTCGGAAGTTCCCGGGCCAGGATACTCAGGCCATAGCAGCGACCATGCCAGATGGCCCTACTGTCTCTGGAGGCACTCTAGCAAAAGGCAACTTCCTTTGCTACTACTGGAGCCTGGGACCTTGTCTTCACATGATCTGTGGAAAGGGGACAGAGTGAACTCGCTTCCCCCAGGTCTCAGCTCAGGTGTTGCCTTCTCAGGGAGACGACCTCAATGACCCCACTAAAAATGGCACCACCCTCGCTCAACGCCCCTTCCCCATTGTCCCTGTTTTAGTCTTCTCTGCAGCTTACTCCTTCATTGTTTGCTTGTAAGGGTCTGGACCAGTGCAATATGCCCACGTACGTGTGTGTTTCTTCGCTGCTGTATCCCCAGCACCAAGGACAGTGCCTGGCACACAGGGGCGTTTAATAAAATATTTTTCCTGCTCTCTTTTTTTAGGGCTGCACCACAGCACATGGAAGTTCCCAGGCTAGTGGCTGAATCAGCACTACAGCTGCTGGCCTATGCCACAGCCACAGCTCAGGGTAACGTCAGATCCTTAACCCACTGAGCGAGGCCAGGGATCAAACCTGCATCCTCATGGATACTAGTCAGGTTCATTTCTGCTGTGCCACAACAGGAATGCCTGTGAATATTTATTGACACGGGTGAACTTTAAATATAAATGAGTGTTCTCAGTGTTTTTACCTGCAGAGGTGTCATCCCCAGCTCGTGTCCACTTCTTCCCTGAGCGATTTTGGATAAATCATTTACGAGGCGCTCAAAAATGTTAGCAGCATTTAAATCACAGTCGTAGTTGACATAAATGTCTACAACACACTGGGCATCTTGGAAAATAACACATGAATATTAGAAATCCTGCTCAAACACAGCAGTTACGTTCTCTTATTAAACGAGATTCTTTGGTCAAAAACTTTCCCCAGTGAATTACTAACTCCAGGTGGACACAGGCACTCAGGAAGTGTACGTGGGAAGTACCAGGAGTGCGGGAGGCCCTCTTCCTAGATCCGCCCTGGCATGAACTGAAATCTCGGGCCGCTCATTCCACCTCTCTACAGCTCACTTTCCCTCACCAAAAAAGGGAAAAATAACTGCCCAATCTACCTCTTTCAAGTTGTGTAACTTTTATGAAGTTAGGTTTGATGATAGATGCTCGGTTTAGAGCCACACAACTGTACGGTGTAAGGGAAATCCACATTCACCTTAGCAGCCAATCAAGGGCTACAGCCCAATACCTGGGACCCTGTGACTTGCAATCCATGTTCAGCCTGTAGGCAGGGTGACAAGTGCCCTGGTTTTCCAGGACTTGGGGCTTTCCCAGGATGTAGGACTTTTTGTGTTAAAACCAGAAAGCCCTGGGCAAACCAGTCTGAGTGGGTCATCTTCTAAAGAAGGGGAGGTGGGGGGGACTAGGTGTTAGGTTAGCGGTACCCCCTAAGGTAATGACTTTCTCAGCACTTCGAACTCTAAAAGGAGGAGCTGACGGTCTTAATCTGGACTCTGGAGAATGAAAGCATCCGAAGTGTTTCTGAGCAAGTCAAACAGCTGAGCACCCACAGGGTGAAAATACCTGCACAGATCCTTGTCAGAGTCTGAATGACCATCCACCTGTGCTCAAAAGAACTTGTTGATGTTTCTAAAATGTTCAGGAAAATCTCTTTGAAAAAGACCTATATAACAAGAAGAAGATAAAGAAAGACAGCAATTAACAGACAGTTTAATTTAGGGCTCAAAGACCAAAGCCTCTGAAGAACAGGCAGAGCCTATGAGGGACGCGCCCGGGCAGAAGGAGACGGGTGCACACGTGTGCTCAACAACAGCCCCGGTGGGAAGAGCTAATGCAGCAGGACCTTGGTGCACGGAGAACACGGCCCCATCACAGGGTATAGCTGCTCCTGAGAAACCCAGGAGCTGCCACGTGGAAAGACAGGACCGGGGTTGTGGTTTTTTGAGAGAAATCAGAAATCTAGATTTTCACAGAGAATCTGATTTCTCAATTTGGAAACTAATTCAGGTAATTTCAAATAATTTATAGGCTAAACAAATACGTTTCAGAGAGTGAGCCCAATACAAAGATCATACAAGCTAAACCTTCCATTATAATGAAAGGCATATAAGACTTGGGGGCTGTCAGTTTTATGAAAAGGTCTTCTCTTGCTAAAAAATTCTTCTGTAGGATACCAGTAAGTAGACTGTGTGACTCTAGTTCCTGGTGACTATGCTACCAGCAGTTAACTCATCATGTAAAAGCATCATCAAATCTAAAAAAAAAAAAAAAAAATCAATTCTGAGTCCATACCTCTATCTGCATCTTCAGGTGCATTTTAAAGTTTGAAAGAAGAGTAAGAAAAATGGCAAGAGAGAGCTCAAAGACATCAGGCACTGACGAGACACCGTTTTTGGACAACGCGACACAGAGATATTGCTTGATTGCGTTGATGAACATCTCGTGGGTCCTGAAGACGGGGCCGGCGTTCTGCAACACGGAGAGGAGCAGCTGCAGGGACACCACCTTGGAACGAAGCTCGTGGGACCTGGCAAAGAAAACGCACAACAGTGACAGCGCGACAGCACTGAAAGGCCAAGTTTTCATAAGCACGTTTCACGCCCCTGCCAGTGAGCAGGACATTCCGAGCAGCCAGGGAGTCAAGACTTGGCAACAGCATCTAAATGTCAGGAGAACAAAAGCAGAGGGCACGTAGAGGGTTCACACAGAACCTACAGGCCCTGTGCAAATGAGTACTGCCAAGTCCTACTACTTCTCTCTCCTCGTCTAAAGCAGAGAATAGAGCAGGAGCCAAGTAAGTGCACACTGACTCGGGAAAGCTGGTTCTTAACAGAACCAACTGCTTCACATCAACCAGGTGATGAGACTAAAACATCTGTCCTGCTGTATCTTTACTGTTTGTTTGTTTTTTAATTTTGGCCGCACCCTAGACAGGTGGAAATTCCCGGGCTAGGGATGGATCCTGCGCCATGACAGCAACCCAAGCCAGTGCTGGGTCCTTAACCCATTGAGCTGCCAGGGAAGCCACTGCTCTACCGTTAGAGACAATGAGAAGAGTGCCTTTAATCCACCTGCCTCCTGCTCCCCATTCCTGGAGGGGAGGGAACATTCCCCTAATGGTCTTCATATTCTCAACAGAGGGTGAGGATTTTTATTAGTGACTAATGATGATGATGATGACAGTGTCCATAAAACTCTCATCAAGTGCAAGGCCCTGTGCTGGGGAAGTCATTCTATCATTTCATGGAACTGGTCCTGTAAAGAGATTTCCCATATTCCCATTTTTCGGATGAAGTTCAGTAACTCATGCGGCCGTGGGGTTGGTCTCAAGTGAGCCAGGGCTGAATGCAACCCCCCGTGGCTCCAAAGCTTCTGCTCTGACAGGCCGCAGCACCGCTGTCCTCGTATCAGATCCTCCACTCTACAGGGGTGACTTTCTGGGTTGACTCCGGGGCTTCCATCTACATCCCTGAAGCAGAAATTTCCAACGAGGGCGGGAGAAGGAGGTTTATAAGCATCCTGATGGGGGCCCCTCCCCATCAGGAGATTAAACCCATGAGTCAGGAAAAAGAGAATGAATGTTCAATATACTGATTATTTTTAGCATGTAAACCAAGGAAAGCAGAACTGGGGGTTTGCGGAACCCCAAGATCCTCCTGGATTGTTTGGGTTATAGACAGCCAAGAGCTGCGGTCTACTTACTTTGGATCTGGAGGGCCTTCACCAAGGGGTTTCATGGACAGCTTGCAAAGGGAGCGAAACACCAGGAAGGCATCCTTCTGCAGAATGTGAGAGAACCTCGCAGCCACTGGATGTCCTTGGGCATCCGATTCCTAAGATCAGAATAAAGATCAGAAGAACCAAAGGGGCCAAATGAAAGGATAACTCTTTTCAATGTAATTATCTCATGGAATTTGAAGTGTTTTATTCCATGGGGAAGTGAGGGATGTGGGGGAGGAGATGATATGTCAAAACAGGAGCTTATGGGGGAGTCATCACAGCAATTCTAAAACGTGTTCCTTATCCTTCCAAAAGGGGGTGTGGATAGTTTAACATGATAAGTGAGCAAATGTTAAACCATAAAAACCCAAAAGAAATATAGGTAATTATTCATATTAACGTGAGTAAAAAATCTATTTCTAAGAATACTACTGCAGAATAAATGGGGAAAAAATAATCAGGTGTTTTAAAATACACTTCTTTTAAAAAGAAAGCTACACTTTAAAAATTCTTCAAATAAGTATTTGTAACACATGATAAAGATTAATATCTTCAACATATAAAAAATTCCCATTAAGGAAATATGGAACTCTAGTCCCAAATGAAAAACAGGCAAAAACACAAGTGAGCAATTTATCAAGAAATGCAAATGACAGGTAAACCTAAACAACCTTATTACTAATTATTAAGAAAGTATCTTTCTCCCACCAGACCAGCAAAGATTTGAATGAATGTGACTGCACAAGTTTTTTTGGGGCCTTTTGTCTTTTAGGGCCGCACCCGAGGCATATGGAAGTTCCCAGGCTAGGGGTCCGATCAGAACTGTAGCTGCCAGCCTATGCCAGAGCCACAGTAATATGGGATCTGAGCCGCATCTGCGACCGACACCACAGCTCACGGCAACACCGATCCTTAACCCACTGAACGAGGCCAGGGATTGAACCTGCGTCCTCATGGATGCTAGTCAGGTTCGCTAACGGCTGAGCCACATCGCTAACGGCTGAGCCACGAGGGGAACTCTGTGACTGCCCAGTGTTAATGTGAGAAGGGGAAAATGAGTGCTGAGAGTCTCCAGGTGGGTGGAAATTCAAGTACTGTCTTCCTGGCAGGCTAATTTGATATCATGGAACAAAAGTCTTAAAGCTTCCAGCTCTTGACTCAGCCATGGCACTTGCAGGAACTGAGTGTAAAGAAAGAATTAAGGATGAGCACAAGATCCACCGAGAAGGATGTTCACCGTAGAACTGTCTCCTGTGATTAAACTGAAATAAAGCCTAAACCTAACAGCAAACTGGTTAAAGATTATGGTAATCCATGACAGGCTTTGACATGGCTATTAAAAAAATTAGTAAGAGGGAGTTCCCGTCGTGGCATAGTGGAAACGAATCCAACCAGGAACCTAATCCTGAAAGTGATTCATATCTGGAGGTGGGGCCTTTGGGAGGTGATCAGGTCCTGAGGGATGGGACTGGTGTCCTTATTAAAGAGGTTCCAGAGAGTTCCCTCGTCCCTTCTGCCACATGAGGCGAGAGTAAGAAGACAGCTATGAACCAGGAAACAGTCTCTCACTAGACACAGAAATTGCTAGTACCTTGATCTTGGACTTCTCAATCTCTAGAACTTTGAGAAATACATTTCTGTTGTTCACAAGTTACCCAGTCTCTGGTGCTCTGTTATAGCAGCCTAAACAGACTAAGACAGGGGCAAACACTGGTTAGGGGATGCGGGAGGGAGGGTCTTGGGGGGAGGTTGGAAAAAAAATCTTATTCTTTTTATGTATAAAGCACAGGTACACATACAGTATATAAAGAGGTGTATCAGTTTACCAGTGGCTTTAAAATTTCATGAAGAGGGGTAGTGATTAGAAAAAAGAAATACATAAAAAGGCTCCTGGGTGTGTGTGTGTGTACATTTGTTCAAATAAAAAGTTGAGAGGAGCAGAAACGAATCCGACTAGGAACCATGAGGTTGCAGGTTCGATCCCTGGCCCCACTCAGTGGGTTAAGGATCTGGGGTTGCCGTGACCTGTGGTGTAGGTTGAAGATGCAGCTTGGATCTGGTGTTGTTGTGGCTCTGGCGTTGGCTGGCAGTAATAGCTCCAATTAGACCCCTAGCCTGGGAACCTCCATATGCCTCGGGTATGGCCCTAAAAAAAAAAAAAAAAAAAAGATAAAAGGTTGAGAAACACCGGTAGAAAGGTCAGAAAGAGAATGGGTTCAGGCAGAATGTTAGTATCATACTTCTTCCTGTTTTGAATGTTTACACACAACATTTCCAGGAAAAAAAAAAACAACAAAAAAAATGTAGCAGACATATCTACATATCTTTCAGGGGCCTGAAAGGATGTTCATAATATACCTTAAGTTTAAAGAGCAGGTTACAAAACAGTGTATTGTGTTATTACATTTCAATGGTAAAAAACATGGAAGGGAGGGGAAAACCTAGAGGGTGTGATAAAATGTTAACAAGGGTTATCTCTGGGTTAGAAGATTATGGATGACGTTTATTCCTCATTTTTCCTTCTGTTTCCTTATGTTTCTATAAGGCAAGTACCACATTTCAGGAGAAAAGAAAAAGGGCAGGAACTGTACGTTTTTAAACGTCTGAATAAACAACAATGCTATAAGCCACCGACATTAGCCCATTCCAAGAACGGACCCCACTAATACAGAGACTAGCAGAGCAGGGGATGTCGCTAAATATCTGAAAGGGGCGTGGTTTTCACTCGCTTCTTCTGATAGCCTTAATTCCTCAAGAAATAGCAAAAAGACAAAAAAATAAAAAATGAACTGACTCTGACAGGAGGACCACCAACATACCAGATTATCTGCTGATGACAAGGACTGCCTGTCGTCCGCTACCCCGTTGGTCTGTGGGTTTTCGTCGGCTGCTGGGGGGACGGCACGCTCCTGGCACTCCAGCTCACCCAGGACCCTCTCGGGCTCTGTCAGACCGTGCTTTTGTGCTGCTTCTTAAAATACAATGCAAAAGTCATCACCAAGTTAGTACTTACCCTAAAAGGTGACCTGACACCCAGAAGAAGGTATTCATAGAACTTGCAACTATTGCTTTTTCCCTTTCCTTGCACCACTACCCTGTGACCGGCATGGTTCTGAAAAAGGCTCAGCCAAAGTGGTGCTTTGGTTTTAGGTGTCTATTACCCACGGCCCCACTCCCAGGTGGCTGCCTCCACATTGTGGTCCAGGTCAACGGTGCCTCCAGGACTGTGCACTATAGCGGTCCTGCCCATCCCTACCTATTTTGGAAGATTAGAAGCAGCTAAACATAAAGAGCACAGATTTTTAAAAAGGGCTATTAATATAGGAGTTAGAGAACAAGAGTCACGTCAGTGAAAAGAATATGACTGTTTTGATAGAAAACCTCAGTGACAGGGGAAAAAAATTAGACCTGAGCTTCCTGGCAGCCATGTGAAAAAGGAAAAGACAAAGAATTAAATGGATTTCATCATTCAACGAAAGAAAGCATGTTTGACGGTTAGCAGAATAGTTAAACTCTATGAGGAATTTACCATGTGTATCTTTATACATATATAAGGGATAACACAAACAATTCAGTAATAAGCACAATCTTCAATAACGGTTTCTGTTTTATTTTTATTTTTTGCTTTTTAGGGCTGTGCCCACAGCATATGGAGGTTCCCAAGCTGGGGTCAAAGTGGAGCTGCAGCTGCCAGCCTACACTACAGCCACAGCAACCCCAGACCTGAGCCTCGTCTGCAACCTACACCACAGCTCGAGGCAACACCGGACCCTTAACCCACTGAGTGAGGCCAGGGATTGAGCCCACATCCTCATGGATACTAGTCAGGTTCGTAACCTGCTGAGCCACAATGGGAACCCCCAATAATGGTTTCTGAAACATATTCATTCAATAAATATTTATCAGATGTCTATTACGTGCCAACATCTGTGCTAGGGGCTGGGGGGTATAGCAGTGAACAAGACAGACAAATGTTCATTATATGAGAACTTCTTACACTGGCCCAAGAGAAAAAAAATCTAAGGGAATGAAATTTAATTGTTCTATTTTAAAGACATTTCTATAGGGGAGTTCCCGTTGTGGCTCAGTGGTTAACGAATCTGACTAGGAACCATGAAGTTGCAGGTTCGATCCCTGGCCTTGCTTAGTGGGTTAAGGATCTGGCATTGCCGTGAGCTGTGGTGTAGGTCACAGACGCGGCTTGGATCCCGCGTTGCTATGGCTCTGCCGTAGGCCGGTGGCTACAGCTCCGATTCAACCCCTAGCCTGGGAACCTTCATATGCCGTGGGAGCGGCCCTAGAAAAGGCAAAAAAGACAAATAAATAAATAAATAAATAAATAAATGACATTTTTATAGAGAGCTAAACAAATAAAGAAATCTACACATACAGCTTGGTGGTACCCAAATTAACAATGGGACAGGGCTCAGAGCAGTGGTCAACTTCTTTGACCATGACCCTCAGTAAGAAATATATTTCATTTTATTTATTTATTTATTTTTTGGGTCTTTTTGCTATTTCTTGGGCCGCTCCTGTGTCATATGGAGGTTCCCAGGCTAGGGGTCCAATGGGAACTGTAGCCGCCAGTCTACACCAGAGCCATAGCAACGCTGGATCCGAGCCATGTCTGCGACCTACACCACAGCTCACGGCAACGCCGGATAGTCAACCCACTGAGCAAGGCCAGGGATCGAACCCGCAATCTCATGGTTCCTAGTCGGATTCGTCAACCACTGCGCCACGACGGGAACTCCTCATTTTATTTATTAATTTTTTTGGCTGCGACCACAGCAGGGACCCAATCTGCTGCAGTAGCAACGCTGGATCCTTAACCCACTTGCCACAAGGGAACTCCAAGAAATACATTTTAAAGGTAATGACCTGGTATACATCTGTACACATAAATCATTAAAACGCACGTTTCGTGAAACAATGCTTAACATTCCTATGTGCAATGCATTCACTCTGCATTCTATTTTATTGTACTCTCTTTCATTTAAAAAATGCTGATTGCAACCCACTAATTTATTGACTTCTCAACCCATTAATGGTTTATTGGCACTGCAGCTAGTGTTCAACACTTAACTACTGGCTTAAAGATTTTGGGTAAAAAGAAAGAAAGAGAATCACCCAAAGTCATTCAGAGCTGTACAAATTTAATTCCACCGTAACTGCACCAAAAACTGAGGGAGTTATGAATGAAGGCTAACAGAATGAACAAAGCTTCCCTGTACATGCGATGCCTGTCGACGTGGGAAGTGAGTCCTGGTCACATCAACAGGGTAGCCGTGAAAATTCACATTTTCAGGGCTCACTGCCTGCTCCTAGAAAACTCTGGATGTATACAGAGGGGCCCTCTGTGTGTCTGTGTGCAGCACCCAACTCCTACCCTGTCAGGCTGTGCTGCTTGAACCCAATCACTAACAACGAGTAATTTCTGAATTCCACAGGAAGGATGGGCAACCACGGGCAGACTTTGGCTCCACGAAATCAGAGGGGTGGGCACTCCACTACTAAGATATCTGGCTGAGGACTTCTGTGGCGGAACACGTAGGAGGAAACGCTGGGTTCTGAGTTCTTACCTTTCACGGCCGACGTGACCACATCTTCTAAGATCTCCTTCACCACCTCCTGGGCTCCATCTTCAGTCCCTACACACACACACCAAATACACAAACACACGTGTGGGCATTTCCAGGGAAAACAAAGGCAGGTGGAAGAGGAGATGAAGTCAGTGTTTTCCAGCGTCACATGGCAGAAGGCAAGCGTGCCAGTGAGCCCTCTCCAGAGCCAATTCCCGTCACGCCCCAGGAAATTGGCAACCGCGTAGGCAGCATCTGTCAGGACTCGGTTTTGCCTCTGTGGAACATCAAGGCCCTCTGACTTGGACACTCCTCCCTCCTGAGCCACCGCTGCTCGGCCCAGGGCCCTCTCCACCGCCCCCAGGCTGGAGGCAGGAGCTGGGCTTTATCCTGCTATGGTTCCTGGCAGCACAAAGATGGAGCTTCCAGGGCCTCGAGCACCACAGGGCCTTGGTAAATGATGCCCCTTTTGCCGCCTCATTTTCCCACACTCTGACTCCAGAACTCCACATGAGTTTCCTAAAGTGACAATTGGGAATGTACTAACTTTTAAATTGAATTATTCTGCAGTGTTAACTGTTTAAGTGGAAGAAGTTTGGTACCAGTTGTTTTTGTAGAAAAGGAGAACCAGTTATCAGCACTTGACTACTTTTGGAATAAATATGACTGACTTATAAAACATCACCGACAAAATAGGCCATCATGTTAAATAAATGAAACCAAAATAACCCTTTAAATTCTTCCTTAACAAGGATTTTCAATCAGGCCACTGTATTTTTGAGTTCTGTGCTTGGTCCACTAGGTCCCAGAGAAGCAGCACCAAGTATCTGCATTTCCAATGAGGACTTAACCCTAGTGAATGAAAAATGCTGCCTGTCATATCAGTAAACAGAGGATTTTGCAGCCATCAAGCCACTACCTCAGGCCCCAAGGTGTGCCCTGAGGGAACGCAGGATGGAGACAAACTGGCTGCCAGACACTAAGCCCTCAGCCACCACAGCCACCCTCACCGGTGCACCCTGAGGCGAGGCGACTCAGGATGGGAAGAGCACAGGATCCTGGTCTCAGCGGCTAAGGTGCATATCAACAGAAGGAGTTCAGTGAGCCCAGACTCTGGCATCTTCCCATAAATAGAAAAATGCTAAACTCCTTAAGATACCTGGTTTTCTTTAATTAATGGTAATCTTTTGTTGCAAACACTCCTATATACTCCGGCTCCTTCCTTCTCTCTTGAGAACAGTTTCTTAGAGGAGTTCCTGTCGCGGCTCAGTGGTTAACGAATCTAACTAGGAAGCATGAGGTTGCAGGTTCGATCCCTGGCCTTGCTCAGTGGGTTAAGGATCCGATGTTGCCGTGAGCTGTGGTGTAGGTTGCAGACGCAGCTCAGATCCCGAGTTGCTGTGGCTCTTGCAAAGGCCGGTGGCTACAGCTCTGATTAGAATCCCTAGCCTGGGAACCTCCATATGCCACGGGAGCAGCCCTAGAAAAGGCAAAAAGAAAAAAAAAACAAACAAAAACCAAACAAATAAAACAGAATTCTCAGCTTTTAGGCTCTGCATTTTTTTCAGTTGATACCCACTATGATTATTTATTCTCCGCGCCTCAGCTTTACCGAGGTCTAACTGACAAATGAAACCATCATAACTCTTTCAATGGGCAAATAAATTCATGTGGAAAATATTGATGTTACATGCTTTTTTTTTGTTTGTTTGTATTTTGTCTTCTTGCTATTTCTTGGGCCGCTCCCACGGCATATGGAGGTTCCCAGGCTAGGGGTTGAATCGGAGCTGTAGCCACCAGCCTACGCCACAGCCACAGCAACGCGGGATCCGAGCCGCGTCTGCAACCTACACCACAGCTCACGGCAACGCCGGATCCTTAACCCACTGAGCAAGGCCAGGGACCGAACCCGCAACCTCATGATTCCTAGTCGGATTCGTTAACCACTGTGCCACCACGGGAACTCCACATGCTTTTCTTAGAGGGAAAAAAAGAACTCAAATGGAAGTGGGAAAACACCACAGCCATGGTCAAAGCCTTCTAAACCTCTGTTTCTTCATCTAAATAGGATGATTTAATCTAGGTCAGTGTTAACCATACTTTTGCCATTCTCACACAACCTTCGTAATTTTTGTCATTTTCATATACCATTTATATTGTTGTATTACATATATTTAACAATGTTATTTATTTATTTTTGCTTTTTAGGGCTGCACCCATGGCATATGGAGGTTCTCAGTCTAGGGCTTGAATTGGAGCTACAGCTGTCGGCTTACGCCACAGCCACAGAGACCCCAGATCCAAGCCACGTCTGTGACCTACCCCACAGCTCACAGCAATGCAGGATCCTTAACCCCCTGATCAAGGCCATGGATCAAACCCACAACCTCATGGTCCCTAGTCAGACTTGTTTCCGCTACGCCACGATGAGAACTCCTAACAGTGCTCTTTAACTCACCTTAAAGGCAATATGTAATGTTCACAAAAGCATAGGTTTCATGTGCTAGTTATATTTTTGGAATGCATGTTAAAATAAACGTATAATTATTATTAAAGGTTCATTCCCTTATAAGCCATCTAAAATCATCTCATCCACACCATGATTTGGTAAACATGTGACTAGGTATTTCCAAGTTCCCTTCCAGTTCCAACATTCCGGATGCTATGATTTAACAGAAGTATGACGACAGTTGCTAATCTCTAGCATACATTCCAAAAACCCTTGTACACGTTCAACAGCCAAGAAATGTCAGCTGGATGAACACATTTCATCAGGGGAGCTGCAGGCTTGGTGAGTTAGGTCAGGGGCTATGCAGCGTTATGGGGTCCCTCTGGTCCACAGGCATGCGCTGTTCAGGCTATGCGCTGCTCCCCCACACCCCCAAATTTTAGTGATGTAGAGGTGGCGAGAATTATATGCACCTAAGGGGTACAACTTGATGATCTGATGTACACATACACTGTGAAATGATCGCTACAAGCAAACCAATGAACACATCCATGGCCTCACAGTTACCTTATTTTTTTCCTTCTCTCGTGGTGAGAACACCTAAGATCTGCATTTAGCAAACTTCAGGTACACAGCACAGCACTGTCGACACACGGCTGGACACGCGCTCTCCAGAACTTAGTCCTCTTACACAACCAAAACTTGGGCCCTCCTGACAAACACCTCCCCGTTTCCCTGACCACCAGTCTGCACCGTGTCTCCATGAATCCGACTGCTCTTGGTACATGTCGGCAGAGTCATGCAATGTTTATCTTTTTTGTGACTGGCTTCTTTCACATACATTAAGCCCTCCAGCCCCATCCCTATGCTTACAGATGGTAGGCTATCTTTCTTTGTTTAAGGCTGAGTAATATTCTATTGTGTATGATAACCACTCATCTGCTGATGGGCACTTAGGTTGTTTCCATATCTTGGCTATTGTGACTCATGCTGCAATAAACACGGGAACGTAGATTATCTCTTCCAGGCCCTCATTTCATTTCCTTGGGCTATATACTCAGAAACAGGACTGCTGGATCATAAAGTGGTTCCGTTTTTCATTTTCTGAGGAACCTCCATTCTCTTTTTTGTAACAGCTGTACCAACTTACATCCCTACCGACAGGACACAAACACGCCCCCTTCTCCACGTTCTTGCCAACTTTCCTCACTACTAGTCATTCTGACAGGTACGAAGTCCTTCTCTCATCGTAGTTTTGATTTCTACTTTCGTGTTAGTAAAGCTGAGCACCTCTGTAAATGTAGGTTGGCCATTTGTACGTCTTCTTTTGAGAAATGTCTATTCAGGTCCTTTACCATTTTTCAGTGGGGTTATTTGGGTTTTTTTTTGCTATTGATTTGTATAAGATTTTTTTAGATACAGGGTTCGAACCTAAGCCCTCATGGATGCTAGCTGGGTTCACTAACTGCTGAACCATGACGGGAACTCCCAGATTTTCCTATTTAAAGGAAAAAAAAAAAATACTAGCAACACTGGGTCCCAGCTGGCTGGAACCAAGAGCAGCTGCCCCTTCAGCCCAGGCATGAACATTGCACATGTCCTGCTGCCTCAGTCCTTACCACTCCCAACTGTGTCTCCTCCGACGAAGCCAAGCCGAGAGAGGAGGAAAGTAACACATGCTGAACAGCAAGTTTCTGCCAAGAGCGATAAAAACGAGAGACTGACAGGGCAGAGTGTTTTAAGAACATCAGAGAGAAAATGTTCCTTTGTGGAAGTGACCTCAAGGTGGTGATTAAGAGTGAGGGCTCTGGGGAGCTCCTGTTGTGGCTCGACAGGTTACCAGCTTGACTAGTATCCAGGAGGATGTGGGTGCGATCCCTAGCCTTGCTCAGTGAGTGACGGATCCGGAGTTGCCGTGAGCTGTGGTGTAGGTCGCCGATGCAGCGAGATCCGGAGTTGCCATGAGCTGTGGTGTAGGCCAGCAGCTGCAGCTCTGATTCTAGCCCTGGCCTGGGAACTTCCACATGCTGCGGGTATGGCCCTAAAAAGACAAAAAAAAAAAATTTATTGAAACATAGCTGATTTACAATGCTGTGTTAACTTCTGCTATTCAACAAAGGTACACTACATATACATATTCTTTTCCATATACTTTCCCATGATGTTTACCACAGGACACTGAATAGAGTTCCCTGTGCTCTACAGCGCGACCTTGTTGTTTATCCGTCCTGTGTGTCACAGTCTGCTTCTGCCATGGAGTCTCATACGCAAGATGAGGAAACTGAGGCTCAGGAAGGTTGAAGATTCTGCTCAAGGTCACAGAGCTACTAAGTAGTAGAGTCACCATCTGAAACCAGGCTCTCTGATGAAACCCCCACTCTGGCTGAAAAAGAATACATTTTCTCTATTTTGCAGTACTCTACAAAAGTTGGGCTGTTTTTCCCTTGAAGAAAGGGATGCAAGAAGAAAAAAGTAAGCTAAGACATCTGTGAACGCACTGGTAATTGTGTACCTACAACAGCTACATATTAGCTGTACGAATGTAAAAACACTAAAGTCTAATGCTGGGAGTTAAAAAGTCAGAATCTTTAAAGTGAACTAAAAGAAAATAGGAAATGACCGACCGCACATGGCACAGAGTGTGATAAAAATGTTCTAAAACTGACTGTGGTGACTGTTGCACAACTCTGAGAACACTCTCAAAGAACGGAACTGCACATTTTAAATGGGTGGATTTATGGACTGTGAAGTGTATTTCAATAAAGCTGGTTTTTTGTTTGTTTGGTTTTTTGGCCACCTCATGGCATCTGGAGTTCTAGGGATCAGATCTGAGCTGCAGCTGCAACCTACACTGCAGCCGCAGCAACGCCAGATCCTTAACCCGCTGTGCCGGGCTGGGGATCGAACCCTGTGCCCTGGCACTGCAGAAATGCCACCAATTCCGTTGCATCACAGCAGGAACTGCAATAAAGCTTTTTTTTAAAAGAGTGACAACAGGTGTTCCTGTCGTGGCTCAGGGGTTAATGAATCCAACTAGGAACCATGAGGTTGCAGGTTAGATCCCTGGCCTCGCTCAGTGGGTTAAGGATCCGGCATTGCTGTAGCTGTGGTGTAGGTGAGCAGCTATGGCTCTGATTCAACCCCTAGCCTGGGAACCTACATATGCCCTGAGTGAGGCCCTAAAAGCGGGAAAAAAAAACAAAAAAAACCAACTGACAACAGCTGGGCCGTTAAAAGGGGTATGCATGGAAAAATGGTCAGGTCCCCAAAGACGGCTGCTGGCCATGCCCCCAAAGTTCACATAAGCTGGCATGTCACAGGCTCAAAAATCTCATTCTGTGAGTTCACAAAGAGCGATCTGATTCACTTCTTGGACAGGCTGGTAGACTGAGAAATTACCGCTTTATCAGCTGGGAAGGAAGGACTGCTAAGGGGGGGGGGGAATGGGCTCTGCTCTGTCAGTGAATGGTCAGCCCCACAAGTTTCCCCGGGAGGCCCCTTATCCTGGGAAGGCCCCAGGAGGGTGGCCAGTGAAAGAGGACAATGTATGTGGGGTGCCTGTCACAGGGACTGGCTAGTCAAGGGTGGCAAAGGGATGGCGATTCCATAGGATGGAAACTGCAGGAGAGCTGGACCTGTGGTCTCTGTCACAGAGACACTGGAGCCCGGGGGCCTTGGCAGCCTGGACTTCAACCGGGGCCCTGAGCCCCGGGCTGGCACCGCGACCCTCCACCTCTTGGGCTTCCCCCCCTCCCAGGCTTCCAGGGCTCCTCAACCTGCTCCTCTGGAGGACTCCTTCTTTCCCTAGAGCCACATCTGGAGGGCTGGAAGCCAGTCACTCTTCGTTCTGACCTGCCATCTTCAGGTCTGTGGTCTGATTCTCACAGGCACTCTGCTTCCATGTTCGTGGGAGAAGCCTCATAGGGCGCACCCAGTACTGGCAACCAGACCCACAGCGATGGACCAAGGGCAGTGCATTCTTTGTTAGAGCAGAATTTTAAGTCACTGTGTTTCTGCAAAACTGTATTCGAGAAATCAAGATTTCCTCCATTCACTAAAAACAAAAAAATGTGTTTACTGAGTGTCTGACATGTGTGCTGGGCACCACTGTGGCCACTGGGAATATAGTGGTGAGCAGCATGGCCTAGGTCTTGGACCAGGAACAATGAAACCTCAACTCTTCAGTGATTTGGGGAAGTGAGAAGTGCTATGATGAGAATAAAGAGGAGGAAGGGACAGAAGTAACGGGCAGCTTCAGAGAGGGGATGAGCTGGAACAGACGGACCTGAAGATAAAGGGGGGGAAGGAAGGGACAGTAAATACAATGGCACTGGGAACAAGCGCGGCACTTTCAAGAACCAGAAACACGGCAGACAGGGGGAAGGGGGGCAGGGCAGGCCACCCAGGGCCTAGGAAGCCCTGGGGACTGGGCAGGCACAGATTGCACCCTGAATGGGATGGGATGGGCAATTATCAGAGAGGTTTAAGCAGAGGAGGGTCATGCCCTACTTCATGATTTTAGGAGAGGACTTTGGCTGCTGTGTGGAAAGTGGGCTGCAGCAGAAGCACTTTCATGCAGCTCGGAGACTAGTTTTCACAGCCGCAGAGCTATGCTCACTACTGGGTGTTTAAATATTAATATTTATTTGGCCACAGCCTGATAAAGATTATACTAAAAACCTGCCCTATTCTTGCCCTGAGAGTTAATAAGGCAACGATGCCAACAGAAAGGGAAGGTGGACCAAGCCTTTTCTGAGCACCAAGACATATGACAGTGGGACTGAGCAGCTGCAGGACTGAGTAGCTGGCCAGTGTTCACCCTGAGACACAGGCGGTTCTTAGTGGCAACTTTCTCTTTGATCTTTTTTTGGGCAAAAGCATACAAAACAACATCCCAGCAATGACACCTGGCCTGTCCCTAGGGATGCTACCATCTCTGGTAAATTACAGATGAACAAAAGCTGCGCAAGTATAGGCGCTCTGGTAGCGGACACACCGCCAACAGAAGTCATCACTAATAACAGCAAAGAAGTGACAAGACCAGGCACAAAGGTGTGTCAGATACTTCATGTAGAACCATCAGCTAAAGTGAAGAATTATTTGGCAGAATTACCTGGGAAGAAGATACATTCCTGAAAAATATATGAATTGAGGATCTGGTTTGTACAAATTGCCCAGAGAGAGATACAAACACTTAGAAATAATCTTATATAACAACCTGATCTGAGCTTTCATGCCAAATGCGTTCTATACTTGAACACTATCATCAGGTGTGGAAGATCTCTCTCTTTTAAAAAAGCGAACACAACCAAGCAGTGCACTTGGTCTCAGAAGAAGAAAACGAAGCTATCTGTCTATCTGTTTCTCTAAGAATCCACCCACCCATCCACCTTCTGGCTCCTTTCACAGATGGGCATAAATAGCATCTAACTGCTCGGCAGTGGGCAGGGCAGAGAGATCCCATGTATACAGGACAGATGAAGGCTTTGTCCTCCTCTGGGAGATAAAACTTGACACTGAATGACTAACCACCCAAAGGATTAACTTCTGGAAGACAAGTGCTCCAAATGAACCCACAGCATTGAAGCTGACATCAAGTGGCAGAACCCAGGTACATGCCAGGAACTATCTAGAGAAAACTGCCCAACTGACAACAGCAGCTGAGACACCATGCCTCCCGGCTGTATTTTGAAGGAGCAAAGCAAAGGGGAAGTCAAGGGGGAGGCCCCGAAGGAGAAGAGCTGCTGTCAGAGGTTGCCTGCGATGACACCGGACAAGTCCTTCACTGCCTCTCAGATACAGGAGGGCCCCCTGTCACTGCTGAATGGGGACAGCACATGGGTCGTACCTGAGAGCGACGGGCCTCTCTCTCTGAGCGCATCTCCGTTCTCCACACACACTTTTTCAGAACCACTCCTGGCATGTTCGCCATTGGTTAACTCTGTCTTTTCAGGAGTTGTTGGTTTGCTTTGTGCCTGGCTTTGCTTCAAACGACTGAACTTTGGGGACACCGCTGCGGCTTGGATCACAGGGGACTGGGGTTTTGAATGGACTGGTTTTTCCAATTCTCTGGCCTCCTGCAACTGAAAGGCAACAAAAAGAAGGGATTCAATCTAAGTGGCTCCAGCGTTTTGATAAGGGACAGAAAATACGTCATCTTGCTGCATAAAAAATTTCCAAGCAGAAGGATAGAATTTAAAAAAGGAAATAAATTCCTTCAACAAACTCAAAGCAAATTCTGAATGCAAATTTTAAAACTCATGCTAGATTCATCTCTGCTTTTTAAGGGCAAGAACAAAAACGGGGTACAGAGAATTCGGGGGAGAAAGGGATAAACTAAAGGGATAAAGGGACAAAGGAAAATGCTAGCAAATCTTCCCCAGGCACCGAGGCCCTGCCTGAGACAGTCAGTGGCGTGGGATGGTGTCCCACCCCTCGGCAGCTGATAAACGCGCCCACTCACCACCTGGTTTTCCATGCGGGTGAAAATGACGTTCAGCATCTGTGTAAGGGTGGCCTTGGCAGTGGTTTGATTGATGAGATTTTTGCTGGCCAAGTAGATATTATAACATGTCCTGACTGTCTGCAGGACGGTGCCCTCGTGGATTTCAATGTGCGGGGACGTCACGGCAGTCAGAAGAGCCTAAAACAAAAATTCACAACCTTCATCTTCTCAACCCACCTCCCACCCTCTCACAGCCAAGCTTTTCTATAGGGTTTGGCTTTTTTTTTTAATTTGGTTTGGTTTAAGATGATGGCTCTGCAAACTCAATTGGGTGATTAGGACCAAGAGCCAGCTCCCTATGACTCCAACTGTAAACACAATTATTAACACCATAAAACTCAAATCATTAAAAATAACTAAAGAAGGGGGCTTTCTACCAACTTACTTTTTAAAAAGCCAAAAATACAGACACCTTTCAGAAGGGAAAATGCTCCAACCTCATCTTACCTACACAGATCACAAAACATACACATTTTGATTGGGGGGGGGGGGGTATGGAAGGGCTGTCAGTTTCTCAGTTACCTGGCAGCTAACACAGAGCCCACAAAGCCCTCACAAAGCCAATACATCCATGGAATTCCCGTTGTGGCACAGTGGAAACAAATTCGACTACGAACTATGAGGTTGTGGGTTTGATCCCTGGCCTCACTCAGCGTGTTAAGGATCAGGCACTGCTGTGAGCTGTGCTGTACGTTGCAGATGCGGCTCAGATCTGGCATTGCTGCTGGCTGTGGTGTAGGCAGCTACAGCTCCAATTCGACCCCTAGCCTGGGAACCTCCATATGTTGCAGGTGCAGCCCTAAAAAGACAAAAAGAGGAGTTCCCGTCGTGGCGCAGTGGTTAACGAATCCGACTAGGAACCATGAGGTTGCGGGTTCGGTCCCTGCCCTTGCTCAGTGGGTTAACGATCCGGCGTTGCCGTGAGCTGTGGTGTAGGTTGCAGACGCGGCTCGGATCCCGCGTTGCTGTGGCTCTGGCGTGGGCTGGTGGCTACAGCTCCGATTCGACCCCTAGCCTGGGAACCTCCATATGCCGCGGGAGCGGCTCAAGAAATAGCAAAACAACAACAACAACAAAAAAGACAAAAGACAAAAATAAATAAATAAATAAATAAAAAGACAAAAAGACAAAACAAAAACAAAAACGAGCCCCAAACAACCCCCAAAAAACAAAGCCAATACATCCGGATTTAAGATTTGAAACAGTCTGCTGACAAGTGGACGGGACCACCCCACTCAAAACCATTCCTGGCAGCAGAAATGGAACAGGGCACGAAGGAAAAGGTGGGCAAGAAGACAGAGGAAAACTAGTGATGAAAGTGCCAAGACAAGGACCTGCTGAGAAATGGCACTATGGGAATCTGGAATTCCAAGGGGAAAGACCAGAAAATTTGAAGTCAATTTAATTCACAAGCAATTTACGCAGTTATTAGCGGAACTGTTTACTGTGAAAACACACCTGGTTGCACTCTTCTTGTCTCAGTCCACGCTAATAAATTCTGACACTTCACAAAAGATCTAAGTGATGCTTACATTTTTCTGTTCCAGCTCAGCACCTCCTGAGACAACTAACACATGGTAAATTAGAAACCCAAATTCCAAAGGGGGATGAGCGTCCTCATTTAAATTCCAGACCAGGCAGACAGACAGAAATACCTTAATTATCTGTAACTGAACTCCTTCATCGGTCTGAGGGCCCTGAAAACAATTGCAAATGGTTTCAACGATCCTGTCAATCAGCCGCTTCCCGGGGGCTCCACTGTCGGGGGCGTTGCCGGTGATGTGCCCATATGCGATGAGTTTCTAAACACAGAAAGAACAGACGTCAGAGAAGTTTCTGCCTGGCCGGGGCTGAGGCCGCCCACAGCAGTAAAGGGCAAGCGGCGAGCTCGGCCGTTAACTGCCGGTGCCCACAGATCCCTCTGCTCCCCTGGGCGCATAGCTCTTGCCTGGCTCCCGATGGCAAAAGAGCCCCAGGACAGCAGGTGGGAGAGGGTCCATCCATGTAGAACGCCCCATGCCCTTGCACAACCACGGAGGGATTAAAAATAAAGACAGAAAGTAAACCTGGGAGATTCAAGGGAAATGGGGAATGACCGCTGATGAGCAAAACAGGACTTCTTTCTGAGGATAAAGATGGTCTCTAAGGAGACTGTAGAGCTGGCTAAGCGACTCCGTCACTACATGAAGATCACTGAATCATATACCGCAAATGGGTGAACTGTAAGCATGTAAATTATATCTCAAGCTGTGAAATAAAAAAATTTTTTTTCCAAATGGAAAGACACATAAGAAACTAATGATAATGTTTTGCTCCAGCCCAGGGAGAACTAAGCAGCTGTGGGCAGGGGTGGGACGAGAACATATGGGAGTGCAGACTTTCTTTCTTTTTAAATGGTGAATCATGCCAGTGCATTTTCTATTCCGAAAATTAAAGTGAAGACACTAATGGAATTCTGCACCTATGTTATGAGACTGCGTGTCACCCGTGTGGCGGAAGAGAGGAGGGGCCGCTCCGGCTATGCCCTCTCAGTCAGGTGACAGATCAGTTTGGACAGGGGCCGCCTGCCTGGGCCACGCACGGCACTCGACCTGGATTTCATCACAGACAATCTGAGAGCTGGAAGGGAGCTCAAAGGTCGGGATGGTTTCTAAGCCTCACAGTCAGTCACCTAAGGGAGCTCCTTACAAATACAGATTCCTGGACCTCAACCCAGACCCACTCTATCATCAGAACCTGTGGGGTGGCGCCTGGGAATCACAGCTTTTTTCCCTGCCATCCGGGTCATTTCGATGGTTGACCAGATAAAAGAACCACTCATCTGCTACAACCCCTCCGGGAAACATGAATTCTAAGGCAACCTCTGCTTCCAGTGACTTAGCAGAGGCTCTTACAAACACTGTTCTGTTCCTTATCTTTTTGGTTCCTGGCCTGTCGCATTCTTGCCTCTACCTGCAGTGACACAGCTCCTGAGGCTATTCACAGTGCCACCACCTCCAATAGGAAGACAAAGCAACCTGCTGAGGCCTGACACTGTTTCTCAATGGCTTTCCCCTCTTCATTAGCCTAGAAGAATGCCACCACTCAGTCAGGAGAAAGAAACCCAGACCGAGTGGCTGAGCACAGAAATATGGCACCACTGGATTGAGTGACTGGGTGAGCAGGACAGAGGCCTGCCCACTGCTCAGTACCAACCCCAGAGAGCTCCAGAAGGCAGGGAGGTGCCCTAGCGTGGCTTTTTTGGTCTTTTTAGGGCCGCACCTGCGGCATATGGAGGTTCCCAGGCTAGGGGTCCGATCAGAGCTGTTGCTGCTGGCCTACGCCAGAGCCACAGCAACACCAGATCTGGGCCGCATCTGTGACCTACACCACAGCTCACAGCAACGCCAGATCCTTAACGCACTGAGCAAGGCCAGGGATGGAACCCGCAACCTGATGGTTCCTAGTCGGATTCGTTTCCACTACGCCGCGATGGGTACTCCCCAGCCTGTTTTTGAAGAACGGTCCCGATGCCCTTACATTTTACCTCTCAGCACTGCTCCCCATGTGGGCTTCCTGTGAGGGCGGCACTGGCCACCTGGCAGATGAGCTCTGGTCTTGGACCTTGCTTACTCCTTGGCCCTAATGGACTTAAGTCCATTCTGAGGACTGGGTTAGAGGTGAATCACTGCTATTCCATTCAAACACGAAGAAAGATCAGCAGTACCCCCCCCACCACGCGTTCCTTAATGCACACATGACCGTTCAAGTGGAAAAGGGTGTGCACTGTGATTTTACTCCCTGGTCTGTGCACTGAGACACGGCCAGGAGAAAGCAGGGACCCTGCATCCTGTGGGTCATTCTAGTTCTGCCTTCTCACGCTTCCTGGTGCCAGATACTGTCCTGGGCACCGGGGAGACAATGGTGATAAGACAGTCCTCTTTCTCCCAGGGGCCTGAGCGCGCCTGGCAAGTGCACGTGGGCAAAGTGCCCTGCATGGCGAGCGAGGTAGAAAGTACTGGCGGGCGTAAGCAAAGGGCAAACATGAGTTACGTTACTCATCATGTTTCTCCCCCCAGCTCCTGAGCAGAGAACAGGCAGGCGGGCAACAGGAATGGAAGCAGGGCCACCCCAACTGCCTAGGAGGGAGACGCTGGTGGCTTGGATGGTGCAGGCTGGCAGACATGGAGAGTAGAAGATCCTGCCTTGTTCTTTGCTGATGCCAACTGGGGATGGGAAGACGGGCAGAAGGGGGAGGCCTCTGGGCAGCTGACTCCCTGATGCTTGTGTCCAGGAGGCTGCCCCACAGGGATGCTGTCACCTTGTCAATGCCCCTCTAGAGGGGAAGAGATAAATAAAATGGTGACACAGCATATCATTTACCAGTCAAAAAGAATGCCCTCTACTTGTACACAGTGCTCTAACAGACATTAAAAACACTGTTGTAGGAGTTCCTGTCGTGGCGCAGCAGAAACAAATCTGACTGGGAACCATGAGGTGTCGGGTTCGATCCCTGGCCTCACTCAGTGGGTTAAGGATCCAGTCTTGCCGTGAGGTGTGGTGTAGGTCGCAGATGGAGCTCGGATCCCACGTTGCCATGGCTGTGGCGTAGGCCGATGGCTACAGCTCCAATTTGACCCCTAGCCTGGGAACCTCCATATGCCGCAGGTGCGGCCCTAGAAAAGACAAAAAAAAAAGGAAGTGGGAACTTCATCACCAGCAACCTGTGTTGCTGAGAAGGCGTGGGTTTAACCCCTGGCCTGTGGGTTAAAGGATCTGGCATTGCTGCAGCTGCTACTCAGATTCAATCCCTGGTTCAGGAACTTCCATATGCCGGGGGAGCAACCATAAAGAGAAAAAGAAAAAGAAAAAAAAGAAAAGAAAAGAAAGAAAATTATACAGCTAAACAGGCACCTGGGTTTGGGGCTAGTATTCCAAGGGCCTTCAGCCTTATCTGTAAAATTCTAAAAAAATTTCTAACCGAGAATGTAGTCATGTACAAACTCATATTATTACATGCAGATTTAAGTGTGCCCTAAAAAATCTCAAGTCTTTTAGAAATAAGAGCTAAAAGACAATGCTCATGGTATGAACTGGACAGCTTAGCCCAGAAGTTTCCTACAGCCTTCACTGAGATATAGAAAGAAAATATCAGCACTCTTTTTATCCACTTTTTTACCTTTTCCTTTAAAAAGGTCTGTTTTTGTATGTTTAATAATGGATGTAATTTAATAACAGTAGTACATGTATGTAATCTCATAATTGAAGAAAGACGAATATTCTGAGAGGATATTCTCAAAAATAATGTTTGTTGTTGGCAGGTGCCAGGAAAACTTGGAGATCACTCATCGCTTCAGAACTTTACCCTAGTTCCCCAGCCCTGGCCTCGGGCAGTGAATGGAGACCAGGTGCTGAAGGAAAGGAACATGGAGAATCTTTATCACTTGAGAGAAGCCAGAAGCAAGGGAAGGTTCCAGGCTGCCCTGTGGGGAGAGGGGACTCTGTGCTCTGTACCCAGAGCAAACCTCACCCGGAAGCACCTCTGCTACCCCACCGTCTGGCCAAGCTCAAAGACGGATGCCCTGATGCCCCGAACCGCCCAGTGCACCTATGGATACATCTGCAGCTGGCTTCCATCCTGTCAAAACCCACCTTTGTCCCCAGACACTGGCCTTCCATGTCCAAGGCAGAAGTCACCTCCCCAACACTGGGAAAAGCCAGTCAAACAGGCTTTGCAAGGACAAACCCCAAGAGAGAAAGTAAATGTTTCATTCAGTATGCCAGGGAGCACCCCGTCACTTTCTAAATGTCACAAAAGGACAACATGATTGTGTTTTGAATACCAACCAAAGAAATCCTAGTGTACCTATTAAATTACAGGGAACTTCCATTTGGAAAAAGAGCTAACCATATGCCATAAGCCTTGAGACAGGTATTGCGCTGAAGCCACTGAGGTAAATAAAGCGGGACGTCAATGTTCCCATCAGAAATCATATTCCTGTGTACACGGAGCTCCAGCAACAGATAGCATATTTTTAATTAAAGAGGCCAGAACTACAGAGTAATAACTAACAGTGGAGGTCAGAGACCTGTTTCTGTGGAGGACCATGTGCCAAATATCTAGACCACTGCAGGTCAGATGGTCTCTGTTCCAACTCTTCATCTCAGCCACGGTAGCTGGGAGGCAGCCGTAGATACTACATTAGTGGAAGGGCACGGCTACGTTAGGGACTGAATGTGTGTTCCTCCCGATCCCTAGGTTGAAGTCCTCACCCCTGATATCATGTGATGAGGAGGAGGGGCCTTTGGGAGGTGAATAAGTTTAGATTAAGTTTAGATGAGAGTGGGGTCCTCGCGCTGGAATTAATGCACAGCTAGCTTGCTCTGCCTGCCATGTGAGGGCCCGGGGAGAATTCGGCCGCCTACTAGCCAGGAAGGGAGTTCACCAGGACTTTCATCAGCTGGCACCTCATCTTGGACTCCCAGCCTCCAGAACTGTGACGAATCAATGTCTTCTGTTTCAGCCATGAGTCTGCGGCATGTCAGTCTGAACAGATTAATAAGACAGTTGTGTTCCAATAAAACTTGATTTACCAAAGCAGGTAGCAGGCCAGATTTGGCTCATGGCTGTAGTTTAAGGACCCCTGATTAAGAACACAGACTTGGAGTTAAACAAGTCCTAGACACCCATCCAATCCCATCGCTGCCTGGCCAGGGGAACTTGGCAGGGCTGGTCATTTTGTTCTCCAAGCCTTAGTTTCACTGATTCTAAAAGGAGGATGAGACGAAGAACCTCTGAGGGTTACAGAAAAGATCAAACCCGATGATATAAAGCACTTAGTGCAGGGCCCAGCAGGGGCTGGGTGCTCAGCACGTTAGCCACTGTCGAGCACATCATTAACGTTAATAACTGGCAGCGCCTGCTTCCCAACTAAACCTTAACATGAGGACAAAACAACTAAAATTAAACTTATGACAAACTTCCTCAAAAAATGTTCACGGCAACAAATATTTTAGGACAGAACTAGGATTTGAGCCTGCCATTTAAAAATTCTTGGCTCATGATGTGCTTCACAAAGGACAATCTGTACAGAATTACACTCAGAAGATGGCTTTTCATTTGGAAGAGATGCTTCTGTGAAAGAAACTGTCACCAATTTTCAAGTATAAATGTATCAAAGAGAGATTAATAGAGTAAATATTAGAGTAGAGATGCCAAAAATGTGGCATGCCCACCACCACTTGGCAGGCCTGTGCCTCAGCAGACATAACCAATCAATCACAGCACTTTTTTGAGAAACTCAGATGAGGGTCCAGGTATTTTTTTCAACACTGTTTTTTTTGCCATTATAATACAGAATCTACTGACTATTCCTGTTTCAGAAAGAACTGGTAAAGTGTGGGTCTCTCTAACATATTTCTTTTAATTTATCAAGCTCTTTTCATTGACGTAGGTGGTCTACTGGGGTTAAAGACAAATGTTCTTTGAGGTAACCAGAAGGCTCAGGGGTAGACCTTAAGGAAAAATACAAGAATGTTGGACAAGGAATGAAGAAACACAAGTCGTCTTGTCTCCATCCCTCACTATCTGCAGGTCATTGGATGAGTCGCCCTAATTTTTCCACTGCTGCTTTTTCACCAGTAAAAAGTAATTTATAACAAGGTTACTTGTGACCCTAAATACAGTCAATCCTCATTATTCACAGATTTGTACCTGCAAATGCACTCACTAAAGTTTAGTTACACACCCCAATTCAGTACTTGGGATGCTGTTGCAGTCATTTGTGCACACCAGCAGAGCAGTATTAAAAAAAAAAAAAAAAAAAGTGAATCCCTGGATGCACAAATTCCCAGCTGAGGTTGAACAAGGAGACGCTGTGCCCTCCTGTTTCAGCTCTCATATCATAAGCAGTGTCTCTGTAATCTAGTGCCACGTTTTTCACATTTTGGTCCTTTCTTTTCTTTCTTTTTTTACTTTTTAGGGCTATACCTGTGGCATATGGAGGTTCCCAGGCTAGGGGTCCAATTGGAGCCGCAGCTGCTGGCCCACACCACAGCCAGAGCAACTCAGGATCTGAGCCACGTCTGTGACCTACACCTCAGCTCACACAAAGGACCCCTAACCCACTGAGTGAGGCCAAGGGATGGAACCCGTGTCCTCATGGATGCTGGTCAGGTTTGTTATGGCTGAGCCACAATGGGAACTCCCCACATTTCTGTCCTTTTTGTTGGTGATTTTGCCCTTTAAAATGGCCCCCAAGCGTAGTGCGGAAGTGCTGCCTGCTGTTCCTAAGAGCACCAACACAGGGATGTGCCCTACAGAGAAATGACGTGTGACAGTGTTAGGCACGTGTCACAGTGCTATTGACAGTGAGTTCAGTGTTAATGAATCAATAATATATATTAAATAAGGTGCTTCAGTGGTTTAGGATTTGCTAACTAGGTGTTCACAGCGACTTTATAGACTATCACCACAAATAACGAGAGTTGATATCTATTTCTCTACCTGATATCATGACTATTAATGCCATCAATAAAAAAGTTGCATAAAAATACCCTATGTGCCCACATATGTACCAAATATTCCAATCCATGCTAAAGACTTCATTTAGAAAAATACACATAAGAGGGATCAACAAAACACTTCTAGAGAAACAAATTCTCCTGCATTCTCTCATTCTTCCCTCCCTCACGAGACCTCCAGAGAGAGTATGTTGGAAGGCCCCTTTCGGCATCACCTCCGAAGCGTGGAGCACCAGGGGCTCACGGCATAGCTCCTGTGTAAAGGACCGCCTGTGGTCTGAGAGAACACCCTTTATACTGTAAACACGGTACCTGCAAGCAGTCGAGGGATGTGCTGACCACCCGCGGGGACTTGGACTGGCAAGCTAGCTCGAATGGAAGGAAATATTTGTCGGCTTCAATGAAGTTTGCCTTTGGTGGTGCGGCAGCACCAAGCCTAGGAAAAAAGCAGGAAAGGGCCAGAGAGGGGAAATGAAAAAAAAAAAAGAGCTTGCTTTTCTTTCACCCCCTCTAACTTCCCGTCCCACTTGCAATCATTTAATTAAAAGTGTCTGCAAACTGCATCTGTGCGGCTAGACAATGAACAGTTTAAACACATGCATTAGGAAAAAACACTAAAGTGCCACATGCAGAGAACTAGATCTCTGATTAGCAAGCTGTATCATCAGTGTCCTGGACTGAATCCTGGCACCCGCCATGTCAGAGCAGTACTTCCGAAACGTGACTAACCGGCTTCATTCCTATGAAGATGAGGAGTAGCCCCTTCACTGAACGAGCTGTCCTCCAGCCGAAGGAAGCATAACAGATAAGAGACAAGAGCTTTGCCTCTTCAGTCAAGAAAAGGTCTAAAAGGAGTTCCCGCTGGGGCACAACAGGATCAGCGGTGCCTGTGGAGTGCCGGGATGCTGGTTCAATCCTCAGCCCGGCACAGTGGGTTAAGGACCCTGCACTGCTGCCGTTGTGGTGGAGGTCATAACCATAGCTCGGATCTGATCTCTGGCCCTGCCCCCAAAACTCCATATGCCATGTGGCGGCCAAAGACAATAAGGAAAGGTTCAAGAGCATGAACTTGACCTTCCTTACCCTTCCCTTCAAATACGCAGTTGTTGAGCCAGTGACCTGCCAACCTCGTATCAGTTCAAACCGAATTCTGTAGAGTCCTGCCATGTGTCCAGCACTGGGCCAGGGGAGTGTGTGCTACCCCCGAGGATCAGAAATATGAGAAAACGGTCAGAGAACGGGGTTCCCGCATCGCCACCTAAAGTGCCCGGGCTTACCTCTGCTTTTCTATTTCTGCTTTAATTTCATCTGGTGGGGAAGAAAGAAAGTCATGTTAGGAGCATGCAATATGAATATAAAAGAAAACTTTTACTGAAACATATTCTAAAACTATTATAAAGAATGCTTATGAAAATTTTGAAGTACAGAAATGCTCAGATAAGGTGATAAAATGATTATAATAGCAATAATCCTGAAAATTTACATAGCAGTTACTACATGTGGAGCATTGTTCTAAGTACTTTACTTTTTTTTTTTTTTTTTTTGCTTTTTAGGACTGCACCCATGACACATGGAGGTTTCCAGGCTGGGGTGGAATTAGAGCTAGAGCTGCCAGCCTACGCCACAGCCACAGTCACAGTCACAGCCATGCCAGATCCAAGCCATGTCTGCAACCCACACCAAAACTCACAGAACTTAACCCACTGATTGAGGCCAGGGATCAAACCCATACCATCTCATGGTTCCTAGTCAGATTTGTTTCTGCTGAGCCACAATGGGAACTCCCAGTACTTACACACTTAAAGTTATTTAATCCTCACACTATCATCTCCATCTTATTTAGAGCAGGATTTCGTAACCCAGGCACTACTGACATCTGGGAACCCCACTGTGGGGTTGTCCTGTGTACTACAGGATGTCCTTCTCCGTACTGGATGCAACCCACTTCTGTCCTGAAAACCGAAAATGTCTCCTGACATTGTCAAGTGAACACTGCCCCTGTTGAGAAGCAATGATTCAGACGAGGAAGCAAGGCATAGAACAATTTGGTAACTGGCCTCCTGTTATACCAGGAACTGGGAACCAGAATGGAAATTCAGGCATTCTGGCCCCACAGTCCAAGTTCTGTCTTCTTATTCTGCAAAATGTATGCTGATGATAGCCAACTCCCTATTACGGTGATACAGCAACACCGCAACTGTGTGAAAGTACACACAGAAGACTGGAGACACGCATAGCAGAAAATTTACCACCTTGACCGTTTTTAAGTGTACAGTTCAGTGGCATTAAGTACATTTCTACTGATGTGCTAAGACAGATATAATTTTTTTCTTTTTTGTCTTTTTGCCATTTCTTGAGCCGCTCCCGCGGCATATGGAGGTTCCCAGGCTAGGGGTTGAATTAGAGCTGTAGCTGCCAGCCTACGCCAGAGCCACAGCAACGCAGGATCTGAGCTGCGTTTGCAACCTACACCACAGCTCACGGCAACGCCGGATCGCTAACCCACTGAGCAAGGGCAGGGATCAAACCCGCAACCTCATGGTTCCTAGTCGGATTCATTAACCACTGCGCCACGACGGGAACTCCTAAGACAGATATAATTTTAATGAATTAAAATTAACTTAAAAACCTTTACCATGGAGTTACAACAATTACACAGTTACGGTTATGAAAACAGCATCAATACTCTGAAATTACAATCGCAAAAGAGATAGTCTCGTTCCAGAAGGACAAGATTTTGCGTCACTGAGACGAGAGCATCTTATCTAAACACACCAAATCCCCCCCAGAGCCACTTAGTCCAACGTATCCCTAGGTGTTTGGCTTTGCAGGCTCACTGTCTTATCAAAACAGGCCAGCGAAGTGGATCTACCTGAATGCCATGTACTCAGACAACCTCCAAAAGACCAGCTTTCTTTAAACAAGCTCTTGGGAGTCAGTGGTTTGGGTATGGCATTAGTTATCCCAGCCGCCCCAGAACGCAGTTCTGGGTGTGACACATTTCCTTCTCCTGGACAACTGTATTCTAGACTGACCTTTTGGAAGTGAAAACTGAATAACCAGACTCACTGGAGGTGGCAATCTTTCAATGTCTTCCTACCACACACACAAGAAAACAGTAGAGAAACACCCAGATGACTAATATCAAACAGTCTGCTCTTGGAACATAAGGCCTGTAACACACAGGGTCTTCTAAAGAGAGCTCTGTGCCTCTCGGGGACAAGGATCCACTAAGAAAGCAGCTCTGGCCTCCTCCAGCTGAGGCCCCCGGGTTCTGGGAGTGACCTGAGGAATCCAGCCCAGGAGGCTGGGAGCCAAGCTTTCAGCTTGTGGAAATTAACATGCATAATGTCAAGGCTCTGCTTGGTGGGCACGTCCCCTCCACTGTGTGACATGCTGGAGGGCACTGCTGCCTGAACTCAAAGCTAAGGGTTCCTTCCAATCAAGGTTACCTTGCCAGAGGTAAGTTTAGACATTAAGTATATCTTTGAGCTCTGAAACAGTCTATTCTGGAATGCCACTGGTGCCAACTTGCCAATCGATGAATCAATCACCAGGACTGCTGCTTACTCACTGAGGCACTGAGGGAAATTAAATCAAAGGCCGACAGAGGCCATGCAGGAACCTCCCAGAGAGACATGGGTGGGTGTAAGACACTAGGGGCAGGGAGGACCCTCTCCCCACCCAATAGAACAGGGGACACAGCAGAGTCTCAGACCCAACTGGCTGAGCCCGGAGATGTCCCCTGTTCTGATTTTTCAGAAGTCAAAAATCTGGATTTTAAGTAAAAGCTCCAGCAATAATTCAAAGTAATTTCAACTATTAAAAAAAAAATTATGCTCAAATAAAACTAGTTTGCACGCTGCCCGGACCTTGGACTACCAGTTTGCAACCTTTGCAACCTTTGCCTTATGGGATAGGGAAAAATGGAGGAGAAAATACTTCACTGGCTACAGAAAACTAACTGTAGGGGATAAAAGTAGCTTTTGAGGACTATGACTAGCAAGATGAAGACAAAACATCCATGTTTTATACAAGCTAAATGATGCCTGGCCAAAGGGCAACTAAGAAGCCAGAGGACCAAGGTTCAAGGCCAAACTCTGCTAAATCTTCAGAGAGGTTACAAGCTAGTAAGAGGTGGAGCTGGGATGTGAACCCAGGTAATCAGGCTCCAGAGCCTGTGTTAGTACCTCTTGGGTGCTGTGGCTCTCAAAGAAGCTCACAGAATTACTCTGTAACCTCTAAGTGCAGAACAACACAAGAGCGGGCTTTGCTGTCACTAATTCAAAGTGTGAATGCTGTGACCAATCGGAAGTCTGGGTGTCCATACTGCCCATGAGCCCCAGGCTGCCTTGGCGAGCCTATTCACAGCCCAGGCTGTGGGACGCCCCCGCCCCCTCTCCTGGCCTGATGGGGGGCAGCACCACAGGGAAGTATGCCCTGGTCCCATGGGAATGAACAAGGGCCTGCGTGACTTGAGCAGTGCAGGACACAGCTCTCGGCAGTGACAGCAAAGAGGGACAGCGACTGCAGAAGACCAGAAAATTGTGGTCGGAAAACACATGATCACAGATTTTCTTTAGTTTTTTAAATCTATACTTAAGCATTTCACAAGTATGAGCAGTTATTGCACTCTGTAAAATACTCTGTTAAAGACAGAATAATTTTTCAAAGGAAACCATAAACAAAACAAAAAGACAACCCACAGAGTGGGAGAGAGTCTTTACAAAGTGACCAACAAGGCATTAATCTCCAAAATATAAACATCTCATACAACTTTCTATCCAAAAAAACCAAACAACTCAATCAAAAAAATGGTCAGAAGATCTAAACAGACATTTCTCCAAAGAAGACAGAGAGATGGCCCAAAAGCAAATGAGAAGAGGCGCAACATCACTAATTGTTAGAGAAATGCAGATCAAAACCACAATGAGGTGGAGTTCCTCCTACGGTGTAGCAGGTTAAGGATCTGGTGTTGCCCCTGTGTGGCACGGGTTTGATCCCTGGTGGGGCGCAGTGGGTTAAGGATCCTATATTTCTGCGGCTGTAGCACAGGGCTCAGCTGTGGTTAGGATTCGATCCCTGGCCTAGGAACTTCCATTTGCCACAGATGCTGCTCTTAAAAACAAACGAACAAACAAAAACTACAATGAGGTATCACCTCACACAGGAATGGCCATCATCAAAGCATCTACAAATAATAAATGCCAGAGAGGGTGTGGAGAAAAGGGAACCCTCTCACACTGTTAGTGGGAATTTAAGTTAGTGCAACCAGTATGGAGATTCCTTAAAAAAACTAAATATAGAACTACCACATGATCCAGCAATCCCACTCCTGGGCATATATCTGGAAAAAAACGTAACTCAAAAAGATACATGCGGAGTTCCTGTGGTGGTGCAGTGGTTAACGAATCCGACTAGGAACCATGAGGTTGCAGGTTCGATCCCTGGCCTTGCTCAGAGGGTTATGGATCTGGCGTTGCTGTGAGCTGTGGTGTAGGTCGCAGATGCGGCTCGGATCCCGTGTTGCTGTGGCTCTGGCGTAGGCCAGTGGCTACAGCTCCGATTAGACCCCTAGCCTGGGAACCTCCATATGCTGCGGGAATGGCCCTAGAAAAGACAAAAAAAAAAAAAAAAGATACATGCACCCCAATGTTCATCACAGAACTATTTATAATATCTAAGATATGGAAGCAATCTAAGTGTCCACCAACAGAGGAATGGATAAAGAAAATGTGGTACACAGAGATAAAATGCACTATTACTCAGGCATAAAAAAAGAATGAAATAATGGCATTTGCAGCAACATGGATGGTCTTAGAAATTATCACACTAAGTAAATCAAACAAAGACAAATATCATATGAGATCACTAATACATGGAATCTAGTAAAAAATGATACAAAAGAACTTAGAAACAGACTCAAAAAATGTTGAAGCTCAACTTACGGTTACTGAGGGGGAAACGTGGAAGTGGGGGAAGGATAAATTGGGGGGTTGAGAAGGACATGTACACACTACTACGTGTAAAGTAGATAAGTAACAAGGACCTACTGTATAAGCACAGGGGACTCTACTCAATATTCGTCAATAACCTATAAGGGAAAATAATCTGAAAAGGAATGAACATATGTAAACTGATTTACTTTGCTATACACCTGAAACTAACACAACTTTTAGGTCAACTACACTCCAATAAAATTGATAAAAAAAGAAAAAGAGGAGTTCCTATCATGGCTCAGTGGAAGCGAATCTGACTAGTATCCATGAGGATGTAGGTTCGATCCCTGGCCTCACTCAGTTGCCGTGAGCTGTGGTGTAGGTCACAGACGTGGCTTGGATCTGGTGTTGCTGGGGCTGTGGTATAGGCCAGCGGCTACAGCCCTAATTCTACCCCTAGCCTGGGAACCTCCATATGCCTTGGGTGTTGCCCTAAAAAGCAAAATAAAGTTAAAAAAAAAATTTAAATCCTCTCCACCAGGCACAGTAGGGGTTCAGATGATGGGAAGCCCCTGGGTGGGAATGGAAGAGGGGCCCGAGCTGATCTTAGTTCTGACAGATCTCTGTGGCTCCAGTTTTGGGTATAAACAGGAAGGTGGATAGAAGCAGGGAAGTCAATCAAGAAGCTGCTACTCATAACCCAGGTAAACGATAACAGGGGCTGGAGCCAGGGCAGGGGTAGAGAGAAGTATCAGCATCAACACACAAAAGCTGGAAACGGACAGACATGAGTAGTTTCACATGGTCTGAAACTAACATTTGGCCTCTATATGTATTTGGATAATACAATATTTTTTTCCATTAAAAAGAGGCAGAAAAAAGAACATGGAAAAGGTATGTGGCATGGGGTCCTACAGAATGCTTGACAGCCTGCTGTGGTGAAAGACGAGAAAGAGGTTGGCAATTAAGACAGAACCAGGTTCCAGTCCTGGCATGGGCATCTATTAGCTGAATGATGCTGGGTAAGTTATTAAATCTCCCTGAAGCTTAATGTCCTCCTCTTAAAAAAAGAAGAAGATGCTTAAAAAGCAGCCCACATGCTCCAGATATTATAACTAGGCCGTTGGGTGCAAGTGATTCTCTTGACAAACCCAAGATATTAATGGCTAAGGCAGTGTCAGGCACATGCAGGTGGCTCAGTAAAAGGCAGTTCTCTTGCTCTCCCTATCTTAAAACAGGAATCAGCAATAGGGCACAATCTCTCCTGCTGTCGGTGGAACCACGTTAAGGCCAAGGGAAAGAAGACAATCAGTGGAACACAACCATCATCGTACTAGCTGACACTCACTAGGGGCCCATCTGGTCCTTCTTACAAGTCAGGAAGACAAGAGGCTCATCTCATAACTGTATATGGGTGAGGAACCTGGGCACAGAGGTGAAGTCACAGCCAGGAAGTGCTACTGCAGAATGCACGCCCGGCCTCTCTGCTCCAGAGTCTCTGACGGTGAGGAGGAGCAGATGGGGGGCACACCTGCTCCACTTTATTGCTCCACATTTTAACAGGCAGCGCTTTGCTTCCCTAACTGTCAACTGGGTAATTAGCAGCAATAAATGAGCAGGTTGAAGGAGGGAGACCGGAGTAGGGTGGGGCAGCTGAAGCTGAAAAGCCACATTGTCTTCCCAGGAAATCCTTTCTGAGCATCCCTCTCATTTATGAAGCTCTCGGGTCACATCTCCCCATTCATCAGTGACTCTGGCACCGGCTCACGTTCTCTGCTCCACTCCCATGCTAGGTCCAACAATGACCGTCACCGCCATCAATGATGTCATCACCGGTCACTCCCCCCAAGTCCCACAGCGTCCCTTGGCACCTTCAAGTCCCCTCACACACCTGATCTGCTCCACCCCTCCCCACCACGCAAAACAAGACTGCCCTCAGTTCCTGCCATGTCCCCTCCAATGACCTCCCCCCAACCCCAAGCCAGCCTGGTGTGGCTGGCATACTCTCAATCTTGTTTCCATCTGGAACTGGGCCACTTCCAGCTCCTGCCTGATCTCTGTCGTAACCTCCTTTCCTTCCAGCCGGCCTACTAACTGCTCCCAGTAGGACCCTTCTTTGACTGTCAGACTTGACAAGGCCACCTGTCAGCTTTCCCCTTTCTTCATTTTCCAGGATGGATCCCATTAGCAGGATTGTTATCTGAATGACAGGCAAACAATAGGCTTGACTCTCTGACCTTTAGTCTTAACTTTTGGCAAAATCCCAAACTTAGATTATATGACCATCTGCTTCAGACCTGCCTCCCTCCATCTAACGACCAGACTTCTGACAACAGGCTCAGTGGGCAGGTCTTTATATAAAGCCCCTAGTCACCAATCACAACGGAACCCTAAATACTGCCAGTTAAGTCCCGCCTTCTCTAACTCTCCACAATGACTATGGCACATTTCTCTACGCTCCTCAAATACCGGTCTCTCCCTTGGGACCAGCACCTCTCCTCTTCACTCACCACTGATGGAGCAGCCTCCTCTTTCATGCAGAAATTAGAAGCCACCACAAGTGACTCTCTCAACTTCCGGTTAGCCCATCGACAAACTGACCTTTTTCTGGACCCACGCTCACTCTTTCCTGCTGGAAAAGGTAGCGTCCAGCCTCTCTACATCTGCACGCTCCCATCCCTCCCTGCCTTCTCAGGAACTCCATGCTCTCGTCTCATCTGCAATCTGATCACTTCTCACCATGCTGGGCCACGCTGTTACCCTAGGCCAGGCCCCCACCACCTCCCACCTGGACTGACAGCCTCTTTCTTAACTGGTGTCACTGCCTCAGCCCTTATCATTCCTTCTACCCCACATCTTTCTCTACTCAGCAGCCAGAAGGATTTCCTTAAAATGTAAATTAGATGACATCTGCTCAAATAGATTATCCACAACCGTTATAATGTAAATCTGATAACATCTGCTCCTTTGCTCAAAACTCCATTGGCTTCCCATCACACACAGGGTAAAATCCTTAATCTTGACCTTGGCCTCCAAAGCTCTAGAAGATCTGGCCCCCTGCTATCCCTCTGACCTCACCTCCTAGCACGCTGCCCCCAGCTTATTTGTTGCCAGTTCCTGTTTCAGGGCCTTTGCACTTGATCTTCAGCTGCTGGGAATGCCTGCCTTTCCCCAGATATCCACAAGGCCCACTCCCTCACTTCCCTCAGATGACAGTTCAAATGTCACCTCTCCAGAGGGGCCTTCCCTGCCACCCTCCTTGTGATTCTGGATTGCCTTACCTACTCTATTTTTTTCACCTCACACTGATTTTTCTAGACTTCCATCATGGTATTTACCATCTTTGACACACTTTGTATCAGTTCACTTATTACCCATCTGCCCCAACCGAATATAAACTCTGTGACAACAGAGACTTTGGTCTGTCTGCTCACTGCTGAACTCCTAGCATACAGGAATTTCCAGGCAGAGCAGGCACTCAATGCGTGTTGAGTGAATCAACTGTCCTTTCTCTTTCTTGCATTACTTAACCAGTCCCTCAACTGGCTCCCTTCCCAGTGACATTTAAACAAGTTCAAGTCTCTCTTACCTTATTTATTTATTTGTCTTTTGTCTTTTTAGGGCCGCATCTGTGGCAATAAGGAGGTTCCCAGGCTAGGGGTCGAATCGGAGCTGTCACTGCCGGCCTACACCACAGCCACAGCAACACAAGATCCAGGCCATGTTTGAGACCTACACCACAACTCATGGCAACGCCAGATCCTTAACCCACTGAGCAAGGCCAGGGATCGAGCCCGAAACCTCATGGTTCCTAGTCGGATTCGTTAACCACTGAGCCACAACAGGAACTCCTCTCATACCTTTAAACAAAGAAAAAAATAAAACCAAAAAACCCTCACGATCCTCATTGCCCTCATCCTCCCACCTCCACCAAACCCAAGCCCAGGAAAGAGCTGTATGTGCTCAGCGTCTACTGCCTCACCTCCCACCCATGCCCCAACCCATTTCAGTCTGGTTTTCACCTTCACTGCACCATCAAAACAGCTAAAGTTCAAGTCACCCCTGACCCGCAAGTCTCCAAATGTGATGGGCGTTTTTCCAGTTTCCATCTGACCTGACCTCTCTGCAGCATCTGGCCTTACTGATCTCACTCCTTGAGAATGTCTCTACCTCTGGCTTCTTAAGCATACTCTCTTTGCCCTCTGCTTCTTGCCCCATCTCTTCTCCATTTCCTTGGCAGACTCAGCCTCCGCTGTCCAGCCAGGCAGGCTGGGGATCCCCGGGCTCAGCTCCCCTGCCTCTCCTCCTGGGCGTACTCTCCGCAGGCCTTCACGACCTCACCTGCACCTTCAATTCCCACCTGGGCTTGGATGACTCCCAAATCTTGATTTCCAGCACAGGCTCACATATCCATCCACTTCCTACTCCACCTGTCCAAAGGGATGCTCCAAGGCAGGTGAAACTCAACACATCCAGGACCCAACTCAGATCAACCTCTTCTACCCACCTCTCCCCAGATGGTCTTCCCACTTCCATCTTAAAGAACTACCCCACCAGCCATCCAGTTGGGTGAGTCAGAAACTTAATAGTTAGCCTTACTGATCCACTTTCTCATGTTCTTACCCAACCCATCACCAGGTTTTCTTAGCTCAACTTTCTAAACAACTGGGGAATACAATCGCTTTGCTCTACTTCCATTGTCACCACTCTAAGTCTAGACCACCTGCATTTCTCCCTTGGATGACGATAACTACCTCCTCAATGGTTCCTGGGCCATCTCTCTGGTTTTCCCTGAAGATGTTCTGAACATAATGCCTCAAATGACCTTTCCAAAATATAAGCCTGGCCATCCCTGCACCTTCTTCCCTATTTAGAACTCTGCGGTGTTATCTAATAGCTGTTGGTCTAAAAATCAAACTCCTCACCATCACCTCCAAGGTCTTGCATGGTGAGGCCCTGGCCTACCTCTCCCATTTTATTCCCAAACACTCTCCAACCAACGTCCCCCTTGTTTACCATGCTCCAATCACACAGTGACCTCCTTTAGTTTCTTTTTCTTTTTAGATTATTATTATTAAAACTTTAAAATATTTTTTTTTCTTTTTTTTTCTTTTTGCCTTTTTCTAGGGCCACTTCCCAAGGCATATGGAGGTTCCCAGGCTAGGGGTCTAATCGGAGCTGTAGCCACCAGCCTACGCCACAGCCACAGCAACGTGAGATCCAAGCCACATCTGTGACCTACACCACAGCTCACGGCAACGCCAGATCCTTAACCCACTGAGCCAAGCCAGGGATCGAACCCGCAACGTCATGGTTCCTAGTTGGATTTGCTAACCACTGCGCCACGACGGGAACTCCACAACTTTAAAGTATTTCTGAGGTAACTATAGATTCATAGGCAGTGGTATCTTTTAGTTTCTGTAATAACTGTATTTCTCTCTGCCACGGGACCTTTGCATATGCTGTTTCTCCCTCAGGATACCAAGATGCCTCTCACCCTAACCTATTTAATTCTTATTTATCATTCAGTTCTCAAGACTTACTCAGGGAAGCTTTCCCTCAGCCCTTTGTACACTCCCCTTGTGGGACAGCTGTCTCTCCTTCATAGGACTTGTCAGGTTGTTAGTAGGACTCAGAGGACATGATCCTTTGACTAGCACCCTTCTTCTCCATTAACTGCAAACTTCATGAGAACAGGGTCTCTGTTTTCCTTACATCATGAAACCAGGTATTACACCCAAATAAATATCTTCTGAATGAGTGTCAGCCTGGTTTAGTCAACAGAACAAAGGACTGTAGAGAGAACAAGTATGCACTGACCATGCCTAAGAACTGAGAGAAAATTTAAGAATTTTAGATCCTAGCACAAGAAGGTTGTTCTCCCCACAAATCTATAAAACCTAACGAAATATCCAATAAAAAAGCTAAAAGACTCATTTACAACCAAGACAGTAAACCCAAAGAAGCTTCTTACAGGACGACTCCAGGAATGAATTAGCAAACATTTAAGGATTTTCTAAGATAACCTGGCTAGAAAGAAAGTCAAGTTATTTTCCTGGCAGGTCTCCTAAGCCTGGTGAAAATGGTAAGAACTAAATATGGTCCTGAGCTATTTATACAGGAGACTCCATGTACTCGCTGATTAAGTACACGTTTTCACAAGTTTGCTCTTTTCCATAAAGAACGGTCTTACTGTTTCTCCCAGCACTGCTTACAGAGGCTTTCCTAAGGTTTACAAGCATAGGACAGAACTCTAAATTCTTCCAACCATTTGCCTCACCGGTGTCGAAAAGTCAGGGACCAGCAAAGACATCCATAAACACAAAAATAAGACAGAGAAGAATAAGCATTCAGTTCCTTCTCCTTTAAACACGGTCACCAATGCCTCTGAGTTTTAGTAGGTCAATTGCTAGGTGCCAGGTACCATGTCACTTACTTTCTTGCATTAGTTCACGTAACCTTTAAAACAATCCTATGACACGTCTGATCACCTTTCTCATCCCAGGAAATCCAGGCTCCAAGAAGCTAAATTATAATCTAGGATCACAAAATTAATCAATAAGCAAAGTTTCAAATGCAGCTCCCAATGAATTTTCTGCCAAACCAATAAATACATGCTTTTCAATATTCAAAATCCAATTTTTAGTGTTGCTTTTAGACAGATGACCTCCACCTGTAGATCATCATAAAGCTTTTCAACAAAAAGCAATGTCAGGGTCCTGAATCCCATTATTTCTCAAAATTTTTATAATCTACAGCACTCATAAAACAAACCATCTAATCAAAATGCCAGAATTTGCTAATTAAGGGTTTCATTCTGTATTTTAACTGAAAGCCTTGCCTTATGACAACTCAGGGATATTTTTAAAATTTTGCACTTGGGGTCTTCCTAATGGTGAGAAGAGTTATTCTGAGCACATCAAAGTGAGAACAACAACATCATATGGAGAAAAAAGCAATTTACTATATATTATATGGGCATGAGACTGGTGAATGCTGTTTTTGCATATTAATAGACAACTAAAATTTATGAAAGTACTCCCCTAATAGACTTCTTCCGAATGACAGTTCAACAAGTTCGAGTCTTTTTCTTTTTTCTTTTTTTTTGGCTGCACCCGTGGCATGCAGAAGTTCTTGGGCCAAGGGCCAAACCTGAGCCACCACAGTGACCATGCCAGATCCTTAACTGCTCTGTCAGGGAGGTTGGAATCTTTTCCACTCTTAAAAAAAAAAAAAGAAAAAACCAAAAACTCTCATGATCCTCATCTCCCCCCTCCCCTTCAGAGCACAGCCAAACTTTGGGAAAGAGTAGAGTTCACCATCCATTTCCTTATCTCCCACTCAGGCCTCAGCCCACTTCGGTCTGGCTTTCACCTTCATCATGCCACCAAAACAGCTCAGGCTAAGATGACCAATGATTCCCAGGTCTCTAAATCCTGTTTATTAAACAGAGTAGCAAATCTCTACGTGGATTTTATGATTTATATGTCAGCTATGTGTTCTAGCTGTTTTCCACCTGGCTGTGCAGATGTGGGCAAGTTGCTCTCTGTTCCTTGTTTTCCCTTTGCCTGCTGTACCCAAAGATGGACACCAGTTACATGTCACAACTCCAGAGGGTATAAATCAGAGAGGTTTAATAATTTAAATGAAGCTGTGGGAAACCAGCACCCTACTCCCATTTCTTTCTTCCTGTTAGTCCCTAAATCAAACCAAAGACACATGCAGTAAAAAGCTGCAAGAGAAAAAGCTGTGATCTTTTGATTAGAGGCTTCCAGATACTCCATCTCGAAGTTCAGCTACAAAAAACATGGTCTCTTTACTTACTGGAACCTCACCAAAACATCACTGCATAGAAACTTCACTGCGATATAATCATTAAGACGCCACTGAATATTGTATAAGAACTTTCATATGGAGAAATAATGGTAGCAATCATTAAGATGGGGGGCTCTGCCCCAGGCAGCCAGTGTTCCCATCCTGGCTCCCTTGCTTATTGGCTGGGTTACACTCGCCAACTTCTCTAGGACTCAATGAGGATAATAATAGGAAGAACTAAACTGCATGTAAAGCATTATGGCACCATGCCTGGAACATAGGAATGCTTAGTGCATGGTTGATATAGTGTAGTTGTTACATAACATGGGATTTTAAAAAGTCACTCAGCTGGGTGATAATGATGGACCAACGTTAGGTTCATCATTATATAAATGTGACACTCTGTGAGAGATGCTGGTAACGGAGAGTCTACGCATGTGTGGAGGCAGAGGGTATGTGGGAATTCTCCGTACCTCCCCTGCAATTTTGTTGTGTACCCAAACTTCTCTAAAAAATAAAGTCTATTTTTTTTTTAAGTCACTCAATGCTATATGAAAAACCCAGGTATGTTTAATGACAGCTAGCAATCACAAAGCACTCAGCCATTTCCTAGCACTTTGTGGGTACTGAGTTATTAAATAAGATACCACATCTCTTATCATATATATGAGAATGAGTGTTAGAACAATTCGGCTAAAGTTTTCCAGATTTCCAGACCATACCATTTAAAAACACTCAGATTATCCTGGTCAAGTCTCCAAACTTCATGGAGTTTAAGACCAGAAATATAATTTAAAGAGATCAATGGGAGAGGATGGCTCTTAAATAAGACAGTTATGAAAGGGATGTTTAAATATGTAATTATGTACCCCAACTGGAGGGCTGAAAGGTTCAAGATTATTACTCTCTATCCAAACTTCACTAACAAGGTAAAGAGCGACAACATCCTTGGGTGAAGAATACTCTCACAGGCTCTTCTGATTTCTCAGTAAAGCCCAGAAGGTCGTGATCTTCTAACTGGGCAGACCCTGCCCACGCATCTGGCATTCAGTTTCACTCGGCTCATCTGCTTTTACAAGGGATAGCTTCTGTCTTCACAGAGCTTAGCAAGTTAATATTCCAATAAACACAGCCTTTGGGTCGAGTAATTACATTATTTATTGCTTCTACACACCAAACAGAGCACTAAGTCATTGCTGAATGAGGAACCAACATAAATTATGAACATTAAGCCAGGGTGCTTATAGTTTCTGCGGACTGTCACGGCTTAAAATAAACAAGAGAGCAAGTCTTTATAGCACCTATCACATGTGAAGTTTTTTGCACATGTCAACTAACTTTGCCCTTAGAATAACCTTATCAAGAAGGTATAAGATCTGTCCAAGATCACAAAGACAGCAAGAAGAAGGCAAGGGATTCCAGGCAGTCTCGAGCCCAGAGAACACACTTCTAACCGCTGTACTATTGGGCCCCTGCATTCCTGATCCTCTCCCCCTAATATACTACAACTGGTGGAGGGTTACGGAAGCTGTTTCCACAAGTGCTCCTATCACTCAAGCATTTCAACTCTAAGCGGTCATTTTACCGTTCCTCTTATCAAAATGATATCTACACAGAGCAAGCTCTAAAATACCAGCCACATGGCATACAGGCTTGTTTCAGTTACTTTCACCAAACACAAAACTCGGCCTTGAGATGCAGAGTGAAAGATCACCAGACGCTGTGGTATATGTTTTCTTCTGTTTATAAGTCAAAGCAGTCATTCTGATGTAACAGCAATGCCACATAAGTACTCTCTTAAAAAAAAGATGGTCTATTTAACGCAACACATCACACAGATTCCCTTATACTTAATTAATTTGATGAGGATGAGCCACCACGACAATCTATTCAATTAACCTGTGGTCAAATTACTTCCTTTATACACTTTTTTTTTTTTTAAATAACATTACATGGGATATTTTATTTAAATTGTCTATATTATTTGGCAAGAAAAATATTTTCAACGTAGAATTTGTGTTTTCAATATAGGCTATTTCTTGCATTTCACTACTGAAACAATGCATGTTCATCCCACAATTTGGGTTAGAAAAACAGGAGCCTCTGAATAAAGAATCCAAAAATAACCAATAAACTTTCAATGTTAAGGCCCTTTATGACCCATATGACCATTTTATAAGTAGGTTCCAAAATTGTGATATACAACTTGTTGAAAATTTGATGTTAAGTTTTCCTAAGAGGGAGTAGAAATTTTTCTGCCAAATAAATATTTTGAAACTTCCACAACAATGCTCTTAAAGTAATACGGAGAAGACAGAATGCAAGATTTCAAAGTGGAGTTTTAAGTATCAGGCTTTTGTGTAACTAACAAACTGCTTTGTAGCGCTCACCCTGCATTCCTGATAAAACAATGTCCAACAGTTAGCCTTGCTTTTCTCAGTAAAAAAGCTTTACCAATCTAAATCTCAGAGAACTGCTCCAGCTAGGAGTTCCTGTTGTGGCTCAGTGGTAACTAGTAATCATGAGAATGCAGGTTTGATCCTTGGCCTCGCTCAGTGGGTTAAGGATTTGGCATTGCCATAAGCTGTGGTGTAGGTCCCAGACGCAGATTGGATCCTGCATTGCTGTGGCTGTGGTATAGGCTGGCAGCTGCAGCTCCAATTCGACCCCTAGCCTGGGAACTTCCATACGCCATGGGTGCGGCCTTATAAAGCAAAAATGAAAGAAAATTTCTCGCACTGATCCTGAATTTCACAGGACTAGCATCTGTTTCCAGATCATCTCAGCAACAACCACCTTTGTCTCAACAGTACCTGATCCTTGAGGAAGTCTCAGACCCTTCTGAGAATCTGATGAAAGCTATGGACTTCTTCCCAGAGAAGTGCAAAGTTCACAACCCCATTCCTAGGCCCCCAGAGAAAACTCCAGAGTACCCTTCACTGAAGGAAGGGAGAAGGGTGATGTCACAAACCCTGTGACAGAAAATTAGACTTTCCATTGACTTAATTAACTGTTAGGGAAACCAGGTCTTTTTACAGATTCCAAACCACAAGTAGTGGTGTGGTGAATTACTGTGAAGCCAATTCCTGTCAAAGGTATAGATTCTCACTGCCTAGAACTCTCTTTTTCTGAAATTCCACATGGTGGACACTTTCTGCCTTCCAGTACTTGGCCCAAATGTCACCTCCTCAGAAAGGATTACTTTCTTGAAGACCCTATGAAAAGCAATCCTCAGACTGCCTCTTGATCACATCTTGCTCTTTTCTTTTACTTTTACAAAAGTAATTCCTTAAAAGTTACTTTTACAAAAGTACTTAGTATTCAAAAATGTCTGATAATTTTTAAATTTACTTAGTCTCACCGATTAAACTCTAAGCTCTTTTAAGGCCAAATACCTTGTCTGTCTAGGACCCCACTGTATCTTGCTACACAAGGTGGGCATTTGATAAATATATGCTGAATGACTGAAACTAAAAGATGTTGATGTTGGAATCAATCATCAAGGTTTTCAACAAGCTATGAATCAGAGTTCTCTCCCTCTTTCCGTAATCTGTGGGTCCATACAATCAGCATCTACTGTGTGCTAGGCACTGTTGTGGGTGCAGGGGATCCAGCGGTGAATAAAAGACAAATATTGCTGCCCTCACAGTCCCTCTATTTTAGCGGACCGCCCGGAATGAGCAGATCCTTTGCACACCACGATACCTGGGAGGTGCAGGATAACCCTCTACATTGCCTCCTGGAGGGAGTTATGGGCGATCCTCAAATGAAAGGAAAACATTCATCATTTGGGCACTTTCAAAGCAGGTCTCAGGGGTTTCCCTAAACTAGTTGGGCAGCTCTTTCCACCTGCTCTGCTCACATGGGGGAACTCGAACCAGCAAAACCCAGGTAAAGAAAAAACTTAGAGCAAGGGCTGCTGCTTCTGCGGGCGGTGAGGGAAGGAACAGGAAACAGGAGGGCAAGAAGTCGTGGCAAAATCCCTGGGCTGGGACGCTGGAGACCCAGCCCTGGCTGTCACCAACTTGCTAGGTGACCTTGGGCCAGTCTCGAGCTACCGGGGCATCAGTTTCCCCTGGGGGTATAATGAGGAGGCCAGGAAGGTAGGATTCAGGGTCAGGGGGAAGTGACGCCCAGAAGGCCGGGTGGGGTAACGGCCGGTGTGGGGAGGCCGGCGCGGGGGCCGGGCCGGGGCGGCTCACCCACCGAGCGCCACCTGGCAGGCCCTGCGCAGCTGAGAGTGCTGGGGCCGCTTCACCTCCTTGTCGGCTAGAATCTTCTCCAGGGCCCGAGACACGAACATGCTCTTGGTCTGGCTCTCCTGCATGGCCCCGGCCCGGCGGGGGCTGGCAGCCCCGCGGGCGAGCGGCGCAAGCGGGCGGGCGGGCGAGCGAGGCAGCGGGCCCGGCGTCCAGGACGGCACCAGCCGCGTCCGTCCGCACCGCCCAGTCAGGAAGCGACGCCGCGGCCCCACGGCGCCGCCATGTTGGAGCGCATCACGTGACTACGTGACTGGCGGGGCCGCGGCTGCGTCCGTGGACCCCGTGACCCCCTAGAGGGCGGGGCCTGTGGCTGGGGGCGGGGCGGGCCCAGGTGGGCGAGGCGGTGGGGCTAATAGTGGAGGAAGGCAGGGGAAAAGTTGGAACGTGAGGAGGTAAAGAAGAGAGGCAATAAGGGAGTCAGAGGAGGTGAGGAGGAAAGAGGAAGCTAGGGGGTTGGAAGAGCAGGTGACATGGTGAGGAGGGGAGGCTCCAAGGTCGGGGAGAAATTGGGGCGGGGGAAGGGAGGTGGAGATGGGGAGAGAGGCGGGAGAAGGGGAGGGTTCAGGAGAAGCGCGGGGCGGGGGAAGAAGAGAGGAGAGGAAGGAAGAAGAGGAGCTTAGGAGGAGGGGGCTGAGGAATAGAATGGAAAAAGAGATGGTGTGGGAGGGAGGTGAAGGGAAGGAGGTGAGAAAGATAAGAAAACAGCCTGGGAGAGGGAGAGCACAAAGGAAGGGGTGGAGAGAGAGAGAGAGAGAGAGATGTATTCATGCACACTCTCCCAAAACAGGATTTCGCCACCCCCATGGCAAGACAACCACTTGTCTTCCATTCAACCCTCCCATCACTGGAGTAGAGCTGAGTCCTGCTATCCAGTCCAGTGAACGTCTGTGCTTCTGGTGCCACATCTGTGCATGGTGCTGCTGGGAAAAACCACTCTGACTGCACCTCCCCGTGGAGTGTGTCCATCTATTTTCATAAAGCTGTGGTTCCTCCCAGTGCAGTGTGTGAGGCAGGGGGGCATTTGGGGGCATCAGAAAGGGAAGAAACAGAGATAGCCAGTGTCACACAGCCTGCCAATGAGGGTAAGGAGACAGGTATTCTGGCCCCAGGGGCACCCTCCACTCCCCGCCACTGCCACTGATAGCACCACACCCTTGGTCCTGTCTGCCCGTGCCCTTCCTTTCATGTGGCCCACCTGCTCCAAGGGAGCTGCCATGCTGTTGGGCTCCTGCAATAACAGTGTCTTTTGCAAGGACAGTGTCTTGGAATCTCGGAAACTTGTGACACAGACACACTCCAATGCACAGGTCTCAGCTCAAGAATCTCAGGGAGACCCTCCCTGATCACTGTGTTTAAAGCAGCCCCTCTCTCCCTACAGCACATTCTGACCTTTTTCACTGTTGATTTGTTTTGTCCTCTGCCTCGGGTGTGGGCTGCAGAGGGACAGGCTGCATCCCCAGGGCCTGGTCCAGAGCAAGGGATAGGTTTGATGGCCATAAATTCCATTGCTGTCGTGTAGCTTTGCAGCTCCTCCTGTCGAGAAGTGAAGTCTATTTCTCCACCCCCCATGACTTGCCTTGACCAATAGATTATGGTGGAAAGAAGGGTGAGCTCTCCCAGAACCAAGGGATCTTGAGGCTTTTAGATGTGCAGAAGCAACTAGAAGAAATAGCACATGGAGAGAAAAGCCCATTATCCCAGTGCTCCCAGCCGAGCCCAGTCCCAGCCAATCTACCAGCTGAATTTCACAGCTTAAGTAACGCTGGTGAGACCAGCGGAAGAACTGACCTGCCAACCCACAGGTTAGCAGAAACAACAATTGATTGTCATTTTAAGCCACTACATTTGGGGGTAGCGTGTTACACAGCAGTACATACATCCCTGAGACGTTCCTCAGTCCTCATGTGCTGAACGAATGAGTGAATGAACGAATGTGTGAAACTCAGAAGAAACAGTGCAGCCCACTGAGTAACAGATGTTTGGAGCCACCTGCCATGATAAGGTTCAGCCATGTCATTCCCCTGCTGACACCCTCCGGTGGCTCCCCATCACCCTTGGAATTGAATCTGAGTATCTCACTGTGGCTGACTTCTCTGCCTGCCTCTCCCTCCCCCTTTCCTCAGGTCAGGACTCTGCGGCCACCCCGGATTCCTTTTTGTTGCCTTCAAGGGCTTGGCTTATGCACCTCTGTTCCTCTCCATCGCTGCGTCCCCATGAAGGAAGTATCACACCCAGGGACATTTTTGAAATTTTGTGGGGGGGGTGTTTTTTTTGTCATGGTCGGGGGAGCAGAAATGCTTGACTGCAGAGAGCTGGGCAATCCCAGATACCAAAGTATTACACGTGTCCCACGTGGCTGGACTAGACATTCCTGGACATGAAAAACCTTTTTTTTTTTTTAAATTTTTTTACTTTTTTCTTTTTTGCTTTATAAGGCCGCACCTGTGGCATATGGAAGTTCCCAGGCTAGGGGTCGAATCAGAGCTACAGCTGCCAGCCACAGCCACAGCCACAGCAACGTGGGATCTGAGCTACATCTACGACTGCTCATGGCAACGCTGGATCCTTAACCCATTGAGTGAGGCCAGAGATCGAACCTGGATCCTCATGGATACTAGTTGGGTTTGTTCCTGCTGCACCACAATGGGAACTCTTGAAAGACCTATTGATAATGATCTGGACCTAGAACCTACATCTGTTTTACATGTAAACACAAAGCGTTTTGGGTACAGTTTCAATATATATCAAATTTTCCAGGAATGCAACTGTGATTGTACTTCAAGGGAAGACTGTGTTTTGTCTGGAATGTTGCGGAGTGCTGTTCACCATTTCAAAACCATATCAGCATTATTTATGCCAACCGTGGTCTTTGAATTGCCACAATGGCACCCCTGTATCTGTAGCCTTCATAATCCAGGGCACTTGACTTTTAGGTTCCAGCAGCTGGCTGCTTTATTTAGATGTAATTAATGTATATACAAATCAATTAACTTTATGTATTTATATAAAATTTATTTATAATCTTATAATCATATATTTAATATAATTAATTTATATAATTGATTAACTTTCTTTTTAATTAAGATATTTAGTTAATTGTGCCTGATATATATGTGTGTGTGTGTGTGTGTGCGTGTGCGCGCGCGCGTGCGTAGTTGTTGTTGTTGTTGTTGTTGTCTTTTTAGGGCTGCACCCCGTGCATCTGGAAATTCTAGTCCATATAGGCTAGGGGTCTAATCGGAGCTGTAGCCGCCAGCCCACACCACAGCCACATGACATTTATATTTTAAAATAAAGTCTGCAAATTATATATCACTTTCCTTTTGTTTCATCATTATTAGGTCATTATCTTTTCAAAAGAAATTATGTGTGTAGGAAGATTCCTTTTCTATGAAAGTTGACAGAGGTAGAGTGAACATCCGGGAAGGTGGTGGAGACATTGTCTGTCTCGCTCCCGGCTCTATGCCCAGAGCACAGAGGAGGTGCTCAGTAACTATTTATGGGATGAATGAAGGAAGGAAGGAAGGAACGTGGCTGGACTGGGGGCCACAGAACTTAATCTTGTTTTTTTTTCTTTTTCTTTTTGTCTTTATAGGGCAGCACCCGTGGCATATGGAGGTTCCCAGGCTAGGGGTCTAATTGGAGCTGTAGCCACCAGCCTACATCACAGCCACAGCAGCCGCCAGATCCGAGCTGAGTCTGCAACCTACACCACAGCCCACCGAAATGCCAGATCCTTAACCCACTGAGCGAGGCCAGGGATCAAACCCACAACCTCATGGTTCCTAGTCAGATTCGTTTCCGCTGCGCCACAAGGGGAACTCTCAGAACCTAATCTTGTAATCACCAAGTTATTTGGGGTGGCAGCTTCTGTGTATCCAAGGAGGTGTGATAATGGTCCCTAAAGATACCCACCTCTTTTTTTTGTTGTTGTTTAATTGTCATTTCCCTGATACCCACCTCTTAACCCCAGTGAATGTGTTATGCGAGAGGCCAAAGGGACTTTGCAGATGTGATTAAGTTAAGGGATTTGAGATGGGAAAACCATACTGGATTATCTTGTTGGCTCAGTATGGTCATGAGTCTTTATAAGAGGGACATGTGATGATGGAAGCGGAGGATGGAGGGACGGTGGCGCCACAGTCAAGGAACAGCATCTCTAGAAGCTGGAAAACACAGAGAAACAAGTGCCCTTAGTGCCTCCACCAGGAACACCACCCTGCAAATCCATTTCCGCTGATCCACTTCTGACCTCCAAAGCTATGTGAGAATAAATCTGCGTTGCTTCAAGCCACTAAACTGGTGGTAATTCGTTGCAGCAGTTACATTCAAGTTTCAGATAAACAAATCCTTTTCTTAGTAGAAATAGGTCCCATGCAACAACTGGGACATAGTTTTATGTGTATATTTTGGCTGCACCTGCCCCAGGCAGAAGTTCCTGGGCCAGGGATCAGACCCACATCACAGCAGTGACCCGAGCTGCAGCAGTGACAACACCAGACCCTTAACCGCTAGGCCACAAGGAAATGCCCACAGTTACATTTTTAAAATTATTCGCTGTCTACCTGAAATTTAAATTTAACTAGATATGCTGCATTTTATCTAGCCAGCCTACTCCCAGGCCTGTTTTGCTCAGCAGCCACATTGGACCCATGAGGCAATCTTGGGAAGAGGAGTTTTTCTCAACAGAGCAATGAGAGAGAAGGCACCTGGGCTCCTGGTATTCTAGAGAGTCATGCCAATTTTGGGGTGTCATGCCAGTTCAGGGGTATTGTCCATTGACTTTTACATGAGATAGAAGTAAACACATTTGATTTTCAGTTCCCTACCTCTTACAACCGACCCATCGGATGAGGCTGGCCCCCAGCCCTGTCTGCTTTGCCTCCTGCTTTCCTCTGAGTAATGTCTCAACTTGGTAACAAGCACTAGTTATTTAAGGCCCCTGTGGCCGGGCCTGCAAGTCGGCCTTCCCAGCTGCCAGTCTGGTTTCTTCCCAGCACACACAGCCTCTTTATAAGCCCAGCTGTGCTGGGTGACCCGCCCCCTGCTCCCACAGTGCCTCTGTGTATCACAGCTCCCCTGGAAGCAACGTTTATTTTCCATGTTTACTTTAAGGCAAAACTCAAAGGCGGCCTCCTTGGTGCCTGTCAGCAGGGCTGGGGAGGGGGCCTGAGGCAGAAGCACCATTTAGTTGGGGCCTCATCTTTTGGAAAAAGCCTGAAATGGAGACTTTTGAGATTCTCTCCCCAGGAGGTGATGTATATGGCAATTGTATTCTGTTTGTGTCCACGTGTCCAGCTGCACTAAAGAGTGTTCACCCATCCATCTGGTGGAAATATGTGAGACACCACAGGTGTGGGGTTTGTGTTGTTTGTTTGTTGTTGTTCCCTGGATCTTGGTTTGGGCTCCCTGAGGAGAGGACCCCAAGACAAGGATCTGAGTGTGTTTGGGGTGATCCCAGGACACAGCAGCAGGGGATGGGGATGCAGCCAGACAGGGTGATAATCAGGCCAGTTGCCACTGAGGGTGTCTGGGGCTCCATCCCAGTGGAGAATCCCCGAGCCAGGGTAGGTGAGCCTCAGCCTTATCCCAGCCAAGGGAGCGGGGAGTCAGCCGGCATCCGTTCACCCAGTTCCCACCTGTCATCGCCTAAGGGCTGCTTCTAGGGGTATCAGCATTGACACTATGTTCTGCACCCTGGCTGGCTGAGCCCCTTATGGGAAGCAGCCTCCTGCAGCCAGGAGAGGTGAGTGCCCAGGGCACATAGCTGGGACATTGACAGCAACTGCAACATGCTGGGGTTTTTTGTTGTTGTTTTGTTTTGTTTTTTGTTTTAAGGTTGCACTTGCGGGATATGGAAGTTCCCAGGCTAGGGGTCACATTGGAGCTGCAGCAGCCAGCCTACACCACAGCCACAGCAACATGGGATCCAAACCACGTCTGCAATCTATACTGCAACTCATGGCAACGGTGGGTCCTTAACCCACTGAGCAGGGCCAGGGACCGCATCTGTGTCCTTATATATTAGTCAGGTTTACTACAGAGCCACAACGGGAACTCCCAGTATTTTTTGTTTTTAAATATGCCAGGCTCTTGGCCTGAGTGCTCTCCCTGGACACTGATGTGTGGCTGAGCCTAGGGCAGACCAGAAGTGACAGTGTTGACACCCTGGGGAAAGCCACCCAGTGATGAACAGACAGCTCTGGCCACACACCCTGTCATGGCAGCCTTCCCTCCCGTGTCTCCCTTCCCCTCTGTCCTACTGGTGCTTCTCAAATGAACCACGTGCATCCGAAGCCTTATCTCAGACTGAGCTCCTGGGGAACCCAACTGTGATAGACAGGCTGGTAGCCCTTCAAAGATACCCCTCCCCCAACGGGCTGATCTCTGGCCCCTGGAAATGTTACCTTACATGGCCAAAGGGTCTTTGCAGAGGGTGTTAAAATAAGGATCTTGAGATGGGAAGAGTATTCTGGATCATCTGTGTGGGTTGAATCAAATAACAAGGGGTCCTTAAAAGTGAAAGTGGGAGATGGAAGCATCAGCACCAGAGAAGGGAGATGTGATAATAGAAGCAGAGGCAGAGTGCTGCCCCTGCTGGCTTTGGAGATGGGCGAGGACCACAAGCCAAGGGATGTGGGCTGCCTCCAGAATTTGGAATAGGGAAGAAAATAGATTCTCCCTTAGAACCTCCAGAAAGGACCACAGCCCTGCTGGCACCTTGAAGTTGACCCACTGAGACCCATTTCAGACTTCTGGACTCCAGAACTATAATCAGTTTGTGGTACTTTAACCCACTAGGTTTGTGGCAATTTGTTACAGCAGCCAGAGGAAACTAATACCCAGACATAATACCCAGTATATCAGACAAAGTTCTGAATGGCGAACAACAGCATTCTCTCTAGATAATATAAGCAAAAAGGGTATCATTAAAATATACCAAGAAGCGGGAGTTCCCGTCGTGGCGCAGTGGTTAACGAACCCGACTAGGAACCATGAGGTTGCGGGTTCGGTCCCTGCCCTTGCTCAGTGGGTTAACGATCCGGCGTTGCCGTGAGCTGTGGTGTAGGTTGCAGACGCGGCTCGGATCCCGCGTTGCTGTGGCTCTGGTGTAGGCCGGTGGCTACAGCTCCGATTGGACCCCTAGCCTGGGAACCTCCATATGCCTCGGGAGCGGCCCAAGAAATAGCAAAAAAAGACAAAAAAATATATATATATATATATATATATACCAAGAAGCGGATAGAAACCTGGAAGGGCCAGAAAACCAGGTTTGGAGGTTCTGCAGCCAGATGCAAAGTCTGCATTTCACTGCTGGGCTACCCCGGAACGACCTGACCCTACTGCCTCCACCCTGGGGTATAGGCCACATGGCCAAGGCTGGGTATGGGATGCCATTTTCAGGACTCCCACTTCTGCAAACTGCAGGCTTCTCTGCTACTCTTACCAGAGGCGTTTTAGGTGGGGCTTCCTCGAGTCATTCACCTCCAAGTTGAGGACCTGTGCAGGGGTAGCTGGCCATCTGCCAGCCCCTTGCTGCAAGGGAGGCTAGACATCAGATCTGGCTCTGCTTTCTACTTTTTTTTGGCTTTTTTTTTTTTTGGCTTTTTAGGGCCATACCTGCGACATGTGGAAGGGGTTGGCTTGGAGCTGCAGCTGCTGGCCCGTGCCACAGCCACAGCAACATGGGATCCAAGTCGTGTCTGCGACTTACACCACAGCTCGTAGTAATGCCAGATCCTTAACCCACTGAGCGAGGCCGGGGATTGAACCCCAATCCTCATGGATACTAGTCGGGTTTGTAACCCTCTGAACCACAATAGGAACTCCTCTGCTTTCTACTCTTTAGGTGGGAAATCCCCCAAACTCAGACAGAGTGGTCAAAGGCATGGCACGTGTTCCCCACAGGCAAGCTTTAGATAAGCCAGAGGGACAAAGACGGCCCTTCCAGGTAAAAGGGGCTGCAGGCAGAAGGCGTGGAGGCTAGATGGGGTTGGACCTCTTGCATAGAAATAGAGCAGAAAGGAGTCGTGGCAGAGCAGAAGTGAATCTGACTAGTATCCACGAGGATGTGAATTCAATCCCTGGCCTCGCTCAGTGGGTTGGAGAGCCAGCATTGCTGTGAGCTGTGGTGTAGGTCGAAGACATGGCTCGGATCCCCAGTTGCTGTGGCTGTGGCGTAGGTCGGCAGCTGTAGCTCTGACTGGGCCCCTAGACTGGAAACTTCCATATGCCGTGAGTGTGGCCCTAAAAAGCAAAAAAAAAAAAAAAAAAAAAAAAGAGAGAGAGAGAGAGAGAAGAAAATAGAGCAGAAAGATGAGGGACTTGGAATCAAGGGACTAACAGTGGGCATTCAAGAAAAACAGGAATGGAAAAAAGAATTTAGAAAAGGCAATTAGAGAAAATTGAGAAGAGAACCAGTGGATCAATGTGCTAGATAGTGTCAGGATCCCTTGATCTTCTGTGGCCACGGGCTGACCCCGCTCTTCCTTGTAAGGCTCTTGGTTGGACACAGCAAGACCAAGGTAGAGATTTCGAGTAGGCTACCCAATGGTCATTCTTTCCTTCCTCTCTGTTTTTAGTTGGATACCTAACTGCTCAGCTAAAGACCATCCACCCCTGCCTTTCTCGTACCTAAGTGTAGTCTTGCGATTAAGTTCTAGCCATGAGAGATAAACAAAGGTATTAGGTGAGACTTCTAGGAGCCTCCTTAAAAGGAAGAGAAATGGGCTCCTTCAGCCTCTCTTCTTCCATCCTGGTCAGAATGTAGATGCAGTGGCTGGAGCTTGAGCGGCTAGTTTAGACCATGAAGCCATGTGTTAAATGGAGTGGGAACACCAAGACAGCATCAAGATGCTGGGTCTCTAAAGCCCGGGACTGCTGACCTCTGTAGTTTCTTCACAAAGAGAAAATTGTCTAGCTTGTTTAACTCACTCATTTGGTGTTTTTCTGATGTGTGCAACCAAACCTAATCAATACACTCACTCTTGCTCCCTTAAGCAGAAAAGGGTCTTTACCAGAATGAGGAGGGGTCTTTTATGACCCTAATCAGAAGACTAGAGAAACAGGGTCAGAAAATAAGTGGGAGATGAGGGATAATACGGGAGCAGAAATTATACTAAAAGAAGATTCTGGAAGGGATGCTGCTGTTGTCGGAACTGGATACTGACCAGGGCTGATAGTGGCTAATACACATGATACTTCCCACAAGTTACAGGCTGTTCTAAGCGCTTTGCTTAAATTAACTCAAAACTACCCCAGGAGGTGTATAGTAACAGTACCTCCTTCTTACAGAAGAGAAAACTAAGGCTTTATGAGGTTTCTCATCCAAAGTTACACACAGTTTCACATGAGCGCTGGGATTTGAATCCAGGCTGCGAGGCTCCGAGAGCTGAGCTCATCCTCTCTACAGATATTTTCTTCTGTTCCATCACCCTGTAGTTCTCGCACCCTGTTCTAGGCACTGGGGCCACTGCAGTGAATAGAACGCCCAAGTCCTTGCCCTCATTTCGCTTGATTTCTAATGTGGAGAAATAGACAACACAGAAATTAAGGCGGGGGGGAGGTGGTGGAAGCCTTATTTGTGTCATATTTTAATTTTTCACCAAGAATGAGTTGTTGTGGCAGGTTTAAAACAAGTCCACACATTCTTTGACACTCCTTGCATTGAGAGGTGAGGTCAGGTTCCCCAACCCTTGACACACCTGGTGGGCTTTTGATACCACATCAACTAATAGAGTAGAACAGAAGTGATGCTATGTATCTTTGAGGCTAGATCATAAATAGCGGTTCCGTTTTCACTTTGCTCATGGAAACACTTGTGCTTGAGCCCTGAGTTGCCATGTAACCAGGCACACTGCCCTCGGTCCACCATGCTGTGAAGAAGCCCAAGCACCCCATCTGGAGAGTCCAGGTGGAGAGAGAGAGATGCTGGGCCCCCCACCCTCCCAGCTGCTCAGGCTCCTACTGTCCCAGGTCTAGTCACCATCAGGCTGCAATCACAGAAGAAATTTCCAGCCAGAACTGCCAAACCATACCCTTACTGAATTCCTGACCCACAGAAATCATGAGCGTTGCTGAATGTTGGCTGTTTTAAGCCACTGAGTTGTTTTATTTATCTTTTGCTTTTTTAGGGCTGCACCTGTGGCATATGGAAATTCCCAGGCTAGGGGTTGAATCAGAGCTACTGCTTCCAGCCTACACCACAGCCACAGCACCATGGGATCTGAGCTTCATCTACGACTTGCACCACAGCTCATGGCAATGCCAGATCCCCAACCCACTGAGCGAGGTCAGGGATGGAACCCTCATCCTCATGGATATTAGTCAGATTCTTAATTTGCTGAGCCACAACAGGAACTCCTAGCCACTGAGTCTGGAGGTGATTTGTTCTGCAGTGCAATAACCAGAACAGTTATTTAATCAAAAATAATTTGATGACAGAGGGAAAGAGTCTAAGAGGGAATATTCAAAACAGGAAAACTTCCTCTGTTTTCTCGTCGATAGGGGTTGGTAAATGCAGGCAGCTTCAAGACAAATGGAGATGGTTAAATGATGAGGTCTCAGGAACTATTTGAACGTGAGGATGGGGGAGAGTAGAGAGTCTAGGACCAACCCCAGGTTTCTTGTTTGGGAAACCAGTTAGGCATTTACCAAGCCAGGGAACACAGGGAAAAGTGGTTTCATAAGGAGAAGGTTGTTATAGACGCCCCAATTTCAAGATTACACCTTCAAATGGACATTCACCTTAAGCAATGCCAGCCTATCCAAAACGCAGTATTTTCCTTTTCATGAAAGGGAGAGAAGACTCTTCACCCCACCTCCATCGTCAACCTTAATGCAATTTATCTATTGTCCATCAGAGGGCGCCAATGCTCAGGCAGTTGCTATAGACCCACCACCTGATCCTATTCCACAGCCCCCTGAAGTTAAGGAGGGAAAAGGCTTTGGCTTCCTCATCTTGCCTGAGAGTCATTCTGGTGCTACCTTGGCACCAAAAGAACATGTGATAGCTCTGTCATGGGTGAGTTTGGTACTGGCTGATTTTATCCCCCAGAGCTAATCAGGGAAAAAAAAAAAAATCTCCCTCACTGCAGTTTTCCATGAGCCCATTTACAGTCTGAGGACTTAATTTTCATTGCCTCTCTTGTGTGAATATCAGCCAAGTTTGATTCTGATACACTGATGCTTTTGTCCTATACTCCCTACGACCTCTGTCTCTCATCTGTGACCTTCTCTTTTGTGACCTTTTCTCATTTCTGTGCTCCCAGCCATGCATTGTAAGCCTGGAGAGTTAACAATGATTCCTCCCCATGAATTCAGCTATAACGTCCCTGAATGCCCCATCCCCCGAATTCTCCAGAGGGTTTTAGGAAGGGGGGGTGGGGGGCCTCAGGGTCTTTTGGAGCCCAGCCCTCTGAAGTCTGCTGCCCCAGGTACCTTTTATTTCTTCTTGATGGTGCCAGGACCCCACATGGCTCCTGACCCTCCTGGAGTCAGGCAAGTGCTGCTGCTTCCCTCTCAAACCTTCCCTGGGTGGCAGGCACTTTAAGGCTAATTTCCAAGCTGGATCCTATCAGAGGTGATGGTTCTCAGAAGAGACAAGACCAAAACCCTCCCACTGTTTTCATGAATGCCCCAACTGGAAGAGATTATTTGGCAATAGAATCTCTGCTCCTAAAGGTACCAAGACTCTAGGAATTGCGGATTTTCTCTGGTCTGGTAAAAATTATCTCCCAGACTTATGGGTGCATAGAATTCATCTCCGCCCGCTCAGATCTCTGCTCCCCACCTGGTTTTCCCGCAGTCAAAACTAATTTCTGTCTCTGGATTCTCTTGTTGCTTGTGCCTCGATTAAAGTAATTATCCTGGGTTTTTTTTTTTGGAGCCTGAAGATTTTTAGGGCAACAAACACTTTTTTTCTAGAGCTGGGGTACCCAACATCCCCCCCCCGCCAAACACACACAGCCTGGCTAGACAATGTGCAGGATTTTCTTTGTTTTTTTTTTTTTTCTTTTTTTCACCAATTCATGGTACTTTGGGGATAACAACAATGTAGTGAAATTTTTATGAACTTAAACAACTGCTGTTTATTCTAATATGTACATCTCTTTCCCTTTTTTGAGAGGGTGGTGGTGGTTAAAATATTCTTTGTGAAGTAATGATGAAAATACATCTTAAATTTCCTTTTATCTTCAAAGTCTTTACTTGGCAATGTAAAAAAGAGACCATCTTTTGTAAGGCTCCAAGTCATTCGTTTTATCTTAAAGAATTTTTAATGGCCTTGAAAAATCCCAGAGCCTGGGAACCATTGTCCCACCACACCCAGCACAGTCCCCGAAGCAGAAAATATCCAATTGCATATAACCCAACCACTTCTACTCCAAGGCATATACTCAAAAGAACTAAAAACAAGGTACACGGAATTATGTACAAGAATGTTCTTAGTAGCACTATTCACAATAGCTGAATTGAAACAACCTAAATGTCCATCAACTGATGAATGTATTAAAATGTGGTGTCATACAATGGAATATTATTTTATAAAAAAGAATGAAGTACTGATACATGCTACGATGTAAACAAATCTTGAAAATATGCTAAATGAGAGAATCTGGATGCAAAAGGACAAACATGGTATGATTCAGCTTATATGAAATATATCAAATATGTAATTTCATAGAGACAGAAAATAGAGAAGAGATTACTAGGGGTTGGGAGGGAGAGGACAAGGGGGAATTATTTTTCAATAACAATAACAGAGTGTTTTGAGTGATGAAAAATTTGGAAATAGCGATGATGGCAGTACAACACTACAATGCCATTGAATTGTATGCTTAAAGTGACAAATTTTATATTACATAGGTTTTACCATAATAAAAAAGGTGAAAAGGGCAGATGCATTCTAGCCCCTTGATAGTGAATAGATAAATGAAATGTGATATATCCGTAGAATAGAATAGTATTTGCAACTCAAAGGAAAAAAAAATACTGATACATTTACAACATGAGGACTATGATGCATTGAAATAAATGTCCAGAAAAGGCAAACATGTAGACACAGTTAGTAGCTTAGTGGTTTAGCAGGAATGGGGAGTGACTACACATGGGTTTGAGGGATCTTTTTAAGGTGATGAAAATATTTTGAAATTGAATTGTGATGACTGCAGAGCTCTGTAAATTTTACAAAAACCATTGAATTGTACAACAAGCAAAATTATAAAATAGAATTGTAAGTGATTTCATGGTATATAAAGCTTTTTTTTTTTTTTTTTTAGAAAAGTAGGAAATAATGAGTGGTGAGGATGTGGAGAAATTGAAACCCTTGAGCATTGCGTAGGAATGTACCATGGTTCAGCCACTAGAAGACAGTACAGAATTTCCTCAAAAGATTAAATATAGAATTACCATGTGATCCAGCAGTTCCACTTCTGAGTATGTACTCCAAAGAATTGAAACAGGGAACTCAAATGGATATTTAGACACCCATGTTCATGGCAGCATTATTCACAGTGGCCATAAGGTGGAAGCAACCCAAACGGCCATTGACAGATAAGTGGATAAACGAAATGTAATTTAGACATACAATGGAAGATTATTCAGCCTTAAAAAAGGACTTTTTTTTTGTCTTTTGTCTTTTTTAGGGTCGCACCTGTGGGCATATGGAGGTTCCCAGGCTAGGAGTCCAGTCGGAGCTGTTGTTGCCAGCCTACACCGCAGCCACAGCAATGCCAGATCCTTAACCCACTGAGCGAGGCCAGGGATCGAACCCACAACCTCGTGGTTCCTGGTCAGATTTGTTTCTGCTGCACCATGATGAGAACTCCAAGGAATGAAATTTTGATACACTCAACAACATGGATAAAACTTTAAGACATTATACTAAGTGAAATAAACCAGACACAAAAGGACAAATACTATATGATTCCACTTCGCTGAGGTACTTCGAATAGTGAAACTCTTAGAGACAGAAAGTAGGATGCTGGTTGCCAGGGGCTGGGGGAGAGAGGACTGGGGAGTTAGAGTTTAATGGGTACCACGTTTCAGTTTGGGAAGATGAAAAGGTTCTGCAGCTAGATGGTGGTGACGGTTGCACAACAATATGAATGAACGGTAATGCCACTGTACTGTAGACTTAAACACAGCTGAAATAGCAAATTTTATGTTCTGTGTATTTTACTACATTTCAGATTTTAAAAGGAGGGGGTAAGCCACCGTGTCACATGCTGCTGGGTGGTCCAAGTTGGATGAGGGACTGTGGGATTGAGCTACTCACAGGTCATGATTGAGTGGAGAGAAATCTGAGAGAGAATATAAACTCTGAGGAGCTTTTGCTCTAACGAGGAGGAGAGAACAGGGCAATATCTGCAGATGACTTCAAGAGATGTGTTTTTACCCCTAAAGACAGGGAAGATTCCATAGTTAATACTTTGTGGCCCCGGTTATCTGCCTTACCATGTGTCACATTTCAGGTACCAGAGAAGAGCCAGGAGTGTGTAGGTGCATGGCTTCTCCCTTTAAGAACACCTCTGAGGGAGTTCCTGTTGTGGCTCAGTGGGATGCGGGTCTGATGCCTGGCCTTACTTAGTGGGTTAAGGATCCGGCATTGCCATGAGCTGTGGTGTAGGTCGCCAAGGCAGCTCAGATCTGGCGTGGCTGTGGCTGTGGTGTTGGCCGGCAACTGCAGCTCTGATTCACCCACTAGCCTGGGAACTTCTATACGTCGTGGGTGCGGCCCTAAAAAAAAAACTTCCCCCATCCCCATTCCCACCATTACCCACACCCCACCACTAAAGTTTCCACATACGTCCCATTGGTCAAACTTAGTCACATGGCTAGCTGCAAGGAAGGCTGGGAAATGTAGTCTGATTCCAGACAGCTGTGTGCCTAACTCAGAAGGAAGGGGAGAACAGCCACTGGATACTTACTCATGGCCTTTGTCACAGTAGTTCACAGTTTATACGGGCCTTTCTATCTTTTATTCAAATTTCAATTCAACCAGCACTTCCTTATGGCCTGGTATGTGCCGGGGCTTGGTGACGGGTTTCACACAAAGCATCTCATGTATTTCTTACAATTATATGTGCGCCATGGGAGACATTAACCCCATTTTTTTTTTTTGGTCTTTTGTCTTTTTAGGGCCGCACCCACAGCATATGGAGGTTCCCAGGCTAGGGGTGTAATTGGAGCTGTAGCTGCTGGCCTACACCAGAGCTACAGCAATGCAGGATCTGTGACCTACACCACAGCTCACAGCAATGCCAGATCTTTAACCCACTGAGCAAGTCCAGGGATGGAACCCGCAACTTCATGGTTCCTAGTTGGATTCGTTAACCACTGTGCCACGACAGGAACTCCTTAACCCTGATTTGCTTTCTTTGCTTCTGTATTCCTAGAGCCTATGCCAGTGCCTGGCACATAATTGCCATTGGATAAATATTTGTGGTTATTATTGCTGTTGAATTTTATACATTAGAAAACTGTGGTAAAGTTCCACACCCAAGGGTGCATGGAGACCCCAGCATTTATTTATTTATTTGTCTTTTTAGGGCGGCACCTGTGGCATATGGAGGTTCCCAGGCTACAGAGCTACAGCTGCCAGAGCCATAGCCACAGCCACACCAAATCTGAGCCGTGTGTGCAACCTCCACCAAAGCTCACGGCAACACCAGATCCCCAACTCACTGAGTGAGGCCAGGGATTGAACCTGCCAGTCAGATTCATTTCCCCTGAGCCACGACAGGAACTGTGACCCTGTCATTTAAACAAGTTCTTCTGATTCCAAATCTTCTACCCCTCCTGATCAGCTACTTCGTTTTGTGTCTCCACTGAGTAAATCACATGGGATATAGACAGTACACATTTGCAGACATTTGATAATAACAGCCCATCATCCTTAGGGACCATCTCATTCCCATTCTTGGACCCTGTGGTTTGGGGATGCTGACCACACCCTCCAGCTATAGAGGTTCAATATATAACACAGTATCTTATCTTCCTTGTCACAATAATTGGCTCAGGAATGGGCATTGATCCAAGCTGGATCAACAAGAATCCTCCTTAGGGCTTCAGTAGAAAATATTGAGATGGAGGGCTTTCTTTCTGCTGATGTTGTTAAGCTGGAAGGATGCAAGCTTGTTGCTGCTAGAACCATCCTTTGCTACATAAGGAAAGAAGTTACCTAAGAATGGAGTTAACATGAGGAGAGGAGAGCTAGAGAAGGAGATGTGCTGACAAGAGCATTGGAGTCCCTGGATCAAACTGTGCCTGAAACCAGTACATCCCCTGGACTTTTGAGTTACATAAGGTAATAAATTCCCTTTTCAGCTTAAACCATTTGGAGTTGGGTTTTCTGTCACTTACAATCAAAAGAGTCTTGACTAATGCATTTCTGAAACAGAGTGTTCTCATACTTAAGAGATATACCTCATGTGTTGCCAAGAGCTCATCATTCTGATGGAAGAGCATGGAAGTTTCATCTTCTGATGGAAGAGGAAACCAAATCCTGCATGTAGCAGTCAGAGCCCAATTGGAGAAGCAGCAACACCTCTAGGTTTTCAAATTGAGGGAATATAATCCTAGGAATTGGTTATGTGGGTGATGGAAGAGCTGGGAAGCCAATCAGAGCATATTAGGCAGCCTGTGATGAACCATAGCAGAAGAGGCTGCCACCTTGCAGAAGGAGGAGGAAAGGTAGGAATTAGTGTTAATGGTGGCATTGGAGCCTGGGCCACCTACCGGAAGCTTTGCCAGGCAGCCCCAGCCAGGACCCCTGAAGCGGGAGCTGAAATCACAGATGTAAGACATAGCAGCTGCTGAAGATGTCATTGGAGACAGAGAGAGGAAGAAATATGTCCTGGATCCTCCCTTGTTTTCACCCTTCCATTTCCGGCTAGTGCCTCCCGTTTGGTTGAATCCACTCAAAATCAGTGAGAATGTATACGTACAGTACCTCTCTAAGTCCTGGCACATAACAAGCCTTTGGAAGATGTTAGTTGAGTTTGCATTTGAAGGAAAGAGAGGTTTGCAGCTCCTTCATCTGTACAGTGGGCATAAGGATAGCAGTGGCAAGGGGGCTGGGCTTGAGGACTAGATGAGCTGATGAGTGCCAAGCATCAGCACAGCCACTGGCACATAATAAATGCTCAATAAACACATCATAAATAACCACAATCTGTACTGCTGCCACCCAAGGCTGATATTAGCATGCCATTATCCCAGTTTTGCTGGGAGGCTTGGTTAGTTTTAGACCTGCAGTTCTCAAGTGGGTTTGACTTCGCTCCCAGGGAATACTAGGTTGTCCCAAAGTGGGGCAGGGGTGCTACTGGCATCTGGTGAGTAGAGGCCAGGGATGTTACATCCCTCAACTTACAGGACGTTACCCACAACAGAGAAATATCTGGAGAGAACCCCGGGCACACCCCAGAGCTGCAGAGGAACCCCATGTTTCCTTTTCCCCCTCAAGTCCCTTTCTTCTCCTCCCCCAACGCCTGACTCTGCTTTCAATTCCCCACTGGTTTCTGGGAAGCCTTTCTTCCTATTTATAGAATCTCAAGTTTGAAAGGGCCGCCTCTAAGTGGCTCAGCCGAGCCAGGCAGGCCCTGTGTGGGGAATTTTTAGGTGCTATCTCATTTAATCCTTATAACAATCCCATGAAGCTGGTGCTATTCCCTGCCCATCACAGATGCGGAGACCGAGGCTCCAAGAGGATGGGTGAGTTTTCACATGATAGGACGTGCTGGAGTTCCGAGCTCAAACCCAAGGCTGTGTGATTCCAGAGGCTGGATCAACATCATGTTGCTGAAGACTCTTCCAACCTTGACTATTTCTAGACATGAAGGTCCAACAAACAGGACCCACCCCCATCCCCAAGAGTCCAACTGCCGCGGAGCTGACTGGGGGATGTTCCTGCTGCTAACGGAGGATGGGGATTAGACACCAAAGGGTCTGCAAGATCAGTTCCACATGTACCAACCGGAGCCGGGACAGTACGAATGGACTGGGTCCACAGAGCGCTGGATCAAAGGGCAGGGGTAGGGGGGTGGGGTAGGGAGACAACAGGATGTTGGATACGAGTGTGTTTACCATTAGCAAGTATTTGCTTGTGATTTAACGCCTTGGCATTTCCCCAGGAGGTGGATGATGCGTGCAAGCTCTCAGGAGGGCTTGTGCTTGAGAAAACGTGGACCAAGATTGAGGGTCGTGGAAACGCCAGAACTGCTCCAGCAGACCATGAAGGAAGGGAGTCATGACCTAGAAAGGCAGATTTGTAAGAGTGAAGACATTAAAACCCAGCCCCATGAGTTTGTTCTGCAGAAGGGCGCCACTCCCCGAAGCCTGCAGAGGTGTGCTGGGTGGGCGTGGGGCCTCTGTGGTGGGAGATGCTGCTGCAGACCTGGGCCCCCAGTAGGAGTGGCACTGCGGGCATGACCACGGTTTCTTTACCCCCTTTTCTTCTTGAAGGACACTTAGCGTGTGTCTAATGTACTGCCACTATGAGCAAAGTCTCGACCAACAGTCTTGTGCACCAGGGCATGTTTTTCTCTGGGGTAGAAAGAAGTGGAATAGCTCAGCCAGAGGGTGTGTACAATTTTAATTTACTAGATATGCCAAATCTCCCTCCAAAGAGGCTGCTATCAGTTTATAAACCTGGGTTCTTACACCCTTGCCAATGCTTGATAACATCAAATTTCAAAGTATGTATTTCAAAACTAGTGAGCTAGAAGCTTTTTCTTTTTTTTCTTTTTGTCTTTTTAGGTCCGCACCCACAGCATACGGAGGTTCCCAGGCTAGGGGTCTAATCAGAGCTGTAGCCGCTGGCCTATGCCACAGCCACAGCTACGCCAGATCCGAGCCAAGTCCGCAACCTATACCACAGCTCACAGCAACGCTGGATCCTTAACCCACAGAGGGAGGCCAGTGATCGAACCTGCGTCCTCATGGATGCCAGTCAGATTCATTTCCACTGAGCCACGATGGGAACTCCTAGAAGTTTTTTCATGTATTTGTGGATTTTCCCCTCTTTAGTGACCTCTGTTTCTTTCCTTTGCCTGCTATTCTATTGAGTCACTTGTCCTTTAAGAGAATTAATTTGTAGGAGTTCTTTTTTAAAAAAGTTTTTTATTTATTTTTTTATTTATGCCAATGTAGAGTTGCTTTACAGTCTTCTATTAGTTTCAGGCGTACAATTCAATATTTTTACAGATTATACTCCATTTAAAATTATTATAAAACATGGGTTATATTCCCCGTGCTATATACTACATTCTTGTATCATTTATTTTATATCTAGTAGTTTGTATCTCTTAATCCCCTTCCCCGATCTTGAATTCGCTGATTTTTTTTTCTTTAATTTAATTGGAGTGTAGCTGATTTACAGCGTTGTGTCAGTTTCAGGTATACAGCAAAGTGATTTAGTTATACTTATACTTACATCCATTCTTTTTTTTTTTTTGTCTTTTGTCTTTTGTTGTTGTTGTTGTTGTTGCTATTTCTTGGGCCGCTCCCCCGGCATATGGAGGTTCCCAGGCTAGGGGTTGAATCGGAGCTGTAGCCACCGGCCTACGCCAGAGCCACAGCAACGCGGGATCCGAGCCGTGTCTGCAACCTACACCACAGCTCACGGCAACGCCGGATCGTTAACCCACTGAGCAAGGGCAGGGACCGAACCCGCAACCTCATGGTTCCTAGTCGGATTCGTTAACCACTGCGCCACGACGGGAACTCCTACATCCATTCTTTTTAGAGTCTTTTCCCATATAGGTTATTGCAGAATATTGAGTAGGATTCCTTGTGCTATGCAGTAGGTCCTTTTTGGTTATCTATTGTTGATGTATTTTGGGCTCGAATCCTTTGCTTATTACATAAGCTACAAATATTTTCTCCCATCCCGTCCCTTGCTTTTCAGCTTTGTTTCTGGTTTTTCTTCTTTTTGCCGCATTGATGTGTACTTATAAAACCCTTCACAACAATTCCTGGTGCAGAGTTAGCCATCATTGGTAGCAATGACAATGGAAACACGCCAGGGGTGCTTTCTCTCTACAAAACAAATCTGTGACTAGGTAGGTTGAATCAAGCCAGGCAAGTTTTAAAGGAGTGGCAAAAAACTCCATAATCAGGAGAAATGCTATTTATCATGCAATATTTACAAATATAAAAATGAATACAAAAAATCCATAATGAACAAAATACCAACATTTTATGTAAGGACAGGATCAGTAAGAGAGCCATGTGGAGCCGTATTGGAGCCTGAGTCCAGGTAAAGTCTGGGATACCACTCCTGTCTACTTAAATGTTGACATGTATTCATCACGGATTTTTTTACATTCACTTTTATTTTTTAAAAATACAGCATTACAGGAGTTCCTGTCGTGGCTCAGTGGTTAAGGAATCCGACTGGGAACCATGAGGTTGCAGGATCGATCCCTGGCCTCACTCAATGGGTTAAGGATCCCGCGTTGCCGTGGCTGTGGCATAGGCTGATGACTATAGCTCCGATTAAACCCCTAGGCTGGGAACCTCCATATGCCGTGGGTATGGCCCTAGGAAAAAAAGACAATAAATAAATAAATAATAAAAATACAGCATTACAAATATTTATCTTAATCACTGAATTTTTTTGGCGCCCCCTTAAATTTTGCACGAACCCAATTTCCTTATTTGCCTTGCCCTAGTCCCAGCCCAGGTTCTAGGCACCCTTCTAAGTGCTTTCCATCTTAATGACTTCCTCATAAGCATGCTAAGAAAGAAGAGGAAACTGAGGACAGAGGCATGCTTTAACTTGATCATGGGCATGTGGTCCATTAGTAAGAGTGTTGGTGCTTGAACCCAGCCCCCCTGCCTTAGGTCCTATTCTGTGTATCATGTGACTTTGGGCTTTTCTGCGCTTCCGCATCCTCATTTGCTACCCCCTCATTGCCACTCCCCATCGGGAAAGTAATAGCAGCCCTACCTACATCTAACGGTTGTCGTGAAGCTTAAATGAGATGCTGCCTGAAAGCATTTTGCAAACTGGAAAGGGCTTCGCACACAGGACCCAGAAAACATAGTGATCAAGAGCCTGGGTCTTGGAGCCGGCCTGCTTGGGTTCATGACCTAGCTCTGATCTCTGTTAGCTGATTGCCTTTTGGGCTCCTAACTTTGCCTCTCTGCACTTCTGTTTCCTCATTTGTAATTGAGGGTATGAATAGTTCCCACCTCACAGGGTTGTTGTGAGAGTTAAATGTTTTTAAAACTCAGAAGCATGGCGGTGTGTTGTTCGTGCTCTCTTCAGAGCCACAGCGCCATTGTCTGGATGTACCAGCATGTATTTATCTATTCACCTGCCAAGTGACATCTTGGTGGCTTCCAAGTCTTTGGTGATTATGAATGAAGCTGCTGTAAACATCCGCGTTCAGATTTTTGTGTGGACATAAGTTTTCAATTCATTTGAGTAAATAGCAAGGAGTGTGATTGCTGCAACATATGGTAAGTTTATGTTTAGTCTCTAAGAATCTAGCAAACTGTCTTCCAAAGTGGCTGTACCATTTCAGATTCCCACCAGCAATGAATGAGCATTCCTGTTGCTCCACATCGTCCCCAGCATTTGGTGTTGCCACCCCCCCTTTGACGAAAGCCCAATTGCATTCGTTATTTTGTTTTTAAGTAATTAATTCACCAGCGAGAATTTATTCAAGAAATGCTTATTAAGTACCTGCAACGTCACACACACACACACACACACACACACACACACACACACACACACACACACTGTTCTAGGTGCTGGAGATACAACAATGAAAGAAAACAGTGAGTGTCTCTATCTCACTGTATCTTATCAGATCCAGGTGACGTATGGTGGTGACGATGATGACAGTACCTAATATTAGACGCCTTACTATGTTGTTCTTCATGTGCTTCAACTCAAAGGAAATACTACTATAATTTCCCCCATGTTATTGATCAGATACCAAAAGCAGACAGACGTTCAACAACTTGCCTGAGCTCACATGACCGTCTATGATGAACCTGGGGTCCGACACAGGTGGTCTGCCTCTTTGCTGTGAGGCCATCTGTCTAGGTTTAATACCCAGGATAGTTGGGGTTTACACCTGTTGTTTCATCATAATTATTAATAGCCACACCCATTGGTTTCACAAGTGTGCTGGTCTGGATAATAAATTATACAGTCCGTCTACATCTAAGCCATATAAAGCCTTTGTGCATGGTAAAGCTTCAGGAAATTTTAGTTTCACAAAATCCTAGACTCCAAAGTTACCTTACAGAAAAATGAGTTTCCGTATTGAATAATTATTGAAAATGTGGGATATTAAAGCCCCTCTTGGAAATCCATAGTATCAGCAAAAATACTAATCCACAAGATTAGTAAAAAAAAAAAGCAAAGTTTCTGAGAAGCTCCATGGTTAAAGACAAAATCGAAATGATTTAATATTAAATGTAGTGTTTCCCCAAACTATTTGATAACAAAAATCCTTCTCCTTCACCAAATGATATGCTTGGTCCTGTGGGAAATAACTTAGGAAACACTACTTTTAAAATATTATGGATAAATGCAAGGAAAGCAGAAAACAGAAATATTAGACAAGACATTCATGAAATAAAGAATAGAAAAAATAGAGGAAATAAATAATACCAAAATTTGGTTCTTTGAAAAGATCAACAAAATAGAAAATCTTTAGCCAAATGGACCAAGAAATGAAGAAAGAAGACTCAAGTTACTAAAATCAAGAATGAGGAGTTCCCTTCGTGGCTCAGTGGTTAATGAATCCAACTGGGAACCATGAAGTTGCGGGTTTGATCCCTGCCCTTGCTCAGTGGGTTAAGGATCTGGCATTGCCGTGAGCTGTGGTGTAGGTCGCAGATGCGGCTCAGCTCCCTCGTTGCTGTGGCTCTGGCGTAGGCTGGTGGCAACAGCTCTGATTAGACCCCTAGCCTGGGAATCTCCATATGCCGTGAGAGCGGGCCCTAGAAAAGGCAAGAAGACAAAAAAACAAAAACAAAAACAAAACAAAACAAAAGAATGAAAGAGGGGGCATCATGACCAACCTCACAGAAGTAACAAAGTTTATAAAAGAATACTATGAACAACTATGCCAAAAACTAGGTGACTCAGATGAAATGGACAAATTTCTAAAAAGACATAAATAACCAAACTTGACTCAAGAGAAAATTTGAACAGATCTAGAGCAAGTGAGTGAAGAGATTGAACTAAGCATCATAAACATTTCCACAAAGAAAAGTCAGACTCACTTGGTTTCACTGGTAAGATCTACTAAATGTTTAAGGGAGAATTAATACAAATTCTTCAAAAACTCCTCCATAAATTAGAAGAAGGGGGGACAATTTTCAACTGATTCTATTACATTGATTCCAAAGGCAATGACATCACAAAATTAGGAAACTGTAGGCTAATATGTTTGTGAATATAAATGCAAATATCCTCCATAAAACACTAGCAAACTGAATCTAGAGGTATATAAGAAGGATTACACACCAGGAATTTATCCCAGGAAGGCAAAGTAGACTGAACATTCAAAAATCAATTCATGTAGGACTTCCTGTTGTGGTTCAGCAGCAACGAACCCAACTTGTATCCTTGAAGATGCAAGTGTAATTCCTGGCCTCTCTCAGTGGGTTAAGGATCTGGTGTTGCCATGAACTGTGGTGTAGGTTGCAGATGAGGCTTGGATTTGACATTGCTGTGTCTGTGGTGTAGGTTGGCAGCTACATCTCTGATTCAACCCTAGCCTGGGAACTTCCATAGGCTGCAGGAGTGGCCCTAAAAAGACGAAAAAGAAAAAAAATGAATCCATGTAGTATACCATGTCAATAGAATAAAGGATAAAGACCACATACTCATTTCAGTGGGTTCAGAAGTAGCATTGGACAATATCTAATACCCTTTTGTGATTAAAAAAAAAACACTATATAAACTAAAAATAGAACTTCAATCCAATAGATAGCATGCACAGAAATCCCACAGCTAACATTCTACTTAATGATGAAAGAATGAATGCTTTCTACCTAAGATCAGGAATAAGATGAGGTGTCTGTTCTCACCAAGTCTATTAAATGTTGTACTGGGCATTCTATCATGGTCAATTAGATAAGAAAAAGAAATAAAGGACATCCAGATTGAAAAGGAAAAAGTTGGGACTATTCTATTTGCAGATGACATAATCTTGCATATTAGAAATGGCAAGGATTCATTTAAAAACTGCTGGAACTAATAAACAGGTTCACCAAGGTTGCAGTATATAAGACTGATATAAAAATCAGGAGTTCCTGTTGTGGCTCAGGGTAATGAACCTGACTGGTACCCATGAGGATGCAGGTTCAACCCTGGCCTTGCTCAGTGGGTTAAGGATCTGGCATTGCCCTGAGCTGTGGTGTAGTTCCCAGAGGCTTCTTGGATCCAGCATTGCTGTGGCTGTGGCATTGCCCAGCAGCTGCAACTCTGATTTGACCCCTAGTCTGGAAACCTCCACAAGCCACAAGTGCGATCCTAAAAAGAAGAAACAAACAACCAACCCCCAATAAACCAACTGAAGGGTAGGCAAAGGATTTGAATAGACATTTCTCCAAAGAAGATATACAGATGCCAAATACGCGCATTAAAAAGTGCTCGGTGTCACTAATCACTAGGCACATGCAAATCAAAGCCACAGTTATGCCCACCAGCATGGCTAAAATTTAAAAGACAGATCATCATACGTGTTGGTGAGTCTACGGAGAAGCTGGAACTGTTACACATTCCTACCCTGAATGGTGCAGCCACGTTGGAAAATTGTCAGCTATTCCTCAATATGTTCAACATAGAGTTAGTTACCATTTAACCCAGCCATTCCACCCCTAGGTATACACCCAAGCACATATCTGCATTCGTCATACGAACCCTGAATTAGAAACAGCCAAAGTGTCCATCAACTGATGATGATTGGATAAACAAAACGTGGTATATCAATAAAATGGAATATTCCTTGACTCTAAAAAGGTATGAAGTGCTGATATGTGCTACAACGTGGATGAATCCTGAATACATCATGCTAAGTGAAAGAAGCTAGTCACGTATGAAGACAATATCGGGCGATTCCGTTTGGATGAAATATACAGGATAGGCAGAGACATAGATCAGGAAGTAGGTTAAGTGGTTGTCTGGGGTGGGGGTGGGGGAAGGGCAATGGGTGTGACTGCTCAGGGGTATGAGGTTTCTTTTGGAGGCGAAGAAAATACTCCAAAATTAGATTGTGGTGTTGGTTGTACAACTCTGCGAGAAACTAGTGAATTGCATACTTTAAAAGGGTAAATAGTACAGGAAGTGAATTCTCTCTCAATAAAGCTGTTAAAAAGTAGGTCCAAAAAGTCGATAAAAAGGCTAAAAAATATGAGGATGTAGCTATGATAGAAGCCACCTGTCAATTAAAAGCAAGTTTATTAAAAGGAACCTTTTAAAAAGCAATTGTAGGAAAGGATTTATTGCAGAGTTTAAACCTTTTTTTTATTTATGGAAAAATTTTAACCGTACACCAAAGTAAAGGGAAACATTTAAAAAACTCCCGTCTCCATCACCCAGTCCAGCAATTTTCAATGCATGACCCATCTGGTTTTAGCTATGCTCCCACTCATTCCCTTGCCCCGAATTTTTGAAGCAAATCCCACAATCATGTTCCTTTATTGCAGGAATATTATTGAGGATATTATCCACCACGTTCCATGTCTTCCTCATGAAGGCCTGTGGGGAGATTTTTTTTTAATCTCTGGATTGGTAAGAGATAAGATTTTTGTTTTTGTTCTTCTGAGCAATGGATGTGCTTTTTTTGCTTAGATACTGCACTTTGTATTTGGCTGTGGATTCCTGTCTGCCATTGTCACTGGGATGCTCAGAGACACACCGGCAGCCAGACACTTGACATGTCTTGACAGTAGGCAGTTTTGTGAACCAGCGGAACTCCTGGCTTTCTTCCATTTTCTTGCCTGAAGCAGAGATTTGCAGTGGCTTACCCATTATCCGTTTTCCCGTCTTTCCTTGTAGTGCGGGTAAGAGACTGCCTTTCTTAGCTCCTTATGCAGGTAGGGTTCAATTCTGGCCAATGATAGATAAATAGAAGTTTAGGGCTGGAACTTCCAAGAAGTTCCTTAAAGAAACCTGGGGGAGTTCCCATCGTGGCTCAGTGGTAACAACCCGACTAATAGCCATGAGGATGTGGGTTTGACCCCTGGCCTTGCTCAGTGGGTTAAGGATCTGGCGTTGCTGTGGCTGTGGCATAGGCTGGCAGCTACAGCTCGGATTTGACCCCTAGCCTGGGAACGTCCATATGCCGCGGGTGCAGCCCTAAAAAGACAAAAACAAAAAGAAAGAAAGAAACCTGGGATTGAAGGTTTTTCTCCCTCTCATCTTCCTGCTGTCTAAATGTGGCTGCAATGGCTGGAGTTCCTATGGCCATCCTGAGCCACAAGGTGGCCTTGAGGATAAAGCCACATTCCAAGGATAAAGAAGCAAGACACAAGAAGGAACCTATATCCTCAATTATTGTGGAGCTGTGAACCATACCATTTCAAGCCTTCTTCCCTCCAGATTTCAGTTATGCAAAAGAAAAATAAATGTCTACGGTGTGTTTTTGTTTTTGTTTTTTTGGCCTCTTCCACTGGCAAGTGGAAGTTCCCAGGCCAGGGATTGAACTTGTGCCGCAGCAGGGATCCAAGCCATAGCTGTGGCAATGCCAGATCCTTAACCCATGGACCCACCAGGGAACTCCTGAGCCACTGTTATTTCTGGTCTCTCTTAGCAGCAGCTGAGCACAATACCTATCAGATATGCTGCTCCTCATTTTTTCCTTCTCCCTGACTCCCTCCTGTATTGATTCCATCTTGTACATATTTTTATAAACCACTTTAAATCCTTTATGGACTTAGAGTCAAAATAAATAATTTATTAAACGGCAGCATTACACAACCGAACACATGGATTCTTATTTCAAAGAGCACCAACAAAAATCATTTGCAGACAAAAAGTTAGACTGTGTCTTGTGATGCCGCAAAACTGAAGTTTGAGTCAGGAAGGAAATCCGTCGCTTATTACCAGCAAGATGGGCACCACATGGAAATTCAATTTCCAACAGAGCTAGTTTTTAAAATTTGAAAAGCTGAACAAAAACGGACCATATGTTCCACTGTGGAGGGAGGGTTAGGCCGGCTCTCGTGTGTTAAAACAAAGGAATATCAGATTGCCACTAGGAAGCACGAATATGACCATGATATAGAAATAAAGGAAGGAGCTCTACAAGGTAACAGGCAGAGCGACAAAAAGGACTTGGCCTGGTGCCCTTGCCTACTGAGTCACCACCATGCAAAACTATGCCTCTGGTATCTTTAGGATCAGAAGAGGTTATACCGTTAACAATAATTGGTGAGTTGAGAGATGGAGGGTGGTGCTCTTATTTGGAGGAGCTGTTGATCGTCCAGTGATGCCATCTAATGCATGCATATCAAAAAGTTAATAGATGTTCCCAGAGGTGATATCAAAAATATGTAGCACGAGGAGTTGCTGTTATGGCTCAGCAGGTTACAAACCCGACTAGGACCCATGAGGATGCAGGTTCAATTCTGGGCCCCACTCAGTGGGTTAAGGATCTGGCATGGCTGTGAGCTGTGGTGTAGGTCGCAGATGTGGCTCGGATCTGGCGTTGCTGTGGCTGTGGTGTAGGCCGGCAGCTGTAGTTCTGCTTCAACCCCTAGCCTGGGAATTTCCATACGCTGTGGGTGCGGCCCCAAAAAGCAAAGCAAAAAAAAAAAAAAAAAAAGGCTATATTCCTAATAACCCATGTGACCACCTGGTACCAAGTGAACATCAGCCCTAATAACACAGAATTTTAAATGCTTTTTTCATAAGTAAAAGGTCTTTGTGTATGTGTGCTATTTTAGGGCCGCACCCATGGCATATGGAGGTTCCCAGGCTAGGGGTCCAATCCGAGCTGTAGCTGCCCAGCCTATGCCAGAGCCATGTCTGAGACCTACACCACAGCTCACGGCAACGCTGGATCCTTAACCCACTGAGCAAGGCCACGGATCGAACCCGCAACCTCATGGTTCCTAGTCGGATTCGTTAACCACTGCGCCACGATGGAAACACCTCATAAGTGAAAGTTTTAAAAGTGAAAACATATTTCAATATGAATGCAGAAGAATAAAATGCTGATAATAGTGACTCTTGCTTCATTTTTTTTTTAAGCACTTACTAAGCCCATTATAATTCACAATCTCATTTAACTCTTACAAAGCAGCCCTTGGATGTGGTCTTTCAATTACAATTAACTGAAACTGAACTCAGCTTGATTTGAGCAAACAAGGGAATCTTCTAAGACATGTACTTTTAAGTCTAGTGGGTTCAGGAAAGGCTGAATCCAGGGGCTCAAAGATATCACCAGAACTTGGTTTCCCTCTCCCTGTCTTGCTGCACTGCTTTCCCTGGCGCATGTCAACTAGACCCTCTTTCCACGTGGTAGCTCTGGTGACAATACTTGTGTTATCCTTCTAACAGCCTTAGCATAAAAAGAGGTTTTCATTTCTAATAATTCCAATGAAAGTGTCAGGACTGAATTTCATTAGATCCACTTGGGTCACGAGCCCATCCTTGAACCAAGCTCTGTGAATGGTTTTGGAATGCTGCTGGAATGTTCTGAGGGGTCCGTCCCAAGTCCATCTTTAGCTCTGGGATGGGGCCAACACTTCCTGAAAGACAGAGGGTAAGGGGATGTCACTGAGATGCCAGAAAAAGAGGAATGCTGGGCAGACGCAATGTCAGAAGTCTCCTACAAGCATCCTCGTTTTATTAATAAAGAAAGCGATGCTACTTATGCCTCATGGCTTGTGGATCAGCAAGGATGCCAGCCTGGATGGAACATAGTGAGCAAGGGGAGATTACGGGAGAGGAAGTCAGTGAGGAATCGGAGCTGGGCAGGGATGTGGATTGTGTAGCATCTGCACTTCTTGTGGACTATTATAAGAACTTGGGCTTTTGTTCTGAGTGAGATGGAAGGTTCAGAGCAGGGGAGTAAAGTGATCTGATGCAGGATTTATTTATTTATTTATTTATTTATTTATAGGAAGTTCCCCAGCCAGGGAGTGACCCACACCACAGCAGAGACCCAAGCCACATCAGTGACTATGCCAGGTCCTTAACCCACTGAGCCACCAGGGAACTCTTCTGATGTAGGTTTTAAAAAGAATCACTCCAGCTGCTCTGTTATTCAGATGCAAAATATTATATTGCTATAATATGGACATGGGGCCCAGGCTTGGCCAACCAGCATATTCCATACCTCTGGCCAGTGATTGTATCAGGAATTAACTTGTGACCCATATCAGTTCAGCAAGATCCAGTCCAAGTGTTTCTGCTGTAACTCCTGGGAGAAAGAAACTCTTTCCACTAGGGTTGCTAAAGATCTACTTCTTGCCACCAAGAGCCACCACTTAGTAAGAATCTACTTAAAAATGAGGCCTGTGAGGGAAGTATTCCAGCAGAAGTGCCTGGCGTATATCCGGACAAGACTATAATTCAAAAAGATACACACACCCCTGTGTTCACGGTAGCACTATTCACAACAGCCAGGACATGGAAACAAATGTCCATTGATAGATGAATGGCTTAAGAAGATGTGGTACATATCTACAATGGAATACTACTCAGCCACAAAAAGAATGAAATAGTGGCGTTTACAGCAACATGGATGCAAGTAGAGATTCTCATACTAAATGCAGTTAAGTCAGAAAGAGAAAGACAAACACCACATGATATCACTTATATGTGGAATTTAAAATATGGCACGAATGCTTTGGAATGGATAAGCAATGCGATCCTGCTGTGTAGCACTGGGAACTATGTCTAGTCACTTATGATGGAGCATGATCATGTGAGAAGAAAGAATGTCTACATAGATGTGTAACTGGGTCACCATGCTGCACAGTAGAAAATTGACAGAACACTGTAAACTAGCTATAATGAAAAAAAAAAAAAACAACCACTACACACACACACACACACACAATTATGGCACAAATGAACCCAACTACAGAGCAGAAACACACTCACAGACATAGAGAACAGATCTGTGGTTGCCAAGGGGGAGGGGGTGGGATGGACAGGGAGTTTGGGGTTGGTGGATGCAAACTGTTACATTTAGAATGCATAAAGCAATGAGGTCCTGCTGTACAGCACAGGCAACCATAGCCAGTCTCTTGAGCTAGAGCGTGATGGAATATAGCATGAGAAAAAGAATGTATGTATGTATATGTATGGCTGGATCACTATGCTGTACAGGAGAAACTGACGCAACACTCTAAATCGACTATACGTTAACAGAAAAAAAAAAAAAAAAGGGAGTTCCCGTCGTGGCGCAGTGGTTAACGAATCCGACTAGGAACCATGAGGTTGCGGGTTCGGTCCCTGCCCTTGCTCAGTGGGTTAACGATCCGGTGTTGCCGTGACCTGTGGTGTAGGTTGCAGACGCGGCTCGGATCCCGCGTTGCTGTGGCTCTGGCGTAGGCCGGTGGCTACAGCTCTGATTCGACCCCTAGCCTGGGAACCTCCATATGCCACGGGAGTGGCCCAAAGAAATAGCAAAAAGACGAAAAAAAAAAAAAAAAAAGAACAAGGCCAACACAAGGAAGAAAGTCTGACCTTATGACTTCCGTTGACCCCTAGGTCCAGTCACGCCTGAGTCATTCTTGCCCTGGATTTCTCAATTCTGTAAGTCAACATACTTCACTTTTCATTTAAGCCGTTTTGAGCTGGGTTTCTAATACTCACAGCTGAAAGAATTCTGAATGAGAGGACATGTATATTGATCCCAGAGACAGATGTCAGTGTGGTTTTGACAGGCCCTTGCTCCTGACGAGCTCCCAGTTGAGTGAGAAAGATGAAGGCCCTGGGCCTCTTCCCTGTCATTATCTAGATTACAACCTCCTTTGACGCAGAGACAGTCTTTTACCTTTCCGTCCCTCCCCGTAAATGGTGTTCAACTGTTTGCTTGAGGCTGTGACTTCCAACAAGAAAATGTTAAAAATCCAGGGTGGCCGGGAAACCTGCCGGCCTCCCAGGCCGGATTACAGCTGAGCCTCACCCACACCTCCATCCCACAGACCTCCGGCTGGCAATTTACCAGGAGGTAAAAGGAGAGCAAACAAGGGAAGCTCTGTCCCTTTCTCTGATTCCAAGGAGGAGCTCACTTGATAAGCTCAGCCCTTGGCCACCTCCGCCATCTTTCATGTTGCCTTGGATTTCATTTGTGTCCTCTCAGGGGCCCATCCTGCAGCTAATGCTGTCTCCAGAGCACCCCGGTGGCTTCCATCCCAGCCACCTGGGGCCAGGGGGATGAGAAAAACAGTTTTCCAACCTCTGTCTTAACAGCAGACTTGGGCGGGAGCCCGCTGGGGAAAGGGCTTCCTGACCCAGGGACTGGGGATAGGATTACAGGATCTGTCACCCTCATCTGCCACCTTGGCCTCCCTAAAAGGTGTGTCTTTGTGCAGACGAAGAGGGGGAAGGGCCCCACATGCCTTTCTCGTCCCCAGGGGTGATCGAGCACAGAGGGGAGCTGGATATATTATTATGAACCATCTGATCCTGCTGTGCCCCAGTTCCCATGTCTGGTGCAGGAGGCTCCGCACAGCCTACCCACCGACCAGCTGCACCCCCGGCATCCCCTCTACCCCTCTCCTCCAGGAATCTAAGCTCATACCTCCAACCTGTTCCCTTCACCCGCCAGGCGCTTTGAGAACCCCCTGGCTTTTTGCCTCTGCTGTGACTTCTGCCTGCGTGTCCCTTCCCCCATCCTTGCTTGGTGAGCTCCCATTCATTCCTCAAGATCTAGCTCAGGTGTCACAAGGTGACAATGCCAATCCCTCCCCTGCCTGTTCCTCTATGCCAATCGGCAAACACATCAGGATTTGTCTCTTTTGTGCTTTGTTCAAACTCCATGTCAACGGATTCTCAAGATTTGCTATTCGAGGCACGCTTTTGAAGCTCTGAGTTTTCAGCCGCACACCTGAATGGAGAAAATCATATCTGGAATCATCACCCGATTTACACAGCATCTACCCTGGCCCTGATTCGGAGCCACGTGCCGCCCTGACCTTGTTCTCTTACGTGCTCACGAAGCCATTTCTGCCCAGTCACATCCATGTGCGATCCTCCTCTAGCACCAGCTCGTGGTCACACCACCCTCCCCTTTTATCCACCTTCCCAACACAGATCAGCTTCAGTCCCTGCAAACCCAGCCCCTGCCAACCGCCCAGGCTCATCTCACACAGCTTCCCGACCTCCATCCCCCACTCTGCCTCACCACCCAGGAATCCTTTCTCCACCTCTGATGCCAAAGCCCTCTCCAGCTTCAGGCGAGGCTTTCCCACACGCCCTTCTCTCTCTTCCCTTGTTCTTTGCCTAATTCCCACTCTGCCTTCAGGTTTCTCCTGGAAGGGCAGTTCCTCAAGAAGCCTTCTCTGAGCCCCGTCTACGGGAAACTCCCTGGTGACACACTCACGGCTCACCTGTCACTACGTCAGTTGAGCATAGCAATCACCGTTGTCCTCAGTGTATGCCAGGATTCTTCTTTCCTTTCTCGAAATCCTTGTGATTGAGGCTCATGTCCTCCTCCAGCATCCAACTCATAGATGGATGGAGAAGACATCCCGTAGGTACCAACCCTCCAACGAGCACGTCCTGCCGTGTTTCTTAACTGCCTCAAGAGAGACTCCTTGTTATTTTGGCTTAATTGTAAGTGAATGGAGGGTGAAGGTTTTCCCTCTAAATCGTGTCTCCCAAAGCTCCCAACACAAGCCTGGTCACAGTGAATACTCCCTTTCCTTTTCCTAAAACGCACTCACTCTCAACACACACACACGGACCCACCCATCTCCTTCTCTGTGGTCCCAGAGAATAGGTATAATGGGCTGGTAATAAGTCTGGGGGTACACCGAGATGCCCCCTTTCTTTGGCCATGCCCACAGCATGTGGAATTTCCCAGGCCAGGAAATCAAACCTGCGCCAAAGCAGCAATGCAAGCTGCTGCAGTGACAATGCTGGATCCTTAACCCACCAGGGGAACTCCTGGATCCCTCTTTTATATAGGCAGCCTCCTTATAATGAAAATCATTTTTGGAAAGTCCTGGGTTTGAATCCTGGCTCAGTATTGAAGAGGTGGGTAAGCCCCCAAGATCTTGGGTGAGCATCCTAACCCTAGATTCCTCACTTACAAAACAGCAAGGCAAAAAGCCTAATTGTGGGGGTCAATGAAATTGTTAAATGGCTGGATATTTGTAATTATCATGTGAAAATACATATAGTATGAGCTCATTGTGCAAAATAAAAACCTTCTGTGTGTGTATGTGAAAGTGTGGGAAAAAGTCGGACGGGACTCAACCCAAACTGATGGGGGGGGTGGTGGAGCAGATTTTCCTTCCTTGTTAGGCTTTTATACTTTCTTGTTCGAATTTTTAATGCAACTGCACCCGCGTATCACTGGTTGTGGTAGACCTGGTTATTGCTGAGCAAAGCAGTATCCTTTCTTCCTGCACTTCTGGAGGGGCGGCGGCGGGGGGCGGGGGGGGGGAATGCAATTCTCCATCTCTTGGCTTTGTCCTTGGCCATGTTACTGGCTTTGGCCAATGGGATATTAGTGAACATGGTGTAAACAAAGGCTTGAAATGTGCTGGTTGGATTGAGCTAGTCTCCTGTGCTCCTTCCTGCATTTCACCATGAGAAGAATGTACCCCGGGTAGCCCGCTAGTCTCCAAAAAAATGAATGACACGGGGTCGGGGGTGGGGGGGGGTGGAGTATCTAAATCAAGCCCCCTGCCCAGAGACCCAGCTGAGATCATGAGATCCATCATAGCTCCTGACCCCAAATCCACAGATGCGTGAGCCAGAGATAAATGAGAGTTTGTTCTATAGCAAAATCTCTCTTATTCACTTGTGTTATACTTTTTAAAACAATCTTTCTCAGAGTTCCCGTCGTGGCTCAGCGGTTAGCGAACCCAACTAACATCCCTGAGGACGTGGGTTCCTCGGCTCAGATCTAGCGTTGCTGTGCCTGTGGTGTAGGCCGGCAGCTTCAGCTCCAATTAGACCCCTAGCCTGGGAACCTCCATATGCTGCGGGTATGCCCCCCCCCCCAAAAAAAAGCTTTTCATGTTCCTCTTTCTTCCATTTTTCATTGAAGTAGAGTTGATGTATATAGTACTGTATATATTACAGCTGTACAATATTGTAGTTCACAGTTTTTAAAGGTTATAGTTATTATGAAATATTAGCTATGTTCCCAGTGATATACAATATATCCTTGTAGCTTGTTTCCTGCTTAATAGTTAGTGCCTTTAATTCTCCTACCTGTGTGTATTGCCCTCCTCCTTCCCTCTCCCCACCGGGCACCACTGGCTTGTTCTCTGTATCTGTGAGCCTGCTTCTTTTTTGTTATATTCACTCGTGTGTTGTATTTTTCAGATAAGTGATATCATACTTGTTTTATTTTTTAAAGAGAAAAAAATCTCCATAGAAAAATATTAAATCGAGAAAACAGAGTGCCAAGCAAACAGCTATTTAATAAATGCTGGATCCTCTTTCATCCCCTAACCCTCCTTCTAGGGCTGGTTTAGAAGACTCCAGAAGCCCTTCAGGGCTCTGATTTGTGTGTGTGTGTGTGTGTGTGTGTGTGTGTGTGTGATTTTGTCGTTTTAGGGCTGCACCTGAGGCATATGGAGGTTCCCAGTGTAGGAGTCGAATTGGAGCTATAGCTGCCTGCCTACGCCACAGCCACATCAACACCAGATCTGAGCTGTGTCTGCGACCTACACCACAGCTCACGGCAATGCAGGATCCTTAACCCAGTGGGTGAGGCCGTGGATCGAACCTGCAACCTCATAGTTCCTAGTTGGATTCATTTCCGATGCGCCACAGCAAGAACTCCTGGGACTCTGATTTAAATAGGTTGCTCTTCCCCATGGCACACTTTTTTCTTTTTAGGGCCACACCTGTGGCATATAGAAGTTTCCAGGCTAGAGGTCAAAGTGGAGTTGCAGCTGGCTGGCCTATGCCACAGCCACAGCAAGGTGGGATCCAAGCCGCATCTGCGCTGCAGCTGGTGACAAAGCCAGATCCTTAACCCACTGAGCGAGGCCAGGAATGGAACCTTCATCCTCATGGGTAAGAGTTGGGTTCATCTCTTCCGAGTCACAATGGGAACTTCCCCCAATGCACTTTGCAGCCACCATTTATTTCCTTCTATCTTGCATAATATTTAACTCTTTTCATGTCTGTCTCACGCAGTAGAAGACAGTCTAGTCAATCTAGTCGTATAAACACAATGTGAGTACAAAGGAATCATTTTACATGTGTGTGCAACTTACACAGATCTAATTATAGGTGCTCAGTGGAAAAAAAATCAGTGTAATGAGTATGGATGATTCTGTCCACTGTTCTTGAGTAAATGAAGCTGTGACGTGCAGGAGTATAAGTGAGAGTGTGGCCTTGAAGCTTTTCTCCTCTTCCCTAGACCCAACTTCTTTGAATCTTTCACAGCCTTTGCATCTGGGTGAGTGTGGCCTGATTCTAATGTTCAAGGTACTTATTTTGTTTCCACTGCGGTTATCATAATTCAAAGTGGGGACTATTTTTACTCTCCTATTACAGTTGAGGACAAAGGAAGCTTAAAAGGGACAATTATCCAAAGTCATACAGTTTACTAGCAATTGAGCCTAGAGTGGGGCTCAGGCCTGTCTGGGTCCAAAGCTGTTTCCTGAGTTTTAGCTGCAAACTCACTTTTGCAATAAGGGGTTTCCTCAAGCTCTTGGGTGCAGGGTTTTAGGTTAAAAGAACAGAAATAGGAGTTCCTGCTGTGGCACAGTGGGTTAAGAATCCGACTGTGATGGCTCTTCTAACTGCAGAGGCACAGGTTTGATCCCTGGCCTGGCACAGTGGGTTAAAGGATCCAGCGTTGCCACAGCTGTGGCTCAGATTCAACCCCTGGTGGCTCAGAACCTCCATATGCCACAGGTGCGACCATAAAACAAACAAACAAAAGAATAGATATAAATAAGATTTCGTGCTTGGTTGTTACTCAGTGAAAGCTAGTCATACATCTGATATACATCTGAGGGGAGGGTACTTGCTGTGTGGATGGACAGCTCCATTTACCATCGTCGTCTGCAAATAGGCCTGGGACTTTTTTTTTTTTTTTGGTCTCTTCTAGGGCTGCTCCCTCGGCATATGGAGGTTCCCAGGCTAGGGGTCGAATCAGAGCTACAGCTGCTGGCCTGCACCACAGCCACAGCAACTCGGGATCCAAGCCGAGTCTGCGACCTACACCACAGCTCATGGCAACGCCGGCGGATCCTTAATCCACTGAGCAAGGGCAGGGGTCGAACCTGCAACCTCATGGTTCCTCGTCAGATTCGTTAACCACTGGGCCATGACGGGAACTCCAGGCCTGTGACTTTTTCAACCAGTTAAGTTGACAAGGTAACTCTGCAGAAGTCCTAGTTTCTTACCTGTCAAGCTGAGGGGTCCCCCAACTAGGTAGCTGTCTGGGAAGTGGATCAGGTATAGGCATAAGAATCAGATTGTCAAGATTCAACTCCCAACTCCGCAATTCATTCACTGTGCAACTTGAGGGAAGTCTATCAACATTTCTGGGCTTTAAAGGGTTGAAGATGGTAAAGCTGAGACAGATGCAGTCCACAGATATATTTGTTTGGAGGGGCAGCATTTTAACCTTAAGACAATAAGGCGTTTGTTTAATTGTGAGGAGATAGTCACTCATACATGATTGGCGGGAGTGGATCTTGGTACAACCACTCTGAGGAGACAACTTGGCAAATTTGTTAAATATTAAAAATGCAAATATGGAAATTCTACTTTTTGGAAATTAGCCCACAGATACATATGCGCATGTGAAAAGTGATGTGTATTGGAGATTATTGGGGCAACATTGTTTGTAATGCAACAGTTTCTAAAAAGAGCCCAGTGCCTATCAATAGAGGCTGGGTTGGCTCAAATATGAATCATCCACAGGATGGTATACTATGCAGCAAGGAAAAATGAGGACACTGCCTAGTACAGATCAGTTAAGTTCTCTGGAATAAATTAAGTAAAAAAGCCAGATATAAAGCAAAGTGTTTATTATGCTCTCTTTTGTGTAAAAATTAAGAAAATAAAGCATGTACATGTTACAATTTGCTTGAATACTTATAAAAAAAACCATAAATATTCCTAAGAAATCAGTAACTGCTATGTTCGGGAGTTTGGGGCCCAAGTAGGAGGGAGAATTTTTCTGTTTACCTTTTCAAAATGTTTTCAATTTTGAATTAAAGAAAGTTTAAAACATCAGTTTTCCTATGTAGATGACTTCACATTCCTGCAGAGAAGAGTCTGATGGAGCTCAGGAGTCGCTGCCTCTCTGATGGGATTGCATTCACTCCAGTTTGCCACAGTCCCCATCACTCCCTGCTGTCTCGCTGACCCTGGTATCTGTGGCCATTTCTCATTTTGCTCCCTGCAGTTCTTTTTAGATTAGAACTAAAAGAGTGATATCCTTCTTACCCTCATGTCTCTGTGTAAAGAGTGGCAGGCTCATTTCACAGCAAAGTGAATGTACTTAATGCTCCTGAACTGGACACTTAAAGATGGTCAAGATGGTAGATGTTATATTATATGCAATTTACCATGATTTAAAAAAAATGTTCGGGAGTTCCTGTATGATGCAGTGGGTTAAGCATCCAGTGCTGTCACTGCAGTGGCTGGGGTCTCTGCTGTGGCAAGTGTTTGATCCCTGCCCCGGGATGGTTTACATGCCGTAGGCGTGGCCAAAAAAAAAAAAAAAAAAAAACGTTGGCAGGTTGTATACCTGAGTAGATACAAAGATGGCACCCTGTATCAACGAAAGTTCCAGAACCAATTTTCACAAGCTCAGCTTAGCTCACATCCCCACTTGGCAGCCTGTTAGGTGGACTGGCCTATCTTCTTCCCTTTCAGGCATGACCTATGTAGCATCTCATGTCTGGAACCCTGAAGTAGGTGGGTTCAAGGTCTCTTGTACCTCTATGATTGCTGAACTGTTTCTGCCCCTTCCTTGCTGTGTGATCTTGGACAAGCCAATTCCCCTCTCTGGGCCTTGATGGCCCACTGGTTAAATGAGACAATTGATTTATTTCAGAGGCCCTTCAGCTCGAAGAATCTCCCTCTTGATTTCTCCTTGAGTGAGGCTTCTGTCACTGTCTCCAAAGAGACAGAAAGTGGGTTTGGGGCTGGGGTAGGGGGAGCAGAGGCCTCCCTTCATGTCAGGGCTGTGTGGGCTGCAGTGGGAGGTTCCCTTTTCTTTCTTCCTTAACTTTCTTTCTTTTTTTAACCAGAAAGTTATTTTAAGCCCTAAGCGGGGAGCTGCTAGAAGCCACACGCCTCAGACCTCACGTGCTACAACCTCTGGTGGGGAGAGAACGAGCAGAGTCCTTAACTCTTCCCGTTCCCTTCTCTCCTCCTCCCCCCACCCCACAGGAGGGGCAACTCATTCCATCCATCCTTTGCTTGGCTAAGTCACACAACTGAAAAACACTTGTCTTCTGGCCTTTGGAGGCCTCCCAGGCTGCAGCCTGGTGCCTCTCAGAGTTGCACAGGCATTCGACACACCTGGGCCTCTCGTCCAAATGCAGATTCTCTTTTCTGCCGGTCTGAGGTGGAGCGGAGGTCCTGCCCTTGTAACAGCCCCCACCCCGGGATGCTCATGAGGGGCCAGACTGTGAACCACAGGGCCCGGGTTGCTGGTAGCTCAGAAAATCCAGCTGGAAAAACACCTGACAAATCACTCACATGCTTCTTCTCCTTTGGAATTTGCCTGGCTCCCCTGTTTAAATAATATTCTTAAAACATATGGTACATGCACAGGGTTAAGAAGTCCACCTCAAACTCTTCAAAAAAGACATACGCTGGGAGTTCCCTTACGACTCAGTGGGTTAAGGATCTGGCATTGTCAATGCAGTGGTTTTGGTTCAGGTGGCACAGTTTCGATCCCTGGCTCAGGAAGTTCTGCATGCCTTGGGCACGGCCAAAAAAAGGGGGGGAGCATACACAGAAAAGCCAGCAGCCCTCATCCCACGCACATCCTTCCATTCCCAGATATAACCCCTGGACCCGGTTTCTTGTGTCTTCCTCCAGAAAAATCTGTGCATAAGAATAATTATCATATCTATTCTTTATCAACTGCTTCTGTAGTTCTAGGCACTGGGCAGCGTCTCTTACGTCCATTAGTTTATTTAATCTTTCCAAGAAGTCCACCTATTAGGACCCAGTTTTACAGTTGAGGAAACTGACGCACAAAGAGATTAAGTACCATCATCCCTCAGTCTCCAGGGGGGAGACCTGTTCCAGGATCCCCATGGATACCAAAATCCATGGATGCTCAGCCCCTTACATGAGATGATGTGGTGCATACAGCGGGCCCTCTGTATCCCAGGGTTCAAGTTCCTCTGCATCCTTGTATACCAAGGGGTGACTGTACTTTGCTCTTCACGACACAGCCAGGAAGGTCCAGAAATAGGATGCCTAGTCCCAGGTCCTAGCCTTCTTTCACAATTCAACACCGCTGTAGACAAAGCCTTCCCTCTTGCTTTTCGTTACAGTGAAGATCTCATGTAATGTGCACATGATGTTCTGAAGCTTGCTTTTCCCCCTGAACAATTTATCTTGAAGACAGCTCAATCGCAGGATGTGGAGCGTATAGAATTTCTTTGAAAGTGTGGACCTTGTTGGTTGCACTAGGAACCTACTTAGGGGATGGGAGGACTACGGGGTTAGTCCAGTTATTTTACTACAAGCTGCTGCAATGTGTAGGTTAGGTGCATAGATCATCTTAGACATGCATGTGTGAGGACCTTGAGGATGTCGTGGGATGAACCCCCATCCCTAGGATTGTTGGGTCAAAGGCTGTGTTCCTTTAAAGTTGCGTTGTTGCTGTCAATTGTTTTTCAAAGCAGCTACAGCCACTTTCCCTCATCAAAATGCCTGTTTCCCCAGAGCCTCACCAACACCGTTCCAGAACATTTTGGCTTTTTTCTGCTGCTGATTTTGAACTGCTGGCAGGAAGCAGAGTTGGGCCAGACTGCAAAAACAGCCCCTCCCTGCAAAAACACTAGCAGAGGTGTGTAGCTTTTTTCCATACCCAGCAACTCTGTTCTCGTGGTCAGGTCAGCCTGCTCCTCTGAAGAGCAGCATTTGTCATCAGGGATTTAATGACTTAAAAATAAAGGGGATCTGATTGCACTCAGGAGCCCAGGACAGACAGGAGCCCTTCCCCCCAGCCCCCAGGGACCACAGTTAAGAGACTGGAAGAAGTGAGAAGAACAATGAAGTTTGGCTTCTCAGGACCCTGAAAGGCAGAGGGGCCCCAGCGCAAAAAAACATGAGAAGCTGAAGGTCAGGGTTTAACCTGGGCTCTGCCACCAACCCATGCTCTAAAATGACCTCCTCCTGGGGTACTCTGGTGGCTCAGTGGGTTAAGGATCTGGTGTTTTCACGGCTGTGGCTCAGGTTACTGCTATGGTGCGAGTTCAGTTCCTGGCCCAGGAACTCCTCCATGCTGTGGGTGCAGCCAAAAAAAATGTAAATGAAGTAAAATAAAATAAAATAAAATAAAACACCTCCCATTATGGTAAGCCCACAGATTCACGACCCCGATGACCTAGAATCAAACCCTGCTTCCTCCACTTTTGAGCTGTGTGACCTTAGGTTATGATTTAACCTCTCTGGACTGCAGTTTTCCCATCTGCAAGTGGGATAATGATAGTCTTACTTCCCAGAGTATTTATGGGGGTTAACTACCTTAATGCACACAAAGATTTTGGAGCAATGCCTGGTGCAACGAAAGTACACAATAAGTATTAGCTGTTTTTTAATTATTCATATTTTTTGTTTATTTACTTGGTTATTGTCCATCTAGAATGTCAACTCCAGGAGGGCAGAGACCTAATCTTTTTGCTCTCAGCATTGCCCCTGTCCCAGCACTGTACCTGGGCATAGTAGGTCCTCTGTAATTATTCACTGGAGGAATGAATGAGTGAACACGTCACTTCCCCTCCCTGAGCCTCAGTTTCTTGATCTTTAAAATGGGAGATTTTTATCTCATTCTCAGTGCTTGTCTACATTTTCTTAATTTGTAGCGATCCCATGTCATTGCTTTTTGCAACTGGAAGAAAAAAGTATTAAAAATGTATAAGCCCTTATTTATAATCGCCGAACCTTGGAAGCAACCAAAATGCCCCTCAATAGGTAAATGGCTAAATAAACTATAGCACATCCAGACTATGGAATATTATTCAGCATTAAAAAGAAATGAGCTCTCAAGCTACAAAAAGACATGGGGGAAGTGTAAATGCACATTACTGTGTGAAACATGCCAATCTGAAAAGGCATCACACTGTGAGATCCAACAACACGACATTGTGGAAAAGGCAAAATTAGGGTGGTTGCCAGGGTTTTAAGGGGAGGGAATAGGCAGAGCACAGAGGGTTCTTAGGGAAGCGAATCTATTTTGTATGATGGTGCAGTGGTGGATACATGGCCTTATATACTCATCAAATCCCATAGAATAGGAGTTACCATCGTGGCTCAGCAAAAACGAATCTAACTAGCATCTAACTAGCATCCATGAGGACACAGGTTTGATCCCCGACCTCGCTCAGTGAGTTAAAGATCTGGCGTTGCCGTGAGCTGTGGTGGGTTGCAGATGCAGCTCAGATCTGGCATGGCTGTGGCTGTGGTGTAGGCCAGCAGCTGCAGCTCCAATTTGACCTCTAGCCCGGGAAACTCTGTATGATGAAGGGGCGCGACCCTCAAAAAAGGCAAAAAAACCCCAAAACTAAACCCATAGAATGCACAACACAGAATGAACCCTAATGTAAACTATGAGTTTAGCTACTAATGATGTGTCAATATTGGCTCATCAAGTGTAACAAAAGTATCAGGCCAATGTCAATAACAGGGGAGACTTGGAGCTCCCCTGGTCTCACAGTGGAAACAAATCTGAGGAGTATCCATGAAGATGCAGGTTCAATCCCTGGCCTCTATCAGTGGGTTGGCGATGCAACATTGCCATGAGCTGTGGTGGGGGTTGCAGACGTGGCTCAGATCTGGCGTGGCTGTGGCTGTGGTATAGGCTGGTGGCTGTAGCCTGGGAACCTTCATATGCCGAGGGTGTGGCCCTGAAAAGGAAAAAAAAGAAAAGAAAAGAAAAGAAGGATAGGGGAAATTTGGGGTGAGGTTGAGATGGTAGAGGGGAACCCTCTGTACTTTCTTACCTTCCCCTCAATTTTTCTATAAGCCCAAAAATGGGGAGCTCCTGCTGTAGCTCAATGGGTTCAGCAGCATCTCCGAAGGCCGGGACATAGGTTTGATCTCTGGGCCAGCACAGTGGGTTAAAGGATCTGTTGTTGCCACAGCCGTGGTGTAGGTCACAACTGTGGCTCAGATCCAATCCCTGGCCAGGGAACTTCATATGCCTCGGGGCAGCCAAGAAAGAAGGAAAGAGAGAAAGAAATAGAGAAAGAAAGAAAGAACCCAAAATGACCTTGAAGAAGTCTTTTTTTTTTTTTTTTAAACATACAGACTCAGTTTTAAGTTTGGTTAATGAGCTCTCTTTTGTTTTGTTTTATAACTATTTGACAATCAGTGGCTAGTTCTCATCAGCATTAACGCAGTTGGAGTTCCTGTCATGGCTCAGTGGAAACAGATCTGACATCTATGAGAACGCAGGTTCGATCCCTGGCCTTGTTCAGTGGGTTAAGGATCTGATGTTGCCATGAGCTGTGGTGTAGGTCACAGATGTGGCTCAGACCTGGCGTTGCTGTGGCTGTAGCAAAGGCAGGAAGCTACAGCTCTAATTCAACCCTTAGCCTAGGAACCACTATATGCCGAGGGTTCGGCCCTAGAAAGACCAAAAAAAAAAAAAAAAAATTAACTGCAGATTTTTGAAAGTGGTGACAGGGACACAGAGAACCAACATATAGGGTGAATCTTCATCCTCATTATGTTTTCTGGACAACTGCACACGGAACCAGTAGGGGACATTCCTGCTGGGTCAGTGCCCATATCTGGAGTTCCCACATCCTTCATGGCAAACCTCTCGATCTCCTTGAGTGTCCAAGGAGCCCACTTTTTGAAGCTCCATGGATGTGCCTTGAATGCTGGTGGTGCACTTTCCAGTCACCACTTTGTTGCTGGAAGAATGGTCCTTCTTCTCAACCTCCTTCTTTGTGGGAGCCATTGTGCTGGCCCAGGTTGAAAAAGAAAAATGCAATAGATTACTGATTAACTGGCTTAAAACATGCACACTTGCACACACCCACACACACCCACACACACACCCCCTACTCTGGCTGGTAGTTGGTTTCAAATTCACTTTTTATGTATGATACTTAGGAAGTGTATTGAAGGAATAACAAAAACTTTATTTTTAAATGTTTTTAAACATTACTTTTTTTTTGGCCATGCCCATGGCATACAGAAGTTCCCTGGCCTAGGATCGAACCTGTGCCATGGCAGTGACAATGCTGGATCCTTAATCATTAGGCCACCAGGAAACTCTCCCAAAAATTTGGACTGTCATAATGATCTCATACCTCTTAAAGGTTTCACAGATGAGAAAATTGAGGCTTGGAGCGAGGCAGTGCATTGTCCAAGGTCACATCCTGAGAGATGAGAGAACGAATGTCCATTCTCCACCATCAGGTGGACTCTGTCTCAGTTGCCTCCTCTGTAAAGTGGGGTTAAAATAGCACCTATCTGAGTTCCCGTTGTGGCTCAGTGGTTAATGAACCTGACCAGTATCCATGAGGATGCAGGATCCCTGGCGTTGCTTAGTGGGTTAAGGATCCGGTGTTGCTGTGAACTGTGGTGTAGGTTGAAGACGTGGCTCAGATTTGGCGTTGCTGTGGCTGTGGCGCAGGCTGGCAGCAACAGCTTCAATTCGACCCCTAGCCCAAGAATCTCCATATGCCGTGGGTGTAGCCCTAAAAAGACAAAAACAAAAAAAACAGGCGTTCCCGTCGTGGCGCAGTGGTTAACGAATCCGACTAGGAACCATGGGGTTGTGGGTTCGATCCCTGGCCTCGCTCAGTGGGGAAAGGATCTGGCGTTGCTGTGGCTGTGGCCAGCGTTGAAGGCCGGCGGCAACAGCTCCAATTAGACCCCAGCCTGGGAACCTCCATATGCCCCAGGAGCAGCCCTAAAAAAAGGACAAAAGACAAAACAAAACAAAACAAAAACAAAAAACAAAAAAACCACAAAAAAGAAAAAAAAACAAAACACCTATCTCCTCCAATAATTGTGCGGATTAAATGAGACGATATGTAAAGCACTTAGAAGAAAGCCTGATATGTCACAAATGCTCAAATGAAGTTGGCCATTCATTCGCATTAAGTCATGGCGAGGAGGAGAAGGGGGAGGAAGATGATGACACTGTCTGCTCCTAAGTCTCCTGTTTGATGGGCAAGGAGGAATCACAGATGTTAAGAAGGGTATGTTTTCTCTTACTTGCTATAAGCTTTGAGATGGAAGGAGGGAAGGAGGTCATTACCTTAAAGCCCCCTATGGGGGGGGGGGGTGTCCCTGTAGGTTTTCCTCCTTTTCTGCTGGGAACCTTGGAAAACTGAGATCGGAAATCAAGCTGTGGGATAACAGTGGGGGAGAGGGGTTTCGAAACCATGTTGTGGTCTGCGGAAAGCTGGGGTTCGAAGAACAGAAAGAAGAGGGCCCAGAGACAATGCGTTTCACGATGAGAAAACCCAGAGCTGTGTTTTCGAAGAAATCTTCCCCCAGGAAACTCCAACCAAGGTGTCACTGCAACAGGAGGCCCCTCAGATGTTATCGTGTCCAGGCTCTGCAGACTCAACCACCCACGGGGCCCTGGGAGGGAAGGTCCGGGCTGTCCGGGGGAATTGCAGTGACACTGGCTCTGTCCCTGAGTGACACCTCCGGATGGCAGTGACCACAGAGAAAAAGGGTCCCAGGGGACTGGACCTTCTTGTGGGAAACTTCGCAGTTTTAAATGTTGTGAGGGCCAAACAAGACATGTTTGGGATCCCAGGAAATTTCTGAAGTCTACCCCCCACACTTGTAAAGGCGGGGAAATTGAGGGAGTTCCCGTTGTGGCTCATATTTGTCACAACAAATCTGACGAATATTCATGAGGGCGCCGGTCCAATCCCTGGCCTGGCTCAGTGGGTTAAGGATCTGGCGTTGCCGTGAGCTATGGGGCAGGTCGCAGACTCAGCTCAGATCTGGTGGTGTTGTGGCTGTGGTGTAGGCTAGCGGCTACAGCTCCGATTAGACCCCTGGCCTGAGAACCTCCATATGTTGCAGATGTGGCTCTAAAAAGACAAGAGACAAAAAAAAAAAAAAAAAAAAAAAAAGGGAAATTGAGGCCCAAGGAACTAGAGTGAATTGTCCAAGGTCCCCCAAAGTCAATATTAGAACTCCAGCTCTATCTCTTTCTGTCTCCTTTCACTGCCCTACTGCTCTGGAGCCAAATATGAGATGGCTTCTTTTGGGGTCACGGAGCCTCAGACAGTTAAAGTACAGGGGAGCTGGATGGGGCCAAGGGATGCTGGGGGTGCAGTCCAACCCTCTCCTCCCCATGGGAAAATGAGACCTCCTCCCTGGGCCCCAGCAAAGGGGCGGGAGCATCTTTTCCTTAAAGTTTTTAAAAATTGCGATAAAATACATTTAACATAAAACTTACCCTCTTAGCCATGTTTAAGTGTAGAGTTCCATGGTATTAAGTCTGTTCATATTGTTAGGCAATCACCACCACCATCCATCCCCAGAACCCTTGTCACCTGGCAAAACTGGAACTGTGTACCCGTTAAACCATAACTCCCCAATCTCCTCTCTCCCCAGCCCCCAACAACCACCATCATACTTTCTGCCTCTATGAATTCAGCTGTCTGGGTACCCCAACAAGTGGAATTATACAACGTTTGCCCTTTGCGACTGGCTTGTTCACTTAGCGTAGTTCTCTGAGGGTTCATTCGTGTCAGAATTTCCTTCCTTTATTTATTTTTTATTTTTTTATTATTTTTATAATGATTTTTTTCCCATTATAGCTGATTTACAGTGCTCTGTCAATTTTCTGCTGCACAGCAAGGTGACCCAGTCACACATATATGTATACATTCTTTTTTCTCACATTATCGTGCTCCATCAAAAACGACGACATAGTTCCCAGCACTATACAGCAGGATTCCATTGTTTACCCATTCCAAAGGCTATAGTTTGCATCTATTATCCCCAAATTCCCAGTCCCTCCTACCCCCCCCAAGACTATTCTCCAAGTCCATGATTTTCTTTTCTGTGGAAAGGTTCATTTGTGCCATATATTAGATTCCAGATATAAGTGATATCGTGTGGTATTTGTCTTTCTCTTTCTGACTTACTTCACTTAGTGTGAGAGTCTCTAGTTCCATCCATGTTGCTGCAGATGGCATTATTTTGTTCTTTTTTATAGCTGAGTAATATTCCATTGTGTATATATACCATATCTTCTTAATCCAATTGTCTGTCAATGGACATTTAGGTTGTTTCCATGTCTTGGCTATTGCGAATAGTGCTGCAATGAACATGCGGATGCATGTGTCTTTTTCAGGGAAAATTTTGTCGAGGTATATGCCCAAGAGTAGGATTTCTGGGTCGTATTGTCGTTCTATATTTAGTTTTCTGAGGTACCTCCATACTGTTCTCCATAGTAGTTGTACCAGCTCCCATTCCCACCATCAGTGCAGGAGGGTTCCCTTTTCTCTACACCCCCTCCAGCATCTGTTATTTGTGGACTTATTAATGGATGGCCATTCTGACTGGTGTGAGGTGGCACCTCATAGTAGTTTTGATTTGCATTTCTCTCCTTCCTTTATTTTTTTTAAATTCATTTATTTATTTTAGGGCTGCAACTGCAGCATATGGAAGTTTCCAGGCTGGGGTTGAATCAAAGCTGCAGCTACCAGCCTGTACCACAGCCACAGCAACACTGGATTCGAGCCACATCTGTGACCTATGATGCAGTTTGCAGCAACGCTGGATCTTTAACCCAATGAGTGAGGTGAGGGATCAAACCTGCATTCATGGGTACTAGTCTGGTTCTTAAGCCACTGAGCCACAATGGGAATTCTAGAATTTCCTTCCTTCCCTTTTTTTTTTTTTGTCTTTTTAGGGCCGTACCCACAGCATATGGAAGTTCTTAGGCTAGGTGTTGAATCAGAGCTGTAGCTGCTGGCCTACACCACAGCAACACAGGATGCGAGCTGCATCACAGCTCACAGCAATGCAATCCCTGAGCGAGGCCAGGGATTGAATCTGCGTTCTCATGGATACGAGTCAGATTTGTGACTACTGAGCCAGGACAGGAACTCCTCCTTCTTCTTCTTTTTGATTTTCAGGGCTGCACCCGTGTCATAGGGAGGTTCCCAGGCTACGGGTAGAATTGGATCTATAGCTGCCAGCCTACACCACAGCCACAGCAACGCAGGATCTGAGATGCGTCTGTGACCTACACCACAGCTCATGGCAACACCAGATCCTTAACTCACTGAGCGATGCCAGGGATTGAACCTGCAACCTCATGGTTCCCAGTCAGATTTGTTTCCATTGCACCCCAGTGGGAACTCCCCCCTTCCTTTTTAAGGCTGGAGAATAGTCCGTGGTGTGTAGATGCCCCATTTTGCTCATCCACTGTCCACTGATGAATGCTTGGGTCGCCTTCACATTTTGGCCCTCATGAATAACTGTGGGTTATTTTGGCTGCTGTGAACAAGGTTGTACAAACACCTGTCTGAGTTGCTGCTTTTGATTCTTTTGGGTGTATACCCAGAAGAGGATTTGCTGGGCCATATGGCAATTCTATTTTTAATTTCTTGAGGACCTGCCATACCGCTTTCTAGTAGCTGCCTCATTTTCCATTCCCACCAGCAAGGCATACGAGTTCCAGTTTCTCCACATCCTCGCTCAATGTGAGGTGAGACAGGCATCTTGTTTGTGTCTGGAGGGTCTTCCTGAAGGAGACTTCTAGAGCAGTTGATGGTAATCATGCAGGAGGGTCTTCCAGGTGGTATAGCACGGGGGCAGGGAGGGAGGCCAGACTCACCGGTTTTGTTGTTGTAGTTGCTTAGATTTAGCTGGGCTTTGAAAATTCATCAAAATAATCATCACCGAGTTTTCTAAGCATCTTTTTATTTCCACGTGACATAGATGCTTTCATGAATTAAAACTGTATTTAATGCGGTATATAGCATGCAGTAAGTGCTCAATAAATCTGAGCTGTTGTTACTAATATTAAGGAGACTTATGGTGGCCAGAGGCGGGGGGCTGACGGTGGGTGAAATGAGTGTTGGGAGTCAAGAGGTCCAAATTTCCAGATATGAAATAAGTAAGTCCTGGGGATGTAATACACAGCATGGGGGCTATGGTCCATAATACTGTGTTGCATATTTGAAAGTTGCTAAGGGAGTAGATCTTAAAAGTTCTCATTACTTGGGAGTTCCCTTTGTGGCTCAGTGGTTAATGAACCTGACTAGGGTCCATGAGGATGCGGTTCCAGCCCTGGCCTCACTCAGTGACATAAGCATCTGGTGTTGCCCTGAGCTGTGGTGTGGGTCACAGACACGGCTTGGATCTGGTGTTGCTTCGGCTGTGGTGTAGGCTGGCAGCTGCAGCTCTGACTCTACCCCTAGCCTGGAAACTTCCATATGCTGCAGGTGTGACCCTAAAAAGCAAAAAAAAAAAAGTTCTCATCATCTCATCACAAGAAAAAATATTGTAACTGTGTGTGGTGATAGATGTGTAACTAGACTTATTGTGGTGATTATTTTGCAGTATTTATAAATATCAAATCGTTGTGTCCTATCCCTGAAACTAATACAGTGTTATATGTCAATTATAGCTCAACTGAAAAAAACCCCAACACTTTGGAGTTCCTGTTCTGGCTCAGCAGGAATGAACCCAACTAGTATTCATGAGGATGTGGGTTTGATCCCTGGCCCCACTCAGTGGGTTAAGGATCCAGCATTGGTGTGAGCTGTGGTATAGTTTGGCAGCTGCAGCTCAGATTCGACCCCTGGGAACTTCCAACTGCAGACATCAAAAAAAAGATATCACCAAGGAAGGGTTTCGAAGGTCTGATGGTGATTTGGTGGGGGGCAGTTCGGACCCCCATCTCCCTGCCCCAGTGCCCGCTAGAAGCTGTCCCTGCTGGTTGGTTATTTTTGGCTGGCCTCACTCAGGGATCCCATCTGCCAACATGCATCAGCAGGAGTGAAGCCAGAGGAGAGGGCTCCGACCTGTGGAGGCCTGTCCCCAGGGCAGGGCTGACAAGCCCCTCACATCGGGTCTGGCCCATGTTCTCTCTGCCTTTCTTCCCACCGTGCCCCTGACCCACTTCACGCTCCCTCCCTCTTTTTTCCCCACCCCCAATCCCTCCCCACAGTGAGGAGGGGGAGGTAAATATGTAAATTCATCAGCTGCAAAGCTCCCAGAGAGCGTGAACTTGAGAAACTGAGGTGAAGACCCGCCTGTATGTGAGAAAGGCAGTTGCTGCTGAGTGCGTTTGTGGGAAATCAGAGCTAAACTGGAGGGGGCTGGGGTGGGGGGTGAGGGGGGGCATTTGTATTATGTGCCAGGAGTACAATCAGGAACTTCCAAGGTCAGCAGAGGAAGTACTGGGATGTGCAGAAAGCCAGGGAGTCGTGGTGGAGTGAGCCTTGGTTCTGAAGGAGATCTGGGTTGAAGACCCAACTCGGACACCAACCATAGAGCCACTCTATTGACAGCCACTGCCCTTAAGACGGAATCCATGGTTCCGCAGTGGCCTGCAAGGCCCTGTCCCCACCTCTCTGATCTCCGTCCCCCTTCCCTCCCCCTGGTCTGCTCTGCTCCAGCCACACCAGTCTTTCCCTTCTGTTGCTCCAGCACCATGCTTGTTTCAAACACAGGGCCTTTGCACGTGCTGTTCCTCAGCCTGGAGCCCTCTACTGCCTGGCTTTGAACGTGGCTGGTTGCTTCTTAATCTATAGGCCCCACTCAGACGTCACATTGTCACACCATACTCAATTAGTCTTGGCAGTCCTTTTGTTTTATTTCATTCATAGCTCTCATTCATAGTATTCTCTGAAATCACTTGTTCATTACGTTATTTTCTTTCTTGCTTTTTTTTTTTTTTCTTGGTCTTCTTAGGGCCACAACGGAGGCATATGGAGGTTTCCAGGCTAGGGGTCAAATCAGAGCTGTAGCTGCTGGCCTACACCACAGCCACAGCAACGCCAGATCCGAGCCAAATCTGCCACCTACACCACAGTTCACAGCAATGCCAGATCCTTAACCCACTGAGCAAGGCCTGGGATGGAAACTGCATCCTCATGGATACCAGTCGGATTTGTTTCCGCTGCGCCATGCCAGGAACTCCCCATTACGTTATTTTCTAAGTGATCTGCTCCCCGCTGTTTTCCCAGTTCACCATGATGCGTATCTGCTGACTGAACAGATGAGCTATTTCGCTACTTTAGGCCTTGGCATCCTCATCTGTGGGAGGGTGACACAGAGCCCAGAGGCTTCTCTAATCCTTGCAGAGCATAGGCTGTGAAGACCTAAGAAGATCAGGGGAATGTTTAGAAAAGCACAACCGAGAAGTCACTTGCAGAGAGCAAAGTGACCAGTCTGCGGGAGAAATTGCTCATTTTACCACATGTCATTTGCTTTGCAAATGTTCCTCCGGCCCCCCAGCCCCTCAACACAGAGTCTCCCCTCCCTCCTTGCCCTGGAGGAAGTAACACTTTCTTGAGGAGATAAGACTATTGATTTTCTTTACTCTCATCTTCACCTGTGAGCGGGATGGTTCAATAGTTGTTACACTTTGGAGCCAAGTCCTGAAAACTAGGGCTTTAGCAGGAACCTGCTGGGTGACCTGGGTCCTACCACTTCCATCCCTTATAGGTGAGAGCGGAAATGTTTAAAGCTTGGGTTCTCCCAGTGTGGTATTTAGGATAACAGACTCGTCAGGAGGGAGGAGAAACAATGCTGTCCCAAAGTGCCCCCTGGCACGGGCCTTGTACAGCATGCCCCCTTTAATAACATTCTGATTGGTCCCTGGTCTCCCTCTCAAAGCACTTTCCCTCCATTATCTCCTGGCGGCTCCCCGGTGGAGGTGGGGTAGCAGGCTTCATTCCAGCTTGGCGGAGAAGAAAATAGGAGAGAAGCAAGGCCTTGCTTGCTTATCCAAACTCATGTCCTACCACTCCCTCCTTTGGCTCTGCCTCAGGGCCTTTGCACATGCTACCCACACCCTCAACCTGGGCTCTTCTTTCCCTAGCTACCTCACTCCATTAGCTCTCTACTTAATGTCTCCAACAGGCCTTCCCTGATGATGCTGTTCAAAATAACAGCTGTCCCCCTACTCCTAGGCTCTCATCTATCTTCACCTGTGAGTGGTGATGCCCTTCTGTTTTCTTTTTCTTCATGGCATTTCTTTTTCTTGTTCCTTTTTCCTTTTTTTTGGTCTTTTTTTTGTCTTTTTAGGGCCGCACACGCAATGCCGGAACCTTAACCCACTGAGCGAGGCCAGAGATCGAACCCGCAACCTCATGGTTCCCAGTCGGATTTGTTAACCACTGAGCCATGACAGGAACTCCTCTTCATGGCATTTCTTGACACTGGACATTAGATGATCTCTTTGCTTGTTTATTGTCTTTCTCCTCCCCCAGAATGTCAGCTCCATGAGAAGGGAATGTTTTTCTGTCTTATTTTGTGTCATCTCCCCAGTCCCCAGCAGGGGCCTGAAACAGCCTAAAAACTTACTAAATAATTGCTGAATTGAATTCATCTCCCTGGGGACACAGAGGTGGAAGTGACCTTGAAAGATAAATTTCATCTGTCCCTCTACCACCAGGCCGGATTTGGTGCCCTGTGTAGGTTTCTCTTCTACGGTTGTCTCTCAGCAGAAATCAAGATTCTTGAAGTCTCAAAAAAAAAAAAAAAAAAAAAAGTGGTTTTGATCGTGACCAAGATCTGCAAACTTTCTTTTGCTAATTCCTTTCTCGCTTTCTTACAGGGGTTGAGAGAAACAGGAACAAGGGCGAGATATTTAGATTATACGTTGCTGATGAATGATAGGGACAAACTGCTAAAAAGAGAGATTTGATTCCTTTTTGTACAGAACTGGGGGTTTCCAAGGTCATTCAATAGTCCTGGGTAATAACGGGTGTGATAATCCTATAAACAATGATATTCTCAGAAGCGTGAATAGCTGGTGAAAAGTTACAGGACTTTTTATACCTCCTCACTAAGCCTCAAAAACAGCCCTGAAAGGTGGGTATCGCTCTTCTGATCTGTATTTTACAGGCAACGAAACTGAGGTTCTGGGACACAAAGCACAGGGTTAATTCGCCCAAGGTGCCAGATGCCAACGTAAGTAACACCTGAAAACCCCTTCTAGGAATGAAATTCTCTGAGGCTGAGAGGTTCAGAGTTAGGGCTCTGGAGCCAGACTACCCGGCTCTGTATTTGGGGGTGAGTTAATTAGCTGGCCTGGGCCTCTGTCTTGTCATCTGGAAAGTGGGGATGGTGACAATGTCGCCCCTGTCAATAACATTCACTGAGTTAAATCTGGGAGAAGATTAGGACAGAGATTGGCACGTGGTATGTTCTCGGTATATGTTCATTTTATTATTATCCTCTTATGCACTTCCTTTCTGCCTCTGTTTCTGTCTCTCTCTCACACACACCCCCACAGCCACCCCCCCCCATACACACACACCTGGTGGGCTTCCTGGAGGAAGAGTTCTGCCAGACAGCCAGGCAACCAGCTGAATTCAGGACCTAAGGAAGGTCAGACTTACCTCTCCTCCCCTGGCAGGAAATTTCCCACTGAGAGGGGAGTGACAGCCTCTTGTGGCCTTTCCCACCCTCCCCCCACCGCCACTCTCACATCAGTCCCATACATAGGTCATGTGCTGTCCCTTGCCCCATGTGACTTAGCCTGGCAGCTGGACCAGATGGTGGGAGGAGAGTTGGAGATTAGCACTGTCAGGGGTTGCTCAGAGCAGCTGCCTGACTGCAAAGGTCAAGGTATTGGGTTTCCACCTTGCACGGCACCCTGGGAGGTAAGCATGGGACCCGTGGAGATCAGACTGGGGCTGCTCACCATCAGGGTTCAAGTTAGAATTAGTCTTTTCATGCACACATGCTAGAGTTTTTGAAGCATTTTCCCATCATCCGAGGTCTGTAGCCAGGCTTATTTCGATCATCCCCGTGAAATGGGGCTTATTGAGGCTTGCTCTGTGCCACTCTGCCGGTGGAACTGGGGATCCAACAGAGGTTTGCAGAGTTTAAGCCCAGCATGCTTGCCAACGCCCTGCACAGACTGTCCTCAAACTGTGTGCAAGAGTGTGTGTGCACACGCCTGTGAACACGGTGTACCGAGGGAGGAGGTGACCCACCCATCCCGGAACTGCTTTTCTGGTGGTCTAAAGTCACGTGTGGGCCTTGGAAACACACGGTGAGTCTTTTTATTTATGCATCATTATCATTTAGCTTTTTGCTTATTTTTTGGAAAAGGTATTCTATTCACATAGTTCAAAACTATGTGAATAGAAATGCCTACAGGAGACTGTCACTCTCTGTCCCCCGACATCCATCCAACTCAGTTCCCGCCTCCAGAGGCACTCAGCCAGACTATTCTGACTATTCTGTGCTTCTATAAGTCAATGTGAACCTAAATAACCCCTGGACATTTTTTGTACAAATTGTTGCATGCTCTTCTTACTGTTCTGCTCCTTGATTTGTTTGTTTAGTAATATGTCCTGGAGATTACTCCATGCCAGTTCATAAACAACTGCCTTGATAGCTTTCAAGGCCATGTGATGCTCTGTGGTAGGGATGCATCTATTCCGCTGGTCCCTTGTTTGATTTTGTTTTTTTCTTTTTTGGCTGACCCATACCATGTGGAGTTCCTGGGCCGGGGATCAGATCCGAGCCACAGTTGTGACCTACACTGCAGCTAGGGAAATGCCAGATCCTTAAGCCACTGTGCAGGCCAGGAATCAAACCTGCGTCCCAGTGCTCCAGAGACACCACCAATCCCATCGTGCCACAGTGGGAACTCCCTGACTGTCCCTGTGGATGGACTTCACATTTTTCCTGATACTTGCACTGACAGACTCACCTTGCACTTCGGTCCCTGGGTGCGTGGGGGGAAGAGACGCAGAGCCTTGCTACTCAAAATGTTCCAGGACCAGCATCTGGGCATCAACTGGGAGCTTCCTTAGAACTGCAGCATCTCAGGCCCCATCTGGACCTGCTGGATCAGAATCTGCATTTTCAAAAGATGTCCAGGGGATTCATATGCATATTAAAGTTTAAGAAGCAGTGGTCGGAAAGATAGGTTCCCAGAAGTGGAATTGCTGGGTCAAGAGATAGGTATATTTATAATTCTGACAGGTACAAATTGACATCTTCCAAGTTTGATTTGTTACCTAGTCCCACCTGAAGGATTGGGGGAGGATTAAAAAAAATTCCATATCTAGTGCGGCAAACTATGGAGAGCAGCATTCATTGGGTCTTGGGTGGGCCTGGAATCTGCTTTGTACACTGTCTGGGTGATTCTTTTTTCTTTCTTTCTTTCTTTTCTTTTCTTTTTTTTTTTTTTTTGGCTTTTTAGGGCTGTATGTGCAGTATATGAAAGTTCCCAGGCTAGGGACTGAACAGGAGATACAGCTGCAGGCCACAGCCACAGCAACTTGGGATTTGAGCTGCTTCTGCAACCCCCACCACAGCTCATGGCAACACCGGATCCTTAACCCACTGAGTGAGGCCAGGAATGGAACTTGCATCCTCACAGAGACAACACCAGGCCATTAACCCATTGAGCCGTAATGAGAACGCTGCTCTAATGACCTTTGAACTCTCCATCCAGGGTTGGCAAACTCAGATGCCCACAAGGGTCAGATAGATAGAACTCATGACTGAGTGTGTCAGTTTATAGTAGGTTTAGTTTCCACCGACATCGAAGTAAAAACACATTTAGAACAGGTGCGAACCAAGCAAAACACATTTGGGCTGAAATCGGGCCCTCAGTCCATGAGGTTGTGACCTTTGGTGCTCTCGAAATGACCTTAAAAACAAATCTGTTTTGGCAGATAGTCTCCTACTGCTTGGTGAGGGCTCAGATGTGCTTTCTCCATGCAGTGTTGGAGATCTTCACGATCTAGGCTCCCACTTTACAGATGAGAAAACTGAGTGCAGAGTATAGAAGGGGCGGCCCCCGGTTCCTGCAGAAAATTCTACCAGGCGACACACTTGATGCTGGGGGATTTCAGCCTGCAGGTCCTTGAGGAGGGAGGGGACAAAGACAGAGGAAGTAGTGGCCAGTGAGTGTGCAATCTGCACTGATGTGAGTGGGTTCCCAGGGCCAAAGGGGGACCAGGAACGAGAGAGGGTTTCAGCAAGGAGCTAAGAAGGCTGAGACAGACGTTGGTGGTTTTTGGTTGTTGTTCATCTCAAGAAGGGATTGAGACCAGGGTGGGCAAACGTTTCCTGTAAAGGACCAGATAAAATATTTTAGGCTTTGCAGGCCACACAGTCTCTGTCGTGCCTCTCAGCTCTGCCGTTCTGTTCGTTGTAGCACAAAAGCAGCCACAGATGACAGGTAAACGGATGGGCGTGGCTGTCCGCCAATACAAGTTTATTTCTGGACACTGAAATTTGAATTTCATGTAATTTTCACATGTCACGAAATAGTCTTCTTCTTCTTTCTTTCTTTCTTTCTTTTTTTTTTTTTTCGCCCAGCCATTTAAAAATGTAAGAACCATTCTTAGCTCACAAGCTGTACAAAGACAGGCAGTGGGCTGGATTTGGCTGGTGGCTGGATTTTTGTCGACCCCTGATTTAGTAGATGAGGAGGAGCTGGTCAGGCAGATGGAAGAAGAATGTTCCAGAAAGTGAGGTTGAAAGGTATGGGGACAGGGAGGGAAAGATGTATCACAAAAGAGGGGACCAAAATGCTGCTCTTGGCTCCCCACCCTGTCTTCTGTCACCTGCCCAGGGGACAAAAGTGCAAAGTGAAGCGAGCTGGGCCTCTTCCCATCTAGCTCCTGACCATTGCTGCCAAATTCTTCTGATTGTTTTTTTTTTTTTTTCATGTTTTAAAGTTTTATTGAAGAATAGTTGATATACAGTGTTTGCTTGTTTGTCTTTTTAGGGCCGTACCCCTGGCGTTTGGAGGCTCCCAGGCTAGGTGTCGAATCAGAGCTATAGCCACCGGCCTACACCACAGCCACAGGAATGGGGGATCCAAGCCACGTCTTCGAACTACACCACAGCTCACAGCAATGCCAGAGCCTTAATCCATTGAGTGAGGCCAGGGATCGAACCTGTGTCCTCATGGATACTAGTCACATTTGTTCCCACTGAGCCACAACGGGAACTCCTTGATTCACAAGGTTGTGATAATTTCTGCCGTACAGCAAAGTGATTCAGTTATATGTATACACGCATCCATTCTTTTTCAGATTCTTTCCCCATATAGATTATCACGGAATGTTGGGCAGAGTTCCCTGTGCTCTATAGCAGGTCCCTGTTGGCCCGTCAATCCATATACCACAAATTCTTCTGATCCTTAAGAGAAGTTGGAAATGCATTTATTGCACAGATGTTTTTGGAGTTCTTACTATGTGCCTTGATGGTTCCAGGCGGTGGAGAGCCCATGGAGGGCAAAACAGCTTGAAGACACTGCTTGGAAACTAATCGGGGACAAATGTGAACAAAATGGGCTATATAGCATGGTAGGTGGCAGTAGATGCTATGGAGAAGCATGATGCAGGGCAGGGGGCAGCAGTGTCAGGAGCGGCGGGAGCTTTTAGGTGGGGTAGCAGGGAAACGTCTGAGGTTCAAGCAAAGGCTAGAAAGATTCGCAGAATGAGCTGTGGGGTACCCTCCCTCCAGGAAAGGAGCAGTCCAGGTGGAGAGAGAAGCAAATTCTAAGGTCCTAAGGAGGGAGCCTCTCTGGAATGTTCTGGAGGGACTGTGTTGGCCAGAGCAGAGGGAGTGAGTGGGAGAGTCAAAGGAGTTGAAGGCAGAGAAGTAATGAGGGCAGACCACGCAGGATTTTAGGGTCTCTAGGAGGATTTCAGCTGTTGCTCTAAGTAGGTGGGAGCCATGGAGGGTTCTAAGCAGAGGAGAGAGAGGACCAGACTTAGGGCCTCACCGTATCCCTCTGGCTGCCCGCCTGTGGAGAATGGAGGCAGATGGGTGAGAATGGAGGTGGCGAGGTTACCATACTCTGAATATTTGCATTTTGAAAGTGGAGCTCTAGAGTTTGCTGATGTTTAGGATATAGGGTGTGAGAGATTTAGATTTTATTGTGAAAACTTGCTATATATCATTGAGGGCAACCAAGTCAATATATAAAATATCTCTGTCCGGGCCACTAAAGCCTTCTGTGGGCTACTGCTTTGCAGTGTATCTTCTAAACCAGGCCTGTCTCTCATCTTTTATTTTATCTTATTTTTATTTATTTATTTATTTCAGGGCCGCACCTCCGGCTTATAGAAATTCCCCGGCTATGGGTTGAATCGGAGCTACAGCTGCCGGCCTATACCACAGCCGCAGCAACAGCCATATCCGAGCTGCATCTGTGACCTACACCAGAGCTCATGGCAACGCCAGATCCTTAACTCACTCTATGGGGCCAGGAATTGAACCTGCATCCTCATGGATACTAGTCTGGTTCGTTACCATTGAGCTACAACAGGAACTCCTGTCTCCCATGTTTTAAATCTTTCAGCATGATTCTCCCTTTTTCATGGTCCTGTGTCCTTTTCCAAACTAAACTGGAATCCACACTTAGTCAAGGGAGGGGACCGTGCTTTTTATTTCTTGGTGTCTTGCAATGAAATGAGTGAATATGGAGGCAGGTGAATAAAGGGGCCTTTCCCTCCCCATGGTTATCTGTTCAATGGAAATTCGTGGAACATCTAACCACAGCAGGAACTTTCTGAGAGGGTCAGGCCCTGAATATACAGCCCTGGCTCTGTTCCTCTCTGACCCTACAGTCACAGCTCTTGGAAATGATTCCCTCCCCCCCCCCCCCCACCCCCGAATCTGCTCAGATCTCCTACCCTTAAAAACCCAAACACATTTCTCCCTTTCCAGATACAGTCCAGTCTGGCCAGATTCCTCCAAAAGGCTTCGGTGCTCCTGACCGGCTCCTTTCTCGCCCAAGCACAGGCCCCTCTGAGGCTGGCCTCTGCCCCAGCATCCCTTCCAGAGGTCAGCTGACTCCCCTGCCCTCCTGACCCCAGTTGACCTCCCCTGCCCCCCTCCAGTTGACACCCCCTGACCCCCTGAGCCCAGCTGACCTCTCCTGCCCTCCTGACCCCAGATGACCTCCCCTGACCTCCTCCCCAGCTGACACCCCCTGAACTCCTGACCCCAGTTGACCTCCCCTGCCCCCCTCCAGCTGACACACCCTGACCTCCTGACCCCAGTTGACCTCCCCTGACCTCCTCCCCAGCTGACACCCCCTGACCCCCTGAGCCCAGCTGACCTCTCCTGCCCTCCTGACCCCAGCTGACCTCCCCTGACCTCCTCCCCAGATGACACCTCCTGACCTCCTGACCCCAGCTGACCTCCCCTGACCTCCTGCCCCCAGCTGACCTCCCCTGCCCCCCTTGCAGCTGACCTCTCCTGCCCTCCTCCCAGCTGACCTCCCTTGCCCTCCTCCCAGCTGACCTCCTCTGACCTCCTGACCCCAGCTGACCTCCCCTGACCTCCTGACCCCTGCTGACCTCCTCCCTAGCTGACCTCCCCTGACCTCCTCCCAGCTGACTTCCCCTGACCTCCTGGATTCATAACCCACTGAGCCACACTGGGAACTCCGCAGGTGTTCTTTTAAACACAAACACACGTTGGTTGTTAAATAGCAATAGCATAGGACACTTACTGAATATTTAATAAGTGCCCATCCCTGCTCTAGGCGCTTTACATACATGTTAATTCTCACAACAACCCTTGGAGGTGGCTATGATTATTCTTCCCATTTCTCAGATGGGACACTGAGCACGGAGAGGATGAATAACCTGCCTGAGGTCATACAGCTTGATGGCGGCAGAGCCTTAACTTGGACCCAGGGTGTCTGACCCTCTGCTACCACTTTGATTCCACCTTCTACCACCACCCCATCTGGCCAAATAATAGAAATTCTATTCATTTACCATTAATTTTCCCTCATGTCTCAAGTGGACAATGTGTTCATCTCCTTAGAGTATCTGGTGGTAGAAATCCCGCCCCTCTGGCTAATTTTACTAAAATTTACCCTTCGTAGAGCCTCCAATCCACCCGTTTCCTTCTGGCTACCACTCTATCGCCCAAGGGGGCAAGCATAAGATGTTTACGCAGCAGTGCTCCTAATAATGAAAAATCAGAAGCAACCTAAGTGTCCATTCCTAGGGGAATGAAAAAGAAAATTTGCATATTCCTATTACAGAATGGCATGCACCAGGTTAAGGAAGGAAATAGATTTATAAGGGCTGACAGAGAAAGCTCTATGACTTATAGAGGGGGAAAAAGGGAGTTCCAGAACAATACTGACAGTATCCTTGCATTCCGTAAATATTCATGGAGCACCAGCCTTCATGGAGCATCACTGTTCAAGGCACTAGGAATACAGCAGTGACCACAACAAACTCCCTACCCTGGCTGAGCTAACATCCTATCTAGGGGGGAGGGTAGAGGCAGGGAATAAACTGTATGTCAGGGTGATAAATACAAGGAAGAAATACACAATGGGAGAAGGTTTCCCATTTTTGCAAAAAGAATCGTGGCGGAACAATACCGTGTTTTCTATGGGTACTCATTTATGTTTATAAGGGCACAGGAAAAGGTCTGCAAAGAAGCACCCCAATCTGCTGACTGTGTTATTCTGGGGTTTGTGGTGGGTGCCCAGCGATTGGCCAAAGGCCCTTTAGCAATATGGAAGAATGTAGCCGTGTGTTATTTGTATCATGAAAAGAGCATTGACTGGAACCCTCATCCCACTGCTGGTGGAAATATAAAATGGTACAACCACTTTGGAAAGCTGGGGACAATTTCTGATAAAAGCTAAGCATGTGACTCAGCAATTCCACTCCTAAGTATTTGTGTAAGAAAAGGAAAAGCTGTGTCCACACAGAGACGTGACCACCAATGTTGAAAGCGGCCTTGTTCATAACAGCCCTAAAGCAGAGACAACACAAAAGACCATCACTGCGTGGCTAGGCGAACACTCTGTACATTCACAGACTGGAACACGACTCAGGAATAAAAAGGAACAAGCCATTGATACGTGAACGGGTCTAAGAGCATCATGCTGAGTGAAAGAAGCCAGGCACAAAAAAGCACATACCATATGATTCCAATTATCCGACAGGCAAAACTAATCTACGGTGATAGAAATCAGAAGGATGGTTGTCTGTGGGGGTTGTGCATTGACTGGAGGGGACCTGAGGGAACTTTCTGGGATGACAGGAATGTTCTAGATCTTGAATGGGGGGGTGGGTACATGGGGTAGGGATTTGTCAAAATTTATCGAATGATTCATTTCAGATCTATGCACTTCATTGTAAAGAATTTCATCTTAATCATAGAATAACCACCAAAGCCTAGAGTAATACCGTGACGTGTTAAGAGTATTTACTTTTCAATGGTGAAAATTAGGTGATTTTCATTTTCTTCATATGCTCATCTGGGGTTTTCCAAAGTTCCAGCAATGCACATTTTTATTCCCTTAGTGACTGGGAAAAAAAAGTAAAGGACGTGGCCTATACATTTACATAAAAAAAGAACGTATGCCTCTTTTGTGCATATTTTATTTGTTTAGTCATTTTTTCTTAAGAAGGAAAGGAAGAGGGAGGAGGGCTAGAATAGGAATCCTCTCAGTCCTTTTACTGTCAAAAAAATTAACTGGAAACCCGCAATATTCAGTTCTGAATTCTGTGGAAAATGAAAATAATTCAGGACAACAGATTGTGCAATCAAGAAGCTTACAAGTGTGCTGAGCAGGTGGGGAATCCTCTCTGCCTCTAAAAAGAACATTGAAGGAGTTCCCATTGCAGCTCAGTGGTTAATGAACCCAATTGGCATCCATGAGAACGTGGGTTCGTTCCCTGGCCCCTCTCAGTGGATTACGGTTCCAGTGTTGCTATGAGCTGTGGTGTCGGTCGCAGACACAGCTCGGATCTGGTGTTGCTGTGGCTGTGGCATAGGCTGGCAGCTGTAGCTCCAATTGGACCCCTAGCCTGGGAACGTCCATACATTGTGGATGCAGCCCTAAAAAAGCAAAAAATAAATAAATAAGTACATAAATAAAAAGAGCATTGAAAAAGGCACCCTCCTCCATGAAGCCTTCCTTGATTTCTCCTTCAAACCTCTGCCTCTACAGGACTCATCTTACCCCCACCTTGTCCACAGAGGATAGGGTGCTTTCCTTTTCTCTGAATCCCCAGAGCCTGGCACTGGGCGTTTTGTACAAGGTGAGTTCTCTGCTCAGGCTCTGTGCACTTCATTTTTTTAGAAAGCCCCAGAGCAGGCCCCAGTCGTGGGTAGGTCCCTAGCTTTTCACACTTTCACTGTGTGAAATGGGCACTGTGTGGATGAGGAACTGAGAGGTTGACCTTCTAGCCCCTGGGGGTTGGGAATAGATACTCAGGGGACTCCCAGACGCTTTGCAGAAACTCCTGCCTTGCCTTTAAAGGTCAAGCTGGTCACCTCGGGCTTGCTTTCTGCCCCATTCTGGTTTCCTTGGCCTCCGGTGAGAGGCATGGGTGGGTGGAGGCCGTGCCCCTCATTAGACAGCAGTGTCAAGCGCACATCTTGCTCTGCTCCAGCCCCTCTGCCTCCCAGGAGCTCAGGCTCACAGCAGAGCTGGGACCCAGCAAGTTTGCCTGTGCAGTCTTTGGCTGGCGACAGGGCCACTAGCATTGTTTTCGGTCTCTGGCAACACAATAGAAGTTTTGCAGAGGCTCAGGGAGCGTCTGCAAAGTGCTCTCCTCCTAGAGCGAGGCACTGTGCCGGGCTTTTTGGCGGCTTTTTATCTTTGGATCCAGGCAAAGCTGGGCAGGGGCAGGGGCAGGGGCAGGACAAGACCAAGGCTGGAGACAGTTATAGCTGCCTCGGGCTGTTCTCCAAAGGGGAGGTGGTCGTGTGGGAGGAACAAGATGCCGAAGTGTCGCAGCACAACGGGGCTCTGGGTGGGGTGGGGGTGGGGAGAGCTATCCATAAAGAGGGCAGGGAGCACCAGGAGCCAGTGACCTGTCTTCCCGCCAGAGCCCTTGATGCAAGTCCTGCTGGGGAAGGGAATCTGAAGGCGAAGACCGGATACTATGCACATCACCAGAAGCTTCTTTTTATCTTGATGTTATATTCCTGATCTCTGTCTCCAGTACTACCAGTCAGGTCCAAGCCAGCCAGCCCCCTCTCACCATATACAAGATAGCCTCCAGCGGGGCTCCCTGTTTCCTATAGTCCAAGCTAGGATTTACTCACTGTGTAACCCTGTGCAAGTCACTTTACTTCCCCGTGCCTCAGTTTCTTCATCTATAAAATGGCACCATCGTCATGCCCATTATTATGAGGACATAATGAGTTAATATGTGGACATTGCTTAGAACAATGCCTGGCACACAGTCGGTATTACAAAAGGGTTGGTTATGGTCATATTGTTATTATTATTCTAATTATAGGCTATTTGCACTCAACAGTGTGACCATTTAAAAACCTGAATCAGGAGTTCCTGTTGTGACACAGTGGAAACAAATCCGACTGGGAACTATGAGGCTGCGGGTTTGATCCCTGGCCTCACTCAATGGGTTGAGGATCTGGCGTTGCTGTGAGCTGTGGTGTAGGTCACAGACGTGGTTTGGATCTGGTGTTGCTGTGGCTCTGGCATAGGCTGGTGGCTATAGCTCCAATTAGACCCCTAGCCTGGGAACCTCCATATGCTGCGAGTGCGGCCCTAAAAAGGACAAAAAAAAACAAAAAACAAAAAAACCCAAAAAAACAAACCTGAATCAGCTCATAGCACAGCCTTGTTTAAATCCCTCCCCTGGCTGCCCACTGTGCTTAGCATAAAATCTGTGCATCTTCTGTCTGCACGTAGCTAATCTGACTTCCTCTCCTACTATTCTTCTCACTACTCATTGTTCCCACCCTACTGGATCCTTGCTGCCCTTGGAATGTTCCAAGTGTGATCCAGCCTCAGGGCCTTTGCACTTGCCATTTTCCTCTGCCTAGGAAGCTCTTCTTGCACTTTGCTGAACTGGTTCTGGCTCAGCATTCAGATCACAACTTAATAAGAGAGTCTTCCCAAATCACCCGATCTAGGTATACGCCTTCCTGTATTTCTCTGTGAAAATACCTCATTTATTTCTTAGCTATTGTTGGCTATGTGCTTACTTGTTTAATATCTCTCTCCCCTGATTAGAATCTAAACTTCACAAGGGATGAGACTTTGTCTTATTCACTATTTCTCCCCCTGCATCTAGCATAATACCTAGTTTATAGTCATGGCTCACTTAATATGATTTAGTTAAATGAATGAATGCAGAAATGAGACAAGGACTCTAGGGTTAGAGTAGATGGAGGTGTCATCCATCCAGGGGAGAGTGGATAAGGTCTTTTGGGGAATGTGGCAGGTAAGTGGTTCAAGGTGGGACATGTTTTTGAGATGCCTCTGGGATTGCTTGGAAAGATGTTCACTGTGCATCTCACACATGGGTCCAGAGTGACCCTAGAGCTATGTTTCTGGACGTTTCACTACCTATGGGCCATATCCATCAGGATAATTTTTTCTACAACTGAGTGAAGATCCAACTCAAGTGGTGTAAGAAATGTGTCCTGAGGTAGGGCAGTTCCAGGGTTGGTTAATTCAGTGGCTCAACAGCAGCATCTAGGGTCCTGCCGTGATGGCAGTCTCTCCTCGCGGGTCCAAGATGGCTGCCATGGCTCTGGACCTGGAGTCTTCCCGCAACATCCACAGGTCAGAAGAGCAGAAGAGATCCTTTTCCTAAGTCATGTTCTGAGAGAGAAAAATGCGAAGCCCTCAGTCTTACGGCATTAAGTCTAGTTGGCTACCAATGTGTCACACCTCTTTTCTTCATGATTCGTTAAGACTCCTTAAGATTTACCTATTATAGGTGGGAAGGGTTAATTCTCTCCAGAGGCCTATGGTGGCCAAACTTGGAATTTTGATAGCAAGACCAGGGAAAATGGTTATTGTTTGCAAAAAGTGGTGTCTTCAGTCTTAAGAAGGTGAGGATTGAGAATACTCCCATTACCAGAGAAAGCCAGAAGGAAGTGGTAATGCAAGAGAATGGGGGGCAGGTGGACAGGGCACCCCTAGCTTTTACCGCAAAGAAGCTGTTTTAAGAAGGAGGGAGCTGTCATTGTGCTGAGTGCTGCTGAATAATTGAGTAAGATAAGGATGGAGAAATAGGCCTTAGATTTGGTCATAGGGGTCCAAATTCCCGGCCTTGATGAGAACAGAGACTGATGAATGTCTCTGGAATTCAAGTCTGCATGTCCAGGGCTGCTGTCCAGCTCCATGCTTTACCGTTGCTTTTTTGGATTCTTAGGATAGCTTCCTCACTGATTCCTCAGTCTGGAGAAGACTGGTACCATATTACGGAGATCTTTCCATGCTAAGCTGAGCAAATCATAATTACATCAGGCAGTGGTAGTGAGTCACTGAAGGTGCTGGAGCAAGGGAATAACTGGATCATGGCTGCTCTTTATGGAGGTTAACCCGAAAGAGTGGTACAGGATGGAATGGAGGCTGGTGAGACTGGAGGTAGAGGAAGCCTCCCTAGTCCTGTGTTTTTGCCTGCCCAGCATCCATTTCCCTTCTTCTGGTGCTAGGGCCCTAGCTGCCCTTTGGAAACATCCCCTCCCTACTCTCAGTCCACAAAGTTCAGGTGGGACCCCCCCCACATCCTCTCTAGTGGAAGACACATGTCCCAGGCCTGGCTGTTCAGAGTCATTGACTGGGTATATGACCCAATCCAGGCTAATCAGACAGCCTTACATGTTGGACTTTTGGGAAAGAGGCAGTCTCTTTCTTTGAGCACCTGGGTCCAGCTATGCCTGAAGGTAGTGTAGGCATTTTACTTCATGAGCCAATACATTCCCTATTTTTCTCGAACTAGTTGGAGTTGAATTTCTACCACTCCACTTGTGTCTTAAGGGACCTTAAATAACACAGTAGTATTATACAGTAAAAATACCATAACAAGGGGATTTGAGAGATGAGAATTCTGGATATGGACAAAGAGAGAGTCAAGGTTGACCTTGGAGATCTCTTCCTGAGAGGATGGTATAGGCAAGTTTGGGAAACCATTCATTCATCCACTCTTTTATTCAACTCCTGTGTTCTGAGTACCTACGCAGTGCCAGGCTCTGTTCTAGACCCTGGAGATAGAACAGCGAGCAAAACAGCTAAAAACCTTGTCTGAACTAAAAATAGAGTTGCCAGGTGATCCAGCAAATTCACTCCTGGGCATATATCCAGACGAAACTACAATTTGAAAAGATACATGCACACCCCTGCCCATGTTCATTGCATCATGATTCACAATAGCCAAGACATGGAAACAACCTAAAAGTCCATTGACAGACAAGTGGATAAAGAAGGTGTGGTGTGTATATATAAATGGACTATTATTCAGCCATTAAAAAGAATGAAATAACGCCACTCATAGCAACATGGATGGACCTAGAGATTATGATAGTAAGTGAAGTAAATCAGAAAGAGAAAGACAAGAACCATACGCTATCACTTATATGTAGAATCTGAACTATGACACAAACAAACATATCTATGAAATAAAAACAGACTCACAGATATAGAGAACAGACTTGTGGTTGCCAAGCAGGGAAGGAGTTGGGGAGAGAAGGACTGGGAGCTTGGGATTAGCAGAAGCAAACTAGTATATATAGGATGGATAAAGAACAAGTTCCTACCGTATCGCACGGGGAAGTATGTTCAATATCCTGAGATAAACCGTAATGGAAAAGAACAGGAAAAAGCATATGTATATGTATGACTGAGTCATTTTGCTGTACATAAGAAATTAACACAACTATACTTCAATACAATTAAAATTTAAAAAACCCTTGCCTGTACACAGTTTAGTGGCTCAGGAAACATTAAGAACATTTATCCTGGAAGTTCCCGTGGTGGCACTGCAGAAACGAATCCGACTGGGAACCATGAGGTTGCAGGTTCGATCCCTGGCCTCACTCAGAAGGTTAAGGATCTGGTGTTGCCATGAGCCATGGTGTAGGTCGCAGATGTGGCTCGGATCTGGTGTTACTGTGGCTGTTGTGTAGGCCGGCAGCAGCAGCTCCGATTCAACCCCTAGCCTGGGAACCTCCATGTGCCGTGGGTGCATCCATAAAAAGACAAAAGACAAAACAAAAGAACATTTATTCTGTTACTATGATTACCAGTATCATCCCCATTTATAGACGTGAAAATTGAGGCTCTGAGACATGAAACCATACTGCCAGTGAGGGGCCGCATGGGGATCTAATTTCCTTTCTTTATGATTTCCTAACTGGCTCTGTCTACCCCACCGGCTGGAGACAGCGAGAGCACACCCATGTGCACATGACTTCACACTCCAGAAAGAACAAATTGATTGAGAGGAGTAGAACAGGAACTTTCTACATAAAGCCTACAGGTATTCACTGTAGGATAGACATGTGGTCAGAAGTTGGAGAGATCTGATTCACCAATCATGGTGGTTTTAGAGCTGGAAAAATGTTTTGTTGAGATCAGATTGATCAAGAAGGCTTTCTGAAGTTTCCAGTGTGGCACAGTGAGTTAAGAATCTCACCATGGAAGCTTGGGTCTCTGCGGAGGTGCGTGTTCAATCCCTGGCCGGGAACTTCCATATGCCATTAGAAGAAGAAAAAGAAGAGGAAGGAGAAGGAGGAGAAGAAGAGGAAGAAGAGGAAGAAGAGGAGGAGGAGGAGGAAGAGGAAGAGGAAGAAGAAGGAGAAGGAGAAGGAGAAGGAGAAGGCGGCTTTCTGAAAGGAGAGGGGTACTGTGGCAGGATCTCAAAACAAGGGAAGGGAACGGGTAGGAAAATGTTTAAGGCTGTGGCTGCCTCTGTACTCCATGTGCCACATCCTCAATCAGCTGTGGAATCCATTATTTTTCTTTCTTTCTTTTTTTTTTCTTTAAATTTGTTGGATGCCGATGAGAGTGGGGAAAAGGAGTCCTGGTTAGTGTGACTTGACAGCTTTGTTGTTGCTTCTGAAATCATTAGCCCCCTGCCAACAGCACCCAGAGCCTTGCAGATCTGAAGGCTGGAGATACACACACAGTGATGCATTTAAAAAAAATTCTCCAACAGGAGCTGTGACTCATAGACATTTCTGCTGGGATGAATAAAAATACCGGGAGTGAAAGATGGATTAGTCACTGGAACACAATTTGCTTTTGAGAACAGAGTCCCCCACAGTTGCCCTTGTTCCTTATTAACTTCTGAAATTTGGAAACTGAACCCCTAAACTAGTGCCCACCAGGGATGTAGGATGAAGCCTGGTTGGAGGTGTGGGGTTCTGGAGGGCAGAGGGTGGGCTCCATGGGGCAGGACTGAATGCTGCTGTGTCCAAAAGTCCAGTGCTGCAAGTGGTCTATAGCTGGCTCCTGCTCTGGTTGGCCTGTGCCTGGGTTGTTGATTAGGACCACAACTAAATCAATATCCTTCTCTCTTTCATTCCCTCCTTCATTCATCCCATCAGTTCACTGCAGGCGAGGTAATATGTTAGGCTCTGTGTGGGACCCCCCCGAAATGGATTGAAGAAAGCTTACCAAAGAGCTAAGACCAGAAAACCTGACACAAATGTCTTTAGAGAAGAGAGATCTCTTTTGTCTAGCTCCAGAATTGGGAAACTGCAGCCTGCAGGCTATTGTTCTTATAAATAAAGTTTTATTGGAACACAGCCTCACCTATTCATTTACATATCATCTTTGGCTGCAGTTACTACTACAATGGCAGAATCTTAGTTGTGACACAGACTATATGATCCTGAAAACCTAAAATATTTACTATCAGGCCCTTTACAGAAAAAGTTGAGGGAGTTCCCATTGTGACTCAGTGGAAACAGATCTCACTAGTATACATGAGCACGCGGGTTCAATCCCTGGCCTTGCTCAGTGGGTTAAGGATCCTGTGTTGCTATGAGCTGCTGTAGGTTGCAGATGCGACTTGGATCCAGTGTTACTGTGGCACAGGCAGGCAGCCATAGCTCCGATTCAACCCCTAGCCTGGGAAATTCCATATGCCACAGGTGTAGCCCTAAAAAGCAAAAAAAAAAAAAAAAAAAAAAAAAGTTTGCCAGCCGCTAATCTAGCATTGATCAGGGATTTGCAGTTGTAAAGGATACAACATGCTCTATTACTTTTATGCATGGTACAGGGGGCCCGCAGAATCACAAGGGTGCCCAAGAAGTCAGTTTTAGCAGCCTGGCCCCCAAGAATAAGGCCTAAACCGCCCTGTGGGATGGCTTCAGTGATAACCCTGCTAGGTCAGCACAGACACCCCAACTGGTGATGCTGACTCTGGGTAACCTAACTGAAAAACAAAATTCCTACTATCACTCTCCCCCTAAACTAGATGTCTCTGCCATTGCTTTATTCAGGGGTAAACAAAATACACACAAACTGCATGGCCCAGCAATGCTATTTCTGACTGACAACCTAAAAAAACTTGCTCACAGATACAAGTGGAACTGCACATGGGGATGTTTGTTATAGCACTGCTTCAAAGAGTTTGCAATAGTTTCTAGAACTAGGAAACTGATGAGGAGAATATAGTTTAATTGGTTAGGGTTATTATTCATCACTCTGATAAATAGACCCTGGAGTATGCGAAGTCTCAGACCCCAGGGACATTTCATTTCTTGCTCACATAAGGTGCTCCAAGGTCTGTCTCCTCTCCATGCAGGCATTCAGACCCATGACTTCCAAGATCACCCTGGGGTCATCATCTCAATCAATGTAGAAGGGAAATTAGTGTGGCAGAGAGGGCATGGAAGAGGTTTCAAGAGCCAGACTGGAGGTGATGCATTGCACATGTGAGCATCCAGGGTCTAAAACTCCGTTATGTCGCTCCACCTACCCGCAAAGGGAGATTGGGAAATGTAGTCCCTCAGTACGTCCTGGAAGGGGAGGAAACTGCATTTGGGGAACTGCCAGCAGTCCGTTGCCAGTGATACAGGCATACGATGGAATACTAAGCAATAGTCAAAAGGAATGAGTTACATTTACAAAGAGCAACAAGGAATGATCTCGAAAAAAAAAAAAATGCATGAGAAACATAACTGTACCATTTATGTAAAAATTTTAAAACAATCATGAAAGAACCCTTTACTTCTTTATACATTTTTTACTGAAGCATAACTGAACCATTTATGTAAAAATTTTAAAACAATCATGAAGGAACCCTTTACCTCTTTATACATTTTTTACTATTTTTCACTATGTCTATTTGGATACACATATATACAAACAAATGCATGGCAGATGGGTAGAAAGAACACATTTTAAATATACCAGAGTGGGTGTCTGTGGCAGAGGGGAAAAAGGAGTAGAGATGGGTCATGAAGGCAAAAATAGGTGAAAATAAAACAAAGTAGAAGTCGTACTCTGATGTCGCTGCTGGTGTGCCACGACTGAGGAGTGCGGTTAACTAACTGTGTGCATCTGAGGTCCAAATTTAAAAAACAAAAGGCAGGGCAATCGATGTAGCAAAGAATAAAATAATATATATCCACTGCGGAAAATTTGGGAACTCTGTGTAAAGAAGAAGACAGATGCCCATAATTCCACTGCCCAGATGTAACTACTCTTGTTATTTTCACATACTTCCTTGTCTTTTTTTGTATGAATATATAATATATTGACAATACTGGGATCACATCTATATATAATTTATTCCACTCTTTTCCTTCCCCTTTATCCATGTATGCTGACCATTTTCCTCTTCCATTAAATATACTTTGATAGCAGACTTTTAAACGGCTAAATAATTTTTCACATTGAAGATATACCATAATGTATTTAACTCTATTTACCTATTAGTGGGAATTTAGGTCCTGTCAAAATGAGCCCTTATAAATAACACTGCAGTGAACATCTTTGCGAATCAAAGTGTGTGTGAGCATATGATTATTTCTGTAGTTTAGATTCTCTGAATGAGAATAACTTGGTCAATAGGCATGAATATAGATGTGTATGTGTATTTTGAAGGCTTCTGATGCATTTTTAAGTGAGAAATGAACATTTGGAGGAAAGTGTAAGAGACATACATATAAATCACAATAAATTTTTTTTTCTTTTTTTTCTTTTTAGAGCTTCCCAGGCTAGTGGTTGGATGGGAGCTATAGCTGCCAGCCACAGCCAGAGCCACAGCTATGCCAGATCCAAGCTGTGTCTGTGATCTACACTACAGCTCACAGCAACACTGGATCCTTAACCCACTGAGCGAGGCCAGGGATCAAACCCGCAACCTCATGGTTCCTAGTCGGATTCCTTTCCACTGCGCCACGACGGGAAATCCTAAATCACAATATACTGTTATAAAGTTAACCTTTGTGAAATCACCACCTGGGATGAGAAACACAATACCGCCAACCCCCTACTGCACCTCTATGGCTCCTCCAGATCCCAGACCCCTGCTCCCCGCCTGGGAGAAAACCTCTGCCCTGCCCTGCACTGTACACACTGCACTCTTTACAGTGTTGCCGTCCAAATGCACACTGATAGATTCTGTAGTTTAGTACTGTCTGGTTCAGAGCACTATATAAATGGAATCATACATAATGTGACCATTTATTTATTTATTTTGTCTTTTTAGGGCCACACCCTCGGCATATGGAAATTCCCAGGCTAGGGGGCAAGTCAAATGGGATCTGAGCTGCCAGTCTACATTATAGCCACAAGCAACGCCAGATCTGAGCGGCACCTGCAACCCACACTGCAGCTCAGGGCAACGCCGGATCCTTAATCCACTGAGTAGGACCAGGGATCGAACCCCCATCCTCACGGATACTAGTCGGGTTCATTACCTCTGAGCCACAATGGAAACTCCCGTAATGTGCCCTTTTGCATCTGGCTTCATTGGCTCCATATTATGTTTAAAAAATTCATCCACGTTGTTGCATGGAGCTAAATGTAGTTCTTTCTCTGCCACAACTTCTCTTTTTTCTGAATCTGGGTGTTTTTTGTTGTTGTTGTTGTTTGTTTTTTTGGCTTTTTTAGGTCCGCACCTGTGGCATATGGACGTTCCCAGGCTAGGGGTCAAATTGGAGCTACAGCTGCCAGCCTACACCATGGTCACAGCAACACCAGATCTGAGCCCTGTCTTTGGCCTACACAGCAGCTCACGGCAATGTCAGATCCTTAACCCCTGAATGAGGCCAGGAATTGAACCTGTATCCTCATGGATACTAGTCGGATTCATTTCCACTGAGCCACAACGGGAACTCCCAAAGCAGGAGTGTTAATGTCCCCATTTAACAGATGAGGAAACTGAGGCTCAGAGCCATGAAGGAATCAGCGGGGCTGAGATTGGGAACTTGCCCTCTGCTCCACTTCTTGAGGGGTCATGAAGTCATGGGAGGACCCATCACTATGCCCAGTCTTTCTCAGAAAGCCAGGGAAACTCAACAAATTGGAAATGGATTCTAATATCTGTTCTGGTGCCACTCACTGCCTGCCCTGGCCCCAAATATTGGTGTGGCTCAGGCCACTGACCCTGTCCTCTTCTCCATCCCCATGTTTTCCCTGGGTGAGCTTGCCTTTGACGATTACTTATGTTGCGACCACAGCTACATTCTCATTTCCAGGCTGCGCGCCCCCCGCCCCGTACCCCGGGATTGTCTCTGCCCACCCAACACCTCCACCTGGGAATTTGCCATCTCTCATGGCCAAAACCAAATTCTCCATCTTCTCCCCCAAACCTATGCCTCCTGCTGGCTTTCCCATCCTGGTTATTTCCAAGCCCATCCTTTCTGTTGCTCAGGCCCCAAACCTTGGATTCAAGTTGCACCCTGTCTCTCTTACCCCTAGCACATCATCAAATCCCATAGTTTCTTTCTTTAGGATTTATCCAAAATAGATCGTTTTTCCCATCTCCTCTGGCATCCCCCTGGTGCAAGCCAATCTTTCGCCTGGACTATTGCAGTATCCTCCTCAGCGGTCTCACTGCTTCTGACTCTACCCCCTTACAGTATTTTCCCACTAGAGCAGTCAGAGGGATCCTGTTAGAACCCTTCAGATCATCTCTCTTCTCTGTTAAGAACCTTCCATGGTTCCCCCTCACCTAGAGAAAAAGTCAAAGACCAGAGGGCCACCTACACAGCTCACGCATCTGGCTTCCCTTCCCCTCTAATCATACCTCCTACTACTTCCCTTCCCCCTGGCCTTTTCCACGCCTGCCTGTTTCCGCCTCTAAGCCCTCAGCCTGCTCTTCCCTCTGCCTGGAGCACACGGAGTGCCTACTCCATCGCCTCTTCTGGTTTCCTGCTAAAATGTCACCTCCCTAGTGAGTCCTTCTCTCCCCACCTGGAATGAGCTGGGCCACCCCTCCTTGTCGTTGTCCCTGCTTTGTTTTTCTCCACAGCCCTTACGTTGATCCGAGAGACTTTGTCTTCGTGAATTGCGATCTTTATTGGCTGTCCCTTCTGTCACTAGAACGTCAGCTCCTGGAGGACGAGGACCCTGGCCTGCTTTGTTCGCCATCCTCAGTGCCCACAGCGGTGTCAGGCCCTCGCCATGAGCTTTCTCCCAACCTGGAGTCCGAAGTGGAATATGGAGCTAGCGAGTCATTCATCCAATTAATATTAGGTGTGCCTGGCATTCTTCTAGGAGGAGGGAAGCAAGAGTCTCGCGGTCCACTGGCAACACCTGAGAGGAGGCATGGCGTGGATTTAGGGGCAGACACACCTGGGTGGTAAAACTCTGGCCAGTTGGGTGGGATGGAAGGGGTGTGTGAAACTTCCAATTCGGGGTCTTTAGAGAACCAGGCACTCCCGTCCCTTCTCTCTTTCTCTCTCTGCCAGAGCAGAAATTTCGGAGCACACGGTGGACACCACGTGTTAAGGGTAGTGGAGCTACAAGTTGGAAAGAACCTGGACCCCAGAGCCTTGAAGCCTCCATACCTGCCTTGGGTCGTTTATGCCTGAACTATATACCACGAGAGACAAATAAGCTCTGTTTCAAAAAAATGCATTATCATTTGGGTCTTGTCACAGCGTCTATCTTTATCCTAACTAATAATAGCCATCTTAGTGGTTTCCTTTCTCCACCTCAGTTTTCTCATCTGTTAAAAGAGAACGATGGGAGTTCCCACTGTGGTGCAGCAGGTTAAGGATGCGGCATTGTCTCTGCGGCATCTCGAGTCACAGTTACAGCTCAGATTCGCTCCCTGGCCTGGGAATTTCCATATGCTGCGGGTGTGGCAAAAGAAAAAAAAAAAGGCACAATAATAATAATAAATGCCATGAAAGGTAGTTGTGAAAATTTGATGTCATATCTTAATAGTGCCTGGCACAAAGTGAACGCTCAATAAAAGGAACAGTTGGTATTAGAACTTTCTCCCTTTCAACAAAGGCTCCAGGAATGGAATTTGCCCAGGAAATCTAGAAGGCAGCCTGCAGCATAACTGGCATGTGGAGAGGGTGTGGCTGTTTGCGTTTCTGCTGGCTAAGGAGGAAACCATCAACTTTCAGTAAAAGTTACCACTGGGACTGCCAGGTGTCTGGATTTGGACTGGGCAGCCCTATTTTTGAGCTTTCACTCCAGGAAACAAACTGAAAAAAAGAAAAAACCCAGACATATAAATGTGTGTCCAGTATGTCTGCTGAAACCATCTGGCGTCCTTTGCCGCAGAATTTCAGATACACTATCCAGGGCCATCTCTGGTTTGAGTAAGTTGTAGAGTTTACCTTTTATGCACCAATCTCTTTCTGAACCTTATTCTTAACTTTTACCCACAATCCAGGCCTCCTGTTACAAATCTTAGATCTTTGCTTCATTGGGAAACCATTGCGGCAGAGAGCAGTCCTCTCTGGGGGCACCTGCATTTTAAGAGAGAGGTAGGAGGAAAGTAATGCTTATTTCAAAGATTTGGATGGCCATGACCATCCAAACTGGGATGTTATTAATAGCTATTATCCTAAGACAACAGGAAGAAACTGGGGGGGGGATCATCCTATGAACAGAGGTTTCCAGTCGTGGAAATGAGGAGACATCTAGGGGAAGGGAAGCAAATCAGTTAGGATGCTCTTGGTTGCAGAGAAAGGAAGCTTGACTCAAGTGGTTTAAACAATAGGGAGGAGCTTTGCATTGCGGCTCAGGGGGTTAAGAACCTAACACAGTGTTCGTGGGGATGTAGGTTTGATCCCTGGCCTTGCTCAGTGGGTTAAGGATCCCGTGTTGCCACAAACTGAGGCATAGTTTGCAGATGTGTCTTGGATCTGGCATTGCTGTGGCTATGTTGTAGGACTGCAGTTGCAGCTCTGATTTGACCCCTAGCCTGGCAACTTCCATATGCTGCTGATGCAGCCCTAAAAAGAAAACACACAAACAAAAAAAAAAAAGAGAGGAAATTTTATTATCTTACAAGAATTCTAGAGACAGGGTTGTTCTACAGTTGGTTAATTTAGGAGTGCAGTGACATCAAAGATCTAGGATCTTTCCATTTGTCACTTCTGCCTTCTTCTGTTGGGCAGCAGTATCCTCCCTTGTGGTGTCAAGGTGGCTGCCACACCTCCAAACATCACGGCCTCACCCAGTTATAATAGCTAACACTCAGCTGAATGTCACGGCATTCTAAGCACTTTGGATCTAATAAGTATTTTAATCTGCACAACAACCCTGTGAGGTAGGAATTCCTTTTATTTTTTTTTAGGGCCGCACCTGCAGCATATGGAAGTTTCCAGGCTAGGGGTCTCATCTGAGCTGTAGCTGCTGGCCTACACCACAGCCACAGCAATGCCAGATCCGAGCCACGTCTACGACCCTACACCACAGCTGACAGCAACACCAGATCTTCAACCCACTGAGTGAGGACAGGGATTGAACCCTCATCCTTGTGGAACTAGTTGGATTTGTTTCTGCTGTGCCACAGTGGGAACTCATGAGGTAGGAATTCTTATTGGCCCCATTTTACAGATAGATATATCAAAAGCCAAAGAGATTGTCACCTGCACAAAGTTGCACAATTAGGAAGTGGTGAGGCTGGGATTTGAACCCAGGAAGTTGGTCTCTAGAACTGCAATATCCAAAGGCTGGATTAAAAAAAAAAAAGATATCATGTTAGTGGCCAAGCCATCATTTGAAATGAGGGGCTTAAGCATTTCCTTCTCGCTTTCTTCTGGGCTATATTTCCAGCGCTTTCTGGTAGGAATATGATTTGGCAAAGCTCTGGAGCCCTGAGTTAATCTGATATCTTTTAGTTCAAATCAGACCTTGAACCAGAGCCTTCTGGAGATATCTGCCTCTAACAGCAAGGCTTTCTTTGGCGAAGTTTTGACTTGGGCAGTTGGGGGGGTGGCTCAACTTAGACTCGCAGGAAGAGAATTATATTTTGGTTTGAAGAAACGAACACTGGCCTGCGTGTCTAGCACCGAGTTGGTTTGTCTAGCTGTTCTGTCCAATGCCAAGGGTGGAGTTGCCTCTCTCCTCTTCTCAGAAAGCTGCTCTCGGTGCTTGGAAAGGGGAAAAGACGCCCTGGGCAGCTTGCCTGTCTTACCGAGAACTCATTTGCATTTGGGAAATGTTTGGCGATCCTGGGCAGTTCAATAACTCATTTCTCACCTGGCTTGTTCGACTTGATGGGAAAAAAAAAATACCCGTTGTTTCCCCTTGCTTTATCTTAATTATTATTATTATCATTATAAAAAGCAGAGCCTCCAGGAGTTCCCCGGTGAGCGGTTAAGGATCTGGTGTTGTCATTGCTATGGTTCGAGTCACTGCTGTGGTGCGGGTTGGATCCCTGGCCCAGGAACTTTCACATGCATGGGCATGGCCAACCCCCCCCCCCAAAACAAACAAACAAACAAACCAAAACCCCACGAAAGCCTTCAAATCCTGAGCCTGCAGAAACTGAGAGAGTCTCATCAGGGAATAAGGAACTTTCTTTTTAAAGTTTCGAAGCAGCATTAACTTCTCCACAACAGTGAAACTTATGTAACAGAAACGAAATGGTATTTCCCACTATTTGGGAAGCACATGGTAACAAACTTTAAAATTGTCCCTGTAGAAGAGAATTTCCCTATTATTACCATCGCTTTTTTTCTTGCCTAACTAAAAGATTTTATTTTTTTCCCTCCTTTCTCTCTGTTCTCTTGGTGAATGTTCCCCAGCTAGAGCCTGTTTCAGGCCCTTCCTTGGCGATAGACAGGAGTCGAAGGGCTCCCCACTGGAGATCCTGGAGGGTAGGTGTGGAGGTGATGAGGAAGAAGGGAGGAGAGGTCAGACTGAAACAGAGATAGAAAAAGGAAGTCTCCTCCAGCTTGTGATTCCTTAGTCATGTTTGTTTCAGGGAGGTGCTCTGTGCCAGGATTAGCTGGGAGGCAGCCAGCCCTGGACTAAGGGAGTCCCCATGGATCATGACAATGCTGAGCTCTCTATCCAAGTAATGAGACCTGGGGAGGCAGTGCCCCAAGGCAGAGGCCTGGAGGTGCCACCAAACAATTCTGGAGATGCTGAGAGGGTCTCGTCTTTTTGTTTGCTTGTTTATATGGATTGATTATTAATGTGGTTATTGTCTTTCGCTCTGGACTGGAAGCACCAGGAGGGCAGGAAATTTACCTATTGTGGTCATTGCTGTATCCCAGCCCATCACATAGTAGGCCTTCAATAAACACTCATTGAATGAATGACAGAAGGAATTGCTGTCTTTAATTCATCACTGTCTGTCCCCTCTGATGGAATGATGTCAGCTCCAGGAGGCCTGAATGTTGTTGGTCTTGTTCTCTTCTGTAGTCCCAGCCCCTTGCCCAATGCCCAGTGCATAGTAGGTGCTTGTGACAGACACTTCTTTCATAACAACAGAACCCCAAGTTGTTCAGGCAGCCATGTCCCAGGAGATGGAGCAGGACTGTTCTAAGTTGATGGTGACAGCCCTGCCTGCTCTTGGTCAGGGACTATTTAAAGGTGGCCACATGCCCCAGTCTGTCCTGTGAAGTGTAAAGGAGAGTTGCCTGCTTTGGAGAAAGTTTTCTCTTCTTTCCTTTTATCTTTTCTTTTTTAATGGCTGCACCCATGGTATATGGAAGTTCCCAGGCTAGGGGTTGAATTGGAGCTGCATCTGAGGCCTATGCCACACAACACCAGATCTGAGCACATCTGCGACCTGTGTCCCAGCTTGCAGCAATGCAGGATCCTTAACCCACTGAGCGAGGGCAGGGATCGAACCGCATCCTCACAGATATAACATTGGGTTCTTAATCTGCTGAGCCACAACAGCTACGAAAGTTTTCTCTTTTGATGAGAAAGAGGCACAGGAGTTCCCGTCATGGCTCAGTGGTTAGTGAATCCGACTAGGAACCATGAGGTTGCGGGTTCAATCCCTGGCCTTGCTCAGTGGGTTAAAGGATCCAGCGTTGCTGTGAGCTGCGGTGTAGGTTGCAGACACGGCTTGGATCCTGCGTGGCTGTGGCTCTGGTGTAGGCCGGTGGCTACGGCTCCGATTCGACCCCTAGCCTGGGAACCTCCACATGCCGCAGAAGAAGCCCAAGAAATGGCAAAAAGACAAAAAAAAAAAAAAAAGAAAAAGAAAAAAAAAGAAAGAGGCACAGAGGACCCCCTATATCTTCTTCCTTCCTTTCTTGCTTTGGAGTCATGTTAGCAGGTGATGTGGCTGGTGCAGCAGCCATTTTGTGACTCTGAGGTCCCAAACCTTGGAAGAAAAGCCACCCTGATGAGGACAGCAAGGTCACAGTTGTCTTGGTCTGTGATGATGTCACCATGTCCTGAACCAGCCTGAGGAACCAACCTCCTCTGGACCTTTTCTTAAATAGTCTTCTGGCTTAACTTGTCTGTGGCCCATTCTTCTCTTCCTTTCAGCTGAATGCATCTGAATGGATTCTGCAGTCAATCCAGGAGTTGAATAAATAAAAGCCTTTGCTTCCGGAGAACTGGCTATCTGATCGAAGCACTTTCCACGTATTAACTCAGGAGTTTTGCAACAACCTTACCATGTAGGTACAGCTATGAGCCTCAGTTCACAGATGATAAAAACGAGGCACAGACAGTTTAGGCAATTTATTAAAAACTGTATCATCTTTCACTAGGTATGGGATGGTGAGGGAGAAATACCCCAGAGGACTCAGAGGGAATAACGCAGTGTGGAAGAGGTGGAGTGGGCCAGGGTGGGCTCCAGCCACAAATGTGGAAATGTCTGCATGGTCTTTTAGGCAGCCTGGGCCAGTTCTTGGGTGAAGCATGAGATCTGTGTGCACATGTGTGAGTGAAATATCTCTGAAGTTGAAGCTAATTAATCCTCTTTGGTTGCAGCTGGAAAGGGGACGAATGCTTGTTGAACTCCTCCTACGTGCCAACCATCAGTGTCAGGGACTTTGTATCAGTGGTTCTCAACCAGGGGCAGTTCTGTCCCTCAGGGGCCATTTGGTAATGTCTGGAGACATTTTCGGTTGTCATATCTGCAGAGGGAGTGTTACTGGTATCTAGTGGGTACAGTCTGCCCCTTACATGTCCCACCATGCACAGGATGGCCCCCCACAACTAAGAATTATCTGGCTCCAAATGTTAATACTTTGATGTTTGAGAAGCACTGCTTTACGTACATTTTTCTCTTACGAAGACTCCCATTTTACAGAATAGGCAACCGAGGCTCAGAGTGTCTTGATCAAGGTCTCTCGGCTGGTTAGATTTGGAGCTGAGATACAAATGCAAGCCAGTTTCATTCCACAGCCATGATGCTCACACTAGGCTCTTCCCTTGCAGTAGATAGGAATAATGTAAAGACAAGGCAAGTGAGGGTCAGAGAGGTGCTGTGACAGTTTAAGGTCACACAGCAGAGTCACTCCAGAGACCTCTTTCTGAGAACCTCAGGAGCCAGTCACCTTTGGGCCACAATCGACCCTGGTACCCAAACCTAGCCGGCTCACCTAGCTCACACTCTTGACTCTCCAGGGGAACTTCACTCAACCAAGGCCCAGATCAAATGTCACTTGTCCAAAATCACAACGAAACAGAGCTCTGAAAGGGCAGAAGCCACCCTACTCTCTCCCTGTGTCCTCAAGCTCTTGCAATATTTATCTGAAGACCATTGGGAGAACAATGCTGAGTGTTTGGGACAGAAGATAAATAGCAATACTGCTCCAGCCTCAAGGAAGATTACAATCTACAGGGGGATGTTACATGAATCAGCCAGTCCTCTGCAGAGACAGTACAATCTCTGACCTGTGAATAAAGACAGGTTAGGAATTGTGGACAGTTTGGTGAGGGGGGCCAGGCTAAGAGGGCTGATCATGCATACAATGTTAATTAAGAATAGACATTTATAGAGAGTTATCTGGGAGCTAGGCCCTGTCCCAAGCACTCCGAACACATAACCCTGTGTGTAGGACTCCATGAGCTAAGGCATCAAGTTTATTCCCACTGCACTGATGAGAAGGCTGAGGCTCTTGAGGCAAGAGACCAGGGCAAGGTCACCCAAGGAAACCAGCAAGTGCAGGAGTTGGGATTTTTAACCTGAATGGCTGACTCTAGGCCCCGGAGGGATCATCCCTTCACACCTTCTTGGTGGCAGGTGAGGACATTTGTCTAGCAGTTCGCTGATTATCAAGGTCACACAGATCAGCCCAGACTAGAAGCCTGGTTTCCAGAGGCCTTGTGGGGGGCGGGTGGATAGGAGGCGGGCACAGGCAGAGCAGCTGCCACTTGATTAGGAACTCGGAGAAGATAATAATTTCCTCTGGGAAGGGCTGGAAAGGGCACGCTCATCTCTTGGTGGGCAGAGAAGTTATAAAGAAAGAGAAAAAGAAAAGAAGGAAAGAAAAAGGAAGGGGAAAGAGAAAAGAGGCATAAAAGAGAGAGAACGAGACAGCCGCGCGTCTTCCTTCCCAAGGTCGCCGCAGCTCCCCAAGGCCCCCAAAGGACTGGGTGTCCCAAAGGCAGGACGGGGGTCGCCGCTTGCTCCCCAGGTCCGGCGGGGCCGCGCGTGGCGGGGTGGGCTTGCTCCTGAGCAGCTCCGCTGCCAGCTTTTCCAACCAGGGGTTGACTCAGCCCGAGCGGCAGCAGCAGGCGGCCGTGGCGGCCAGACCTGCGTGCGTGTGCTGCGCGCGGTGGGTGTCGCGTGTGTAGGGGTGGGAGTGGCGTAGCCCGCGGCGGGCGGGTGGGCGGGGGTGGGGGCGCCACGCGTCCGGGCGCGGAGTTGGTGCGCTGGCGGCAGCTAGCGCGCTGCTTTGGACTCTCCGGGCTTCTCGGGGTCCCTTCCGGAAGGCTCCGGCTCGAGCACCCCGGCAGCGAAGCTCCAGCCGCGCCCAGCTTCCGACGTAGCCGGCCCGCGCCGCGGCGCGTCTCCAGGGGACCCCGTGCGCGCGCGGAGCGCCTCTACGGCCCGAGCGCGGCGTGGCACTTGGCAGACGCTCCCTTGGCGGCGGGGGCGGTGGCGGCCAGGCCCGCCGTCTGGGAGCCCCGAGGGCCAGCCTCCTCCCGCCCCTCGTCCAGCCTCCGTGCTCTGCCTCCGCCCCCGGCCCGGGCCGCCCGCCCCCGAGTCCCGCCCGCTCGCCCGCCGCGCCATGCGCCGGGCCCGCCGCTGAGCCCGGCCCGCTGGCGCGCCCCGTCCGGGATGGGGTGCCTGGACGCTTGAGTCGCCGCTCAGCGCGACCTCCGCGCGGGGGAAGGAGCTGGTGCCGTGCGGCCGCGCTAGGATGGAGGTACCCGGCGGCAGCGATCCAGGAGGCGACGGGGCTGGGGACGGTGCCCACCCGGACCCCCGGACCCCCGGCGCCTCTGCGCCCAGCTCCGGCCCGTGCGCGGCCGCCCGGGAGTCTGAGCGCCAGCTGCGCCTCCGCCTCTGCGTCCTCAATGAGATCTTGGGCACCGAGAGGGACTACGTGGGCACCTTGCGCTTCTTGCAGTCTGTGAGTGTCGCTCGGGGAGCGCGGGGACAGCCTTCGTTCAGGCGGTCTGCCCCGCTGCGGAGCGCAGGGGCCTCTGGCGCGGGGCGGTCCCCACAACCTGTGGCCACTGTCCCCGGGGGTCGCGAGTGTCGCCTCAGGGACATCCCGGGGGATGCGCAAAGAAGTGAGGAGATCGGGCTCCTCCAGAGCTGGGTTGTCGCCTCCCTGGCCGGCCCACGGTCCAGCCCTGACCTGGGGTCTCCTGCACTCGGTCCACCCCCGCCCCCCGCACGTTGCCCTTTTGTCTTTTTCTTTCACCCTCCCGCCTTTCAAATAGTTTTAAAATTAGTTACATCCGTGACCCAGGTGCCCGGATCTTGGACCCCTGCGTTTCCCCCCCACCCCCGGGGATTTCTTCGCCTAGTGTCCCGCGGGCTGCTCATTTTGGACGGACCCTAGAAATCCTGGAGCCCAGCGTCCCTGCTCATTGAGTAGAGTAAGATAAAACCCAAAGCCCTGAGTAGGGACAGAAGACGACAAAAACGGGGGGTAGGACACCCCCCCTTCCCTATACACAGGCTTTTGCTGGATCTTGGGGATAGTAGGTTTCGAACTGAAGACTCAGCGGTTCAGTTCCATACTCCGCCCCCCCCCACCCCCGCCCTCCCGCAACTCCAAGTTGCAAAACCACAGCCCAAGACTCTGTAAAATAACAACTGAGCGCTCATTATGTGCCAGGCGCCTACGTGTGTCATGAGAAGGTTTAACCTTCACCGGTGACCAATGAAGTAGGGACGAACAGCTCCCTCATTTTTTAATAGGGGAGAGTTTAGCTCCAGAGAGGTTGAATAACTTGCCCAGAATCACGCTGATACCACGTTTTGACCAGGGCAGTCCCAGCCGGTGCTCTAAAACCCTATTCTATGCTGCGTTTCTTTTTTGTTTGTTTGTTTCTTCTTCTTCTTTTTCTGCGAGAGGCAGGAAGGGGCCACTTCCCTACGCTCCTAGGAAGTGAGAAAAGTGGCTGCGGTGGGGAGGGGGAGACTGGGCGAGCCTTGCTGGAAGTTAGGAGACTCCGAGGGCTTTAATCTCTGTGCCTCCTGCTGGGACCTCATTTACTCCGTTTTCTGCTCTAGGAAGTCTTTTAATCCTGGTTCAGGAAGGGTGTGTGTGTGTGTGTGTGTGTGTGTGTGTGTGTGTGTGTGTGTGTCAGGGGGTGGGAGGCAGGGGCAGACAGCGGTTGGTGGTTCCTTCAGAAACCCCAGAGCCAGGCTCTGCAGCTCCCAGTCCCTGGGGGAAAGAGGGAGCTTCTGGCATCCTCTGTGATCCCCTGTGGCTGGGGTTGCAGCTGAGGCTGTGTGAGGTCCGGGTTTAACTCAGGGAGGATAGAGCCCTTCTCTCTGTGAAAAGAGGTGTGTGTGTTGAGAACGGCGGGAGGGTTGTGCAGAGGCATTGAAAAGCATTTGGCTAAAGGACCCTTCTAGAAGGGCCTGTGAGAATCAGGCAGGGTTGGCATTTCTTTCCCATCCCTCCCTCTCTCACAGTTAAAAAAAAAAAAAAAAAAAAAAAGAATCTGCTCAGTTAGAAGCTGGCAGTTTCTGAATTGAAGATGTAGCTGGTGTCTGTGAGCAGTGTCAAATTCTAGGGAACTCCTCACTTCTCCTTCTGAGCCACTCCCTGCTTCTCAGTCTGGAAGAGAAAGAGGAAAGACAAACCAATTTTTATATTAATGGGAAAGAAAATATGCCTCTTCCTCCCACACCCTTGCCCTGGATGGTGTGGTGCCTTTCAGAGCAGATAAAGATTGGGTTTGGATTAACTGTGGTTTTAAATTGTCCGTGTGTAGAGTCCGGGGAAGCTGGAATAATGGAAATTGATTGGAATCAACCATTCTTCTTATTAAAGAAAAAGGAAAAAAGGAGACTTCTCTACTTGCATATTATCTCCTTGACTCTTTGAACTTGCTGAGCTCATAATTTTTTTTTTGAATTGACCTGTCAATTTTGAGATGAACTGATTCTGACTTTGACTCTTGGACCACCCATGCACCTGTCCTGGCCTCAGTTTGCCCGCTTGTCAAATGAGGGGAGGGGAATCCAGGCTTTTTCTTTCTGTCTTGTCCTTTTGGGTGTCCCCAAGCTGGTGCCAGAAATGGACTGATTGTGTAACCTGACCAAGCATACCTCTTTTGTGAGCTGCAGGAGGCCCCTCTTGTTTTTGCTCCATCAGAAGGGACCCCTGAACAACCCAAGGCCTTTCAGTTTTGAAAACCCAGGGCTTAGAGCCTCATGAACTGCTAGTTACCAAGGCTTTCTGTGGCAGCGAAGCTGGCAGCCTGCAGGTTGTGATCCTCTGCTGCCTTCCCACTCTCTCCTCCCAGCTTTATACACACGAAGGGATTGTTCGCCTTTGGAAGCAGGCTGGCTGATCCCTCCCTGCTTTTAATTCCATGTGGCAGAGGCAGGTCTTGAAGGGCTCCACTGGCCTCCTTGTGTCCCTCGTTTTAAAGTCCTGCTGCCAGTAGAAAGGAAGCCTTTGTGGTAGACTGAGTATTGTGGGAAATGCAGGAAAGCCAGGTCTAAGTTCCTCCTCTCCAGGAGGGGCGCATGTTCTAGACAAGGGGCGGGGGGGCAAAATGGGTGTTTATAGAAATCCAAGGATGAGACTGGACTCTGGAGTCAGATGGCTTGGGGTCAGGTCCTTGGGCTCTGTGACCTTAGGCAAGTGACTTGACCTTTCTGAACCTCACAATCCTCATCTGTAAAACAGAGAATGATAATAGATCTTAGAGGGTTTTTAAGAGGATACGTGAGTTATATAAATACCTGTAAAGCACTTGGAACAGTTCCTAGCAGGTAGCAAGGCACTTCTAAATATCAGTTATTATCATTAATTGTTGTATGATAATTTAAAAATAGATGATTAGGATTATAGGGTTCTAGCAACCAGAAAGCAGGAGCAGTCAGGGAGGGCTGCCTGGAGGAAGCGAGGTCTGAGTCAGCCCCGAGAGGAAGACAGGAGCTTGGAGTGAATTTCCTGTTGACCATCTGCACTCCAGAATCAGTGGTTTTGTTTGGTTCCAGGCTTGGGGCTCTCTGGTTCCTCCAGAATCTCCCCATCTTTCCCCACCTCCTTCAGGAACTGGATTGCACCTGCTCCCCTATCTCTGAGGGGAACTGATGACTTTGGTGCCATATCTTTTGTGTGTTTATTTAAGAGTCAAGGACAGCCCTCTCATAGAGATGCTGGGTCTCTCCTGGGGGACCTCGTCGAGGTGGTGGGAGAAAATGCCCTGGGTTTTGACTAAACCTTGGATCTGAACCCTCAGAAGCCCGGGTTGTGTTGGGTGTGCTGTGTGTACTCTCGGGCGGCGTTAATAATGATCATAACAACGACAGTCATTACTGTGTAGGAGCCGACACGGACTCATCATTTGCTCTTCCAAGCACCTTGCAGGTATCAATTCGTTTGATCTTTCCAACCCCCCATGAAGGAAGTGCTGTTATCCCCAGTGACAGATGAGGAAACTGAGGCAAAGGTGGCTTACGTGCGCTGTGCCGGGTCATGTAGACAGCTGCCCACCCCAGAACTCAGGTCCCTAGCCGCATCGCAGACTGCCCCTGGCTTATGGTGGGCTTGCCACGTGACCTATTAAGGTGGCGGAACTGGGATTTGAACCCAGGTCTGTGTGATCCTTGCCCTTTGCCGTGCCTCTCTGGTCACTTCCCCTCCATGACTCCTGTTTTCTCTTCTGCAGAGCGGGCAGAACCTAGAAAAGAATGGAAATGTCAGGGTGCTGGCTTCCTCCTCTGATCTCCGTGTCCGTTCATGGCATGAGGGTCAAGTGTGGAGCTCTGGAGCCAGGCTGCTGGTGTTCAGATCCTGCCTTTACTCCACAACAGCAGGCAGGTTACCAGCCTGCACTGTGCCTCAGTTTTCCCATCTGTACAGTGGGCATAGTCCAGCACCTGCTTCATCATAGGGGTGTTGTTTAACCTTGAATGGACCTCAGGTTAACATTCTTAGAATCATGCCAGGTGCTTAGTAGGTGCTCAGGAGGGTTTTTTTGGCGGTGTGTGTGCAGCAGTGAAAGGGGACAATGGGGCTATCTCTTTGGGGTTCAAAGGCTTCCCTCTTAGAGAGGCCAGGTGAGCCTTGAACCCACTCGCCTCTTGGTTGGACTGGTTTGGGGTCTCTGCCTGCAAGGGGTAGGGAGTCTGTCCTCAGGGGCAGATGCCAGTGGGTCCCCTAATGGGTGCGCCATCCAGCCTGGGTGGATGGGCAGAGAGGCTCCTGAGTGATGGGGGGTCAGCCGTTCCTCGAAGGGCTTCCTGTGGCCAAGGACAGAGATCTGTCACTGAGGCACCCAGAGGGTCTGCCTGAATTGGCTGGGCCGAGGTTCCTGAGGATCAGGGGGTGTGGGCAGGAAGCTCCCAGAATGCTCTCTGTGGTTCTGCTTTTTGGGGGTAGGAGATGAAAGCTTTTCTTCTCATTGGAGCTCTTGCTTGCCAAAACAAGAAACTGTGGTTTTGTGTTGTCACTTTTTTTTTTTTTTAAAGATTTTTGTACTCATAGTCTGACACTAGGGAGCAATGCTGGGGAGTGGGGGCGGGTGGTACCTTTTAAAATTCTGCAGTCACTGAAACAGAATGACCTGCCCAGTGACATGGGGGATTTTCACAAGGTTATGTTGTGAGAGTAGGAAGCTAAGAGGTTCTGCCTCAGGAAAATAAGGAATAACCAAATATTATATAGATTCTATGTGTAACATTACAGGAGTTTGGAGGAAGGGATAGATAGATGAATATCTCATGGAGAAAGGCAAGCAGAAGGATAAAAAAGGAAGAAATACTAAGAAATGCTGTAATGCCCTTTCCATGTAAAATTATGCATGTGTGTGAGAATGTATTTTTTTACAAATCACTCACAGAAGGAATTGTATTTTCAGCATGATTATTAGATTAATGCAATACCAACAGTAATAATAATTTTGCTAACGCCGACATAGTGCTCAATGTTTGTAAGCCCCACATACAGCATTCTCTGTGTATCAGCTCAGTTCCAGGTACCTTTCCTCTTTCACAAATGAAACCAAGCCCAGAGAGGCCACGTCAGTTTCCCAAGGTCACACAGCCTGTCAGAGCTGGGCGTCAAATCCAGGTAGTCTGGCTGCATAGCCCACGTTCTTTACCGCTGCCCCGAACTGCCCCAACACGATGCTGTGTTCACCACCCAAATTACTACCTTCGTAAACGCCCGGGGGCTGCTCAAGTGGGCAAGAATTAAGCCCCAAAGTCCAAATTATCTGAGCTTTGGGATGCTAGAGAGTCAGGACCAGGCCTCTTTGTATTGGGCTGAACATCGTCAGGAAGTTAGTGAAAGTTTTGTGATGATAAAACGCTAAGCATCAGCAGGAGTTAGATGGGGCCCTTCTTTCGTGTTTGGCCAACAGAGCTACTACGTCCAGGTAAAGCCATAAAGAAATCAGCCTGCTTTTCTCAGCATGTTAGTATATAGGGAGCACCTGCCATGTATTCCAAGCAGTGCGAAGATGCAGCTGGCGATAGGGCAGACATGGTCCTTGTCCTTCTGAGAAGGATGACTCAACAGGGAGGCTGGAACTCGTGCATTTGAATGAACGTGTTCTTCACATAAGCATACCAGACACCCATTTGTTTTTATTCTGGTGTTTGCTCTCTCTCTTTTTTCTTCCCCCCTCTTTTTTGGCTCCACCCGCAACATATAGAAGTTCCTGGGCCGGGGGTTGAATCTGAGCTGCATCTTCGACCTATGCCACAGCTGTGGCAACGCTGGATCCTTAACCCATTGCCCTGAGCCAGGGATCCAACTGGTTCCTCCATAGAGACAAGCCCCATCATTAACCCATCGCACCGCAGCGGGAACCCCTGGTGTTTGCTCCCTAGTGAGTACAAAACCATTTATCTGTCACTTTAAGAAGAGGTGGATGGGGTTGGTGTCCCTGGCTTTTGGAGGCTTCAAGGGCACCCCTTTCTTAGAGAGTGTCCCCCTTTATCAGGCCGTGAGCAGAAGTGCTACTGGGCTCAGGGCCACTCCCTTGGATTAAGAAACCCACATCCTCTTTGCTTTACATCCTCCCCTCTTAAAGCGTCTGCAAGAGTTGAGCCTTTGAAGCAGGCCGTGCCTCACTGCAGAACTTCGCCGCCCAGATTTTTGTGATTTCTCTCTTTTCCCCAATAGACACAGGTTCTCTGGCTGGAACCCTGGTGGGAGGTGGGTGATCAGAGTGGGCTGATCCTTGAATTAGAGTGTGGCGTCCCACTGGCTTTGGTCCACAGGCACAGGGTGATGCCAGAGCTGGTCCTTGCCCCAGAATTTAGGAGACATAGAAGTTGAGAGCAAGCTGGTGGGGTGGTGGAGGGTCTGAATCTCCTTGTTTTTGCAGGTGAGACCTCCAGGGGGACCTCCCCTGCAAACGTTGCGGCCCCCTGAGGGAGGTGAGCCCTGGTCAAGGGTGGTGGCTCTGTGGCTGGTCAGGGTTCCAGCCTGAGAGTTCTGGGGAGAGGGCTTGGGTAGCTCGTGGCCTTCTCTGGGGACTCTAGCCTGGGTCTAGCGTCCCCCTTAAATGGGTTCTACAGGGGGCATTTCCTGTCTTAGCACCTGGCTTGGACCAAACCCCTCCATCTTTCAGCCTTGGTACCTAATTGACATATTAGGCGGGATTAGTCTTTGTTGTAAGGAGCTGTCCTGTGCATTGCAGGATGTTTAATGGCGCCTCGGCCTCCACCCCCTTGTTGCCAGTAGCATCCCCTCTCCCCAGTTGGGACAATCAGAAATGTCTCCAGACTTTGCCACTTGCCTCCATGGGAGCAAAACAGCCCCTGGCTGGGAATCACTGGTTACCTCCTTTGACCACTAGCTCTGCTTTCAGACCATTTCAGGGCATTTACAAGCCTATGCAGACATGTGTAGAATTGACACGTATGTGTAAATATGCCTGTGTTCACACAGCCGGCATGATAACGGTTTGTTCTTTTTACCCTGCAGCTGTGTCTTGGGTTCATGGTTAAGAGCACTGACTCCAGAGACAAATGGCCTGGGTGTGAAACCTAGGCCTGCCCCTGTGGGACCTTGGACAAGTCCTTTTGCTTCTCTGAGCCCTGGTTTCTCCATCTGTAAAAGGGAGACTCTGTAGCCCATCCAGGGTTGCTGCCCGGAGCGAGTGTGGCCATCCACGCGCCTTGGCACAGCCAAGCTCGGCAGGGTCAGTCTTGCTGGACTACTTGCCGCAGAAGGAAGCCCTGAGGAGGAAGAGAAGCCCTCCACCCTCCCAGCCAAGTGTGGATTTTTTAGGGTTATTTTTATTTTCTCGGCTCCTGGAGGACCAGAAGGGGATGTGCCTGCCTGTCCCTCTTTGTCTTGTGGTCAGACACACAATCTGTGTTTACCCGCCTGGTTCCTTCCCCAGGGTGGAGCTGACAGCTGATCCCTTGATTCTGGGCCAGGGGAGGTGAGGCTATTTCAGGCTGGCGGGCCTAGGGCCACTGGAGCTTGGTCGAGGCAGGTGGCCTTGCCACCAGGATCTGAGGTCTTATACTTTCCATCCCTCTCTGGGGGCGGGGGTGGCTTCTGCAAGGAGCTCCTCTCAGGAGGAGGGAGGCCATGGGCAGTCATCGCTTTCATTCACAAATTCACTTATTCATTCAGTAAATGGACAGTAAGCACCTACTGAGTGCTAGGCACAGGGCTAGGTGTTGGCACGTGGCCAGGATAAGATGGACAGCGTTCTTGCTTTCATGGACTCTTCAGACAGTACAAAAAGAGATCACTTAAGAAAGTAACAAGAGGTGTAATAGTGGTAACACAATCCCATGAGGCCCTACTATGTGCCAGATGCTGTATGGGTTATCCCTCTGAGCTCTCGCAACAGCCTTCTGGAGTAGAGACCAATATTATACCTGTTTTGCAGCTGGGGAAACTAAGGCCCAGAGAGGTTGAGTAACTTGCTCAAGTCCACAGAGTTTGGGAGTAAACGCAGCAAGGAGGAAATAGAATGGGGATATGCTGGTGACAGGGATGGTGGCGTCTGTTGAGATGGGGTGGTCAAGGAAGGCCTCTCTGAAGAGGTGGCATCTGAGCCGAGTCCTGTAGCACAGAAGGAGCCAGCTGTGAAAAGAGTTGAGAGAAGTGTGTTCCAGGTAGAGGGAATAGCATGTGCAAAGGCCCCGAGGCAGGACCATGTTTGGCCTGTTTGAGGAACAGCAAGTAGCTCGGGTGGCTGGAGAGGAGGTTGGGAAAGGTGAGGTTAGTGTGGGCAGCAGGGGCTGGTGGTGTGGGCCTCACATGGGTGGTAAGCAGTTGGGGATTGAGTCCTAATGGGGTGAGGAGCCTCTGGGGTGTGGCACCATCTGACAGGTGATCTGAAAAGGACTGCACGGTGGCCTTTCCACGGTCTGGCAGCCACCTCCTGCCTCCAGCCTGGACACCCAGCCAGGAGGGAGGACCATACCTTCCCCTCCCCCAGGCATATCCTTTGTCTAAGCCCAGGCTGCTGTGTGACTGGGGACATTTCTGTCCCCTGTCTGGGCGGGTACTGTGTCTGAGCTGGCCACACCCAGAGAGGAGTTTGGACCCCTCTTTGTGGCCTGGGTGTGGACAGGTGGCACTGGGAGGGCTGTTGATGTGAGTTGGGCTCATGCTTCCCGTGAGAGAGGGGACCACCTTTGTTTTCTGTTCAGGAAGCTGATTTGCATGATGAAAAACTGTTAGGTGGCACCTCTGACTCCACCCTCCACTTACAGCCGTCATAACAGCACTTTACTCTATGTCAGCTCTCACCCCTGCCCGTGGGAGGAATGTCTTTTTCCGACCCACTTTGCAGATGAGGAAAACTGAGGCACAGAGAGAGTAACCTGCCCAGGGTTGGGAATTAGCCAGGACAATTGCAGGTGCCTCCTCCGCTCTCACCCTTGCCTCCTACATGCTGTTCTCCAAACGCAGCCTGAGGAGTCTAGTTGGCATTTAAGTTAGGTCACACTACCTGTCCCCACCCCACCCCCACTCAGGGCCCTCCCATGCTGTCACCACCCTCAGAGTCAAAGCCAGGTCCTTAGAATGACCTGGAAGGTCTGCACTGTCACTTCTGCCATCCCTTCTCCTAGTCATCTTTTTGTCTGGCAGTTTTTTTTAATCGAGATATGATGCACACACCATAAACCTCAGCCCCTAAAGCGTACGGTTCTGTGGTTTGGGGAATGTCAGCAAAGCAGTGCAGTCATCGCCGCCACCTAATGCCAGAACCTCCTGCTCTTCTCACTCCCTTCCTCAGGCCCCTCCAGCGACACGGGCCTTTCTCAGAGGTACCAGACCTGGTCCTGCCTCAGAGTCTTCTCACTGGATCTGTCTGGAAAGCTCTTCCTCCAGCATCCCTGTGGCTCCCTCCTTCAGGCCTCTGCTCAGACCTCCTGTCCTCCCTGGGGTCTTTTCTGACCACCCCGCCCCCTTCCCTTTCAAAAATGTACTCCACCCCCACTCATCGCTTCCTAGCTCCTTTTCCCTGGAGAGTGGTTTTGTTTTTGGGTTTTATTTTTTGTTTTTTGTTGTCCTTTTTTGTCTTTTTAGGGCCGCACTCGTGGCACATGGAGGTCCCCAGGCTAGAGGTCTAATCGGAGCTACAGCTGCCGGCCTGCACCACAGCCACAGTAATGCCAGATCTGAACCTCATCTGTGACCCACACCACAGCTCACAGCCATGCTGGATCCTTAACCTACTGAGCAGGGCCAGGGATCAAACCCGCATCCTCATAGAACCACTGAGCCACAATGGGAACTCCTGGGTTTTTTTTTTTTTTTTTTTATTCACTCTCTCTCTCCAGCACCAGGAACAATGCCTGGAACATAGTAGCTGCTCATTAAATATTCGTTGAATGAAGAAAAAGCTTTTCCTCTGTATAAATGTTTCTGTTTTTTAATATAATGTGATTTATGTAACTGCTAAATGTTTTTGCATAGACTTTTGGGCCCAGCCCAGGGTCTGGCCCAGACTGTCTGGGTCTACATCATGTCTCTGCCTCTCAATGGCTGTGTGATCTTAGGCAAGGGGCTTTCCCTCTCTGGGCCTCAGTTGCTTCATCTGTAATATGCGTTGGGACACTTTGCTCAGCGTCTGGCACATGGCCATGCTCCAGTCAGTGGTAGTCATTTTTTTAATTGAAATTATTATTATGTTTTAGATTCTTAGTATTTCTCTACTTTTTGTACAAGGACAGTTACAGGATCTCATCTTGAAAAAAAGTGCCTTAGGAGTTCCTGTTGTGGCTCAGTAGTTAACGAATGTGACTAAGAACCATGAGGTTGCGGGTTTGATCCCTGGCCTTGCTCAGTGGGTTAAGGATCTGGCGTTTCTGTGAGCTGTGGTGTAGGTCGCAGATGCCGCTCAGATCCCACATTGCTGTGGCTGTGGCATAGGCTGGCAGCTACAGCTCTGATTAGACCCTTAGCCTGGGAACCTCCATATGCCGCAAGTGCGGCCCTGGAAAAGACAAAAAAGAAAAAAAGTGCCTCATTTCATTCCTGGTTTTGAAATAAGCAAACAAATTTGTTTTGATCAAGTAGCGCCTGACCCTAGACTCCTGGTCTTTGCATTCTAAATGCAGCTGGGCGCAGGGGCATCTCTGGGGTGACTGGGATTTGGAGCTAGACGATATTATCTATCTCCTTTTCCTAGGAACCCAAAGTTGAAAATAAAAAGGCCAACTTCTGAAAAATACACTAAGGCCCCTTCCACCCCCCCCCCCCCCCCCCGCCACTCTGAAATCCCTCCATGGACCTGAATGGACACAGAAGAAACCATTTCCCACTTGCTTGGTAAGGCTGTTACACATCCTACTTCATTTGCATCCTCACTGTTGTGCAGATGAAGAACCTGAGGCCCAGAGATGTGAGACCACTTCTCCAAGATCACAAGGGAGGATATTTCAGTTAGCTATTGCCGTGTAACAAATTATCCCACATTTAGTGGTTTGCAGCAGCTCTATACATGATCACTTTGTGGTTTCTGTGGTCAGAATTCCTGGCATAATGTTTATTGGGTTTTCTGCTCCGGGTCTCATGAGGCTACAGTCGTGGTGTTGGTGGTCTTGTCTGAGTCTTGAGAGCCTCTGCTTAGGTTCTTGGTTGAATTCAGTTTCTTGTGGCTTTAGGACCGAGGTAGCCATCTCGCTGCTGGCTTTTGCTTGTGATGGCTCTTACCTCCTAGAGGCTGTCCTCAGGTCCTTGTCATATGCTCCCTTGAAACATGGCCCCTTCCCATAACCCGATCACCGGAAAGAACTCATATGCATGAGTTTACCCTGATCACGCCACCTACTCAAAAGGAGAATGGATCCTCCAGGGCATGTACTTCAGGGGACAGGATACGTGGGGATGATCTCAGGCCTCTCCTTACCACCATGGTAGGTGGTGGATTTGAGCTCAGATTGATTCCAGAGCCCATGAACTTGACCACTGTGTGTTTTTCATTCCCTCTCTGGCCCTGCCCAGGATGGCCCCTGAGCAAGGTGGTTGATGGGCTGGTGGGATCATTGGGTTTGTTTTGAGTGGGATGGTACAGGTGGGACATCAGTGGGCTGCCCCTCCCTCCCTGGCAGGACCTGGTCTTTCTAACACAGACCCTGATTGCTGATTGGGTTGTTGAGCATGAGCCTGGAGCATCTGCTCCCCTTGATCCCCTCCCCTCCACCTGGGGTATAGGCTGAGACCTGGCCATGGGGCAGGTGACAGATGGCGCTTTCCTTTAGAAGACATTTGAGAGTGGGGTGGAGATTGAGGAGACCATGCTGGTTGGTGTTGGTTTCAAAATTGGGACTTTTTCAGATAATTTATTACTTAGTGATTTCTAATTTAATCCTGTTATGCTCAAAGAATATGCTCTGTGGGGAGTTCCTGTCATGGCGCAGTGGTTAACGAATCCGACTAGGAACCATGAGGTTGCAGGTTTGATCCCTGACCTTGCTCAGTGGGTCGAGGATCCGGCGTTGCCATGAGCTGTGGTGTAGGTTGTAGACGTGGCTCAGATCCCGCGTTGCTGTGGCTCTGGCGTAGGCCGGTGGCTACAACTCTGATTGGACCCCTAGCCTGGGAACCTCCATATGCCGCGAGAGCGGTCCTGGAAAACACAAAAAGACAAAAAAAAAAATGCTCTGTGGGTTTCCAGCCCTGTGATATGCTGGCTTATGACCCAGCGTATCGTCTGCCTTAGTGACCGCTCCCTGCGTACTCGGAAAGAATGTGTCCAGGCAGACCTTGGAGATATTTCGGGTTTGGTTCTAGACGACCGTTATAAAGTGACTATTGTAGTAAAGCGAGTCACACTAGTTTTTTGGTTTCCCAATGCATATAAAAGTTATGTTTACACTATACTGTAGTGATTTTGAAATATTGTGAAAATAACCAAAAGTGACCCAAGAGACGCAAAGTGAGCAAATGCTTTTTCTTTTTTTTTCTTTTTTTTTTTTTTTAAAGGCCTGTACCGGTGGCATATGGAGGTTTCCAGGCTAGGGGTCGAATTGGAACTACAGCCGCCAGCCTATACCACAGCCCCAGCAACACAGGATCTGAGCCGTGTCTGCGACCTACACCACGGCTCACAGCAATGCCAGATCCTTAAGCCACTGAGCGAGGCCAGGGATCGAACCCGTGTCCTCATGGATACTAGTCGGGTTCATTCCCATAATGGGAGCCATAACGAGAACTCCTAAGTGAGCAAATACTTTTGGAAAAATGGTGCTGACACACTTGCTGGAGGCAGAGTTGCGTCAGTGCGTCGAAGAGGAACATCTGTGAAGCACAGTAAAGTGACGTGCAGTAAAATGCACAATAAATGAAGTCTGCCTGGACTCTGCTGTTGCGGGGGAGAGTGTTCTACCAATGTCGTTTAGATCTGGGTGGTTGATAGTGTGGCTCAGGTCTGTGTCCTTACCGGTTTTTGGTCCCTTGTTCTACCAGTTACCGAGTGAGGGCGGTGGCAGGGTCCAACTATGATGGTAGGCCTGTATCTCTCCCTTGGATTCTGTCAGTTTTACTCTGTGTATTTTAAAGTCCTTTTGTTGGAATGTACACTTTTGTGGTTATGTCTTCCTGATGAATCGACTCGTTTATCATTATGAAATATTCCTCTTTACCCCGATCATGCTCGTTGCCTTGAAGTCTCTTCAGTCTGCTGTTAATATAGCCATGTCAGCTCTCTTATGCTTTCTGTTTTCCATCTCTTTCCTGTTAGTCTCTTTGCGTCTTTATATTTCAAGTGCATCTCTTATGGGCATCACAGAGCTGAGTCTTGCTGTTTTATCCATTCTGACGGTCTCTGACTTTTAATTAGACTGTTTAGCTCATATACACTTAATGAGTATGGGTTGTGTTTAGGTCCAACATCCTGCCATTTTATTCTGGTTTGTTTGAAGAGGCAGTAGCAATCCAAAAGGGTCTCCTTCCTCTCCTTTCTCCACTGCACTAGAGATTAGGGGGACAGGGAATTGAGGTTGATTGAATTCAGACTCCTTGCTATGGCTTACAAGGACCACGCCAACCTCATCTCCCCCTGCATTCATTATGTCCTGGCCCCACCTGCTAACTCCCTGGTCTTGAACTTGCTAGACTGGTTCCACTCTCCAGACCTTTTCATTTGCTGCAACACCTTTCACTGTGCTGTGCATCAGGAGCCCTTCCCTGGGGTTCAGCAGTAACTCCAGTGTCACTTCTTCAGAGAGCCTGCAGGTCATGTTCTCCCCATCACCACACCAGTTTTCTTCTTGGTACCTGTCACTCCCCAAAGTGGTCTTGTTGGCTTACTTTGATTAGCGTCTGTCTTGCCAACTAGGAGGTAAGTCATTTGAGGTCAGGGACCGGGCCTGCTGTGGTCACCGACAGATTCCCAGCACCTAGCGCAGAGTGGGCACTCTTTCAGTATTGGTGGAGGGTGTGAATGTGGGAGTGAATGGGATTGAATGGGGTGCACTCTGTGGCATAGATTCTCCTGGTTCCTTGACTTTGGGGAGTGTGAGTCCCAGCATGGAGAGTAGCTTCAGACTGGCGTCCTTGGCCTCCTGCCCTCACCACACCGGGAGGGCAGAGGGAGCTAGCTCTGGGTGGTCCCAGCTGCTAGCTGATGGCTGACCAGGCCATCGATTGGGTGGTTTTTAAAGATTTATTTCCCCTTGATCACAAAGGTAATAAATGCAGTGGAGGAGTGGGTATCAAAAACCCATTCCATTATGTCCGTTCAATTACAGGCTGTCTTCTCATGGAACCCAGGTTGGTCAAATGATGTTTTATGTATGTACCTGGCTGTGTGTGTTATGTGTTTCTACCTATGTTCGGGGTCTAGACACAAAACCTTGGTATCTTGTGTTTATGGGCATTTTAATACATTTTTTTCGACGTTAATTTCTTGGTAACTTTTTATTTTGACGTTTCAAGCATCCCGTGTACCCTTCACCTGGATTCACCAATCGCTAGCCTACATTTGAGCTACATTTGTTTTATAATTCTCCTCTCTTCTTTTTCTTCCCCTTCCACCTCTCCCCCACTCCAACACGTGCACATGCGTGTGTGCACACGCGCGCACACACGTGCTTATTATTAGTACTTTGATCCTTTTGAGAGTAATTGCAGACATGATGCCCCTAAATAATCCAGCATGTGTCTCCTAAGAACACGGACATTTTCTAGTATAATCACAGGACAGTGAACAAAATCAGGACATTGTAATGTCGATACTAAATTATGCAATCCACGATCTGTATTCAAATTTCATCAGTTTTCCCCGAATGTTCTTTATACCTGCCCTCCCCTCCTTCCCCATCCCCAGTCTGGGGTTCAGTCTCATATTGCAGTCTGCATCATATTTGGTCGCCGTTTTTAGTGATTTTGACTGTGTGACTTTTACCCCTTGCATGGGTGACAGAACCTCTCCGCTATGATGTGGCCCTGCCAGTGCTTGTCCTGGGCCACCACTCACCAGCTCTGTGACCTTGGGCACTTGGCTCTTGGGCCTCAGTTTCTTTGGCTGTAAAATGGGGACATCTGTGTTTCTCCCCCGTAGGCTTTTTCTCTTCCACACATGGTACTGGGAACCTGCTGTATCACAGGCTGCTGCGGGGACCAGACAGGCAAGCATCATCCCTTGGGGTGGCTGCCAGGAGGAGAGGCTTAGGTGGAGTAGTCAGTGCCGGGCACCGTACTGGCTCCCAGGGACGCCCCCATGCATTGACTGTTTTGGTTGTCACTTTGCTCACTGTCAAACATTTGGACAATAAAGACAAGCAAAAAGATCTCGCCTTTCCACACGGCCCTCTCACCTTTTTGGTACATTTCCTGCTTGTTCTTTACATTTTGTTTTAGCCGAGGTGTGATCACACTGCACACATGACATTATGTCTTACTTCCTGTGCCCCTTCTCTGCGGTCCCTTGTGTTGATAACTAGGAAGCCCTCGTCATCACCCAGCCTGTAATGGCTTTGTGGTGAAGCGTGGGGTTCTGGACCCCCACCGGCTGGGTTGAATCCCGCCTACTTACTGGCTGCGTGACGTTGGCCGGCTGCTTTACCTGGGCGTGCCTCATTTCCGGAGATAGCACCCACCTCTTCGATTGATGGGGGAGTTAGATGAGTTAAGATCCAAAGGGAGTTCCCATTGTGGCTCAGTGGGTTAAGAACCCCACTAGTATCCACAAGGTTGCAGGTTTGATCCCTGGCCTTGCTCAGTGGGTTAAGGATCCAGCGTTGCCATGAGCTGTGGTGTAGGTTGCAGAGGCGACTTGGATCCTGTGTTGCTGTGGCTGTGGTGTAAACTGGCAGCTGTAGCTCTGATTAGACCCCTAGCCTGGGAGCCTCTATATTCCATATGCTGCAGGTGTGGCTGTTAAAAAAAAAAAAAAAAAAGATCTGCAAAGCTCTCAAAACAATGCCTGGCACATGGCAAGTGCTCTGTCTATGTTAGCTATAATTATATTAATGATCATAATACCATAATCTAATTCTAATTAAATTATTATTATTATTTAACCAGTCCCTTTATATTGGGCATTTACACAGTTTTCAGCCTTTCACGATTACAGACCATGTGCATCTTTGTTGAGGCTGCTCGTTCTTTTATGATGCAGCAAATGGGGCCTGAGGAAACTTTGGTTTAGGGCCTTTTGGTCTTTACTAATGCAAATAAATCATTGGCAGCTAGAATCCTAGAATCAGGTTGTCAGCTGGAAGAGAGCAAGACATCATCTCGCCCACTTGTTTCATTTTTCCAAAAGGGGGAACTGAGGCCCAGAACCATCCAGTGACTTGGTCCAGTCTTGCCAAGTGATTTCATGACTGAGATGGGACTTCACATTGAAAGCAGGTTTCCTGACTCCTATCCCATGGTTGTTCTGTGTTTGTCCAACAGCTAAGATGCTTAGAGGACAGAGAGGGAGGTTTAAGTCGTATCCAGGCGGGTTGGAGGAATCCTGTGTGCCCAGAGGATGCCTGTTGTCTTAGGGAAATTTCATTTTCCAATTCTTTGACTTTAGCGACCATAAATGGTATGTGTGTGCGTGCATGCGTGCGTGTGTGTGTGTGTGTGTGTGTGTGTGTGTGTATGACTATCATTCACTGTCCATGGCTCCATAGCACATAAGTAGGTTTTGTTAGGCATGTGCATTGGTTTTTAAAATTTTTTTATTACTCAATGAATTTATCATATCTGTAGTTGTACAATGATCATCACAATCCAATTTCACAGGATTTCCATCCCACAACCCAAGCACATCCCCCCACCCCCCAAACTGTCTCTTCCGGAGACCATAAGTTTTTCAATGTCTGTGAGTCAGCCTCTGTTCTGCAAAGAAAATCAGTCTGTCCTTTTTTTTTAGATTCTACAAGTCAGTGAAAGCATTTGATGTTGGTGTCTCATTGTATGACTGACTTCACTTAGCATGATAATATCTAGGTCCATCCATGTTGCTAAACATGCTGGTATTTCGTTCATTGTAATGGCTGAGTAATATTCCATTGTGTATATGTACCACGTCTTCTTGATCCACTCCTCTGTCGATGGACATTTAGGTTGTTTCCATGTCTTGGCTGTTGTAAATAGTGCTGCAATGAACATCGGAGCACATGTGTCTTTACAAGTCATGGTTTTCTCTGGATAGATGCCTAGGAGTGGGATTGGTGGATCGAATGGTAGTTCTATTTTTAGTTTTCTGAGGCATCTCCATACTGTTTTCCAGAGTGGTTGCACCAACTTACAATCCCACCAACAGTGTAACAGGGTTCCTTTTTCTCCACACCCTCTCCAGCACTTATTGTTTGTAGACTTTTGGATGATGGCCATTCTGGCTGGTGTAAGGTGGTACCTCAGAGTGGTTTTGATTTGCATTTCTCTAATAATGAGTGATGCTGAACATCTTTTCATGTGTCTTTTGGCCATCTGTATGTCTACTTTGGAGAACTGTCTGTTTAGATCTTCTGCCCATTTTTTGATGGGGTTTATTTTTTTGGTATGGAGCTGCAGAAGGTGTTTATAAATTTTGGAGATTAATCCCTTGTCAGCTGATTCATTTGCAAAGATTTTCTCCCATTCCGTGGGTTGTCTTTTCGTTTTGTTTAGGGTTTCCTTTGCTGTGCAGAAACTTTCAAGTTTGATTAGGTCCCATTTGTTTATTTTTGTTTTTATCGTCAGTATTCTAAGAGGTGGATCTGAGAAGATGTTGCTGTGGTTTATGTCAAAGAGTGTTTGGCCTGTGTTTTCCTCTAGGAGTTTTATAGTGTCTGGTCTTATAAATCTAGGTCTTTAATCCACTTGGAGTTTATTTTTGTGTATGGTGTTATTTAGGGAGTGTTCCAATTTCATTCTTTTCCATGTGGCTGTCCAGTTTTCCCAGCACCATTTATTGAACAAGCTGTCCTTTCTCCATTGTATATTCTTGCCTCCTTTGTCGTAGATTAGTTGTCTGTAGATGTGTGGGTTTAATTCAGGGCTTTCTATCCTGTTCTATCCTGTTCTATATGTCTGTGTTTGTGCCAGTACCATACGGTTTTGATGACTGTTGCTTTGTAGTATAGTCTGAAATCCAGGAGCCTGATTCTTCCAGCTCCATTTTTCTTTTTCAGGAGATGTCTTTGGCTATTCTGGGTCCTTTGTGCTTCCAGACAAACTTTAAACTATTTTGTTTGAGTTCTGTGAAAAATGTCCTTGGTAATTTGATAGGGATTGCATTGAATCTGTAGATTGCCTTGGGTAGTATAGTCATTTTGATAATATTGGCTTTTCCAATCCAAGAGCATGGTATGTCTTTCCATCTATTTGTGTCATCTTTGATTTCTTTGATCAGTGTCTTATAGTTTTCAGAGTACAGGTCTTTTGTCTCTTTAGGTAGGTTTACTTCTAGGTGTTTTATTCTTTTGGATGCGATGGTAAATGGGATTGCTTCCCTAATTTCTCTTTCTGAGCTTTCATTGTTAGTATATAGAAATGCCATCGATTTCTGTGTATTAATTTTGTATCCTGCGACTTTGCCAAATTCATGGATGAGCTCTAACAGTTTTTTGGAAAACTCTTTAGGATTCTCTAGGTATAGTATCATGTTATCTGCAAATAGGGATAGTTTTACTTCTTCCTTTCAGATTTGGATTCCTTTGATTTCTTTTACTTCTCTGATTGCCATGGCTAGGACTTCCAAAACTATGTTGAAGAGTAGTGGCAAGAGTGGATATCCTTGTCTTGTTCCTGATCTCAGCGGGAATTCTTTCAGCCTTTCACCTTTGAGAATGATGTTCACTGTAAGTTTGTCATATATGGCCTTTATTATGTTGAGGTAGGTTCCCTCTATGCCCACTTTCCGAAGGGTTTTTATCAGAAGTGGGTGTTGGATTTTTTTTTTAATTTTTATTTTTTTATTTTTTATTTTATTTTTGTCTTTTTGCCATTTCTTGGGCTGTTCCTGTGGCATATGGGAGTTTCCCAGGCTAGGGGTCCAATCGGAGCTGTAGCTGCCAGCCTACGCCAGAGCCACAGCAACGCAGGATCCAAGCCGTGTCTATGACCTACACCACAGCTCACGGCAACACCGGATCGTCAACCCACTGAGCAAGGGCAGGGATCGAACCCACAACCTTGTGGTTCCTAGTCGGATTCATTAACCACTGCACCACAACGGGAACTCCCATTTTTTAAAATTTTTAAATGATTTTTATTTTTTCCATTATAGCTGGTCTGTGCATTGTTTTAAAATTTATTAGTTGCCAACATTGAAAATCAAGAAATTTCCCATAAAAATCTGTATTTCTGGCTTCTTGAATATTCAGAAAATCTGTTCATATCCTGTAGGCAGACTCTTGGCTGGAGCTGAACAGTAGCTGCCTTCTTTAGACAGGGCCTACAGTCTTCAGTTTGCCACAGTCCCTGCCCTTCTCTAATGTACCTGACATTGAAATCAAATGTTGGTTGCTATTTATCATTGTGCTTGCTCTGCTGGTTTTTTTTTTTTTTTTTTTTTTTTTGCTTTTTAGGGCCACCCTCGTGGCATATGGAAGTTCCCAGGCCAGGGGTCAAGTCAGAGCTACAGCTGCTGGCCTGTGTCACAGCCACAGCAACAAGGGATCTGAGCCGCATCTGTGACGTATACCATGGCTCACGGCAATGCCAGATCTTTAAGCCCCTGAGCAAGGCCAGGAATCGAACCCATATCCTCATGGATACTAGTCGGATTTGTTTCTGCTGCACCACATGGGAACTCCCTGTTCTGTTTTTTGGAAAAATAGAGTTAAGAGGACATTGGATTTTTCTTCTAACCCTTTTTTTTTCTATCAAATGGAAAACTGAAAGCCAGACCAAGAGGGTTGCATGTTTCAAAAAATGAGGGAGGGGTTTCCCTTTGGAAGGAGGGTGTGTTTAATGAGCAAAAAAGTGCTTTTTTGTTAAAAGGATGCGACTTTCATTGTCACTATGCAGGGCACCCATCCAGCTCCCTCCTCCCCACTTAGGCAGCTGAGCTTGAGATGCCCCCTGCAGTTTGTGGGTGGTCCCTCTCTTCTCTGGGTAAGTAGAGAGGGAGAAGGTATTTCTGCCTTCGAGAGGGCGATTCTCTTACCCCGACTTCCACTTCCTGTGGCCTGTGGGCAGTCACTCTTTTCTTTTTTGCAATATCAGCTGTTGAACTGGAGGTTCCCATATTTTTCTGTTCTGCTTCCTGAATCTTGTTCTGTACTTATTCTCCTTTGGGGGAACCTGGGGTGCAGATCCCAGAGAGGAAGCAGTGGGCTCCCAGTGGGTGTTAGGGGTCCCTCGGCTGCCATTGGCGGGACCCTGACACCATCCCAGTCAGGCTTGGTGTCTTCCTGCACTTGTGCAGCCCTGCAGAGACCTCTCCCCTGCTTTGTTTCTCCCAAATCTAGAAGGTTTTGAAATTCGACAGCTACTGCTAATAACAACTACAACAATAGTAAAAGCTCTGCTCTTGCTCACAGGATCAGCAGTGGTGGTTGTCAGGATTCTTTGGTTGCAAGTGACAGAACACACAGCTTAAACTGCCTTCTGCAGAGATGGGAACTTGCTTGGCCTGTGTTAGGGAAGAGTCTGTCTGCTCTCATGGGGTGGGCTCTGATTGGCTGCCTTGGGTCACATGCCCATTGCTGAGCCAGTCACTGAGACTGACAGGCCAGGTCTGGGTGGGGGACCCACTGTAGCACATGGCAATGGGGGAGCTGTGGTTCCTGGAAGGAAGGCTGGGTGCTGGGACTGAAAGAAGGGGAGGGATGCCACATGGGAGCCTTTCTTCTCTGTGCTTGCGCTTCCATCCCAGAGTGCCAGCCTTTGCCTTCTCCCCATGGATCCCAGGGGAACTCTGTTGTCACTTGTCCTGCCTGCATCCTAACCTTCAAAGCCTGGCTCATATCCTCATCCCTCAGGAGGCCTTCCTTGACTATTATGGCTCTTTCCCTGGATCTGATAATAGCACCGGCATGCCCATGTGCTCAGTGGACATGTCTCAGACAACAGAACCTCCCAGGAACCTATGTTGCCTATTTTATAGATGAGGAAACACAGGCTTGGAGAGATTCAGCAACTAGGAAGGTATTAGGGTCACGCAGCATCCTTCTCTCTTATTGGAGGTCCACTGTATGTGTTTTGAGTTCTCTGAGGCCACAACCTGGGTTGGAATCCAGGTTCTGCCCCTTCTAAGTGTTGTCACCTTAGGAAAGTGGCTTAACCTCTGTATCTGGGGGACGAACATTCCAGGCACAAGGAACAGTGAGTGCAAAGGCCCTGTGGCAGGAGCATGTTTCAGGAACAGCAAAGAGGCCAGAGTGGCTGGAGCAGGGTGAGCCAGATGAATCAGAGGTGAAGTCGGGGAGTTAGCAGTAGGTGTGGGGAGGCTGGATCGTGCAGTGTCTTGTGGGCGATTGTAAGGACTTTGCATTTTAATTAATTAATTAATTAATTGTCCTTTTGTCTTTTCTAGGGCGCACCTGCGGCATATGGAGGTTCCCAGGCTAGGGGTCTAATCGGAGCTGTAGCTGCCGGCCTACACCACAGCCACAACAACTCGGGATCCAAGCCACATCTGCGACCTACACCACAGTTCATGGCAACGCTGGATCCTTAACCCACTGAGCAAGGCCAGGGATCGAACCCACAACCTCATGGTTCCTAGTTGGATTCATTAACCACTGAGACACGACGGGAACTCCTGCATTTTACTTTGCGAAGTACGAGCCCTTGGAGCCTTTGAGCAGAGGAGGGACAGAATCTCATAGTTTCTCCAGGATCCCTCTGGCTGCCAGTGGAGAATGGACTGTAGGGGACAGGGCAGAGGCAGAGGGAGGAGGCTGCGTGGTAGCCAGGTGGAGCACATGGCAGTGGGGGCTGGGGCGTTCTTCGGGTGATTAGATCTTAGCCAATTGCCCCTCCTTTGTGATCCTGTGTTGTTCATTAACCTTGTGACCTTGCATCCTGGCTTTATGTCATTGAGCCTCAGTTTTCTCATCTGCAAGATGGGGTTAATGGGATTACTTCTCTTACCAGGCTGTGGGCATGAATTGCGTGAGATGATAAACCTAAAATGCTTCCTAGAGTCTCTGGCATATCGTAAGTGTTCAGCAGATATTTGAGGAATGAACCAGTGAGCTAACAACAGGGAGTTTGAGGCTATTCCAGCTCTGCCCAAGGCATCTACCCCTGAAGTGAGCCCCAGAGTGGGAAGCATTTCCCCCCCAACCCCGCCCCCTGCCCAGTCTACCCTCCTCCTCCCCACACATGGAGATTTGAATGAACAGAACCCAAAATGTTCTGGCAACAGTTGTCCCCCTTTTCCTGGTGACAAAGACATCTTTGTTATGCCTGGGTGTGAAATCCATTTCATAAATGAGGATGGTGCAGGCTCAGGAGGCAGCTTGCGAGGGTGGAAGAGGTACTTGGGAAGAAGACATCTCAGGACCCTGTAGATGGACACCCTGCCCTTCCACTATCATCTAGCCTCACTGGGGTCCAGATTGTTCTTGAATTGGTAGCATTTTGTGGAATGAGAACTATGCGGAGCCACATTTCTGCTGAGTAACCACATCAATCAACATTACCTGCTGTAGCATTACCATTATCTCACACACAGAAAAAAATCATAATACCCAGTGCTGCCGTGGCTACTGGGAAGTCGACAGTTCCATACGATGCTGTCAGGAGTATTAATGCTGCTGTCTTTTGGGAGAAGCAGTCTGCTGGTGTTTCCCTTCTCCCTCCCTCCCTTCCTTCTTTTTTTCATCCTGCTTTTATTGAGATATAATTCACATACAGCACTGTATAAGTTTAAGGTGTATAGCATAATGATTTGACTTACATACATCTTGAAATTATGATCACGGTTTGGTGAACATTCATCATCTCATATAGCTACGAAGTAAAAGAAGTAGAAAGTTTTTTCCCCCCTTGTATGTGAACTCTTAGGATGTATGCTCTTAACTTTCGTATATAACGTACAGTAGTATTGATGATATTTATCATGTTGTAGTCTGGCAGTGTTTTTTGAAAGTGAGAAGCCACAATACCCTTTGACTCATTTTCTTTGGGAATAGAACCAAGAAGAAAAATTATGTAAGGATGTGACTTACAGGAGTTCCCTGGTGACCTAGCAGTTAAGGATTCAGCATTGTCACTGTTGTGGCAGAGGTTCAGTCCCTGGCCTGGGAACTTCAGCATGCCTCGGGCAGAGCAAAATAAAAAATAATAATAATAAAAAAAGACAGTTACGGGCTTCTCATCTCTGTGTAGCAGCACATCTGTATATGATCCTGGGTCCTATAAGCCCTCCCATCGTCTTTTGAGAATCAGGAGAGCATGGTGGTTGAGCAGGAGTCTAAAACCAGGCCCCTTAAGTTAAGTCTGGGCCCAGATTTGACAAAAGGACAAAGATCTTTGCTCTTGTGACCTCACATCCTGGTCAGCATAGAACTGTGCCTAGAACAGCGGTTCCCAAATGAGGGCACCTTTGACCCCCATCCAGGTGGGACATTTGGCAAAGTCTGCAGACGTTTTTTGTTGTCATAACTGCAGATGAAGGATGCTGCTTGGATGCTACCGGCATCTGGTGGGTAGAAGCCAAGGATACGGAAAAATACCTTACTGTGCCTTAGGACCGTCCTCACGAAGAATTATCTGGCCCCAAATATCAATAGTGCTGAGGTTGAGAACTGGGCTGGTTCAGGGTCTGGCACATAGTGAGAGCTCAGCACATGTCAGCTGTCCTGATGAAAAGATGACATAACGTTTCTGCACTTGTTGCCCATCTTACCAGGAAATTGTGGCTTGGGGAGGTGTTGCCACCAAGGTGGGAGTGGGGTGCCCCTTCCTGGGGAAGGGAGGTGGTGTTCTGGGCTCAGGGCTGGCCCTTAAGCCCAGAAAGGGGAGAGACCCCAATGCTGGGGAGGCTTTGGAGACCCAGTCCTGAGTTGGCTGCTGGCTGCCCACCTTGGTGCCAGCACCGTCGTCTGCCAGTCACTACAATGCCTGGGGCCAAGACATGTTCTCAGCCCCCTCCCCATGTGTCAGTCTTTGTCACATCCTCTATGCTGGCAGCCCCAGAAGGTGGGGCTGGGGAGGGGGGATCCTCTTTATTTCTGCTCATGAAAAGCTGTATTTGGCAGCAGCACCTGGTGTCAGCAGCCAAGGGCCTGGTTCGGGCTCTCTGCCAGCTGAGCTGGCCTTCAGATTACCTTGCGTCAGCCTCGTCCCTCTCTGAGCCTCAGTTTCTCTATGACACAGTGGGGCGAGGAGGGCTCTTTCCTGCCCTACCTCCTTCTTGGACGCAGGTGAGATGCTGGATGTGCAACTCCTTTGTCCCCAGCAGGTCATTCTAGAAGGAGGAGGAGATGCTGTTATGACCCTTGATCACTGCTCTCCCCCAGCACACAGTCACAGAGGCTGGGGGTGATGGGAGCCGGGTGTCACAGAGATGGGGCTGGCACTTCCCCCTCTCCCTCTGTTGTTTTATCTTCATTCTGTGATTGAGTTCATCTTTTTCAGTCACTTGAAATGCCACCTTTTTTTTTTTTTCTTTTTCTTTTTTGGCCACCCTGCAGCATATGGAGTTCCCAGGCCAGGATTCAGATCTGAGCTGCAGTTGTGACATACACCACACAGCAACACTGGATCCTTAACCTGATGTGCAGGGCTGGGGCTTGATTCCGTGTCCTGGTGCTGCAGAGATGCTGCCAATCCCATTGAGCCATAGCGGAAACTCCTGAAATGCCATCTTTTTGCTGACATTTCCCAAATTTATATTTCCTGCCTGGACCTCTGGCCTAACCTGCAGGCATCTGTATCCAGATGACGATGACAGCTGTCCTTGGGTGTCTAGCAGGCATTGCCAGCTCCCCGTCTTCACCAGCTCGCTCTTCTCATGCCCCTCCCCCCCCGTCTCAGTCATGGTCTCCCCATTCTTCGACTCGCTCAGACACATCCTTGGGGCCACCTCAATTCTGCTCTTCCTCTCATATCCCACATCCAAACGATCAGAAAATCCTGTTGGCTTCACTTTGAACAAGTATCCAGGGTTTGGCCACGCATCACCCCTTCATAGTTGCCACTGTGGTCTCAGCCACTGTCCTTTTATGCCGGGACTGTTGCAGTCACCTCCTCCCTGCTCTTTTGCTTCTGCCCTAGCCCCTGACAGGTGGTTCTCCACACACATGGTGTGTAAGTCAGGCCCCGTTCCTCCTCTGCTCAAAACCCTGCCATGGCTCCCACCTTACTCGTTGTAAATGTCAAGATCCTGACGATGACCCAGGAGGCCCTTCTGGTTTTCCCGCTCCACGTGTCCTTCTCTCTGACCTCATCTCCAAACATACCTGACACATACCTGCCTCAGGGCCTTTGCACTTACTGTCTGCCTGCTCTGAAACACTCCCCAGGTATCCACGTGGTTTGGTACCTCTTCAGGTTTCTGTAACAATATCTCATTTTCTCTGCACAGCCTTCCCTGACCGTCTGCTCTAAAATTACACCTTCTCCCCATGCTCCCTCATCCCCTTCTCCATTGCACTTGTTGTCTGTTCTCCCCTCACTGGAATTTAAACTCCTGGAGGGCAGGGGTTTTTGTCCCTCTTGTTCCCTGCTGCTCTCAGACCTAGAACAGTATCTGCAGATAGCAGATGCTCAGTAAATATTTGTTGAGTGAATGAAGAGCCACCCATTCGTTGTCACATACCTCTTGAGATTACATTGTATGTCAGGCCTTCTCCTAGGCATCAGGGACGGAGCTAAATCAAACACTGTGTCCTCCAGGAGTTCTGGGCCAGGGGAGAGAATGGCCACACAAATAATGATCCTCAGGGTGGTGGATCTTTAACAGAAATATCAGTCAGGACTCTGGGTTGTGAATGACAGGCCCCCCCCAAGTCAGAGTCATAAGAAAGAAAAAAAGGCTATGATGGGCTCACTTGATGCAGGTGTAATGGCTTCAGGCTTGGCTGGATCCAGGGGCTCCCTGGTCTGACCCTTAGGACACATACCCATCCATGAACCAAGTATTGCCTATTCCAGGGTCCCAGAACGCTGATTGTCTGGCTTGGGTCACATGTTTATCCTTCTTGATGGAGGTGAGGGATCAGATTCTCCACAGGTATGTGAACCAGGAGCGATGGTGAGGAGGGCACATTTCCGGGAGCCTCAGAAAGGGTGGATTTCACATGGCGTCTAGGTGGCTTTAGGGCATGTGTGGTCCTGTCCGTTGCAGGCAATGGGAGGCAGAGTGGAGGTGCTGCAGGTTTCCTGGTGACAGGTGGCCCCCTGCCTCTCTGCGTGTACCTCCTGTGCCCCCTCACCCCGCGCTTTATAAATATTCCTGGCTCTCCGCCTCTGCTCTCTCCTTCCTTGTATCACAAAGGGGCTCCAGATGGTGCGACTGTCGAGGAGTCTGCCACACAAATCTGTTGGGTTCAAATCCCCCATCTCCCTCCCCACCCACATATGCCAGCTCTGGGCTCCTCGGATCCTGTTTTGGACCTGAGGGGGGAGGAATGCTCAGTGACTCTGGATGGGCCTCACCTCTCCTGGTACTAGGAGGCCACTTGTACCTGAGAGGGGTTTCATAGGGCTGCCCTGGGCCTCTCGGTTCCCAGGGACGCCCTGAACCAGATGTCACTGCTCCCGCTTCCTCATCCTGGGTCTAAACCAGGATATCTCAAGCTTTACAGTGCGTATCAACTGCCAGGGGCAGATCTAATTAAAACGCAGATTCTGGATCAGCAGGTCTGAGGTGGAGCCTGAGATGCTGCATTTGTAACAGTTTCCCAGGAGATGAGATGCCCGCGCTGCTGGTCTGGGGACCATACTCCGAGTGGCAAGGGTCTAAAGCACTTTCCTTTCCTTGGCTCGCCCCTCCCTCTCCCCAGCTGGGTGCGATCCCCAATTCCTCTCAGAACCGCCTGTCTTCTCTCTGTCCTGTCACACAGGGAGTGGGGGCTCTACCACGTTAGATAGACTTGAAGCTCCAGGAATCTTGTTTTCTGATGTCTTCATACTGCCAGCAAATGTTGATTAAGGTCCTACTAGGTGCCAGGCATGGGAGAAGCCACAATGGACACAACAGATAAAACTCCTGTTTTCAAACATCTGGCATTTGAAGAAGGGGTGGACAATAAACAAATAAGAAAACCCTGCAAGTGGTAAGTGCTATGAATCTGGTAACACAGGGATATGAATCAGACAGGGTTGAATCTAAAGATCACAGAAGGCCTGTCTGATAAGGTGACTTTTGAACTGGGACCTGGATGCCGAGAAGCCAATCACGCACGCGAAGAGAGACAGGAGGAATGGTGTGCTGGGCAGAGGGAACAGCCTGTACAAAGGCCCTGGGGCAGGGATGAAGCTGGCCAGTTTTAGGATCAGCAGGGAGGCTGGTGTGGCTGGGATGGGGGGAGTGAGGGGAAGTGGGTGGAAGAAGAGGTCTGAAGAGTGAATCCCACAAGGTCAAGGCGAGGAACTGGACTTTTATTCTAAAGCAGTGGAGGGTTTTTGGCCAGGCCAGGCAGTCACAGTGAAGGACTCATCTTAGAAGAAGCCTTCTGAGAGTTCCTGTCATGGCTTAGCAGTAATGAACCCAGCTAGTATCCATGAGGACGCAGGTTTGATCCCTGGCCTTGCTCAATGGGTTAAGGATCTGGCGTTGCTGTGAGCTGTAGTGTAGTCGCAGACGTGGCTCGGATCCCACATTGCTGTGGCTGTGGCGTAGGCTGGCAGCTACAGCTCCAATTTGACCCCTGGCCTGGGAACCTCCATATGCCATGGGTACAGCCATAAAAAGACAAAAACAAAACAAAACAAAACAAAAAAAACAAAAACCAAAATAAAACAAATCTAAACTAAAAGTCCTGCATCGCAGGAAACCCCTCTGTCCTAGATAAACTGGGATGATTGGTCACCCTACAGTTAAAATTCTTTCTATTGTTTTCAGAGCACATTAAAAAAAATTGAAGTATAGATGATTTAACATTGTTCTGTCACTTTCAGCTGTACAGCGGCGTGGCCTAGTCATCCATATAGATGCAATCTTCTTCTCATATTATCTTCCATCATGTCTAAAGTGCTTATGAAAAAGTTTAGGCCCTGGTGTCAGCTGAGCCTAGATCTGAATCCTGCTCTGCCATCTCCTGGCTGTGTGACCTCAAGCAGGTCACTTGCCCTCTCTGTGCCTCCATTTCCCCCCCTCCAAAATGGAGAGTGATTGTAGGACCTTCCTCAGAGGATTTTTGTGAGATTTAGATGGGATCGTAAGTGGACTGGAAAGAGGCTGAGACCATGTCGAGGGCTGGGTCTGGGGCTCCGAGGCTCTTCCCCTCCCCCACAGCTGGCCCCGGCTTCCGAGTCAGGCTGGCTCCATCCTCCACCACATCAAAGTTCTCCCAGGGCCCCTTTATGGCAGAGTCTGGAGGCCCCTGGTTCAGAGGCTGATTAGAGCAAGATCCTATCTGGGGAGGTGCCCAGCAGAGGGGAGGCCCTGCTCCAGCAGCCCCCGCCCTCCCACACAGCCCCTTGGGGTCCTCTTGGGGTGTACAGAAGCTTGCACACCAGCGGGAGCCGGGGCAAGCTGGTCAACCTCTCCGTGCTTCGATTTCCTCCTCTTTAAATGGTGCTGCTAGGGTCTCCCCATGGGGTGCAATTTTATACACTGACAAAACCCATGTTGGACAAAACTTGGTCCCCGGTGGTAGCATTTGAAATATTTTCCTTTGAACCATCTGACACTTTGAACACACACCAGCCCCAGGGCAGTGATAGGACTGTGCCTCTCAAGAGGGGTGGCCACGTTTATAGAAGTTGCTCTTTAGGATGCTGCAGGCAGTGGTTGTGAGGGGTCTCCGTGCTCTGAGCCTCCGCTGCCCCAGCCCGCCGTGCCGGGGAGCCTTGAGAGATAAATGGAGGAAAATAGGTGTCTGCTCAAGAAATGGGAGCTGCTAATTTTTAAAAATTAAAACCATGCTTTTATTCATTTATGCTTATAGATTTAAGTCCGGGTCTTGCAGAGATCTGCAAAGATTCCGAGTCACCTCCCAGTAGGAGGACCAGATCCACCACTCTCCGCAGACTGATGAAGTCAGATGACAGTGAAGACATTTTACTGAGCACCTGCTCCATGTGAAAGCCCCGGAGTCCTTGCTCTCCTCTGGGTTTGCTCCAGGGACTGACAGCATCCACAAGGGAGCTTGGACCTCCCTCAGCATTACTGTATCAGAGTCTGGTCCTAACCCCCTGCGCCCCCCACCGCCCCCACCATGATTCTGAACACACTGCAGTTTAAAAGATGTTGGTTTGGGTGTTAGTCACTCCTTCAGTCCCTGCAGCCGCCCTGCGAGGGAGAGCTGCCCAAAAAAGAGGAAACGGACCGCTTCAGACGCCTGAATCAGTTTCTCTTGCTTCGCCCACTTGGCCTTGTGCGTTCCTCCCTCAGCAAACCTAACAGGAAAGAGAGACAAAGCTGATGTCGGGTAATAGAGATCAGAGAGTGGTTCTCTTTGGGGTTGTTCACTGGGAGGGAGTGGGAGAGAGCCTTCCGGTGTGTGGGAAACGCTCCCTATCTTGGTCTGTATGGCCGTTACCGGGGGAATATGTATTACAGAGCCACTGAGTTGATACTCCTCATTTATGCACTTGGCTCTGTGTCATACATCAGTAAAAATTGTCCAGGAGCTCTCTTGTGTTGCAGCAGGTTAGGGATCTGGCATGGTCACGGTAGCACCTTGGGTCACTGCTGTGGTTTGAGTTCTTTCCCTGGTGCAGGAACTTCCACATGCTGCAGGCACGGCAAAAACAAGTACATAGAAATAAAAGTTTCCAAGAAAAAAAAAGAAAGAAAAAAGAAACTGAGGTGTGGGGAAGCTCAGTAACCTGCGCAGGGTCTTGCAGCCAAGAGGGTACAGGAGTCTACGACAGAGGCAGAGCCAGGGTTCGAACTCAGGCTGTCAGGCATCTGAACCCTGCTCTTGACTGTCATGCTTCGCGCTCCACCTTGCACCAGCTGAGAGCGGGGAAGGGAGCAGGTGATTCTGGCAAAGGGAGGCGGCCTCTGTGATGCCCCAATGGATTTGGATCTTCAGAGAGGAGAGGGCCTCGGCCAGCAGAGGAGCGGGGCTGGTCAGTCCCCAGAGTGTGAAGCCCCCGCCCCGTCCCTCGGCTCCAGTTTCAGGAGCTGTACGGGGACCTCGAAATGGCAAATGCTCCTCATGCTGTTGGGGAGACCGAGAGAGAGCAGGGCGATCTTAGCTGGTCCAGTTAGTAGCCCAAGAGCTGGTCAGGAGCGCCTGCTTACTCTAACCTAGTAGGGGCCATCTCTTGAATCAGATGCTATTAAAGAAGGTTGGGAACTAGAGACTCTCCTACGATGTGAAGTCAATCAGAAGGAGAAAGACAAAAACCATATGATATCACTTCTATCTGGAATCTAATACACAGCACACACACACACAAAGCCCCTTTCCATAGAAGAGAAACTCTTGGGCTTGGAGAACAGATTTGTGGTTGTCAAGGGGGAGGGGGAGGGAGTGGGATGGACTGGGAATCTGAGTTTAATAGATGCAAACTATTGCATTTGGGATGGATAAGCAATGAGATCCTGCTGTAGAGCATAGGGAACTATATCTAGTCACTATGGTGGAGCACGATGCAGGAGCAAGTGAGAAGAAGAATGTATATATATGTGTGTGTGTGCGTGACCGGGTCACTTTGCTGTACGGTAGAAAACTGACAACACTGTAAACCAACTATAATGGAAAAAATAAAAATTGTTACGAAATAAAAAAATCATATTCCTTAAAAAAAAAAGAATAGGAACAATCTTTCATTAATTAATCAAACCCCCAGTCTTTATTGAACACCTCCTATGTGCCAGGTGCTGTACTAGGTGCTGGGGACACGGGAGTGAACAAAACAAAGTCCTGCCCTGGTGGAGCGGAGGTTCTCATGGGAGCGACAGGGAGATAACAAGCGCCAAGGAGCAGGACCCGTCCAGGCTTTAACGCCCACACCGCACCACACTCCAGGGTGGAAACGCAGCAGAGGGGATGGTGGATGGGATAAAGACTGACCTGCTTTCCCCTGGGAAAGGCTTGATCAGGGAGGGAAGCTGTGAGGGATGCTTAGGAGCCAGGAATGTGACGCTGTGCAGGGAAGCGAGTTCCAGAGGAAACTGGAAGGGCAGAGGCTGGGAGGTGAGCGGGGATTTGGTGCAGCAGGTGCTGGAGTGGAGGGAGGGGGCGATGAGGTAAGGAAGGTTAACAGGCGTGTTGTGCTAGGGCTTGGCAGGTAAAGGTGAGCAGGGCCTCCTCCTCGTGCAGTGGGCAGACCTGGAGGGCCATGAGCAGGGCAGAAGTGTGGTCTGATTTATGTTCCCGAAGGGGCTGCTCGGTTCAGAGTGTAGGGGCCGGCCTGTAGGAACTGCAAGACTGATTCGGTTGCAGTTACTGGCAAAGAGTGGTGGCAGCTTAGATCAGAAGGTGGCATGGAGAGAGGATGACACATTTAGGATGTGATGGAGCTGGCTCTGACTTTAATTGGTGGCAGAGGAATGTGGGAGGTGAGGCTTTTTAGCAGAGGGGTAGGTAGACCTTGACTGGTATGACCTGGAAGGCTTCCTGGAGGAGGTGGAGGCAGTCAGGATGGGCGTGACAGGCTGCGGGACCTTCCGGCAGTAGGAGTCCCACGAGCGAGGGCCGGAGTGGTTCATGCGAAGGGCAGGAGATTGGCTTACGTGACCTCCTTCCAACCTTTAAAGGTCACCAGATGAGCTCAGAGTTGTCCCTGGGGTTTCAAAGCTAGACAAGAGATTAAGAGTCAAAGGTTTGGGTCACCCCCTTGAGTGGAGGCAAGAAGGCAGCGAAGGGAGAGTGAGGACATCCAGGCGGACGAGTTCTGAGGCTCTTAGCCCTGGCTCCGGCCCTGTCACCCACCCTCCCTGGGCCTCAGTTTCCTCAGGCATCAGTTGGGGTTCCAGGGAGGTGCAAAGTGAGAGTGCTGGCGGCCTGGCAGGTTGGAACAGAGGGGGCCGTGCCAGGGCCAAGGGCAGCTTGGTTTGCAGGGCGGCGCTTTCTGGGTGAGAACAGAGTTGTTTGAGGAAGGCGTGGGGCGGGGGAGGGGGGACTCCTCTTTTCTCTCTGGGCAGATCTTTGAGGAGCGGGCACACAGAGGGGCAGTGAACAGAGACAGCGCTGTGGGCCTCTTTTTGGGGGGATGGGGTGGGGAGAAGGAGCTAGGTCAGCTGTATGGGCCACTTAATACCCATGAACTTGCAATTAAATGCGGAAGTGGGGGACAAGGGGGTGGTAAAAGGGGATATTGTTCCCAGCTCCGGAGAGGAGGCAGGGAGGGCGGCTGGAGCCCTGGGGAAATGGCCAGCCTCCAACATGAATGGGCTTCAGTGTCCTGGGGGGGCCTGGGGGGGCAGGGGGCCGTCATTTGGCCCTTTGTCCTGCTCTACTGGACCCAGCCACAAAGGCCAGCTTGATTCCTATTCGGCTTCTTTTGGGGGGGAGAAAGGGGGGGCCTTGACCCCAGCTTGGTCCCCTCCCAGGGTCCCAAGCAAAGATCTCCCTCTGGCCATGGTGGGGGGGGAGTGTGTTCTCTAGAAATCCCCCCACACCATGATTGAACTTTGTTTTTGCATGAAAAAATTTTAATTTTTTAAGGCATATCTTACATGCAAAATGTACAATATTAAGTGTACAACTTGATGCATTTTTGCATGTAATTTATCCATATAACCTTCGCCCACATCAGCTAGTAACTATTGGCAGCACCATGGGGGCGTTCCCGCCCATGTCAGTACCCCCAAAGTAACAACTGTTCTGAGTTCCATCATCGCAGATTAATTTTGCCTGTTTTTTAACTTTATGCAAAACGGAATCATACAGTATATGCTGTTTTGTGTCTTTTGAATTAAATTTAAAACATTATAACCATACATGTATATATAACCATACATATGTGGACTTAAAATTTTATGTGTATACTCTATATTCTCTTTATATATATTGTATGTAAGCATCTCCATGGTTCACATTAAAAAGGAACAAGTAGTTGTTCCTGATGTGGTGCATTGGGATCAGTGGTGTCTCTGCAGCACCAGGATGCAGGTTCGATCCCCGGCCTGGTACAGTGGGTTAAAAGGAAATGGCTTTGCTGCGGCTTGGATCTGGGCCCTGGCCTGGGAACTCCATATGCCTTGGGGCAGCAGGAAAAAAAAAAAAAAAAGGCATAGATGATGCAGATTAAAAAGGTCAGCCTCCCAAAACTCCAGAGACAGTAAAAAGATAAGTAGTTGCCAGGGCTTGGGGCATGGGGGCGGTGAAAGGTGGGGCACAGAGGAGTTGAAGGGCAGTGAATCTTCTCTGTATGGTTAGCATAATGATGGATACGTGTCATCACACATTTGTCCCAATGTGTAGAATGCACACCACCAAGACTGAGCCAGAAGCGATGGATTCTGGATGATAAAGATGCATTGTCACAGGTGTACCCTCTGGTGGGGGGTGTTGATGATGGGGGAGATGGTGCTTCGGTGGGGCCAGAAGATACAGGAGACATATCTGTACCTTCTGCTCCATTTTGCTGTAAACCCAAAACGGCTCTAAAAAATAAAATCTTGGAGTGCTGCTGTGGTGGTGTGGCTCAAGAATTTGGTGTTGCTGCAGCTGTGGTGTAGGTCACAGCTATGGCTCAGACTTGATCCCTGGCCCAGGAACTTCCATAGGCTGTGGGGGTGGCTCAGAAAAAAACTTAAAGGTCAGCCTCCCAGTCTCCTCCCCAAAGTCACCTGCTGACCTTGGGCCCTTCAGACGGAATGGCCATGCCCCTTTTGTTACAGGAACGTGGTGGCTCATTGTACTCGCATTTCTGCACTTGGCTTTGTCCCTCTTTCCACCCTGTGTCATGGAGGTTGTTCCATAATAGTACATAGGATTCCACTGGATGGATGCATGGATACATGGGTTTTTTTTGTTTGTTTGTTTTGTTTTAAGACGCGCACGAAGTTGTTCCCATCTTTTGCTGTTACAGTTGATGGTGCGACAGACACGGGCCCCTTCATACCTGTAGGTTCACTTATTTCCAGGAAGAGAATTTCTGGGTGAAAGGGCATATATATACATTTGTTTGTTTATTATTTATTCGACTCTTTCCTTCCAGTTTTATTGAGATGTAACTGACATACAGGACCGGGTAAGTGCAGGCGGTACAGTATAAGGACATGACTAACATACATCATGAAATGATTACCGTGATAAGTTGAGTGAAGATCCAGCATCTCCTGCAGATACAAAAGAAACACAAATTTTTTTTTCCTTGTGATGAGAGCTCTTAGGATTTCCTTTCATAAATACCTTAAAGCAGTTGTGAATTGTATTAAAAATCATATTGTACATCCCACCCTGAGTATTTGTGTATAAGTAGAAATTTGCACCTTTTGACCAAACTCTCCCCACTATCCCCTGCCTCTGGTAACTATGAATCTGACCTCTTTTTCTGTGCGTTAATTTGCTTTTTGAAGTGTAATTGACCTGCAACACGATGTTAGTTCCTGATGCACAGCGTAACGGTTTGATATTTCTCTATATTACAAAGTGATCACCACAGAGGGTCCGTCCATGAATAATATTTCATTTGTCTTTTTTTTTAATCTTCTTTTTTTCCCTTTCTTTAAGGGCCGCATCTGTGGTATATGGAAATTCCCGGTCTAGAGGTTGAATCGGAGCTGCAGCTGCCGTCTTACACCACAGCCACAGCAATGTGGGATACTTAACCCACTGAGCGAGGCCAGGGATCGAACCCGCATCTTCATGGATACTAATCGGGTTCGTTACCTCTGAGCAACAATAGGCACTTCATTCATCTTTAATTACCTGTCAGATATGAGTGCAATCTCCTTGTAGAAAATTAAACCATTACGAATGAGTGAACCCTCTCCTTCCTATCCCTGGCTGCCCCCACCTCTAGTTTCTCTTGTTACTAGTGTGCTGTGCAGCATTCCAGATCTTTCCCCTGTGTCTGTGTCATTGATGTACATAAATTTGAACCTCTGGAAGAGATAGGGCATGTTTTTAGGTATGTGCATTTGTTTAAATAAAAGACCTCAAACTGAGGCTGTGGAGCAGGTGTTTAAAGCTGTAGGCTCTACATTATGGAAAAGAGTATGGAGGTTCCTCAAAAAGCTAAAAATAGAGTTGCCACATGATCCAGCAATCCCACTCCTGGGCATGTATCCAGACAAAGCTTAATTTGAAAGGTACATGCACCCCTGTGTTCATAGCAGCACTATTCACAATAGCCAAGACATGGAGCAGCCTAAATGCCCATCGACAGAGGACTGGATTAAGAAGATTCGTGTGTGTGTGTGTGTGTGTGTGTGTGTGTGTGTGTGTGATGAAATATGACTCAGCCGTAAAAAGCATGAAACAATGCCATTTGTAGCAACATGGATGGACCTAGAGATTATCATACTCAGTGAAGTAAATCAGAAAGAGAAAGACAATGCCACATGATATCACTTATAAGTGGAATCTAAACTACAACACACATAAACCTATCTATAAAACAGAAACAGACTCACAGACATAGAAAGCAGATTCGTGATTGCTGAAGGGGCCGGCAGTAGGGGAGGGAGGGGTTGAGAATTTGGGGTGAGCAGATGCAGACTAGTGTGTATAGGACGGATAAACAACAAGGTGCCACCGTATAGCACAGGGAACTGTTCAATATTCTGTGATTAAACCGTAATGGAAAAGAATATGAAGATGAGTATGTATATGTATAATGGAATCACTTTCCTCTGCAGCAGAAGTTAACAGAACATTATGAATCAACAATACTTCAATAAACTCGGGGGCAAAAAAGGGCTGTAGGCTCTGGAGCCAGGCTCCTGGTTTATATTCTAGCTCCATCCCTTTACCTGTTCCCTGAGGGTAAACTGCAGGGATCACCTAGCATTTCACAGCTTTGTTCACTGATGGTTTGTCTGGCGGATCTTTTTGTGTTGTTGTACACAGGTCTAGCTCATTCCTTCTAACTCCTACCTCCTGTTTCACAGGACAGTTATACTGGAATCTATATATCCATTCCCCTTCTTAATAGGTATCTAGGAAGTTTTTTTTTTTTTTTCCTTCTGTATCAGGAGATCTCAGCCTTAGCACAGTTGACAGTTTAGGCTGCGTGATTGTTTGGTGTGGGGGGTTGGCAGGTGCACTGCAGGGTGTGTAGCAGCATCCCTGGTCTCTCCCCGCCAGATGCTAGTAGTTCCCCCTGCCCCAGGTGTGACAACTAAAACTGTCTCCAGACATTGCCAAAGGTAGTGCTGAGAAATGCTGCAGGGAGCTTCCTTCTCCAGGCCTCACTGGGCACATGGGCAAGGTCATCATCATGATGACCTATTCTGCAGATAAGGAAATGGAGGCCCAGAGAAGTCAAGTCATTTGCTTGAGGTCACACAGTAAAGACATGGTGGGAGCAGGATTGGAGCTCATGCTTCTTCCCATTTTGAGGGGGGCACCCACCAAGTGCCAGGCAGTTTTTGGCTGAGCTGGGTGTATAGTGGGTGACAGGACAGACCCAGTCCCCTGCCCTCATAGAGCTTGCATTCTTGTGGGAACGACAGACCATCATCTCATAGATTCCCTGACTCAGGCGACGGTTGGCAGGTGAGGGTGAGACAGTCGTAATGACAGTCCCGCCTGACATATGTTTATAGTATTAACTGATGTATAGTGAGGGTTTCAGATGTCAGTTACTGTTCTAGAGAGTTTCCCAGGATGAACTGATTGACTTCCCACCAAAAAGCCCCATGAGGTGCCATTAGTCTTGTACCCATACTGCATATGGGGAAACCGAGGCACAGAGGCATTCAGGTCCTTTGCCAGGAAGTGGCAGGGCAGCTACTAGAACCTGGGCTGCTAGAAATCTGAACCACTGTGCAGCCTATCCTCTTGGTCCCTCCTGTACCAACTTCCTGGGTGGTCATGAGGGTCGCCTGGGTTAAGACAGTGTCACTTGGTGTGGTTTGCCTGAAAATGAAGACAGAAATGGAGAGTAAATGATTAAAGTTTTATAGCAAAGTTGGCAGAGTAATTTTATGCCAGTTCAGTCCAGTACTAGAAAAACTAGGCTTGCAGTCTGCCTTTTTGCTGTGTTTTTCTAATATTTCACTTTTATTGCAGTTTACAAGAGCGTTAGTCTCCAACAGATTATAAACTAAGGACATGCGTTCCCGTCGTGGCACAGCGGAAGTGAATCCGACTAGGAACCATGAGGTTACAGGTTCGATGCCTGGCCTTGCTCAATGGGTTGAGGATCCAGCGTTGCCATGAGCTGTGGTGTAGGTCGCAGATGCGACTTGGATCTGGCATTGCTGTGGCTGCGGTGCAGGCTGGCGGCTACAGCTCTGTTTAGACCGCTAGCCAGGGACCCTCCATATGCCGCGCTGCGGCCCTAAAAATAAAAAGAGACAAAAAAAAAGAAACTGAAGACAAAAATAGTTCTGTAGATAGTTGGAGGAATGCTGCGTTCGGATGGGGAGAGTGCTGAGAGCAGGCCCTGGCCTATAACTGTAAGCTTTATTATTCATCTGTTATTCTGACATTTGGTTCGTTCCATATAAGCTCCTTACCTCTAGGAGCTAGAGCAAGCTGAGGGACCTTCTTCCCATTTCATGGATGAAAATATCAAGGTCCAGGTAGTTTAGGTATTTAGGATTGGCCGACGGGATCTGGATGCTGGGGCCTTTTCTTTGCCTGACCCTGGCTGGGCCATGATTCTCACTGCCTCTCTCCACCCCGGGCAGCTGGACAGGCCCTGACCTTCAGGCCCCTCTGCGGAGGTGCAGTTGGCTAACAGCCTGGAGCCCTGGTTAAGCGGGTCATGGAGAGAGAGACAGGGCTTCCCTGGGGACTGTAGGCGGCTGGGGCCCCTCTTGGGGAACCATCCCAGGCTTCTCATCAGTCCCTCTCTTTGTCTCCGTGGCTATGGCAACCTGGCTGGATGCTTGGCACATCCAAGCCCAGCCCCCAGCCTGACCAGCCGGCTTCCCCCTTGGCTGAGGCCGCCCTGGCAGGCTCCTGCCTGGCTGAGGAAGCTGCCCCCCGCCCCCAGTCCCTGCTTCCCACTGATGGGGGCTCCTGGGCAGGGCTGGTGCTGCCCTGCTGTGGGAAGGACCAAGACACAGACCTCTGGGGGCTCTCCCCTCCGCATCTGGGCCTCTTTGCCGCTGGCTTCGAGCTGGCTTCGAGCGAGTGTTCATTCTCCCCATTTGCTTTCTGTCCCCAACCCTGCCTCCAGCCTCCTCCTGGGCTCTCTGTCACCCTGGCTCTGTCCCTTCCCTTCCCTTTTCTCTCTCAGTCATAGTCTCTGTTTCTTTCCACTTGTCTCTGCTTCTCTCTCTTTACGGCTTCTCATGTAGCATTTGCAGGTTGGTCCCTGCCTCTGAGAATGGGGCTGCCTCAGAGCCCCCCAGCGCAGGGGCTCCTTGGGGACCCCATGTTCAGAGAAAGGACCACATTTTATGGGGGCTTGTTTGCAGAAAAGCCACAACTCCAGCCCCCACCAGCCCAGTGAGATTCTGCTGCCCCAAACGGGGTAAGGATGGTTTTCTCATCCGGCGATGGAGTGGTCCTCCGGCAGGGGGGCGGGGGGGGGGGGTGTCCTCCTGTTGAAGGAAGGGGGCCTCTTCCTGACGCCTGGTGGGCAGGCATCCTTCCCTAATGGGATGTCCTCCTGGTCAGTCCCTCCCAGGGGAGGTGTGCTGCTGAGCCGCCTTTTCTCTGACATCTGAGCCAGCCACATCAAGGGCTGGGGCTTGGAAAATTTAGCGTGTTTTCTTCCCCATGCACCTGAGAGAGGGCCATTTCCCACTGTGGGTCGTTAAAGTCATTATTTATTAATGGCCACAGCTGTCCCTTTAGATATGAATAAATAATGCTCCCCTACAATGCCCTAGATTGTAAGAGCTTGAGGACCTTAGAGGGATCGTCTCAGTCTGGCCTTTGACTGGAGCCCAGAGAGAGGAAATGATTTGCCTGAGTGAGGTCTGCAGACCCAGATGCCAGCGGGTTGACAGGTAAAGGAGTCAGGTGTAAGAAAAATTACATCACCCTCACCACCTATCTTTTTGTTTTTCTACCTCCGGCATCAGCGTGGTTATCTTTAATCTCCCTGTGCCTTGGTTCTTTTCATCTCTAAAACAGAAATAAGAATATTTGTCTCACAGGTACTTCTTAAACATTTTTTTAAAATTTAAAATGAGATGCAATTCACGTACCACAAAATGTGCCCTGTTAACAGTGTTTGGAGTTCCCATGTCCAAACACTGGACAACCAGTGTCCTCATGGATGCTAAGTCAGATTCGTTTCCACTGAGCTGCATTGGGAACCCCAGGAAAATTAAATGAGTCTTTAAAAGTACAACTCTGTGAGTTCCTGTTGTGGCTCAGTGGTAACGAACCCGGCTAGCATCCATGAGGATGTGGGTTCAATCCCTGGCCTCACTTAGTGGGTTAAGGATATGGCGTTGCTGTGAGCTGTGGTGTGGGTTGAAGATGCGGCTCAGACCCCAAGTTGCTGTGGCTGTGGTGTTGGCCAGCAGCTGCAGCTGTGATTCTACCCTCACCTGGGAACTTCCATATGCTGTGGGTGTGGCCCTAAAAAAGACAAAAAAAAGTACAACTCTTAGGGCAGGTCCAGGAGTGGCAGGTACTAGATATGCGGTTGCTCTTATTGTTACAAAACAGTGCCTCTAGCTGTGGGCCTTGATGTTGGAGAGGCAGCAACATTATTTAACATAAATTATTGAGTGTTTCCTGGGTGCCAGGCACCGATTCTATGGGTGTACTCCTCTCACGGATGAGGAAACTGAGGCCCAGAAGCATTAATTGGCCCAAGGTCACACAGTGGGGACATGGCAGAGCTCAGATAGCAGTGAGCCTGGCAGGCTGGCTCCGGAGTTCATGGTGCTTGACCCTGTGCCCTTTGGAGAACCAGAGATCCCATGTCGCATGTCCTGTGTGAAGGGGCAGCTGCTCCTAATCCCCGAGCAGCACTTCCCGTGCGGGAACACAAGCCTGGTATTGCCAGATCTCCTGACTTTTAAAAGATGTTTCTCAACAGCCGGAAATGTGGAGTTTTGGGTATGAAATCACTCGATTTTTAAAGGTTGGCAACTTAGTCATATTTTTAACAAACATTGTGTTGGCCAAACAAAACACGGCTGCGGGCCAACCCAGTGGGTTGCCAGTTTGCACACTGTGCCCCTGGGGCGACTTGGTGGAGGGGAGGATGTTGCTGGGCACTGACCTTGACTTCGGGCATTTCCGGACCTTGGGTTCCCACCTTCCCTGGGGGTTGCGGGCTTGTGTCTGTGCCAGTCATATTTAAATCTGGCCCCTCACTGGCATGGCGGGCTGGTTGAGGGCACCAGTGGCATCTGGGATCCCTTCCTCTCACCCCCAAGGTCATAACTCTTGCGCATGATGGGTGCTCCGTGTTCAGCTCCTGCCTTTGACGCTAGGCGTGAACCGTCTTTCTACAGTGGCAAGCCGCCTGGCACATCAGGGCCTGGGATCTAGAGTCAATCTCTGTCTGCTTCAAGCCTCAGCCCTGCTCCTTCCTGCCTGTGACTCTGGGCAGCTTATTTAACTCTCGGTGCCGCCGTTTGCTAATTTGTACATCTGCAAAAAGGGGCTAATACGTTATTTCAGGGATTAATACATAAGTGGTGATCAGTGTGCACTTGGAGCCTGGCTGGTATAACTGGTAACATGGGGTGCAGGCTTGGGATCCGGACTCCCAGGGTTCGAATCCCAGCTCTGCCACTCACCAGCAGCAGCATGACCTTGGGGCAGGTGACCTTTGTGCATCAGTTTCCTCATCTGTCAAACAGGGGTCATGATAATACCTCCAACATGGGGTTGATGTTGCACGTAGGACAGCGCCTGGCACATGGTAGGAATCCAGTAATGTCAGCCGCCGTTATTACATACAAACAAACGCACAGACGTGCAGACACACGCAGTAACTGCCAAGCTTTGCCATCTGGCAGAAACAGCGCCAAGGTGACTATTTCTGCGTGTGTATCTCTGTTTTCTGCAGGGAGGGATGTTAGTGTGTGTATGTGTGTGTGTGTGTGTGTGTATGTGAGAATCTGCACAGTCCTGAGCCAGCTAGCCGGGTGCTGTTTCTGCATACGCATCTCCATGCATTAATAGAGTGCATACATTAGGCGTGCGGGGCTTGCTCTCTTCCTGGCATATTCCTGGAAGGAAACCGACCCTGGGGTTCTCGGGCTGTGAACCCAGCCACCTGAGCAGCCAGCCGTACTTCAGCTGATGGGAGAGGGTGGGAGCTGATGAGGGCAGGTGGCACAGGTGGCGTGGGAATGGAGGAAATATTTGCTGCTCCGGAGGGCAGGATGTGGCAGGGAAAGTGTTGGGGGTGCTGAGGGCTGGGCTCTGGGCTGTGAGTGAGACCCTGCTGGCTGTGGCCTTGAGGACAGGCTCTGGGATCCGCATTTTCTCCTTTCCCCGTTGAGCACCGGCCTGGCACGCGCAGCAGACCTGGAGCCTTCTGTGCCTCTGCTCACCTTCCCTTTCTTCTCCGCGGCATATTGCAGGCACTAATTTAGGCAAAAGCTCCTTGGAGGCTAAGAAAAGCTGAAGCATGCAGAATTAGCACAACAGAATGTAGCTATCTGGAGAGGCAGCCTGGGCGGCTGAATTTAGCCTCTCCCTACCTCACCCCCAACTCATGTTCTTTTTTCCCCGTTAAACTTCCAAATTACCTTGTTGCCACTGCCGTCCTTTTTCCTCTGAGCCTGTTGCGTGTGGAACCCTTTCTTTCCCTCTTTGCTCTTTCATTCCTCGAAAACTTTCGGGGGGGGTGGGCAGTGGGACTTCAGGATGCTTCTGAAAGGCTGAAGCTGTGAGTTCTGGAGTCTTTTTCCTGTCCTGCTCCTAGGATGGATTCGGTAGCTTCTGACTGTCAGCTGGTACGTTTCAAGCACTTGGGGTGCATCAAGCCATGACCTGGGCAGCCTGCACACATGAGCCCCCTTATTCCGTCCAATCCCTTAATAGAGGTAGTTGTTCTTGTTCCGTTTTACAGCTGAGGTTGCTGGGGCACAGAGAGGTTATGTCACCTGCCCAGAGTCCCACAGCGAGGAGAGGCTGAAGCAGGATGGGACCCAGTGGTGTGATTCTGGGGCTCCTGGCTCTTCGCCACAGCACTGTACTGCTTCCTTTGCTGATGGCTGGGTGCAGTGTATTTATTGAGCCCTTACTATGGGCAAGGTCCATTTTTCTCCTTCTTTCCTCCCTTTCACTTCATTCTTTTTCTCCTTCTCCCCTCCCTCCTGTTCATCCATCCATCCATCCATCCATGTTTCCTAAGATTCACTGCAGTATCAGCCATGATTTTTGTCACCTTCATATACCGGCTGCAGCATTATTTACTCAATACTTACTTTAACTGGGTTGGAGCCTCCTCCCTTTTACAAAAGGTCAGTCTCCTCTTAAGCAATAATGTCCACGAATCATGGATTTGATATGACAGCCAAAGTTATTAAGATCAAGATCAAGATTATTCACGAGGGCTGCCTCGAGGTCGCCTCCCCCCAGCCTTGCCGGGCCGACCTGGGGAGTCCTGTCGTGAGGTGAGGCAAAGCTCGCGGCTCCACACCAGGCCCGGAGTGGCTGGATACGTTCCCACTAGGACACCACAGCTGGAGGGCAGCAAGGAAGGTGCCGTGCGTGGTAGAGGACTCTGGGAGGTCACCAGAGATCACCCCTGTGTCAGAGGTGACATTTGAGCCAGAACCCGATGTAGGATTTTGGGGTTTGATTCTTCAGGTTTTTAATTTAATTAATTAATTTATTTATAACTTTTTTCTTTTTTTTATTACTCAAATGAATTTATCACATCTGTAGTTGTGTAATCGTCATAACAATCTAAATTCACAGGATTTCCATCCCAGAACCCAAGCACATCCCCCCACCCCCAAACTGTCTCCTCCGGAGACCATAGGTTTTCCAATGTCTGTGAGTCAGCATCTGTTCTGCAAAGAAGTTCAGTCTGTCCTTTTTTCAGATTCCACATGTCAGTGAAAGCATTTGATGTTGGTGTCTCATTGTCTGGCTGACTTCACTTAGCATGATAGTTTCTAGGTCCATCCATGTTGCTAAACATGCTGGTATTCCGTTCCTTTTAATGGCTGAGTAATATTCCATTGTGTATATGTACCACTTTTTCTTCTTCTTCCTTTTTTTTTGTCTTTTTTTGCCTTTTTCTATGGCCACTCCCGTGGCATATGGGGGTTCCCAAGCTAGGGGTCGAATTGGAGCTGCAGCTGCCGGCCTACACCAGAGCCACAGCAATGCGGGATCCAAGCTGTGTCTTTGACCTACACCACAGCTCATGGCAATGCCAGATCCTTAGCCTGCTGAGCAAGGCCAGGGATCGAACCTGCAACCTCATGGTTCCAAGTTGGATTTGTTAACCACTGAGCCACGATGGGAACTCCTGTACCACATCTTCTTGATCCACTCCTCTGTCGATGGACATTTAGGTTGATTCCATGTTTTGGCTATTGTAAATAGTGCTGCAATGAACATTGGAGTACATGTGTCTTTGTGAGTCATGGTTTTCTCTGGATAGATGCCCAGGAATGGGATTGCTGGATCAAATGCAATTTTTAAAAAAATACTGGTAAATCTAAAAATGTTTTCCATTTAAAAATTTTTTTTATTATTATTGATTTACAGTGTTCTGTCCATTTCTGCTCTACAGCACAGTGACCCAGTTATACATGTATATACATTCTTTTTCTCACATTATCCTCCAATTTTCTTGAGTTTCTGGTAACGGGTGAGTGCTGGGCATATGGGGTTAATGGGGGCATTGTTCCTGATTTTATTGGGCTCACATTTAGGGGGCTGGGGGTGGGTGGGAGATGGAAACTGAAGGAATGAGGCACGGGTCACCTCAGACTGTGTGAGGGCCATGAAACGATAACACCGGGTGGGGTTGATAGTCAGTGGCGGGTCTGGGTGGGCCCTGTTAGCTGGGCACGCAGGGAAGCCCAGGCAAGGAGGTGGCATTGTCACTGAGCCATGGGAAGGAATGGCCATATAGAGTTCTTAGAGTTGTGTGGGCAAAGGAATCGCAGGTGCAAAGGCCCTGAGGTGCGCGGTGGGTATAAAGAGCAGTGAGTGAGTGGGCAGACACCTGGGGCCATATCTTTCCTGGCAAGGTGAGGGATTGAGAGCAGAGGAGGAATGTGAGTGGATTTTATGTTGAAGCGGTCTCTGTGTTGCTGTGTGCACTGGAGTAGGAGGGGGCAGCAAGCAGATCAGGGAGGAGGCCCTTGCGTGGTTCAGGTGGGAGATGACGGTGGCCCTGACTAGTGAGGTGGCAGAGAGGAGACAGGTACTTAGCAGGTGGCACCGACAGAATTTGCTGATGGTTGGTTGTGTGGGGAGACCCAGGTGCGAAGGGGTCTAGGGTGAGGCAAGGCGGGGCGCTTCTTAGGGGCTGACCCTGAACTTGCCAGGCCCTCATTCACCTCCGTCTCAGCTGTAGCTGCCCCAGGACAACTTCGGGGCCTGGAGGCTTCTGAGTTGAAGGCTGCAGGAGGCAGAGAGGTCTTTCAGCAAGAGCACAGTGAGGGAGGAGTCACAGAGCATCTGTGGTTCCCTCAGTGGCATGGGGACCCCCCTCTTCCGAGCTGTGCACAAGCGGGTCTTTGAAGGGGCCGCCTCCCTCTATTCATCTGTGCGCTGATGCTGAAGCTTTCTTTTCTTTCACGGCCAAGAGTTGCCTTCCTATGACTGATCCATGCATGAGAGAGACTGAGTTTGGGATTGCCCAAGATGAGTTGTGAGGCTGCACAGCTGTTCATGCATGCGTGCACGCATGCATTCCTTCCCAGACTTGCCTGCTAGTGTAGGTGCTGTGGTCTCTAGGTGCTATGATGGTGAATGAGGCTAGGAGTCCCCACCCTCATGGAGCTCGCATTTGGGTGGGAGGACAGACAGTGAACAGATAAAAAGTAAATACACAGAGTGCCAGCTAGTGATACCTGCTCACCGGAGAAAAATAAGGCAGGGCCTTCTAGGTGGGAGGTAGGAGGAGTGAGTTGCTCTTAGGCTGAGGAAGGGTGGCTTCACAGAGGTGGTGATGTTTGAACAGAAGGCTTTATTTAGGAAGTTAGCCATGGTAGCATCTGGCGGAAAGCATTCCAGGCTCGAGTGAATGGTAGGTGCAAAGGCCCTGGGGCGGCTGGCAAGGAGAGTGACCAGAGGTGAGGTCTGAGGTGGCCTTGAGGGCCATGGTGGGCACATTGGACTTGAATCTCGTGGGGTGGAGGCCATGGGGGCCCTTGGAGCAGAGGAGGGATGAGATCTGATTCAGAACCCGGAGAGGCTGAGGCTGCTTGACTGGACAGCAGAGCAGTGACTGAGGAGGACAGTGTGAAAAAGCAGAGGAGCCCTGAGTTGTTGGGGGCTGGAGTGCTCCCTGCAGGCATGGGTGGGTCTGGAAAAGCGGAGGGATGGGCAGTTCCTGGCAGTGGGTTGTGGGAGTTGGTGGTGTCAGGGTTTTGGGTGGCTGTGTGGGGGCTGGCTGAGAGCCTGGCTCTGCCATGGCCAGGCCGGTGACCCTGGCAAGTCACTTACTCCTGTGCAGCTCAGTTTCCTTATCTGGAGCATGAGGGTGATAACGTTACCTACCTCTGAGGGTTTTGAGAGGATTAAATGAGGTGCTACGTCAAAGTGCTCAGCCCATCCTGAGCTTCCTGTTGATATGTTCCTTTTCACCCCCTCCCCTGCCTCCCTTCTCCCCTTCCTCTTCCTCCTCCCTTTTCCTTCCCCTCCCCTTCCTTTTCCAGAAAAGCACTGTGGTGAGGAGGAGACTCAGGGCCTGGGGCTCAGCAGATTGTCCTGGCCATCCAGGTGGTCAGGGACGTGGAGGAAGCTGTTGCCAGATTTCCTTGTGAGGTTGGGTGAAGTTGGATGTCTTGCCCATGACATCTCAAGGACTTGTTTCATTCTGAAATGGTTATTTGGAAGGAGTGGACATACCTGGACTTCTAAGTTCCTAGCTAAGGTCAGGGTTTTATTTAATCTTTGGATGGTGGTCTCTGTGTAACTGACTGAAAACCCAAACCAAACTGACTTAAACAAGAGAGGAAATGTAATAGTTCATGCAGCTAGGATATCACCTTCAGGTAGAGTTTGATCTAGGTGCTCAGTGTGTGTCTGTTTCACTGCCCTTCCCGTTGCCTCCATTCTTGTACTCTGTGTGGCTCAGTTAGAGGTCAGATAACACCCTTCAAGTTGCATTGGGTGCTTTACTAGAAAAAGGGGAAATAAGAACTGATGGCAAGAGGCGAGATGCCAATAGAGCTTATTTGAAAGAGGGGAAAATCCTATGTGAGGTGGGGGTGGGTGGGTCTTTGGGTTGAAGCCCAGTGTTCCGCAACTGAGATTTCTGAAGGACATTTGAGGGCTGCTTTCATGACTCATTCTTGGATGAATTCACTTCACCCAGGTTACATCATATCCTCAAACATCTGCCCTCTATCCTGCAAAAGGCTGTAGGACACTGCCTGCCTGGTCCTTGGGTGGTGGCGAACAGGGTTCCATGGTCGATGCGGTCTTAACAGTAAAATGTTCTCGGCTTTACTGAACAATTCCCACAGGCCTTTTAAACATGTCAGATGAATTGCAGGTTCCATTTGGGTCCTCTCTCCAGCATTAGAGGTTTGGTGTCTGGGTGCGTTCATCGCAAAGCCTCTGGCAGTCCGCAAGTAACGTTTAGTCACCACATCGGCAGTTTTCCGAGTTTTTCTTTCCCTGGGTATTTGTGCCTTCCTTAATTTTTGGGTTTCTTAAAAACAAAGAAAATAAAACAAACCACAGTCGTATTTCCAGACCCCAGCATCTGGTGGCCACTTGTAATTTGGGGGTGTTTGATCATTCTTCAAACTTAGACTTTCAAAATGTAACATTGGGTGTTTTTCTATGTTAAAAGGTTTTTTTTTTTTTCCCCTCTCTTTAAAACATTTTGCAACCAGGCTTCTTTAGGGATTTTCTTAGTCCTTCCTCTAACCCCCAGATCTGCTTATAAAATTCCTTGCAAAATGGGTTTTTCTTTTTCCTGAATTTTTTTTCTTTTTTTCCCCTGACCTTTCTATACATCTATAAATTGTAAGCAGCAGAAAGAGGAAATGAGCTAGAAAAGCGCTCAGGTCTTTGAAATAGTCTCTTGTGGACCCTGATTGGCTGGAGGCTCTGCTGCCAGTGGACATCTGGACATCCATTGCCCCTTCAAACACTTGTTATGTGCAATGTTTTGAATCAGCCTTTTTTTTTTTTTTTAATGAAGGACCTTTAGGATACCTTTTAATAGAACTCACTGGACAGTTGGAACTGACTTTTACCTGATGATGAGGTTGGTCTATTCAGAGGTGACGTGTAGTTCTGGGGTTGGGACAGGCAAATGCAGGTGTCAGTGTTTCCAGGGTTAAAAGAATTTTCTCTGTCCCTCTTCAGGATACTGGGGCAGGAGGGTATCCCAAATGGCCTTCTGCCCAGCTTTGCTAGGCTTGCCGGCCACCAGTGGGGGCCCCAGCAATGAATCCCCAGAGGGTCAGCAGTGTGCTGTGCTCAGGGGGGTTTCTGAGAGGTTCTCAGTGTGTGTGGTGGGCAGGGCGCTGGGACAGTCACGGGTCATGGCCGGAGATGCTCTGACACTTCCCTGTCCTCTTGCTCTCTCTACCCTCCTCTTCCCACCTCTCCTCCCCATCCCTTCCCCCCCTCTTTTTTCTCCTCCCTCGCCCCCTCTTTCCCCTCCATCTCCTCTCCCCCCCCTCCCCCCCGCCGCCTTGTGCTGCTTTAAGAGTCCTCGCTGTTCACCACTTGGCCCTCTGCATCCTTTGCAAGGAAGGTCTTGGGTCACAGGTGCTCGTGTCTCTGCAGGATTGATTCCAGAAGGGGACTGGTTTGTTTCCTTTGAGGACACGTGGGTTTTAGATTTCGGTAGTCATTGCTCACTTGTCCTGCAAAGGGGTCTCCCCGTGTGCCCTCCCCCCTGCAGCCTGGCGCGAGATCCCTTTCCCAGGGAACTTTGTACGAACCTGCCTTCCAGGGTCTGCAAGTGGCGCTCACCTCCCCTCTCCCCATTCCTGTCTCTGGAGCCCCACCAGCCTTCCTGCTTCCTGCCTTATTCCTTCCTGTTGCAGGACCCTCTTTCCCAGGATCCTCTAAACTGGCCCCCTCCCCTCAAATACCCTCTGCAGACAGACCCTCCCTGGCCACCCTGAGGAAGCCCCCCTTCCCCGGCTTATCCTTCCTCCTGGCACCTCTCTGGGTCCGTCAGGGTGTCTGTCGGCCCGTGTGTCCTTCCACTCTAGGCTCTAGGGTTCCCTGCTCCTGCACCACTGTTGCCTGGCCCGTGGTTGAGGGACGAATTTGGGGGAATGCTCAACTTTTTTCCCCTGCTGGGGCATTGGGGGAGCAAAAAACTCAGCGGTGCACAGGCTTAAAGCGGGCAAGGAGAGGGGCCTGATTATCAGGGGAGGTGAAATCTTGAAGGTTGGCCCTAAAAGCCCAGAGAGGCTGGCTGGTTGAGATGACTCCTTGCCACTGCTGAGGGGCCAAGGGTCACTTCCCCAGGGCGAGAGGGAATGCCCCAGAGTTTGCATCTTAGCAGACCCCTGAACTTGAACTTGGCGAGACAGCTCTGCTTCCCTGGTGCCAGGCCCCCGGGAAGGGGTTTTGGGAGCCCCATGTGACACAGTAGCTGGACCTAAGCCTCAGCATCACCAATGAGGTGGTGCCCCAGAGCCAGTTTCTTGGGGCAGAGTGGACAGCGGGGGGGGGGGGGGGGGGGGGGTGGCTCGTGGCTCTTCGCATCCTTTGCACTTTTTATGAATGAGTCTTAATGGTGCTTCCTGGTCCTGCTGGCCCTCACCTATTACTAGTGGGGGGCTGGCCAGCCTGCTGTCCTGCAGCCGGCCCATTATAGGAGACCCCAGGCAGGGTACTCCTTGGCACATCAACACTTCTTAACTATATAAACTTTATTGAGATGTAAATTACGTAAAATAAAAAGTCTCCACTTAAAGACATGGCTTTATCAGATTTTACCAGGGTGGGCCCACTGGCTACAGACAGGAGGCCAGGAGGGGGCTGCTGTGGTGTCAGGTGGGTTCAGGAGAGGCGCTGGGCACCTGGTACTCAAGGCTTCCCATCCAGAAGTCCACTTGGCTTTCTCTTCTGGTGGGTTCGTGCTTCCTTGTGAGCAAAGCAGCTTCTTGCCCCACGTGTTGGGTTTTCTCCAGGGAAGATGAGGAGGCCTTTAGGTCCAGGAGGGCCCAGCGATCTGCAGATCCAGGACCGCCTCACCATCACAGAATGACGGGCACTGGAAAAAGTCCTGTGACCGGGAACCCATTGGAAGTGGACCCTGACATTGCAATATTGGGAGTTGGTGGGGAGAGGCGAGGTGAGGCTTTACCTTGTGGTGAAGAAAACCAGAATCCTAAAATTAAGTTGAATTGTATCCTTTCCTGAATTAGGATATAGTATTGGGGATATAGCAGCGGCTTTGCATGGACTCTTAGAATCAGTAAAGAGGGAAGTGGGGTTGATTTATTTTTCCTTTGGGGAGGGTGCATAAGTTCTTTGATAAAATTAAATGATGGCATGAGATGATGTCATCTCATGTAAAGTTGCCCTTTACGGTGTGAGGATAAAGAGTCCTTTAGCAGAAGCATTAGAGCCGTTTCCGGCACGCACGCCTGCCTCTTTCTGGGGTCCCATCACCCCCTGGAACTCCGCTGTCTTGTCGTCCTTCTTTCAGTGTGAAGCAGTCCACCTGCCCACTTGCTGGGTCCTCATGTGTTTGTAGCTTTGCCTGGCACTGGCTGTTTGCCAACATCACTTTCCTCGATGTCACAAAATCCAGCATCTTTTGCAAAACTTGCAGTTTCACTTTGCAACTGATGGGCTTTCATTTTGCCCTGCATTTTGACCGCGGCATATTCAGGACAGCAGGAGCTGCAAAGGTGTGAAGAGGTGTTAGGCAGGGCGAGCTGTTCTGGGAAGCATTTTAGAAGTGGTTTAGCTCGTTTGGAATACTTTAAGATAGGGTGGCCTTTCCCCTTGAGGGAACTTGGATAACGGTGGCTGGAGCGGACACTGAAGCAGTGAGTTAGGATGTGTCTCTGTGGTGGAGAAGTGGCAGAGGGGTCCAGGAGACCAGTCTCCCTCCTGAACTGAGCGGGACAGTCACGAGGTGGTGCCAGGAGGCTGTGGGCTCCTGCTTTTCCTTCTATGCTACGTCGAGGTCCCCTTTGCTGAATTCCCCTATTCCTCCTGGCCTCTGATTGTTGGGGTGTGCCAGGGTTAGCCTGTGGACCTCTTTCTTTTCTTTTCTTTTTTTCCTCTTTTTATGGCCACACCTGTGGCATATGGAAGTTCCCAGGTTAGGGATTAAATCAGAGCTGTAACTGCTGGCCAACGCCACAGTCACAGCAACACTGGATCTGAGCCACATCTGTGACCTACACCACAGCTCTCGGCAATGCCAGATCCTTAACCCCCTGAGCAAGGCCAGGGATTGAACCTGTATCCTCATGGATACTAGTCAGGTTCGTTTGTGCTGCGCCACAACAGGAACACCTCCCTTGTTCTGATGCTCATGAGAAGTGCTGTAGGCCACGTGGGGCATGGCTGTGCCTGGGTTCGACTCCAATTTCCTTTTCCTCACTCATAAATCGTGGATGGAATGTCGCTGTCCTCAGCCCCATATGTGTTGATGTGATGAGAAAGTTAACGGTACTCAACATGAGTGGATTGAAACTTCCGTAGCAAGTTCATTGAGACTTCATAGCAAGACACTTTCATCAGAGCATCGGGACAACTTCCAAAGGTTGATCTTTGCCCCATTTTCAGAAGAGGAAGAGGGGGAGTCCATTATCCGGTGTCCCACAGTGACTTCGTAGCAGGGCCTGGGTTTGAACCCAGATCTTATTTTAGGCCAGTGCCCTTTTTTTGTGGCAGACTCTTAAGTGTGGCCATGAAAAGCCAATTGACAGGATGGAGCGGGATCACCTGACTTGGAGATTCTTCTCTACACCAGTTCTTTTTTTTTTTTTTCTTGCTTTTTAGGGCCATACCTATGGCATATGGAGGTTCCCAGGCTAAGGGTCTAATCGAAGCTGCAACTGCCGGCCTACGCCACAGCCACAGCAACGCCAGATCTGAGCTGTGTCTGCAGCCTACACCACAGCTCACAGCAACGCTGGATCCTTAACCCACTGAGCAAGGCCAGGGATGGAACCCTCAACCTCATGGTCCCTAGTCTGATTCGTTTCTGTTGCGCCACGGTGGGAACGCCTGCACAAGTTCAAAGAGTTCTCTCTTGGGCTTCCTTGGCGAGGACTGGTGGCATTTGCTGTAGACCGGTGTATCAGTCTGCTCAGGCTGCTGTAACAAAACACACAGGCTGGTGGCTTAAACAGGACACCGGATTTTTCAGGCTGGAGCCTGGGAAGTCCAAGATCAAGGCGTAGGCAGGGCTCTCTTCCTGCTTTGCAGATGGCCGCCTTCAGACTGTGTCCTCCTTCCCTTCCTTCCTTCTGCTCTTATTAATTGGCACTCTTCTGTAAGGAAGACGTCTCCCCCATTTTCTGATTTATTCACTCAGTTATTTATTCACTATAGGCTTGTAAACAGTGCTGTTATTATTTATTCTGTTCGGATTGTTCTGGCTGTGGCCATTGGGAGTTCTTTTCTGCTTGGCCTCTGTGCTCTTTTGATGTGCCTCTATCCTCTTTTTTTTCCCCCCCTTTCTTTCTTTCCTTCCTCCCTCCCTTCCTTCCCTTTTATTTTATTTTATTTTTTCCTTTTTAGGGTCGTACCTGAAGTGTATGGAAGTTCTCAAGCCAGGGGTCAAATTGGAGCTGCTGCCGCCAGCCTACACCACAGCCACAGCAACACTGGATCCGAGCCACATCTGTGACCTACCCTGTAGCCTGTGACAGCACTGGCTCCTTAACCCACTGAATGAGGCCAGAGATCCAACCCGCGTCCTCGTGGATACTGTGTCAGGTTCTCAACCTGCTGAGCCGCAACGGGAACCCTTTCTTTTTCTTTTGAGCATTTCCTTACTTGCTGGTACTACAAGATATTCCAGGCTAATCTTGTATGTCCCCTGTCCTTGCCCCAGAGACAAGCACTGGTTCCTTTTATTGGAAGATGGTATTTAGAAACCAGAGTCTGGGTGCCAGGTGTGCTGGTTGCCACGGTGACTACATGTCACTGCTGCTAGGTCCTCTTGGTGAATAGAACTGGGAAAGGTATGTGTATGTACTGTTCATACCTGTACACACGTCTGTGTCTTTAAATCATTCTATCTGCCTTTAGCCATCCTTTTGTAGCCAAAGGGCATTCATTCCAGGACCCTCGTGGATACCAAAATCCGAGGCTGCTGAAGTCCCCTATAGAAATTGTCATGGTCTTTGCCTATAACCTGTGCACATCCTCCTGTAGATACTTCTTTTTTTTTTTTTTTTTACTTTTTTGGCCACCCCCCAGCATATGGAGTTTCTGGTTGAGCCACAGTTGCTACCAAAGCCACAGCTGGATCTTTAACCCACTGTGCCAGGCTGGGGATTGAACCTGAGTCCCAGCACTCCAAAGACACTGCCCATCCAAAGCACTCCACAGTGCTGCAGTGGGAACTTCTCTCCTGTGGATACTTTAAATCATCTCTGGATTATATATAACACCTAGTAAAATGTAAATGCTGTGTAAATAGTTGCCACTATGTAGCAAATTCAAGTTTTGCTTTTTGGAACTTCCTGGAATTTTTTGTGACTATTTTGATCCATAGTTGGTTGGTTGCATCCCCAGATGCAGAAACTGTGGATATGGAGAGCTGACTGTATATTTGAAAAAAAGCCTTCAAGTTCATATTGATAGCCAATGTGAGATTGCAAAAGATTTCATTTTAAAAATTTATATACAATAGGAATGACTTTCTTTGGATGTCGAATTTATGACTTTTAACACATGGGGAAACTCCTTGCAGTTGAGTGTAGAACAGGTCTGTCATCCCAAAAGACTCTCTCGTGCTGCCACCGAGACGTCACACCCTCTCCCATCAGTAACCCTCAACAGACTCTCATCTGGGTTTTGTCGTATAGTTTCACTTTTTCCAAAACGTGTGTATTCCATATAAATGGGATCACACAGCACACAGCCTTTTGCAACCAGCTTCTTTCACTTGACATAAGACCTTTGTGATTCATCCACGGCATTGTGTGTATCCATAGTTGGTTCCTTTTCGTTGCTGTGTAGTGTTCCATTGTTTGGGCAGTCCATGGTTTGTTTATCCATTCACCTGTTGAAGGACACATTGATTATTTCCAGATTTTGGCAATTCTAAATAGAGCTGCTTTATGGAGTTCCTGTTGTGGCTTAGTGGAAACGAATCTAACTAGTATCCATAGGGATGTAGGTTCGATCCCTGACCTCACTCAGTGGGTTAAGGTTCCAGCGTTGCCATGAGCTGTGGTGTAGGTTGTAGACATGGCTCAGATCTGGCATTGCTGTGGCTGTGGCGTAGGCCAGCAGCTACAGCTCTAATTCGACCCCTAGCCTGGGAACCTCCATATGCCATGGGTGTGGCCCCAAAAAGACACATGCATACATACATACATAGAGCTGCTTTAAACATTTGTGTACAGGTTGTGGTGTGAACGTAAGTCTTCCTTTCTCTAGAGTGAATGCCCAGGAGTGGGGCCGTATGATAAGTGGTTGTTTAACTTTATGAGAAACTGCAAAATTGTCTTCCAAAGTTGCTGTGCCATTTCATTGGCAGTATCTGAGCGATCCCGTGGTTTCACATCTTCAACAGCACTTGGTATTGTCAGGTTTTTTTTTAAGGCCTTTCCCGTAGATGTTGGTAGGATCTCATTGTGGTTTTAATGTACATTTCCCCAGGGGCTAATTATGTTGAATAGCTTTTCATGTGCATATTCACCATCCACATATCCTCTTTGGGGAAGTTTATGTTCGGGTCTTATACCCATTTACATTTTTTTTTCCCCCCATGGAATTTAGAGTTGTATTCTGGATACAGTTTTTTTGTTAGCTATGTCATTTGCAAATACTTTCTCCCAGTCTGTAGCTTGTGTTTTCATTTTCTTAACGGTGTCTTTGGCATAGCAAATGTGGTGTATTTTAATGTATCACTTATTTTCTTTCATGGATCTTGCTTTTAATGTTTTCTCTGAGAACTTTTTGCTTAACCTCAGGACCCAGAGATTTTCTCCTTTGTCGTCTTCTGAAAGTTGTAGGTTTTACATTTTGATCCGCGATCCATTTTGAGTTCAATTTCAGATAAAGTGCGTAGGTTAGGTTGAGACTCATTCATTAATTTGCATATGATGTCAGTTGTTCCAGCACCATCTGTTGAAAAGACTACCCCTTCTCCATTGAATTGCTTTTGCACCGTTGTCAGAAATCAAATGGCCGTGGTTGCGTGGGTCTATTTTTGGACTCTATTCTGTTCCTTGGATCCACGTGTCTGACCTTTCACCAGTCCCATACTGTCTTGATGACTCTGTAGTCATTCTTAGAATTAGGTGTGAATCTTCCAACATGGTTCTTCTTTTTCAGAATTGTCCGGGCTGTTTTATGCCGTTGCTTTTCCATATACATTTTAGATTTAGCTAGCACAGGGTTTTGTTTTTGATTTTTTTTTTTCACTTTTTAGGCCTGCTCCCATGGTATGTGGAGGTTCCCAGGCTTGGGATTGAATCGGAGCTATAGCTGCTTGCCTACATCCCAGCCACAGCCACGCCAGATCCGAGCCGAGTCTGCAACCCACACCACAGCTCACGGCAAAGCCAGATCCTTAACTCACTGAGTGAGGCCAGGGATTGAACCTGCATCCTCATGGAGACTAGTCAGACTTGTTTCCGCTGCGCCTCAATGGGAACTCCAGATTTATATATGTATGCATTCTTTTAAAAAGTATTATTTCCCATCGTGGTCTATCTCAGGAGACTGGGAGTAGCTCCCTGTGCTGTACAGCAGGACCTTATTGGCTGTCCATGATTAATACCATAGTTGGCCTCTGTGAACCCCCAGACTCCTAGTCCATCCCACTCCTTCCCACTCCCCTTGGCATAACCACAGATCTGTTCTCTGTGTCTGTCGCACAGGGTTTTAAAAGTTGGAGCAATTGAATATCTAGATTTCCAGTTTCTCCCGGAAAATACAGATCTGGCTCTGGTCCTGCCGGTGACAGCTGATTTAGCGGAGCAGCAGCTGCCCGTTTAGATGAGCATCTGCCTTCCAGTTTGCTCCAGTCTGCACCCTCTTCCTTTTGTCCGACCCCCGGCCAGCTTCCCTCCCGCGCCCTACCTGCATGGCCTCTGTGGGCATTGGTGTTTGCAGTCCCTGGGGTGGACTTCTCGCACACCTCTGGCCGGGGATCCGAAATGCTGACAATCCTGATGATCATGGCGCTGCGGGAGCAACAGCAGCGCCACTGCGAGGCTTGTTTTAGGTGCTCTTCTGAGCCTTTGCGCCGCGACCTCTCCTCGGATCTTTGCCACGAAAGGGCGCTACTCTCATTACGCCCATGTTACAGATGTGGAAGCTGAGTCTCAGAGAAGCAAGTAAAGCTGCTGACCCCAGGCCATGCAGCTCAGCTTTGCTGTGACTCCAAGGCGTGTGTTGTATCCGAGTCCACGGTATGTGGTTCTGGCTGCCTGGAGACTGAGGGCAGAGATCTTGTCAGCATCTCAGAGTCTCACCTCCCCACGAAGCTCTATGCCATCCAGGTTTGTTCTCAGATACTTGTAATGTGACATAAAGGAACCGTTCATTTCCTGTCGGGTCTGTCTGTAGATAGTTCTGGGTGGCAGGAGTGGGATGCGTAACCAGCCCGGTGGGCAGCCCGGAGGGATTCTGGGATTACTGGCAGCCTTCTCTGTGGCTGCCTGAGGTTGGGGTCCACTGAAAGCCGCAAGACCCTCAGCAGAATGGTAGGGTGTGGCCGAGGGCCCTGGTCTCAGGCTGGAGTCTGGAAAGTCAGAGAATTGGGGTCTTAGAGGCTTTTCCAAAGTCAGACCCAGCTTGTGATCATCAAGTACCTGCTAAGCGTCTAGTGGCAAATGGCGGGTTTTGGTGTCCGAAAGCTACATTTTTACTGCAGTTTCACCACTTTCTAGTGAACCTTTTAGGCAGGTGGCTTTGCCTCCCTGGACCTCAGTTTACTCTTCCATAAAAAGGGCCGTTCCTAGTGGCCACCTCTCAAGGTCGTGGTGATGAAGTGAGCCCATGCAGTCACATGCTCAAGACTAGTACAGCTCGCCTGTACAGCTTGCTCAGTGAACATTAGCCACTATTTTTACCATTACTCTTATTGTTATTGTTTATTTTATTCTTATGGCCGCACCTGTGGCATATGGAACTTCCTGGGCCAGGGGTCAGAGCAGAGCTGCAGCTGTGACTTTGGCCACAGCCATGGCAACATGGGATCCCAGCCGCCTCTGCGACCTATACTGCAGCTTGTGCCAAAGCTGGATCCTTAACCCACGGAGCGAGGCCAGGGCTCAAACCTGAATTCTCACAGAGACAACATTGGGTCCTTAACCCACTGACCCACGACGGGAACTCCTGTTTTTACCGTTATTATTAACGCTATGGAAATACTTGCTGACTGGACCGGTGGGTGAGAGAGGCGCCCGAGGCCCTTTGCACACCAGAGACAGGATGGTGGTGTGGGCGAGAGGACCGACGGGAGGTCAGCCTCTCTGCCTCTGCCCCTCACAAGTGCCATGTGATGCTTTCCTTCTCAGTGCCTCTATTTTTTCATCTGAGATATGGGATTCATCAGAACACCACCTTCCTCAGGAGAATTCAATGAGAGCGGTGGCACATAAAGTACATAGCCCAGGGCCTGGCACACGGACAGCACTCCCTACAAATGCTTACTGTTCTTGTTTTTAGGTATTAATCCTGAATTCTCACATGTCCCCATGGGGTAGGCGTTGGTCTTCCTTCCCGAGAGAAGCCACGTGAACCACTTGGGGAGCAGAGCGAAGCCTGGGCCACCAGTCCTGCAAGTGGTGCCTGCTGGCGGCTCTGAGGGCCCATGAGTCACGCTGCTTTAGCGAGGAGCCTGGGAACCCTCCCTTCCCCACGGACTCCCCCTCTGAAGCAGTGCCCAGCCTGGGGCCCCAGCTGCTGGTTGCCATGGAGTCCGGCTGCCATCCCACCCGTGGTTGCTAGGCAGACGCCTGGTTGCCAGGCACCACCTCCGTGGACACCTTAGCTCCCAGAGAGCCTGTTTCAGGCTGTCTGAGGGGGGCTGCATCCCTGAGGGCCCAGCATTTCCACTATACGTGGGAACCTGGGAGGCTCCTTCTTGGGGCAAAGGGGTCAGAGTAGCCCTGAGGCTGGGATCTGGGCCCCCACAGGAAGCTGGGCAGGGTTCTCGCATCTCCATTTGACAGATGGGGACAAATGAGGCTCTGGACGGGGAGGGAGGGCCCAGTGGGGCCTCGGAGTCCTCTGCACTGTCCCGGGGGAAATAGGCTGTGCTCAGCATCCAACGCTGAGGGCCCGGCTCTTCCCCCTGATTGTTCAAGGTGCTGAGTGGCCGTCTTCCTCAGGGCCTTGCATGTCATGCTTAGAACACAGTCCGCCTCCTTAGCCTGTGTGGTCCAGCTCCCGCTCACCTGCCTGCCCAAGTCTGGGAGCCACCCTGACCCAGGCCACCTTGCCCAGTCCTTCTACTCACCTGTCTGCTCTGCTCCAGCTCCAGTGGCCACCTTGCTGTTCCTCAGACGTACCAAGCAGGCCTGTGCCTCAGTGCCTTTGCACTTGCTGCCCCCACTGCCTGAGCCATGTCCCCCCCTCTATCCCCCCACCCCGGTATCCCAGGGCTCACTCCCTCCTTTCCTCTGGGTCTCGACTGGATGTCCCCGTAGGCCTCTCCCCTGGCCACTGCATTTAAAATAGCTGGGCCATGTCCCCCTCCCCCCCCTGCTTCACATGTCCCTTTCCTGCTCAGTTGTCTTCGTAACACTTCGTAAAACTTTGTGTATTGCCTGTGCCTCGTCCATCAGCTTTCTGAGGGCAGGAGCCTCCTTTTGGTTCCCCGTGTGATCCCCAGGGCCTGGCACAGTGCCTGGCCCTTAGGAGGTACCAGATGTGTTCTATGCTGAGTGAGTGAACGAAGGATGTCCCGACCCGATCGAGGATGCCGGAGCAGTGAGTTCCGGGCAGGAGATTCAGTGTGAGCAGGCGTCTGGTGAGTGGTGTGCGCTGGCCAGCAGGGTGGCCTTGGCCTGTGGGCATCCTGTGTCCCAAGAGCTGAGGAGAAATGGGGTCCTTGCTGCCTGCTGACCAGTCCCCTCTCCTCGTTCTCAAAGAGCAGCAGCCTCCGCGGTCTTGCATTTGTTTAAGACTAAATTCAGCCTCACTGGAAAAACACCCCAGGCCCGAGGAGAGTCTGCATTTTCATAGAGTTCCCGTTTTGAACGGACGGAAAATCCCAGCAGGGCCAGCAGGACGGCCACGGCCTTGGGGGCAGGCCGCTCCCCCAGGACCAGTGCTCCCGGCTGTGGTTTTAGCCCTGCAGGTCCAGCTGCTCCCAGCCTGTCCCACCCCAGCCTCCCTGACAAAGAGGCTTTCACTGGGGCTTGGCGGGGGGGGGGGGGGGAGACTCCCCTCTGGGTTTCCAGAGCTTCTCCCTGCCCCCCCCAAGTTGGCACAGTCACCCCCTTTTAGAGATGAGGAAACCAAAGTGTAGAAGGGTGAAGTCGTCAGCTCACGGCCACCCAGCAAGACAGAGGTGGGTCTGGGATTTGACCTCGCTCTGTCTGACCCCACAGCTCAACCACAGAAGCCACGTTGCCCTCGCTCTCAGGCTCTGTCCCTGCTGGGCGTGAAGTGGGGGGGGAGAAGTGAGGCGGAAAGTGGAAAACAGGCGGAGGCAGCAACTTTCACTGCCTCCCTCGCATCCCTGGCTCCTCAGCCTTCTCACCTCAGCTCTGATTGTGCTTCCTCCTCCAGGCAGCCTTCCCTGAACGCCCCTGCCTGGCTCACCTGGCCCAGTCCTGTGTCCTGGCGCTCAGCATGACTATTGTTGAGTCCACATTGTGCAAAGATTTGCTGACAGGCGGCTCTCTTGCCAGACTGGCTTGCGTGAGGGCAGAGACCTAAAATGTCCCAGACTGAACCCTTGCTTTTCACGCTCCCCACTCCCCCCACCCCCCAAACCACAGTGTTTCCTGTCTCAGTAAAAGTGACCTCCCTCCAGCCAGTGTCTCCTCAGGCCAGACGCTGGGGAGTCAGCCTGTGCCCCTCTCTCACCCCCCACTTCCCATCCCTCAACACATCCTCTGGGCTCTGCTTCAAAGGGCATCTCGATCTGACCGGTTCTCCCACCGCCACACGGTCCCCCGGGTGAGTCCCCCACCCGCCCCCACCAGCCCTGGGCCGGACTCATGCAGGCTCCGTTCGTGCTGCGTGTGTCTGTCCTTCACATGCATCTGGATGGTCCTCACGGCTCACTCCCCCACTTCGCACAGGCCTCAGGCCATGTGTACCCCCTCCGTAGACACTTGCTGAAAGAATCTTGGGAGATTCTGTCCCAAGAAAGTCACTTTTGTGCAGGGCGTGCTGCTGGCGTGCTGTGGTTAGTGAGGCTAAGGTAGGAGTGAGTGCAGGGCCCTGGGAGGCCAGGGGGCAGGGATTCAGCCCCGAGATGTTGGCAGGAGGTGGTAGCCAGACGCCAGGATGAAAAGCTTGGACTTAATCGTGGTTAGAGACATTCATGCAGCACCTACTGTGTGCCGGGCCCTGGGCCAGCAAGTGCTTGCAGATATTCTCTTATTTAACTCTTCATAATAGCCCTTGAGGGAAATACCGTTGGCCCATTTTACAGATGAGTAAAACCGAGGCCAGCGAAGCAGCAAGTGACTCGCCTCTGGAATCATAGTTTCTGAATAGACTTGTTTGGTTTCTTCAGATGACTTCTCCATCTGCCCTGGCACGCTGCCATGTGGCCACCCCTGGCTGGACGGCCCTGGGCAGATGAGCCCCAGGGCAGCCCGAGCGGCCTCTTCCTCTTTCCTCAGCAGACACAAAATGATGAGTGTTGCCGTCACCATTCCTCCCGCTGGGACGCTGACTTCCTTTTTAGCTTGATGTGGCAGGAAATTCCGCAAAGAGAAAAAGGGAACCGAGGTGTTCGTGTGGAGCTGAGTCCAGGGTTCTGGGTCTGCGTCGCACGGCTCGTGGCTGGTGGCCGGGCCAAGCTTCAGGGCCACCCAGGTCTCTGCAGACTTGTGCCTTCCTTCAGGCATTCCTCCTCTGCCGTTTTCCTGAGGACTTGGCCCCGGGCCCTGGTCCAAGGGGCTGGGGCATCTCTCTGGCAGGCAGAGCCCAGCCAGGCCCGTGGCTGCCTGTCACCCAGTGTCCCAGGGACCAGGGCTGGGTCGTCACCAGGAAGGGCTCTGCCATAGGGCGTGCATTGGAGCCCTGATTTTGCTCAAGGAGGTGGGTGGACAAATCATTTTTGTAGGACAATCGAGCACAGGTGATGACAATGTGGAAACGTGCTTCCTAAGCACCCCTGCTTGCAGCATGGGGCCCTCGGCCCAGGCCCACAGGGTCGTGGCGAGGGTCCTGTGACCTCATGTTGGTGACTCACTCAGGACAGCATCCAGTGCTGAGTCATTTCCCAGGGGGGCCTCGGCCACGACGCTTTGCCGTCTGGGCCTCGGTTCCTCCTCTGTGGGGTGTGGAGGGGCTGCACCTCTGATAAGGCTCTGCCTCGTGGCTTCGGGCAACTTTTGAGGGCAGTCAATTGAGGCAGACCCTTCAGCGACACAGCATGATGCCCTGGGACCCCCCCCGGGATCCCACGCTGAAAATGGGGTCCGAGAAAAAGTCCTCGGCACGGGGAAACACCCCACATACTTGTACACCGTGATGTTCACCAAAGCCCCGTGTGTGAGAACTCATCGTTGGAAACAACCTAAATGTCCCCAAATGGGGAAATGGTAAGGTGACCAGGCACGCCCCCCCTGCTCCGGCTGCCGCAGACCAAGGAAAAGGTGACACGCCTGATTATGTGCAGCCTGTGATGGCAGCCATGCCTTGAGAACTGCACCGAAAGAAACTGTTGATGGTGACACACCAGAGTATTCCCGTGGATGCTGTTGGAATACGTGATTGCCAGTTTTCTTATGTTGATTTTAGATCCTAAACTTTGGTGCCTGTCCCAGGCACCTGGGCTAGTGCGTTACGAATGCAGATGTCTAGGCTCTATCCATCCCACTGATTTGGAGCCCTTGAGTGGCAGCGCCCAGGAATCGGCTTGGTCTGATCTTGGTTGTTTGTCAGGATGCTCTCTGTCCTCCTCTTCTGAGCAGCCCTCCTTGACTACCTGCCTGCTCCTGAGTTTCCCATGCTCCCTTGCGCCCTTCACATATCTGGGAGCTTCTACAAAGGCACAGGTTCCCTGGCTTTCCCAAAGCTCTTGAATCCCGTCAGCACTTCCTGGTACACCTCCTGGGCAAACATGCTTTTTGAAAAGCTCCCTGGGTCATTTATATGCCATCCTTTGGACATCAGACCCCCCCCTGGCTTAGGGATCAGCCCCACTTGGCTTTTACAGCCAGACTTCTAGTTGTGCCTTAATTTTAAATTGTAAAGAGAACACATGCTCATAACATTAAAAGGATCGAAATGCAGAAAATAAGAAAGTCAATTCTGTGATAAGCTACCTCCTTGTACCTGCAAGCAATTTATTGACCATTTATTATATACCACGTGCTGGGGATGCAGCAGTGCACAAGACAGACAAAAGCCCTCATCTCCACTGAGTTTGCATTAAGAAAAGTCTAGAGTGTTAGCAAGTGATAAGTGCTATGGAAAAAAATGGCACAAGGTAAGGGGGGGTGGGTACTGGGAAGATGTGGCAGCTGTAAGTAGAGTGATCAGGGTGGGCTTATTGAGGAGGAGATGTTGGAGCAAAGACCTGGAGGAGGGAAGAACATGCGTTGGGTGGCCACTTGGGAACAGGCATAGGGGACAGCCAGTGCAAAGGCCCTGTGGCAGGAGGCTGTTGGGCATGTTCCTGGAACATCAGAAGGGCCAGCGTGAGAGGAGAGGAAGGAGAGGGAGTGAGAGAGGGTTGGGAAGCGAAGTCCCATAAGGCCTTGAAGGCCGTGATCAGGAGTGTGGTTTTATTCTGAGAGTGGTAAGTGCCCTTGGAGGGTTTTAAGCCAGGAAGCACCCTGCAGTGGAGGGAAGCACCCTGCAGTGGGTGTGATGGCCTGTGGGGCACGGGGCACGGGGCACGCCTGGTGCTGGGGCTCCCGAAGATGCCCCCTCCGCAGTCATAGAGCAAGTGTCTGTGGATGTCCCTGTGCCCATGGTGGGTGGGGTACGCCTGTCAAGTGCCTGGATAGGGTCCCCCTACAGCAGTCAAGGCACTCCTCCCTCATCGGGGGGTGCCCCCTCCCCTGCACACCACCCTGACCTTTTTCCTTCAGAACCTCAGAGCAGACTGTCTTCCTGTTCTCGCATCTTCTCAGAAGCCAGGCTGCGGGGGGCTGTGGGGGTGTGTGTGTGGAGGGCGGCCTGTCTCTTTGGCAACGGGCCCCACAGAAGCCAGGGCCGTGTGGGTGGGGGGCCCCGTCTGCCTGACGCAGGAGGGATGGGTTGGCTGCCGGCACTGGGAGACCCGTGTGGGCAGGCGGCAGAACCAGGGCGGATGGGAACGTTTCCTTTCCATCACTTTGCTGACAGAAATGTTTATGGCAAGGTAATTACCTCTATTAAAGTATGTTAACAGTCTTTTTTTTTTTTTTGGCGGGGGGGAGCTTCCCTATGGCATATGGAGTTCCCAGGCCAGGGATCAGATCTGAGCCACAGTTGCAACCTACACTGGAAGCTAAGGCAGATCCGTCCACCCACCGTGCCAGGCTGAGACTGAACCTGTGTCCCACCCAGGGCTCTAGAGATGCTACCAGTCCCATTGCACCCCAGTGGGAACTCCTAAAATCCCAAGTGCAGGTCTCTGTGACTTTCTACTTGTCCATAACCTCCAGGCACAGATCTAGAACATGTGCTGACCCAGAGGTCCCTTCCTGCCCCTTGCAAACCAGCACCTGATGAGAAAAAGTAACAGCTTTGGTTTTGGGGAAGGAAAAGGAACAATGGTGGTAACCTCTGTCTTCAGATGCCTGTTGGGGGGTTGCTGGGTTTGTGGAGGTGGAGACCCGTGGGATGGACTCTGTTGGGTCTGACTTCTTTGACTCGGCGGTGTTTTTAGGACACACCCATGTCATCCTGTGTGTCAGCAGCTTTTCTTTGGATCACCGGATTGTGTTCCTTTGTGTGAATGTGCGACAATTTGCGCGTCCAGTCGCCTGTTGACAGACATCTGTGATTTCTTTAAAATGTGAGTTTTTATTGTGTTCCCTTGGCCTTGCCAAGCACTTTACGTTGCCTGTCCTGTTTCCTTTAATCCTCGGAAGAACCCTGAGAGAAAGAGGCTCTTAGCCTGTATTACAGATGTGGAAACGGAGGCTCAGAGGCTTATGTAACTTCTCCTTCTTTTCTGTCTTAATAAGTATTTTTTGAGCATCTTATATCTGCCTCGTACCACTTCAGGCGCTGTGGAGATAGCAGTGGATCAGGCACATGGGAACCCTAGCCCTCGTGGAGGGCGCATTCCATGGGGAGAAGGGCCACTCGGCAACGCATGAGATAATATGTCGGTTGTGATAACTGCTTTATAAAGAATGAAAGCAGGGTGTGGTGGGCCAGTGTCCTGTGCTGTAAGAGCCTTCCAGATGTGCAAAGGCCCTGAGGTGGGAACAGACCTGGTGGGTCATAGGAAAAGGCAGACTCGCTGGTCTGAGTGGAGTGAGACACAGTTTCGGGGAACTAGGAGGAAAAAACAGTGTGGTCTGTGTGTTGGGGGTGGGGGGTTCTTCTCTCATGATGTGCTGACAGATACCAATAATATCAGTCATGGTAAATGTAATAAGTGATGGCATTTCACGAGGCCGTGCTCCTGCACGATGCGAAGGTTGAGGTTCGTTATCTATTTCATCTTCCGAGGTAGGTGTTTGAATCTCCATTTACAGAAGAGGAACCCGAGGTTAACGTTTAGGCACTGCCTCTCCCTGGTAGGTGGGGACTTGAACCAGAGCCTCCCCTGCCCATCTCTCCCCTCCCTCATGGCGGGGGCGGGGGGGGGAGGTGTCCCTGGGCCATGATTAAGTCTCCCAGGAAAGGAGCTGTTGAAAGGCACACTTGGAAAAGTCTCTGGTGACCTATCTGACCCATCAGTCTGTGATGGGGCTGATTGTTACTGGCGGGGTGTAGGGGTAGTTAGAGTTGGTTTGACTCCTCCCAGCTCCAAAGTTGGGGGATCCTTGGGGATTCTCTCCTTTGACCGCTGCCACCCCTGTTTCGCAGAAGACGGAGATAGGGGGTGGAATGAGGGACTGGCTTCCCCAGGGTCGCAGTAAGCCCTGTGTGGTACCCATTGTACAGAGGGGGAAGCCGAGGCCCAGAGAGGAGTCAGTCTCCCCAAATCACTTAGCCAGTGTGCGTCATTTCTTGTGATCCTCACGGTGACCTTGAGCTTGGCACTACTATTGTTCCTACTTAATGGATGAGGAAACTGAGCCCCAGAGAAGGGGACCTCTCATTCATTTGTTCATTCATGCCCCTAGTCATTCATCAGAAGTGTCATGTCAGGCACCGTGGTGCTAAGTGCTGGGGCTGTCACTGTGAATGAAACAGAGTGAATGAAACAAATAAAACTGTGACCAAGCAAGACCTCTAGGAGCTCTCAGCTTGGTAGGAAGACAGGCATTATTCGAATAGCCTGGTAGGGGACAACACAGCTCCAGTGGCTCTAGGAAAGGTTTAGTGTCTGCTAGAGCCTGTATGTGGGTTTTGACCAGGTTGGGAGGGCAGGGGAGGTGAATTGATGTTACGTGGATGAAGGGAGGGTGATGAGTGCTGCAGTTGGAGGAAACTGCATGTGCAAAGGCCCAGGGGCAGGAACAAGTTCCGTGTGTTTTCAGAACAGCTTCCAAAAAGCTTGGTGGTGGTGGTGAGGTGGGGCCCTGCATGGCCTTTTTCGGTTGTTATCCTCAGAACAGTGGGGAGCTATTGATAGATGTGACAGAGGAATGGGCGACCACATTTGCATTTTGTAAAGATCCCCCTTCTTTTTTTTTTTTTTTTTAATTTTCCCACTGTTCAGCAAGAGGATCAGGTTATCCTTACATGTATACATTACAATTACATTTTTTTTCCCCCACCCTTTGTTCTGTTGCAACATGAGTATCTAGACAAAGTTCTCAATGCTATTCAGCAGGAAAAGATCCCCCTTCTGACTTGCCTAGGGTCACTCCAGCCAGGGATGCCTAAATGACCTAGGCCCTCCAACTCCTGGTATCCCACCAGGCCACACCCCTCCCCCACCGCCAACTAAATTCTCCCAGCTTTTGACCCCAAGAGGCAATCCAGTCCCGTGGGGGGCAGCCTTGACTCTGGAGCTCCCTGGGCCTGGACCTAGTCCTTTCCTCTCTGCATGACCTTGAGCAGATGACCTGACTTTTCCAGATTCCACTTCCTTGTCTGTGAGCAGGGATACAGCCGTCACCTCCTTGCAGACCCTTGGTGTTGGCCTGCAGTAAGCACTTAACTCATGTTGCTGTTGGTTCTTGTATCCTTGCATCGTATAGTTCAGATAATTTGGTGTCCTGAGGTTTCCCACGTGTGATCTCACTAAATGGCTTCTCACTTTCTAAATTCAGGAACTGAACAGAGCTGGGTTGTTAAGGAAAGTCGAGATTATTGTAATTATTGTAATAGTTTTTGTTTTCAGACCATCTGTCCTTACTGAATATTCGGGGTTTTTTTTTTGGACTTACCCATGGCATGCAGAAGTGGATCTGGCCAGGGATGGAACCCGAGCCATAGCAGTGACAGTGTCAGGAAGCCACCAGGAAACTTGAGTGTTTGTTAATAGAGACCATGAGTGATGGGGAAAGAAGACATTTCACAGCTTACTAATTATTAAGACCAAATAAAAAATGTGTGAAATACGGAGTTCCTGTTGGCTCAGTGGGTTAAGAACACAACATAGCATCTATAAGGATGTGGGTTCAATCCCCGGCCTCGCTTGGTGGGTGAAGGATCTGGCACTGCCACAGCTGTGGCATAGGTCGCAGATGTGGCTCGGATGCAGTATTGCTGTGGCTGTGGCATAGGCCGGCAGCTGCAGCTCCAATTTAACCTCTAGCCTGGGAATTTCCATATGCTGCACATGCGGCCATAAAAAGAAAAAAAATGTAGGAAATATGTAGCTATACTATATAAAAATATCTGTTATGTGTTCATAATTATGTATTAGGATTGTGTCAGGCTGTTGATGGAGATGCGGGGGTCTCATTTTCTTTCACATATGTGTCTCCATCTAGGAGGCTGTATCTGTTTCCCTTTGCTGCTGTAACAAATTGCTGCAAAATTGGGGACTTAACACAGATTTACTGTCTTAGATTCTGGAGGTCAGATGTCTGAGATGGGACTTCCAGGGTGAACATCAAGTTGTTGGCAGGGCTGTGTTCCCTCGGGAGCCCCCGGGGAGCAGCATTTTCCTTGCCCTTCGGGTTGCTAGAGGCTGCCTGCATTCCTTGGCTCCTGGCCCCATCTGTCTTCGCAGGCAGCAATAGCCCATTTTTCTCACACTGCATCACCCTGACACTCCCTCTCCTGCTTCCCTCTTTCTCTGTTAAGGACCCTGTGTCCTCAAAGGGCCCGGTGGGATAATCTGGGGCCGTTTCCCTGGCTCAAGATCATTAACCAAATGACATCTGCAGAGTCCCTTTGGCCTTGTTAAGGTCCACATTCACGGGTTTGGGGAGCCATTATTCAGCTGACCTCAGTGGGTAAGGGCGGCATCTGCAGGCTCCCCCTCGCCACGTCTCCCTCCTGTCACCTCCTGGGCCCGGAAGGCCAGAGACTGTGCTGGGCTGTGGGGACAAAGGTGATGGCCCTTGTGCAGCTAGAGGGGAGGGGACTTCAATGAAGTGGCCCCATCACGAGTGGGACGTGGGTGGCTCGTCAGTCGTGGAAGCTGAGAGCACAAGACTAGGTCAGAGGAGACACAGCAGAAGGCCAGTGTCTGGACTCTGGTGGCCCAGAGGTCAGATCCCAGCCCTGTCCGCTTAGCTGTGTGCTCTGGGGCCAGCGCTTCCTCCACGGAGAGCTGCGGCTCCTTTCCTGAAAGGCGGGGGGTGTGGGAAGCTGGGGGAGCATCGCTGATGCTCCCTGAACTGAAGGCCCCAAACTCCATCTGAGCAGTGAAGGGCTGTGCTCTGGACCCCGCACTGCCGAGGGTAGCCCCTGGGAGCGCCTCAGCCCCCCGGCCCGGGGCAGAGCAGGCCCTGGGAAATACAACCCGAAGGAAAGCTCCACGTGGAGCCCCCTCCCCGGCCGGTCCCTGAGGGCCACTATTTTTACATTCTCTCCCTTTTGTGCATTGTTTCCTGACTCTCCAAACACAATTCTTCAGAAGCCAAGGGGGGTGGGGGCGCTCCCCCACCAGCCCCAGGAACAATTGTTTGGGGAGGTGGAAAAAAAAAAGCGGGACCGAGGCAAAAACAAAACCTCTTGAAAGTCATTGTCCTCAGATGTCAAGTGTCAGCCCCGTGGAGAGGAGACCACATTCCACTCATTGTCCTGCCACAGACAGGCCCAGGGACCCCAGGACGTCCAGCCGCCCCGCCCTGCATCCTGGGGCCCCCCCCAAGTGACTTGGTTCGCTTTGTCTGGGACATTCCAGCGGGAAATACCACCCAAAGTGGAGCCTGTTCCCAGCCACCACTGTCTCGGTCACTGCGGGCTTTTCCTCGAACCCGCCTGTGCAGGCCCCAGATCAGCGTGGGCTGGTGCTGCTGATAAGGGCTCAGACTCATTTCGCTCTTACGAAGGCATCTGATCCTCACTCATCAAATTCTCACCCCTAGTACCCCTGTGAGGTAGGTACCGTGTGTGTGTGTGTGTGTGTGTGTGTGTGTGTGTCTAACAGCTTATTGAGACCTAATTCACGTACCGTACAACTTACCCACTTAAAGTGTGTAATTCACAGAATTGTGTGGTCATCACCCACCGTCTAATTTAAGGACATTTTCGTCACCCCCAAAAGACACTCCATAGCCGTTAGCAGTCAGGTATCATTTTTGTGTCTGCATTTTGCAGAGAAGGAAACTGAGCCAGAGAGGCTCCCCAGGGCCTCACAGCCAGTAAATGATGGAGCCGGGATTTGTACCCAAGTGCCCGGCTCTAGAGATGTTTTTCTAACTATGCTGCTGTAATGCAGTGGTTCTTGACTGGGGGAGGTTTTGCCTCCCCGCCCCCCCAACCCCAGCCCCGGAAATATTGGGCAATGTTCAGCAACATTACTGGTTGTCGCAACTGAGGAAGGGTTTGCTGTTGGTGTCTAGAGCGTAGGGGCTGGGGATGCTGCTAAATATCCTGTAATTCACAGGATGCACCCCCACAGCAGAGAACTATCGGCTCAAATATCAGTGGTTCCAAGGTTGAGAGGCCTTGCTCTTGTTCACTCTCATGAGCCCACTCTTGAGGAATAAAAGCCGAGAGGCTCAAAGGAGTGGGGAGAAGTTGGGGTGAGAATAGGAAGGATCTCAGATCATGTTATGGGTGTGATAACAGTGAGAGGAGAGATATTCTCAACAGTTTAGAGAAGACTCAGCTGGAAAGAGATCTGTGTTCCATTGGTGATGTCTGCCCTGGGTGCTGGTGTGGAGAGAGTCAGCAGGCTTGATATTCACCGGGTATAGGATGAGGTTCCACCTTCAGATGCCCACAGGGCCAGGAAGGGAGATGAGTGTATCAACAGGTTGGGTAGTGGAAAACAGAGTAGCACCTGCCCTGGGTAAATTTGCTATCTGCCTCTCTCCTACAGCCAGCTGTGGCCCTGCAGGCTCTTGAGACCTGTGGTCAGCTTTTTCAAGAGAAGCCTAGACCTGGGATTTTAATGGGACGGATGATATTTAAAGCTAAGCCTGAGGAGTTCCTGTTGTGGCTCAGTTGTAACAAACCTGACTAGTATCCATGAGGACGCAGGTTCAATTCCTCACCTCACTCAGTGGGTTAAGGATCTGGTGTTGCCGTGAGCTGTGGTGTAGGTTACAGACATGGTTTGGATCTGGCATTGCTGTGGCTGTGGTGTAAGCCAGCATCTGCGGCTCCAATTCGACCTCTAGTCTGGGAACTTCCATATGCTGTGCGTAAGGCCCTAAAAAGCCAAAAAAAAAAAAAAGCTAGGCCCAGATTTCCTCAAGGCCCATTGCTGGTCAAGTGGAATCTGCGTGTGGGCCTCCAGTTTGAGCCCCGTGAGAGCGAGTAACAGCTTGGGTGCATGCTGGAGGCACTGCGTGAACCGTTGTTGAAGGAATGACAGGTTGTGGGGTGAACTTGGGGAGGTTACAGGCCCCAGCCCATGGGGTGGGGAAGAGCGTTGCTTTCCCTTCTAGGGCCCCCTCCCCTCCCCCCACCGTTGCATCAGCTCTGTTCACAACAGGTTGTAGCAACTTTGTTTTTGCTCTAACTTCCTCCGTGGTGGGGGACATGGTGGGGCTGGGTGAAAACTGGGCACCTTTCCTCAGGGCCTAGAAGCTGGGTAGTAGGGAGCAGGAGTCTTTTCCTGATGATTGATTGATTAATCAATTAAACACACATTTGTCAAGGCTCTCATATGTACTGGGCCCAATCTCAGGCTCTGGGGGTACAGTAGTGACCCAGACAAGAGCATCATTGCCTTCTGGGAACTCATAGTCCAGTGGGCTCGAGGGACACTAGACAGGTAACTGGACACACGTGGTGTCCACAGCAACAAGTGCTGTGAAGAAAACAGGCCAGGAGTAGGGACAGTTATTTTAGTTAGGATGGCCTCAGATGGAGTGAATGCGCCTCAGGGCCTTTGCACTGACTGTTCCCTCTACGTAGAATGCTCTTCCCTCGCATACCTGCAAAACTGCTTCTTCAGCTCAGCTCCCAGCTATCTGCTTCAGCTCTGCTCCCAGCTATCCTCAGAGAGGCTGTCTCTGAATCGCTGTGAAATAGCTCCCTCACCCCATCCTTCTCTCTTCCTTCATCTTGCTTCATTTTTCTTCACGGGGCTCATCCCAACCTGTCATTTTATCTTAAAGTCTTAAAACTTACGGTCAGTCCTGCCACTGCTCCATGAGGCCAGATTCGGTCTGGTTTGTTCATTTATCGATGAGTTGCTGGCTTCCAACACAGTGCCTGGCACCAGGTAGGTGTGCAGTGAGCACTGAGGAAATAAATAGGTGAGGAGATCCCCCCATGGCCAGGTCGGGTCTGGGTCTCCAGTGCCCAGCTCCGTGTTTGGCACACCGTAGGCCCCTGTCACACTGGTTGGCGTGGGTAGCCCTTGGTGACGGCCTTCTGCCCCCAGAGTCATCAGAAGCAAGTTTCTGTTTCCTTTCCTCGCCTGGCCCACCTCTCCCCGCCCAGCCTCTGGGCTGCGTCTTCCAGGAGGTCATTGTAGTTAGTTTTTACCTGTATCATCTTGCTTACGTGTCAAGGACTGCGTCTTTGTTTGGGGGATGAGGAAGGAGAGTCTGAGAAAGAAGTTCTGTGGCTCGGAGGTCACGTGGGTGGCCGGTAGATGGAGCGGGGCGGAGAGGCGACAGGCAGCGGGGCAGCTTTGCACAGGGGCGAGGAGGCTGTGGTGGCAGAGGACCATCTGTAAAGCCTTCCTCCTCTCGCCCCACGGAATCAGTTGATAATGGAATGCTTTTAGGATGAAGAAGACAAATCAACATAACGTAGGACAAAGGGAAACGTCTCCGGTGCACAATAGGAGGTCTATTAATGGGGTCGATCCAATTCCAGAAGTTTCCTTAGGAAACACAGTGGGTTCGTGTCTGTCTCCCTATCCCCCGAAGATGGGGCTGTGGAGAGTCTGCCAGCCGATGCTTCACTGAGCGCTTACTGTGTACCAGGCACCATTCAAAGAGCTGGTTAAGGGTTTTAGCGTCTCCCTGGAATCCTGTGTGTGCTCATTTTACAGAGAAGGAAGCTGAGACTGAGAGTGAGCTGCTCAAGGTCACACAGCTTGTAAATGACAAGGCTGGTGTTTGAGCACTTGGCCTGAGCTATTTCATTTTAACCTCCTGGTAGCCTCTGGTATTAGTCATTTTATTATCCCCATCACGAATGGGGCACAGAGAGGTGGAGTCACTGGTCTGAGGTCACACAGCCATAGGTGGCAAAGGCAGGATCTGAACCAGGTGGCCGATTCCAATTTCTGAACCTCAGCCCTTCTCATATATACTGCTTCCTTCTCCCTTCTAGCATTTGAGAAAGGAGTGTCTCTGGGCGAGGAGGAGACCTTGGGATGCTGTGACCTCGAGGCGGGTGTGTGTGCAGATTCCCTGTGGCGCAGCCTCTGTGCGAAGTGTCCTCCAGGGCTGACTGGGCCCGCCCTGGGCTCTTCAGCTTCCTTCTCTGACCTCAGCCCCCAAACACTGAGAGATTTTGCCAGTCACCCAAGTACTTTGAGGTTTTGGCAACCAAGAGGGTCGTCGTGGTGCAGATCAGAGGAACATGGGCATGTCCTGGGAGGGCTCTGCACGGTGACCAGCCAGGATGGCCTTGTGCCTTGGGGCCGATACAGCCACTCCCTGACCCTCGGCCGCTCTCTAGACCCTCTTTCTTCTGGAGGCTCCTTTTGGCTCCCCGGCCACTCAGGGCAGTCCAGCTGCACCTCCTACTGCAGCCCTTCACCTGGTGGCTCTATCTGGCCAGCCGAGCTGCTGTTGAGCATTTATTAGGCACCTCCTGTGAGCCTGGCACCAAGCTGGATTGGGGGGTCCCTTGTGGGGTTGGGGAGAGATACCGGGTGCAGGGTTGTTGATGTGCAGGATGGCATTTAATCCTCACTTCAGGGAGTCCCTTTTGCAGCTCATCCGGTTAAGAACCCCTACTGGTATCCACGAGGACGTGGGTTTGATCCCTGACCTTGCTCAGTGGGTTAAGAATTCAGACTTGATGTGAGCTGCAGTGTAGGTCACAGGTGCGGCTTGGATCTGGTGTTGCTGTGGCTGTGGCGTAGGCTGACAGCTGTAGCTCTGATTCAACCCCTAGCCCGGGAACCTCCATATGCTGCTAGTGCAGACCTTAAAAAAAAAAAAAAAAAATCCTCACTTCAGCACCTGGCAAGGGAGGCCTCAGGCACAGGGCCAGGCCATCAGGCTCCAGAGCTCCCCTTTCCTAAAAAGGGGACACACGCAACACTCCTCATGGGATTGTTACCACGGACAGGCAAGCTGGTCACCAGTCACCCGCTGAAGCCATTTTTACTCAGTATCTGCCCTGTGTCAGGCATTGGTCAGGCCCACGGGGTGGATGCCACACAAAGAAGCCACTGCCCTCCTGGAGCTGTCATTGCAGGGGGCAGATGGGTGACAAGCAAAGACGTGGCTTCATGCGGGTGAAGGCCAGTGCTGTAGGGGAGATAGAGGAGGATGAGAGCGAGAGGGTACGGGGGAGGGTGGGCTTCTGCTTTAAAGCGGGTGGTGAGGGCAGGCCTTTCAGAAGTGAGGAAGGGGCCCTGCAGAGATCTGGAGAGCGTTCTCAGCAAAGGGAGCAGCAGGTGCAAAGGCCCTGAGGTGGAAGGGCAAGGAAGGTGCCTGGTATGTTAACAGAACAGTAGGTAGCCTATTTTTAGTGCTTCCAGAAAGAACTTAGTCTGTTGAAGATACAAGGCAACATATTTGTGCTATTATTATATACTATTGTCTATATCAATACATGTGTGTACTTCCTAATGTGCTGTGCGAGATGTGATGGAAAGGCTAAAGGAGGAAGTATGCGGTTGTAACAGAAGCGTTATCTTCTCTCAGTCCTCGCAGATGGGACTGTGAGTGAGTATGGAACCCTCCCTGGAGATGACATCTCGAATCTGAAATTTGGATCTTTCGGGAAAGCTGGTTCTGGGCCAGTGGCACAGGCCTGACGAAAGGGGCTGCTTACTGAGCATGAGTGTAGAGGTTTCCAGTCTTAGCCTGGGTGGTGGTGGTGGCTGCGGGCGGAAAAAGCTCTCGTGTTCTGCCCCAGGCTGTGGAGGCACCGGGCTAGCTGGTGGCGGGCCGGCCAGGATGGGTGCCTTCCAAAGGGGGGCCTGATGGTTTCCAGAGTCAACACAGAGAATGAGGGGTGGGCAGCTCAGAGGCCCCGCTGCAGAAGGACCGCCTTCTCATCTCATATTTGCCTGGTTCTTGCTTTCTTCTCTGCCACTGGTCACTGCCCCCAGAAGGAGAATGCAGACTAGCCTCCCTGAGGCTGAAAAAGTGATAATTGGGAAGGGAAAGGGAGAGCCTGGGATGTGTAATAACCTCTCCTGTCCAGAATTTTTTAAAGAAACTATACATTTATATTATAAAATGACTTTGGCTTTAAAAGTAGAAATTTGGGAGTTCCCGTCGTGGCGCAGTGGTTAACGAATCCGACTAGGAACCATGAGGTTGCGGGTTCGGTCCCTGCCCTTGCTCAGTGGGTTAAGGATCCGGCGTTGCCGTGAGCTGTGGTGTAGGTTGCAGACGCGGCTCAGATCCCACGTTGCTGTGGCTCTGGCGTAGGCCAGTGGCTACAGCTCCGATTCGACCCCTAGCCTGGGAACCTCCATATGCCGCGGGAGTGGCCCAAAGAAATAGCAAAAAGACAAAAAAAAAAAAGTAGAAATTTGGGGGAGAGAGAGAGAGAAAAAAAAAAAAAAAACCCAGACATGTGGAAAGGAGAAAATTGAAATTACTTATAATCCCCTCTCAGAATTAGGTTCCATGGCTAGTAACAAAACCCACATAACAGTGCCAAAAATGATATGGAATTTTCTTTCTTACTGAATTGGAGACTTCTCAGGACAGATATGTTAGTTCTACTGTCGTTAGGGACATAAGCTCCTTCTGCTGTTCCGTCTTTCTCAATCCAAGGCTTTCACTTCATGGTATAAAATGGCTGCAAGACCTCCAGGCATCACGTTTGCTATCCAATCAGCAGGAAGGAGGAATAGCCAGAGAGAATCCCTGCCCCTTCCTCTCCTCATCCCCAAGGATACTTCCACTTCTACCTCTCTAGCCCACTTAGTCATGTGATCACTCCCAGTTGCAAGCAAAGTTGGGAAATAGTCTTTATTCTAAAATCTGGAAAAGGAGAGACCAGATGTTGGGGAACAGCTAGTCTTGGCCATTTTCTCACACAGTTTAGGGTGTTTCCTTCTAGACTTCTTTTTTCTATGCTTACGAAGAAATGATTTATTTAACCAAAAAATGAGATTGTATTTTATGCACTCTTCTTCTTCTTCTTCTTCTTCTTTTTTTTTTTTTTTTTTTGTCTTCTAGGGCCGCACCTGTGGCATATAGAGATTCCCAGGCTAGGGGTAGAATCAGAGCTGCAGCTGCTGGCCACAGCCACAGCCACAGCAACATGGGATCTGAGCTGCGTCTGTAACCTACACCACAGCATACAGCAACACCGGATCCTTAACCCACTGAGTGAGGCCAGGGATTGAACCTGCATCCTCATGGATACTAGTCAGATTCGTTAACCGCTGAGCCACAATGGGAACTCCTTTATGCACTCTTCTGTGAATTGTTTTTTTCCCCATCTAGATACAGCAACAGTCTTTTTCTGTATCACAGATGGACTTCTGCAAACCATTTTTAGCATCATCTTCCTTTGTAAAGATCGAGAGTTTATTTAACTAAACCCCAAGTGTTAGTATTTTGAATCAGAGTGTAAAGTTGAATCTCGACAGCACATGTGAGATTTACTTTTTCCCATAGGATCAGTGCTCAGCACTTCAATGGATGGAGCGTGGGGTTTGGGCTACGTTGGAGTCACTGTGCCTTTGGCCGAACTCTGGCCTGTGTGGGGCTGCTTAGTGCCAGCTGTGCAGAGGCCCCGCCTGCTCTTATTATTACTTTATTATTATTACTTGGATTCAAGTCCATTCTGTGACACACTCTGCTTCCCTGGCCCCTGGGCCCCCCAGATCATATAGGGGTTTGGGGTCCTCAGGGCACCCCTTCTTCTCTGTCCTTGCTATGGTCCAGGGCTGCCCCGCCCCCACCTCCCCTACTTGGAGCCAGTCCCCAGGCCCTCTCAGTTTTCTCCATATGTCTGGTGAGGTCACCTCAATGGAGGCAAGGATGTCCTTGGGGGCAGTGGGGCCCCCTCCCCTTAGTGATCAGGTTGCTGATATCAATCTCAGAGAGCATCTCCAAGGCCTCTTTCTCTCCTTTTTATCCCTAGGGAGAGATTTATCCTCTCAAGGCTGTGGCCATGGGTTCCAGACAGATGGTGCCCCCCTGCCCCAGGGGCCCCAAAAGGCAGCTGCTACCTGTTTTAGGCTCAGGCCGTTTGTTGACAACAGTCACTCACTGCTGATGTGCCTTGGGAGTGGGCTGGGGACTCATCAGCAGGCCAGACTGTCTGTGTTCGAGCCCCAGCTCTGTCGCTTACTAGTTGTGTGGCTTTGGGTAAGCTCTTTGCTATACTGGGCCTCAGTTCCCTCCTCTGTACGGTGGGCATGGTAATACTAGTACCTACTTCCTAGGACTGTTTAAGGGTTAGAACACTTAGAGGGTCACTTAGCCATAGGATATAAGGTATGGTAATAATTCATAAAAATACTAGATCTATTCTTCTTCTTACTGCTTTCAGTTCTGGACCTGTTACTTCTAGAACTGATTCTGGGCCCCCTTCCTCGTTTTCTCTCCCTCCTTCCCAGCTTTCCTCCTCATGTTTCTTGAGCACCTACTGTGCGTGGGCATTGTTGCAGGTGCCCAGTAGACACTGGTGAAGGAGATGGCCTTCAGCTGTGAGCTCTCCACGGGGGGATGATACTGAACAGTCAAATAGATAGAAAACGTAGTTGTTAAGAGCTCTGCCACAGAGTTCCTGTTGTGGCTCAGTGGGTTAAGAAGGCCACCAGTCTCCTTGAGGATGCGGGTTCGATCCTTGGCCTTGCTCAGTGGGTTAAGGATCCAGCATTGCCGTGAGCTGCGGCATAGGTCGCAGATGCTACTCAGATCTGATGTTGCTGTGGCTGTGGTGCAGACCGGCAGCTGCAGCTCCGATTCTCCCCCTAGCCTGGGAATTTCCATATGCTGCAGGTAACCCCCCCCCCGCCCCCCCGGAAAAAAGAGCTCTGCCTCAAGTGATAAGTTCTGTGAAGGGTCTCAGGGTTCGGACGGCTATGGGGAATGAGGCGAGATCCTTCTTTATTCAGAGCCCAAGAGGAGACCTCCTTGAGGAGGGAGCTCCCCTGCCAGCTGAACATCTGGGGGGAAGCTTTATAGACGGAGGGCAGCCACCAGCCAAGGCCTGGGTAGGGGGACAGGCTGGGCGTGTTTAGGAACCAAAAAGGAGACAGCACCATCGTAGCTGACAGGGTGAGTCCGAGTGGGGTGAGCCCGAGTTGGGTGGGAAGGGCCCTCACCCTGTGGGGTCTCGTTGGCCCTGAAAGGGGTGGATTTCCCCCTAGCTTTTAGTAAGAGCCTCTTCTAAGGCAAGGGTTTCTTTGCTTTGGCAGGCTTGATGTTTGGGGCCAGCTGCGTCTTTGTGGAGGCCATCCCGGACACCATGGCATGTTCAGCAGCCTCCTTGCCCTCTACCCTCGAGATGCCAGTGGCACCCACATCTTCAATTGTGACAACTAAAAATGTCTCCAGATGTTGCCCGATCTCCTTTGGGGCTTAAAATCCCCCTCCCCCCACCCAGCTGCCCATTAGTTGAGAACCACTCTTCTAAGGCAAAGTGGGGCAGGGGCAAGGCTGGCCTGGCATCAGGAGACCTGGTTCTGATCTGTTTTATCACCAAATTTTTGTTTGAACTCAGACCTGTGTCTCTCCCTCCCCGGGTTTCTCAGTCAGGTAGGAGCTCGCTGGGCATGGCGAATATGCAACCCTACCACCCTTCTCCTCCCCACAGACATCACTAATCAATCAGGCTTAGCGCTCCAGGGACCGTGGTGGCACTTGGGTTAGGAGCTCGCTGGCATGGCGAATACGCAACCCTACCACCCTTCTCCTCCCCACAGACATCACTAATCAATCAGGCTTAGCCCTCCAGGGACCGTGGTGGCACTTGGATTAGGAGCTCTGTGACCAGGCTCTCTGGTCCCCTCCAGGCAGCAGCAAGCAGGATTCAGACAGTCCTGGCTCAGGTTGGGCTCTGTTGGTTTCTGTCTGCATGACCTCTGTTAGGATACCCTCCTCTGGTCCTCAGATTTCTCACCTATAGAGTGGGACCAAAATCGCTACCCCGAAAGCTGATTGTGGGGGTTGCAATGAACTCATGTGCAGGTCTCAGCAAATGTGTGTTGCATGAATGCATGAGAACCTGGGTCTTGTTCTGGGTGTGAAACAGTGGGAACGCTCATCCACTGCTGGCTGGAGTGTAGGTTGGTACAGGCACATCGTAGAGCTGTTTGTCACTCACTAGTCAGGTGGAACATGTCTGATCTATAGCTGACCCTTCCATACCTACGTGTACAGTTGGAAGAACTTGCACACCTGTGCTCAGGAGGCTTAGATGCACCTGGAGGAGGTTGAGCCCCTGGGCTCCAGCGGACCTATTCACTGTAGCATCATTTATAGAAAAAGATCAGCAACAAATTAAACATGTGCAGTCTGATAGTGGTTACTTCCATCGACTCCGCAGTGAAACGAACAACTTGAGGTCTTAGTATGGGCCTCCCCAGAAACAGATCTTGAGACTGATTCAAGGGGGAACAGTTTGAGGAGTTCCCTCGTGGCTCCGCACGTTAAGGATCCAGCATTGTCATTGCTGTGGCTCTGGTTACAGCTGTGGCATGGGTTCAATTCCTAGCTCAGGAACTTCCACATGCCATGGGGTGTGTGGCCAAAAAAAAAAAGAAAAAAGGGCGAGCAGTTCCCTTGGGAGTTCAACCCAGGAAGTACCAAGAGCAGTGTGGGGAGGGAGGCAGGAGAGGGCAGGCCATCAAGAAAGGTGTGTCATCAAGCAGGTGACAGCTGTGGGTCCCAGGGCCCCTCGGGGAAACAGCATCTCCCACGTGCCTCAGTTTCCTCATCTGTCTTTGTGGCCTGCTCCGCATGTGGGAGAGGGTCCTTAAGCCAAGAGGTGTGGGTGCTGGTGGCTTAAGTGGTGCTGAAGTGCACTCCAGGGGTGAGAACCAAGGGACATGGGTGGGGTTTGGATGGCAGGGGCCTCCAAGTACACGGATTGATGTGGGTAAATGTGGAGGATGTGATGTGAGGTGGGACAAGCAAGTTGCTAAAAATCATGTCATTTATAGAAATAGTGTCACTGCCTGAAACAGCATTCTTTACTGCTTCTTGAGTCACACATGCCCAGTAAGTGGGCGAAGGCACGTGTGGGAATGAGGAGCGCAAATCCAGGGCAGGGGGTGCCTTTCAGGAAGGGCAGGCGCCCAGGTAGCTCACCGCTCTCAGTAATGATCTGTTCTCCTGTTTCTGCCTTGAAGTTTGATGTTCACAAGGCACGTGGGTAACCTGAACGCATCTCAGGGGCTCACTGGTGAGGCTTTGCATATACCTTCGCTCGCGTAACCACCACTGGGATCAAGAGTAGATGATGTCCAGCTGCCCCGAGGGCTCCCGCGTGCCCCTGCCCAGTCTGCCCCTCCCCCAGGCTCAAATTTCTTTTTGAAATGGTGTAAAGAGTTCCCGCTGTGGCTCAGCAGGTTAAGAACCTGATGTAATTTCTGTGAGGATGCGGGTTTGACCCCTGGCCTTGCTCGGTGGGTTAAGGGTCCAGCATTGCCACAAGCCTCGGTATAGGTTGCGTGCGGATGCAGTGCGGATCCAGTGTTGCTGTGGTTGTGGTGTAGGCCGGCAGCTGCAGCTCTGATTCAACCCCCTAGCCTGGAACCTTCCATATGCTGCCAGTGCAGCCCTAAAAAGCAAAAAAGAAAAAGAAAAAAAATGATTTAAAGCAAATTTGACATGCTAGTATTTGCCAAAACTGGGTAGCGATGTGTTTGTGGGTGTTAGTTCCATTTTCCTCTGTTCTTTTGTGGGTCCTTGATGTAGTTTAGCAGCAGCAGCATAAAGAGAAGAGGAGGACTTGGCCAGATGAGGGGAAGCGGCCTCAGTCGGTGGGGGGAGGCGGCGTGGACAAAGATTCTGAGGCCAAAGGAGAGTTTCGGGCAACCCTGGGAACCCTGAGAACGGGCTTGTCTCTAGGCGAGGTTTGCAGGATGAGAACTGCTTTTGGCCGACTGTTTCCAACCTGTCAAGGCTTGGACACGGAGTCACCCCAAGGATCCCTTTCACCACCCCGCCTGCATGGAGGGCATTGGCGCTGCCTGGAAAAGCCAGTTGTGCCTCGGGCAGCACGAGGACTGGACCCAGAGCCCCCGCCTGCCCATTCTTTCCGGGTCACGAGCTGCCCATTATGCCCATCACACCAGCCTGTTTGCGGCTTCTCTGTGGGTGGCCCGGGCCTCGCATTGTCTCGGCACAATAGTGGTGGCCGTGCTCTTGTGGGGAAAGTGGGACAGGAAGCCTCGATCTAGGCCAGCTGCGCTGCACTCCCAGCTTCCTGTTCTCTCTGGCACTGCTGGGTGAGGCTGCCTTTGTCCCCGTCTGGGGAGGCTCGAGGCTGACTTCCCAGCAGCATCGCAGGCCCTGTTAAGACATCCTCTAGGAACTCCTGTCTCCTGACCCCTCTATGCACTGGCCTTTAAAAAGAAAGACATCAGGCTTCCAAGTGGCCTGAGGTGAGGCTCCTGCCATGTGTCAGGCACTGTGCCAGGCCAGTGTCATCCCTTCCTTTGCTTTGTGAGTGCTCACTCTGTGCCAGACGCTAGTCTAGGCCCTGGGGATACAGCTGGGAAGAAAAGAGGCAAGGACTCTGCCCTCATGGAGCTCTTACTCCCTTGATCCCAATGCATCCTGAAAGGTAGGACTGTATTGCTATCATCTACGTATTTGGGAAAAGTAAACAAAATACAAAGAGACCAGGGCACTTTCCTGAGGTCACACAGTGGGCAGGAGGAAGAATGCAATTTCATCCCAAATCAGTGGTTTCCAGTCCTGGCCTCTGTTGTCAGATTAGGGTAAAGATTTCATTCCAGCCAGGCTTCCTTCTTATTTTGGCCTTTTCCTTAGGAGCTGATGTAGGTCGCTTAACCTCAGTCTCTTTGTCTGACAAATGGGCTGTTAATACAAGATGAGAAGGGGATAAATGCATGAAGACAAGGAGGGCCTCCTGGAGGAGGTGACATTTGAGCTAAGTAAGGCCTGATGATGGGAGGAGCTGGCCCAGGACAGAACTGGGGGAGAGTATCCTGCAAGCAGGAACAGCATATGCAAAGGTCCTGAGGCTTCTTTTTTTTTTTTTTTAAGTGGTAGGTAGCCATGCAGGGTTTTAAGCCGTGGATTGACAGGATCCGATTTACGTATTTATTTATTTGTTTGTTTGTTTGTTTGTTTTTTAGGGCTACACCCCTGGCATATGCAGGTTCCCAGGCTAGTGGCTGAATTGGAGCTACAGCTGCTGGCCTACACCACAGCCACAGCAACATGGGATCTGAGCCATGTCTGCAACTTATACCACAGCTCACAGCAACGCCAGATCCTTAACCCACTGAGTGAGGCCAGGGATTGAACCTGCAACCTCATGGTTCCTAGTCGGATTTGTTTCCACTGTGCCATGATGGGGCCTTCCTGATTTACATATTCAAAAGGATTCTTGTGGCTGTATATGTGGAGAGAGGAACAGGGAGGAGTGATTGCATTAGTCCAGGCAGGAGGTGGTGGTGGCTTGGACCAGGTGGGTAGGTGAGGAAGCGGGAAAGCTGATGGCATTAGCTGACAGATGGAAGTGGAGTGTCAGAGAAAGAGAGGGGGCGAGGATGTCTGGGAGAGGGTTTGGGCGGGAGCCCCTGGAAGGCAGAGGTGCCCTTCCCCAGGCTGGGAAGAGCTTGGCGGTGTGAGGGTTTGGAGGGCAGTTCAGGAGCTAGGTTTCAGGCGAGTTAAGTTTGCGATGGCCTCGCACATCCAGGAGGAGTTGTCCGGGTGTCAGGAGTCCAGCTGGGCCCAGGCTGGGGCTGTACTCTTGGGCTGTGGGGACTGGTCGAGAACATGTTACAGTGAGTGTGGACAGAGGTGAGGTCGCTTTGCAGAGTGTCCCCGACTTACCTCCCCGTGGCTTGCCATGTGGAGCGCCAGTGCCTCTTCCTGGGAGAGCTGCGTCTGCAGGTGGCCGGTTCCCCATGACAGCCATGGGGTGGTGGGAAAGGATCCAGCAACCTCCCTCCACCCCTGCCCCAGCCTCTCTCCATCCTGGGCGTCCCCGCCAGCTTCCCTGACTGGAAGATCTCCCCAGACAGGTGGGGCTGCTGTGCTGTAGTCACCCATGGCAGCCACCATGTTGCATCCTGGCCTGAGGACCATGATGTCATCTCCGCAGGGGTCTCCATGTGGCTGTTGCTGGATCAGCCTGGGACCGAGCCCTAGAGTCGGGGCCAAGCCGGCAGAGGTGGCTGTGGGCCGCTGGCCTCGGTCTCCTTCAACCACTGCCCCCCATCTCCCGTTCCCACCCCCACATCTATCCTGTTCCCCCGTCCTGTCCGGGGACCTCTCAGCAGCTCTTTCCCTGCTTGCTCTGCCCACCCGCACCAGGGCCAGGCTGCTGTCTTTGCCCATCACCGTGGTGGCACCCCCAATTCTGGTCCTCCCACTTCCAGGCTTGATCCCTGAAATCTAATTCCTCACCGAAACAGAGGGTTCTTTTGCCTCTTAAAAGCTGGGAGGAGTTCCTGTCATGGCTCAGTGGTAAAGAACCTGACTAGTATCCATGAGGATGCAGGTTCGATCCCTGGCCTCGCTCAGTGGGTTAAGGATCCGTCGTTGCCATGAGCTGTGGCGTAGGCCAGCAGCTGCAGCTCTGATTTGACCCCTAGCCTGGGAACTTCCATATGCTGTGGTGTGGCCCTAAAAAAAAAACTAAATGAATAAATAAAAGCTGGGAGGCGTTGCTTTTTAAAAAAATCCTAACTTCTGGCTTCTCTCGAAAAAATTTAATAAATAAATAAAGCCAAAACCTTAAAACTGCAGAACATCTGGTGACACTGGGCCTGTGGCCTTCCCCCTGGCCACACACTAGGAGGGCATGAGCGGCCGTCCCCCCCCCCCACCCCATATGCCCACCTGTTCCCCACCATCCCCCCCCCACTCCTCCTTTATTGTCTGTCACATCGCAGAAGAGAGGGCGATTTCTCTGTTCCAAGCCCTTGGAAAAAGCGGCAGAATGACTGTGATCCACTCATCCAGTAGGATCCTGGGCTGCCATAACCTGAGTGAAGAGACCCCTCGTGTAATGATAGAGAGAGATCTTTACACTGTATTATATGGGAAAAGCAGGTGCACATATCCTGTGTATGCTGTTGTTATTTTGTGTGTAAAAAGGGGAAGATAAAAATATGTGTGTGTGTGTGCATGTACATGCATAAATATATTTATTTTTTTCCAGCTTTATTAAGACGAAGGTGTATATATATAACATTGTGTACGTTTAAGGTATACAAATAGTTGACTTAATACACATATATTGCAAAATGATGACTGCCAAGGTGCAGCTTTAAGTGTATAATACAGTATTACTAACTCTCATCATTCTGCTGAATATTAGATCCTCAGAAACACAGTCCGCTGGTAACTGGAGCTTTGTACTCTTTGAACAACCTGTGCATGTTTATTTGGAAGGATGCACAAGCCACTTGGAGCTGTGGTTCCCGTGGGAGGCGGGAGGGACTAGGTGAGTGGGGCCTGGGGTACAGGAGAGAGAGGGACTTTTCATTTTTTTGATTTTTTTATATTTTTGACTTTCAAGCTATGCGAATGGTTATTAGTTAGAAGTTATGTGGGTTTTTTTGGCCACACCCATGGCATGCAGAAGTTCCTGGGGCAGGGATCGAACCTGCTCCATAGCAGTGACCTGAGCGGCTGCAATGGCAACGCTGGATTCTTAGCCCCCTGGGCCACAAGGGAACTCCAGAAGTTGCATTTTTAAACAAGAAGTAAAAAAGGGCAAATGAATTGTAGCCTGAGGGGGTTCGGTGGGCGTCAAAGCAGATGTGCACGCAGATCCTTGAGGGCAGGCAGGGATTGTGCTGGTCACTGCAGAGCCCCGGGGAGGAGACGCTCCGTAAACATGTGTCAGCTGAATGGCCGAAGCACTTCGCCTTATTCCCTGCCCATGTCTGCGGGCATAGTGTTCCCGGTCCTAGGTGGCATTTGACCTTGTGACCCTCCTTTGGGGCCACCTCCGGGGGACTGGAGGCCTGGATGCTCACCTCTCCCTGCTTCTCTCCTCCAGGCTTTCCTGCATCGCATCCGGCAGAACGTGGCGGACTCCGTGGAGAAGGGCCTGACGGAGGAGAATGTCAAGGTGTGGACATAGGGCTGCCCCCTCTCCTGCCGTCCCTGCTGCTGTGGGCAGAGCTGCCTCCCTCCTACTGGGCGATGTTGGGAGGGCGCATGGGGGTGGGGGTGGGGGTGGGTGCATCCGCGGGCAGATGGCTTTGCCCTCCCAATGGCTTGCTCCCTGCAGCTCCTAGAGGCCTCTCAATCCGTGAGCTGACTGTGCTTGGTGGGCTGTCAGGACTCAGCCCCCGTCCCCAATTCAAGACTTTCACCCCTGGCTTCTCATGACCATCCTGTCTTCTCTCCTCCTTGGGCCAGGCCCCCGGGCAGGGAGTCAGTGGAAAATCCCTTTCCATGCGTCCCTGGGAGCCTGGCACCTCCAGCTGCCCTCCTGGCAGCCCCGGCCCCTGCCCTGCACTGGGCGGTGAGTGTCGAGGCAGGACAGTTGAGTAATCGGGTCCAGGCTTCGTCTTGGCTGCGGCTCTGGGGAGTTTGGGAGGAAGTCAATAGGCCTTCTGTGTGCATGGTGGAGGCCCCAGCGCTCCCCAGGCCCGGCTGTCTCAGTTGACCTCACTCTCTGGGCAGCTGCCTCCAGTCCCTGGGCTCCAGGGTCCTGGTCCCAGGAGAGAGAGGGAGACTGGGCAGGGTGGGGGTCAGAGGTACCTGGCATGGACAGCACACAAAGGACTTGGTCCACAGGACGCCCCCTGCATATGTCCTGGTGAATATGAACAGTAACCCTTATACATTGACAATTCTGAGCCCAATCGTTTTTGTTTTTTTTTTTTTAATTTATATATTTATTTTATGGCTGTACCTATGGCACATGGAAGTTCCTGGGCCAGGGATTGAATATGAGCTGCAACTGGGACCATGCCAGATCTTTTAATGCACAGCTCCTGGCTGAGAATTGAACCCGCACGCATCTCTGCAGTACCCCAAGCTGCTGCCATTGGATTCTTTTTTTTTTTTTTTTAAATTTTCCCACTGTACAGCAAGGGGATCAAGTTATCCTTACATGTGTACATCACATTTACATTTTTCCCCCACCCTTTGTTTTCCATTGTGCCACAGCAGGAATTCCCTGAGTTCAATATTTTTGAATAAGAAAGCTGAGGCTTAGAGATGTAAAGAGACCTGCTTGGCTGGTCTCTGGTAAAGCTGGGATCGAAGCTTTTTATGTATTCATTCATTCAGCAAATATTTACTAAGCACCTATTGTTTCGTTATAGCTATTTATTATAATATTTGTTATAATAAATTGATATTCATAATTTATTACAGTTTTTAAAAATTACCTTCTTGTGAACTACAACTCACATATAGTAAGAGTACAATGTACAGCCTCCTCTTTGCTCCTCCCAGCATATGCCCCTCCCCAAAGATAACCATTGACTTCTAGTGACATTGATTAACTTTGCCTGTTCTTGAACTTTATATGAAAGTGAGCTTTTTTGTTGTGCTTGGCATCTTTCACTCACTGTTCTGTCTGTGAGTTTTGCCTATGTTGTTGTGTGCAGCCAAGGGTCATTCTTCATTGCTGCATAGTATTCCATCATGTGAATGCACCACAGTTGACTTGTTCATTCTTCTGTGGATGGATATGTGTGTGATTTCCAGTTTTTAAATATGGTGACCATTCTTGTCTATGTCTTTGGGGGGACACGGGCTCTCATTTCTTTTGAGTATATACTCAGGAGATAGATACTTCTTTTGAAATTCTGCGACCATTCCTGGAAGTCAGTATAACAATAGGATCTATCCTTTGTGTCTTTAACATAAGCAGATTCAACCATGTGAGCTGGCAAAAACAAGAGTTTTTGTTTGTGAGGGTGATACTTTTAGCCACTTCATGTGACAAGCATCCCCCAGGGTGAGGATGAGAAGGAAGGGGGTCCCCCGCCTTCTCAGACTGCAGCATTGACCAGTGGTCTCCTGCCCTGCAGCCGTCCCTGCCCACCCTCAGGCCTCTCCCTCTGCAGGGTCTATGGGTTGGTCTTTTTAACCATGTGAATATCTTCTTCAAAATTAAATTAAAATTCACTTGTTAAGAAGAAAAAAAAAACAAAAACAGAAAAAGGAATTTATGCAGTTCAAAGTTCCTAATGTAAATGGAAGTTTTCCCTAGTTCTTCTGAGAGGCCCTTGTGGTTACCAGCCTGTGTAAAACTGCCAGGGAGTCTCTGCCTCTGCCAGTGTAGAGAGGGGTGGCCTTTGCATGTGTTCCTTTACACAGAGGGACCCACACTGGACTCCTGTGTGGCACTGTGATTCGTCCCCACTTAACAGAATGGATCACGGATCATCCCAGGGTTTCACCTCCACTATTCAGACTCGCAGATCCTTTTTACAGGCGCAAAGTTTTTCAGAACATGGAATTTAATTAAATATAACCAGCCCAGGCGTTTCTGTTGTGGCTCGGCGGTAACAAACCCGACTAGTATTTATGAGGTTGCGGGTTCGATCCTTGGCCCCGCTCAGTGAGTTAAGGATCCAGTGTTGTCATGAGCTGTGGTGTAGATTACAGATGTGGCTCAGATCTGGTGTGGCTGTGGCGGTAGCATAGGCCGGCAGCTACAGCTCCCATTCGACCCCTAGCCTGGGAACTTTCATGTGCTGTAGGTACAGCTGTAAAAAGAAAAGGAAAAAAAAAAAAGTATATAACAAGCCCAATTTGCTTGACTGTTGACAAGTCTCTGTTAACGGATTTGTAACTTTTTTCCAGTCTTCTGCTACTACATCTAAGGCTGCAGGATATCATCTTGGCTGTCCACTCAGTTTTCACCCTGGGCACAGTGAACACATTGGGCTGGGGAGCTCTTTGCCATAGGGGGCTGTCCTGTGTATTGTAGAATGTTTAGCAGTTTCCATGGCCTCTACCTCTGAGACACTGGTTGCATCCTCCCCAGCAATTTGTGACAACTGAAAATGTCCCCAGACATTGGCAAGTGTGTCCCCTGGTTGGAAATGACTGATCAAAAAGCTAAATTCTAAAAGCAGAATTGCTGGGTCAGGTTGTGCATTTCAAACTGGCTGGGTTCCTGTGGGGAAGCAGGCTCTCATGTATCGTTTGCAAGAGTTTGTTTGTTTATTTATTTATTTATTTATTTGCTTTTTAGGGCTGGGGGTCGAATCAGAGCTGTAGCCAGTGGCCTGCGCCACAGCCACAGCAACGCCAGATCCCAGCCGCATTTGCAACCTACACCACAGCTCATGGCAATGCCGGATCCTTAACCCACGGAGCGAGGCCAGGGATTGAACTCGAAACCTCTTGGCTCCTTGTCGGATTTGTTTCTGCTGCGCCATGACGGGAACTCCCGTTTGCGAGAGTTTACACGGCCCATTTGGAGTGTCCTTGTCTATCGTGTTTTCTTGGATCACATCATTTGAATAGGTGCCTGGAAATACCCTCATGGTCCTGAAGCTCAGTCCTGCGGGGGGCATACCTGTCGTGTCTGGCGTGACGAAGATTGCGACCAGTGTCGTACTCTGACCCTCTGCACGCCGAGTGTGAAGTTCAGTCCTGCTGCTTCGCTGGCCTCTGTGACCTTGGGAATGCCCCTTATTTTCTCGGAGCCTCTGTTCCTCACCTGTAAATTGGGGATGATGACAGTTTCTGCCTCATGGAGTTAGACTGAGGACTGGAGGCCATAAATGCATATTAAGTTCTTAGCAGAGGAAGAGCAGCGATCCTGTTGAGTAACGCTGGCAGTGTTTTTGTCCTGATTCCTCGTAGCTCCGGTGTATGAGAGCCTGTTTTCCCACGCCCTCCTCACCCGCGCCAGGGGTTATGCATTTTTTTTTATGCTTCATTTTGTTCTCCCTTTACGCCTCGATTTAATGCTCTCCTTGGGCCTCGTCTTTCCCTCCCAGATCCTGTTCTCAAACATTGAAGACATCCTGGAAGTTCATAAAGATTTCTTGGCCGCCTTGGAGTTTTGTTTACATCCGGAGCCTCAGTCTCAGCATGAACTTGGGAACGTTTTCCTAAAATTTGTGAGTACGATGCCCCAGCCCTTACCAGAGCCTGTAGCTTTTGGGAATGGGCTTCTTCCTGGGTCCCCGACCTGCCCACCCTCGGCCAGCTTCCTCTGCAAGTCTGTCTGGGAGATGGAGAGGCAGGTGGGCAGGTGGGTAGGTGGGCCCAGCCTCTGCCCCACCCTGCAACCCAGGAATAACGGGCTGAGGGTCCGGCCCAGCAGACTGGGGGGGCTCTTCCGTTGCCTCTCTGCCCCCTCCATTTGGGGTGTGACTTCCTTTTCCTGGAGATTTTTACTCATTGACTGTGTCCTGGGGCCCCTGTCACCTCCTGGACTGGCAGGGCTCCTCTGCTGCGGAAAGACCCAGAGAGGCAGCCAGTGGCCGGAGGGGTGGACTTGGGTCAGACACATGTGGGTCTGAGTCCCGGCCTGGGCACCCCCTGGCCAGCAAGGGTGTCTGACCCCTGGGTGCCCACTTGGACTGCTGGTCGGGGAGGCTGACGCTGGTCATAATAGCCTCTCTCTTCCCGAGTCGCTTAGGATTGTTCGGGGACTGCTGGACGAGGGACGGCAGAGCTCAGCCCGCAGGAGGCTAAGGACTCCTTCCATACCCGCTCCTTGTGCGCGGCCTGCCCCCCCCCCCACAGGGCAGAAACCCGCTCTGGCCTCACGGGCTCGAGGCCTGGGCCACGCTCCTCTCCTCTCCGAGCCTCAGGGTCCTCCTCTGACTGAGGAGCAGGGCTAATGATGCCTCCGTGGGTTGATAGAAAGACTCAAAGAGGTAAAGCAAGAACGCCTGTGGCACAGAGCGGCCGTTCTCAAACCAGCTTTGCCCCCTGGGGACATTTGGTCACATCTGGAGATGATTTTGGTTGTCATCCCTTGGGGAGGGGGACGTGCTCCTGGCTTCTAGCAATGCCACCTAATAGCCCGTAATGTGCAGGACAGTCCCTGCAATAGAGGATTATCCGACCTCAGGTGTCAGCAGAGACCTTGGCCTGCTCGTGGGTCCTCGGTCCGTGTGGGTGCCAACTTCCATTATCACTGTCATTGTCACCAAGTCCCTTCTCCAGGGCATCACCTCTGGAGGGTCTGAGTCTGTGGTAACAGAGCCTCGTGTGGCTCTGCCCTCAGGGAGCGACCACCTCCTGTTGTGTCACTGTCCTCCGGGAATGGCCAGGCTGCCCAGCTGCTCAAGGGCTGCGTTAGCCCCTGCAGGTTGTTTTAACTCGTCTGGGCCTCAGTATCCTCACCCGTAGAATGGGTTAAAAACTAGACCTGACCCATGCTGCAGTTGGGGATCGAGAGAGGCAACACAGAGTGTGGGCTCAGCACAGCTCCCGGCATGTGCGCTAAGTGCTAGGTAGATGCTGGACATTGTTCACCTGGCCACCACCCGTCGGGGTTTGAAATGGGGTAACATGAGAGCGAGACGGGGCGCAGTGAGATGGGCACCAGTGGAGGAGGATGTGATCTGCTTTGGGTTTTGAGGGCCCCCAGCTGCTGTGAGGGGGAGCGGCCGGAGGGGCACGGGAGTGGCCAGGCCAGGAAGAGGTCCCAGATGATGGTGGCCTGGGCTGCAGGTGGCGGTGCAGGTGGTGAGAGAGGTGAGGGGCCGTATGGGTCCAGTGCAGGCATCCTGAATAGGCCTTCAGGTTCAGAGGAAGGAGGGAGCCCTCATTTCTCTGGAGCCAGGCTGCTTAGGTTCCCATCCCAGTTCCACCGCTGAAAAGCTGAGTGACCTTGGGCAAGTCCCTTCACCTCTCTGGGCCTCGATCTCCAGCTCTGTAAAATGGGGGTAGTGGTAGGGTGCACCTGCCCTTTGGTGCTGTCTCAGGATGAAATGATGTAACTCAGCAAAGCATGGAGATCCCACCTGGCACCAAGCTGATGTTGCATGAGTGTCTGCCATGGGCGTTATTCCAGCTGGGGCACCGGGGACAGCTTTCAGGAGGTGGTGGCCTTATGGGGGCTGACCGAGAAGTGATGACACCTGAGCTTAAAGTGGAGCAATCCGTACTTTAGCCCAAGTGGGGAAGGTGCTCTGGCTTACAGACCAGCCCACTGGTGCTGCCCAGTCAGTGGGCAGAGGGAGACTTCCTCAGCCCAGCCCCACCACTGACTTCTGAGACGATCACAAACCAGTGCTCCGTGGGCCTGTTCTTTGTGCTGGGCGCTGTTCTAAGTGCTCCGTGCTTATTAATTCATTACAACGTTGCAACAGCCTTTAACAGTGTGTGCTATGGTTATACCCGTTTTGCAGATGAGGCAGCTGAGGCCCAGAGAGGCTAAGTCAGTGCATAGGCTCACACAGCTGGTGGGTGTTGGAGGCGTCTGACTCCCATGCTTGTGTTTTTCACCCGCTTACATGATAAAGTCTCCTGATATTATTATACTGTGTGCCAGGCACTGGACTTCACCCTGCGGTTGGTGCCAGTACAATAAGCTTACTTTCTGCTGCTATGAGGCTCATAAGGCCGAAGAAAGGGAGGATCCGTCAGTTGGCAGCAGAGATCATTTCAGATGGGGATGCAGATTTGTGAAGGATGTAAAATGCAGATGTGCTAAGGAGTGACTCTCCTGGAGGTCGCCTGAAATTGGGAAGTCAGGGACAGGGTTGCTAGATCAAGCAGACACCACCACCCAGGACAGTGGAGTAAATTTGGATTTCAAGTAAATGACAAATAATATTTTAGCATGAGTATATCTCATGTATTGTTTGGGACATACTTACATGAAAACATGATTTGTTGCTTACCTGAAATGAGCACTCAGCTGAGTGTCTTATGTTTTATCTGGCAGTCAGGGAAGGCGTCTGTGAAGTGGTGGAATGGGGGATCTTGGGGAAAGTGTACTCCACGTGGAGAGGAAGCCAGGCTGGGGGCCCTGCAGGGAGCAGGGTTGGTCTGCCAGGGGAAGGCAGAGAGGCCAGTGTGGCTGGAGCCAAGTGAGCGATGGAGAGAGTTCAAGGGTGTTGGAGAGGGGCAGATCCTGTAGGGATCGTATTCTGAGAGTTGGAGGTTTTTCGCAGGAAGTGGTGCGGTCTGCATTGGGTTTTAGCCCCTTCTCCCCACAGCTGTGGGGACAGGTGGATGACGGGTTGGGGAAAGCAAGACCTAAATCTCCTGCTCACCACCCCATCAGAGATGTCTACACAGCCCGCTCCATCCCTTCTCCCCGTCTTAGGCTTTGTGGGTGTGAAGTGAGTAGTTGGGAGCAGATGGTCTTTGTGGAGCTAGTGTCACCCCCCGCTGAGAACAGCAGCCACTGCTTCGGACAGTCCTTGGGCTAGACCCTCTTCCCCAGCTGTCCGCAGCTGGCAGCTCTCCTCTTCTCCTTCATAGCCCAGACCCACAGCCACACCCTCCCCACCCAACCCATCTGCATGTGCACAGCTCTGTCCATTTCCTCCTGGCCAGACACTCAAAGCCCCATGTGGGGCCTCTAGGAGGAAACTGGACACTTGACCTGTTAGCCTTCAAAAGCAGCACTGCCACATTTGCTGCGTAAATGCAGCTGAGATGCAGCTGGGTTTGGATTCAATGAAAGGGGATGGGAGTGATGAAACTGAGTATGGTTTTGAAGAGGGGGTGTTGTCACTTGCTAAATTTAACTTCTCAAAGCCTCAAGCTTTGCTCCCCTGCTCTTTTCACAGGAGTAAGGAGAGGATGACGTTGCAGAGTGTGTCAGAGAAGGGGCTAAGAGGATGAGGAATGACAAGCCTGTGGCAATCTTATCACTTACTCCCCTCTCCTGCAGCCATGGCAGACATCACTAATCAATCATAGCCTTCTCCATGGGGCTCCAGAATTCCTCTCACTAGTGTTTCAGCCAGCACTGTTAATTGACTGATGTTGGCATGTGAGAATGAACATACATGGCTGTGCTCTTTGGTCCAGTCCCTTCATGGTGCAGATAGGGATAGAACAGGGAGATCTTGCCATCTCACCAGGCTTGGATCCATTCTCTCATTTTTCTTCCCCCCTTCAGAATGTGCATATATTAGGACTGTCTTCATTGCAAGTGACAGTAATAACTCAAATAGGCTTAAACAACAAAAAAGACTTTATTGGCCCATACAAATGAAATATTCAGGGTGGGTTGGCTTCAGGCATAGCTGGATCCAGGACCCCAGCTATGATGTTTTCAGAACTTGGTCTTTCTTTATCTCTAGGCTCTACTTTCCTCATCTTGGCTTAATTCTTGGAGTGGTGGGGAGGTATATACCTCACATGGTGGCAGAGGCAGCCCTCAGCAGCTTCAGGCTAATAGCAACAACAGTTCAAAGGGAGCTTTTCTTCATAGTAATTCCAGCACAGTTCTCGAGGGCTCTTATTGGCCCAGCTTGGATCACATGGCCACTATTACCAGGATAGGGAGCTCTTTGATTGGTTTGGCCTAGGTCACATGCTTACCCAAGGTGTCCGGAAGTGGAGTGGCATCAGTGGGATCAACATGTAGGAGGTGGTTCCCCAGGGGAAAAATTGGGGGCTATGACCAGAACAAGGGGGAATGGATGCTGGGCGAGTAAAGCAACGCATGTTCTAGCGAAGAGTTGAGGCCGTGATGTGGGGGACAGGGGCATGCGGAAGAAACATGGGGCAGGTGTGAGGGCCTCGGGTGCCACTCAGCTCCTTCTTCTGCTTTCTTGCTTCATTTAGCCAGCAGTCAAGAGGCCTGCTCTCTTTCTGAGACTTCAGTCCCTACTGGCCACAGCTGTGACCTCAGCAGGTGCACACCCTGCCTCCGTGGAGCTCATAGTCTAGAGGGTGGTTGCAGGGAGGTGGACAGTGCAAAAGTGAGGAGCCAAACATAGCTGGGGGCGAGAGCCATCATCGTATTTCTCAAAATCCACCTGGTACCTTCCAGGGTGGCCTTCCCCAGGCCTGAGTCCACTCAGCTCCCTTTCTCCTGACTCTGCCTTGTTTTTTTTGTCATCAAACCCACCCATTCACTGTCCCGTCACCCCCGTCATAGACAGATTCACCAATGGGATAGTGAATTTGCTGAAGTAATGATGGTAATAATAGCACCATCAATAATAGCAGTAATAATACTGGCTAATAGTTAATGAGCCCTTACTATGCACTGTTTTAAGCATTTGCAATGAACTCACCTGGTAACCCTCACAGTAGCCCTATGACAGGGAGGTCATTATTGTCTATAATTTACAGGCATGAAGGCAGATGCTCTGAAACATTACAGACTTTGCTCAAGGTCACAGTGCTGGCCATCTGGGGAGTTGAGCTATGAGCCTGGCGGTCTGACTATAAAACCTGCGCTTGAACTTATTAGACTTCTGGTGTCTTGTCTTGGAGCTGTGCCGATAGCAGGGCCTGTAGGTCAGGGAAAGCCCAGGCTATTGGCTGCAAAGCTGGACCTCAGCATACACGCTCGTGTTGGCCATCAGCTCTGCTGTGAGCCCTTTGCTGCTCGGGGTGTCTGCTCACACGGTGTGCACACGGAGTCCCCAGAGGGAGCTGGGGCAGCTTGGGGTGCTTACTGATTCTGAAACCCATTTTCTCTCCTCGTTGGTTTCCTCTTTCCTGCAGCCACCCATCAGCAGGATGACTGGGGGCTTGCTTAGAAACAAGACGAGCTGCTTACTTTGCAGACCCACCTCTTCCTTCCTCAGCTTCTTGAGGCCGCCTGGCCACCGCCCAGGCCAAGGTCAAGGCCCTCCAGCCCTTCCTGTCCTGTGGCCTTGCCCAGGACATCCTTGTTTGGGGTTTGGCGAGTTGGGAAGGGGTATTCTGTGAGCCTTTGGGAACCAAGGATGCCCAGTGGAGAGCTTCCTGCTGAGATGGCTCCTGTCCCTTCCAGTCCCGGAAGCCCTGACTGATGCTTACAGATCTGGTGACCCACCGGTGACCTCGATTGGTTTGGGGCTTAGGGGCATCTGGAGGTCAACGGCGCTATCCCCCTGCCTCAGCAATGCCATGCGATGTGGCAGCGATCAGAGACCTATTTATTGCCCCAAATTCCTGAGTCTTGTTTTGGCTCTGCTGGTTCGTATATCCAGGGCACTGCACATAGTAGGTGTGTAGAGTTCATTCATTTAGTAAGTATTCACTGAGGCCCTACCATGTGCCGGGCATAGTGCTGGGATCTGAGGAAACCTCAGTGAACACGAGCATGTGGTCACTGCCTTCAGGGAGCTGACCGTTAAGTGGGGAAAGACAGATGATGAGCAGTAATCTGGATCGTGAGGACGTTGTAAAGAAAGTGAAGGTGGGGTGAGGGGTGGGAGGTTGGTGGAGAACACCAGGCCCCTTTAGCTGGGGGAGTCCTGGTGTCATTTGAGGAGGCGACATTCGAGTTGAGGCTCGAATGGCGGGGAGCAGCCAGGCTTTGGGTTAGAGTGTTCCGGGTGGAAGGAACGGCAGGAGCAAAGGCCTGAGGTCGAGCGGGCTTGGCACATTCAGGGAGCAGACAGAAGGGTGGTGAAAGGCAAGGTCACATCGTCTGGTCCTTGAAGGATATGATAAAGTGTTGGATTTTATTTCTAGTATAATAGAACACCACTGGAGGATTTAAGCAGGGGTGTGACAACACAGTCTTCACTTGTCATTTATCGGCACTTACTGTATGTTGAAACCTCATGTCTGGACTCATTTCATTTCTGTAACAACCCCATAAATTAAAGACTGGAGTTAACTCCCCCTCAACAGATGAGGAAATTAAGGCCCAGAGAGGCCAGGTAACATGCCCAGGTTCACAGCTGGAAAAGCAGAGCCAGGATTCCAGCCACCCAGGCCACGCGGCTTGGGTCTGTGTTCTTGATCCTGGGCCATGCTGCTTCCTGAGTGGTCGCCGGTTGCGGAACTAGGGCAGGAGTGGAGGCTGAGAAGTGGGAGCCACCTCGGCTGACATCCCCCCTGCCGCGTGTCCCTCAGGGTCGGGGCGGGGAGGGGAGGTCCGCACCTCTTAGGCCCCCTGGCCCAGCCGTCCGTCCGCACATCTCAGAGCATCAGCCTTCCCACGGTGACCGGTCTCCCATGGGCTCTGTCCTTGTCTTGCAGAAGGACAAGTTCTGCGTGTACGAGGAGTATTGCAGTAACCACGAGAAGGCCCTGCGGCTGCTTGTGGAGCTGAACAAGATCCCCACTGTGCGAGCCTTCCTTTTGGTGAGTTCACTCTTTTCCGCCTGCCCCTCCCTCCGTCTCTGCCTCAGCGGTGCTGCCTGATCCCCTCCTCAGCTCGCCAGTCTGTACAGCAGGGAAACGTTTTCTCTAAAGGGCCAGATGGTGACTATCTTTTTGCCTCTGTGTGTCATTTAGCCTCTGTCACGATGACTCTACTCTGTTGCTCTAGCATGAAGACAGCCCTAAACAATATGTCAGAACCAAAGCATGGTTGTATTCCAATAAAACTTTATTTACAAAAGCAGGCACAGAGGGTGAGATTGGCCCGAGGACCAATTCCTGGTCCAAAGTAATGATCCTGATTAGACTGGGAACAAGAGTAGTAATAATTGTATTATTAGGATTATTGTAAGTGAAAGAAAGTCTAGTTAAAATTGGCCTAAGGGGAAAAAGAAAGTTTCATTGGTTCACTTTTCTGCAAAGTTTAAGACCTGGGAGAGCTTCACAAACAGTAGAATCTGGGTGTTTGAATGATGTCATCAGGAGTGTGTGTCTTGACTCTGCTTTTCTTGCCTTGGCTCCATTCCCAGCCAGGATCTCCCCACATGCTGGCACCGTGGCCTCCAGCAGCTCCACGCTTATACCCCTCATAGCCATACAACTCCAAGATAAAGAGGGCTCCTCCTTTCTAATAGTAACAGCAAAAATCCTGGGTCTGATGCTCATTGGTTTAGCTGGACTCAAGACCGTATCCCTGAACCAATGGCTGTAGACAGAAGGGTTAGTTGGCGCTCTGATTGGTCACTTCTGGAGCTGGAAGTTGAGGTCAACTCCGCCCATCCTACAGGCCCTGAGGGTGAGGAGGATCCCTAAAGAACAGTTGGTTTGCACTTGTGGGAGTAAGTTGGGAGTAGACATCGGTCAGGCAAAACCGTAGACATGCCTGATGGTCTTCCCTAGAACTGCTCGGTTCACGTTGTATGAAACAGGTTCTCATCTGTCCTCTTCTCGGAGCTTTAGCAGCCACTATCTGTTGTGTATGAGTGGACATATACAGCTGTCTGCTTTACAGACCACCCAAATAACAGTGGTTTGAATAAAGCACACATTTATTTCTTTCTCATGTTAACAGCGTGGATGTGGACAGTCTGGGGCTGGTCTGGGGGCCTCGTGTCAGGGACCAATGCCTTAGTGTGTGTCTGCGTTGACACGGCCTAAGACAGTTTCTCACCACTTCCACATTCCAGGTGGTGGGATACAGGAAGAATGAGCCTGCCCTTCTCCTTTTAAGAGCGCAGGCAGAAGCTGCACGTGGCTCTTTGGCTCACATTTCATTGGCCAGAACTTAGTCACATGGCCACACCCAGCTGCAAGGGATGCTGGGTAGTATAGGCCTTATTCTGGGCAGCATGTGCCCTGCTGAAAATTCTGTTGCTGTGGAAGAAGAATACATTAGGGGACACTACCTAACCTTTGCCACAGTTGGTTTTAATGACTCCAGTATATTAAGTGACTTCCTAGGAGTATGTCCTTGAAAAGTGAAATCTTGGTCTTATGTCTCTAGATTTCCTGATCATTCAGTCGCAGACCAACTCCCTTCCCCGTCCCCATTACTGTTTTATTTCCCAGTGGCACATAGCAAAGTAGAACAGTTAACTGACATGGCATAAGAAGTCTTAACCGTCTGCCCAGACCTAAACTATATAATACAATTCTTTTTAGGGCCACACCCGTGGCATATGGAGGTTCCCAGGCTAGGGGTCGAATTGGAGCTGCAGCTGCTGGCCTGCAATCACAGCCGCAGCAGTGCTGGATCTGAACCACATCTATGATCTGCGCCACAGCTTGTAGCAACCCTGGATCTTTAACCCACTGAGTGAGGCCAGGGATTGAACCCACATCCTCACGGAGGCAATATCTGGTCCTTAACCCACTGAGCCACAATAGGAACCCCATAATACAGGGTTTTTTGGGGGGTTTTTTGTTTTTGTTTTTTGTTTTGTTTTTTAGGGCCGTAGCTGCAGCATATGGAGGTTCCCAGGCTAGGGGTCAAATCGGAGCTACAGCTGCCGGCCTACACCATACCCACAGCAACACAGGATCAGAGCCTCGTCTGCGACCTGCACCACAACTCATGGCTCATAATACAGTTCTTAATGGCACATTCTCCAATTGAATGTTTTTAGGATTTTGATTCCAAATGTATGTTTCTTGCGCTAGTGGGTTCATGTTGCCTGGCCCAGGTCCAGTGAGCATCTGAGGCAGGGCAGACTGGCCAACCCATCTCCACTTCTGTCACACGCAACTTAAGCATGTGGGATGGATGCTTTTTGTTGCTGGTATCTGCATCTTTCCATTTCTGTTTTTTTTTTCCAGTTATATTTGCAGGAGTCTGGGCACAAAGCAAAGATAAGTCAGGTAGTGTCAGGCCACACACACGGCCATGTTTCTGTGATTGGCCTGGGACTTTGAAGCCAGCACCGCTCTGGGGTCTGGGTTCCCTGACTCCCCTCTTCTGGGCTCAGCTGCATCTTGGGAAGCCACAGAGGCCAAGAAGGTGTTTGCAGGGTGTGGGGAGGAAGGGCCATGCTTTTTCCTTTTTCCTCCCTCCCGCTCCTTTAGTCTTCCACGTGGGCCAAACCACCCTTGCCCTGGCAGCAGCTGGGCTGGGCCAGATGGGGCAGGGGGAGGATGTGTGGGGTGCCAGCACATACACCATCTGTCTCCCTCCTTGCTGGCATCACCCAGCTTCTGGCCACCTGCAGAAGAGCTGTCTCCAGTCTATTATGGGATGTTAAGGCATTGGGAGCAGACACAATCTGGCTTTCCATTCATGACGTACTGTACACTAGCTGAGAGATGAGGGGGTCTTCATCTTCCTGTGCCTCCATTTCTTTCTGTAAAATGGGCGAATCGATTCATTTATTCATTCAGCTTCATTTTGAGTACCTGGTCCTGAGGTAGGGGTCATTCTAAGTACTGGAGATACAACAGTGACCAAGGCAAGAAAAGTCCCTGCTCTCATGGATGGCCATTCTCGTAGGGGTGACTTCCATGGTATGTTACATGGCCTTAAGTTCTCTGCAGGAAGTGAGTAAGTTAACGGTAGTGTTTTGAGGGAGTTTGGGTGGTGGCTGCTATTTTCGATTGTTCTTTGGAAAAGCAGCGTCTTAGGTGACATTGAAGCAGACACCAGGATAAAGTTAAGAGAGAGAACCAGGGAGTATCTGGAGGGAAAACAGAAGTACAAGTGCAAAGGGGAAGTGCAAGTGCAAAGGCCCTGAGGTACGTGTGTGTTTGAGGAGTAGGAAAAAGGCCCAGGTGGCTGGATTGGAGGTTGAAGAGGGGAAGTAGAAGAATACGGGGTCAGGAAGATTGAAGGAGGGCCGTCATTAATAAGTCATTTAACAAAGGCTGGAGAGGGAGCGGGAAAAAGGGAGCCCTCCTACACTGTTGGTGGGAATGTAAACTGGTACAACTGCTATGGAAAACAGTGTGGAGGCACCTTAGAAAACTAAACATAGAACTACCATATGGGAGTTCCTGTCGTGGTGCAGTGGAAACGAATCCGACTAGGAACCATGAGGTTGAGGGTTTGATCCCTGGCCTCGCTCAGTGGGTTAAGGATCTGGTGTTGCTGTGAGCTGTAGTATAGGTCACAGACAAGGCTCAGATCCCTAGTTGCTGTGGCTCTGGTGTAGGCCGGCAGCAACAGCTCTGATTAGACCCCTAGCCTGGGAACCTCCATATGCCGTGGGTGCGGCCCTAAAAGGACAAAAGAAAAAAAAAAAAGAAGAAGAAGAACTACCATATAATCCAGCGGTCTCACCCTGGGCACATATCTGGACAAAAACTCTAATTCAATAAGACACATGGAGTTCCCGTGGTGATGCAGCGGAAATGAATTAGACTAGGAACCATGAGTTTGCGGGTTCAATCCCTGGCCTTGCAAAGTGGGTTAAGGATCCAGCATTGCCGTGAGCTATGGTATAGGTCGAAGATGTGGCTCGGATCTGGCATTGCTGTGGCTCTGGCGTGCGCCAGCGGCTGTAGCTCCGATTAGATCCCTAGCCTGGGAACCTCCATATGCTGCAGGTGCGGCCCTAAAAAAAAAAAAAAAAAAAAAAAGGATACATGCAAAGTTCCCTTGTAGCTCAGTGGGTTGAGTACCTGACATGGTTTCCGTGAGGATGCAGGTTTGATTCCTTGCCTTGCTCAGCAAGTTAAGGACCTGGTGTTGCTGCAAGCTGTGACATAGGTTGCAGATGGGGCTCAGATCCAGTGTTGCCATGGCTATGGCACAGGCCTGTAGCTGCAGCTCCAATTTGACTCCTAGCCTGGGAAATTCCATATGCTGCAGGTGTGGCCTTAAAAAAAAGGGACGTATGTACCCCTGTGTTCCTAGCTGCACTGTTCACAGTAGCTAAAACATGGAAACAACATAAATGTCCATTGATGGATGAATGGACTAAGAAGATTGGTGTGTATGTAAAATGGAATACTACTCAGCCATAAAAAAGAATGAGATAATGCCATTTTCAGCAATGTGATTACAAATAGAGATTATCATACTAAGTGAAATAAGTCAGAAAGAGGACAGATATCATATAATATCACTTATATGTGGAATCTGAAATATGGCACAAGTGAACCTTTCCACAAAACAAAAATAGACCCACAGACAAGGAGAATAGACTTGTGGTTGCCAAGAGGGAGGGGGTGGGATGGACTGGGTGTTTGGGGTTGGTAGATGCAAATTATTACATTTAGAATGGGTAGACAATAAGGTCCTACTGCACAGCACAGGAACTACATCTGATCTCCTGGGATAGACCATGACGGAAAATAATATAAAAAAAGAATGTGTATAGCGTGTGTATGTGTGTGTGTGTGTGTGTGTGTGTGTGTGTGTGTGTGTCCCTTTGCTGTATAGAAATTGGCACAATATTGTAAATCAACTATACTTTTTATTTTATTTTTTAAAAATTCCCCCCCCCAAAAAAAAGGAAGACTGAAAGAGGCCAGATAGGGAAGGTGCAATTAGACAATGGAAAGAATCTGAGGTTTCTAGAAAGCTTGCTTATGGCACTGTGGCATACTTGCAGTGAATGTACTCACAGCGTGACGAATAGTCACACATGTGTGAATGGGACCACCCCCGAGATCGGGACTTAGAACACTTCTGTCACTCCAGAAGGTTCCTTTGTGTCCTTTCCCCATCATGCCCTTGGCAGCCAGAGCTAACCCCTATGCTGCCTTCTCCCACTAAAGGTGAGTGTTGCCTGTTCTAGAATGTTTCACCAGTAGAATCACACAGGAGGCTTTGGGTGTCTGCCTTCCTTTGCTCCACATGATGTCTGTGAAAGTCGTCCAGGTTGGAGCATGTGGCAGTCCTTTCAATAGAATATTCAGTTTTAGTCTGAGTGGGCTGGCAAACCCTGGGGTGGTTTGGGCAGAGGAATGACGTGAACTAATTTGCATCTTCAAAGACTCCCCTTGGCTGCTAGAGGGTAGAAGCAAGGGGACCAGGGCGGGGGCTTGTGTGAGTTTCTGGTGGCAGCTGTGACAATGGCTACAAACTGGGTGGCTTCAAACAAAATGTATTCTCTCACAGTTCTGAGGCTGAAGTCTGAAATCAAGGTGCTGGCAGGGTTCTGCTCCCGCTGCAGGCTCCGGGGAAGGAGCTTGCCTTTGCGCCTCCCACTTTGGTTTTCTTTTATTTTCTCAGGTTTTCTCTTGCCTTGTGGCATCAGTTCTGTGAATTAGGATGATTTCAAGAGAGTTCTCCAGTCTCCACCTCCCCTTCACACAGCTGCCTCTCTGTGTCCTGTCCTCTTCTTAGGCGGACACAGAGCCAGCTGTTTAGGGCACACTCATCCAGGTTGACCTCATCTTAATTTAGTTATGTCTGCAAAGACCCTGTTTCCACATTAAGGTGGCATTCTGAGATTCCAGGTGGGCATGGCCTGTGGGGGACGCTCTTCACCCCACGCCGGGGCTGTTGCAATGGTCCAGGTGGGAGATGATGGTCATGAGGACGGGGTGGGGGAGGGGGCAGTGGTTTGAGAGGTGGCTGGAATCGCGTAGAGTTTGATTGTCCCTCTGACACGATTTGCCGTGTGGTTGACTTTGGGGTCTTAATGAATGAACGAGAAGCATCAAAGATGACTCCGGCGTTTGAGGCCCAAACAGCTGAGAGCATGAAGGTATGGTTTCCTGAAATGGCGAAGGCCGGGATAGGAGCAACTATGAGAGGTAAAGAAAAAAATTCCCTTTTGGATGTGTGAGGTTCAAGAGGCTTGTTAGATACCCAGGTGGGGACTTGGACCTAGAATCAGGGATATGAGTCTGGGATTTAGGAAAAGGAGGGGCCGGGCTGGAGATGTACAGCTGAGCGTTTCTGCGTTGCGAGTCTGATGAGGTCGGCGGGGGCGTGAGCCAGGATGGAAGGGAGGACCTCGGACCACGTGGGCATGGCTGCCATCCGGAGGCTGGGAAGATGCTGAGGATGACGTGTCCCCTGAACCAGTTCTGTGAATTAGGATGATTTCAAGAGAGGATCCTTAAAAGTTTTTCCCAGAGTGCCTGGAGTGTAATTGTCTTAGAATAACGGATAGCTTTGTGTATACCTGCTCTTTTTTGGGGGGTGAAGTGGAGTTGGTGGCTGTGACAGTCCTGTGAAAATTTCTTGGACCTGGACAGAGACAGGCCTTTCTCCCGCCAAGCCCTGGGGGCATCTGGAAAGCACTCCCCACTCCTGGGCTCCCCTCTCTCTGCCCGGAGCTGACATCACCAGGGCAGCTTGTGGGGAGCGCAGGCTCCGAAGACAAAGGCCTGAGTGTGAACAGTGTGGGGCCTGGCATCTCCCAGCTGCTGCAGCCCCAATCCCCCATCTGTGCCAGGGGTAGACGTGGAGCTGGGAGCCATGCAGCTCCTGCCAGAGCAGGGACCCGGGGTCCCTGGGACTTGGCTTCACGGACTCAGTCCCTGAGAGCCAGGAGACATAGCTCTGAGACTTGGGCTAGTGCTTCTGGCTCTGAGGGCCAGTTTGCCCATCCAGAATAGGGATCTTGCTTATTTAGGGCTGCAAGGTTAGGTGAAGCATGAGGCATAGTGTCTTAGGCATGGTCATAAGCATATGGTAAGCGCTCTGTGGTCTTGTTTTGCCTTGACTATAAGCAGGGAATTTGTCTGCTTTGTTGGGCAGTTCCCCAGCGCTTGGAACTGTGCCCAGCACATAGTAAGCACATAGTGTATATTTGTAGGATGAATGCATGACTGAAAGAATGAATGATAAGGTGAGAATCCCTTTCCCCAAGAGTCCTCTTCCATTTCCAGTTTGCTGTTACGGTGTTGAGGAGGAAGGCTGAGACCCCATCATTGCTGGATGTGCTGGCAGTTTGTTCATTCATTTGTTCATTCATTCATTCATACATACACTGGGCACATAGTGAGCTTTAGGGACCCAGTGAAGGGCATGGTGGGAGACCATAGCCGTGTAATTTGGTACATTCCTTTCCCATACGTGATTTTCTGTTTTACTACCCAAAGGCTCTCCATAGACAATGCCTAGTTTTGTTTGTGTGTCTTTAAAAGCTTTACATAAAAGGGTTCATATTATACCCATCTTTTTTTTTTTTTTTGGTCTTTTTGGCTTTTAGGGCCACACCAGCAGCATATGGAGGTTCCCAGGCTAGGGATCCAATTGGAGCTGTAGCCGCCAGCCTACGCCAGAGCCACAGCAACTTGGGACACGAGCCTCGTCTGTGATCTACACCACAGCTCATGGCAATGATGGATCCTCAACCCACTGAGCGAGGCTGGGGATCGAACCCGTGTCCTCACAAATGCTAGTCGGGTTCACTAACCGCTGAGCCACGATAGGAACTCCCCTTTCGTTTTCTTTTTTTTTTTCAATTAAGAGCATGTCTTTGATCCGTGTTGCTATCCATAGCTTTAGTTTTCCCATTTTCACTACTGTGTAGTGTACCATTGTGTAAATCTGCTGCAAACGTATTTTTCATTCTCCAATTGATGGATACTTAGGTGGTGTTCCATTTTTTGCTGTTCCAAACAAGGGCAGGGTTGAGTGTCCATGTTCCTGTAGCCTGGCATGCATGTGTGGGTTTCTGTAGACTGAGAGTTGGCAGACTTTTCTATCAAAGGCCAGAGAGTAAATATTTTAGGTTTTGCGATTGTAGGTCTCTGTTACAACTGCTTCGCTCTGCTGATAGAGCTTGGATGCAGCTATAGACAATATGTAAACTAATCAGTATGACTGTGTTCCAATACAAATTTAATTACCAAAATAGGAAGTAGGAGAATTTGGCCCGTGGGCCATAATTTGCCAACCTCTGATCTAGACTTTGTGCTGGGTTGTAGAATACACACATTTGTATCTCTTTTAGGTGGTGGTTTTTCCAGAGTGATTGTCTGTAGCTGCATTTTGAGAGTGTTTCCCCAGATTGTTTGAGAGTTGACAAATTCCTTTGCCGTCCTTGGTGAGTTTTAACGAAGGTCTCCTGTCCCTTTGCAGAGCTGCATGCTCCTGGGCGGCCGGAAGACCACGGACATCCCTCTGGAGGGCTACCTGTTGTCTCCCATTCAGAGGATCTGCAAGTACCCCCTCCTCCTCAAGGTGAGATGTTCCCCCTGTTCCTTTCCCTGATTTTGAAGTGACGGAAAGCCCAGCTTTGCCTGGCTTAAAAAATGAAACTTGTTAGTTCAGGGAGCTGAGAACTAGAGATAGCATTGGCTTTGGGCTGGGCTGCCTCCAAACAAGGACTCTGCCTCTTTTTCTCTTGTTCGATTCTGCTGCCCACCATTCAGCTTTGCTTTCAGCATAGTAGCAGATGGCTAGTAGTTACTGTGGCCTTGTACCCTCTCAAGTTCAAAGACAGTGGGGAAAGGAGTTCCCATCGTGCCTCACTGGTAACAAACCCGACTAGTATCTATGAGGATGCAGGTTTGATCCCTGGCCTTGCTCAGTGGGCTAAGGATCCAGTGTTGCCGTGAGCTATGGTGTAGACTGGCAGCTAGAGTTCCAATTTGACCCCTAGCCTGAGAACTTCCATATGCTGTGGGTATGGCCTTAAAAAGACGAATAAATAAATAAATAAATAAATACCACCCAAAAAACCCCAAAACAAAACAGAAACAAAACTCAAAACAACAACAACAACAACAACAACAAAACCCAACAAGAGGACAGTGGGGAAAGAGTGAGCCTCTCTTCCAGTAGTTCTGACAAAAGTCCTGAGTGAGGGTCACCAGGCTTTGGCCATCTGTTGCTAGAAGAATGTGATATCAGGAATGGTTTGGGCCTGAGTCATGTGCTTTTTAACTTGAATCAATTATAAGAAGCCTTTGCTTGGGCTATTTATCCTCCTCCCATATGCTTGGGCTTGGGCTCAACCCTTGATCCAATTGCTATGAGCTGGGTACTGTTGTGCTCTGATTGGCTGAGTTGCTCCAGGGCCAGTGACTAGGGCAGTGTTGTGTTCTGATTGGCTGAGACTGCAGTCAGGTGCTCCACCCCCGAACCAATTACCCTGAGCAAGGGAGCTCTGATTGGCACAGACTTGTGTCATGTGATCCAACCTCTAACCAATCATGGGGTTCCCTAGGGCAAAAGTCCAGTGATGGAGAAAGAGGTACCCACCTCACCAGAATTTGGGTTGTGTGTGGAAGAGGGGTAAGGGAGCAGATGCTGGGTGGACAAAGCAGAGCCATCCATGTAGCTGTTGTCCTCTTTCCCGCCCAGCCCCCTTTGACTTAGTCTTGGTCAGACAGCCCAAAGGAAGATGTGCTGCTTGCCTGGGGCCCTAAATCTTGATTCTCAGCTTCAGAGTCAGCTTCTGGGCAGATCCCCAACTTGGGGTTGGCTCTGCTGCCATCCACTGCTTTCAGCCCAGGGTTTTCAGCCCTTGGAGATGGTGGCTGTGGTCCTGAGGCCACTCTGGCTCCATCCTGAAGTCCTTGCATCTGACAGCTATTCCCTGGGGTCCCTGCTGGTAGATTAATTTGGCTGATGGTGCCTCATTCTCATACCTGCTCAGTGGGGCCACGTGCATCACTGCTCCATGAGCTGAAAGGGAGAGAGGAGGAGAAAAATACTAGGGGGTTTTTGAACTTGCCTTTCTGCAAGCCTGTGAGTTGAATCATTCCCTTTTGGATGCCATCAGCTCTGCCTATGAACACAGACCTTTAGCGTGTGTAGCCATGGGTGGTGGGACCCCAGTCTCCCTGTGCCTCCTCCGACCTGCTGCTTGTTTATCCCTCCCAGGGATCTGCAAGAACCATCTACAATTGTTCTTGCAGCTGCTTTGATCCCCAAACAGGTGTCAGAAATGCCGTACGTGGCTCAGCCCTTCACCTTGGTGCCACAGCTTCAGGTGGAACTTGTAAATTGGTAACCCGTAGACTGCAGAGGACCTGCAGAGGTGCTTTATTTGCTTCGTTTGGTGTGTTCTTCAAACTTGAATTGGTTGCTGGCATTAAAGAGGTAGTATTCTGTCATGGTTTAGGGCAGAGGTTGGCAAAACTGTGGCCTGTGAGCCAGATCCAGCCCATGGGCTATTTTTGTAAAATAGCTACGAATGGTGTTTACATTTTTTAAAAGGATTGTTAAAAAAAGCCCCCAAAACAAACAAAGAAGAATATGTGACAGAGGCCGGATGTGGCTAGTGAAGCTTAACATATTTACAGCCTGGCCCTTTACAGAAAAAAATTTGCTGACCCCTGGATTAGAGCCAGGCTTTGCAGTCACAGGCTGTCTGGGTTGAATTCTAGCTCTGTCATTTACTGGCTGTGTGACCTTGGGAAAGTCACTTCCTCGTGCCTCAGTTGCTCATCTGTAATACAGTGTCTATATGAATAGTACTGATAGGATTGATGATTAAACATTTATTTACTTAATTCTTAGAGCAACCTGATGAGGTAGGCACTGTGATCGACCCACTTTTAGAGATAAGAGGCACAGAGAAAGGAAGTGGCCTGTTTAAGGCCACACATTAGGTAAGCAGGAGGAACCATGATTGAATCTGGTTAGTCTGATTCTAGAGCTCTGCCCCCAGCTGCACTGCATGTTGAGAAGCACTTGGAGAATTAAGTTGCCGAAGTGCTTGGGTGTTGGGGATGCGCCCTCCTCAGTTCTCCAGCTGGGGCCCTGGGAAGGTGGGGGGCCTTGTGTGTTGTGGCTCCGTGGCTGGTCTGCACCTTCTCTCCTGGGGTTCAAAGCCGTGAATATCTGACCCATTAGGAGAACTGCAAGCTACAGCCCCAGAACCTAGCCAAGGTTCCCTTGGCTTTAACGCTTTGGTTTGGATCTTGGGAAGGTCTGGGATCCCAGGAGTGGCCACTTGGAATGGCATTTTCTGTAACGTATTTGAACAACCGGTGGGGTCGGACCCCTGTGTGTCCTGCTAGGCTCTGAGCTCTCGATGTGAGGTCCAGGTACTTCTGAGGCCTGCTCAGCCCCAGGGGCTGCAGTCTGGTCCCATGGGATTCCTGGACTCTGGATTCCCAGGAGAGTAGAGAGAAGGAAAGGACCAGCTGGCAGCTGGTAGAGGAGTAACTGCCCACCGGAAACAGTGAGGAAACACGGCTGTGGGTTTCCCTCCAGACCAAAGGGCTGTTTACAGGGCCCATTTCCTCGGACTCCAGCTGTGTTTATCCGGAGCTCAGGGAGCTCTGGGGGACCTGCCAGCAGGGCTTGAGATTCCTGTGGGGACATGCCATGCTCCCCGTCCAGCAGAATTGCTCAGAGTGTCCTGGCCTTTGGCACCTACAGCTGGAACGTTTGCATCAGAAAACAGCTGGGATGGAGGGGAACTCTTCCTGCCCCTCCTGAGTTCCGCTTCTGTCACGTTTTCCAATGGTTCTCAAAAGATGATCCCCTGAGGTTGGGGCAGCTGAGCCCCATCCCTCTGTCCTGCCTCCGCTCCCTCCCGTTCTGAGGCCCTTGCAGATGTCCCCGAGGCCTTCTGAGCCCCCTTGTTTCAGATGAACTTGGAATCGAGTAGGCGAACGGGGTCGAGGAGCCTGCGTGGGAAGGGGGAAAGAGGCGAGAATGAAAGCCTCTTTGGGAACAGCCCCAGAAGCTCAACTTGAACGTGGCCTAAGAATAGCCAGAACATTCTATTTCAGCCTTCAGCCCAGGCCCGGGATAGACAGTTGGCATTTTCAGGCTCTGTTGAGTTTTCCGTCAACGTTTCCAAGAAAGTGATTCAGATTTGGGGTGATGCCCCCAGGGCTCACATGGCAGGTGCCCGAGGGGAGACCCACTGTCACTGACCCTATCAGTTGTTGCCTGGGGATGAGCGGATCTCACTGGCACACAGAGCTTCCGGTCTCAGGCTGGACCCACAAGGGCCTGGTACATAACAGAAGAGGGTTGAGGCTGGTGGGGCCAAACCCAGGGGGCACATCTGTGTGAAGGTGGCAGCTGCCACTCCAGTCCCCTTTTCCCTTAGTCTCCCGCCTCTCTGACCCTTCTTCTCGGTCTCCTTTGCAGGTTCCTCACCTTCTAGACCTCCAGGTGTAGGTGGGCCCCAGGCCTCAGTCCATGGGCCTTTTTCCTGTATAGACTTGCACCTGCAATGGCCTCATCCACTCTCTGGCATTTTTTTTTTTTAAGTATATTTAAAAGTTGTGCAACCATCACCACAATAATTTTAGAACATTCTCATCCCCCAAAGAAACTCTGGATCCACGAGCAGTCACTTCCCTTTTCCCTCCCCACCCCGGCAAGTACTCAGCTACTTTCCGTCTCTGTGAACTTGCTGACTCTGGACAGTTCTAGGTGAAATCACATAAAATATAGCTTTTTGTGTCTGGCTTCTTTCACTTAGCGGAGTGCTTTCAGGGTTCATCCCCGTTGTAGGATACATCACCACTTCATTCATTTTCGTGGCTGAGTAATTAATATTCCATTGCGCGGGGTTAGCACGTTTTCTTTATCCATTCTTCAGTGGATGGGCCCTTGGGTTACTTCCACTTTCTGGCGGTTATGACTTGTGCTGCTATGAACAGCCACTCAGAAGCTTCTCTGTGGACATTCCTATGGCTTTAGACCCCGTCTCTCTCTGGTGACTTCCAGCCTGGACGTCTCACCTCAACTCTAGACTCGGCCCCCTGCCCACTTGGCTTTTCCCCCTGCATGTCTCACAGTTGTCTCCTGTCTGCCATGTACAGAAGCAAGTGCTTGGCTCTCCCTTCCTCTTAGACCCGTCTCCCCTCCACCTACCCCCTCGTCCTCATCTCTGTAAATGGCCTGATCAGACATTCTGGGCCCCTACAGGGCACATTCTGGGAGCCATCTTCTGAGACAGCTGCTGCGGGCTTGTGTCAGGGGTGCTTTTGCAGGACGCCTGCTCAGGGGGTAGCCTTGGGGCCTGGCAAAGTCTCCTGTGTCTCGTGCAGCTGTCACCCACACACAGCGTGAGGACCTTATCATTTGGTTGTTAATTCTGTCTCCTTGGCCATCAGGAGTGCAGTTCTGTGGGACGGACCCTGGTCCATCACTAAAGAGGTGTCAGCATCAGTTCTTGGTACAGAGGGATGACTGGGGACAGGTGTATTTCCAGAATGTGGGACCACTCACAGCTGTATGTGTGGGGACCACTCACGGCTCTCCAGAGGATCTCGGGTGACACAGGAGAAAACTTGACCTGGGCGGGGTGGTGGGGGAGGGGAGAGGGCAACATCAAAACACGGTGAATCACGCCATGAGAGTAGAACTTTCTTAGCCGAGTCCTTCCTTTCTGTCTTCCTGATGACCTCCGTGGGGACGACAGTTGGTGCTGCAGTGTCTAGGGTTTGGGGAGCTGTTCATTCATTCACCAACTATTTATGGAGCGACTATTATGTGTGAGACGTTATACTAGGTGCTGGAGATACAAAGTGAACAAAAACTGCCCAAACCCCTTCCTCCATGTTCTGACATTGTACTTGGTGGGATGGGAGGAGGGGAGGTGAACGCAGATGAATGAACAGGAGATGTGTATGCTTAGTCAGATGGCATGGCTGCTATGGAAAAAAATATTTATCAGGCTAGAAGGGTTAGTAAGGTCCAGGAGTGATGGATAGAGAAAGGGACATTTGTGCAAAGACCTCAAGGAGGTGAGGAAGGGGGCCTTACAAGTAGCTGGGGGAAGAGTCTTCCAGACAGAGAGAAGAGCCAGTGCAAAGGCCCTGAGGCAGCAGAGGAGGAAGAGGCTCCGACCTAGTTCTTGCAGGATCCCTCAGGCTGTCTGTGGGGAACTGGACCAGGAGGGGATGAGGGTGGAGGTGGGGGTGGAGGGGGCCAGGGAGGTGTTGACTCAAGTGGTCGAGGCAGGAGGTGGCTGGGCCAGGGCAGTGGTGGTGGAGGTGGCGGCATTTCATGAACATTGCCTCTTCACCTCGTGCCGTTTTCTGTTGGACGGAGGTCTTTTGTATTGATTTGCCAGAGTTCTTTCTCTTCCTTCTGGCCACCGTGGGTCATATTCTCTGACTCCGCTGTTATGCAGTGAGTTCCTTATCTGCTGGGGATCTGGCATTGTCACCGTCTTGGTGAGAAGGCGCAGGAAGTCACAGGTCTCTTTGCTGTGGCCCCTTTTGTCCCAGCTTTCGTCTTCTCCCAGCCACAGTGCCCAGCCTGCATCTTGCCTCTTGGGCTGAGCACTGACACCTTGCCCGCAGATGCTTCAGCGCTTCCGGCTGTACCAGCCCCAGTTTAGGCTCTTTCCTGTGTGGTGAGCTGCAGTAGTCTTGGGATGCTTGACTCCCTCCGGGTGGAGGACCTCCTCTCAACTCTCCCTTTTACAGCCAAGCGCAGATTCCTCATCTTCTAAGGGGCCCTCCCAGGTCACTCTTCTCGGGAATCCCGCCTGCCTTCTGCCATGGCAGAAGGTGGTTAAGGGTCCGAGTTTGGAAAACCAGCTCCAACTCTTCTTAGCTGTGTGACTGAGGACAAGTTGCTGAACCTCTCTGTGCCCCCATTACCCCGTCTGTAAAATAGGCATTGGAGTAGACTTCCAGGCTGGCTGCAAAGATTAGATGAGACAGTCAGTGCCCAAGAAAACCCAGGAGAGCATTTTGCATGTTACTAGGTAGCTAGACATGCTTGGTAAATGTTAGCTACTCTAATAATATAATGGTTTTAATTTTTATTGATATCCCAGTTCCTTTTCATACTAGTATTACCTCTTTGAGGAAGTGGCAAATTCTCTGTGCCTCATTTTGCTCGTCTGTCAAATAGTGCCTTAGTCATGGGTTCTTGTGGAGATTGAATGAAGTAATAGCCATAAAGTGCTTATAAGTGCGCAGTCAGTATTTTCATTGTTTCAATGTCTACTTTGTGAAGTATTAATAAAACGACCATAGGTTTCTTTTGTTTAGTATTTTCAAGATATATCTTTTTTATCCTTGAACTAGCAGTCGTCCTGTACCCTTAGATTTTAGGTACTTCTTTGGTAAACAGTATAAAGTTAAATTTAAAATCTGTCCTGGGAGTTCCCGTCGTGGAGCAGTGGTTAACGAATCCGACTAGGAACCATGAGGTTGCGGGTTCGGTCCCTGCCCTTGCTCAGTGGGTTAAGGATCCGGCGTTGCGGTGAGCTGTGGTGTAGGTTGCAGACGCGGCTCAGATCCTGCGTTGCTGTGGCTCTGGCGTAGGCCGGTGGCTACAGCTCAGATTGGACCCCTAGCCTGGGAACCTCCATATGCCGCAGGAGCGGTCCAAGAAATAGCAACAACAACAACAACAAAAAAAGACAGACAAAAAAAAAAAAAATAAAAAAAATAAAATCTGTCCTGTCAGTCTCTATTTTTGAACAGGAGAGGTTAGTCCACTTATATTTATTGCTTATTGATATTTGAACTTGTTCTTACCATCTTTATCAAAAATTTTTTATCTGTCCTCTTTTTTATTGCTACCTTTTCCTCCTTTCTTGCTTTATTTTGGATCATGTCAGTTTTTTGTTTGTTTAGTTACTCCTGTTTTCTTTATTTCTTCTTCTCCTTCTGCTAGGTTGAAATTTGAAACTACCACAGCTTGTTACCTCTCTTTTACCCTTTCCTCTGTAGAACCTGGGATTGGGAGTGCAGGACGTAGACTTTTGCAGCGAGCTGTGCTAGGACCCCCTTTGTAAGTTGGGTGTAGAGTCTCTGAACGTTGGATCCCCGCCACTGAAGGTCAGTGGCAACCAATCCAGGGTCTCAAACATGGGGACCTTCAGGGCAGGTGAAAGAAGTGAGTGAGTAGGTTGAATGCAACCCAGTGGGGTGGGGTGGGGTGGGGACTGTGGCAGACGGCAGAGCACATGTCCCATCTGAGAGGTGAACTGTTGTTGTCTGGTGAAGATGCAGACCCAGAGTGGCCAGAACTTCTGCTTTGGCTGAGAAAGCCTGGCAGTAGCATTTGGCCTGCAAGGGCCCAGATTGTGACCGGGCTCCGGTCCAGTCCTTGCATTGTGCAGCCAGGAGACTGAGGTTCCGGATGGGGAGGTGACTTGCCCAAGGTCACATAGCATGTCCTTGTCAAAGCCAAAACATGAACACCCAGACCTGAGCCCTCATCCTACTGTCCCCTTCTACCTCTCCAAGTGGAAGGAAGGAGTTTTTAAGACCCATGCATTATTTCCTTCCCCCATTAACTCATTAACCCAAGGGGGCTGCAGTTTTCAAACATGCAACAGGGGCTAGAATTGTTAAAATCAGAACTGGCATGAAATACATTTCATGTAGTTGGCATGCATGGAGATTTTCTTTACTATGCTGGACAGCTTTTCAGTTCTGGGTTTTCTTGAATGTCCAGATTTTTTTTTTTTTAATTTTTCCACTGTACAGCAAGGGGATCAAGTTATCCTTACATGTATACATTACAATTACATTTTTTTCCCCACCCTTTGTTCTGTTGCAACATGAGTATCTAGACAAAGTTCTCAATGCTATTCAGCAGGATCTCCTTGTAAATCTATTCTAAGTTGTGTCTGATAAGCCCAAACTCCCGATCCCTCCCACTCTCTCCCCCTCCCAGCAGGCCGACACAAGTCTTTTCTCCAAGTCCATGATTTTCTTTTCTGAGGAGATGTTCATTTGTGCTGGATATTAGATTCCAGTTATAAGTGATATCATATGGTATTTGTCTTTGTCTTTCTTGCTCATTTCACTCAGTATGAGATTCTCTAGCTCCATCCATGTTGCTGCAAATGGCATTATGTCATTCTTTTTTATGGCTGAGTAGTATGCCATTGTGTATATATACCACATCTTCCGAATCCAATCATCTGTCGATGGACATGTAGGTTGTTTCCATGTCCTGGCTATTGTGAATAGTGCTGCAATGAACATGCGGGTGCATGTGTCTCTTTTAAGTAGAGTTTTGTCTGGATAGATGCCCAAGAGGGAATTGTGGGGTCATATGGAAGTTCTATGTATAGATTTCTAAGGTATCTGCAAACTGTTCTCCATAGTGGCTGTACCAGTTTACATTCCCACCAACAGTGCAGGAGGGTTCCCTTTTCTCCACAGCACCTCCAGCACTTGTTATTTGTGGATTTATTAATGATGGCCATTCTGACTGGTGTGAGGTGGTATCTCATGGTAGTTTTGATTTGCATTTCTCTTATAATCAGCGATGTTGAGCATTTTTTCATGTGTTTGCTGGCCACCAGATGTTTTTCATTTCTTGTTTTCTTTTTCTTTCGCGTGGTGGTTGGTCTTGTCAGCGCCTTTAATTTCCATCCTGCCATCACCCCAGATAGGGCGTGAGGGGACTCAGAACTGAAATACGGGAAAGTCTTGATAAAGAGGTCAGAGCTTGGCTTCCTAAGCTCCGATGGTGCTGCCGTGGGTGGAGGTCTGGGGACAGACAGAGCCACAGTTGGGTGCAGGACCCTGAAGCTGGCTGAGGTGTCTACAGAAGGTGGCTGTGTTCCTTTTGCTCGAGCCTCCTCCCCCCAGTGACACTTCTATCTTCAAGGCTGCCTTTTTTTCTCTTTGTAGAGAGGACAGCATGCCTGTCCAACCCCCATGTATCCTTTTGAGCCTTCGTCCACCCCAGGTCACAGCGAGTAATGGGTATTGTCACTTCTTCCCGGGACCTGTCCAGCTGTGTTTGCACACTGTTATGGATCTGTCTTCTGGCTGCATCCAGGAGCAAAAATGATGCCATGGAGAATAGGGCTCTTCTGTCTCGCAGCTCTCTTCTCCTCTGTGTTGGCTTTGTTCCTGGGGGCTCCCTTCTCACGGGCAGGATGGGCCTCCAGCAGCCTCAGGCCTGCGTCTGACCAGCACGGCCACCGAGGGAAAAGAAAGCGTGTCTTTCCAGACCATCTCACTGGGAGCAGTTACTGGGAGACCTGGGCTGCCCTTGAGCTGGTAGCTGCGGCTGGGAGATGGAAGGCTTGCAAATACACCCAGGGAGCTGGCCTGGCGCGGCTAGGGACTGTGACTGGCCAGAGGCTAGGGGAGAACAGGGGCCCCGTCTCCTCCTCTCTTCTCCTCACCCCTCTCCTCCTCTGCCTCTGGGCCTGGTGTTCTTCTCTTGGTCCTTTTCTGAAGGCTGAGCAGGAAAGGGGGAGCTGGCTGCAGCCACGTTTCCTTGATGCCCGGTTTGGCCTGGAGTGTGAGGCCCTGCACCCTGAATGGGCACCCGCGGACACTGTTTGGTAAACGTGCCAGGAGGGAAGTGTGGTGATGGGGCACCTCGCGGAAGCTCTGACGTCCTCTCTTCTGGGAAGTCCTCACCTCAGCCTGGCTTGTGAAACCACACGGGCCCACGAGGCGGATGTTGGGGAAAGGTCACCTGGTCTGGCTCGGGGGGGCCTTCTGCTGCTGATTCGCAGGGTGTACCCCGCTTCTCTGCCTCAGTTTTTCTAAGGAATCCCCAGGGCCTGCCCCTGCTCAGACGTTTTGTGTTTGTTCTAAGAGCCTACTTTGGGGGCCGTTCATCCCCTACTGGTACTATTTCTGGAGGGGCCTATAGCTCTGGTCAGGCGTCCACCAGGTCCTGGTTTCTGGCTCTGTGACCTTGGGCTGCAGGCCTTGCCTTTCTGTGCCTCAGTCCCTTCACCTGTAGAATGAAGATGAAAATGGTACCTACCTCATTGGAATGATTTGAGGATGAAACAACTTAATAAATTTAAGTTTAGAACAGTATCTGGTAGGAATTCCTAGTGTGGCTCAGCGGTAACGAACCCAACTAGTACCCGTGAGAACTTGGGTTGGATCCCTGGCCTCACTCGGTGGGTTAAGGATCCAGCGTTGCCATGAGCTGTGGTGTAGGTTGCAGACATGGCTCGGATCCCTCATTGCTGTGGCTGTGGTGTAGGCCAGCAGCTGCAGCTCCGATTCGACCCCCAGCCTGGAAACCTCCATATGTCTCGAGCGCAGCCCTGAAAAAAAAAAAAAGACAATGCCTGGCACATTTGGTAAGTGTACTAAGTACTCAAATGCCAGCTGTTATATGATTACTATCGTGTCTACAACCTTGACTGTTATTATTGTTATTACATAGAAACAGTAATCAATGTAAGAGCTAATATTAGTGTGGAAATGGTGATGATGATGAAAAATACTGTGTCCTTACTGAATACGGAAAGTTTTACATTCATCGTTTTTGTCTTTTTAGGGCCATACCCACGGCACATGGAGGTTCCCAGGCTGGGGTCCAATCAGAGCTGTAGCTGCCGGCCTATGCCAGAGCCACGGCAACATGGGATCCGAGCCGTGTCTGTGACCTACACCACAGCTCACAGCAACACCAGATCCTTAACCCACTGAGCAAGGCCAGGGATTGAACCCGCAACCTCGTGGTTCCTAGTTGGGTTCATTTCCTCTGTGCCATGACGGGACCTCCTCTTCTTCAAATCTGAATGAGAGCCTTGTTGGGTAAAGTAATCTTGGTTGGAGGTTTCTTCCTTTCATCACGTTAAGTATATCATGCCACTCCCTTCTGGCCTGCAGAGTTTCTGCTAAAAAATCTGCCGATAACCTTATCAGGGTTCCCTTGTAGGTCATTTGTTTCTTTTCCCTAAGCTGCTTTCAACATTTTCTCTGTCTTAATTTTAATTAAGTTTGATTAATATGTGTCTTAGTGTATTCCTCCTCTTGGGTTTATTTTATATGGTTCTCGTTGTGCTTCTTGGATTTGAGTGAGTGGTTCCTTTCCCATGTTAGGGAAGTTTTTGGCTATTATCTCTTCCAGTAATTTTTCTGTCCCTTTCTCTCTCTCTTCGCCTTCTGGAACCCCTATAATACGTATGTTGGTGCATTTAACATTGTCCCAGAGTTCTCTGAGACTCTCTTCATTTGTTTTCAATCTTTCTTCTCTTTTCTGTTCCGCATCCTTGATTACCACTAATTGGTCCCCCACCTCACTTATTTGTTCTTCTGCCTCCTGTATTCTGCTGTTGGCTGCTTCTAATGAATTTTTTATTTCAGTTATTGTATTTTGCATCTCTTCTTGTTTAAGTTTTATATCTTGCATCTCTTTGCTCAGTGTTTCCTGTAAATTATCCATCTTTGCCTCCAGTTTATTTCCAATGTCTTGCATCATCTTCAGCATCAACAATCTAAAGTCTTTTTCCTGGAGGCTGAGAATATCCTGATCACTTAGCTGATTTTCTGGGGTTTTTCCTTTCTCCCTCATCTGAGTTCTAGTTCTCTGTCTTTTCATTTTTATAGGTTTTTGGTGTGGTGACCTTTTTTCAGATAATAGAGTTGTAGCCTCTCTTACTTCTGGTGTCTGCCTCCCTTGTGACTGAAGTTGGTAGGGGGGCTTGCTGTAGGCTTCCTGATGGGAGGGACTGATGCCTGCCCACTGGTAGGTGGAGCTGATTCCTATCCCTCTGGTGGGTGGGGGTTTGTCTCTGGGTGAGAATAAAGGCGGCTGTGTGCCTAGGGGGTCTTTAGGCAGCCTGTTTACTGATGGGCAGGGCTGTGATCCCACATGGTTGTTGTTTGGCCTGCAGCTTCTCATTTTCCCAAAATGGGCACCTCCAGAGAAAGGCACGCTGCTGAATATTCCCGCTGCTGAATATTCCCAAGAGCTTCGCTACCCAATGCCCTTCCCCCACAACAAGCAGCATTCACCCCTGTTTTCCCAGGAGGTCCTGCAAGAACTGCAGTCAGGTTTGACCCAGATTCCTATGGAGACTTTGCTTTGCCCTGGGACCCAGTGCGTGTGAAAGTCTGTGTGCGCCTTTTAAGAATGGGGTCTCCTTTCCCCCAGTCCCGTGGAGCTCCTGAGCACAAGCCCCACTGGCCTTCAATGCCAGATGCTCCAGGGGCCCTTTCTCCCAGTGCCAGATCCCCAGGCATGGGGGTTTGACGTGGGGCTCAGAACTCTCACTCCTGTAGGTGAGTCTCCATGAACCAGTTACTTTCCAGTCTGTGAGGCTTCCCACCCGGGGAGGTATGGGGTTGCTTATATCGTGTAATTGCCCCTCCTACCTCTTGATGTGGCCTCCTCTTGATGTGGCCTCCTCTTTGTCTTCTGGAGTAGGATATCTTTTTGAAAGTTTCCAGTCCATTTGGTGGAAGGTTGCTCAGCATTTGGTTATAATTTTGTTGTTTTTAGGAGAGAAGTTGAGCTCCTGTCCTTCTATTCTGCAATCTTAATCCTGTCTCCTCTCCTTGGCTTTTCTATTGTATTGTGTCTAAAACCCACTCCCTAGACCACAGGACTTTCCAGGTTTATGTTCCTATATGCTGTTTGAATTTGGATAAAGAATGTGGGCATGAATTCATCATTCATCCCTCTCATGATGGGGAACTCACTGTCTTATATGGCGGCCCACTTTGTGAGAAAGCTGCAGCTGGTGTAAAATTGGATTAGCCTGAGCAAACAGTTGCCTCCTGCATTGGTCCACTTAGACCCTCTGAGGTTTTACGGATCCAACAGGTTTCTTTGTTGTACAGTCCTCTCAAGATGCTTAACAACCAGCTTTTGGGTTCCTTCTAGAAATAACTCTTCTTTAGGCCAAGCCTGCTAAGTTCATGTCACTATTCCACATAGGATGTGGATTCCAGGGCTTTCCACCCCATAGTCTATCTTTTTTGAACCTGACTCTTGTTGTAACTTATTAAGACAGTGTGATCCCTTGGAGTTCCCATCGTGACTTAGCGGAAATGAATCTGACTAGCATCCATGAAGAGGAAGGCTTGATTCCTGGCCTTGCTCAGTGGGTTAAGGATCTGGCGTTGCCATGAGCAGTGGTGTAGGTTGCACAGCTTGGATCCCGAGTTGCTATGGCTGTGGCGTAGGCCAGCAGCTACAGCTCCAATTCAATCCATAGCCTGGGAACCTCCGTATGCTGTGGGTACAGCCCCCCAAAATGAGCCCATGTGATCTTCTCACCTCCCTCCTTTTGTATGTTAGGCTTTTGTTAGTGCAACCCAAGCTCCTGCTTACTTTGAAGATACCCATATTTTATGCTTGTCCGGCACTTCTTTGAGATTCCAAGTCCTTGCTGTCTCTCTGAGATCGTGACTCAATAGGGACTCTTTCAAATACAAGGAATGGAAGAACTAGCTCAAACAGCCTTTAACAAAAAAAAAAAAAAAAAAAGAAAAGAAAGAAAGAAAAAGAAAGAAAAAAAGGGCTCACATCACTGTGAAGTATGTGGATAGATGGTTTCAGATATGACCTGATCCAGATTCATTTGGGAACTGCTAAAGTTTTCCAAAGCTGCTGCGTCATTTTATATGTCCACATGTAATGTATGAGATTCTAGTTTCTCCACATCTTTACCAACATTTGTTATTGTTTGTGTGTTTGTTTTTTTTTTCTTTTTATTGCCGCACCTGTGGCATATGGAAGTGCTATTGGCCATTTGTGTTAATTTTATGGAGAAATGTCTGTTCACATCCTTTGCTTATTTTTTAATTGAGTTACTTGTCTTTTTGTTGTTAAGTTGTAAGCATTCTTTTTTTGTCTTTTTGTCTTTTCCAGGGCCTCACCCGTGGCATATGGAGGTTCCCAGACTAGGGGTCCAATCAGAGCTGTAGCCGCCGGCCTACGCCAGAGCCACAGCAATGTCAGGTCTGAGCTGTGTCTGCGGCCTACACCACACCTCGTGGCAACGCCAGATCCTTAATGCACTGATCGAGGCCAGGGATCGAACCCACAACCTCATGGTTCCTAGTCAGATTCGTTAACTACTGAGCCACGATGGGAACTCCCTAAGCATTCTTTATACTGGCTACAAATTCTTTGTCAGATATATAATTTACACATTCTGTGGCTTCTCTTTTTGCTTTCTTTACAGTGTTCTTTGAAAGACAAAGTTTCTCATTTTGCTGAAGTCCAGCTTATGGAATTTTTTTTAGTTGCCTGTACATCTGACATTGTGTCTAAGAAGTCTTTGCCTAACTCGAAGTCACAAAAATTTACTCATGTTTTCTTTTAACAATTTTATAGTTTCAGCTCTTACATTTAGGCCCATGATCCACTTTGAGTTAATTTTTGTGTCCAGTGTGAGAAAGAGGTCCAACTTCATTCTTTTGCCTGTGGATACCCGGTTTTCCCAGCAGCACATGTTGAAAAGATGGCTCTTTCCCCATGTAATTGTCTTAGCACTTTGTTAAAACTTTCTCGGCCATAAATGTCAGGGTTTATTTCTGGACTCTTGATTCTTTTCCATTGACTTGTATGCCTAACCTTATGCTAATACTGTACCACCTCTGATAATCTGGAGAAAGCATGTGCCAGTAAAGCACACACAGCAAGTGCAAAGGCCCAGAGGCAGGCCCAGGCTCTGAGTTTGTGGCTGGGCAGAGTGGAGTTAGCACTCCCTTGGGAACCGAGACACCAAAGCCAATACCTTCCCTGCAGTTTTGGTCCAGCCAGGGGCCTGGCCAGGAGGTCCTGCTCAGTTTCCATTCTCCAGGCCTAGAAGCCCTAGGGTGGGAGGAGAGGTGGGGACAGCCAGATGGAAAAGGGAAATAACCTTTTTCTCACTTTTACCAGCTGCGCGGTGTTGGCAGCCCCTCAGGGAACCCATCAGAGGAGGATCACTGAAATTCCAGCGTCCAGGGGTTTGGGATGTGGTGGCTGTGCTTCCCAGGTTACGCTAGCCCATTAGTTTTAGTCTCAAGAATGAGAGAGGTGAGGGTGTCACACTTGGGGGGAAGGGGGGGCAGGCAGGACCCCAGGGACACAGGCTAGAGGAGTGGTCAGAGACGTGGGCGCCGATCTAGACTGAGAGAAGCTCAGAGGCCCCAGAGAAGCGAGGACCACGTGGAAATGACAGAGCATAAAGCTTCATGTACTGTGGCAGGTGGTGGGGTGGCTTGGTCCTCAGACTGCCCTCCGACCCCCTGCTTTTAGGAGGGGATGTTGGCTGTGTATTGAGGGGTTGAGCCTTTGTCCCTGCTCACTGGGAGGAAATAGGGAGCTGGCTGGCCGCACTCCCCTCTTTGGCCTTGGCTAGCCTGACAAAGATTCAGATGCTCAAAGCTACTCGTTTTGGAGCACTGGGTTGGGGGTGCTTTGGTGTGTTGAACCGAATTCCACATCATACGTTACAGGCTTTTATTATATATATATTTTTTTTCCTTTTTTGGCTGCCCTGAAGCATATGGAGTTCCCAGGCCAGGGGTCAGATCCGGTTTGCAGTATGCTGCAGCTGGGGCAACACCGGATCCTTTAACCCACTGTGCGGGCCTGGGATCAAACCTCTGCCCTGGTGCTGCAGAGATGTGCCAATCCCCTTGTGCCACAGCAGAAACTCCATTTTATTATGCTTTTATCTGTGGACATGCCTACAAGTAAGCCATCACCTCCAGGAGGCCATGTCTGTGTCATCTGTGTCCTCAACAGAGGGCCCAGCATGGGGCCTGGTACATGGATGGGTGAATGAATGAATGACTAGGGCACAGAGCTTCCTGATTCCAACTTTGAGCATCTCTTGCCTGGACTGTTGCAGTAGCCACTCAGTGGTCTTCCTGCTTTTATGTTCACTTTATGTACATCTTCCACTCGGAGAGATTCTTTAAAAGTTAAATAATTTGGATGGCGTCAGACCTCAGCTCATAAGTCCTTGTTGCCTCTCCCAGGCTCTTGGGAGGAAACCCAGAGACACCCCCCGACCCGACCCGCCGGCCCTACGTGATCTGGCTTTGGCGTGTGTCTCCGACCTCATCACCTTTCCTTGTCTGTCTCGCTCACTCTGCTACAGCTTCTCTGGCCTCCTTGCTGTTTCTCACTGCCTCAGGACCTTTGCTTGTGCTCTTCTCTTGTCTGGAGTACTGCTCCCACAGATGTTTGTGTGACCCAGGCCCTCACTTCATTCGGGTCTCCACCTGGAGGCCCATCTCAGAGAGACTTTCTTAGACCACTGCTCCTCCCTCCCTCTGGGTCCCTTCACTTGCCTAGCACTTAGCAATCATGTCGATTCTATTCCCTTGAGAGGGAGGTGTTCCTAGTTCACTACTGAAAGCTTGGAAATAGTATAGAAGTCCAGAGCACTAACCCCAGAGCCAGACTGGTCAGGCTCAAATCTGCTGTGTGACCTCAGGTTGAGGACCTGACCTCTCTGTGCCTCAGTTCTCCACTGTATCAAATGAGGATAAGCACCAGAACTCCCTCGCAGGGCTGGGCTGGTGTGAGGCTCGAGTGAGCTGGACAGAGCGTCCACACTCGCTGCGTCCTGGCTCTCAGGTTCCCGTTGGTGGTCATACTCAGCCTCTGGACTCTTCCCCTCTTGACTGGGAGATTCCTGAGGGCCTTCTCTGTCCAGACCCCTGTGCTCTCCGCCTAGACCCCTTGCTCAGTCAGTATTTTTTGAGTGAGGAACAAAATAGGTCCGTCGTACAAAACCAATGACCCGCCTGCCTCCGACTCGCTTCCTCCTTGACGCCCTTCCGGCCGCGCTGTCCTTCCCCTTCTCCGGTTTCCCAGAGCATTTGCCCCACACGGGCTGTCGTCCGCGCCCCCCTCCGCGCTCCCAGCTCCGTCATCCCCAGAGAGGGGGCTCCATCTCCCCAACTTGCTTCCCCTCTGGCCTGTCCCCGGGCCCGTGGCGGGCGCTCAGCAAACCCACAGCGTCCCGATGTCACAGAACAGCCGGGCCTTGGGACCATGAGGATCTGCTCTCCAGAAAAGAGGCCGCTGTTTCTGGTCAGGCAGGGCAGCAACGAAGCGACTGGAGATGGGTTGGCGGGGGAGCAGGTGCTCCTCGGGGCGTGCTCAGAGCCGTGCCCCGGCTGGCAGCTGGCTGCTCGCAGCCCTGCTCGCGGGTACGGTACCACCGCAGGGCTGGTCATGGCCTTGCCGGGGGCTGAGCGAGGCTGTCCTCTTTCACAGTGTTTGCCTTAGCCCTCACCATGACCACACGCAGAACCAGGCGGTGGGGTTCAAATCCACGTGCCGCCTCTTCCTTCTTAGAGGCCTTGGGCTGTCCCACTGAGCCTCAGCCTCATCGGTTAAATGGGACCGTAGCAGAACCTACGTCACAGGCACAGAGTAAAGACGCGGGAGGCGTTGACTGGTTGACTGGTCATCGTCACCACCCTGCTTGTCACTGGTTTGCGGATGGTGAACCCGAGGCTTGGCGTGGAGGGCATCTGGACCTAGGTCAGCCAGCTCCCCAGGGGCGAAGCCAGCCCAGGAAGCCACGTGTGGAAAGCAGCCCTCAGGAGTGTTCTGTCTGTGATTTTTGAGGGACCAGAAAGATGTAGAGATACTGGAGCCTTCAGGCACGTCGGGGCCAGCGGATTCAAGAACCTTATATCTACCAGCGCTGTCCTTTCGGTTGAGTGACTCGGCCTGAACATCTTCGGTGATGTCTTGAGGCCCAGCTGGTCTCTGCTGTCTCAGTTCCTTTCTCATCACACTTACTACGTGGCTGAAACCCTTTGATTAAGGCCAGCCTGACCTTTAGAACGTCCAGCCTGCATGCGTGGTGGGGGGTGCAAGGTGGGGGGTGTGTGAGTTAAGGCCCTGCAGCCTTTTTACAGGTTCCCTCCCAGGTTCCCGGGAAGGCAAGGGTGTTTTGGTTTTTTTTAATACACCCATTTTACAGATGAGAAAACTGGGGGGCTGGGGAGGGGCAGTGTCGGTGGCTGCTTCTCAGAGCTGCCATCCTCTTGCTCTGTGCCTTCCTATGTCTTTGTGTGTCTGTCTCTCAGTTTCGCTGTTTCTCCTCTCTCATTTACTCTCCTCCAGGCGCACTGCCTCCTGGTTGTTTCCCTTACGCACCGCATGTGTTCCCGCCGTGACCCTTTTTGCATCTGCTGTTCCCGCTACCAGGGTGCTCTTTGCCCAGATTCTTGTAGGACTTCCTTCCTAGCTTTATCCAGAATCCCTGTTCCAATGGCACCCCCTCCGAGGGGCCCTCCCTGGCCTCCTCCTCTGAAAGAACACCTCCTTTCTCAAGACCCTTTAGCCCCTCATTCTGATTTGTTTCTGTAATATTTGTCACTGCCCCACATTAGATCGTAGACCTGATTTTCCTTTATTAGAATGTAAGAGCCACCAGAGGAGGAGTTTTTCTGTTTATTAACAGATGTATCCCCTGGCCCTAGGGCACTGTCCGTCGTGGAGGAGCTGCTCAGAGGACATTTACTGAATGAATGCGCGGCGTCCCCCAGCTCCAGATCACGCAGTTTGTCCAGAGCAGAGCTGGGACTTGGCTCAGGGCCGGGTGACCCAGAGGCTGTGTTTGGTCCCCTCTGGGTTGACGTCCCTCATTCCTGCCCTGTCCTCTACCTTAGGAGCTGGCCAAGAGGACCCCTGGCAAGCACCCAGACCACCCCGCCGTCCAGAGCGCCCTGCAGGCCATGAAGACGGTCTGCTCCAACATCAACGAGACCAAGCGGCAGATGGAGAAGCTGGAGGCCCTGGAGCAGCTGCAGTCGCACATCGAAGGCTGGGAGGTGTGTCTGGGGCAGGAGGGGCCCTCTGGGCTGGAGACGGGCCCGGGGGGTGCACAGCTGTGGTTTCAAACTCAGCCTGTGCACCAGATCCAGCCTGCAGCATATTCAGTTTGGCATACATGATGTTTGCCCCCCCCAAAAAAAAGTTTCATTATTTTCCAATTAAGTCCACGTAAAAGTCTAGATTTCAAGCTTCTCTTAAAGTGTTGGTAGCTCCGGATCCCCCTTTTCCACGGCAACAGCCTCTGGAGCCTCTGGTTCTCCTCCGTCCCCATCGTCCCCTGTCACTCTCCCGCGCACCGTGCCTCATCTGCCTGGTGTTCACAGACCTTTGTGCTTTTGACCTAAGGTCAAGGGTAGCTTTAAGGGTTCACTCCAGGACAAAATTCCAGCTTTGACACTCCCTTCCTGGGTGACTTCAGACAAATGTCTTAACTTCTCTGAACTTTGGTTTCCTTACTTAAACCTGCACATAATAGTTCTCAGTAAATGGTAGGTATGGATACACGATGATCCTGATTATTAAGGGGCAGGATCCCCCTAATTTGAAGACTGAGATCTTCTGTTGTGTGTAATTTATTTGTTTAAACACCCCCCACCCCCATCTTCCTTAAATTATTTGAGCTCTCCTACGCGTCTGTAGAACGAAATGGGAAAATCTGAATGAATAAAAGAAGGCCAGTGTCCGAGGAAGCACAGCTGGAATGGGGAATGGGAGATTGAGACTAAAGAGGAAAGACTGTTGGGCACAGGTTGCTCTCTGAATCATCGCGGGAGGCCCTTGAGATGTTCTGGCGCTTGCTACATCTGAGCTTTTCGCTGCATCTCCCTGTGTTGGGGAACCCTAAATGTGACCGTATAGCCCTGAGGTCGAGGGCGCGGCGGCAGTGAGGTCAGGGTGAGCGGGTGTCGTGGATTTGTGCTTGTCCCGTGCACTCTCCTTTCGCTGGGCCTGCCTGCCTGGCTGAGGCTGCAGAACACAGAGTCTCATTTCCCAGACTCCCTTGTCGCTCAGGTTTGGGGTGTGGCTGACCAAGATCAGATCCAGCTGCCTGAGATTTGGAAGGCAGGAGTCAGGCGGAGGCCACCCTTGTGATGTTTTGCAGCAAAACATAGCCGTGGTCGTGTTTGGCTTTGCTGAGTAGCATTAGCAGAAGGCCCAGGTTCCAGCTTCTGGGTGTCAACCAGGAAGGGCGTGCACTGCGTTGTTGGTGGCGTATATCTAGCAGGACGGGGTAGCTTTGTAGCTGGCAGTTGAGGCAGCAGCTCCTGAGGTTCTGGGAGGAGCCTGGGCAACGTTTCCTGAGAGTATCAGCTCGGGCAGGGGGTGGTCTGATTCTCCCTTTCCCCAGTTGGGGCAGAGGCAGCGGCACCCCCGGAGGGCCAGTTCTATAGCATTCTTGGTTTTCTGGCAGCTATGGTTCTAGACTCCTCTAGCCCCTCTGAGTAAGACCCTCATTTCTCTCTGCTTAAAATGCATAGCTTGGTTTCTCTTTCCCACAGCTGAAAATTGTGTCAATTAGGATATGTCCTCTAAGAAATCTCATTTCACCTTTGCGATATCAGAGCTCTGATTTGGTTTCTTGTGATCCTCTTGGCCTTCTCCTGGTGGTTCCATGATGGCAGGGGCTCCAGGCATCGTGTGTTCCAGAGCAGGAGGAAACAGGGGCATGGCCAGGGTGGTGACGGGGAGCTCTCCTCCCTTGTGGAGGAAAATATTTCCAAAAGCCACAGAGAGACTTCCCTTTTCATCTCATTTCCCAGAAGTATGTCATTTGACCACTTTCAGCAAATATGCCAACCTAAAGATTATATAGACACATATAAACATCTGTCTGTTTGGGCTTTGAGCTTCCTGGCAGCCAAGGTGAAAAGAACATGACACATAAGTTACTGAACATTCATTGTCAACAAAGAAAGAAGCTGAGCAGTTCTTCTGGGAGGCAGAGAGTTTCCTAGCATCCAGCTAGAAAGGAAATTTCTCACGTGGGCCCCTGTGGAGAGGGTATTAAGTAAGCAGTTTGGCAGCTGGAACAGAAGTGATTTCTAGATTCCTTCTTCTGGTAAGAGCCTAGGGAAATAGGAACTAAAAGTATTCGGGGCTTTTTTTGACCTTGAAAAATCTGCAGTGTGAGAATGGCTCTTATTTCAGTCACTGTTGCTGGGTGCAACAGGAAAGAAAGTGACCCAGAATAAGGATTGCTGGCAATTCTTGAGCACCTATTACGTGTTTCCAAATAGGAGAGAAGTGCTGTTGTTATCCCCATTTTATAGATGAGGAGACTGAGGCACAGGGTCTTGGCTTTGGGACTCAGCCTTGTAACTTACAGACTGCCCTGCCTTAGGCAAGTTTGTCCTACTCCCCTGGCCTTATCTTCCCCTATTTGTCTAATTTTAGTGATGATATCTTTGACATTACCTCCTGGTGTCATTTTGAGGGTAAAGCAAAGTGTAGACTATGAATATTCTTTGGAAAATGGGAAATGGTGTTCTGTGCAGTGGAAAGGCTTTGAAGTTTGATTCTCAAGGTGACTTGGGAAAATAATACGTTCTAGCTAGAAAAAATAATGTTTAACAGTGAAGCTACTTGCAGTCACTTCATGCTGTCGGTAGTTACAACCTTAGGGGGCAGTAGGGCTGAGGGTGTAGTTCACAGTCAGTGATGGTGGTTGCAGAGCCTTATTTCTGATTCTCTTCTCCATCACTTCTAATCGTTTGTTTGACCTCTTGCCAATCTGATTCGGTGGCCGTCATCTCTCTCAGAATATGCATGGCTGGCAAGGAACTTGTTTCTGGAGGAGGGGGAATCTTTTCTTGGCCACTTTCTTGCTTTTTTGATGCTTGGGCTCGCATCATTAGTTTGATCGCTGATCTGTGGTTTTCCTGGCCTGATCCTCTGTGAGCCGGTTGTCCTTTTTTGCTGTGGGACTGGTTTTGTTAAAACCAGATAACTTAATCCATAAATCCGTTTTACTGAGCACAAGGAAATGGGGTATGTTGCAGTGTTGTGGAAGTGAGTGTCCGAGCCAGCTCCCTCTGCATTGAGGGGTTCCATGGTCTCAGTTTCCTCATCTGAAGAGTCTGAATAATGGCAAGATGCCCTGTAGGTCACTTGAGGATTCGGGGAGCGGAGGCCTCCAGGGCAGTCTGAACAGCATTTTCTTTACTGGCTCAGGGTATGTGCTCATTAAATGTCAGGAAGGGCCAGGGCAGCCACGCAGGATTTCTTTCTTTCTTTTTTTTTTTTTTTTTTAGATAAAAAGCATCATGCACCTTTGGCTGGGACTCATGCCCAGTGTGGGCTGACCCTTCTGCCTGAGGACACTCCAGATGTGAGCCCCACAGATTTTCATGAGAAGCTCATGGTCGTAAAAAGAAATGCATGTTCTTACTAAGAATGAAATGGAACACACCATTCTTGGTGGCTCTGGAAACCCTGGTTTATGAGACCATCAGCTACTCACTCATGAGGGGCACAAGGAAACAGGGGTGAGGAAACATGAAATCGCTTAAAAGAAGGACCATAAATAGAAGTTCTTGTGTGTTCTCGCTATCCACCCCCCGCCCTGCTGGAATGCCTTGTGCCCCAGGGGCACGGGGTCTCGCCCCTTCAAAGACCCCTGGTCTAGACCAGCAACTACATAAAAAAGCCTGCAGGTGATCCTCTATGAGCCAGCACGGGGTGGTAGAGGTGAGCAGGTAGGACAGGGGTCACCTGTCTAGGTTCAGATCCCAGCTCACTCACTCACCAGCTCTGTGACCTGGAACAGGTGCCTCTGCCCCTCAGACTCCTCTGTGCCTCAGTCTCCTCATCTATAAAATGAGCATCATGAGAATTAGAAGAATTTTGTAAGATACTTTGGACCAGAGCTGGCAGACGTAGATACTGTGCCTACGTTAGCTTTGTCATCCCAATGTCACAGCTTCGGTTCTGTCTGAAAAGCTGTCCAGCCCTGGCTGGTGGACTGCTGGGTGCCTCAGCCTTGTTTGTCCCTGTGCATCTCATCCTTAGCACCACCCCTGACCTGGGTTCAAGGATTCTGAAGAGACTGAGGGCTGGGCTTCTTGTCAGGGCTGGAGTGGAAGGGGCCTCCCCCTGTAGGGTCCTCGGCCTTTCGCATGAGTCCCACATGGACTGTGCTTCTTCTCTGCCATCTCTGATGTTGCCCTAGGCCCACGTGGCCTTGGGCTCTTGGGCCCTGCCACTGGGTCAGGTCCTGGCCTCGTTTACAAGCAGCTACAATCCGTTTTTGAGCCTGGAAGGCTGGTGGGTGAGCCTGCGTGGGGTGGCTGGAGGAGCCAAGCAGGCGCGTTGCCTCGCGGGGTCGCCAGGCAGTGGGCCTCAGTGTGCAGGCATCCAGGCTGTACTTTCTGTTAACAGGTGTGTGCGCTCCTATCCTGGGCTGTGGCTCTTGACTGCAAAGAAGCTGGTTTCCCAGCATCCCGAGAGGGTCTCTGGCACCATTGGGCCAGTGGCTTTGCTGCGTCCACCTGGGCCATGGGCACAGAGCAGAGCAGCCCTGACAGGGGTGGGGGAGGCCACACTTAGCAGACAGCCCTGTTTGTGAGTTGCCAGAACCAGTCTCCCAGACTGGGTCTCAGAAATACTTGAGTTAGCAGACCAGCTGGGGTCGTGTGAGCTGAGTCCTCTCGGCTCGCTGAGCCCCACGTCCCTCTCCTGGGAGAGGGTCACCTCTGTCCGCTCCTGCCAGCATAGTTCCAGTGCCCTCCACAGAGAGAAGCCATCGATCCGGTTGTGTGGGTTTTCTGTTTGTTCACAGATGTGCTCCGGTGGTGCATTTAGATTTTGGGGGAGTGTGAGGCAGGCAGGGGCAGGCTCCGTCTCTGGGAAGGAAGCAGGTGTGCTCCCGGATCTGCCAGCTCACACACTGCACCCCCCGCCCCCAATTGCTCTCCCAGGGCTCCAACCTCACGGACATCTGCACCCAGCTCCTCCTGCAGGGAACCTTGTTAAAAATCTCTGCCGGCAACATCCAAGAGAGAGCTTTCTTCCTCTTCGACAACCTCCTGGTCTATTGCAAGCGGAAATCCAGGTGAGTGACTGGGGAGGCTGGGCCAGCACTGCCCAGGCAGGGGGGGTGGGGGTGGTGGAGAGCACAGGAGGCTGGGTTTGAGTCAAACTCTGACATTTACTTATGGTGACAACGTAGACTGGTCGCTTCCCTCTCCGAGCTTCCCTTTTTTCTTCTGAGTTGAGGGGTTTGTTCTAAATCAGCACCATTTATTTATTTCCAAATCAGAACATAGTTTATTTAAAACTTTCTAGTAGCTGCATGAAAAAAAAAAAAGGAAAAAGAGAACTTCCCTGGTGGCTCAGTGGGTTAAGGATCTGGTGTTGCCACTTCTGTGGCTCAGAGCATTGCTGTGGAATGCATTTGATCCCTGGCCTGGGAACTTCTGCAGGCCGCAGGTGTGGTCAAAAAAAAAAAAAAAAAGACATAGGTGGAATGAATTTAAATATTTTATTTACCCCACTATTCTTGTTGCTACTTAATTTTAAAAAATTGATTAAATAGATATTTTGCATTCTTTTGCTTCCAAATCTGGTGTGTATGTTACACTTTTGGCCTATCTCAGTTTGTCCCAGGCACCTTTTCAGTGTTCAGTAGCCACATGTCTTGTGGCTGCCCTAGTGGACAGTGTAGATGGAGATGGTCATGGAATTTTGGAGATTCTTCACGCCACCAACATCCTGTAATTCTAAGATCCCAAGGTAGATGGTTTGAGGGGAGGGGGTTCTTCTACTGTATGGTTTTCGAGGAAAGATGATATCTTTGTCATCTTTGTGTCTTTCACTGGAGCTTCTTAAACTCATTGAACAGTTGGGTCGCTGAGTGGGAGATGGATGCAAGTGTGTGTGGGCAGATGGGAGGAGGGGACACATGGGTCATTGGAGGTTTGGGAGATGAGTGGATGTAGATGAAGGGAGGCAGGGTGGGTGTGATTGTGAGTGTGTATAAATTGATTTGTGGATGGATGAGTAGGTGAATGACTGAGCAGTGGAGTGTTTGGAGGTTTAGGAGATGGCTGGTTGGAGGGATGGATAGAAAGTCGGGGAAATCTACGAATGTTTGGGTAGGTGGAGAAATGGACGTGAAGACACGATGGGCTGGCAGAGGTGTGTTTAGATGATGCTGAGTTGGGGCCTTTATGTATGGTTTGTTGAGTGAATAGGTAGATGGATAGATGGTTGAATGGTCATACAATTGGGAGGCTGAGTGGGCGGTGGAGGTTTGGAGATTAGCGGATGGCCAGTTGGATGGGTGCATTGAAGGAAGACTGGTCGATAGTTGCCGTGGTGATTGGACTCTGGTTGTGGCAGGTTGGATGATGGGATGGTTGAGTTGCTGGATCAATGGATGGGTGACTGGAGAGAGAGAAGGTTAGGAAATGGTGGAGTGGGGGCATGAGTGGTTGGTTAGATGGATGAGTGGGTGGGTAAATTGTTGGGCCAAGAGAATTCCTGCCTTTCTGTTTTCTTGCTCAGCCGGTAGCGGACAATCTCAAGTGACCAGTGCGACGCTCTTTCGGTTCCCCTTCCTGTGACTTTGTCTTGGGGATGAGATTCACTTTCCTGTGACTTTTTTTTTTTTTGCTTTCTAGGGCGGCACCCACAGCATATGGAGGTTCCCAGGCTAGGGGTCGAATCGGAGCTACCGCTGCGGGCCTACACCACAGCCACAGCAACGCGGGATCCGAGCCGCACACTTTCCTGTGACTTGGTCTTGGCCTCTGTTCCAGGCTTCTTTACTCTTTTATCTGGCAAAGTTAGGACTGAGAGGAGGTCCAGATCCTGGGTCCTACTGTCAGCATCACCTCCAACTTCCTTTGTGGTTCCAGGCTTGTCACTCACTGTCTCTGAGCCTCATTCTCCTCGTCTGATTCTGCTGGCCTCCTAAGGTTGGAACCTTTCCACAGGATGAATGGTGGGCTTTCTGCAGAAGGGGAGAGGGGTTCTCATTGCCTTCCTCATCCAGCCTGACCTCTCTGAGCCTAGTTTTCTCTCTGCCAATGGAGTTCTTAAACCTCTGCTTACAGTAGTGTTTGCCTGAGAGGCAAGCTCCTTACAGTTGAATCCCGTTCAGCCATTTCTCTCCCTCTGTGACTTTGCTTCTCTTTGCCTCAATTTCCTTGTCTATAAAATAAGGAGAATTATCATGCGCCTCAGAGTCATTGTGAAGGACAGATGTGTTCAGTCTGCCCGGCGCAGAGTAGGTGCACAGAATGAGTAGCTGCTGTTGCAGTTAACTCACCTGCACACATGATGCATCCCTATTCCGTGTGATCTGGCTCGCAGTAGGTGCTTCAGCCACCTTCCCTCCCTGAGCTGAGACATGGTCCTTCTGGTCCGAGGCCCCGGTCTCCTTTCTTCACCATCTGCAGGGGGTGGTGGGTGGCGGCAGTTCCGTGTGTCTCTTTCTCATTTGGTATTTAATTCCCCCTCGCTCTGTTAGTCTGTCTGTGTCTGTCTCATGTCCTCCTCTCCCCCTGTCGGTTTCCCCTTCTCCCTCCTCGCTTTCCGCCAGCTCTCCTTGGGGCCATCCTGAGAGTCCTCTTTTGGCGATGCCAAGGCCACTGCCAGCATCCAAGCCCTTCCCCACCACCAGCCATGGGCTATCTGAAGCGGGTGTTTTGCACAGACCACTGGCATTTAGAAACAGAATGTCCCTTCAGGCCTCTGTGACCTCCCGGCCTGGGCCAGGTTTGCTCAGCCTTCAGCCTCCCTGGCACAGGCCCTTCCCCCATCAGCGTGGCTGCGCCTGTTGAAGCCATAGCTGATGCTGATGAACTGGACTCCAGGGGCCCTTCTAGGGCCTGCCCCATGGCTGCACGAGCTCCCGTAAGGCCGTTTCCTGCCTCAGGCCTGCAAGTGGGTTGGGCTGGCTGGAGGGAGAGGACACGTCTGTCGCCTGGGAGAACTGGCAGGCAGGCACTGTCCCTGCTCTGGGTTGGGAGCCAAAGGGCTGGGCTCCGAGATGTCTTGGAGGGATTGGGCAATGGTGGCTGGAACTCCCAGCCTGACTCTGTTGTGGTCACAGGAAACGCCTGACGCTGACAGGTGTCTGCCTATGGCTGTGTCTTTGCCTGGGCCGTGCCAGGTGCCACCTCTCCGGGACAGGGGTCAGGGAAGTTCTCTTACGCAGAGTGCTCTGTCTGACCCCAAAGCAGATGCTCCTTGGATATCAGAAGCGGAAGGGGGAGTTTTAAAAGCCCACCTCTCCATCTTCAGAAGGGAAAACAGACGTAGGAGAGCTAAGTCTCATAGATCTCAACTGCCTGTTGGACACCTCACAGGCATCCACAGTGTGTAGTGGTTAAGAACACAGGGGCTCTGCCGCTTGCCAGCTGAGTGACCTTGGGCAGGTGATGTCCGCTCTTTGTGCCCCTGTTTTCCCAGCTGTTTAATGGGGATGAAGGCAGCCTGCATCCCAGAGGAGGTTGTTTTTGTGGGTTAATAAAATAAAACCCGTCAAACCTTAGAATGATGCTTGACACATGGTATGTAAAGTAGAAGAAATCTCAGTCTTCTCTTGAGTGTGTCCCACACACCTTACACTTAACTTGGGTCTAAAACAAGATTCTTCATTTTCGTTTTAACTCCTCCAAACCTTTTCCTCCTCAAGTCTTTCTCATTCCCAGTATATGGTACCATCATTTACCCAGGATCTGGGGCCAGCCTCTTAGCTGTCTTTGACCTGCATGGCCCCCACATCATCAGCAAGTGCTTTGTGTGCTCTCACCAAACGTGGGCCGGAACCTCAATGTATTCCAATAAAAATTCCAGGAGGGAGGTTGTGCGTGTATGTACATAAATGATTTTTAAATTTACATGGCAACACAAAGAGACAAAAAGAGCCAAGACAATTTTGAAGAAGGACAAAGCTGGAGGACTTTCGTGACTGATACCAAGGCTTATTATAAAGCTGCAGTAATTAAGACAATGTGGTTTGGGGGTAAAAGGAGACAAATAGATTAATGGAATGTAATAGCGAGTCCAGAAGTAGACCTCCAGGGAAGCAGTCATTTGAATTTTAAGAAAAGTACCACTGTGGTTCAATATGTGGCACTTAGTCAGTTTGATATCCAATGGGAAAAAAAATGAGTCTTGACCCCCTACCTCACACCATATACAAAAATCAACTTCAGAAGGAACACTGATTTAAATGTGAGAGATAAAATAGGAAAACTTCTAGAAGAAGGCATAGGAGGCTATCTTTGTGATCTGGGAGTAAGCAGAGCTTTTTAAAATTAGAAAGTATAATTATAAAGGAAAAATAGATTTATCACACTATATTAAAATTAAGAACTTCTGTTCATCAGAAGACACTGAGAGTAAAAAGGCAAGCCAAAGAGTAGATTTTTGCAACCCACTTTGCAAAGGACTCATATTCAAAACATATGAAGAAGTCCTATGAGTGAGCCTAATTTGGCCCTCTGCCTTTTTTTTTTTTTGTCTTTTTTTTAGGACTGCACCTGCATGGAGGTTCCCAGGCTAGGAGTCTAATCGGATCCATAGCTGCCAGCCTACGCCACAGCCATAGCAACATAGGATCCAAGCCACATCTTTGACCTGCACCACAGCTCACAGCAACGCTGGATCCTTAACCCACTGAGCGAGGCCAGGGATCAAACCTGTGTCCTCATGGATACTAGTTGGGTTCGTTACCCACTGAGCCACAATGGGAACCCCCCTGCCTATTTTTATAAATAAAGTTTTATTGGCACGCAGCCATGCCCATTCATTTTTGTGTTGTCTGTGGATGCTCTCACGCCTCAAGGGCTGAGTTCAGTAGTTGTAACAGAGACCATATGGCCCACAAAATTGAAAATGTTGACTCTCTGGCACTTTTCCAGAAAAAGTTTGCCAGGCCCTGTATAAATCATTATGAAAAAGACAACGCAACAGCAGAATGGTCAAGGGACTGTCATTTCATAAGTGGAAGATGCCAGATGGCTGATAAACATGAAAAGGTGGTCGTCCTCCTTGCTCCTCAGGGAAATACAGATGAAACGTTTATTAGGGACGTTGCTCTGTGCCACCAGAATGACCAAAATGGAGACATTCAAAACCATCTGGGGAGGATGTGGAGCAATTGGAATGTTCCTAAGCTGCTGGGGGTGGGAAATTGATGCGGCTCAGCGGTATATACTGAAGCCGATCGTGTGCATTCCTTATAATGGAGCAGTTTGACTCCTAGGTAAATAACCCAAAGAAATGTGCACCTATGTTCTCCATAAGACACGTGCCAGAATATTCACCCTGTGTGATTCCATGTATGTGAGCTTCCAAAACAGGCAGAGTGAATCCATGAGGTTGGACGTCAGGATAGTGGTTACCCTTACAGGGGTTAGTGACCGGAAGGGGGCACTTTTGGGGTTCTTCCTGCCCTCATGTATTGGAAGATAGATTCTCAGAGGCTTTGTTTTGTTCCCTGCTGCAGCCCTAGTACCTAGAATAGTGCCTGGTGTCCATAGGCATTCTCCAGAGTGCTTGTTGAATGCATGGGTGAGTGACTGCTCTGGTCCCAGCCTGGTAGCCTTTCCATAGGAAGCGCTGGTCAGACAGTGTGTCGAGTGACTAAATGGGTGAGCAAGAGAGTGACCTGCGTGAGTGAATGAGTGGCGGGTAGGTAGTTGTAGGTGGATGGGTCGATGGACGGCCTTCTCCAGGATCCTTTCCATTCTGATTTTATTTCAGGAAGTTTCCTGTTTGTTAGGACACTCTGAAAGTGTCTACCCATTTTCTAAACTAGAAGGATGGGTTTCTGTTGCTTCTTGTTGGTTTCACGTCACCATCTCCTGTTGCCTCAAAAGCAGCCCTGGGAGGTCAGCGAGGCTCTTCGCCCATTTCCCAGATAAGGAAGCTGTGGCTGAGAGTGGAAAAGGGACTTGTTCCCATCACCCAACCACCAGCCAAGACGCCCCGCCTCGGACCCAGTTGCTGTGCTCCTCCCGGCTGGCTCTGTGCCCTTCCGTGTCACTGCCCTGCTTCTCCTTCCTGCCATTGAAGATGGTTAGGCCCCAGTGAGGCGAGGCTTAGGGGACAGTGACTTCCCGCTGTCTTTCAGGGTCACCGGGGGCAAGAAATCCACCAAGAGGACCAAATCCATCAACGGCTCCCTGTATATCTTCAGGGGTCGCATCAACACGGAAGTCATGGAGGTGGAGAACGTGGAGGATGGGACAGGTAGGCCCCGCCCCCAGCCGTGCCCTCCCCCTCCCCCAGCCCCCAGGCACAATCTCTGCTGCAGTTAGACAGTTTTTTCTTTGATCGGGAAAGGTAACCCACAGAAAAGTGCCTTAAACATGTGCACATAAAGTGAACCCCGGGTGGTCGCCTCTCAGGCTAACAAGTACACTGCTGCCTGCACCCCAGAAGCACCCCACGTGCCCCTCCCAGATCACAGCGCCTCCTTCTCGCTAGAAGTAAACACTGCCTGAGTCTTGTGATGATTACTTTCTTGCTTTTTAAAAATATTTTTTACCTCCTACGTGTGCACTGTAAGCCTTTTAATTCAATTGAATTAAAATTTGCTTTTGAATCTTTAAATGGTTATATGGTTACATAGATAATTATGTATATAATTTATTATTATTATTTCACGTCATCTTTCTGTGGGTAGCACTGGGCCAGAACATGGATTCGTTTTTTTTGTTTTTTTTTAAATTGAGGTATAGTTGATTTAGATCATTATTTTAGTTTCAGGTCCTTCAGTGTTTGTAGATTATACTCCATTTCGTTATTACAAAATGATGGCTATATTTCTCTGTGCTATACAGTGGATCCTTGTTGCTTATCTGTTTTATATGTAATTATTTGTCCCTCTTAATCTCATATCCCTTCCCCCAACCTTTTCCCCACTGGTAACCATTAGTTTGTTCTTGTCATTGTGTAAATGGTCACATAATACACGGTCTGTTCTTTCTCCTCTTGCGTCTTTCCTTAACCGCATGGTGGTGAGATTGGGTCTCTGGTGTCCATTGCTGTGTAGTTTTCTGTTGCACAAATAGCCTCCCACTTACCCATTTGGTCAGGGACTTCGGGCTGTTTCTGCCGTTCACTATTATGGGCAGTGACCCTGTTTTTACACCTCTTGGTGTATTTGTCCTTGAGCGTGTCCGGGGCAGGGGTTCTGAATTGGTTTGGAGCCACAGACCCCATTGGCAGTCTCGTGAAACCTGGGGACCCCTCCTCAGATTCAGGGTACAACTGGCTTCAACATCCCTGGACGATGTCAGCCCGTTTGGGGGGAGGTTTGCCAAGCCCCATCCCAGCCAGCAGTGCATACAGGCCTGCAACTTGGCATTGTCTAAATTGGTTCACACTAGGGTTTTAAGTAGCCCGGGTGCCCAAAGGAGACAGGCCTGGAGGCAGGGAAGTGCTCCCGGGCTGCGGGCAGGGCCCCCCTTGAGTCATTCCTGCCTGAAGCCCCTGGAGTTGAGGGTTGGGAGAGTTCCTGCTTGCGGGTCTTCCTTGCCCACCTGAGAAGAGACAGGAGAGGGAACATTGGAAGGGAGGTAAGTTCCACTCCCAAGTCCCCATCCCATTGGGGACCTGGTGCCCTGTCTTTCTGGAGCAGGAAGGGCGGGTCCCAGGATCTCACTCGTAAACGTATAATGGTGAGTGTTGGGTTGCACGGCTGGGCTCTTGCTGACCCACCCTTGCCTCCTGCCCCCGCCAGCGGATTATCACAGCAATGGCTACACGGTCACCAATGGCTGGAAGATCCATAACACAGCCAAGAACAAGTGGTTTGTCTGCATGGCCAAGACGGCGGAGGAGAAGCAGAAGTGGCTGGACGCCATCATCCGTGAGCGGGAGCAGCGCGAGAGTGAGTGGCTGGGGCCTTTCCCGGATCCCTGGGGGGACGGGTGTGGCTTCCCCCAGTCCCGTCACTTCTATAGAGTGAGCTGTGTTTAGGGAAGGGGCACAGGGTCCTTTCCAGAAGGATCAGAGCTGTAAAAAGCAGGCCTTTGAGGGGGCAGGGAGCTCTGGGGCCGTTTAACTTGGCGGGACCTCAGCTCGTTTGGTTTAGCCCTCTAGGTGGATGGGGAAGCTGAGGCCCGTGGAAGGGACTCACCCAAGGTCTTGCCAATATGCTTGGTCGTCCTGGGATTCTTGGCTTCCTTCACCCTTGAGGGTTGGTAGTCAGGAGGCTCCCTACGTGCCTCTGACCCCTCCCTGGTTCTCTTCCCTCCACCTGGGGTTCCTTTTGTTTGACATTCACTGATTCTGTCTGGGAGGAGGGTTCTTGGGGGTTGCCACTTACTTACCTGTGGTTGTGAATCTCTGGGCCCAGGCATCTCTGAGCCCCTCGAACTGCAGAGCTGGTTGTGACTGGGGGTGGTGGGGGGGGCTGGACTGTTGTGCAGGGATCAACAGGAAGGGGAGGCCGTGGTGTGTTTGGAGGTGAGTCGTATCCGCTTCCCAGACCTTGGTGGTATGTCTGATAAATGGGGATGGACGTTCCTGCTGCAGAGCGTTGTGGTGCTGCTAAATGAGGTTTGGAGTCAATCAACCCTGCAGATGACATGCAGTCCTAAAAATGGTCCCTACCTCCCCACTTTACAGAGGAGGGAACGGAGGCTCAGTTTCCTCCGTATCTGTCTTCTGTCCACTTGAAATCAACCCTTGGATGTGTCGTGGACATTTCACACCATGTCTAATCAGAATTCTCCCTTCTTTCCTTCCTTCCTCCCTCCCTCCACTCAGTGGCACATGGAGTTCCCAGGCCAGGGATCAGATCTGAGCTGCAGCTGTGAGGCAGGGTGCAGCTGAGGCAGGGTAGGTTCCTTCCACCCACTGTGCCAGGCTGGGAATTGAACCTGCGTCCTGGCACTGCAGAAAGACCACTGATCCTGCTGTGCCACAGCAGGAACTCCTAATCAGAATTCGTAACTTCCACCTTGTCTTCTGCCCTAAACACACTCATCCCCTCGACGTCCCCATCTTAGAAAGTGGCTCCTTCATTCGTCCAGGAGGAACTCAGATTCAAACTCTCGGTGTCCGCCCTGGTGGCTGCCTGCTCCCCTGGTGCAGTAGATCGAGTCCCTTTAATTCAGCCTAACACATACATGCCGAGTCTATCCACTTCTCTCCTGTCCCTGCTTCCTCCCAAGGACCGGTCACCACCATCTCAGGAATGAACAGGGGCCTAGCCTGGCCAGATCCCTTGATTTTTTTTTTGGGGGGGGGGAAGTTAGACATCTGGGAGTTTAGGTGATGGTTCTTTATTTTAAATGTTGCATCATCAAAATTTATTTAAATGCCATTAGGCCAAATAAACTACCAAACTTGGCCCCTGTTGGGGCAGTGTGTGACTTTTGACACGGATCAGAGCTGGGTATGTGGTCGGGACTGGGTGTGGCTGATCAATATCTTTGTGGTCAGGATGGAGGGCTGTGGTCAGTGCTGGATAGATGTGATCATGAGGGGGGTGTGGCCTGAGGAAGCCTGGGTTGTTAGAATCAGGGTATTGTTTAAACCCTGAACTCAGGGCTGAGTTTACAGGGGTGGTGCGTCTGCGGTCAGGAGCACAGATCTGGAGCCAAACCTGAGGGTCTAAATCCTAGGTCCACTTCTTCTAGATGGGCAACCTTTGACAGAGAACTTAAATTCTCTGGGCCTCAGTTTCTTCATCTGTAAAGTGGGAATAATGGAACTTGTAGGTTTCCTGTGAGGATCAAGTGGCATAGAGTACGCATTATAAAGGCATTTGCTATTACTATTTGCCATTGCTATTATTGTCAGGATTGGACGGGGTCCAAATAGAAACTATGGAGCAGTGATTGGGGTCCAGAGAAACAGGCAAATTTCCATCCCTGGCCTGGAGGGAAGATCGCAGTGGGTTTTCTGATAACCTCTGAAGTCAGAAACCCATCTTCAGGTTGAAGGGTCGACCTGCTTAAGACTCTGGGACAACCTGTCTGGGCCTCAGCTTTGCCATCTGTGAAATGGGGGAGCTTAGCCACCCTCCCCTACAAATTTCTCATGTGGGGCCACTAGCAGGTGCCTAAAACGGTCTCTGACATTCAATGAGTGCTCTGGGATGACCTCTGGCTGTGGCAGTAAAGGGGGGGCAGGCGTTCAGGAGCTGCAGCCCCGCCCCCTGCTCCCCACTGGTGCTGACTCCTGCTCCCTTCATAGGCCTGAAGCTGGGCATGGAGCGCGATGCCTACGTCATGATCGCGGAGAAGGGAGAGAAGCTTTACCACATGATGATGAACAAGAAGGTGAACCTGATCAAGGACCGCCGGAGAAAGCTGAGCACCGTCCCCAAGTGCTTCCTCGGCAAGTGAGTGGCGCCTCTGCTGGATCCCCGGTTCTCTGTTGGAGGCTGGAGGTGGGCAGCCCCGCTTGGCTGTTACCCGCCTTGCACCTTCCCCCAGGAGCCCTGGGCACAGCCAGTAAGCACCCTGCATCCTCAGGGAGCCAGAGATCAAGGATAGTGGGGTCCCCCATAGCAGGTCTTTCAAATGTTTTTGACCACAAATCACTGCAGCATGGAAGTTTTACACTGTGACCCTGTATACACATCCAGCCACAGCTTCGCAGAACTTACTATGCCTGATACACTCTGAAAAGATGTTTCTATTCTATTCTATTCTTCATTTCAAAAATAATGCTGAGCGTGACCCATGAAATGGACCTCGCAAACTATGAATGGGTCGCCCACTGTGGATTGGAAAACACTGCCGTAGCATTCAAGAGAAGAGAAGCCCTTCTGAATATGTGGAGCAGAGAGGTGTTTAAGGCAGGGGCTTGATTTCAAAGGCTTTGGAAAGACTGGAAGAGCAGACTGTAGGCCCCTGAATTAACCTGTTTAGAGGCCGTAACAAAGTATCACAGACTGAGCAGCTGCCACAACAGAAATTTATTTTCTCCCAGTTCTAGAGGCAAGAGGGCCCATCGAGGTCAAGGTTAGTGTCTGGTGAGGCCTCCTTTCCCGGGTACACATGGTGGGGGGTGGGGGGGAGTCCTGTAAGTTTTTCAGTACTTTGGGCCTCCAATTTCAATGATGTTTGAAAAGTACATTATTTCCTAATAATAAAACATGATTACCCTCGACCCCATTTTATAACCTAGGATCCACGGGTCAGAGCACAGGTAAGACGGGATTGGAGCCTGAACCCAGGTTTAAATCTCATTCACCTGAAGGAGGGGACTGGGATTGGGCGGTGCAGAAGTTCAGTCCCCGTAAAACCATCAAGCTGATCCTAGGCCCTGTTGTGTGTTAGACTCAGTGGTCGACACTCTGGAGAGGCTACAAGAACAGGCAGGGCTTGTGACCTTGTGAGGCTTGTGGGGAGGGAAGCTCACCTGCCAGGCTAGGACTTTAGGTAGAATTTATTAACTTAGACCTCACCCATTTCCCAAAAGCTTTTGAAGAGGCCTCGGAGAAAAGACGCGGTAATTATTATACACGTGAGAGGGGACGTCACAGCAGAGACGGGGTCATGTGGTTACCTTGCAGATCATTTTGTGGGTGACAGCATTTGCTGATGGGGTGGGGAAAAGGAAATTCAGGAGTGTGAGCTCCAGGGAGGCTGGACTGCCGCCTGCTGAGAAGGGGAAGGAGACGGAGGGAGCTTTCAGGGCTCGGGAGCAGTGCAGAGGCTCTGTTTGGATGCCTACATTGAGACAGGCCCACGGCTGGAGATGGGAGTTTGTTAGCTGGGTATGAAATCTTTTTTTTTTTTTTTGTCTTTTTAGGGTCGCATCTGCGGCACATGGAAGTTCCAGGCTAGGGGTGGAGCTATAGCTGCCGGCCTACGTCACAGCCACAGCAGTCCACGCCAGATCTGAGCCCATCTGCGACCTACAGCACAGCTCATGCCGGATCCTTAACTCATTGAGCAAGAGCAAGGCCAGGGATCAATCCTACATCCTTCATGGACACTATGTCAGGTTCTTAACCTGCTGAACCACAATGGGAACTCCTTTTTTTTTTTTTTTTGGATATGATATCTTGACTTGGGAAGCAAAGTCTGGGTGGGAGATCTAAATGCAGGGGATGTGGGCATTTAGATAGTTTTCAAAGCCGTGAGACTGAATGAAATCTGCAAGGGGACGGGTAGAGAGAGAGGACGCAGGGACTAGGACGAGGAGGGATGAGGCGGGAAGTGGGCGCCTCTGTCTGCACACGTTATGGTTGACGTGCCCGGCAGGTGGTCCTGTGTGGAATGGATGTTGGATGCGCACTTGGAGACTGAGCTAATTGGTACGGCCTGAGGCCTGTGGTTGGCAGGGCAGCGGGCAGGGGCTTTTAGGGGTAGTTCGGCCCCTTGAGGGGTGACTCGGATGCCTTGGGGTCAGGCTGTCTTTGCCCTCAGGGCCGATGACCCCAGCTCCCAGCTCCCCAGGAGGGCCTGTGGAGAGGGGAGTATGGGCCCCAGACATGCAGGAAGCAGGCAAGGGCAGTCTGGCTGGTCTCCACCAGTCAATCCCTGATTCCTGGACAGAAAGGAGGGTTTTCTTTCTGGAGGGGTTTGCTTCCGGCCCCCCCCCCCAGGGTCAGAGGACCTCCCACCTCTTGCCAAACCCTTCAGAGAGCTTAGTCCGGCCGGATGGGCTAACCTGTGTGCGATTAGGGGTTCAGCAGAGCGCGCTGTCTCCACAGGAAGGATTAGGAGGGATTTCTTTTACGGCCCATTTGAAGCAGGGCCAGGAGTGCAGCTTGTTTTGTAATCACCGGGGCCTTCAGGACCAGACTTCCTGCAGGAGATAGCGCTAATAAAACTCTCCTCCCTGGCCCGCTGTGCTCTGCACTCAGCCCCGGAGGCTCAGGGGTCCTCCTCCTGGTCCCCTCGGGTGGAAGGAACCCGCAGCTCCACGGACACAACTGTGGAGCCTCTCTCTGCTCAGGGCGCTGCTGCGTGGCCATTTTTAACCTGCATGGGACACGGTGAGGCAGCTTACTGCCATTATTCCCATTTTAAGGGTGAGGACGCAGAGGCACAGAGAGGGAAAGGGTCCTGCACAAGGTAACAGAGCCTCCCCTCGGAGGCTAGGATTTGAATCCGGGACCCTGCCCTACCACGCTCTACTGTTTTTATCCTTTTTTTTTTCTTTTCTTCTTCTTCTTTTTTTTTAAGGGCCGCACCTTTGGCATATGAAAGTTCCAGGGCTAGGGGTGGGATTGGAGCTGCAGCTGCTGGCCTACACCACAGCCACAGCCATGTGGAATCCTAGTCACGTCTGCAACCTACCATATCATTAACCCACTGACGCGAGGCCAGGGGTCAAACCTGCATCTTCATGGGTACTAGTTAGATTCTTAACCCACTGAGCCACAATGGGAGCTCCTGTTTACCCGTTTTTCTTTGTTGTTGTTTTGTTTTGTTTTGTTTTTTCCCTTGGTATTTTTAGGGGTGCACCCGCAGCATATGGAAGTTCCCAGGCTAGGGGTTGAATTGGAACTGCAGGTGCCAGGCTGCACCACAGCCACAGCAATGCCAGATCCCAGCCGCGTCTGCAACCTACACCACAGCTCAGGCAATGCCAGATCTATAACCCACTGAGCAAGGCCAGGGATCAAACCTGGATCCTCATGGATGCCAGTCAGGTTCATTACCGCTGAGCCACAATGGGAACTCCCTCTTTATCTATTTTTATCTTTATTTACTTTTCATTCTTCCTCGATAGTTAGCTGTCTCTATAACTGGGTGGGGACTCCATGAATACAGAAGTGTCTGATTTATCTTTATAACCTTCAAGGGTTGGGCTTTGAGTCAGACTTGGACTCAAGCCCTGGTTCCTCCCACCTTCTAGCTGTGTGACTTTGGGCAAAGTTTCTTAACCTCTCTGAACGTCAGGAAATGATCAACTAGTGAGAGATAATAAAACGTGCCCTGCCAGATTGTTGGAAGATACAGTGAGAAAACGCATGCGACACACTCACGCCCCCACGTTGTGGGCAAGCATAATGGGAATGTGTATTGGGATTAAGGGGCGGCCCATTTCTGCCATGTCAGAGACAGAATTCATAGATGGCACGTGAAAAAAACCAAGGAATAAAGTGTGTATTTTTGGAGGCCTCATGGCAGGAACATGGCGTTTGCCCTCTAGGATCCTCAGATTAGCTGCGGAGACTGACTTGACTCATCCATCCATCCCAGTCATTCAGTGCTTGCTAAGCCCTTATTGTGTGCCAGCAGCGAACAGGACAGAGGAAATCCCTGCCGTCGGAGAGAGCGCCATCCAGTGAGGGAATCAAAGAGTATACAAGTCGATAAATACAAGCAAGGAAGGGAGTTTCAGTGAGCAACGAGTGCTATAGGAAAATAAATAGGTTGATGTAAGGAGGCCAGGAAAGGGGTGCAGTTTTTCTAGGGTGGGTCAGGAATGCCAAGCAAGAGCCAACCATGAGAAGATCTGAGGGAATAGCATTTCTGGCAGAGGGAACAGCAAGTGCAAAAGCCCCAAGGCTGGAACGAGCCTTGAGTAAATTGAGGGACAGCGAGGAGGCCAGCGTGGCTGGAGGGAGGTTGTGGCCAAGGCGGAGGTGGCGGGGGGATGAGGCTGCAGGGGTTGGCAGGTGCCAGATCAGGCAGGTGAGGGCTGAAGGGTTCAGATTCTGTTCCAGGTGCTCTGGGAACCCACTGAAAGAGCTGATGCAGGAGAGGGAGGCGAGGATGAACTCATCACTCAGGCCTTGAATGAGAGCAATTTAAGAGCTCAGGGGACAAGGTGTGATGGTCTCTTTGGCAGGGCAGTCAGGGAAGGCTTCCTGGAAGGAGAAGGCCTTTGGTTTCACCCTGGACAGAGTTAGATGTCATTAGATGAACTGAAGTCTGGGATTAGATGAATGGAAGAAATGGATTCTTGTACCTCAGGGTGAGTGGTCACTGGGTCTCCTCTTGGGGCCTTTCCTGGGAGGCCTGCCAAGACCTAGCTGTATCTCCTGTGCCCAGCATCAGACTTGGACATGACACACAGCTGGTGAAGTACACGCACGCTATTGGAGGGCAGGGAGGAAGAGGGATGGAGGCTGACACATGCTAACTCTCCCTGGTCCCCCCACTCCTGAATCTCAGACGTCCCACCCAAGTAGCCTGACCTTCTCTGTGTCCCCAGTGCTCCGAGATAACGTCTTTCTGGAAGATTGGATCTCGCTGCCCTTTGTCCCCCAACCCCCAGCAGCTGGCAGTTGGTTGGCTTCCTAACCTTACTCCGCACTCAGGGCTTTTGTGAATGCTGATCCCCCTGCCTGTAACACCCTTCCTTGCACTCTGGTGGCACATGGTGCCCCACTGACCCCATGCAATTCACAGATGTGCTCTCCGTGGGCCACACGGCGCTTTCGGAAAATTGTGGATTCAATGTCAACATTTAACAGTTGGGAGATTTCACAGGAAATGCTAGATTTCCGGCTTCCCTTGAAAAGTTTCAGATGCTTTAGTTTTCCCACGTGGCCACTGTTGGCTGCGCTGAGGGGCTGCCGTCTTCAGAAGTGCTGGCTGGTTCAGCAGAGTTTCCATCTGGCCCCTTTTACTCATTTATGAGGTTCAAGGTCCTTGCATTAGAGGTGAATTTTGTCCGGTTTTGTATGCTGGATCCCTGCTTAAGATTCAGTATGATTAGAAAGTTACCCAGTAAAATCCAGAAAGACCATCAATGAACCGCTGGCTTGATGGAGCTTGTTGAGGCCCAGAGAGGGACAGCAGTTTGCCCAAATTCGCCCAGCAGACTGTGACCCTACCTTGATGCTCAAAAAGGAAGTGGAAACCTGGGTCGCACTTGCTGTCCTCTGGGCTGCCTTTTTCAGCCTGGTAGCCGCTGTGGGGAATTTCCTGTTCCCCCACCCTGGCTGCTGGTCCATGCCAGAGGTGGCCCCCACGGGACGGCTGGCGGGCAGCGGGGAGGCGGAGCCTGCGGCTTCTGAGAGAGTACACACTCCGCATCAGTTCCCCACTCTCAGCTGCTTTCTTTCTGCCTCGGATTCTGGGGCCTTGGAGACGAGACCTGGAGGTGGACAGGACCCAGAACCAGCTCTTCCCTGCTCGGGGCTCCCCCTGCACCAACCACGTGGATCTCTTCCCCCGCCCGCACCGGGGCTCTCTGAATGCCTCGGGGCACACCGCTACCTACACACAAGGCAGGTCTTTGCCCAGCCAAACACGGGCAGGCTAAAAATAGCCCTGCCCCCTCTGGCCCTGTAATCGGAGGCGGGACAGCTGGTTTCCATAAGCAGGCGGGTCTGGCCTGCTGCCACCAGCTTTCATTGAGTACAGATTGCCCCGCGTTCCCGGCGCCCCCCTTCCCTGCTCACTTCCAGTGGGCTGAGCTCTGCACGGAGCCCGAACGCGCCTCCAAGAGCCAGGACCGGGCGTCTGGCTGTGCCTCGGCCCCACTGGGAAGTCACATAGGATTTGCTTGATTTCCTCTGGGCCGTGAGCATGTCTTTCTCCCCGAGACCTTCCTGCTGAGCCCCAGAGTGTTCCTTCTTGTTTGATGGTTCTTTCCTTCATTTGCTCAAAAGATTGTTGAGCCCTGCTGTGCTTTTCTCCTCTTCCGGGGTGGAGGAGCATAGAGCTGTGAATTAGGTAAAAATCCCTGACAGCATGGAGGGGTCCTTCTGGTTCAGGGAGATGGCTGATAAACATGTAAATAAGTCTGTAAATAGTACAACTCCAGTGATAAGTGCTAAAAGGAAGTAAAACTGAAAGATGGGATGGATTGTGTGGGGTTGGGGAGACTGCTTTTGAGGAGGTAGTCAGGGAAGGCTTCTCTGAGGAGGTGGCGTTTGAACTGAGACTTAAAGATGAAAGGAAGAGGCTGTGTGAAGAACTACTGGGGGAAAAGGTGTTTCTAGGCAGCAGGAATAGCAAATGCAAAGGCCCCAAGGCAAGCAGGAATCTGTTTTTTGTTTTTGTTTTTTTATTTTAAGAAGGGGAAGATGGTGGGTGTGGCTAAAGCAGAATAAGTGAGGGGTACAGGAGATGAGGTGGGACAGTTCATGCAGGGCCTTGTTATCAGGTGGGCAATTTGGGTGTTTTTCTGAGAGTAACCAGGAAGCCCGTTGGAGGGTTGTAAGTGGGAGAAGGACCTCATTTGCTCATCACTGGCTCTCCTGACTCTCCACTACCATCTTTCTGGGTCCTTATTTCTTCCTGCTTATTGGTTTCTTATGCCTTCTGTCTCTCTAGTCATCTGTCATCCATCCCCGACGGATCCACGCAGTTATCTCTCCACTACCCATCCATTCCCCTCGTCCCCTCCACCCCCCAACCCCCCGTCATTTCAGTCACCTAATCATGTATCTGCCAGATCGAGTCATGGCTCACTTTTCATTCATTTATCCACTCATGTGTCTGTCTGCTCTCCCCTCCTCCCTTCCTCCCTCCCTCCCTTCCTTCTTTCCGTCCATCCATCCTTCCATCCAACCAGCCTTCCGTCTGACCATCCACCCACCTATCCATACATCCTTCCATTCAGCCAGCCATCCATCCATCCATCCATCCATCCATCCATCCATCCATCCATCCAGTGAGCCTGAGGGGGGGGGGGGCCGGGGTCTGCTCACACCCACCTCTCTGCTATTGGTCTTGGGGAAAAGCATCAGGCCTCCCCATGACCCCCAGGCCTGGGAGTCCTGAGCACTCTGCTTCCCTGTGGGCAGTTCTGGCTGCCAGTCCTTGCAGTAGGTGGGCCAGGTGAGTTTAGTGCTGTTCCCTACGGTCCAGGACTGGGGAGGTCCTCTCAACCGCATGTTATGTTCCTGGCAGTGAGTTTGTTGCCTGGCTCCTGGAAATTGGCGAGATCAGCAAGATGGAAGAAGGTGTGAACCTGGGCCAGGCCTTGCTGGAGAATGGCATTATCCACCACGGTGAGTGGGGGCTGGGCCCAGGGGGGCGGAGGGCTAGGACAGGGTCGGACCTCACCTGTGCTGTGCTTCCACTAACTTGGGGGCCATTTATTTAGTTCTGTGCAGCTGCCTGCTCCCGGGGCACAGTGTGGCCCCAGGAACATGGCTGCCCTATAAGACTGCTCGCAGGGATGGGAGACCCAGCACTCTCCCAGGGCACCTGCAGATCAGGGCCACCCCAAAAAGTCAGGGCCAGGGGAGTAGGATTTTCTCTTTGTCCTTTCGAAAGAGGCAGGCTTAAGCCACCCAACAAACATTTATTGAGCGCTTTTTGTGTGCACCATCCCCACAGCAGTGAAGGGGACAGATGAAAAGCCGTGTCCTTGTGGGGCCCACGTTCAAGTTGGAGGGGCAGATAATAAACGAGATGAAGGGAACGTGGGTGATAGAGGGTGATAGGTGCCCGGGAGGGAGCGAAAGTGGGCGCGGTGTTCACCTTCGAATGGGGGCGTTGGGGAGGTGAGAAGGTGAACACTGGGGGAGGGAGGGAGCCAGGTGGGCATGGGCTTCCAGGCAGAGGGAACAGCCAATGCGCGTCCCCGGGACAGGCGTGTGGGTGGTGTGTTCAGGGAATGGTGGGGAGGCCGGTGCGGATGCTGTGAAGGGGCCGGGACGGTTAGGAGATGAAGCCAGAGGGCATGGGGCCAAGGGGACAGGGGCCAGGGCCTTATAGGGGATGGTGGGTCTGTTGCTTTTACTCTGAGGGCAGCGTGAAACCAGTGCTGAGTCTGAGTAAAGGAAAGACCTGCTTAGACTTAGATGTTACCAGGATCCCTCTGACCCTGGGAGGGTGGCAGCTGTGACAGCCCAAGTGTGGACCAGGGTGGGAGTACAGAGTCTGATTCTTAACGTTTAAAGGCAGAGCCTGCAGGATTGGCTAATGGATCCAAAGTTGGGGGTGGAGCAAGAGAAGCATGAGGGGCGCTTCAGGGCCACTGTGTAGAGGTGGTTCCCTAAGTCGGGACGACATGGTGTCAGACCCTGGCTCACTTCCTGGTCTAGTTCCAGGGAGATGCTGGGCAGGTGGGTCCTAGCGCAGGCTGGAGGGGGGCACCTTTGGCCTCTCAGGAGACTGGCAGACGCCCCAACCCCCAGGCTGCAGGTTTCCACAGCACCCCGCATGTATCGGGAGGTCCTGGTTTCTGAATTGGCGTGTGGGCAGGGGGTTGGTGGATTTGCACCTGGCGCAGGACCTGGCCGAGTGGAGGGTGATATTGGTAGGTATAGGTTGGGAGGGGCCGAGGGGCATGCCTGGCCTCACCAGCCCTGGGTCCCTCCAGTCTCCGACAAGCACCAGTTCAAGAACGAGCAGGTGATGTACCGCTTCCGCTACGACGATGGCACCTATAAGGCCCGGAGTGAGCTGGAGGACATCATGTCCAAGGTGGGGACCCTTCCCTGACCCCGTGACCTGGACCCCGTGGTCGCCTCAGAGCAGGCCTGTGCCCCAGTGGCCTGTTCTCCACTGCCCCCACTGGTCCCCCTTGCCCCATCTCTCCCAGAAGCCTGGGTTTGGAGGCCCCTGAAGGATGTGGCCTGATCCCAGATGCCCTCTTTTTCTCTTTCAGGGTGTGAGGCTTTACTGCCGTCTTCACAGCCTCTATACCCCCGTGATCAAGTAAGTGATTCTCTCCAGCCTTCAGTTTCATCTCTGCCTCTTCTTAGCTGAGTGGCCTTGGGCCAGTAGCGTAGCTTCTCTGAGCCTTGGTCCTCCCTCCCTCAAAGGAGGCAGTACCTGCACCTGCCCTGTAGGTTTGTCATCAGGATCGAGTGAGTTAATTTGTGGGAACCACTGCAGAATGGTGGTGAGGGGTGTTTGTTCGGGGGCCAGATAGGCTGAGCTTGGCTCTCAGCCTGCTAGGGAGTCACCAGCTATGTGCAGCAATGTTTAACCGGCTAGTGCAGCGATGTTTTCTTCTGTGGAATGGGGATAATAATAGATCTACCTTGGAGCCTTTGCACATGCTGTTCCCCTGCCTGGAATGTTCTTCTGCTACCATATCTGCCTATTTCCCCCCCTTACTGCCTTCAAATGTCTCCAAATCAGAGGGGCCTTCCCTACCCACCTTTCTAGAGCCTCACCCTCTGGAACGCACTGCCCTCCTTACTTCGCTGTGGTTTTCTTCCCGAAGCTTGTCAGTGCCTGACATACGCTGTATTTATTTCTTCATACATGCTCTGACTTCCCTACTGAACTGTACACGCACCGAGGACAGGGGACTTGCTCACTGCCCTGTGCCCCCGCCCTTGGCAGCACCCAGCATAGTGCTGTCCGGTAGAACTTCCTGTGCTGATAGCAGCGCTCGCTGCCTGTGCTCTGTGCCTGTGTTCTGTACCAGTGTGGTAGCCACTAGTCACATGCGGCTTTCAGTTCCCTGAGACTGAAAGGTGTGCTCTCAAGTCTGATTTAACATGGATTGATTGAAAAATGGCCACATGCTGGAGAATGCAGGTCTAGGGCAAAGGAGCCCTCAGTAAATGTTTGTTGAATGATTGTTGAGAGGTCATTCATTTCTTTTGCCTCTGTTTCTGCATCTGCGAAATGGGCATAAGAATAGCTCCCATCCCTTAGTTGTCATGAGGATTAAATTTGAATGGCGCCCGGCACATAGTAAGGGCTTTATTGGTGCGGGTAGTTGGTGCTTGTCTTTACCCTGAAGCTTATGGTGATGGATGCAGGGACAGGGAGGGTGACCTTATCCTTACCTGCTGCTGATGCCTCTGCCCCCCTGTCCTGACAGCTCACGAGAGTGGGGAGGAGGGTCTTTGCTTGTGCCTCATCGGAGGTCAGGCCCGGGGAGCCCCTTTCATCTCTAGACCTGCTTCCTTGCCTTTTTGCAAGCGCAGAAGGCAGGTAGGGCCACCTCGGTCCAGCCTCTGACCTTGCAGGAGAGGCCCCTCTGTCAGCCCCCAGAGGAGAAAGTGGCTGGGTCAGCAGCAGATCCCCACTTACCGCACATGTGACCTGCTGGGCCCCCCAATTCCTGAAAGCCTGAGAACTTCCCAGCTGGCCTCTAAGAGCCCCGAGGGGCTGGCCACCTAAACTCAAAGGCTGAGAAATTGTTGCAGTCCGGCTGCAAGGTCAGCGCAAGCCTTCATACCAAGAGTGTGCAGGAGGTAGATGCTATGACAGGTCAGCCTGTGTGTCAGCAAAGAGCTGGGACCAGCACAGACCCCTGCCCTCTGCTTGGTGCTGGCTGTGCACACCGGCCCACAGGGGTGTTGACACGTCTGTGTAGCTTTATTACCTCTCAACACTCGAATGTTAATAACAATAAAAGAAAAGAGGAAAGAGCTGGAAGTTTTTCCCACCATTCAGAGTAAATCAGGTTTCTGTGGGCTCAGCGTTCTTGACAGTATAGGCTGGATAATTGTTTGGGGGCCGTTCTGGGCAGTTTGGGGCTTTTAAGAGCATCCTGGGGAGTTCCCATTGTGGCTTAGCAGAATCAAACCTGATTAGTATCCATGAGGATGCGGGTTCGATCCCTGGCCTCGCTCAGTGGGTTAAGGATCTGGATCTGGCGTTGCCCTGAGCTGCGATGTGGGTTGAAGACACGGCTTGGATCTGGCGTTGCTGTGGCTGTGGTGTTGGCCAGCAGCTGCAGTGCCGATTCAACCCCTGGCCGGGGAACTTCCACGTGCCACAGGAGTGGCCCTTGAAAAAGAGCATCCTGGTCGCTACCTTCTAGATGCTGGCAGTACCTCTGCACCCCCAGCCGGGTTGTGGCAGCCAAACATGCCTCCAGCCACAGCCCCGTGTCCTTAGAGGGCATGGTCACCCCTGCTTGAAAAGGCAGGCTGGAGAGAGTTTTCAGAGCCTTAGAGCCCCTGCCCCATCGTACTGTTGGCGATAACTGGGGTCCTGGGTTGGGACAGACCTGCCCCAGGTGACACTGAGACTGAGGCATGGAGTCAGGGCCGGCCCCCCTGCCTCCAACCCACGGCTGGGAGAGCCTGGAAATCCTTGGGCCTTGAGCACTTTGAGCAGGGACGTTGGGACTCTTGTCCCCACCCCGCCCCACTGACCTGCTCATGGCCTGCTTCCCCCCGCAGAGACCGAGACTACCACCTGAAGACGTACAAGTCGGTGCTGCCCGGGAGCAAGCTGGTGGACTGGCTGCTGGCCCAGGTGAGAGCACCTCCACCACCACCTGGGACGGATGGGCTGACCAGGACGTGGGCCCTGGAGGGTTTTTAAAAAATGTGTTGTTATTCTTTCATTGTGGTAAAATGCACGTAGCATTTACCATCTGAGCCACTTTTAAGTGTACAGTTCAGTCGCCTTGAGTCCATTCCTCTTGTTATCCAACTGTCACCACCGTCCACTTTCTAGAGCACTTTCTATCTTGCAAAACAGAAACTCTGTCCCCATTAAAGAGTAACTTCCCGTTCCGTCCTCCCCCCGCTCCTGGCCACCACTCTTCCTCTTTCTGTCTATGAACTGGCTGCTCTGGGTACCCGGTGCAAGTGCTGTCATACAGCGTTCGTGCTTCTGTGATGGGCTCTTTCACTCAGCATGTCTTCAAGGTTTACCCACGGTGTAGCCTGTATCAGAACTTCCTTCCTTTCAAAGGCGGAATAATATTCTCTTGTGTGGCTAGAGCACATGTTATTTATCCATCAGTCAGGGGACACCTGGGTGGTTGCTGCCTTGAGAGTTTCTCTTTTAAAACTGGGATGGCAGAGTTTTCATTGTGGCTCTGTGGTAACAAACCTGATTAGTATCCATGAGAATGTGGGTTCGATCCCTGGCCTCACTCAGTGGGTTAAGGATTTGGCGTTGCTGTGAGCGGCCGTGTAGGGCGAAGATGCAGCTCGGATCCCGCATTGCTGTGGCTGTGGCGTAGGCCAGCAGCTGCAGCTCCGATTCCACCCCCAGCCTGGGGACTTTCATATCCTGAGGGTGCGGCCCAAGTTGGTCTCATCCTGGCACCAAAGTGGATCCTCTGTATGGAGTTGTCCCCTGAGCAGGAACTGAGCTGAGTCTTGGAAAATCTACACGTTGGTTTTGCTGAAACTTCCCAAAGGCAATTGTTCCATCGAGGTGCAGTGAATGCTCTTATCATCCTGCCTCTTGTCCTTTATGGCTCTTGTTCATAGGGCCCTTACTCTGGACCAGTCCCTGTCTGGGCTGTGCAGTATCTCATTGAGTCCTCCAATGCACATACAGATGGGGAACTGGGGCCCAGAGAGGCCAAGTACCTGGTCCGAGAGCACACAACCTTAGGGCAGCAAAGCTGGGGCTCAGACGGGCCCATCTTACCCACTTGTGCCTCAATTCTGCGAACTTTTCAGGGACCCTGTAAGAACACTCATTCATGGTAAGAAGAATGTATTGGCTCCAAAGACGAGGAGACAACTGCAAAATCGAGATGAATGAATGTTCAAACTTTTACAGAGTGCAGTTCTGTGACAGCCACATTAATTGTTAAATTTAGCATTCATAAAAACTTCATTCCATTCAAAACCAATTTGCTGCCTGGATTTTCTCATGTTGAACAAATTCCTGATGATTGCCTAGAAATCATAGCCAATCTGTGTCAAGTGAATGCTTCTTGGTGCCAAATAGCTTCAAAAGCAAGTTTAGAAAAATCCTGGAAAAACATTTTTCAAGCCCCTCAAACATATTTAATGTAGGATGTGGGTGCATTGTAATGTGTTTGCCATGATGGGGGGCCCTAAGGCGTGGGAGGCCTTGAAATGACCCTGGATTTGAATTCACATTTACACGGCTGGGCAGCACGAACTGCTAATCATCAGACTCACTGCCCTTCCTTAGGATACCCTGAAGCCAGCCCAGAGCATGTGCTTTAATTATAGCCAGGCAGGCCTGGGTTCAAATCTCAGCACTGCCATTTCCTAGCTGAGCGATCTTGGAGAAGCTTCTTAACCTCTCTGTGCCTCAGTCTCCACACCAGTAAAATGAAGCTAAAAACAATACCTTCTGGAGTTCCCGTTGTGGCCCAGTGGAGAATCTGACTAGTATCCATGAGGATGCAGGTTTGATCCCAGGCATCACTTATGGGTTAAGGATCCAGCATTGCCGTGAGCGGTGGTGTAGCCTGGGAACCTCTATGTGCCTCGGGTGCAGCCCTACAAAGCAGAAAACAAAAACAAAAACAAAAACCCAGTACCTTCCCCTTTGGATGATTTTGGGGAGTCAATGAGTTAATCATCTAAAATGCTTGGAATGGTGCCTGGAACAGAGTCATCGCTCAAAAAATGGAACTGTTTTTATAATTCCTCATTTCCTTCACAAAAGACTCAAGGTGCCTCATAGTCACATGCAGTATAGAAGCCTGGAGAAATTGAGGAGGGCTTTGGGGGCGCAGGAACAGTAAGACTGGGAAACAGCTGGGGAGGGTTGGGGCAATCTGCTTGGCGTCCCATCTTTTGATTGCACTGTGTGACAGGTGAGGGGTGACACCTGGAGGGTTTTTTGTTTTGTTTTGTCTTGTTTTTTTAAGTCCTTTGTTCAGACCCAGTATATGCCAGGGGGCAGGGCTCTCTGAAACCTACCTCAGCCCTTTCTGTGGCCTTATGTTTCCCAAGCTGCACTGGTGCCCACGGCTGCCCATTGGTTTCAAAGCATAAATGTGGGGTTTGCCAGGCATGAACTGGGAATGGGGTGTCACCGAGCTGTCGAGCAGTGATCCTGGGAAATGTTTGGAGATGGTTCACACAGGATGGAGCCCCACACAGAGTGGGGATCAAGGATGGGTCCTGGGGTTTGGGTGTGGTGGGTGCTGGAAGCACCACTGACAGTGATGGGGAGGCAGGGATGAAACACCAGTATTTCTGGGGAAATCAAGCTTTCTCCTTGGGCGTTCTCCTTTGGGGTGCCCCTTGGCCTCCCCAGTGGAGGAGATGGGGAGGGGAGGGGTAGGCTTTGCACACCTGCTGCTCAGGTAGCATCTCTGCTGCAGATACTCTGTTCCTTGTTAGCTCCTGGGCAGTATTTAAAATGAGGGGGTAGGGAGTTCCTGTGGTGGCTCAGCAGTAATGAACCTGACTAATATCCATGAGCACATGGGTTCAATCCCTGGCCTCCTTCAGTGGGTTAAGGATCCGGCATTGCCGTGAGGTGTGGTGTAGCTCACAGATGCAGCTCAGATCCCACATGGCTGTGGCTATGGCGTAGGCCAGCAGCTGTAGCTCCAATTCGACCCCTAGCTTGGGATCTTCCAGATGCCACAGGTGCAGCCCTTAAAAAAAGCAAAAAATAAAATAAAATGAGGAGGTAGACGGGAGTTTAGAGAAATCCAACAAGAGGGCTCTTGGGTTCATCCATTTATCCATTTCCCTCTTTAACACCTGCAGTGTATCAGGCACTGTTTTAGGTTCTGGGGACGCAGCAGTGAACAAGACAAACTCCTCCCCCCATGGATGTTAACTTCTGCTGAGGGGTAGGGGAGGCCTTTAATAAATAAGGAAAAGAAGTGAAATACTATGTTAGCTGGTGCCAGGCACCATCTTGGTGGTGGGAATCGAGAGTGTGGGAGCCACTGGGGGGTGGGGTGGGGGGAGCTGACCTTTTAAACGGCTGGGGTGGTGCAGTGTCACAGGGGGTCAGAGCAGGTCACATTGAGCAGCGACTTTTGAGTGGAGAGTGAGCCAGAGGGACGTCTGGTTACAGCAAGTCTTGATTTCAAGAGTCATCGTCACCTTGTGCCTTAGCAGGAGCATCAAGAAGGAAACACATAATTACGTTGTTCAGGAGGGTTATTTTGCTTTGAACACATCTTCATTTCTAGCTTCTAGGTCATTCTGCTCCTGAAAAAAAAAATGTTGATTGAACCCACTAGCTCCTCTCTACTTTTGGCTGTGCATCATAAGAAACCTGACTTAGGCAGTCAAGACATTTTTCTCTCTTATAATAGGAAACCTCTATTACACAATAAAGATGTTCTTCACTCATATAACCAGGTGTCCAGAGTTCACGATCCTCAACAATGCTGTTTATGTGCAGGCTCTTTCCATTTTTTTTGTTCTGCCATCTTGCCAGCTGCCTCATCATCATAAGACGGCTGCCACAGCTCCATGTATCACATCTATGTAGAACTATGGCCAAAGGCAGCCAGCAGTGGCGTTGGAAAGAGCTTTCTCTGTTTGTTGGGAGAGAAAAATTTGTCCAGTCCCCTCCCTTTCCCAGTGGTCTACCCCTTAGGGCTCATGGCGACATGGGTTCTGCATGTACCCCTAAACCACTCCCAGGGGAAGAGAACAGGGGGTGCTGAGGGTGGCTCAGAATTCCTCGGAATTCATCCCGTGAGGCTGGGGGAGGGGCCCCTACCAACTAATCAGATGAAAGTTCTTGGCGCTGAGGATAAGAGCGGTCTTAGTCCTTTGACGGACGAGCTATGTCCTGTATCACTTCTGACCTTCTCTGTGCATTATCTCCTTTAATCTTCGGAAAACAGTTGTTATCCTCATTTCCCTAATGAGGAAACCGAGGCTCAGCATATGTAAGTTGCCTCAGGGCTCACAGAAATGGGGTGCGCTTATAAGCTGGTGTATGTGGGGGGGGGCGTCAGTAAAGCAGAAAGAGTAACCGTAGCCCTCTGTATCGATTGTAGCCTGTACGGTGGGGTCCGTACTGAGGGGTGGCAGAGGCCTTGGAGAGTTAAATCTGGGGATAAAAAAGTACAAGTGAGGAGTTCCCGTCGTGGCACAGTGGTTAACGAATCCGACTAGGAACCATGAGGTTGCGGGTTCGATCTCTGCCCTTGCTCAGTGGGTTAACGATCCGGCATTGCCGTGAGCTGTGGTGTAGGTTGCAGACGCGGCTCGGATCCTGCGTTGCTGTGGCTCTGGCGTAGGCCAGTGGCTACAGCTCCGATTTGACCCCTAGCCTGGGAACCTCCATATGCCGCGGGAGCGGTCCAAGAAATAGCAAAAAAAAAAAAATGATGTAATGTATCCATTTCCTGTAGATTCAGAAGCCCAAGAAATAACAACAACAAAAAAAGACAAAAAAAAAAGTACAAGTGAGGAAACGAAGCTCAGAGAGGTTAAGGAATTGCCCACGTCACAGCTTGGCCAAGCTGGGGTTTGAACCCCAGGACTCCAGCTCCAGAGTTTCATCTCTTCACCTCTCTGCTCCCTGGGTTTCGCTCAGTGCTGCGTGGGCTCCAGGACGCCCTGGGCAGAGGCAGTCAGGGGGTGGGGGCAGGAGGGAGCAGGGGCAGGCCAGGAGCCAGGGGCGGGAGGGCCCAGTTCTGCCGGCTCCTGCGCTGGCTGCCCAGAATCGTGCCCAAAGTGCCCGCCACGCCGATCCCTGCGGTCAGGCAGATGGTGGTGCTGACGGCGGCAGGGTTTCCGGCACAGGATGGCAGAGGGCGACGGGGCTGGGGCGGGAGCAGGCGAGGGCCGGGCTGGCAGCTCAGGGCTCCGGCAGAGGAAGCAAAGGATGAACAGGGTCAGGACAAGAGCCTGGGTCATAACCTTGGGCGGCCAGGCCTCCCCGAGCTTCCCTGTTTGTGGCAAGTGCCAGGCCTGTCTGTGCCTCGGTTTCTTCGTGGGTCAAATGGGGTTAATGAGAGTGGTTGCCTCTGGGCCGATGAGCAAGGCAGCTGGGGCAAGGCCACTCTGAGGAGCTGACGTGGGCTCTGAGACCTGCAAAGCCGGGGCAGGGATTCCAGGGGGAGGACGGAGTGAGTGCAGAGGCCCTGAGGTGGGGTCGCCGGCAGAGTGTGGAAGGAGCAATACGGGGCCCGTGTGGCTGGAGCCCTATGGGGGGCTGGTGTGCGAGTGGGGGTGGGAGAGAGGCAGCGGTGAGATTAACTGCACAGCCTCCGTGTGCCTGTGCCTTCCTCCCAGAGGGCAGAAAATGGGCACTTGGTGGCTTGGTTTCCCCACAGCTGGCGGGATGTGGGGTGGGGGCTGGCTTCACCGGTGGTGGGCGCATCCAGGGTCAGTGTATTTCACTTTTCACTAGGGAATCCCGCTGCTGTCCTAACTTTACAAGCCCTCCTCCCCCCCCCCCCCCCCCGTGCGTCACCTCAGGGCCCTTTGGGGCAGGGATGGGCTGGGAGCCCAGACTGTGAGGTGGGTGATGATTGCCTGGGCCGCCCAGGCTGCAGAGCTGGGCCTGCTGGCCTCACAGCTGGGGGCGGCTGCTCCAGTCACAGCCTCTGGCATGCACGGCCACCCCCCCCCCCCGGCAGGGCCCTGAGTATTCGGCCCTCCAGCTGCTGGCCTAGGGTCCCATAGGACAGATTAGTCTTCCATGAGTCAGCCCAGGGCAGCCAGTGCAGCGAAGCACTGAGGCCACAGCTCCCCTAGGCTCTCTGCTCCAGGTCTGAGCCCTGGCCTTGGCCTTGGCTGCCTCTGAATTCATTTTCCTTTAGCTGAGGAATGCCCTCCCTGGCCCCTCCGCTGCTGGCAGGGGGTCGGGGGCTTGGGGGGAGGGCGGTGATACACCAACCATGGTGGCCTCAGTCTGGCCTCGCATGACTTTATCCCAGGCAGAGAGGGGTACTGCTGTTTTCCCTTTTATCAGGGAGGAAGATATTTTCCAGAATCCTCCGGTAGGCTTCTGATGTCTCACTGGCTAGAGCTAGGTCAGTTAGGCATAGAGAGGCAACTACAGAGGCTGAAATGAATGAGGGGTTTATTTCTCTTCAGTATTAGAGAAGCCCAGAGGTTGGTGGCCCAGAGCTGCTGGGATAACCTCATGATATCTGTGCGGATCACACTCTTTCTTTTTGCTCTGCCATCCGTAGCACGTTTCTGTTCTTGATGTCACACTGTGGTCTTGGATGACTGCAGGAGCTCCTGCCATCACATCTTTGTTCCGGGGGGTGGGGCGGGGGGAGGAAGAGAAAGAAAGGAAGGGCCAGGGACAAAGAGCATTTTGCTGGAGCTCCTCATCATCGGTTTTTGTTTATATCTCATCGGCCACGGCTGGCCGTAAGGGAGGCTGGGGTCTTGGTTGTTTAGGTAGATGTGTTGCCGTCTATAACACTGAGGGTTTTAGTGCTAGGGCAGGATGGCTGGGGGAGGGTTGTTTCTGGGCAACCAAGAGTCTGCCACATAAAATCTCTATTTCGTGGTGTTTCTCACATGATATATAATGCATTTATCACATTTAAATAATTACCATACAATTAAATACTTTTCTTGTTCAGGGGTTTCTTAGTCACACACGGCTGGGGGATCCTGCGGTAAACAAAGCAGACGCATCCCTGTCTTCACGGAGACTCCGTTCCCGGGATAGTGATGGGCTTTTCCTCAGCCTGGCTCAGCCCTCGGCTGCTAGTCCACCTAACACCCTCCCCCTCTGCTTCTGTTCCAGGGCGACTGCCAGACACGCGAGGAGGCGGTGGCACTTGGTGTGGGCCTGTGTAACAACGGCTTCATGCACCACGGTAATCCGCCCCTTCCCTTTAGCCCAACCCAGGGGCGGGGGGGGGGGGTCTGTCCTGGAAAAGAAGAGCTGGCAGGGCCCCTGGTCCCTGGTGCATTTTACAGGGAAGGGAAACTGAGGCCCAGAGAGAGCAAATGGTGGTGGGCAGCTGCCCAGCCTGCCCATGGGTGAGCCCGGGCTGGACGCGGCCCACCGTCCAGGCCTGTGGCCCCCCAGGGCTTTGGGGCAGCCCAGGAGTTCCACCCCTCCCCCCACTCCCATTCTGCACTGATGGGGAGGTCACTTCAGATGTCCAGTGGGGACCAAGGTGGCTGGTAATTCTCGGCTGGAAAAACACACCCGATTTGAGGTCGACTCCGTGGGGTTCCCAAGCCCTGCCTCCCCCTGGGACGTGGCCTCCCAGGGCGGGCAGTGAGGCTGGATGACGTGGGCCTGGCCCACACACTTCCAGGGAGGAGCGGACAGGGGTCCGTGGGGCAAAAAACAGGTGGGTTGTGAACGTGAGAGAAAGGAAGCCAGGCAGGGCCTCGGCCCTCAGATCCAGCAGTCCCTTCTCTTCCCACAGGAGAAGCACGAATGAGGGGACAGAGCCCTGAGGTGGTCCTGAGGCAGGAAGCCGGGGAGAGGGCAGGAGACGGCGATTCCCCTGGCACCACATTGTTAAATTAACATGGAAGTTGTCCTCTGCCTGCCCGGCCGCCTCCTGCCACCGCCCCATCTATTAGTTAGTTTAATCCTTGTGACGATCCTTTGATGGTATGAAGATCAGCCCCATCTATAAATGAGGAGCAGGAGCCCATGCACTTAGGACCCTTGCTCAAGGTCACATGACTAGGAGGGGCTGGGATTTGAACCCAGGCAGGCTGGCATCCTAGGCTGAGCTCTGGCCTTTCCTTAGGGCCCTGGGGAGCCCTGAGGCGCCTACCCTTTCAGGACCGTGGACTTTCACCCCCCACCGAGGAGCCTTTCTCCTGTTTCCAGAACATTCCCCAGGGCCTTGTCACTTGCCTGGGTGCCCTTCTCTCCCTGGGCTCTGGGGACCCAGGGTGAATGAGACGGACAAGTCCTGCTCTGCTGTGCGTGAGTGTGTGTGTGTGTGTTTCTGTGTGTGTGTGAGAGAGAGAGAGACAGTGAAGTGAGTGCGTGTTCCACGCTGCTGTGAGCATTGAGGAGGCCCTGGGTTTTGACTCCAGTCAGGGAGTCCTGGGAGGGAGGCCCTGAGCAGAGGAGGGCCTGCCCAGCGGAGGCTCTTCAGACCCCCGGCTGCTGTGGAGAGTGTCTGTGAGGGTGAGGGTGGAAGCGCAGAGGCCAGGGAGGAGGCAGCTGCCGTGGTCCAGCAGAGGGACCGCGTGGCTGGGACCCAGGTGGTGGCAGCCGTGGGGTGAGCCCCAGGGAGGCCCTCTGGCCCTTGCTCCTCTCAGCTTCTGCCCTGTGCCCGGCGCTCTGTCTGCAGAGGGCCGGATCGTAAATAGTTCAGGCCTCGCAGGTGCACGGCCTCTGTCGTAGCTCTGCCGCTGGAAGCAGGGTAAACAAGTGGGCGTGGCTGTGAGCCAATAAAACTTTATTTAGAGAAACAGTTTTCTACCCCTGGTCTGGCGGCTGGGCTTGCTGGCCGGCCCTTCAGCAAGGAGAGAGACGTGCCCATGCGATGAAACATCGTGAGATTTGCCCCCTGCCTGGTAGCCGGCAGGCAGGCTGCTTCTAGGCCTGACTCAGCAGACAGGCCCGCCTCCCGAGCCTCAGTTTCCCCGCTGTCCCCTCCCCTTCTGGGCTGAGAGGTGCAGGTCGGCCCAGCCGGGCAGCCTCGGCTCTTCCCGAAAGCCGCCCTGTTTCCCGTGGGCCCTGCTCCGTGGCTCCCTCCCATCGGCTGGGCAGAACCTCTCATTTGTGGGTGAGAGTAATTAGGGGTCCACCCCAGCTGCTATTTTGGGAAGGCGGCTGGAGGAGGACACTTCTGCCGGGGTGACTCTGGGCGGCACCGACACCCTCAGGGTTGCTCCAGGAGGGAAATTGCAGGGCGCGGCCCTTGCTCCCTCCTTCCTGGCCACGAACTCAAAACTTGGCGAAAAGAGGAAAGGGCCAAATCCGAGGGTTGTGGCTGCTACAAAGTGCAGGTTAGGGGCGCAGGGTGCAGGGCGGGGGTGGGGCCCGCGTGGCGCCTCTGTGGCGTCCGATCTGCGCTCCCCAGGCCCCAAGCTGTCCCCAGGGAGGGACCTCCGAGGCTGGTGGTCCAGTCCTCTCGCATCAGGTGCATACAGGGAACCCGAGGCTCACCATTTAATCCTCACAGCCACCCAGGCAGTCGGTGCGGTCATTATCCCCACAGATGAGGAAACCAAGGCTCAGAGAGGCTAACTGGCCGTGGAGTTGGGAGGGGCTGAGCAGGGATTTGAACCCGGATCTGGGCCCATCTCTGCCTGGCCAGTGGCCTCGACTGGAAGTTGGGAGTGGTCCGCCCTCACCTGGCTGAGCTCCTGAACTCTGGGATTCCAGCTGTTTCCCCAAACATTTCAGCTGAGACATAACACTGCGCTTCCTCCACCCACTCCGGGTCGTCCAGCCTCCTGTTTACAGTGGAGGGGGAGCCCGCCGGCCTCCTGGGGCTCGGCGCCCGTCTGGGGAAAGCAGCAATTTGTGTGTCTGTTCTCTCCACGGAGGTAGTGGGGGTGGCCCGAGAAAGATGCTCACAAACAGCTAGCTGTCCCAGGGAAGGAGGAGACAGAAAAGCAAGCCCTCCTGGTATAGTCACCAGATTGGGCAGCTTCTGTCTTCAGGGACAGCAGGGATGTCGTGAAGCTAAGGCAGCTGGCCGGCCTTCTTTCAGGGGCCCACTGACTTGAGAAGCTGCCCCCTTTATGTAATCGTCCCTGACCCCCTCTATCAGGCCAGGCAGGGCAGTATGGTGAAGAGGAGGAGGCTGGGCTCTGTGACCTTAGGCAGTTCATCTAGCTTCTCTGGGCCTTAGTCTCCCCACCTGTGAAAGGGGTACAGCAGATCCGTCCTTGTTTGCAGATGAGGTGAACGTCATCCTGTCTCCACAGGGGGCCCAGCACTAGAAGTCACAGGGACCTTATCACATGCTGGTTGTTCCTCGTTCTTTTTATCCATTTTCCTAGCTTGCCTTAGAACAGAGCTTGGAAGGTTTTTTTCTGTAAAGGCCCAGATAGTAAATAGTTTAGGCTTTGCAGACCATGCAGTCTCTTGCAATTATTCAGCTCGGTCACTGTGGCCCCAAAGCAGCCCCAGGCAATACGTTAATAAATGGGTGTGGCTGTGTTCCAATAAAACTTTATTTATAAAAAGAGGAAGTGGGCCACATTCAGCCCACAGGGACTGAGTTTGCCAGTCCCTGGTCTAGAGTGTCCCTCTGTGGTCTGTTTCTGCTTATTGGTGAGGTTAGGTTCTTTTTCACACACTTGCCACCCTGTTGGGTTTTCCCATCTGTTAAGTGCCCATTGATATCCTTTGCCCATTTACCTATGAATTTCCCCACTTTCTCAGGTTGATTTATTGGAGTTTCTTGCATGTTCTAGATACTTATTCTTTGTTGGTTTTAGACAGTATGTTAGTTTTGAATCTGTGGCCTGCCTTTGGCCTTGTTATCAGACGAAAATCCTTAATTTTATCATAGTGCATTTGGGGGGGGGGTGGTTCTTGTCCCGGAACTCACTCTCTGCTGTAGGTCAAAGATATTCTCTTGCATTTTGTTTGGCGAGCTTTCGTTTTCCCATTCCTGTTTAGGTCTTTAACCCAACAGGAGTGTATTGTTATATATGACGTGAGGTAGGGATCCAGTGTTTTGTTTATTGTTTTCCTTGAGTCAGTTTTTCCCATGCCATCTGTGGAATACTCCCTGTGATCATGCAACATCCGTCCTGTGCAGAGTCCCCGTAAACATTGTCCTCTTTTGTGATTGGTATTCTCTTCTGCTCGTTCTCTAATCTGTTTCTGCTGTAGTCTCCCACGCTGGTTTTTATTCCCATGGCTTTGTAATATGCCTTAGTAACAGGTGGGGTGGGTTCAGATTTTTCAAGAGAACTCAGAAAGCCAGACTTTTATGTGCCATAGCCTAATATGTTAGTCTTGGCTCATGATTCCACTTAAGAGAACACTGTGCTGGCCAAACCAAACTTGTCCAGGGGGCTGGTTCCGGCCCGTGGCTGCCAGTTGGCAGGCGCTGCTGAGAGCATCCTGTGTGAGCTAACCCCGTCCATGCTCTTGTGTCTGTGGGTTCGCAGTGCTGGAGAAGAGCGAGTTCAAGGATGAGTCCCAGTACTTCCGCTTCCACGCAGATGAGGAGATGGAGGGGATCAGCAGCAAGAACAAACAGCTTCGCAACGACTTCAAGCTGGTGGAGAACATTCTGGCGAAGCGCCTGCTGGTAGGAGCAGAGCTGAACCACACTGCCTCTTCTTTCCCAGACCCACCTGCAGGCCTGGGAATGGGGCAACTTCAGGTGATAGCTAGAGAAGTCGGGCTCAACTGGGAGTACCCAGCGGGATGGGGCATTCTAGATGGTGGCTGGCCACACCGCCCAGAGGCCAGATCCCTTTCCTAGCCAGACTACCCTCTTGACAAGTGAGACTGGGCTTGCTGGGCCCGCCTTCTTTTCCTTTCCATCTCTGCTACATCCCAGCCTAGTGTTGAGAGAAGATGACCTCCTGAAATGACTCCTCCTGCACACCAAAGCCTTGGGTCTTCTGGGCTGGCACAACAGCCTGGTTTATTGCTGTAAACAGCCTTGCACTTAAGGTAGAACATTTACCAGCCTAGCCCACCAAATTCTGCTTCCCTGCCTACCAATGAGAAGCAGCCTTCATCTTAAGACCTGGCCCACAGCGGGCCACCGGGAGAAAGGCTCAGAGAGGTTAGGTCTGCTGCCATATGGGGCCCTATGGGCCAAAATCAGCCTTATAGGAGGATGGCTTCATTAACTTCTCTCCTGTAGTACTTAGAGGGGCTGCTGTGCCAGTGCCCGTTTCTCCCACGGGAAAGCTCCCCAGTGCTCCCCGTCACACTTAGGATCAAGTCTGTTACGGTCTACCAGACTCTTCTGCCTCTCCAGCTTCATCTCCTAAGTGCTCTCCTTCCTCACCCCACCCAGCCCAGCTGCTCTGGTCTTTCTTATTCTCTAGTACCTTGAAGCCTGACCCAGGGCCTTTGCACATGCTGTGCCCTCTGTCGGGGGCACTTTTCTCCACTCTTTATAAACTTGTCTGGGAGGAGTTCCCTGGTGGCCTGGTGGTTAAGGATCTGGCATTGTCACTGCTGTGGCTCGGGTCACTGCTTGGCAAGGGTTCAATACCTGGACCACGTACTTTTGCATGCCATGGGAGCAGCCAAAAAAAAAACCCAAAATCAACTCTCTTCCTCATTTCATTCAGCTCTCAGCTGAGATATCACCTCCTCTGGCCCAGGCCATGCCACATTCTCTCTCTCTCTAAGTGCTTTATTTTAATTCTAACTGCATACACTCCCTGCATCACAGTCTGTTTTTTGTTTGTTTCTGGTCTGTCTCTTGCACTAGATAGTCAGCTGCACCAGGGCAGGAACCATCTGTCTTGTTCGGTGCTGTTAATGGAACAATAAGGTACCTGGTCCATGTAACAGGCAGCAGCGCAGCAAAGTGTCCATTGAATGAATAAATGCATTTCCCTATATTCCCACCACCGCTGACCCCAAACACCCCACATGCCTGTCATCCTGTGATGGGGAGAATGCTCTTCCTTAAACTCCGATCCTGTCCCCAAGTTCTTGGTGGCTGGACACTTTTGGATAGATTTTATTCATTAAGCCAGTAAATGTTATTGAGCACCTGCAGTATGCCAGCAGATGAGGAGACAGCAGGGTGGAGTCAAGGAGCCTCTGTCCTCGGGTTGGGAGGAGGAAGGGGAGACGGCAATGAAAAGTAAACAAGGACTGCCTGTCGTGGCACAGTGGTAATGAACCTGACTAGCATTCATGAGGTTGCGGGTTTGATCCCTGGCCTTACTCAGTGGGTTAAGGATCTGGCGTTGCCGTGAGCTGTGGTGTAGGTCACAGTCACAGCTCGTATCTCATGTTGCTGTGGCTGTGGTACAGGCCATCAGTTGTAGCTCCAATTCGACCCCTAGCCTGGGAACCTCCATATGCCGTGGGTGTGGCCCTAAAAAGGGAAAAAAACCAAAACAAAAAACTAATCGAACACGTGGTCAGCGATGGGCCAGGGACAAGCTAGCAATGGGTCTTCCCTTGACAGTGAGGTGATGTGTGTTGTGCACCTGCTGCTTCCTGGGCGCTGCCTGGGTTTACTCCATCCTGCTGCACCCCACCCCCACACCTGGTAGATCTGAGGAGCCCACAGGGTCCTGGTCCCGTGGGGGCCGAGGTGGGGCCTCACTGTCTCTCTTATGTTGGGCCCTCAGATCCTGCCCCAGGAGGAGGACTATGGCTTTGACATTGAGGAGAAGAACAAGGCGGTGGTGGTGAAGTCGGTCCAGAGGGGCTCGCTGGCTGAGGTGAGGCTGCTGAGAGGGGTGGTCGCCCTGGCACGGGCTACATGATGGGGGAGCTTTACGTGGGTATCTCTCCTCACTCCTGGAGGCAGGCCGGCCTCCTTGCTCACTGCCCTTGTGGGGAAACTGAGTCTCATCTGCCGTGTCTGGGGAGCTGGGATCAAGCCCCAGGCTCGGGGCGGCCCCCAGCCTGTGCCACTGGCTCCCTCTGCTGGCCTCATGGGGCGGTGCAGGAAACTCCCCAACAGTCTGAATCGGCTCTGATTCTGGAAAAAAGGAATGGCCAGCGGCTTGCATAAGACAAGCGTGTTGCTCTGACACGGATCGGATGCAAGGCCTGGAGGAGGAAGGCCAAGGATTCGGCCCCAGGTCCTCTCGGCTGTTCCCAGGGGGTGGGGAGGTGGGGGGGAGAGAGGCACCTGCCTCCCTGTCCTCCTGCTCTGCTTGCCTCCTCGTGACGATGCGGGATGCATTTAGATGCGGGCAGTAGCCACCTGCGGCCTCACAGCGGCGAGCCCGCGGCCGCGTGTTTCACATACGTGGTTAGGAGGTGGTTGTGATCTTGGTTCAGGGTCCACATCTCTTCACCTTTCCTGGTCAAGCCCTCGTGGTCTCAGGGTGCCGGCTTCAGTGCCTGGTGTCCTCACACGGTGGGGGGGAGGCAGGGGCGGGCTGCCTGGCAGCTTGTCCTCAGGGAGCATCGTCCCTCCCGTTAGCGCCCCCTGCAGGCCTCCCTTCACAGCTCATTGGCCAGAAGGCGGCGCCACCCCCTTAGCTGTTTACCGCGGAGGAGAACGGGGTTGCCCTGCTGGGCTCACTCCGGTCACACTTGGGTCCTGGGCCCGGCTCTGTGCTGCCTGAATGCACTCAGGGCTCCCTAGTGACGAGGGTCCGGGGCCAGTGACCTGGAGTGTATGTCTCCCCCCAAGATGGCCGGCCTGCAGGTGGGGAGGAAGATCTACTCCATCAACGAGGACCTGGTGTTCCTGCGGCCTTTCGCCGAGGTGGAGTCCATCCTCAACCAGTCTTTCTGCTCCCGCCGCCCGCTGCGTCTCCTGGTAGCCACCAAGGCCAAAGAGTGAGTGTCCCCAGGGGCGGGGTGTCAGGTGGAGGAGGTGCCCGAGTCCTGGGGTGGTGGTGGGGTCCAAGCTGTCCTGGCTCCCTGTGCTTGGGGCCCCTTCTACAGGCACGTGACACGGTGCCACTGCCTTTGTTCAGTGGACAGATGTGTATCGAGTGCCCAGTGTGGGCTGCCTGGTGTTTCAGGCTCTGGATCCAGCCCTGCCTGGATGGATTCAACTCTCCCCTTCATGGATCTCAGTCTAGTTGGAGGGCAGAGCAGGAGACAGACGAGGACAGACAGACATACTGAACCCAGTGGTACCAAGCGTGGACCAGTAAATGCAGCTGGACCAGGAGGTGGGCTGTGTGGCGAGATGCAGTCAGGAAGAGGCCACTGAAAACTGAGGCAAAGACCTGAAGGAGGTAGAAGAAGGGGTCCAGCGAACTTCTGGAGAAAGGGTTCCAGGCAGAGGAAATGACAAGTGCAGAGGCCCTGGGGTGGAACCGTGGCTCGTATGTTCGAGGAAGCTAATGGAGCTGGAACAGAGTAAGTGAGAGGGAGGGGTGGCGATGAGGTCAGCCAGACAGTGGTGGTCAGGCCCTATAGGACCGTCACCCGTGGTCAGGACCGTGGAGCTACTGGAAGACTGAGCAGAGGTGAGGCGTGATCTGATGTAGATTCTGGCCGAGTCCGGCTGCAGGTGGAGACTAGATAGAAGCAGGGGGAGTGGTGAGGAGGCTGGTGGCCCGGCCCGGCGTGGCAGCAGTGGGGGTGGGGACAAGTGGTTGGGTACCAGATATGGGTAGAAGGAGAAACATTTTCTATTTTAAAACATGTGCATTTGGTCTTCACGTCTCCCTTCTATTTAAGGCAGATGCTCCCAGTTTTCTATTGATGGGAATGATGGAAGTTTTAATAGGATTACTTCAGTAAAAAGGCAAGCCAATTTAGGGAGAATGATTGATTGGTTGGTATGTGGAAGGGGCAGAAATCACCAAGGTGGAACATACCTGGTCCAAGTTCCAGAAACACCTGGGGTTTGAGAACAGGCCCCCAAGGTGGCCTTATCTGGCTGGTTGGGATGATCCTGAGGCTCAGAGTGGGGGACCTGCCCTCGCTCAGGAGGGAAGCAGATGACAGCATCCAAGTCCCTGGATTGAGGACACCTGATGTGCAGTCCTGGGCAGGTGTTGCCCGCTCTGTCTCGTGTTCCACCCGCAGAAAGGCCAAGACTGGGCTTTCAAACCATGCTCTCTGCGGACACATGGGCATTTTCCCAGAATCAGCGCCAAGATGTGCTGGGTCACTTGTCACCCTCTCAAATCCATGATTACTGAATAAAACCTTCACTGACTGAGGTGCTGGTCTGGCCATCACGAGGCCTCCTGTCATCGAGAGAGAGATGGAGAGGGGGTGGGAGGGTGATGCAGAATTTCTGTGCGTGGAACTGAGTCTCCAGGGGCAGCCAGGTGCTCCTCATTAATTGAATACGCTGTGCTGTGGGCTCTGCTTAGACGAGGTTTCTGTGCATATTTGGACAGCCTGCTGCTGCTCCTCTTCTGGGCTGGATTTCCCAAAAGCCTGGGAGGCAGGGGCTCCTTCAGGGTGGCCCCTAGTGGACCTGCTTCACCTTACGGCTGCTTTTGCTTGGTTTGTGCAGGATCATCAAAGTCCCCGACCATCCAGAGGCTCTGTGCTTCCAGATCCGGGGAGCTGCCCCGCCGTATGTCTACGCGGTGGGGAGAGGTGAGCAGGAGCCCAAGAGGTGGAGAGGGGGCCTTTGGGAGACGGGTCTGTGTATGTGTGTGTGGAAGGAGTTTGGAGGCTCCCAAACTGTCATTACCAGGCCTGAGCCTGTAGAGCACCGTTAGCACTTACCTTCTTTGCTTGAAGCCAAGATTGGCAAATGCGAACGCCTGTAGGGGTCAGGCAGTTACAAAGGGGTGACTGAAAGGAAGACACTAGGGAGTGGTGAGGATTATGGCAAAGCGAAACAATGCATGTTCACTTAAAAAGGGACTGTTTTTCTTCAGCTCAAGCTCATTTTTACCAGGCAGGAAGGGGGCTTACTCTTGCCAGATTTTTATTTATTTTTTTAAAGAAACCAGAAATAGGAATTTTGGGCACAGTTCTGTGGCCAGATCCAGCGCATAAACCAACAGTTAGAGACCTCTGCTTTCTGTATTGTCTTCTCTTATGTGCTGTTTAAGGGGTTACTATGTCTCAGAGATGAAACCAAATAGACCTGAGATACTGGGTTTCTAGCCCTTTTTACATCTGAGGGCCCCACTTTTTTTTTTTTTTTTGTCTTTTTGCTATTTCTTTGGGCTGCTCCCGCGGCATATGGAGGTTCCCAGGCTAGGGGTCGAATCGGAGCTGAAGCCACCGGCCTACGCCAGAGCCACAGCAACGCGGGATCCGAGCTGCGTCTGCAACCTACACCACAGCTCAGGGCAACGCCAGATCATTAACCCACTGAGCAAGGGCAGGGACCAAACCTGCAACCTCATGGTTCCTAGTCGGATTCGTCAACCACTGCGCCACGACGGGAACTCCCCACTTTTAAAATTTAAACCATCTTTGTCCACTCTTATGGTCATAGCTGTATTTTTAATTAATTAATTAATTTTTGGCCACACCCGTGGCATGTGGAAGTTTCCAGGCCAGGGATTGAACCCACCCCATAGCAGTGACCCAAGCCACTGCAGTGACAATGCTGGATCCTTAACCCACTGTGCCACAAGAGAACTCCCACAGTTGTATTTTTAATATATATTGATCGAAAATGCATGTCATGACGGAAAGCTACTAAGGATTTGTTAATTTTTTTTTTCTTTTTTGGCTGCCCTGTGGCATATGGAGTTCCTGGGCCCAGGATCAGATCTGAGCCATAGCTCTGGCAACACAGGACCCACTGTGCTGGGCCAGGGATCAAACCTGCATCCTGGCGCTGCAGAGATGCCCCGATCCTGTTGTGCCACAGCAGGAATGCCAAGAATTTGTTACTTTTTTTTTTTTTTTTTTTTTTAGGGCTGCACCCACGGCATATGGAGGTTCCCAGGCTAGGGGTCTAATTGGAGCTATAGCTGCTGGCCTACACCACAGCCACAGCAACCCAAGATCCGAGCCGTGTCTGTGACCTACACCGGATCTTTAACCCACGGAGCGAGGGCAAGGATTGAACCCCAAACCTCATGGTTCTTAGTTGAATTCATTTCAGCCACGAAGAGAACTCCAAGAATTTGTTGATATTTTAAAGTGGGTTTTTATTTTGTTTATCCCTAAAGCAGTGCTTCTCAGCTGGGAGCAGTTTCGCTCTCCAGGGGCATCTGGTAGTGTCTGGAAATGGCCTTCCTTGTTACAGCTTGGGGTGGGAGGCTACTGGCCTCTCTGGGAAGAGACCAGGGATGTTGCCCAGGACAGCCCCCACCACAGGGCGTTATCCAGCCCAGAGTGTCAGTGGTGTGGAGGTGAGGAACCCCGGCTTAGAGCATCGCAGAGAAGACTAGGTGTTTATGGGTAACTGGGCAAAAACACTAAAACAGCTGATATTACCTGAGTATGTACTAAGAGCCAGGCATGGAGCTAAATGCGTATGTATTTTAACTCACCTAATCTCTCAAGAACCCTATGCGTTAGGTGTGTTTAGTGTTTTCATTTTTACAGATGAGGAAACCAAGGCACAGAGAGGTTAAGGAACGTGCCAAAGGTCACACAGTTGGTCAGTGGCAGAGCCAGGGTTTGAACCCAAGCCCTTGGGGTCCAGGCCTGTACTCGTCGCCATCGCACCATGCAGGCCTGTTGTTCTCCTGTGAACAAAGCTTGACATTCATTGGCATTTCTAGACCCTTCACACAAAACCTTGGGGCCCAATCCCTGCAGTTTGGGAATCGTGCAATAGCTGAGAAACATGCACTTGGGGTCTGGTAGACCTGGTGGAAGCCCGGCCTCTCCTAGCCATGAGGAATGGCTCGCCTCTCCGAACCTCTGTTTCCCTGTCTGCAAGATGGGGCTGGTCCTGGCCCCAGTGTCATGGTTTTTGCAGGACTTCAAAGGAGAGCGAGCTCTAGAGTGAGGCGTTCCTGGCTTCAAGTCCCGGCTCCCTTGCTGTGTGACCTTGGGCTGGTTGCTACTTCTCTGAGCCTCAGTCTCTTCTGCTGCAAAATGGGAATGCCAGCACCTGTCCTGCCCCCTGGCGGGGGAGTGGAGAGTAGCTCTGGGGTGGGAGGGATGGAGGTGGTGTTGGGGGCGTTGGGGTGGCGGGCGGGGTGGGGGACAGGGTTCATCAGTTTACCTGCCTGCCCTTGCCTGGCACCACCCAGGGCCACCCAGCACCACCCAGGGGCGTCCAGCCTCAAGCACTCCTGTCCCCCCCTTAGGCTCCGAGGCTGCGGCTGCAGGGCTCTGTGCCGGCCAGTGCATCCTGAAGGTCAACGGCAACAACGTGACGAGTGACGGAGCCCCAGAGGTCCTGGAGCACTTCCAGGCGTTCCGGAGCCGCCGAGAAGAGGCCCTGGTGAGCCACCCAGGAGCCTCGGGGATCAGGGATGCCCTACTCATTGGGGTAGGGGCTGAGGGCCACCCTCCCTTCTCCGGGGAAAAGCCTGAAGATACCACAGCTTTGGGTAAAGTGGGGCTGCCTCCCTGGCAGGGCTGAGCTAGGCTTGGGCTCTAGGACTCGTCTGCTTCCTTGAACCTCCTGGCCTCAGTTTTCACAGCTGTGAAATGGGTGTGATAAGTAAGACCCTCTTTTCTTACCACACAGGCACCTTGAGCAAATAGTCACATTGATGGTAAAAATTGATATGATACTTGCGTTGGAGGCTGGGGGTCTGTTGGCAGGTGATGCTCATTCATTGGCTTATTTAAAAAGCATTTATTGAGCACCTACTATGTGCCTGGTGCATTTTTAAGCCCTAGAGCCACAGGAGAGACAAGGTCTCTGCTCCCTTACATTTTCAAAGGGTCCTCCTTCCCTGGCTTCTGTGCAGAGCATAGACTATATCGGGTCATGGCTGAGTGTGATGGGAGGTCCCTCAGGAAGGTTCCAGAGCAGAGTCTAGGAGGACTCTCTGAAGATGGTGTCGGCAGCAGGGTAAAAGCCTGAGCTTTGGCACCAGGGAACAGCGTGTGCCTTGGCCCCGTCCCTCCCTCCCTGGGCGCCCCTTTTACTCTGCTCTCTCACAGGGCCTGTACCAGTGGGTCTACCACACCCATGAGGATGCCCAGGAGGCCCAGGGGGTGCCTGGCGAGGACCCCAATGGCGACGGGGCCCGAGAGGATGACCAGCCCAACTCAGGTAATGGGACAGGTGGGCAGCATGACAGAGATGCCGGCGGGGACCAGGACCTCTTCTGTGTCCCCTCCTCCCCATCCTTCTCCACACCATCTGCTCTGCACTAGTCTCTAATCGCTGCTCTAACAAAGTACCCAGAGCATAGTGGTTTGAAATGACACGCATTCATTAGGTTATAGTTCTGGACGTCGGAATTCTGAAATGAGTCTCACTGGGCTGCCATCAAGGTGTCGGCAGGGCAGGGCGCGGCACGTTCGTCTCTGTGGCTTTACAGAGCATCCATTCACTTGCCCGTCTCAGGCCCTAGAAGCCGCCTGCTGTCCTCGGCTGGTGGCCCCCTTCCTCTGCCTGCAGAGCCAGCAGCGTTGGTCTGAGTCCTGCTCAGACGGCCATCTCCTGAATTCTGACTCTGCCGCCTCCATGTGCCCATTCAGGCCTCTTGCGATTACACTGGGTTCACCTGCATCACCCAGAACAGCCTTAGTGTAAAGTCAGCTGGTTAGCCATCCTATTTCCTGCTGCAGCCGTAATGCCTCTTTGCCAGGTAACCGAGGGGACTCACAGCATCAAGGGATGGGCCGTGGGCTCCTTCAGGGCCATTATTCTGCCCACCATGAGCTCCCACATTTCTCTGTCTCGCTCCACCTCAGCCCTGACCCCCAGACTTGTGTTTCTGCCTGACACCCCTGGAAGCTTCACGGGCGTCGCAGACTAAGCACAGCCAAAACCAAACTCCTGACCTTCCGCCGCCTGGTCCGAGCCACCATCTCCCTCACCAGGACTATAGCGGTGGCCTGCTCTCTCCTCTCCCTGCCTGCCCTGCCTCGCCCCCTACTGGCCAGTCTCAAAAAGTAGAACAGAACCTTCCACTGGCTTCCATGCTATGCAGGGCAAAGACCAAGTCCTTGCCATGGTCTTCCAGGCCCAGCCTCGCTCCCCTGCCTCACTTCTCCTCACTTTCCCACTTTCCCTCTCTGCTCTGCTCCGTCTATCCACCCTCTTGGTCGTAAATGCCAAATGGACTCCTGCCCCAGGGCCTTTGCACTTGTGGTTCCCTTTGCCTGGAATGTTCTCCCCCAGAGAACTTTTTTTTTAGTTTTTATGGCAGCACTCATGGCATATGGAAGTTCCTGGGCCAGGGATTGAATCCGAGCCACAGCTGCAGCAATGCCAGGTACTTTAACACACTGCTCTGGGTTGGGGATCGAACCCGTGCTTCTACAATGACCCGAGCCACTGCAGTTGGAGTCTTAACCCACTGTGCCACAGCAGGAACTCCCCCCAGAATACTTCTGACCTTATACCCCTCACCTCACTCAGCTCCCTGCTCAATAGTCACCTCCTCAGAGGTGCCACCGTGAGTGCTGTACTTAAATAAGCCCTTTCTGTCCCTTGGTGTCTCCTCACCCTGTTTTATCTTTCTTCGTACTGTGTGTTAGTTGACATGCACCGTCCAGTTATTTGTTGTTTTTCTCTGTTTTCTCCACTAGAGTGTAAGCTCCCCGAGGACAGGCATTTTGTTTGTTTCATTCCTTGCTGTGACCTCTGAGCCTAGAACTGAGCCTGGTACATAGTAGGTACTCAGTGGATGCTTGTAGTTTGAATAATAGCCCTCCTCTCCAGTCCCTCCTCTAGACTCTGCCCGGTACTTCCGGGCTGGGGGTGGGGACAGAGGTGAGGGAGAACCAGGGGCTTTGGAGCCTGTGTGACTGACAGCTCTGGGCTCCTTGCTGGTCACACTGTTGGAGTCAGCAAAGAGCCAGGGCTAATGGGGTTGTCTGGAGAGCTGTCCCATGCTGCTGGAACATCCAGCCTGGCAGAGGGACCTAAAGGGGACAGGCTAGTGGGGAGGGGGAGAGGCTAGCTGGCAGCTCCAAGCTCAGTTTATGCCTCTCTGAGAGGAAAGGGCTGTGGGCTGCCTTCCCAGCTTGTGGGTGACCACGGTGATGACAGTAAGCTATGCTGAGAGGGGCTGACAGTTTCCGTTCTTCTGTTCAACATGTAGCAGCACCTACTGTGTGCCAGGTACTCTCCTAGGAGCTGGAGATACATGAGTTGGCAAGGCAGACAAGGGTCCTTGCCCTCAGGGCACTGGAATGAGGGGAGCCAGACAATGAATAAAAGAAAAAAACATTGACAAGTGGTGACACAGTATGAGGGTGAGGGGAGAAAGAGTGATGGGGTGCATGTTGAGAGGTACACTTTGGAGCAGGTGGAAAGGAAAGCAGTTCACTCCAATAAAGTACCTACTTTCTTCCTAGATAGATCACTGTCTAGCTATGTGGCCTTTGAGGAGTCACAGCCTCTCTGGGCTTGTGTTAATTAGATCTGAAATGGGCTACATAAAAACATTGGCTCAGCAAACTAAAAAGTCTGAAAAGAGTCAACAAGCTTCAGGTTTGGCTTGATCCAGCACTTCATATAATGAGGAAACTGATTCTCAGTTCTCAGCTCTGCTCCCTCTGTGTTGATTTCCCTCTTACATGCTATTTTCTCCACCCGGTGACTCTGGTAACTTGGAATCCAGTTGAAAAAGAATATCTCATCTTTGTAGCCTGAACAGAAGTCCCAGACTTGACTCTCATGGGCCCAGCTTGGATTACAAGCTTGTTCCTGAACCAGTCACTGTGAAGAGGGGAAATCAAATATGCTGATTGGCTAGGGCTTTGCCACTGGGAGAAGGTGTGGATGGGGGGGGGGTCCCCTTTTCTGAGCCACGTAGCCTGGGAATGGGGCTCAAGGGTTGATTCCTAGAAGGAAAATCTTCTACAACAGGAGGTGGATGATAGTGGGCTGGCAAAAGTGAACAGAGCTGCAGCCCAGGCTTCAGTCCCCTTCATGTGTCCACACGAGCCGCCCACGGTGCTGGGTCAGAGGGCTGGCCTGCAGGTTGGTGCCTCTCCTCAGGGTCACCTGTTCCTTTGGCTTCCAGACTTCCCCCTGCTATCCCTGGGTCCCCAGCTGAGCCTGCAGGAGGACAGCCCTGTGGTCAGCCTGACAGTGGACAACGTGCACCTGGAGCATGGCGTGGTGTATGAATATGTGAGCACAGCAGGCATCAAGTGCCACGTGCTAGAGAAGATCGTGGAGCCCCGTGGCTGCTTCGGCCTCACTGCCAAGGTCTTGCTGGGTGCTGCCCTGCCCTTGGGGGAGGGAGTGGAACAGCCTGATTCCCATGTCCTCAGAGTTAGCCGTTAGCCCTGAATCCTAGGCCCTGGCCTACCACTTGGTAGCTGTGGTGCTTAGGAGACTGACTTATCTCTTAGCCTCAGTTTACTCATCTGTAAATGGGCCAGTAATAGACTTGACCTCCTAGGACAGATAAAGCCCTTAAGATTCTCCCTGGTGCACAGTGAGTGCTCAGTAGCTGTTAATGTTTCTACAGATCCTCGAGGCCTTTGCTGCCGATGACAGTGTCTTCGTGCAGAACTGTGGGAGGCTCATGGCCCTGAGCAGCAACATGAAGACCATGTCCCACTATGAGTTCCGCAACATCTGTGACACCAAGCTGGAGAGCATCGGCCAGAGGATCTCCTGCTACCAGGAGGTGCCTTCACCCTGCAGGGTCTCACCTTGGGGTTATTTCAGTTGTAAATGTCCAAACCCAACCCAGCTTAGCTTAAACAAATGGGATAATTTATTGGTTTATAATACTGAAAAGTCCAGAGGTGAGCTTCAGGCAAAGTTGTATCCAGGCACTCAAACAGATATCACCCTGTTATGAAAACAGGGCCTTTCTCCTCCTGTTGACTTTGTTTTCTTGTGTTGGTTTCACTCTCAGGCAGGCCCTTTTCATGTGGTGTCAGGATGCCCGCCTGTCCCACGCCCACCCCACCCCCTGCCCGGCGCCCCCCCGCCCCCCCCCCCCCCCGCCCCCATAGCTCTAGCCTTAGAGCTTTAGCTCTAACCTCTTCTAGTAGAAAAGGAACTCGATGAGAGCTCTTGTTGGCTTGGCTTGTGTCCCTTACCTAGCCCTGTACCAGTCTCTGCAGGGATGGGGAGGCAGCCTTACCTGAACCTCAGGGACCATGGGGCATGGCGAGATGGTGCCTCCAGGATAGCTCAGGTGCAGCAAAAAATGGGGAAATTAATGTGGGTAGGTTCTCAGTGGCCTCCTGTTTCTCCAGGCCTTCCCTGAAATTTGGATCTAGTGAAATATGGTGCAGTGGAATTCACTTTTCCATTTGGAGCTACTGGCATTTTGTCCACTTTCAGAGTGTCTAGCCTGGGCCAGGTTGAGGTGGGTACTGGGGGTGGGCCAGAGTTCCCAGACCCCTGAATCATGACCCCATGTCCCCCACCTTTCTCAGTTTGCAGCTCAGCTAAAGAGCAGGGTCAGCCCACCCTTCAAACAAGCTCTCCTGGAACCCCATCCACTGTGTGGCCTGGACTTTTGCCCCACCAATTGCCACATCAACCTCATGGAAGTGTCCTACCCCAAGACCACGCCCTCGGTTGGCAGGTCCTTCAGTATCCGCTTTGGTAGAAAACCCTCCCTCATCGGCCTTGACCCAGAGCAAGGTAATTGCATGTGTCTGTCAAAAATCATGTTCGGATCTCACACTGCATACAGAAGCATGTCTGAAAGCTAGCTGTCCAGGGCTGGAATGGTGGCACCTTAGTCTTCAGGGATCCAGGCTCCTTCTTTCTATGCTGCCATCTCTAGATGTTGCTTTTATCCCAGTGGATTCCTCATGGAATAGAATGGCTGCTGGAGTACCAGCCATCATGTCTACATATCAGGCAGGAAAAGGATAGTTGGAAATATGTTAGCACCAAACCAAAGATCTCTTACTGAAGTAATTTAATGTATTAAAAGAATATTTAAAAGAGAATCTTTTTACACTTATTGTGGTCCTTAAAATGGATTTAAAGGGTTTAAGCCCCTCTGTCTAAGGAGCTTGTGGGGTGTCTGGGGTTTGGTTCCTGCTGAGCTCTCCCCCCACCACTGCAGGTCACCTGAACCCCATGTCCTACACCCAGCACTGCATCACCACCATGGCTGCCCCGTCCTGGAAGTGCCTGCCTGCTGCAGAGGGGGACCCGCAATGGCTGGGTCTCAACGACAGCAGCTTTGGGCCAGCTGGTGGAGCCCTTGGCCAGGAGGACCGGGGCCTGAGCTTCCTACTCAAGCAGGAGGACCGCGAGATCCAGGATGCCTACCTGCAGCTCTTTACCAAACTGGATGTGGCCCTGAAGGAGATGAAGCAGTATGTTACCCAGATCAACCGGTGAGCCCTGGGCCTGGGAGGGAACGGGGCGGGGCGGGGTCAGAGTCAGGATTTCTCAACCTCAGCCACATCGCCATTTTGGGAGGGATCATTCTTTGGGGTGGGGGTGCTGTCCTGCACACTGAGGGATCCCTGGCCTCTACCCACTAGATGCCAGCCGCATCCCCTCCCCCAGTTGTGACAGCCATAGGCGTCTTCAGACATTGTCAGACGCTCCCTGGGGGACAGAATCATCCCTGACTGAGAACCGCTGCTCTAATGCAGGCAGTGGGGCATCAGTAGAGCCTAAAACTACTGGGTGAAAGGTTTGGGGGGACCTTTGTCATTAATGTTGCAGAAGGAGAGATGGCTGGACGTGATGTCCCTTTTGCTGCGGTGCAGCCGGACACGCACACAGCACCACCTGCCATCTTGTCAACAGAAATCACCCCGTTCTCTGATCAAAGTTCTGGGCCTCACTGCTCAGCTGGAAAACGTGGGGTGTAAGGGAGAGTGAAATGCACTCCAGGGACGCAGTTGGCCAAATCGAGGGCGGGCAGTTCCAGACGACACATGACCCAGTTTCTCTGACAAATAAATGAGGGGAACGCAGGTACAGGGAGGAGGAGGCAGACTTGAGAGACGCAGCCACCAAATGCAGCGTCTGGACCTGGTTAGAGTTCTGTTTCTAAGACACCATCTGTGAAAAGACACTTTAGGGACCATGTGGGCCGCTTGGGGTTGGAGCTGGATGGTGTTACGGAATCATTCCTTGTGTCAGGGGTGGTGATAGACTGTTGTGTTTACAGCAGTGCTTCTCAGCCTCGACACTTTTGATGCTTGGAGCCGGTGGATTCTCGGTGGTGGGGTATTTAGTGGCGTCCTGGCAACTACTACTTGGAAACCAGTAGTTTCCCCACCCTGCATTCTCGTAACAACTAAATATGTCTCTGGACGTTGCTGAATGTTTGCCCTTCAGGAAACTTGCTAAATTGCTAACCATTTCCTGGGGTGGGGGAGTGGGGTGCAAAAATCCCCCCCAAATGAGAACCATTGCTTTACAAAAAGTTCTTATGTGCTAGAGACACATATGAAACTGTTTATAGGGAAAATTATATGACATCTTAAGTTTGATTTAAATACTCCAGAAAAAGAAAAAGTGACAGGAAAGATTGAGCAAAGAAAAGTGGATCCTGAGTTGCCATTGTTGAAGCTGGCAGCTGGGTACCTGGAGTTCATCATGTTGTTCCTTTTCCTTTCGTGTATGATGGAAACTGTCCATGATAAAAGAAAAAAATAATGTGGAGTCTGGAGCCAGCAGGCCTGGGTTTGATCCTGGCTATGCCGCTTTTTAGCTGTGTGACCTTGGGCAAGTCACTCAACCTCTCTGAGCCTTGATGGGCTCATCTGTTAAAATGGGGCTCATCATAATACTGACCTCATGAGATAGAGTAGGATTATATCAGCCAGGGATTCCTGATCCCTTACAAGGCACCAGACACTGTCTTAAGCACTTTATATATTTGAACTCCTTAATCTTTACAGCAGCTTAGGACATAAATGGTGATATTACTCTGTTTTACAGAGGAGGAAACTGAGTCTCAGAGAGGTTTAATAATTTAGGTCTCTCAACTAGGCAATGCTAGCATCAGGATTAGAATCTCGGGTCTGTCTTAAAAAACGGATAGTTTTAGGAGTTCCTGCTAAGGATCCAGTGTTGTCTCTGTGGCAGCTCAGGTCACTGCTGAGTTCGATCCCTGGCCCAATTCAGTGGGTTAAGGATCCGGTGTTGCCGCAGCTGTGGTGTACATTGCAGCTACAGCTCAGATTTGATCCCTGTCCTGGGAACTTCCGTGTGCTGTGAGTGTGGCCAAAAAAACCAACCCAAAAAACAGCTATAGTCTGAAAAATTATACTCTGTACTAGGAGTTGACACAGTATGGTCTATGGGCCAAATCCATCCCACTGCTTTTTTAAAAAGTAAGGTTTTATTGGAACAGAGCCATGCCCATTGAAAAGAATGATGTCTGTGGTGCTGTCACAGTACAGAGGCAGAGTTGAGCAGTTGTAACTGAGACCATGTGGCCCTTACAGGCCACGTTTTCCAGTCACCTTCTTTGTGGCTTGGCTGTGAAGTGAAGACCCTCTGAGTCTAACGCCACCTACCGGAGGGATGTGTATGCACATCTGCAGAGTCACTGCAGATTTTCAGGGAAGGGATTTCCAGGGACGGGACACAGAGCATTTGATGGCTCCCTCTGCTTAGGGTCAGAGGTGAGGCCTGAGGTCAGGGCCTTGCCTGGGCCCATGGTGGTGAGTGAAGCCACGGGCTTGTGCCTTTAAGTTCAAAGTCTTTACTCCCACAGGCTGCTGTCCACCATCACGGAGCCCACCTCGGGTGGGTCCTGCGATCCGCCCTTGACCGAGGAGGCCTCATCCCCTCCACTGGTCAGCGAAGAGAGCGAGATGGACAGGACTGACCACGGGGGCATCAAGAAAGTGTGCTTCAAGGTGTCCGAGGAGGATCAGGAGGACTCGGGGCACGACACCATGAGCTACCGGGACTCCTACAGGTGGGAGCGGCCCCGAGGGTCTCCTGGGGTGTGGTGTGGACGGCCAGGGGCACAGCGGACACTTCCCAGGAAGCAGGGGCTGGGGCTGGGGCTGGAGCGTGTGGTTCTGGGAGTGCTCATTTCTGTCCTTCTTCCTCTTTGCAGCGAGTGCAACAGTAATCGGGACTCCGTCCTGTCCTACACCAGCGTGAGAAGTAACAGCTCCTACCTGGGCAGCGACGAGATGGGGTCCGGTGAGTACAGAGGCTCCTGCCCCCAGGAGGGGGGGGGGGTCCTGCAGTGGGGTTTAGTTTCGTTTATTTAATTTCGTTAAGCTTCGCTCCATGTTATATTCTTTTCTGCTACCTTATGTGTAGTCTGGGCGTGGTTTCCTTTCCTTCATGCGTTCAGCAAATGCTTGTTGAGCCCCTGGTACGTAGCAGTGGATGAAAAGACAAAGACCCTGGCCCTCGTGGAGCTGACATTCTCTGTGAATGCCAGGGACACGGAACAAATAAAAGCATACATGACACAGGTACAGGTGACGACGAGGGCTCCATTATCGCTAAAATAGGGTGACCTAGTGGTTTCCATAAATGACATGTGCTCAAACCAAAAATCCAGATGACACACAAAAATTCAGAAGAGGTACATAAAAATGGGTCAGAATCTCAGCCCCTCCCCCGGGAATGACCACTGCTGACATTTGGGGTCATCGGTGAATGTGTGTTCCTTCATAGATGGACATGTGGGTGGATGGCTGGATAGACAGAAAGACGTAAGTGCGATTTTGATAGGAGATCTCATCGTGACTCAGAGGGTTAAGGACCTGCCTAGTGTCTGTGAGGACGCAGGTTCAATCCCTGGCCTTGCTCAGTGGGTTAAGGATCTGACGTTGCTGTAAGCCGTGGTGTAGGTCAAAGATGAGACTCGGATCCGGTGTTGTTATGGCTGTGGTGTAGGTCAGCAGCTGCAGCTGTGATTGACCCCTAGCCTGGTAACTTCCATATGCTGTGGGTACGGTCCTAAAAAAAAGAGAGATTTTATAAACTAGATTATATGTTCCTTGGAACTTTTACTCAAAGACTGAAATTTGTTTTTTTTAGCTTCTCAAAATTGCATTCCGTGAATATGATACACATCCACATGGTTCATAATTCAAAAGGCATGTCACCCGGCCTTCCAGTTCCTAGGCCCCCACTGTCACTGCTGCCCTATGCTGTCCCTCCAGAGGTAGTCTGTGCATAAAAATTTAATTTTAATTACACTTCAATGTAACAGGAGAAAAAGGAGCTGAGGTAAAAATCAGATACTGCTGAACTTTAAATAAATATTTCATCTCATAAAACATGCAGCCACAAAAACTGTTCCTGGGGAGTTTTGGGAAGGAGCTTACATGTGGCAGCTGATTTAGCTGAAACAGCCAGGGGATGAATTGGGAGACCTGGGATCCAGTTCCTTCTCTCTGGCTCGCTGGCTCCTCATCCGCAGAGTGGAAATAACAGTGACTTAAAATTGTGCAGTGTTTTGGTTCCTCTTGCCCACTTTGCAGGTGAAGAAACTGAGGCTCAGAGAGGTCAAGTGATTATATTGTGTCACACAGCCAGGACCTGGGTCTGTCTGCTTCCACATCTGCTGTGGGTTTGGGAGCTCTGTATCTACATTGCTTTCTTGGGAAAGAGGCTGGGAAGGTGTGCGATGGGGCAGGAATAGTTGATGACTGTGGTTTCTTCCTTCCAGGGGATGAGCTGCCCTGTGACATGAGGATCCCGTCAGACAAGCAGGACAAGCTCCATGGCTGTCTAGAGCATCTCTTTAACCAGGTAGGACCTTTATCCCAATCTTGGCCTGACCTTGAGTTCTGCCCATCACCCCTGGTCAGAACCCATACACCAGGAGCCAGGGCAGGGAGTATGGGTCACGGGTCCCTGTGGGTCAAGGGTCAGGACCTGGAGGGCCCTGGGAGCCACACTAACCTACAACTTGCTGCCGCCCAGGTGGACTCCATCCACGCCCTCCTCAAGGGGCCCATCATGAGCAGGGCTTTTGAAGAGACCAAGCATTTCCCCATGGATCACAGCTTGCAAGGTGAGCAGACAGGTATCCCCAGGCAGGGCCACAGGTGACATCCAGCATCCAGCAAAGAGACAGCCTGCGATGGGGGACATGTGCTGGACGGGGTCAGCCCTCCCCCACGCCCCCACCCCTGAGCCATATTCTCAGCTTTGCCTCTCTCCTTCCAAACGGCCATGGGCTGGTCCAGGGACAGTTAGCAGGTTCAGCCCATGAGCCAGAACTAGCTCATGGCCTGTTTTTGTACAGACTGTAAGCCAAGAATGATTTTTCATTTATAATGAGTTGTCACAACGAAAGAAAGAAAGAATGTATATGTGCCAGAGGCAGTATGCCCTGCCCAGCCTTAATCAGTCCCTGTGTGACCCTTTACGGAAAAAGTGTGCAGATCCTTGGCTGCTCCCTGAGCCTTTCAGCGCCTCCGTCTGTCCATCTGTAACACGAGGTTAAGGACTGGAGCGGAGTTTGCTGAACCTCAGACCCTCCAGCCCTTTTATCACTTTAGACATAGTCACAGACAGTCACAGATCTACTGACGTTACATTTGCTCAACAATATTCATTTACTGCCTGTATTTTATTGATAGAACTTGTCTGAAACAGTGTCTCCCTTTAAAAAAATGTAGTTTTGAAGGGAACTTATTAAACTCCCTGGAAATGGAAAAGCAGTACAACGTGCCATAAAATAATGATGACCATAAGGATAAATCCAATGGAAAGAACAACAAAAATGTGCTTGTGCTGTAGTTGGGCCACTGTTGCCTGCCCAGAGTTCTTTGTTCTTTATTCATGAGGGGGGTTAGTGCGTTAAAGTGCTAAGGATTTCCCAGCACCAAACTGGGACTTTCTCTTTGAAATAAATGATTGTGAGAGAAGGATTTGACATTTATGTCATTCTACCTACTTTTCCGCACATTTTCCCATCCATCCGACTCTCCATCCATCCACCCGTCTGTCCTTCCATCAGTTCATCCTTCCATCCATCCTTCCACTCATTCACCTACCCACCCACTACCGTGCCCTCATCTCTGCAGCCTCCCACCACCCACTTACCCGCCGTCCCCATCTGCTCACCCACCCGTGCATCCATGTGTTCATACATCCAGTAAATAATGCCCAAGAACCAGCTTGTGCCAGGCCTTGTGCTGGTGCTGGGGACCATGACACTGCCCCTGACCCCAGGGAGCTTCCACTTGGGTGCAGGAGATAGGAAAAGAAACAGGTAGTTCTCCTAATAAGGCAGGGAGTGGTACGGAGTTGGGCTGCCCTCCTGCTGTCTCAGGAGGTCCCTGGGATGGACCGTAGAAAGTGGAAACATCAAACCCAGAGGCAACCAAACCGCAAATATCTCAAAAACCTGGGACTTTGTAATGGAAGAGGCCAAAGGAGCAGGGGCCTGCGTCTGCCTGTCTGGGGCTAGGTTCAAGTCCCAGCTCTGTCACTACCCTGCTGTGTGACTTCAGGCAAGTCACTTTCCCAGTCTGTGCCTGGACGCCCTCCTCTGTGCCGGGAAAAGGTTACACTAGGTTACAGCTCATGTACCAGCTTGACTGGTTGTGGCTATGCGGAGGTGGTTCCTGAGAATCCTTCTGTCACTACATTCAGGCAAAAGAATGCTGTGATTGATTTCTGAGGTCTGGTTGGTTGTACCTCTGAGGGGTCACTGCCTCAGATTAGTAGGAAGCAGTGCTAAGATTGACTAGCGATGTCTGCCACGGGTGTGCTTCCATGAATTAGTGGCAGGCTTACCATGTATTTGCCGTCTGTGGATCAGTTAATACCCAAGAGTCCTGCAGCATCCTTGATCTAGGATTCTGAACTTTGGAATCTAGTGGTGGGACAGAGGCCTTTGTGCCACCATTTCCCAAAACTACCTAACTGTCCCTTTCCTGCTCTTGTGTCCCTTTCCTGCCCCAGAGTTCAAACAGAAGGAGGAGTGTACAATCCGTGGCCGGAGCTTGATCCAGATCAGCATCCAGGAGGACCCCTGGAACCTCCCCAATTCCATCAAGACCCTGGTGGACAACATCCAGAAATATGTGGAAGGTCAGTCGGGCAGAGAAGGATGCGATGTGGAGGTTTTGTGGTGTTTGGTTCCTAACAAGGAACATGGAAGAGTCAGGAATGGCCCTCCCCGTTCCCCCCCGCCCCGTGGCCCTGGCTCTCCAGGTGCAGTGAGAGGACGCAAGCCAGTGCCCCTCTCCCAGACGTGTCCTGCCCTGGGTGGGGCCTGGGACAGTTCGGGAACCACGGATGTGGGGTGCTGGGGACTTCCTTGCAGAGTCAGGAGGCTGGGAGGCCTTCCAAAAATTGTGGATTTCATTCATTTCTTTTGTTCATTATCAAAGTTACAAGTTGGGGGCGGGGGTGGAGGTACAGGTCCTGACTCAGGCCCACAGTTAGGTTTTTGATGCTGCGGTGTTGAAAAATGAGAATCTGCTGCCAGCGTTTATAATCCAAGATCCCACATAAAAGTCTGTCTTTCTGGCTATTCTCTAACAATCAGAAGATCTGGTGATAACCAGCTCGCAATCCCACATTCACACTTGGTGGCTCCAGCTTGAGGTGAGGGAGGAGTGCCTTCCAATCCACATGGTTCCCACCACGCCCTGTGGCCTGGGCTCTGCATTACCTGCCTGGCCCTTGGCAGCATTTGAACCTGGAACTCCTGAGTTAGAAGGACCCAGGCCAGGGAGACATTTAAGCAGTCAGCTAGGCCATGACACCAGGAACAGCACCCTCTGAGTAGCAGGGGACATCTTTGCTGGCCCTGAGCTGTCGTATTTTCCAAAACTGCCATTGGTTAAGAGCATAGGCTCTGGAGCCAGATGGCCAGTGCTGGAACCCCAGCTCTCCCACTTATTGGCTGTGTGACCTTGGCAAGTTCCTTGACTTCTCTGTGCCTCAGTCTCTTCATGTGTAAAATGGGTTCACAAGGCTACCCCCCTCAGGGTTCTCGTGAGAATTAAATGAGCCCATGCAAAGAAGACGCTTAGTGCCCTGCCTGGCGCTGGTAAATCTCAGTGAGTGCACGTGGCTGTGGTCACCACACCCAGCCCTGTGTCTTGGCGCCTCCCCAGGACAGAATGTATTTCCAGAGGCCAAATCCAGAAGCCTTTCAGATTTTTCCTTTAAGCCCCTTCTGGGCCCGAGGGCCTTTATTTGAAGGAAAGAGACCAGGATGTGAGACCTGCGTCTGGCAGGTGTGAGCTTTGTCCCCACGCGGGCAGGGCTTGGCCGTGTAGGATGTAACTACTGAGCATGCGTGTGAGCGTATGTGGCCTGAGTGGGCGCCCACGTGAATGTACATAGGTGTGTCAGTGTGTGCCCATGCACAGGTACAAGGTGCAGCTGGGGGGCTCTGGCCCAGGAGTTGGAGGGGTGGGTTTCAGTCCCCGTTTGGCGGGTGTATGTAAACAGGTGGGGTGCAGCTCACAGTTGAGCTTCCATCCCCTGGAGGTCTGGGGGTTTCTGGAGTCCACCCAACATTCAATCAAAGCTTCTTGAGCACAGCTGTGTGTACCCACTGTCACCACTGAGGAGTCAGAGCCCGAGGGCTGTGGGGAGGGCCCAGCTCTGTTCCCTCCTGCTCACCGCTCACTGCTCTCATCCCATCTCCCTTCTCGGTCCTTCTCCTTCCAGATGGAAAGAACCAGCTGCTCCTGGCCTTGCTGAAATGCACAGGTGAGGGCTTTTGGAAGGGCACCTGTGGTGTGCACCCACTCGTGGCTGCTGGCTCTCATGACTGCAGCCCAGGGAGGCCTCTGCTGGCCAAGCTTGACCTTCCTGAGGTCATTGGGGCCTGCACGGGGGAGGCAACACGGTGGCCTCTTGCTCCTCCAAGAACTCCTTAGACCTCACTTCTTCCCCTTGTGTCCAGGGGACCAGTCTCAGGGTCACGGAGCCAGCAGCAATGTCTCTTGCCGCCTCCCAGGCCTGGGCGATCGGGACGGGGACACGGGATAGTGCACCCTTGATTAGGGAGGCTCTTTCCTCAGCCGGGGGCTTCCTCCCCAGCAGACAGAGGGGAGCAGGGGGGTTCATGGTGGGCGAGGACAATCTTGGACCATTGGAGGTGTTTTCAGACCCTCCTTTCCTTCCAGAAGTTCTCAGACAAGCAGCAGCTAGAATAGGATTGAGGTCAGAATCGTCTGAAAACCCACTGGCCAGATTCAGTCATTGAAAATAATCCCTTCCAGGAGGTTGGGACCCTGAATGACTGCCCCCAGTTGGCCAGTCCTGGAAATCATGTCACGAGCAGGCGGCAGAGAAGTGGGGGTGGAGGGCATGACGGGAAGGAGAGGGAGTTGTCAGAATAGAGGAGGCAGTAAACTGCATTTCCTAAAACATGGAGCTTGGCATCGCTGTCATTCTCAGGCAAGGCCGAGGAATTTCCTAACAAAGGAGAAACAGCCGAGGGTCAGGGTTTGGGGAGAGCCTTTGGAAAATTACAAGTTTTTGTTTTTTATTTTTATTTTTTTTTAATAGGCAGACGGGTCGTTCAGAGTTGAGTTTCTTAGCAAATTGGCTTGATTTTGGAGAGTTGATGTTTAAATTGGCCTTGGGGCCTGGGATGAATTAATTCTGGCAGGTTGGCCCCAGAGATGTGATCAGGTCGGGGAGAGGGGGGCGCTTCTGGGCCCCGAGGTCACAGGAGCCCTGCCCGGCGGGGTCCCGCCACCTCTGCCCACAGACACAGAGCTGCAGCTGCGAAGGGACAGTATCTTCTGCCAGGCCCTGGTGGCCGCCGTGTGTACCTTCTCTGAGCAGCTGCTGGCAGCCCTGAGCTACCGCTACAACAACAATGGCGAGTACGAGGAGAGCGGCCGGGACGCCAGCCGCAAGTGGCTGGAGCAGGTGGCGGCCACCGGTGTCCTCCTGCACTGCCAGTCCCTGCTCTCGCCAGCCGTGGTGAGTAGGGGAGGGGGCGGGCTTGCTCACCCAGTTCATTCATTCAGCAGTTATTTATCCAGCGCCTACCATGGGCCACTGTTACAGGCCATGGGGACCCAACAAGGGACAAAACAGAGAGGTTTTGTACTCAGTGGTCTTATATCCTAGTTTTGGGAGGCAGACATAAGCAAGTGAGGAAGAGGAATGGTGTAGACCAGTGGTTGTTACCAGGACAGTTTTACCCCTGGGGACACTCAGCAGTGTCTGGGGGCATTTTGGGTTGTCACAACTATGGGAAGGGGTCGGGGGCTACTGGTGTCTGGTGTGTAGAGGCCGAGGATGCTGCTAAACCCCCTGCAGCACACAGGATGCTCAGCCCGCCCCCCAGCACAGAGTTACCTGCCCCAGGTGTCAAGAGTGCTGCAGTTGAGAAACCGTCATACTTAGTGATAAGGGGAAAAATTAAGCTGGGAAGAGAATGAGAAGGTCTGGGGTGGTGGCAGTTGAAAGTTTCCATAAGGCAGCCAGTGAGGGCCTCCCTGAGAAGGTGACATCTGACCTAAGTGCAGGAGGGGAGGGCTGAGCCAGGAGGACACAGGGGAGGAGCCTTCCAGGCAGAGCAGCAGCTGCAAAGGCCCTGAGGCAGGAACTTGCACACAGTGTTTGGGACACAGTGAGGTGCCCATTGTGGCTGCAACAGAGCCAGGGGAGGGGAGGAGGGAGGGGAGTCCTCACTGGGGTCTGACTGTGCGGGTCTCACCGGCTGTGGTCGGAGTTTGGCCGTTACTCTGAGTGGGTGGGAGCCGGGGTGGGTTTTGAGCAGAGGAGGTCTAGGATCTGACTTTGACGCTTAAAGGATCGTGCAGGCTGTGACGTGGGGAAGCTGGGAGGCCAGTGAGCAGGCTTCTGTGATCATCCAGGTGTACTTCCTCGGTGCCCATAGCATCTCGTGGAGTCCTCGAAGTGGCCCCAAGGCAGGTGCTTACCACCCGCGCAGTTTTTAAGGATGAGAACGCTGAGGCCCAGGGAGCCAGGTGTGAACCCTGGGTGTCTGACTCTAGGCCCGGTGCCCCTTGGCGGCCCTGCTTTCTCTGCATCTCCTCTTTTGCTCCGAGTGCTCTACCTGTTCAGGGCTCAGAATCAGGATGGGTCCCTCTGGGCCCTGAGCTTTCCAGGCACTGCTACCCAGAGCCAGTGCCCCCCACAAATACAGCCAGCAACAGTGTTTGCTCTGTGCTTTTTGCCTCGCCACCATGTGCCCAGGCCTGAGCTTCCCGCACCTCTGCAGCCCTGAGCCTCTTGGAACAGGCTGGGCCGGGCTGGAAGCCACAGCTGCGGGCAGGTCGGGACAGTGTGGCCTCGGTGCAGCCTCTGCTGGCCGATGTTGCAGATGGGCACCTGCCTGGTGGAGACCCCCCCGTCACTTGGTTCGTGGAAGCCCCAGCCCTCACTTCCCCCTTCTCAGATGAGGATACCGGGCCCAGTGTGTTAATTCACCGGCTCCAGGATGTGCGGGCCCTGAGCCGGGTGCGGGGGGCTGAAGCTGACTTCCTTGTTGGGGGAAGAGGGAGGAAAGTTGGAAAGAAGGGAGGTTGTGCAGAAGATTTAGAGGCTGATGGGGTGTCTTTGGATTTAAATGGTCAGAGATGGCTTCTCTGAGGGGGTGACAGAGAGGCAGCTTTGAAGCTGAGACCTGAGTACCAAGACCATTAGCTTGGTAAATGGTCTGAGGAAGAGTGTGCCAGGCAGAGGGAACAGCGTGTGCAGAGGTCCTGAGCAGAGGCCAGCATGGCTGGAGGGGAGCAGGGCCCGGGGGTCAGGGCTACATCTGCAGGGCCTGGGACTTGATTCTGGGAGCAGAGGCGGGTAGTGGTTCAGAGGCTTTGAGGCAGGTGAGTAATAGCATTTGAGGTAAGTTTTTAAAAGATAACTTGTTAGTCCCAGAGGACCCCTGGCAGTCTGTCCCGGGCTGCCCCGCTCCCCCTGCCTCTCTGGTTTTGTCCCTGCCGCCCTTGGCAGAGGGAGACTCTGAGGAGGCTGGTGTTGTCCTCCTGGGGTGGTGAGCGGGGTGGAGGGTGGCGACGCACTGTGAATAGGGTCGGGGAGGGAGAAGTCGAGAAGCCCTTGCAGGGTGGGGGCCTGGGCAGCTGAGATGGGGCTGCTGGGATAGGTAGAGGACAAAGACGGGGGCATTTATCTGGGCCCGGTAGGTTTGAATGGTTCAGTGGGGTTGGCAGGATGGCCCAGGGAAGAGGGCTCCCTGCACAGGAGAGCAGAGATGGGCCCTGGCCTGGGAGGTGGGGGACATGCCTGTGGCGAACGTGACCTCCCGTCCAGCCCTGGAGAGCCCCGCACAGGACCTCATGCCAGGTAGGGCCACAGCGGATGCGCGGACTAGAGCTGAGTCCCAGCAGCCTGGAGCAGGCCCCAGGCAGGGCTGGCACCCGACACGCCCTGTCTTCCTCCTGCAGAAGGAGGAGCGGACCATGCTGGAGGACCTCTGGGTGACCCTGTCGGAGCTGGACAATGTCGCCTTCTCCTTTAAGCAGCTGGATGAGAACTATGTGGCCAGTGAGTGATTCCTCCGGCCCCCTGAGAGTCAGCGTTCTGGGGTAGAAGGGCCTGCTCTGGGGTCACCTGCCCTTCCCCCTGCTGCCAGGCCAGCTGCCCGGGGTTGACCGGGGACCCAGTGCATTCAAACCTCCTTACATGGAGAAAGAGGCTCTTTTTATATATACTCAGCCATCAGCAATAGCACTTAAGAGGGAGTAACAGCCAGGACCCAGTTCTCATGAACACTCCTGAGACAGCCTTTGGATGAAGATGTGCTAAGATTTGCTAAGAATTTACACCGTAATTAAGTTTCTTCTTTCCTTTCTCTTTCCCTTCCACCCATCTTTTCACTCACCCACCCATTCATCTACTCATCCACCCACCCACCCATCCATCTAGCCATTCACCCCATCTGCCCACCCATCCATCTAGCCATTCACCCCATCTGCCCACCCACTCACTAATCCATCTACTCATCCATCATCCATCCACCCACTTATCCAGCTACTCATTCACTCCATCCATCCACCCACTCATCCATCCTTCCACCAACCCATCCATCCACCCACCCATCCATCCACCCACACACCCATCCATCTATCCACATACCCATAATTATGAGCACATAAGATGTGTCAGGCTCAGTTTTAGGTTCGGAGGTGGAGAGAAATATGACCGTGGTTTCTGCCCTCCTGGAGTTCACAGTCCAGCCCAGTGGGTCTCAGCTTGGCTGCACTAGAATTAAGTGGGGAGCTTTTCAGATATGCCCCGGTCCCAGTCCCAGCCCTGGTGATTCGGATTCCGTTTGTGGGGTGGCTCCTGGGCTCTGGGATTCTGGAAAACCCAGGACTGAGAACCACTGGGCTTGGTTCTAGAGCTGTGGTTCCGAGTGTGATCCCTGGACTGGCAGCACCTGGGAGCTTGTTAGAAAACCTGGTTCTCGGGCCCATCCCACACCTGCTGAATCCGAAACTGAAAGTCGAGCCCAGAAATCTCTGTTAACAAGGTGATACTGAAGCATGCTTGTTGAGAACCACTTTTCTCTTTCTTTTTTTATTATCACCTCCCTGAGGAGCCTGTTTAGACAATTTTTCCACAATTGCCACACCCCTATGAAATTTTAATATCATGGATATACTATATATCTGTATATGTACTGTTTGTGTATCTCTGCTTTATATATAAAAAGAGTAAGGGTTTTTTTGCCTTTCCCCCGAGAGCCAGTTTTCATCTCCTTAGAAGCTATATAACCCTGTTGAGGATTTGTAGGGCCTAGAAGGACAACAGGTTTCATTTGGGTACCAAATGGAGTTGGTTGGCAGTGGCTGCCTGTCTAGAGGCCAAGTTAGACTCCCAGAGAATTATCGATTAGTGATGTCTGCTGTGGGTGCAGGATCAGTTGGTAGCGACATGCCTTCCATAAGGGTGGATGAAAATAAAATGCAGATGCTGTTTAAGGGCAGATTTTGCCAGGTAGAAGCCCTGGGCTACCAGGTGAGGGGTACAGGGAGCACCAGTGGGGCTCTGAAGACCAACATAGATGACATCCCCAGGATGGCAGAATCCACGTCAGGTCTAGGAGTTAAGCCATGAGAAGGGACCTGTTGAGGGAGGTGAACAGGGGTCAGAGGCTGCTCTCCTGACCTGGCGGGGGGGGGGGGGGGGCTGTGGGCGGTGCCCCAGAGGGTGGGCTGAGCTGACAAGGAGGTCCCGGGACGTCACACTGGAGGCCTGAAGGAAGGTCTGCCCTCGCAAGGGAGGGACGGGGGCCCTCTCCAGCCTCGATGGTGAGACCCCTGCCCCACCATGTCCCCCCATAGACACCAACGTCTTCTACCACATCGAGGGCAGCCGGCAGGCGCTCAAGGTCGTCCTCTACCTTGACAGCTACCACTTCTCCAAGCTGCCCGCCCGCCTGGAGAGCGGGGCCAGCCTGAGGCTGCACACCGTGCTCTTCACGAAAGGTGAGCAGCGGGTGCTGAGTGGGCCCCATGGGGGACGCGGGAGCCAAGCGCCTGCCCGGCTCTCCTTCCTTCACAGCTCTGGAGAACGTGGAGGGGCCGCCTCCTCCAGGCAGCCAGGCTGTGGAAGATTTGCAGCAGGAGATCAACGCCCAGTCCTTGGAGAAGGTTCAGCAGTATTACCGCAAACTCAGGTGTGTGTGTGGGCTGCATGTAGGGGATGGGCTTCTGGACACTGATGAGGACGAGTCATTAGTGTGTAAGGCACCATTGAGGTCCCGGGTACAGAGGCGGGCCAAACGTCCTTTCCTGAGCACCTACTGCGTGCCAGGCCCTCTGCCTGCATAAGCTCATCAGATTCTCACAATAGTCACTGGCAGCCATTCTAACCCACTTTGCAGATGAGGAAACTGAGGCCCAGAAAGCACACCCAGCTTGCCCCAGTCACACAGCGAGAGTGGCTGAGCTGAGCTTTGAACTGAGTCTGCTTGGCTTCAAAGCAGGTCCTTCCAGCTGGGAGGACATGCTTGTTACATTCTTCATGGGGCTGGGATTCCTGAGCCTGCGAGTGAGGGGTGTGGCCCCAGGGCCTTGGCCCTGCTCAGAGGAGACCCCCAGAGAGAAGAGGAAAGTAGGTGCCACGTCCGCAGGAGGAGGCCAAGGAAGCAGTTCCCAGGAGCCCCCACCCCGCCCCTCCCTACTTCTGTCCCACCTTCTCCCTCCGTGAAGGTCGGCTGTGAGATAGGAGACCTGGCTTCCGGGTACAGTAGGGGCTTTGCCGCCTTGAGACCCGGCTTCACCCCCTGGAAATGGGGGAATGGCCTTTCATTCGTCTGTTCGGGGAACACCTCCAACTATAGCGTTACTGCTGGCATCTCTTTGGATTGACCGATGCCATCAGTCTGTTCCATGTCGTTTGTTGAATGTTCCAAACACAGCCTTTAGCCCTCCCTTTATTTGGCACCTGTTAGTCGAGACCTTCTGGGGCCAGGCTCCGTTCTGGGTGCCTGCTTGGGAGTCAGGAGTGACAGACTCCTCATGGAGCATAGATTCTAGAGCAGCTGCTGTCTGGCCCGCCCTCTGTTTTGTCAGTAAAGTTTTATTAGCACACAGCCATGTGCATCCGCATAGGTATCATCTTACGGCTGCTTTTAGGCTACAACGGCAGAGCTGAGTAGCATCTCCATAGAGACTGGTCCACTCAGCCTAAAATATTTACTGCTTGGCCCTTTACTGGATAGTTGGCCGGGTGCTCTTCTAGAGGGGGAGACAAACAGTAAACCAGTGAGCAGGGGGGTGTAAGGTGCCCAGTGATGAAGGTGCTTAAAGGAGACTAGAGGGAGATTGGGAGAGAGATTCTGATGGGCAGTCTGGTGAGGGGGGATCCTGGGGGATGGGGACACCCTTTCTTCTTTCCCTGGGGCCACTGGAGGGACGGGGACTCTGGGCTTGGAGAGCTGTGCCAGCCGCTGTCGGTGATTCTTTCCTTGAGGTGTTGGAGGGCGGAGGGGCTGCGGCTGTAGCAGGGCAGGGGCTGCGAGGGGGGTGAGCATGGGGGTCCCACCTTCACCCCCATCCTTCTCTCTTAGGGCCTTTTACCTGGAACGGTCTAACCTGCCCACGGACGCCAGCACCACGGCGGTGAAGATAGACCAGGTGTGCCCCCTTGGCTCGCCCAGGGCTGGGGCTTCGAAGGGTCAGGCAGGGCTCAGGGTTGCACCCCAGCCAGAATCCTGGCCAAGAAGCCTCCACAGTCCCACCTCCAGGAAGTCTCCTGGGATAACTTCCACCCCATTCTAGCAACCCCAGCTTCCTCCCCATCATCTCTGGAATTCCGTAGACTTCCCACCTCCCCTTGTTCATGGCAGCATCTCTCTGAGGCTGGAGCCCCATACCTGATGCAGCCATGCAGTGTTCTTTCGTTTGTTTCCAATTTGTTGTCAGCATTTGAAAGTCAAAAGATTTCCCATAGAGCAGAGGCTTCTAGCTTTTCTAGAGCAGTGGAAAGCTCTGGCTGTCTGGGCCACATTCCTGCCCAGGGCCTTCGGGGGCTGTGTCTCCCTTGAGTCTTCCAGGCTCCATCAGGCCTCAAATTTGACAGGGGTTTCGGGCTCCTGGGCTCAGGACCGTGAGCCTGGGGGTTCTAGAAGGGGGGGTGGGCACGGCCCTTAGGGAGTTGGCATTCTGGCTGGCGGAGTCTTAAGATGACACAGGAAGCCCTAGTGAGCCAGCGTTTCATGCAGCACAGGTGATGCAGGAAAGGGGGGCAGAAGGGAGGCTGTTCCTGGGGAGGTAGTGCTATTTGGAGGGGACAGGGCAGGGCACTGGCTCAGGCTTCTTCGTGGGCACACCTGCGTGGGTGAGGAGGGTTAGATGGGAAGGGTAAGCCTAAAATACATCATGAGCACCAAATGCCAGCTTGGGGGCAGCCGCAGGAGTTGTGGATAGTTCCCCATGTGGGTTGTGGGCTGTCACCCCAGAGAGCTGAGCCGCTGTAACATCTGGATTGGAGGTGATGACTGGGAAGAAGGTGTGGGGGGCCTCCTCTAACCGTCCCACCGTCCGGATGTGTGTGTCTCGCAGCTGATCCGCCCCATCAACGCCCTGGACGAACTCTGCCGCCTCATGAAGTCCTTTGTCCACCCCAAGCCTGGCGCCTCAGGGAGCTTGGGCGCCGGCCTCATCCCCATCTCCTCCGAGCTCTGCTACCGCCTGGGGGCCTGCCAGATCGCCATGTGCCGCACGGGCATGCAGAGGTGAGCGGAGCCCAGGCCAGGCTGGCTTCTGGGTGGTTGGCAGTCCAGGGCAGGAGGCAGGAGGCCGGGCGTGAATCCTGGTTTGACGATTCCAGGAGAGCCCAGACAAGGCCGTGGCCCCCTCCCAGCCTCAGTTTGTCTGCTGTGAGATGGGACCTGGGGAGCAGGTGGTCACAGGAGGGCTGCCGAACTTTCTGCGTCTCTCACACTGGTTGGTGTGAATGAGCCTGTGCAGCCTGGTTCTGCCCAAGCTTCCATCCACCGGGAGTGGTAGCAACTGCTTATCTTGATGGGGCGGAACCGGACCCTCTCCCACTTCTGTCCTTTGTCCCTGCTGCTCGTCCCAGGGGATGGATGTCCCCTGCTCTGCAAGGCCTTCTCTGACCCCCTATTTAAAATGCACCACCTCTCCACCGCAACACCCTCCCCTGCGCTGTTCAGGTCCTAGCCGCCTGCATCACCATCCCGCAGACGGCATACTTCACTGGGTATGCGTTTTCTCTCTGCCACCACCCGGGGCCTGGGAGGCCAGGGGCCTGTTCTGTTGTCTGCCCGCCCCGGGCAGCTAGAACAGTGCCTGGCCCGAGCAGGTGCTCCTCGGCCGTGTGTTGGGAGTGCTCACTGTCCTGGGTGTCGGTGTTGGTTCCACACAGTTGACTCCTTTCCCCTCACAGCAGGCTGGCGAGGCAGGGCCCCTTCCTGGGGTTTTGCAGCTGAGGGCCATTCTGCCACTGCCAGGGGGACACCTGGCAGTGTTGTTGCAGCTAGGGGGAGGGAAGTACTACTGGCATCTGGTGATGAGAGGCCAGGCACGCGGCTGAGTGTCTGCAGTGCACAGGATGGCCCTGCTCTGGACCAAAGCAGCGGGCACGGTTATTATCTGTCTTACAGTTAGGGCATTGGGCCCAGAGGGGTTAACTCACCTGCTGGGGGTCACAGAGTCGTTACATGGATGAGATTTGAATCCGAGAGGTCTGGCTGCAGAGCCTGTGTTCTCAAACTATTCATCAGAACGATGAGAGGGATGAACAGTGTGTCGTCTCAGCCCCATTGACAAGCCGTGAGGCGCTGAGTCCCTCCATTCATTCCTTCACCAAATACGGACTGAGCACCGCATCTGGGCTGGGCACTGGGAGTGTCCCAGAGAAGGAAACAGGCCGGAGTGGCAGTGACGGGTTAGAGGATGCAGAGAGTGAGGCAGTAACAGGCCTACTGTTTGCGGGAGCCATGGCCACCCAGAGGAAGACTGGCTGGGCGCAGGGACAGGGAGAGGCCAGGGTGGTGGTGGTCGGGGCCTCTCGCAGGGAAGACACGGACGGCCTGTGAGTCCAGCAGCAGGACATGAGGCCTGGGGGCTGCTAGGCTGTGACAGCTGAGGTGCTGGGGGTTCCTGGACGTGTGTGGTCGTGGAGGCTGTGGGGGGCAGGAAGCCCCCCCCATCTCATCTGCTGCCCCTTTTGCCGCCCCTGCCCCCTGCAGGAGCACCCTGAGCCTCTCCCTGGAGCAGGCGGCCATCCTGGCTCGGAGCCACGGGCTGCTGCCCAAGTGCATCATGCAGGCCACGGACATCATGCGGAAGCAGGTGGGGGCCGCCCCCAGGGGTGTGCAGGCCTGGGCACCATGGGCTGGGGGCGAGGGGCTCACAGCCGGGCGGGATGAGGGGCCATCTCTTCCCCTGGAGGGGACGAGGATTTCAGCATCAGGGGCCTCCCATTATCCCCTCCCCAGCCCAGCCCATCCCCCTATGCTTCCGCAAGCACCCTGGACCCCTGGCAGAGGCCACCCCGGCCTCACAGTTCTTTCTTCCCAGGGCCCCAGGGTGGAGATTCTGGCCAAAAACCTCCGCGTCAAGGACCAGATGCCCCAGGGTGCACCTCGGTGAGTGACACCCCTCCCCCTATGTCCTTCCCCCTCCTCCCTTCCCTGAAGTTGGGACCAGACCCCCAGACGCAGCATCCTACTCCCGGCCCCACCCCAGGCAGGCCCCCTCATCTTCAGATGGGGCTTCACCTCTCCTTTACGGGGACCAGGGACCAACTTTGGGAAACAACAAAGACGGCTCAGGCTGTTGGCTCCCAGGGCTCCCACTTTGGCTGGGAAAGTGAGACAGAGCCCCCAAAGTGAGCCCGTGGGCCAGCGATTCATGCACCCCCCCCCCCCGCCCCCACTGCCCTTCCTCTGCTGCCCGCTGCCCTCAGGCGCTCAGCCCCCTCGCCTCCTCCTGTCCTCACACCCCACGTCTCCAGGTTGATGCCAGGCCTTCTCACGGAACCACATGCGGCCCCTTCTCCTGGGGGTAACTCACTTCGATGCATCTTCTCTCTCCATGCACACTGCCCTGCTCTGCTGTCAACATCTGCCCATGGCTTTTAAGTAACTTTTTATTTTGAAATAGTTTACTCACAAGGAGTTGCAAGAATAGTACAGAGAGTTTCCGTGCATCTTTCACTCAGCCCCCCGAGAGTAGCATCTCACATCACCACAGGACATTCTCAACACCAGGGGCCATGTTGGAGCAACACAGGCACTCACCCAGATCTTATATGTGCTTCACTGGTTTCTGCAAGTGCTCTCTCAGTCCTTGTTTTTAAAAATATTTTTATATGTCGCTTTTCCTGCTCCAAGCACCGATGCAGCCTCTTCGAGTAACTCATTTGCTGTTATCCCCAGTGGGCAGTTGGGGACACTGAGGCCCAGAGAGGTTAAGTATCTTGTCTGAGGTCACACAGCTAGCAAACGGCTGAGCTGAGCATCTGAACCCTGGGCGGCCTAGGCCCAGGGCATGCTCCTGACCACTCTGCCGCCTTGCTTCCCTGTCTGGTGTATGTCACCGCAACGGCCTCCTGGCTGGGCCCCCTGCTGTCATTCCCCACACAGCAGATCTGACATTTCTCCTGCTTGACACCCATCAGTGGCTTCTCCTTGTCATGGGTGGAGCTCAGAATCCTCCCAATGCAGAAAGAAAACCAAGGCAGCTCCCCACTTGCTGTGTGTGTTGGGGGGCGCCCACGATACACTGAGTGCCAGACTCCAGGGGCAGTGTGCTGGGTCTGCTCTGCACCATCAGTGTAGAAAAACGCACACATCCCCACAGGTGTAAACACACACCCACACACACATCTTACCCACAGATGTGCACACACACACACATCTATGTTGGTAAACCCCTTGCCATGCTGGAGGGAGCAGAGACTCCTGTGGGGAGGGGACCGGCCGCTAGGGGAAAGCATGAGCAGCGTCAGTAATTTTTCACCCTGAGTCTTTTTTTGCACATGTTGAGTTTTGTGTTCTGGGCGGGGATCCCACGTTCCCGTGCATCACATGTTGAAATAACATTTGGCCTTGGCCTTGGCCTTCCGGCCGCTTCTCACCTTCTGTACCTCCACTCACCAGGCTCTACCGCCTCTGCCAGCCACCCGTGGACGGAGACCTCTAAGCACCGAGATGCCTGGTGCTCGGCTGCACTCTCTGGAGCTGGGATTGGGGAGGACACGGGGGCCACGCTTCCTTCTCCGGAGCTGGCCTGAGGCCGCCTCCATCACCTCCTGTGAGGATAAGCGGTGCCTCCGCCTTGGATGAGCTGGCTGATCGGGCCTAGGCTGGCACGTCCTCCACACTTCTGCCAGAAGCCTGAGGGGTGCTGGGGACCACAGAACTGCTGGGTGCCGCCGGGGCTGGGCTCCTGCCCACAGGTCCCCAGGACACAGGGAAGAAGTCATGGGCACTGCAGCTGAAGGCCTGCAGCCCCAGCCCCTTCGGAGTGGCTCAACCTGCACTTTGGAAACTCCTGGTTTCCTTCTAAGTCCACATTCCAGGTGACCACATGCGTCTCCATCCCCCCCCCCAACGCCCCACTTCCAGACCCCCCCAACCCTGTACTAACCTGCTTGGTGGACTCGGAAAAGCTAGACCTCTGCCAGAAAAGATGGAGGGACAGGGCACAACTTCTGTTACCAGGAGAACAGTGGAAAGCCACACTGGCCTCTGACATTGGCGCCATCGAACCGGAGCCATCGGCCCTGGGCACGAGATTTGCTCTGACTTTATTTATATGGCGTGAACTCTCTACAGTTTATTTTGGTGTTTTTATGTTGTTGTCGAGAACCTTTTTTTCCAGGTTGTGTGATGATATATTTGACATTTTAAATTTCAGAGAAAGCTATATTGTCTAACAGGGGACCAACCTAAGGTAGTATTGACAACTCTTTCCAGTTCTACTAAAAAAAAAAGAAAAAGAAAAACTAAATTATTGAAAATTCAAAAAATGTCAGTATCATCTTTTTTACTGCTGGGGTTGTAAGATACGGCTTAGAAGTATGGATTAGGATTCCTTTCCCACCTGCCTTCAGTTCTCCAGCAGTTGGTCAGTATCAGGTTCATTCCTTTGTTCTCTCTGAATGACTGGCTACAGGAGTTTGAGAGGCGACGGGACCAGGCCTGGGGGCTGGAAGGGGTCAAACTATCCCTGGGGGAGGCTGTCTGTTTTCTACGGGTAGGAGGCCTCTGGGAAACACTGAGTGGTGATTTCTGTCATTTATTATTATTATTATTTTTTGATGTTAACTCAGAGCAGGGCCTTTGGGACTTGTCAGCCAGCCAGAGAGACAGAAAGCCACCCTGCCCGCCTCCTGGGCACAGGGACCTGCACCAGGACCCTTCCCTCTCCCCTGCCTCCTCAACCCCCAGCAGTTTGTCCCCTCCAGCTCCTGTATGCCAGCAGGGAAATGTCATAGCTGAGAAAGAAGGGAGGAGTCTTTCTACCCCTGGTGCAGATGGGTGAGATCTGGTGTGGGTTTCCCGACGGCCCTGAGGTTTGAAGTCCCACCAGCATCTTGGCCCCCTTCACCCCAGGGGCCCCCCTTCCCTCTCCTGCCTCCCTACACCAGGTTGCAAGAGGTAGGCTTGTTGCCAGACAGCGGTGGTGCTGATACAGAGGAGGACCTGCTTGAGCCCCTGGTGGAAACCCAGAGGGGCCCCTCCCTGAGGGCAAGGGTGTGTGCACATGCACTGGTTTACTTTAAAATGTACAGATCTCATTCAATTCATGATAGATTTTTTATTATTAAAAATTGGTTTATAATACAAAGATCGTGATCCTTGGTGGGTTCCTTTGGTTCTGCCGGCCAGTGTCACAGGAAGCATGAACAACGGCTTTGATGACGCTTCCCATTGATGCCGTCAGGGTCCTTGAGGCGGCGACCCCTACTTAGTGAGTTAGTACTTTGAATTTCAGTTTCCTCCTTTAAAACGAGGAGAAATATATATACTCCCTGCAGGGGAGTGGGACTGCCCGAGATTGCAGGTTGGGTCCGCACCTCAGGGGTGCCAGGAAAATTACCATTTTATATTGTATTTCACCTTTACCTTGGATTCTCAGTACCCATTTCACTGTAATGGTGGAAAAATGACTTTTTCCAGGCATTTCCTTCCCTCCTTCTGGGTGTCAGGTAGGTTCCCTGTCTCACAGGTGCTCAAGCATCAGGGCGGGTCCGAGGAAGGAGCCTTCCTCTGCCCCCACCTGCCAAGTCCATTCAGTCTGCGACCTGGGATCCCGCGAGAGTGCAGTTCCGAGGACTCTACTCGTGGATCGGCCGGTTCCTGCCCAATCAGAATCCACGCTGGCCACAAACAGACCAATCAGAACAGACGCCTGCGCAGACCTGGTGCCTGCGCACTAGGACCCAGGGTCTACGTGGTCCAGGCTGTTCGTGGGGTTTCAGGTCCTGGCCAACTTTAAGAAGCTTCTTGGCTCTGTCTGCTCAGGCAGAGAAATCTCATTCCCGGGGCCGAATTGGCCTACAGACGTGTCTTGCTAGCCTGCCCGAAGCCTTCCTCTCCCTCCATCTTCCTCCCTACCTCCTTGCTTCCCTCCTTCGTCCTTTCCCTGCCTTTGCCTCTTCCCCTTCTTCCTTTCTTTCCCTCTTTTCCCACACTTTGGAAAACCCCTCCGTGAAAGGCTTCCATGGGGGGCGTCCTCCTCTTGAAGACCCCCCAACCTCCGTCATGGCCACGCTTCGGACTCCCCGAGTCCTGCCATTTCAGACCAGAGCCCCTTCTCTTTCATCTCTTTTCCGTGCAGACTCCCTGTCCCAGAGACCATTTTCTTCAGGCCCAGATTGGGTCCCCTCCCGAGAGAGACCATTGTGTCTTTCAATTACAGGTTTCAGAAGACTCAATACTGTAATAGGCAGGAGGGAATCCTGGTGGGATTTCAGGCACGGTGATGGACTGATTACTTGGGTTATGTGAAGCCAGTGTTTGGATCCAGGGAAAATCGAATCAATCTATATTTGGGATCAACAGGGAAGATTCAATACCTTCCTCCAGGCTGTCACTTTTATAGGAAGCAGAAGTGTCTGCCTGTTCTGCACCCCGAGGGCCTTTAAGGAGAAAAGTGGATTTTCCTGCAGTGAAGGACAGGGGTGGCTGTGGTTGGAGCTGAGAAGTGGGGTCTCTGCAGCCTGGAGCCATCACACCCCTTCCCACACACCAAGCTGCATCAGCAAATGGGGTGAATGTCAGGAGCTGTTTCTTTCTCTGGAAGGGCTTTCAGCACAAGGTGAAGCATGAAGGGCTGCTCAAGCAAGGGGGTGTTTTATTAAAGACAAGAGGGCTCAAACTGGCCGCTCGAGGGCTGAAACTTGGAAATAGATGTGGGTTTTGTTTTTGTTTTCCTGATGTGGTGTTTTTTATAATTTTGGCTTAAGACATTCATTCTTAAAAACCAGCATATTTCATTTTCAAATTGTGATTTGGGGTTTGTCTTGAAAATTCAGACACTCTGGTCCTAGTGGTCCTTGTGGGACCATGTGTCCTGCCTGGTCACATGTTGACTGGAGCTGAGGAGTGGCCACTGCCTTTGGGCTAAGTGCCAGCACACTCCTTCACCTGACCTGCTCAGCTCTAGGATGGCCCTGTCCAGGTGAGCCTGGCCAGTGCTGGCCTCTTTGCTCTGGATCTTCCGCTTTGGAGTTGCCACGGCGATGTCGGCTGAGGGAGGAACTGGTGACCAGGAGTTGCTGTGCTGACCAACAGAGCATTGAGAGGTGGGTGAACCCCTGTGGCTGATGAGTCTCTTGAACTCCTGGTTCTCTGCTCCCTCTGAGCCTCAGTTTCTTCATCTATCAAATGGAGCTGACTAGGATATGGTCCCTTGGTGAGGATTGTGTCAGGGGCTGCTCAGGAAGCCAAAGGTGGGATGGAGTATGTCGACCACTTTGTGATTTTATCTAAATTTAACTGTTTATATATTTGCTATCCTCCTGCACCAGTGGAGCACCCCGAGAGCAGGAGTCACATCCATCCTGCTGCTGTGTCCCAGTGGCTGGCCCAGTGGTGCCAGGGTCTATGAACCACAGCTAAATTAAAGAAAGAAGGCTCATAACCATCAGAGCCAGGACCCCACACCCCAGCTGTGTGGGCCAAAGCACATCCTCTAACTGTGCCTCTTAGCACATGCTCTGCATCTGGTTTTGTTTCAGGGCTGGGCTGGATTGTTGAGGACTGAGAGGCTTCGACTGCCACCTTTGGAGTCAGACATCCTCACCTGCCCCCCGTGGACCTGGAAGCCTGCTGTACTTGCCTAGTGGTCATCTCTGGAAGTCAGCATCTCTCAGAGCCTCAGTTTCCTTCTCTGAGAAAAGGGACGTTTACACCCGAATGTAAACTTTCAGAGGATAGATGCGGTGCTCTGTTTGTCCAGAAGGTGGTGCCATGGACCATGTAAGTGCCCAGAGCTTGCAGTTGCTTAAGTCTGAGTCCTGGGTCCTGCCTTCCTGGTCTCCAACCCAAAGGCAAGTTCCTGGGAGCCCACATTTGGGGTGGAGGCATCCTGGAGGCAGGGCCTGAGACTATCTGGGTGATGGCTACTGGCCCCTGCCCTTCTGGGTTTGGCCTGACTTGGTGTGAATATTTTCTCTTCTTCTCTAGTAAACATTAAATTTTTTTCTTTCTTATTTTGATCTCTTTGCCCTCCATTTTCTTTCCTTCCTAGCTTTTCTGTTTTTTTTTTGTTTGTTTGTTTGTTTTGTTTTTTTCTTTGTGCTATAATAATACACCTGTGAGCTGGACTCTATGTTTATATTCTTTTCTCTTGTGTGCTTTTCCTTCTCTCCTTTCTTTCTTCTCTAGCAATTGGATGTATGAGGAGGATGTGGAAGACCCTTGTAAACTGTAAAGTGGAATGTTCGTGAGGTCTCTGATCGGGAAGCTGCAATTACTAACCTGCACCTCACCCTGGCCGGGAAGCCCCGGCTTGCATGGAAACACTGACCACCAGGTGGCGCTGTGAGCCAGACAGTCCTGGCTGAGTGTCTGAGAGTAACTGCAGGGGCTTAAGTCCCCGAAGTTTAGAGGCTTTGAGAGGAGGGGTGTCAGAAAGCCTAGCTCAAAGCTGCCCCTCTTGGCACTAGTAACACCCCCTGGAGGATGGTGAGTGATCATGAGGGTAGCAGGGCCCAAGTTAAGGGTCCTCTGATGTGCTTTGTGACCCTGGACAGGGCCCTGTCCTCCTCTGTGTCTCGGTTCTCCCACCTTTGATGAGAGAACATACAACTCACTTCCTCAGAAAGGACCTGTTACCTTCTAGCCAGCCTCTCCTAGAATTCTCTGAAGGACCAGTAGGAACGTTCAAAATCTCTCACATGTGTTGAACACTTAGTACCTACGGGGCACTTGGCTAAAAGGCATCATGTCACATAATCCACTTGCCAGCCCTTCCCCAAAGGAGGAGGAAATGGGCTCAGATAGTGAAGTGACTTACCCGTGATCACACAGCTCAGAAATACTGGTGACTCCAGGGCCGTGGTAGCAAGATTATATTTAGCAAGTGGGAAATGCAGTGGTCACTGGATTTCGTGGAGTTTCTGCCCAAGTGCACCATGGGAAAATCTGGTTTTGCTCCTAGAACCTGGCAGAAATGGGGGCAGTGCAGATGAAGGGATGAAGCCATCCTAAGGAAAGGATGGCTATTGTGGTAAAGGAGAAGGTGCTTTGTTTCCTTCTTGCCGTGGGTGCTGCCCCAGGGCCTTTGCATGTGCTGTTCCCCCAGATGGCCTCATGCTTTGTTCCTTCATTCAGGATGGCTCAAATATCACCACATCCTCCACCCTTTCCTATTACCCTCTTTCCCTCACCCTTTTATTTTTCTCGCCTGGCAGAATCTGTCGTGTCTGTGTGTTCACTTTCTGTCTCTGCACTTCAAGTGCCATGGAAGGGCCTTCCAACAACAGCAGCCTCCTGAGTCCCTGACAGTCTCCCCTCTGACACAAAGGCTACAGTTGCCAGAGGGGGGCTGGTCACATCAGTGCCGAGAGCCGTGCAGGCTCTGGGCTGCTCCTACCTTGAGTCCCAAATAATGTGCCTGTTGCCAAGGCGGAGGGAGAGGAAACCCACCTGAGGCCTGGCAGAATGGGAACAGCTGCAGATATGCACAGCAGCTGTGCCTTGAGCACCTACTATGGTGCTGTGTAGGACATGTTAGCACAGGGCTCGGGCAGTCCTTGTTGGCATTAGAGGAGTGAATCAATAAATGTGTGGCCATGGCCCGGAGGGCAGCTCAGTCCCCTTGGTTAGCATTCCGATCACTGACCCTCACCAGTTCTCATGCTGACTGTGAAAAGAAGACAGTTATCAGTCCCATTTTATAGATGAGAAGACAGAGTCTAAGGGCATTCAATGACCTGCTCGAGGTCATGTGGCCTCGGGGTTTGAACCAAGGGTGACTGACGCCAGCTCTCCCGTTGTTTCACCACCAGCACAGCTCAGCCTCCTGGGCAAGCCAGACAGCCAGCAGGGGACTCTGATGTTTCCAGCCTTACCCCCCACGCCCGCCTCACTGCCTCACTGCAGTGGCTATCAGCTGCTGGGGCTTCTTTCTGTTCCCCAGCTTCTCTGGTCTTGTTCCCATTGCAGGAACTTTGCACTCGCTCTTGTCTCTGCCTGGAACCCTCTTCCTGGCTGCCTACTTCCCCCATATTCAGGTCTCAGTCGGAACCACCTCCTCCGAGAAGCCTTCCTGACTGAGAATAGCATCACTTACTGACTCCCCAACACAGCATGCTGTTTCCTTCTGCTGTGGCGTGAACCCCAGCCTTTGGTTTTGTGTTTTCAAACCCAAGTACTGTCTCTCTACTCCAACAGACTATAGGGCTTGTGAGGGCAGGAGCAGTGTCCCAGCTCCGAGCACAATGGCTGGTGCCCAGGAGGTGTTGGCTTTAGTGGAGAGAATGAGGGAGGAATCCAGGCAATATACAGCCCTCCCCTGGGAGAGGTGTTGACGCTAGTTTGACCGTCAGGTTTTGGAGAGTCCACGATTGTGTCTCACCGCTAGTTGTGACAGTTCTGGCCCTGACCAGCCTCCCTCGAAACCTTTCTGCTCTATCCCTTTCCCTCACTGGCAATTGCCCACCGAGCTGCCACGCTCACCAGAGCCTCAGGTCCCTTGCAGGAAACCAGGATGGAGCTCAGTGTTCCCACAAGAATGTTCTACCATCAGGTGGGGTCTGAGTCACTGAGTACTGGGTCTGATTGGCAGGAGGGTGCTGATGCTGCAAAGCCACCTGGGGCTGAGGATACCCAGCATGTCCAGAATGTGCTTACCCAGCGCTCTGGCACACACGAGGTCTGCACAAACCATCGTATGGAGCTTCTCTCCATTGCCCTTCGCTGATACTGCATTTTTTTTTTTTTCTAACAAATGGAAGCTTTGTGGCAACCCAGCATTGTCAGGTGATGGTTATTGTTTTTAGCAATAGAATATTTTTATTTTAAAATTTATTTTTAATTTGTGTAGTTAATTTACAATGTTGTGTCAGCAATAGAGTTTTGTTTTTGTTTTTGTTTAATTTTTGTTTTTTTCCTTTTTTGACCACCCTGTGGCATGTGGAGTTCCTGGGCCAGGGATCAGATCCAAGCCGCAATTGCAACCCAGGCTGCAGCTGTGGCAATGCCGGATCCTTAACCCACCGTGCTGGCCCAGGGATGGAAGCTGAGTCCCAGTGCTCCCAAGATGCTGCCGATCCCAGTGTGCCACAGTGGGAACCCCAGCAATAGAGGGTTTGTTTTGTTTTGTTTTTGCTTTTTAGGGCCGAATTCACAGCATATGGAGGTTCCCAGGCTAGGGGTTGAATCGGAACTACAGCTGCTGGGCTACGCCACAACCACAGCAATGCAGGATCTGAGCCTCATCTGCGACCTATACCACAGCTCATGTCAATGCCAGATCCTTAACCCACTGAACAAGGCCAGGGATCAAACCCACAACCTCATGGTTCCTAGTCGGATTCATTTCCAATGTGCCATGATGGGAACTCCCAATAGAGTGTTTTTAAATTAAGGCACATGCATTATTTTTTTCTTTAGACAATACTATTTCACAGTTAATAGGTCACAGCTTAGTATAAATACAAGTGTTATATACACTGGGAAACCAGATTTTCATGTGATTCACATTATTGCCATGGTCTGGAACCCAACCCACAATATCTCCCAGGTCTGCCTTATGTGAATCTAGGTCTGGTTCAGCAGCCTATTTGGGCTCACCTCTTACCCTCACTGGCATGATTTAAAAAATATTTATTGAGGGCCTCCTGCTGACCTGGCCCTGTTCTAGGCCCAAAGTCACATCAGTGAAGAAAGAGCTTGTGGAGTTTATTTTCTGCTGGAAGGAGATAGACAAGAAAAAAAAAAAAAAAGCCAGTGGACACGTGGGTGTGTAATATGTCAGATGGCATAAATGCCAGTAAGATAAATCAGGCAGGAGGGAGGACGGGGCTAGGTGTGTGAGTGTTTTAATAAGTGGTTAGGAAAGGCCTCTCCAGGGCATGAATGGGGATGTAAGGAGGGGACAGTGGGTTCCAAGTGGAGGAAACAGCAGGTGTAAGGACCTAGAGCTGGGAACTCCTGTCGAGTTGGAGGGTGAGAAGGCCACTGGGGCAGGATTGTGGTGGTGGGGAGGGTGTGACTTCAGAGCAGGCAGGGACCAGGGCACATAGGTGGCTGGTGGCTTTAGAGCTTGTGTCTAGAATCGGGGAGGCAGGCCCTGGGGGTGGGGGTGAGCAAAGGACAAGCAGTTTTCTCAGATGAGAACAGAGTAGTCAGAGCACCCTGCCTACCAGGCCTGCCCATTTGAGTGCTTTCAAAAATAAGCTGGAGTACTCTCTGGAAGGAAAGTGGTATTATAACATTTTATTTCCATAATATGTTGTGCTTTTCCTATTGTGTTTTATGAAATGTGTAGCATTATGATGACATATAATTATATTTCTGTCTATTCTCTGCAGCCGCCTCGCTGGTGAACTCTGAAGCAGGGGTGTCAGGGTTCTTCTGGAGAGAAGGTACATGACGGTAATAGGGGGTTGCAGGCACTCAGGCTGGGTGGGGGTGGGGAGGAGAAATTCTCCTGGAGTCCTGGGCTTGCAACTGTGTGACACCAGGAGGCTGGGAAAGAGGCGGATCTCATCCCCAGAGGTGACAAAGATAAGTGACACTGTTCTAAACACTTGATAACACGCATCGCCCACATTTTTCCAGCAGCTTCCTGCAGCATTACCCAAATATAGGGACCAACAAAGCAAGGCACAGCAGCTCATGTACCCAGATCTCATGCTGCTGAGGCTGAGGCCTGCACCGGGGTCACCTCCCCGCTGCCCACCTTCCAGCAGTCTGTCTGGGGGCCCCATGAATCTTTCAGCCCCGGAGTGAATCATGGGGTCAGGGCTGTCTTCAAGGACATGGGATGTGTGCAGTTCCACAGGGATCTTTGCTTAGAAGAGCCCATGGTTGGCTTAAGGCTCTGCTGTTACAGTCTTCAAATTTTTGTTTGTTTTTTAGGGCCGCATCCACGGCATATGGAGGTTTCCAGGCTAGGGGTCCAATCAAAACTACAGGTGCCAGTCTACGCCACAGCCACATCAATGCCAGATCCGAGTGGAGTCTGTGACCTACACCATAGCTCACGGCAATGTGGGATCCTTAATCCACTGAGTGAGGCCAGGGATTGAACCTGCAATCTCATGGTTCCTAGTCAGATTCGTTTCCTCTGTGCCACAATGGGAAGTCCCAGTCTTCAAATTCTTAATAATTTTTGCATAAGGGGCTCTACATTTTTATTTTACACTGGGCCGCACAAATTGTGAAGGTGGTTTTGCATAAGGATGCAAGCCAATCATAGAGCACCGCCCCTTTGCCTGGGATTGGTGGATGTTAGCCCACCAATGAGAGGCAAGCGTCATGCTCTGGAGGATTCTGGGAAAGTTTTTTTCTCTTTGGAAAGAGCCCGCGCGGCAAAGAACTATTGTGCGTTTGCGTGTGCGTTCCTGCTTTGGGTTTTGGACCCTTGGATACTTTTCTCCACATCTACTGCTACCAGTCTGATCCAGATAATCATCTTTGCCGAGAATATTCCGGCCTTCTCAGTGGTCTCTTTGCTCCCATGCTCACCGCCCACCTTCCCCAATCCAGTTCCAGCCACTCTGGCTTCATTAGTCCTGGAACCCGCCAGGCAGCTGTCTCAGGGCCTTTGCACAAGCAGCTCCCTGTGCTGGGAACGCTCTTCCCCAGGAATGCCCACAGCTCCCTCGCGCCCTCCGTCAGTCAGGTGTCTGTTCACAAGGCAGGCAGAGCTGAATGGGGAGCCTGGGCGGGGACCCCAGTGACTCAGCGGAGCCCCTGCCAGCCATGGTCCTCCTGCTCCAGGATCCTTGACGGAGGTAAGGAAGGGCCGGGCGTCGGCGCCTTCACCTGTTTTATCCCCTGTTATTGCAGCTGAAATCCTCTCCCGGGGACCTTGGCTGGGATTCGAGCCCAGGGTTCGAGCTGGGCTGTGGCTGAGGGGCAGGCCCTGGAGGGGTCAGAGGCTCCTCGCCCCGAGTCTCTGCCGCCCTTCTGCCTTCCGCCCGGGGCCGGGTCCCAGAAGTCAGCCCCCTCCTGGGCGGGCATTAGCCAGCCTCTCCTGAGCATGTGCGGGGGACTAAGTCCTTCTGCTGTTTCCTTTCCAGCACTTTCCAGGCCCAGGTTCCCAGTGCAGAGCTGCCCCCGCCTCCCACTCTGTGACCCATCTCTGCTGCCCTGGATTTGGCTTCCAGATCTTTCCAGATCCTTTCTGCCATGTCACCCTCCCTCCTGTCAGAGCCTACCCATCTGTCCCCCTCCCTCTGGCCCTGCTGAGGGACATGAGGGTCACAGTGAAGAGGGGCCAGGGGGTCACGGGGCGCTGCCCCCAGTTACCTGTCTGTGCTTCACCAGAGCCCCCCTGGAGGTGCACAGGTGACAAATGGGGCTTTTCAGACACCATGACAGGGCGGGGGAGGGGCTGCTCTGGGGACGGGAATGCTGCAGAACAGGCTGGAGGAGGGCCAGCTCTGCGGGGGCCCGCACACACTTGATGTTCCTTCCTGGCTTTTGGCCCAAACAGCTCTTAGGAGAAGAACACGGATGGCCCTGGCAGGTGGGACTTGTCTTCATGGTGTGTGGCTGACATTGGAGGACGATGGAGCTGCAGGCTGCTGGGGACCAGCCCGTCCAGAGAGCAAGGAGACTTGGGGCGGGGGAGGTGCTGACAGGGCTACCCCTCCATCCATCATGCTACCCGCTGTGAGGGAGCTGGGTGGGGGGTCCTGGCTGCTGTCCCCTGGGGGCCGTGGGAGGGGCTGCCAAGTCTGTGTCCTGGCTGCCAAGCCAGTCCAGGGTCCTGTCAGCTGTGAAAGGGGCGGGGACCCTCCTGCCTCCCTCTCCCAGGAGCCCCTCCTCTGTTCCATCTGGGTCCACCTCAGTGTCTGATGGGCATCAGGAAATCTAGCTGCTCTCCTCCAAGTTAAAAGAGGAGCAGGTCCCCGTGCGTGTCTGAAGAGTCAATGTGATGGGCAGTGTTAATTGAACACCTATTATGTGCTGTGCGCAGTGTTCACACCTGCCCGCCACCTCCTTGATTCCAACCAAACAAGGAGATTCAGGAGCATCGGAGCCGGGTTTGGGTGCGTGGCCTCCTCCCTCCTGACCCCCAGGCCCCCTGGCTGCTGGTGGAATGAGAGACACTGCCATTGAGCACCAGGGGCCCCTCAGAGAGGGGAGTCCCGGGGTGATTCTGTCCTGGAGGGGCTCCTGGTATATGGACAAGGAAGAGATGGCAAAACAGGTTGTAAAAACCAGGGGCTGCTGGAATGTTGATGTGGACACATGAACACTTTTCACAGTGTCTTCACAAAATAAGAACTGCCCTGATTACAGGCCACCACACCAATTCCACATGCACTCAGCTATGAGAACCGGGAAGGAGGGACAGGGCAAGATGGGTGATTTAGCCTTTGACCTTTGGGACTGGACTCCCTGGGTTCAATTTCCTGGGCAAGTGACTTGCCTTTCTGTGTCTCGGTCTCCCCAGCTGTAGCACGGGCTCACAGCAGTGTGTCCCTTATGGGGCTGGTATGGGGCTTGGCCGAGTGAGCGCAGGCAAAGCCTCTGATCAGTGCCAGGTCACAGGAACTGCCCAGGAAGTTGTCGTGGTTATTTGGCGGCACCGCCCACAGTTTCTGTTTGACTCAAGACAGCCTCATTTGGAGGCAACTCCAGAAGTCTAAGAGTCAGGCCTTTTGTGAAAGGGAAGCCCAGGGTCTGGGCCAGCCTTGGGTCCTGAGGATGCATTTCATTCATTTATTTTACAAAGAGGTGTGTTTATCTGTATTTTCCACCTGAATGCTCCAGGGAAATGTTTGTGAGGACGCTGCTCCTAAAAGAACCCCTGATTTCATTTCAGGGACTAATTAGGCAGAAGCAATGAGGTTTACTCAGAGAGGGTTCCAGTCCAAACCAAGAGGCAGGGGGCGTAGAGGGTGAACACTGCTTGGCTGAAGTGAAAGCGGGAGAAGGGTTTCACGGACCACACAGCCCTCTGCCCGCGGGTGTCACCTCCCTCCAGCCTCCGGGAATTGCAGGATTCAAGCCCATGCAGGCTCCAGCACTAGCACTCCAGGAGGGCACCCTCAGGGTGGGATATAGCAGAGGGCAGAGAACACACAGCCCCTGGGCACCTGCACCCTGCAGTCTGCCCTCCCTCCTTAAGTCACCTCCGGTGCCCCCAGTGACTTCAGTAGGAACTAGAAATGAGGGGTCTGATGGGCCTTGGTTCAGATTCCAGGTCTGCCACTTACTGGCTGTGTGGTCCTGAGTATATATGTGACTACTGTGAGCCTCAGTTTCCTCATCTGTAAAATGGGAAGCACTTTCTTCTCTGGGCTATTGTGAGACTTTAGAAGAAGTTATGTTAAAGCAAATCCCTGGCGCGCGGTCACTGCTCCATGGCTGGGGGCCATTGTAGTTATTCCCTCCTTTGTAAAATGGAAAGTAATTACCACGCCCATATTTACCATACATATTCTATACATTGTAGGGCCGAGCCCAGTGCCTGCACCATGTGAAGGGCTCAGCTACTAAGGGTGGTTCTCCTCTCGGGGGATGGGTTGTGCTGCATAACAAACAGCTCCCAAGCTAAGAGGCCTGAACCAGGAAGGCTGATTTCTTGCTCAAACTGCAGGTCCCCAGGCGACAGCCGGGAGCTGTGCTCCATCTCCTCCTTGTGACCCAGGGTGAAGGGGCAGCTGCCCCCTTCAGTGTCACCTCAACCTTGGCAGAAAGAGGAGCCCTGAAGGGGTCTCGCCCTGGCAGTCAAGCTCCCAGCACATGATCACTGTGCTCACAGCTCATTGGTGGAGACACAAGGCCACAGCCACAGGAGCCTAGGAAGTGCAGCCCTGTGTGTGCCCCGAAGGGAGGTACCTCCAGTGACTTACAGAGTCCCTGAAAACTAGAACTTGGTATCTGCCTCCAAGGGTATGACCCGCTGCAGACGGGGCCTCAGTGGAGAACCGCCTGGCCTGTAGCGAAGCCCCTTTCCTGGATAATCCCTTTAATGTCGCAAATCCCACCTTGTGAGGAGGTAGTAACAGGGTTTGTTTGATTCTGCAGGAATCGTGCTTCTGTTTCCATGTTGGTTCCCAAAGAGAAAGTTTGTTACAGAGAAGGTTTCTGCCTGAATTACAGCAATTACTAGTCGTGTGCGTGTATGTGACTTTCAGAAGCCTCCTGAGCTTGCACAATGCTCACCGCCCCCCCTTGCCCCCAGCCCTCAGAGGCCCGATTAAACAAACGCAGGACCCCTGAGAGCAGACACAGTGAAGGAGTCCCGTGTACATGTTCTTTCTTCCTCCTGACTTTGGACAGTGAATCTCCAGCCTCCACTCTGCCCACAGAGACTCCAGCTTGGATGTAGAAAATTCCAGTGCAGACAGTTCAGCCTGGCCCTGGGTGGCCCTGGTGCCCTGGCCCTGGCCTGACTCCCAAACTTCAAGCCCCCATAGAAGTGCAGACGAAGGGGGTTGTCTCTGGCCCCCTCTGCCTGTCATCCCCCGCTCCTCACCCCAGCGCACTGGGGCCCTTTCTCATTGGTGCACGTTGCCCTGGGCGAGGGCCTGTCCCTTTAGGTGGGTCTTAGCTCCTCCCCCAGGGCCTCCCTGACCACCTTGTCTGAGGCAGCCCATCTCCCGTGGAACCTCTTCCTGCTCCTTCCCTGTACTGTTCCCTTCATGGCGCTTATCAAATCTATGATCCTGCTTGTGAGTATTGGCCATCTCCTCCTACTTGGAGGCAGCTCTGTGAGGGCAGGACTGTGGCTGGGCCAAGGCTGTGACTTCAGAGCATAACAGCATCTAGAACGTAGGGGGCGCTTACTGAGTTTTCAGTGAGTGAGCCTGTGAATGAGTGAATGAATGAAATCTCACTCTGATACTATAAGTAGGTTCGGCCCCAAACTTAGCTGTCCCTGGTCCCATTTCTTTAGAAGCTTGCCACGTCTGAGAACTAATGAAGAACTCATTTGTGCTAATAAATATGTATTAGTTCTTTCAAGATGAAGTACGCATATTTTAATGAGGACTGTCTAGAGACTCAGATTTTTAATCCAGGGAGGTTACCCCACTAATGAGAATGTGAAGTGATGATGAGGAGGAGATGTGGATATTTAGGGCTTGGAGGCCTGCAAGATGCATCAAATTACAGAATGAGACGGCGATGAGATGGCGTCCTGGATGCAATAGGGGGGCGCGTGTTGCGGGGAGCTCTGCTGTGGGACTCAGCACAGGACCAGAGCACATCCCAACTCAGCCTCTGCCTGCATGTCTGCTTCCTTGGCCTCAACATTCCTACCTGTAAACGGGGATTGTAACCCACACCTCAGGGGTGCCAGGTTCAGATGATATCGATTCAGCTCTGGTGCCTCATAAATTAGTCTTTGCTCACAAAATAGAAGGGGTTGTGGAGTGCACGGAAGTAGCCCCACCTGCCACACATGGGATCTTTTTGGCTTCAAGAAACAGAAAATTCCCAAATCAGTCACTAAATAATAAGGACAATTTGTTATTTCCTAAACCAAGGAATGAATCCAGGGGGCATTCCAGGCAGCTTTGGGTTTGGCCAGTGCAGGGGTCACGTCTCATCAAGAACCCAGCTTTCTTCTGGCTTGTGGCCTTGCTGTCTTCCTTTCCTTGGCTGGATCCTTAGGCTTTCCCGCCGATCATCGCAGGAAGGTTCTATAGCTCCAGGTATCACAACTTCATGCAATAGTGTCCAGAAGCAGAAGGAGAAGAGAAATGTGTGTTTCTTCTCTTTACCTCTTCATAAGGTTCGGGACACCTTTCCCAGAAGCCCCCAGCAGACTTTTTTCTCAGGTTACTTCAGCCATAATTGTATCCCAGGCTTATTTCTAGATCAGCTGTTGGCAGAAGAAAGAGTCTGACGACGATGGGTTAATCCCACCAGAGCCACACCCCCTGGAGACAGGTTTGAAACAGGGGTGTTTTGGCTTGTCTCATGATTGGTGGCATTGCTGGCATGGAGGAGGGCGGGGCTAGGGGAGATGGGTGTCCTCCGATGGGTAGAACAGTCCACACAGGACAAACTGGTTATTTCCACGTGTAAGGAGCGATTTTGATCATCTTAGCCTAGAACCTATGTCAGCTTTATTCCCAAACAAAATGTTTTTGCAAGATTTTAATGTATACTGAATAGGCTGTTTATGTTCTAGTATCTCTTTCATTTTCCTGCCCTTCTGTTGTGGGGTGACCCCTGAGCTTGCTTCTCTCACATCCAGACTTTCCCTCCAGATGTTGGCAAGGATCTAACTGTTCAGTGTGTCTTTTTGTGTGCCTGTTCATTTGCATACTGAAATATGATTTTTTTTATTACAAATTATTTTCCTTTTATTTTTTTTGTAACCCAGTTAGAGCATTATAATGGGTTTTTAAGTACTTGTGATATTGTAGGTTAATTATTTATTTATGACTTTCATTTCAGGGCAGTAGAAAGGTCATTAAGTACCGTTGTTCTTTGGGGAGGTCATTGGGTCTGATGGATTGAGAAGCACTGGCTTGAATCCATCCAGATTCACATCCTGGGGCTGGGAGGGGAGTTTACCTGCTCTGAAACTCATGGCTTCCTGGAACTTGAGGCACCTCAGAGTTGGGTTGAGATTATAGGCTGGAATGGCTGTTGGCTTGGCACCCGTGATGTCAGATTATCGCCCATGCACGGTCCCTTAGCTGCTACCGAGTCCCAGTAAATGTCTGGGAGGGAGACACCAAGAGGGCACTGAGGCAGGGCTGGGTTTGTGTTTAGCCCTGACACCTGTCGGTGGAAACCCACCACATTCATGGCCTGTCAGCTGCGGGTCATAGGACTGCATCAGTTTACACCTGGGAGAGAACTTGCTGGTGGGCTTGAAGGACCAGCTTATCTCTGAGCACAACCCAGAGAAGACAGGAGGACAGCAAAGTCTGACCACCACCCAGCAGAGACAGATGGTTCTGGAAGAGGCCTCTGGAGGCCATCCCCCACATTCAGTCACTCAGCCATCCAGCTAACATTTACTGAGGATCTATTAGGTGCCACGAATCACGTTCCCAGGTGTGACGGTTTGAGAGCCATCAGCCCTGAGCCTGCCCTGTAGGGACTTCACATTGGCCAGAGAGAGGAGCCGGACAGCTGGGTATTCTGCTTAAGTGAGCTTTAACTGGAGAAAAGGCTAAATTTTGGTAGTTACTTTATTACAGATTAAAAATAGAAGTTCGGATGTTTGACTCTTACCCTTAAATGTTATTACTTAATCCATCCAGAAATATGTATTGTGCACCTATGAAGCGCCCATCCTCATAGTGAGTGTGGAAATCACACAAACTGACCAGATAGCATTTTGGGGTGAATTGCAAAAATCAACGCTACCGTGAAAGACTCGAAAGATGCAGGGGTGGGGAATCCAATCACATCTCCATTGCATTTGCCTGTTTGCCCCATAGAGAGGCAGATGGTCTAGGAGAATGGCTGTGGGTTATTATAAACCTAGTCAGGTGGCGACTTCACTTGCAGCTGCTGTTGCAGACGTATTATCTCTGAGTAGATCAGCAACCCCCCTCCATCTCCTCTGCAGCCATTGACCTGGCAGATGCTTTATTTCTTCTAGACCAATTTGCAAGGACTATGAGAAGCAGTTTGTTTTTATGGCTCAGAGCCAACAGCACACACATTTAAAGTCTTGCCTCCGATCTATGCCAACTCGCTTTTTGCCACGATATCATCTTCAGAGATTCTTGAGTATCTTTTCATTGTACCAGACATCACCCTGCTGCAATCTATTGTTGGCATTCCACTCTTGTGACCTGATGGGCAAAAAAGTAGCAAGCACACTAAATGCTTTATTTAGTGAACCCTAGTCTTGGTTCCAGTTTTTGTGCAAGGCAGAAGAGCCCAGTCAAGAGACAGAAACCACGCCAGTTATCTTAACAATAAAAATAGTATATTTGTGTAATTGTTAACTAGGTATTGAAGAATTTAAATGCAAAGAGAGGCAGGGATCAGCAAACCTCAGTTCAGAGGTGAGCCGGCTGTCTTTGTAAATCAAGTTTTATTGGCACATGGCCAGGCCCACTTGTCTACATACTGTCTGTGGCTGCTTGCACACTCCAAGGGCAGAGTTAGGTAGTTGCAGCAGAGATCACGTGGCTTGCAAGTTTAAAGTATGTACCATATGACTCTTAAAAAATGCCACCCCTACACTGAGGTGTTACATAGGCGGCAACTACAGGAATCAGCTACCACTTTAGGGCTGGGGAACCAAGGGAAGAGGTTATAGTGAATAAAACAGAAGCTTGGAAGAGAGACCTTGTAGAAAGGGACTGTGAGAATGAGAAACACCCAGCCCTGGTTGGTGGGTGCTGGCATGCCTGAGCGCACCAAGGTGACAGTAATGGGGACAGAAAAAACAAACAGGAATATGCAGGAAAACAGGGATGGGAAGCAGACAGGACAGAGCTCATCCTTCCTTCCCCGTCTGTCTCCAGGCCTTCCTCTTGCACCCCGCTAGAGTGCTAACCAAGCCCAAATATCCGCAGAGACAGCCCCAGGCGCAGAGTAGTGTGTAGAAGGGAGGGAGGGTTCTCAGCAGAGAGACGGTAGCTTAAGAACCGGTAAAAGGCATCCCTTTCCTTAGTCATCCAGGCCAGGGCGTCTAGAGATGGAAGGCAGGGTGTGTATCAAATAGCAGTGTCTTCCTAATTGTGGATTCCATGGTGGGTATCAGTTTCCTTATCTGTAAAATGGTAATAAAAATAGGAATAGTAATAATAATATATCTGTTAATGAATATATCTGGTTGCATTCAGTCCTGACACCCATCAGCAGACCCCAGCACACCCCCAGCTGGTGGCTGCTGGAGATCAGATCTGCGTGGATTTGTGGCTCTAATTGGCTCTCGCAGGCCAGCACGTGAGAGGGCTGTTTTACCCACTGTCACTGTCACAGTCTTGGGTCTGATGTGCTATCCGGCTAATGTTACTGTCCCTTTCCCTAGTCACTGTCACAGGTCCTGGTGCACTGATTCAGACCTTATCATTGTCTGAGCCTCTCCAGGTAGCAGCCTTCTTCCCTGGTCTGTTCTCCCCACACACCTGAGGTCAGGGGCCTCGTCCATCCTGGTCTCTCCTGCTTCCTCAGAGCACAGACCAGGGCCTGGCATAGAGAGGGTGCCCAGCAAAGAGTCCACTCAGAACTGCCTTTAACCCTCAACCACCTGTTTTGGAAGGTTTCATCATCCCTAAGGCCAGGTGAGGACACTCAAGCCCAGAGAGGATAAGTCACCTGCCCGATGTCACAAAGCAATGAGTGGCGCAGCTGGGCTTCAGGACCTGCTCTCTCATCCTGTGCTCTGGCTCCAACCTTGAGCACCCTCCTTTCCTGTTTTATCTTCCAGGGGCCTTTCTTAGGCCCGATTGCCCCCAGTTCACAGAGGGCCCACCCCGCCCCAGACAGCACAGGAGTTTGCCCTAGACCGCTCACCATCCTTTTCAATTTGATAATCGAACGAAGGCCATAAATCCAGCAATATGTGTGTGGTCAGCTGCCCCATTCTTTTCCTAAGAAGCAGATTTATGGGGCATCCACACTCAGGGATGATTATTCCCCAATAGTTTATAGTATCAAGGCTCCTTTATTTTCCCCCAATAAATCTAATTTATATGGACTGGCAGATTAAGCAGTGCATTTCCTGGCGTCGGAAGACCGTGAATCATTCACAGTGCTTTCAGAAACTTGAGATTAAGGTTTTGCATAATGCAAATCAGGAAGAGAAGATGTTTGCTCTGCCCCACTGTGGATGCAATTAGAGCAATGAACACCAGGAGAAATTCATTTTCTGAGGACAGAGAAAGGTCTGCTTGGTATGCAAAAGAGCAGAGTTATTTGCAACACAGGAGCCTGGAACTTGGTTCGCAAAGCACCCAGTGACTTTGATTTGCGGCTTTAAAGAATTTAAGGATGAATAAAACATTGAATAAATTTTCAAAGAACTGTTGTCAGACAGCACAAGATCTAAGCTTTTGAGGGGGGGCAAAGAAGAAGTCTGTACCTGTGATATCCCAGTTCCAGGCTCCAGGGAAACTGCACTGGGTTTTGAATCCTTGATGCCACCTGGAATTTTCTCCTGCCAATTTATGCCTCTCCTAATCCCACCAGTCCCAACTCAGGTCCCCTCTTTCAGGAAGTCCTCTCTGTTTGCCCCAGCCAGCTTACCTCAGCTCCTTTGTCTGACCTTCAGCTCACTCACTCACTTGGCAAGTTTTTTTTTTGGGGGGGGGTGCACCTGCAGCATATGGAGGTTCCCAAGCTAGGGGTCGAATCAGGGCTACAGCTGCCAGCCTACGCCAGAGCCACAGCAACATTGGATCCAAGCCGCATCTGTGACCTACATCACAGCTCACAATAACGCTGGATCCTTAACCCACTGATCAAGGCCAGGGATTGAACCCACAACCTCATGGTTCCTAGTCAGATTCATTTCCACTGCAGCACAACGGGAACTCCCACTTGGCAGGTTTTTACTGACCATTAACACCTTTCAAAGAACATGGGCTAGATCAGTCAATAAAACAGATGAAAATCCCTTCCTTCTTGGAGCTGGTGTTCTCATGGGGAGTGAGAGACGATAAATGAGGTAAGGAAGTTGTTGTTATATTAGAAGATGCTAAGTGCTATGGAGATAGGAAAGCCAAGGTGGGAGTGGGAGGAGAGGCCCTGCCAGGAGTTGGGGGTGCTTTGCAGTTGTAGACAAGGTCAGAGAGGGCCTGAGATGGTGACAGGTACACAGACACCTAAGGAGGTTAGGGCTGAGACAGGGGTCTGTCTGGGGAAGAGTATTCCAGGAGCAAGAAAAGCAGGTGTCCCTAGGGAAGTCCTGAGGCAGGAGTAAGTAAAGGGGGAGGGAGGATGGTAGGTGATGCATCCAGACCAGGAGCAAGGCCAAGGTCTTGGAAAGCTCTCTATCCATTCATTCATCTACTTACTCTATTCATTCATTCAGCACTTTTGTAGCCTGAGTATATTCTAGGACTTGCAGTTCTAAATCCTGGAAATCCAGCAGCAGACATGACAGGCAAGGTGTCTGCTTCTGGGGGGCATCATTCAGGTGGGAAAATAGAGAACAAATGAGGCAATTTCAGAGAGTGACAAGCTGGAGAAGGTAGACCAGGAAATCCAGGGAGCACCCAGGCCTGAGAAGACACACTAGTGACCACGCCCTCAGAGCCAGGCTGGGCCATCTGCTCTCAACACCCTCACCCCAGTCCTCCAAGTACCTTTCAGTGGGTGCTGTCATCACCCTCACCTTCTGTTTGGTGAGCCCCCAGAACACTTGTTGAATGAATGAGTGATGGAATGAATGAATGAGTGAACAGTGGGGTGACCCCCTTCGCTGCCACCCCAGGGTCTTGGAGGGGGCAGAGGAGGGGCTTGTGATGGCCTGGGTGGGGGTCCCTCCTTAGGGGCTGTTCTGGTCCAGCCATGATCCCTGCTCTGCTTCACTATGTGAAGCGGGGGGGCCTGGGTGTCCCTTCAAAATGGGAGGCCCTGCTCACACTCTCCAGGCCCTGGACAGTCCAGCCGGCTGGGTGCTCCCATCCCGTGGCCTCAGCGGTGGCACAGGGAGGGGGAGGGATGGGGAAGAACGCGTGATTTTTCTGGATGGAGACTGGACCGGGCTGGGAGGGACCAAGGCCACAGGGGGAAGAAGCGCTGACCAGAGGCCGTGTGTCCAGGGCCCCCTCCAGGCACCTGGAGTGGACATGGCCCTGGGTCCCCTGGCCGGGCCAGGTGGCTTGGGGGACACCTGTCTGGCTGTCTCCCCCCATTTCCATGTGAAAGGCAGGCGGGACGGGACATGGGGGCTGGGGGCTGCCATCTGCTGGCAGAGCCCATTGTGCTGAGAGCGGAGCCCCTTGTCCCACCGCAAGGGCAGAGGGTCAAGGACGAGGAGGAAGCCAACAGAAGGTGCTTTCAGGGCCCAGGGTGGCTCTGAGGGGCAGGGCCACTGGGGGCCGCTGTCACCATCTGTGCCCGTCCCTTCCAGGGGGTTCTGGGCTCAGCCCAGCTCAGATGTCCCCTGCTCACCCTGGGCTGCTCTGATGCAATGGGCGCTCAGCCCTTCTCAGCAGGCAGCCGTGGAGCCGGGTCTGCACCAGCTCCCGTGGCTCCAGGCTCTGCCCACCAGGCCATCCTCTCTCAACCCCTTAGTGGCCAGAGTTGGGGATGGTTTCCGGGAAACACCTGCTGGGTGGCCAGGAGGCTGGATCCCTCGATGCTCCAGCCAGGGAGGCCCAGGTCAAGGGCACAGGGAGGGGCTCTCCCAGGGAGCGAGCAGGAGGGGACAGGCCACCCTCTGCCAGCTCTGCTGCAGACCCGCCGCTCCAGGAAGGTGCTGAGGTCTGTCTCTGCAGGGACTCTGCGCACCAGGCCGGCTCTCCGCTGGCTCCAGAAGCCCCTGGGTCAGGACGACCCGCTCTTCCCTGCAGACGCCCCCTGAGCCTGAGCCCGGCTGGCAGCCCGACCCCACCGTGATTGCTGGCCCCTGTTTCAGTGGAAGCTTGGCCTGTGCTCCTGGTGCCGCAGCCGTGGGCCTTGGGGAGGAGGCGGGCTGGGGCCGGACGTGCTGCCCTCCTGGAGCAGAACCGCAGGACGAGCCGGGGAGTCTGACCGGGGACGGGGCGGGAGGGACACCTGGACACAGACTCAGGACCTTCAGACGCCACAGAGAAGGGGACCTTGTCACTGGGCCCAGCAGGGCGGCCCCTAATTGAGTCTGACCTGCAGGGCAGCCGCGGGGAAACGCGGGGAAACGCAGCCTGGCCCCTTCCCGCAAAGTGGCCTTCGTTTTCCTCCCTGCGCACCTGGCCCAGCGCTCTCAGAGGGGATGCACGGATATTCTGTTTGTAATTAAAAAGTAATTTAATTATCCGCTGAAAACGAGGTTCCAGGATATTGAAAAGAATCCTAGCTGCTCCACACACCGTCCTTCCTCCTTGCTTATTAGAAACCTGGGTGGGGGGGAAGCGAGAGGGGTCCTCTGCTCCTGCCTCGGCAGCTGCCCCAGAGCTGGAGGCCGGGAGACACTGCCCAGGACACCCCCAGACCCTTGGGGTGCTCTGGGTCTCGGGGAGACAGGGGAGGCACAGAGTTACAGCCAGTCTGTGGGGCGGGCACCGGCCCTGCCCCTCAGCAGCTGTGTGGCTCTGGGGTGGTAGCTGGACCCCTCTGAGCCTCATTCTCCTCACGTGGAAAATAGGGGTGATTGTGGTCTCGCCCTCATCGGGTTGTTGGATCAATTCCACAGCCTCCTGGAGGTCTTAAATCACTGCTGAGCCAGACTGTCCCTGGCCACCCCATTGAAAGTCCCAACCCCACCCCTTGTCACTTCCTCCCCCGCCCCCAGGGTCTCTCCACAGCACTGACCACAGGGACACACCGTGTGTCACGTCTGGTCTGTCTCTTGATCCTTTGTCTGGCTCCCAGCAGGAACTTGCCAAGTCCCTGAATCAAGGGATTTTGGCCTCTTTTGCTCCTTGCTTCACCTCTTGAGCCCATAGTAATTGTTGGCACATAGTATGTGCTCAGTAAAGACTTGTTTTGGTGAAATACTGAATGAATGAATGAATGAGGTGTAGAGCCTCAGGGAGGTGCCTGCACCTAACAGACTCTGTAGGCGTATACCCAGAGCAGCCACTGGCAGCCCACTCCCTCTGTTCATTTTCTCCCCGTTGTTCAATCCACAGTTGTCTGCTGACCTTCTAAGTGCCAGGGGCTCTCTCTTGCCCCTGTGTGAACACACAGCAGTGGGAAAAAGCCTTCCGTGCTTGCCCTCTTGGAGTTTATATTTCAATGACAGGAGACAGATCTTGAACAAGTAAACTATTAAATATAGGATAACACATCAGCGTGGGATAAATGTTGGGAAAAATGTGAGGGCTGTGGGGTGGCAGGTAATGGGGGCTCGACACCAGCAAGGGAGGTCAGAGGGGCCCTGGGGAAGGGGACCTGGCAGCAGAGACCTGGGGGAGTTGGCAGGGAGAGCCGGGTGGCTGTGGGCGGAGGCTCCAGGCAGAGGGCAGAGCAAGGACGAAGACCTGGTGGCACCACCTGGAGAGTCAGAGGAGCTGCAGGGCCAGGGGGCAGGTGGGCAGAGACGGAGAGGCGAGGGCGGCTCCTGGGGTGCCCGTGGGCCCAGGTGAGGGGTTTGGCTTTTACTCTGATCCCGACGGGAGCTGGGCTGTCCTGGCACAGGAGGGACCTGGGTGGGGGGTTTCAGTCTCCCTCGGGGCCCCCCAGGGAGAGGCGGAGCCCAGGAGGAGCCACTGCGGGGGTCCCGGGAGTGATGGGGCTGGGAGGTGGGGCAGAAGACAGCAAAGCAGGAAAGAGGAGTTGGGGCGAAAGCAAAGATGTGCTCCTGGATTCCTGTTTAATTGTCTTGTTTCCTTTTCTCCTTGCAAGACAAAGGGGTCCCGGAACCAGAGGATGCCCTTTCCCCCCACTGGTCAGGTGGTCACTGCCCCCCAGTCACAGACAAGGGGTGGGTCCTGTGACTCGCTGAGCCCAGGGACCCCCTGCCTGTGGCTCCAGATGACCTGGAAGTTGGTGGGGCTGTGGGGTGGGGGCACGGCAGAGGGAGGTCTGCACCCCCCTCCCCTATGTGGGCTGCAGCCTCAGGAGCAAGGGACTGAGACCTGGGACCTGCGAGTTCCTGGGCCTGGGCTCCAGGCACCTGTAATCAGAGAGTAAACTGCTGCTTCTAATAGAGACTGAAAAGCAGGAATGCCAACTTTGGGGCCAAGATGGTGGCAGAGCAGAGTCTTGACTCACCTCCGGTCCTCTTCCTGTGCCCTCTGCCTCCTGCAGAAGCCTCTAGGACGTGTTCCCGGACCTGGAGGACAGGCTTCTGGAGCAGAGGGTCTCAGGTCTTGCAGGAAAAGCCTGGGCAGCTCCAGGCTGTCATCCACCAACCCTCTGATCAATGCTCTGTGAGTTGACGCTTCCCGGCAGGGAACTGTTCCCAGAACTGGGCACTTAGGATGAGGGCTTTGATCGGCAGGGACCCTGGGACCTGGCTCCCTGGATGCCCTGCTAGGTGGGTTGACACAGGCTCCAAAAGTGGCTCTGACATGAGGCCTCATCAGTCACAGCTACAGGGTCCCAGTATCTGCACACAAATGAGGGCAGGACCACATCATTGGGCAGAGCAGGTACTTAGAGGGTGGCACCTGCTGGGCACTGCCCCTTGTTTAAGACCACTGTCCATCCTGGTTTACCTGCTGTTGTCTGAGTGTCGAACGCCCTCTGCCTGTCTCACATCCGTCGGCTGGATTTGCCCCGAGATGCCCAGCCTTGACCCCTGCGGTGCACATTTGATACCTAAGTGTTGAGACAGTGCTGAGGCCCCAACAGCTGCTGAAGGGGTGCCTTTTCCAGGGCCTCTGAGGATTTTCTGTCTGCTTGTCTTCTCCTTCTCACTTGTTCCTCTGCCTCCTTCCCTCCCTGATCAGGCACAACTGACACGTGAGCCCCCAAAGGTCAGGGCAGTTATGGAGTCTGGGCAGACACATGCCCGGGCTGAACAAGTCCATGCAGCTGTTGGGCCCCAGGCTGTGGGGGATGGGGTGGGGGTGGGGGTTGCCCCAGCCCCCCGTTTTAGGACTGGGGGGAATGCAGCCTGCAGACTCCTCCCTGGGACACACCACATGGAGGCAGCATGTGTTCACCCCGGGGCCGGGGCTGTCCTGGGTGCTATTGAGGCAGGGAAGAAATAGGCTTTGTCCCTACCTCCAGTGGCATTCCTGTCCCACAGGTATGAGCATAAGTGGCTTAATCACAGTCGAATGAGCAGAAAAAGCAATCATGTTCCCTTTCCTACCTCAATTTAATTCCTTATTCCAAGCCACCCTTCCACTGGAAGTGAGCAACTTTTATAGTTTTCTTAAGTTTTGCATTTAGTTCTATGACCCATTTTGAATTAATATTTATCCAAGGTGTGAGGCTTTAGTTGAGATCCATTTTTGGTTTTTTCCATGTGTATAACCAGTTGTTCCAATACCATTTGTGGAGTAAACTCTGTTTTCCATTGACTTGTTTCTGTACCTTGTCAAAAATCAATGGGCGGTATTTAAGTGGGTCTGAGCTGGACTCTTCATTCTCTTTTGTCTGGGTATTCCTTCCTTCATCAATACCACAGTGTCTTGATTATTATAGCTTTATAGTTAGTTTTAAAATGGAGTAGTGAGGAGTTCCCATCGTGGCGCAGTGGTTAACAAATCTGACTAGGAACCATGAGGTTGCGGGTTCAGTCCCTGCCCTTGCTCAGTGGGTAACGATCCGGCGTTGCCGTGAGCTGTGGTGTAGGTTGCAGATGTGGCTCGGATCCTGCGTTGCTGTGGCTCTGGCGTAGGCCGGTGGCTACAGCTCCGATTCAACCCCTAGCCTGGGAACCTCCATATGCCACGGGAGCGGCCCAAGAAATAGCTAAAAAGACAAAAAAAAAATGGAGTAGTGATTCTTCAATCTTATTTTTTCCTTTTGAAATTGTTTGAGCTAGTCTAGTTCCTTTGCCTCTGCCTGTACATTTCACAATTAGCTTATCTCTATTTTTTTTTTTTTGTCTTTTATCCTTTTTAGGGCCGCACCTGCAGCACATGGAGTTTCTCAGGCTAAGGGTCGAATTGGAGCTGTAGCCATCAGCCTACGCCACAGCCACAGCAACGCCAGATCTGAGCCCCGTCTGTGACCTACGTCACAGCTCATGGCAATGCCGGATCCTTAACCCACTGAGCGAAGCCAGGGATCGAACCTGAAACCTCATGGTTCCTAGTCAGATTCGTTTCCGCTGAGCCATGACAGGATCTCCTTATCTCTGTTTAAAAATTCTACTTGTATTTTGGTCGATATTGTGTTAAATCTGTAAGTAAATTGGGAAGAATTGACATCTTTACTCTGTCAAGTCTTCCAGCTGGTGAATATGGTATATCTTTCCATTTATTTAGGTCTTCTTTGATTTCTCTCATCAGTCTTTTGAAGTTTTAAGCATGAATTCTTGTACATGTTTGTTAGATTTATACTTAAGTATTCTATTTTTGCAGCACTTTCGTAAGTGGTATTTAAAGTTGTTTTTTAATGGTACATTGCTATTGTATAATTGATATTTGTGTGCTGGCCTTGCTCATCTCACTATTGGTTTGTAGGAGATTTGTGAGTGTACCTTTTTTTGGGTATTTTTTGCATAAGCAATCGTATGTGTGCGGATAAGGACCTTTTTATTTCTTCTTTTCCAATCTCTATGCCATTTATTCTTGCCTTCTCATGCTGCTTGTTAAGATTGCATTTTTTGCCAATATTTAAACAAAACAAAACAAAATAAAACTATAGGGGTTCCCTTGTGGTACAGTAGGTTTAAGGGTCCTGCACTGTCACTGCTGTGGTGCCAGTTCAATCCCTGGCCCAGGAACTCCCACATGCAGCGGCATGGCCAAAAACAAACAAACAAACAAAGAAACTACAGTTTAGTTCACATAAAAATCCTTGGCTTCCTTCAAAACTAGAGAAGTAGGTGGCCCAGGACCTGACTTCCCTTCTATAGCTTGGCTGAGCCGCTATGGGGCACAGACTCTCCTGCAGCCTTTCACTGGCACTTTCACTAGCCTCTCCCTTCAGGTTTTGCAGCCTTTGCCCCTAGCATTTAATCTTTCCAGCCACACTATGAAAAAATTCTATTATTGCCCCATTTCATAGGTGAGGAAACTGAGTCACAGAGCATTCAAATTAGAGTGGCCAAAGTCATACTGTTGGGAGGAAGTGGATGCAAACCAGGTATTCTGGTTCTGGCCTCTCCCAAGGAAGGAGGGCTCGGCAGGCAGCTTGCGGTGGCCTGGATGCCGCTTCTCAGGGTCGTATGAGTCCCAGGGCTGGAGAATTCTGCATGCTTGTTGGCCAGCTGTGTGGGTTCGAATCCCGACACAGACCCCGCCGGCTTGTTAACATCCCCGTTGCTGCTGGTAATGACATTCGTAAATGATAGAACATAGCTGCACATGTCGCTATGGAAAGGTCAGCAAGCCCTCGGACGATGACATAAAAGTGAATTACAACGATTCTAATAAAATGCCATTTACTGCCCGATGGAGTGTTTCTCATATGACCCATCGCAACAGCACCGGAAGGGAGCCGCCAGGTGTTCATGCAAAAACATAGTGACAGTGACAAATGCGCACTGACGGGCGTGTCCTGCAGCACCCGATGCCACATGGGCACAGCGGTGGGAATTCTGTAGGAGGACGACCTCCCCTCGATGTCAACAGTAGGTGCTCCCCTCAAAAATCTAGTGCGACTTAAAATCACAGGAAGAGGGTCAGACAAGAAACAGCTGTGGTGGCGCTGGTGGCACCTGCATGTCTCTTGCCCCTTCCTCTCCAGCCACAGGCTCACGGCCGCCCCTGGCATCTGGGCCTCTGCCTTCTGTCCTTGAGCCTGGTGCCCCCGAGCTGCAGGGGGACGTCTTGAGATCACCCTCAGGGAGTGGCCTTGGTCTACCTGAGGAGGTGGATGGGTGGATATTTGTGTGCTGGCCTTGCTCATCTCACTATTGGCCTGCACGTCCTATTCCAATGCTCCAGGTACCAGCAGTCTGAGCTCCGGGCGCCCTCGGGGGTAACCCGGTTGACCCACCCTGTGTCCACCTGCCCCAGGCTCCTGGGGTCCTTGCCCAGGAAGCCTGACTCAGTGTCTGCTTCCGAGGAGACCAACCAAGACCCCATTTGAGTGAGACTGTGGCTCAGGTCCTAACAAGGGACACTCACTTCTGTGAGCACCTGGGGGACAGGAAGCCCATCTGGGCTGGACACAGGCCCTGGGTGTACAGGACTGTGCCCCACACCCCAAGGACATTGGTGTCTGGCTCCCAAGCCCCACCTGTGCTTATGGGGGGGGCCTCCTACTATCATGATGATCACAGATGTCTCCGCAGTTCTCCTGCGGGTCAGGACCATCCAGCTGAGGAGTCCTTCAACTGACCCCTCCAGCTAAGAGCGTGGCGTCCATAGCAGCAGCTGTCATTTGTGAGATCTGCTTCCCCTCACATTTCCAGCTGTCCCTCCCTCCTGTCTCCCTTCCATCCCCATTTCAGAGAGGAGGGAAGACTCAGTTTTATCTGTACAACTTTGCTTGAGCTATTCCACTTGGGACCAGGACATGGGGTTGTTTCTGAGCACCTGCTATGGACCCGGCAGTTCGATGCACATCGACCCCCTTCACCCTGCGGGGTGGGGGTTTCCATGCTCCCCATTTCACAGAGCAGCACCCAGGCTGGAGGGGGAGGTGATCTGCCCTGGGTCACACCGCCAGCGGGGGGGTAGAGGGAGGCCAGGCGCGCAGCTGTGTTCGGTGCTAAATCCGGGCTCTGCCCACATCTCTGCCAGGCATCTCCTGCAGGTGTGGGTGGGTAGGGGTCCCGCAGGGCCGAGGTTGTTTCCAGGGGGGCTGTTGGCTCAGAGAAGGTTGTGCTCAGTCTGAGGGCTGCACTTGGGGTCCCCCCTCCCCATAAGCTCCACAGGGGAGACTCCGGACAAGGAGACTGGACCGTGTGGAGGGCGAGGCTCGTGTTGACTAAGTGGCTCTGACACTCTGATGATAAAGCCTCATTTTACAGACGGGGAGACTGGGTCCAGAGAGGGGAGGAGACTCCGCCAGGTCAAGAGGTGGGGCTGGGGTTTGACCCGATTCAGGCTGTGCTGCCTCAGGCCAGGCTGCACGGGTCACCTTCCTGCAGGGCGGGGCTGGCCCTCAGCCAGGCTGCCTGGGCCTGGGGCTGAGCAGGGGCCCTGGTGGCAGCGTGGCCCCTGCAGGGCAGACGATGGTGGAGGGACCGCAGGCCAGGCCCACGAGTCCTGCTGCGTCCAGGCCAGTTCTTGTGGACTCTGAGCAGGGGCAGGATGCGGAGGTGACCTCTGATGAGCCGCCACTGCTCTGGCGGATGCCTGCTCTCGGCCCAGCACGATCCCTCCTGGTGGACGAGGATAAACGCGAGGACGGTGCTGCCCTGGCTCAGGGCCACCCTGGGAGCCTCACCCCCTCTGCCCGCTGCTCCTTCAGAGGCCAGAGATGGACTTGCAGGGGGAGGCACAGGGTGAGGGGGCTCTCAGCCACGGTGTAGTTCTGTCTCCCGTCACCTCTCGATGCCTGAACCCCATCTGCTCAGGCTGTTTCTGTCCACGCCTGAGCTGTCACCCCACAGTTCAAGCCGAGTCTGAACCCACCCCTGGTCCTGTGCCACCTGCAGGTGCTCAGTGTGGCTTTTCTGCTTTGACTCCAGGACAGGCCCACTTCCCCTGTCCCCACATAGCCACAGCCACTGTCACCCTTCCCTGGACCCTGCAGACACTTCCCTGTCTGATGCCTCCGCCTGCCTCTACCATCCACAGCAGCACGATGACACTTCAGATCTTGTCACCCCTCTGCTCACCATGCCCCATGTCCCCCACCTAACTCAGAATAAATGCCAGAGCTCTGCTCTCGGCTACAGCCTGCGCCCCTGTGTTCCCTTTGTCCCCGACGTTCACTCTCCCCACCTCCCCCTTCTCTGTGCCCGCAGCCTAATTGAGGTGCCTCACACCACGGGACGCTTGTCTCTGGCTTTGGGCCTGGTCCCACCAGTGCAGTGGGAGCCCCAGCAGGGGGTCAGCAGGACGGGGCGAGTGGGGAGGGTGGTGGCTCCCCTGGGTCCCTCCTCGGGGGTCACCCTGGGCTGGCTGTGCCCTGGCCTCTTTTCTACCTGTCTACTCCTGCACTCCAGGAAGATCCCACCTGCCCCAGGGCCTTTGCACTGACCGTTCCCTCTGTCTGGGATGCTGCTTCCCTGGCTCTTCCCACACTAGCTCCTTCCCTTGTTTAGTGACTAGTGGGGCCACAGACTGAGCCGGGGAAGACTGAGGCAGAGAGGGCAGTTCTGGACAAGAGAGGCAGGAGCTTCCCTTCAGCCACGTGGCTCTGGGTCAGGATGGACCTCAGGGGAGATGTTGAGTTGGATCTGGAGCTCAACACCCGGAGCCATGGGAAGGGGTCTGAGCTGGAGGGAGATGTCTAGGGGTGTATGGGCTCCTAGGTTTCCTTCGGTGTCACCACCTCAGGGACACCTGCCACAACCCAATCAGGATGCCCCTGATTTCCCCATTGATCCTTCAATGATCACTGTTTATTGTCTTCATCACACCAGTGTCTTTGTAATATCATCTTAGTTGGTTATTGGTGTATTTGGGGTTTGTCCATGTCTTCCATTGGACTCTAATTCCATGAGGGCAGCAACTTGACTGCCATGTTAAATTGCTGATTCGCAAGTTGCAGCACAGTCCCAGGCACATAGTAGGTGCTCAATAAATATTAGTTGACTACATAAGTGAATTAGTGAATACACTAATTGTGTGTGAACATACATACTCATGCTTAACCCCATCTTTTCACACACACATATGCATTTCTAAGACATTCATGGCCCATTCATTCATTCAGCAGCATTTGTGGAGGGCGTGCTTAGTAATGGATTGTGACCACTGTTATAAACACAGGCAGGGACACATCCACAGGATACACCTAGGGGCTTAAACACTCAAGCACAGTATGGAAGAGACTGCTCCTCCAGTGTTGTTTTCCCTTTCTTCCTTAGTAAAGAAAGAATTTAGCTGGCATATAGCTGCCCAAAATAATGTCTACATTTCTCAGCTTCCCTTGCAGTTAGTTGTGGTTGTGTAATTAAGTCATTGTTAATGGAATGTGAGCAGAAGTACTATGTGTAATTTTCAGAAAGTGTCTTAAAGGAGGAACACATGTTTTTGTACCTTCCTCCTCACTGATAACTGGAATATGAGTGTGGTGGCTGGAGCTCAAGCAGCCATACTGGATCATGAGGTAGAAGCCATGTGTTGTAGTTGACAGAATAATAATATAAAAGGAGCCTGAATCATTGATCAGAGTGAAGTCATCCTGTTAGCCCTGGCCGCCTACTTCTGGACTTTGCCTACCAGAGAGGGAAATAATCTTGTGTTTTGCCTAAGGCACTTTTAAAATAGATTTACTGTCACTTGCAGTTGAACCTACTGCTGATTCATTCTCTCTCTCTCAAACACAAACACACCACACACATCCTCTAGTCTCTTTTCCTCATGGTGGAAACCATTGGGAGGATTCCTTTCTGTCTGATGACATCACCCAGGTCCCTTGCAGCAGGTTGCATACCAATCCCATTTTGTAGCCAGTGCCCACTCACAAGCCCCAATGAATCCCACACACCCAGAATAGGGGATTCGTTCAGACTCTCCCTCCTCTGGGCAAAGAGCATCACCACCCCTGTGTGGATTTATGCTCTGTCCTTTCATTTCTCTATTCCAAGAGGTCTGGGGAAGATTTGCAGAAGAAGTAAGAGTGAAACCTGGGTTTCTTAGAGTTCAGGGACACGAACCACAGCATCTTAGAAAGGAAACTTCCAGGATGGCAACTGTCACGGGGCTCCCTTGGGAAGCTCCACCCCAGCTCCTCTGTCTCCTGAGGCCTCACTTGCCCTTCAGGGCCCTGCCCAGCCCTGCCTCTTCCCTGAAGTCCCTTCTGCAGTTCCCAGCCCACCAGAAGAGGGGTCTTCTCTGAGCCCCATGACAGCCCTGCTGGCCCACTCACTGGGGGGGTTATTTCCACCTAAATGTCCTCCATCCTCCCCAGGCCCTCCCCTTGGACACTGCCTCCTTCCAAGGTTATCAGAAGGCTACTCACACACCCCCAAGGGCCCAAGGTTCTTTTGGGGGGTTGTTTCCTGACCAAGGGCTTAGCATCAAACACATCACAGACAGAACCATGTTATGTCACAATATGCTATAAAAGCAAATCTACAACTTTGAACCTCTGTAAATATTTAGAAGTAATGAAATTATGCTCCAAATTTTATAAAGATGGTCATAAATCAGGAGTCCATGTTGATTATATGTGTGTCCTCCAATGTAATAAAAATGTACACATCAAACATTATAAATGTACCTCTCTAGGCCCATAAATTTGATGTAAAACTAACATATAAGCTATAACAGGCATTAAACATTTCATTAACACTAGCTTTGCTTGTCTTCTTGAAATTTAGGATGTCTATTTTGGAATAACTTGGGTGGCCCAAGACTGTGATAAAAAGCTGGTGTGGGAAGGTGTGTGAGTTTAGCAAGCAGGGGGATGTGAAATTCCAGTTGTTGACCTTAGAGTGTTGATTTGAGAAAATAGCTTGCAGCTCCCCTTCTTTTCTTCTAATTGGCAAACTCATGTGTAAGTCCACCTGGGAGGTGGAAGGTGAATAACAAATACGGAGACCTACTGTGTGCCGCGATCTCACATTGATTATAACATTTGTCTGTGCAGCCACTTGTCCATGATGAACCATGGAGATTGCCACTCGCTTTAGAGTGTTGTAGTCTCTGTAGAAGGCAGAGGTTTTTTGGAGTTCCCGTCATGGCTCAGTGGTTAACGAATCCGACTAGGAACCATGAGGTTGTGGGTTCCATCCCTGGCCTTGCTCAGTCGGTTAAGGATCCGGCGTTGCTGTGAGCTGTGGTGTAGGTTGCAGACGCGGCTTGGATCCCGCATAGCTGTGGCTCTGGCATAGGCTGGTGGCTACAGCTCTGATTTGACCCCTAGCCTGGGAACCTCCACATGCCGCGGGAGCGGCCCAAGACGTGGCCAAAAAAAAAAAAAAAAGGCAGAGGTTTTTTTTTTTTTATTGAAAAGATGTAAGCCCAGTTCAAAATGACTTAAGCCAAAATGGGAAGTTACCGGCCCAGCCATGGTCAGGTCCAGGGGTTTCAGGAGGGGCTGGATCCAGGAGCTTGAATGTCACTACAAAGTGTTTGTCTCATCTCTCATCCCTCATTGCCTGGAAGACTCTTCTGTTACAGTGATAGAGATGGTTCCCATTAACTCTGGCATGCTGTCCCACCAGCTCAGCAACCCCAATGGAAAGATACTTTCTCCTCTGTGAGAGTTCCAGCAGTATCCCAGACTCACCCTTCCTGGACTATAGTGAGAACCCCTCAGAGCTAAAGGATTGTCTGCTCTGATTGGCCAGGCTTAGGTCACATGCCTATACTTACATAGTGTAGGGAAGTCATCTCCTCCCCAAACACATGGACCAGCTGTAGGGGATGAGCTCTCCATTTGGTTTCCTTGGTTTCCATTTACAGAAACCATAATTAGTTGAGGCAAGGTGGGAATTTACTGGATACAAAAAGGTTGTTCAGATGATCAGAGGTGGCTGAGAAATAGAAGGTGGAAATCAAGAGCATTCCAGAAGAGCCCTGCAGTGGGAATTTCCTAAGTGGGTGACCTGGAGACTGATGCACAGTGGAATGAGCCCAGTAAATATTTGTTGGTTGAATGAAAGAATAATGCACGAAAAGGAGAGGGCTTAGAAACTGCCCAGACAAAACCACAGTCATTATGCCTTTTCTTCCCAAATACCTTCCCCATCACACATTTTGGACTATTTTGCAGGGTCCAGCCCCAGTCATGACCTCCAGCTTCCTAATGCCTATTTCTTGGCTTCCAAGATCCCGATGCCAGGATTTTCCTCCTTTCTCTCTCGCTGTCTCCCTCCTCCTGAGCCACAGGAGGGTCAGAGAGGTAAAGGGTTTTGTCTGAGGCTGCCCTGCCAGGTGCTCATAGATCCAGGATTCAAACCTCCACTCTGTCATTTTAGCCCTGCATTAGTAATTTCAACTAAGTCGGCTGGCACTTAACTCTTCACTCAGCTTCCTTAAGATGAGCAAACCATTCCTTTAGATGCCAGGGTCAAAATTGGGGCACCTTCCTAATTGCCTCCCTTTGCCCACCATGTCCACGCAAGCACCTAGTCCTACTTTGTTCATCTTCACAGGCCCTTTTTTCCTAAAATAAATTTTGACTATGTTAATATAAAGATGAATGTGTTCCAGGATTTTTTTCTTCATGATTTTCAAACAAATTAGAATATTTTTCTGGGCTCCCAGGAGTATCATGAACTCTCAGCACTGTTCCCACTGTGCCTTGTGTATCTGTCCACTGGCTTGTGACAGTAGCTGACCTTTCACCTGTAGTCCATCCTGAACATGCTGGCAGAGCAGGCCTTCAGCAGTCATCACCTGAGGTAGGTGCCCACGAGGCATCCCTCCCTCCTCTGTCTTACAGTGACAGGGACCCAGGTTTCCCTGGAGACTCTCCCCTCCCCACTCTCAGGCTAATTCTACTCTGGCTCCAGGGGAGGGCACATGACAGTTCTAGCCAATCAGAGTAGTGCATTCTCTCATCCTCAATGATTGGCTCAGGAGGTGCAGCTCCTGGAACCAGCTGGCAATTGGCACTCCCCAAGTTACTGAGAGTGTGAGGGAGGTTGGGGGCTCTCCGTGGTGCCACTCAGCATGGGCTTGTGGGGAATCAAGTCAATAGAGAGGAAAGTAGAGCCAAGAAGAGGGGGAGGGGGAGAGAGAGAGAAAGAAGAAGAGGAAGAAAAGCAAAAAGAAGGCAGGGGAGAAGGAGGAAGAAGAAGAGAGAAGAGGAGAAAGACCAGATTTGATGGCATCATTGAAATCCCTAGATCCAGCCATGCCTGAAGCCATACAATTCTTAGACTGTTACATAAACCTACCTCTTTTGCTTTGGGTTTCTGTGACTTCTAATTGAATAGTTGCGTACTTCCTAGTGCATAGCTCCCCACACCCTGCCCCTTCATTTAGACTCTGCTCTGGCACGGAGTCAACAGGATCAAGCCTCGACTTTCCATCTTGGCATTCGGGCTCCTCACAGTCAGGCCCGTCTTCCTTTACCTCTGACAAGTATTTAAAATCAGATGAGAAGGAAACAACCCAGACATCCTCCGAGGTGAATGTTTAAGCAAACTCTAGTGCATCCGTACTGTGAGACCATGAAATATGACTCAGCCATAAAGCAGAGTGGATTATTGATACGTGCGACAGCCCCAATGGATCTCAAGAGCATCATGGTGAATGAAACAAAATTGCAAAAGGTTACAAACTCTTTGATTCCATTACATAACATTATTTTATTGTGGCCGTGCCTGTGGCATGTGAAAGTTCCCAGGCCAGAGATCGAACCTCTGCCACAGCAGAGACTCGAGCCACTGCAGTGACAATGCCAGATCCTTAACACACACACACACACACACACACACACACACACACACACACGAGTGCATGTAGATAATGACGAAACTGAATGAGGTATGTAGTCTAGTTAACAGTCAGTACCAAGGTCAGTTTCTTGGCTCTGATATGGAGTTCCAGCTATATAATTCTTCTCCCAATGGGGGAAGTCGGGTAAAGGGTACACAGGACTCAGCATAATTTTATTTGCAGCTTCCTGTGAGTCTATAATTACTTTATAATTAAAAATATAAAAATTCCAGTGTAATATGGCTCCTGCTCATTCCTCAGGCACCCCCGTCGCTTTCCGAGGTTCTCATCCCTCTTCATGTGTTTCCACCTGGGCGGAGACCCTCCCCGCTCCCACGTATGCTTTCCCAAAAAAGGACGTTTAACTTTGTGGTTCAGAGTATGGACATTGGTTTGGGTGATAGCAGTTCTGGTTTTTCTGGGATTCAAGGAATTTCCAGGATATGGGACTTCCAGTTTTCAAGCTGGGACAGTCCTGGGCCAACTGGAATAAGTTATCACTCTGGCTGTGGATAAGTCAGGTGGACCTGGATTAAAGTCCTGACTCTGCTCCCTAAGAGCTCTGTGATCTTGTGAAAAAGGCTAGACTCCTCTGCTCCTCAGTTCCCTCGTCTGTAAAATGTAAGTAATAACAAGACTCTGCTGAATGGGGTTGTCCCGAGGAGTCAGTGCAATCACACATGTGAACACTGATGCAGGTCCCGGCATGTAGTGTGTGCTCATTAAACCAGAAGTCTTCATTACTCCTGGGCCACCCAGAGGACCCTCCCTGAGCCCCCCAGGGAGTGCCCCCAGTGCTCTAGGCTCTGCCGAATTCTCTAGGGCAGAGGTCCCACACTGCACCTCCATCAATAGTTAAAACAACAAATGCACTAGGACTTAATAAAACATATTGATTACACACATTTATTTCATGTAATAAAACACACACACCCAGCACTTTACAATATAACTCTCTCTGGTCCTAAATTTGACCTACAACTTGCATATGAGCTAGAGCAGACATCAAACGTTTCATTAATGTTTGTTTGCCCTCTTTGAATTTAGAAGAAAGTCTGATGACACCTGTCACTTTCTCCTAGGTGACTCAGTTCCCTGTAGACAGTCTGTCACCTCCACTCTTTGATCTGCGTTTCTGGAGTCAGTCAACCTTGACCCTGAGAAGGAGCTTTCCATCTGCTCAGGACTCAGGAGATTTGCCCATATGATAAATGTTTTTGGAGCACTTGCTGTTTTTCTTAACCACCCCATTCCCCAGACCAGAATGTAGCTCCACCAGGCAGTGTTTTTGTCTTTCTTGTTTATTGCTGTATCCCCAGGGCCTAGAATGTGACTGGAGCAAAAGAGATGCTCCACAGATATTTATGGATTGAGTGAATGTGAAGGAATAAACAGCAGAGACATTAGCTTGCATGGGGTGGGATGGGGGGAGTCACCTTTGAGCCTGAGACAGGCACGATCAGGAAGAGCCACCAGGAAAAGATGTGGGGAAATAGCAGGTGCAAAGGGCCTGGGGGAAAGGATTGAGCTTGATGAATTGGCAGAACAACAAGGAGGTTGGTGCGGCTGCAGTGGTGTGAGCTGGGGCAGGAGACTGGAGGGAGATGAGTCCGAGGGGTGGTCAAACCATGCAGGGCCTTGGAGGCCACTATGGGGAGATTAAATTTTATTCTAAGAGCAGTGGGGAGCCATGGGGAGCCATTAAACATTTCGGAGCAGAAGAGGGACATGACTTAATTTACATTTCTTAAGCTCATTTTTTTCTTCTTTTTAGGGCCTCACCCTCATGGCATGTGGAAGTTCCCAGGCTAGGAGATGAATTGGAGCTGCAGCTGCTGGCCCATGCCACAGCCACAGCAACTCCAGATCTGAGCAGTGTCTGCAGCCCACACTGCAGCTCACGGCAATGCTGGATCCTTACTTAACCTACTGAGCAGGGCCAGGGATCAAACCCGCATCCTCGTGGATACTAGTTGGGTTTGTTACCACTGAGCCACAGTGGGAACTCCCTAAAGCTCACTCTGACTGTAATATGTATTGAAGGAATGAGAGTTCAGATTGAGGGGAGCCAAGTGGAAGCCAGGAGACCTGTGGGGAGGCTGTTATAATTATCCAGGAAAGCCATGATGGATCACAGGGCTCAGCCCAGGGAGAAAAGTGGATGAGCCAAGGACAAGCTTAGGAGATAGACTCAACATCCCAGCTTGGATGAGCTGAAATTTGGGAACGGTGAGGTGTGGCTTTGCCTGGAAATTCTCTTGTTTCCTGGGCATATTGATTTGGGGACCTTTAGAAGTCTAGGGGATGAGATGGAACTGTATTAGCACCCTCAAACCCCACTTCCTCCAAGAGGCTCCAGGGGTCTAATTCCTGGGCTTCCCTGCTGGGCTTCATGCGTCTAAGGTTGTTTTTTATTCTGAGTTTGCACAGAGCTCATGTTTATTTTTGCTAATTGATACAAATGGCTTGCCCTCGCTGTCGTGCTTCAGCCCTGTGCACTTTCATATTAATTGGTTTGGAGGAGGAAAATTAAGTGCTTCAATTTGCCATCTTTCCAGACGACAAAATGGGAAAGAAGAAAATTACTCGGCTGAAAGAGAGGATCTGTGAGTACCTGAAATTCCCTTTGGAAGGGGAGACAGAGGCTGCCCTGGTCTCAGTTCCTAAAGGGAGCAACCCAGGGTTGGGGGGAGAGAAGGGATACTAGGGATGAGGTCAGAGCCTGCCAGAACCTCCGGAAGCCCTTCCTCTACATGAAATACTTAAAAAAGACAAAGTGCTTTTCAAGGGCTGGGTTATGTTTAACTGCATAGCTGCCATGCTCGATGTCATCGCCTCACCTCCAGGGTCAGGCAGGTGTCCAGCAGTTGTCAGTGAGAGAATATCCAACACCAAACAGATGCGAGCAAAAAGGGAATGTATGTTTGGGCTCAGAGAACTGTAAAGGCCCGAGGATGGGGCTGGCCTCAAGTAGAGCTGAATCCAGGGGCTCTAGCCAGTTTCTCCCTGTTCCTCTTCCCTCATTTGGGGAAAAAACCACTGCCAGTGCAGCAACCCCAGAAGGAAGATATTCCTTTCCTGGCAGTGTTACCAACGCTCCCAGGTCGGTCCACAACAAGGGTCCTTATGCCTGTGTTCCTCCTGCCAATAGAACAAGACCAAGAGAAGCAAAGGAAAGCTTTGATTTCATCGGAGAACGGAGAGGTGTGAGCTCAAGCTAAAGAGCCTGGGGGGCTCTCCGGCACATGTGCTCGGGAGACAGGCCCTGGGCGGGGCTGCTTCGCAGGGCTCTGTCATTGGGGCGGGGAGGGGGCGAGTTCTCCCAGCGCGCAGGCGCGGGCGGGCAGGCGGCTGGGGCTCCAGTGCCGGGCGCAGCGTCTCTGCACACGGCCCGCCCCAGCCGCCATCTTGGGCTGAGTGTCTGCAGCTGTAGCGCTTCCGCACGAAGCTGAGGTGCCGGCGCAGCCATTTTGCCCCAGGAACTCTGGTCTGAAGGGCTGGGTGCGAGGCCTCCGCCCGCGGCAGCCTGTGAGCCACTGACACCAGATGAAGCACAAAAGAAAACAAAAAGGTTAGACTTTATTTTATTACCTGGAGTCTGTTTTTATGTCCCAAGAAGTGTTAATGGGCCGAGCCCGTAACCGTGGCACCAGTGGATTTCTCAGGGTTCACCTGATTGGAGCAGCCTGGTCACATGCTCATCTCTGACCCAAACACTGGGGTCAGGGTGGTGGGATTTGCTCACAGCCAGGTCTACCCCCTGAGGTGCTTTGATGTTGGTTAGAAAAGGTGCCCTTCTTTTTGGGAGAAGCAGCCCTGGGCCAGGACACAGGCTTCGGGGTGCGGGGGGGTTTGGCAGGAATTTGAGCACTTGTGCGGGTACCACCGGTCCAGGTGTAGCCAGTGGGCGCGGATACACCGCCTGCCAGGCCTGGTCATGGACCCCGCGTGCAGTGGGTCTGGGGCTCCCCCACTCACAGCTCATGAGCCGAGAGCGCAGGATGGAGGTTCCCGAAGGACAATCAGGTGCTGCGCCCAGAAGGGAGAGCTCACTCCCCCGGTTAGCATGTGTCTGTAGAGCGCCCACTATGCGCCAGGGATGTGCAGTGAGGACGGTGGGCGGAGATCCCTGCCTTCTTGGACCTTCCAGCCTAGTTTGGGGGAAGAGACGGAACAGAAACGCATGCATTTATTAGTTACATGGACTCATGACCACAGTGCGGTGGAGAAAAGAAAGCTGGACAAAGGTCGGGTATGTGGCGTCAGATGGGGTAGCAGGGGACGGCCTCACTGACAAAGTGTCATTTGAGTGCAAACCGAAGGCAGAGTCAGGTGGCTGCTTGGGTAAGGGCGCTGGTGGAGGAAGAAAGGGGGGGTGCAAAAGCCCTGAGGTGGGAGGTGGCAGGGCAGTGGGAGGGGCCAGGAGACCAGGCCTTGTGGGTCATTTTGAGGCCACTGCAGAGTCTGAGCTGAGGAGGGCTAGGGTCTGAGGGAGGAGGGAAGGGAGAGAGGCTTCCCTCCGAGTTCCTCAAGGGCTTTGTGATCCCTCCATCAGGTCTGGGTGCAAACCCACACCTCGTCCCCAAAGGAGCGTGCCTGCCTGGCGCCCACAGGGGTGTGTGGATGCTCGCCTGTGAGCCTGTATCCACGTTTGTACAAAGCACATCTACAGCAGCTGCATGTGATTGCACACAGGTACACTCCCACGTATGCACACATCCATGGAGCCTTGCACACACACACACACAGCACATTTTCCCACCACCTTACACACACACTTGTGGACACACTGCGTGTAACCACTGTATGCACAGTGTCCTGCTGTGTACAAACACTCAAATATAAGAGGTTGAATCACCGGTTTTGAAGCCACACTCTCTGGGTCCAGGTCCCAGCACCAAACTGTGTGATTTGGCTCATGCGATTGTATACCCTTGTGCCTTGGTTTCCTTAAACCTAAGAACCTATCTCAGAAAAGCTGTTGCGAGGATGACATGAGTTAATACATAGAAAGTGCTTAGAAGAATGTCTGGCAGGCAGTGGCACTTTGCAAATGAGAGTCATCAGTTTCACACACATGCCAACACGCTCTCTTCCACACATGGGCTCCCTGTGAGCACCTTCCTGCGTGCACCTGTACTTCCCACACCTGCACCAACACCAGCCTGGGCAGCACACACATGGAGATGCTTGTTCACATGCACACAGGCATGCAAGTCCAGACCTGTCTGTGTTATTTTTGCAAGTCAGCACTCACACACATGTCATGTGCATGTGGATGTGCACCGCATGCACACACATGTCATGTGTAGTACATACATGTCCCCATGCACACAGGTGCCCTGAGCACCATACATACGTGTCCACAAGCATACGTCTGTATGTATATGATCTCCATACATACATGTATACCATTATCTGTGTCCCCTGTGCACACATGTACCCATGAGCGCCATACCCTCCTCTCTCCCTCCCTCACAGGGCCAGCTCCTCCATCCCCTCCCTCTCAGACTCCACACAATCCCCTGCAGGTCTGAGTCTCACCAGGAGCCCCAGGCAGAGGGGGGTCATCATCTCTGAAAACGTCAGCTGTATGTATCCCAGGACTAGCTAGTTCACCCTTAGTCACAGTTTGTCCTGGGGAAAATTTTACCCGCATGAACACAGAGATATTTCTGAGGATGCTCATTGCAGTAATGCTCGTAGTTGCAAAAAAATTGCATTTGACCTAAATGTCCCTCACAGAACAGCTAAACAAATATGGTTTTCTCCAAACTAAAAATACAACAATTTAACAGAATTTTTAGATCTTCATTTCTGTCATGGAAATATCTTCAAGACATGGTGTTGAGTGAAATCAAGTTGAAGAATGATAACACAATTTGATACCATTTGCAGGAAATAACATGTCTTTTTTATGGGTCCATATTTATGTGGGGAAAATATATGAGAAAGGATCTGGAAAGAGGCATTGAAGAGATCACAGCGGTTACTTCAAAGGAGGGGATCAAGGCTGTTTAAAAGAGACATTTGTCCTAAAGAATCAACAAAATAGCTGACAAGAAGTAATAAGCAAATTTAGAAAGATCCCAGAATAGAAAATCAATAGCTAAAGTCAATTTAAATTTTATATAATAGCAATGAACAATGGGAAATGAAATTTTAGAATGCCATTTGCAATAGCTCAGAAAACTTTAAAATACCTGGGGATATGTTTAACCAAACATACACAAGACCTGTATTCTAAAAACTATATAACCAACACTTTTTTTTTGTCTTTTGTCTTTTCAGGGCTGCACCAGCGATTTATAGAAGTTCCCAGGCTAGGGGTTGAATTGGAGCTGTAGCTGCCAACCTACACCACAGCCATAGCAATGTGGGATCTGAGCCAGTCTGTGACCTATACCACATCCCATGGGAGCACTGGATCCTTAACCACTGATTGAGGCCAGGAATCAACCCTGCAACCTCATGGATCCTGGTCGGGTTTGTTAACCACTGAGCCACAACGGAACTCCACCAACAGAAATTAAACACTGAAATAAACAGAAGGATATAACTGGATATAATCTGATGAAGATATAATTAGAAGACTTGGTATTATCATTAAAATGCAGATCTCCCCAAACTGCATTTGTAATCCCAACCGAAATTCCAGGAGACTTTTTAGAAATTGATTATAAGTTTTAAATGAAAACAAAAAGGACTTGGAATAGAAAAAAAAATTTTAAATAACTAAGTTCCAGGACTTTGATTATCTGATTTCAAGACTTATTGTAAAGCTGCAGTAATCAAGATAGGGAGGTACTGGCATAAGGAGAGATGTGTAGATCAATGGAACAGAGGAGAGTCCACAAATACACCACTCGTATGTAGTCAACTGATGCTCAGCAGAGGTGTCTGGGTAATTCAGTGGGGAAAAGAAAGCCTTTTTGACAAATGGTTCATAAATAAATGAATATTTATAAAGGGAAAAAATGAACTTCAACCCCTTACACATGCCATGTAAAAATTAACTTCAAATGGGTCATAGACATAACAGCTAAAACTAGAAGAAAGCATGGGTGGGAATCTTTGAGATGCTGAGGAAAGCAAATATTCCTCAGGCAGGATGATCACAGCACTAACAATTGAAAAGAAAAATTGCATTTCATAAAAGTTTAAAACTTCTGCCTTGACCTTCCCCCTCAAATGTATTCAGGAACAGACTTGCAGTGCTGAGGGCGGCAAAGGCTGAGTTTCTCTTCCTTCTCTCGCTCCTGTCAGGGACCCTCTCCTGAAACCACAGCCCTCCCTGGGCTCTATGTCCGCTTCTTCCTTCGAACCTTCAGGTCTGGGGAGGTAACAGCTTACCTCGATGCTAATCCTCAGGGCCTTCACCATCCTTTCTTGGTTCCCTTAACCTGCAGTCCCCTTGTAAACACTCACTCCATTACCCCCTTCTCAGTTTCCCGCTGGAGATTTGCCATCTGTTTCCTGCAAGGACCCAGCCTGGGACAGAGACTGTTGCAGCTGCTAGTATGAAGTCTGTCTGGAGAGAGAACCACAGGTGAGCCAGCAGAGGGATGTTCAGCTTCATACACAGTGAAGACAGAGCAAGCGTCAGAGAGGTTGCCTGTGGAAGTATTGTCTCCTTCACCCCCAATCCATGTGCGGTTAATTGCTTGGGATAATAGTACTGAGAAACCTCAGGTAACTGGAATGGATGGAAATGAGGGTGTGACCATCATGTGGGCTTGTGTAGGTCACCCCTCTGTGCTCTGCATTGTGTTGTTAGAACAAAAACTTTCTATTTTCTGCCTTCTGTATCAAGAGGAGGTCATCTAGCCCTTGGCTTATAACAGATGGATGTCTCGCTATCCAAGGCTTACTACTTCATGTCTAGGTTGACAACTTGCTCTGTAGGACAGTTCTCTTTGTCTAGCCTGTGGTTTGCATGCTGCAGCTTGATGACTTCCCATTCATTTAGCCTTTGAGAGATTCAAAATGGGCTTTTCCAGAGTGAATCAAAAATTTCAGTCCTTAAGACAGTTTTTGGCATGTCAGGACAATGGGATTTTACTTATTGGATATCTTTTTCTTTCTATTCATGTTTTGAATATCCATGATGAATTCAGAACCAAACTCATACCTTTTGGAAATGCTAGGTTAGCCACAGGAGTGTCTCGGCTGCGGGGCTTTTCAGAGCCTTTAACATGCTGATGTTCCAAAGAGGAAGCTAGAAGGTACAGCCTTTCCTGGACCCATTGACCATGAAAACTTTCTATGTTAGGTGGTACTAACGCCACAAGGAACGAATGGATAGAGCCTGGCTCACTGGTCACATAGATGGAGAAACTGAGGCTTGGAACAATGTGACTTGAGATATCTCACTATTAGTGTCACATTAGGGCTTGCAACCCAGCTTAATCACATTAGATAAAGCATTGGCACAGTGAACTGCAGGTATAGCAAATAGTAATTATTAGTTCCTTCCCTTTTCTTCTGCTCGGGGCCTCAGTTTTAACATCTGTCAAATAGGAGCCTTAATGCTTTTTTTTACGATAGCTGTCATGACACTTTTGGTTACAAGTGATGGAAAAAACCAACTTAAAATGACTTAAGCACATGGGGGATTTATTGGGTCATATAAAGCTCAGCTTAATCTTTTTTTTTTTTTTTTTGTCTTTTGTTGTTGTTGTTATTGTTGTTGTTGCTATTTCTTGGGCTGCTCCCACGGCATATGGAGGTTCCCAGGCTAGGGGTCGAATCGGAGCTGTAGCCACCGGCCTACACTAGAGCCACAGCAACGCGGGATCCGAGCCGCGTCTGCAACCTACACCACAGCTCACGGCAATGCCGGATCGTTAACCCACTGAGCAAGGGCAGGGACCGAACCCGCAACCTCATGGTTCCTAGTCGGATTTGTTAACCACTGCGCCACGACGGGAACTCCTCAGCTTAATCTTGATACTGACAATGTCATCTGGGCTCTTTTTATTTCCACAGTGGCTTTATGCTAAGATAACCCATCCCTCGGCAGTAGCCAGGATGACCCCCAGCCGCTCTGGGTTGATATCCTCTTAGCTTACTTACCCCTCTTTCCCGTCACTGAAAAGCCCGGGTGCTAACTGCATCTGGGGCATCTTGGGTCACATCCTGAGCCACTCACCACAGTCTGGAGAATGGGGTGCTCTGGTTGGTCAGGTCTTGATCACATGGTAATATTGACCCAGCTCCCAGGAGTTGCTCACCGACTACAGGTAGGTTGCTTAGCAACCAACTCCTGTCTCTTTTCTGCCCTACAGGACTGGCAAAATCCTGCCAGAGTCCTGTTTATTGAATTTTCAGGCTCAGCATCTGTTTCTTAGCCATTACATTTCCTTGGAGAAGAGGCAAGATGGCAGAGTGATTAAAATAGACCGTGAAGCTCAACGAACTATGGTTCAAATTCCGACTGTGCCATTTACTCGATTAATCTCTGTGTGACTCAGTTTCCTGTAAGATGAGGTTAGTAATACTGTGCACCTCTTGGGTCGCGAGGGTTAAATAAAGTGATTCATATAGATGGATGGGCTCTGTAAAAGTGAGCTAAACTTTAGCTACTTGTTGGAGGAGGCGGCAGTCATGGCAACCATCAGACCCACCTCATCATGTCCACTTCACCCTTCTCTCTCCCAGGGACCACCCTGCAGCCAGGGGGGATTTCAGTCTGTGTTTTCTCGCCATTAAAGGGGCCTTTAGTGACCTGGTCAAGTATAGCATTTGGCACATATTAGGTGCTCAATAAATATTTGTTGAATGCAGAACCCAGGGCACCTCAGGCAGACTCAACCTTTTGCCTGCTCTTTGCAAATCATGATGAAGCAGTTCCTGCTGAGAACGCACCCTCTCTGGGTCTCTAGAGTCTGCCTTAGAAATAAAAACAGCAAAAGCTGGCTGCCCATCGACCTATTAGTCTCCCTTCTACATGAGTGCAGGGGAAGCCACCACCTGGTGAATAATTCACCGGCTACGGTCAGCAGCTCCAAATGCTGTGTTGGCAAAAAGCAAGCAGCCTGCAGAACTGTTTCTTATTTTTACTGGACATAAAACCTGGGTTTTGAGTGCTTATGTTCCCATCCTACTCATTTCAGAGGCAATTAGCTGTTGGGTGCCTTTGCCTGTAAGCTCCTTTGCACATCTACTTGTTAGGTGCACTCATCCCTGTCCAAATAGGCCAGGGGAAGATTTATGTCAACTGGCTATTAAAGCACAATTTTAACAATCCTTTTAAATGACAGCAGCATCTACGCATATGTAACACTGTATGTTAAGCCTCCCTTCGGGACGGTAACCTGCTTCATTAAAACAGCTGTTAATGAAGAGGCTCTATAAATCAGCCTCTTTTACACAAAAACAAATGATCTAAACTCTTTCTGCAGCCCTGCCCTGCTGCCAGCAGACAACTCGGGAGGGAGGGAAGCACCTGAAACACATCGCCCGTGAAGGGCAAAAGAAGCCAGTTTTAAATATTTTAAGTGAAGCCAGGCCAGCCAGCCGGAACTTGTTTTCTCCAGCAGTAGCCTGGGGACATGTGGAGAAAAACAGACCTAATTTCTTTTCAGGGCCAAACCTTCCTACTGCATTGGGCGGGGGTGAGGTCAACCTGACACCCTCTTTGACTTTAATGGGGCGGGGTTGGGATGTCCCCAGACCAATGGGGCTTGAGCTCCAGTGCCGAACACCAGCCTGCCAGTAACTCTGCCTTTTCTGAGTGGCACCTTTCACACCCCAGCCCACTCTTGTTGATCTCGCCATCTCAATGCACTGCTGGTACTACTATGTTTAATATTCTCTGAAGTGACTTGTTCTTTTAAATTAAACCTCAGCCCATACAGTAATGGCTGTGAAACCATGGAGTTCATGTCCATGTTTTTTACTTTTTTCATAATATACATTGAAATAAACATGTCCCTTAAAATAATGTTTATGGACATGACATGTAAAATGACCTTTTGTACTCTACTGTCACTACAGGGCACCTACTTTTGGAAAAACTGAATTAACTCAGTAGGCTAAAGGATTGGATCCAAACAACCACTGTTTGTTGGAATTTGGCATTTGCTAGACATTTTGATGATTAAGAACTAATTTTCTAGTCCAGAGTCTTCTGCCCAAGAGACCTGCTTTACCTGGGCAGCAAATGCTGCCTCCAGACCAATTCTGGACTCGGGACACAGGAGTACCGTGCGTTCTAGATTACTAATGCAGTGATGTCTTTAACACAGGTAAATAGATTAGAGAGATGGGGATTCAGGGGCTGCAGCTTGAGCTTCTGGATCCAGCTATACTGGAAGCAAGGTATCGTTGAACTTTTAATTTTCATGAGATAAATTTTTTTATATCAATCTTGCTGGAGTTGAACTTTGTCCCTTGTAACTAAGAAAATTCAGACTGTGGGGAGGCAAAGGGACATGATTCAAATGATGATGTGTCAGATTCTCCAGAAAGGGCTGTCCAAGCAAAGAAAGTCAGAGCCTCTTTTTCTAAGCTGCTGAAGCACCCCAACAATGAATGAAGCATCCCTCTAAATCCTTGAGACCTGCTCGAAGACATCTGAACCTGTGAGAGGCCAGGTGTAGTGTTCATTTGATAAAGACCTATGGGCATGACATACTAGGAAGTTAGGTTCTCTCTCTGTCCTTACTCCTGTCCCTGGGGAGGAAACAATGGCTCCTTGTCATGGTTTACCTGCCCTGGAGCGGAGGCAGTCCTGGGAAAAGCAGACCCTGATCCAGGAATGCACCTGGATTTCTCACTTTGGAAAAGACCAATGGAGGTGAAGCAGCTGTTTGTTAACTGTGGCCTCAGACTTTGGAGTGTGTTCTCAGAGTCCAGGCTTTACCTGCCTGCACAGGTGGACCTCCCTCACCTGTGCTGTGAAAAGCGGTGCATCCTCAGGACACATTTTCTTTGCTTTTCTGACTCAGGCAGGCTTTTCATGCTGTCACCTCTCAGATGCTGAACCCAGGCTGTTAGAAGGAGAGATGGACCTTTGCAATGCAGTGGTTCACACCGCTAATGATAGGGTTAGAGAGGCTGAGGCCCAAGTGGGAATATGCCTTGACCAAGGTCATAAAATTGCTCAGGGCAAAGTCTGGATGAGAACTGAGCAGTCTTTGTCCTGCTCTCCTGAGGGATTCCTTCCCTTAGTCACAGACAGACCCCTGCCTTTGTAGGCCAAGCTCATGGGCACCCCAGGAAAGGTGGCACAGCACACTGCATGTCAACAAGCATCCTTTTGTTCCCAGATGTCACTGGAATGCTGTAAAAATCAAGAGGTCGTAGATGGATGACTAGTGTTGGGAGGACCCTGAGCTGGATACTTTGCTCTTTAGGGTGAAGGCCATACTCATCTGGGTGTCCCTCAAGGCCTGGGAGAGCCCTGCACCCAGAGAGGCTTACCACAACTTTACAGAATTAAGCCAGTAACACCTGGGCAGTGTCCACAGCTGCCACGCCTCCTTGACCAAAGGCCTCAGCGTCCAAGGTTTCCTCCCTTTAACCTCCTGATGACAGAAGCCAAAACATAAGGGTTTACCTAATCAATTGGAAAATTTGATGACAGGCCACTTACTGATTGATAAGCACCTACACCAGTTCTTCAGAGCTTTCGATACTTCCAAGTGGCCACTCTGGAGGCATGACCACTTTGCAGAAGGTAGGGCAAAGACATTCATGGTTTGCAATCCCTAGACCGCCCCCTTGCAAACAGGAAACAGGACAGGTCCCTGTTCTTTCTGTGTCTTGGCACTGGTCCTCTCAACCAGACCCTAATTAGGATGGACGGCTGTTCTCCACCCTGAGACTGGAAGGAAGCCTGGGATTATCTCAGCCAAGAAATCTCCAGCCCAGAGAAATGTCAGAGCCACCACATGGACGAGCAGAAAAGAAATGAAACATTTTTCAGAAGCCCCTTTGTGCCTTGGCTGTAGATGACTATGAGATGATGTGCTGGGGTTTGGGGATGGGCAGCGCTGATCTGGCTCTATTTAGAGGTTTAGAAGACTCATGCCCCTCTTCCTATCCCCCTCACCTCAAGGAAGGTACTCAACCATACTCAGGGCCAGTTCAACTACTGTGGAGAAGTCTCAGCTCCTTCACAAAAGAAAAAACTTTCAGGCATGAATCTAAGCTTGTAGAATTGCCAGGTGGGGGCTGACAGATGTCATAGAATACAAGGGATCCTAAGACCACCTCATTTGCTCTCTGGAACTGGTTTTCAGAAACACTTACTCAAGGTGGCAAAGAAACTAGTATATAGATACTCCCATCAACATTATTCCCAACAGTGAAAAATAACCTTTCAAATTGGAATAACTCAATATTCCAATAACTCAATATCCTCTACCATGACTGGTTAAATAGTGTAGTGGTTAGGAACATGTACTCTGGGTTTCAATCTTGGCTTTACTGCTTACTGGCTATGTGACCCAGCACAAGTTTCTTAACTTTTCTGTGCCTCAGTTTCTCCACCTTTATAATGGAGAGAAAAAATATTAGTACATTTTAAGGTTTCATGGCTTTCTTTGCTTGGCTCTCCCCTCTGTCCCCATTACACTTTCTTTTTTTTTTTTTGTCTTTTGTTGTTGTTGTTATTGCTGTTGTTGCTATTTCTTGGGCCGCTCCCGCGGCATATGGAAGTTCCCAGGCTAGGGGTTGAATCGGAGCTGTAGCCACCGGCCTACGCCAGAGCCACAGCAATGCGGGATCTGAGCCGTGTCTGCAACCTACACCACAGCTCACGGCAACGCCGGATCGTTAACCCACTGAGCAAGGGCAGGGACCGAACCTGCAACTTCATGGTTCCTAGTCAGATTTGTTAACCACTGCGCCACGACGGGAACTCCCCATTACACTTTCTTAAGCCAGGACATTCTGTTGGTTTTCATCAAGAGTCACTGATGCAAAATTACAATCAGAGCCAAATATTGAGCTTATCGGCATGGCAGATCCTACAGCAAATGTTTATTGCTTCCACGAGAGAAGAGCTGGTGGTCGGCCGTCAACCTGGTGATTCAGGTTAAAAGATGGACATTGCCCTCGTTCTTCTCTTTGCCTCAGTCCCCACCCTCAGTCCTCCAGATATACCTGGAGTCTGTCCAATGGTGCTTTTTACCACCTGCACGGCACACCCTGGTCCAGACCTCATTAACTCCAGCCTGGCAATGACACTGGCTTCACATGTGGCCTCCCCGCTTCCACTCTTGTCCGAATAATCTCTTCTTCACATGCAGCAAGGGATTCTGTTGGAACCTATGTCTTAGCTCACTTCCCTCCCCCTTTGAAGCCTCCTCCCCTATTTTCGTTTGGTTAGAATAAACTAAATGGATGAAAATCTAAGTAAAGAAAAAAAATAACTAAAGTCGTCAGCATGGTCTTGTTCAGTCTTTGCAGATTGTCCATCTACAGCAGCCTCGCCCACCACCACTGTCTGACCTCCTTCCCTCCCTTTATTTAATGCTACTTAGCATTTTTTTTCCTCTTTAAAATTATCCTGTGCATTCATTTTCTAATGAGATTATCTGTCTCCTCCACTCTTAGAGAGTAGGGTTTGCGCCTGTCTTACTCACTGCTGTAGTAGCCCCACGCCCTGGAATGTTGCCAGGCAAAGGAAGTACTCAAAAGATATTTGTTGGAAACATGATTTGGTCTTAATATCACTTTTGCTTGATGCTTTGGGGACAGCTAAGAACAATTTTATATTAGAAAAGGGATGGAGATGCTTTGCTTGTGAATCCAACAGCAATTCCCATGTCTTGGTCTAAATCCATTTACCAGCCTGCTGTCCAGGTCAATCAATACCAGTCTTTCTGCACCAGGACCCCAGGCCCAGCATTGTGATTCGAGGTAGATACAGCCTGAGACATGAAGCTTATGATCTCCCTGGGTATCTTCTGCCTCTGTTTCCTCATTTGTCAAAAACAAGTACAGAAATGGGCCTGTGTCCTTCAAGAGACTTTCCAGCATTAGGGCCTGTGATACTCAGGTAAGGAGGGTGGAGCTGCAGCTGTGTTTGCTGCCCTGGGTCATGTGGATGGAGCTGGGAGATGGTCCCTGTGAGCTCTGTCCCTGGTGCCCTGGCACTGGTGTTCACCCTCTCAGAACACTCCCAGGCATTAATTACCAGTCAGCTGGCTTTCTCTGGGCTCAGCCTAATTTCCTGTTCAGTGAGCAGTGGTTGGAGAGAAACCGGAGAGAATTATTCCATCAAAGGGCTGGTTCCTAAGGAAATATCCCAGCTTCCTCTTCTTCTGGCCTGGGGCCAATATTCTCTCTAGATGCTTAGGAAATCTTTGGAAGGATATGAGACAGATATAAAATGATTAGAGTAAAATGCTAATGGTGGAATGCAGGTGGTGGGTATAATGTGTTCACTGTAAAATTTGTTTAAAATTTTTCAAAATAAAGTGTCAGGGAAAAGTGACACGAGAGTTTCTGCTCCCGTAAAACTTTTTCTTTTTAGTAAAAGACTTGAAGTGGCTGAACCAAGAGAGTGTCCAGATCATGGCTGATCTGATACTTTGTCTACAGCACGACAGACATCTCTCTTGGTTCCTGTTCCTTCTCCCTTTACAGCCACACCACTCCTTCTCTTTGTCTTCTCAAGAGCTTTAGCAGTTGTCTCTGAAAACTCATTAGTCCAGAGTGTTCAGAAACATCACTCTTGCTTCTGGATTATTGTGCTGAACGTGCAAAGAGGAGCTGGTCCCCAGGTGACTGAGGAACCCCAGCCCCACACCACAGCTGTGGGGGAGCAGTCAGGACATCACTCAGGTCCAGCCAGAAAGACTGAGATGGATGTTTCCCTCTGGGGATTCCCAAATCTGACGAGAGGAGGGAAGAGAAGTGTCCAGAGACAGAGTAAGGGAGATGGTTGGATGTGGAAACGTCTGTGAGAGGCATGAAGAAAGAAAATTGTGGTAGTGGGAGGAGGTGTGTGTGTGGACATCCCACCCCCATGCCATGTTCCACAGCCGGATATCTTGTGACAGAGGAGAGGACCCTTCCAGGGAGGTGAGCGAGCCCCACCTGTAGGTTGTTCTGCAAGTGTTTATTGCTGGTCAGTTGTGTACCAGGCAGGGCAGTGGGTGCTGAGAAGAACAGGTTCCTGCTCAGATGATTGCTGTCGTCTCCACCCAGCAGCCAGAGTGAGCCAGTTAAACTCCCATCTGACCTCAGGGCCTTTGCACTTGCTGTTCCCTGTGTCTGGACTGCTCTTCCCCCAGTTGTTTGTTTGTGTGGTCTCTCCCTTATTTCAGGTCTCTCCTCAGATGTCACCTTCTCAGTAGGCCCCCTTTGGCCACTCTATTTAAAATTTATCACCTCCCTCCCACCCTCCCAATTCCCTGTCCTCCTTGCCAGCACTTATCGCTATCCAACATGACACAAATTATATGTGTTTATTGGTCTTACCTTGTGAGAACATCTGTCTGAGAAGCATTGTGTGGGCTTTGTTCTTGGCTATATCCTGGGCACCAAATAGTGCCTGGCATTCGTTAGGTGCTCATGTATATTTACAGGATGAGAAGAAATCCTTTCCCTCTGTTTCATAGTGTAGTAACAGAAAATCAAGGTATAGTAAGGCCAACAGATGAGAAGATGGCTGCCGTTGAAGAGGTCATTTGTTCCACTTTGGAAGAGAAGCACATAACCCACAGAGGACCATGGGGATGTGGCTGATGGGGCAGAGGGAGAGGAGGGAACTGTGGGCAAGAGCTCTGTGGTGGTTTCCATGGCAAGGAGAGGGAGAAGCAGGGCAAGCAGGCTTAGGATTGGCTAATTGGGAGGGTTTCAGTGGGCTCTGGGGCGGAGGGGCACCTCTGGGTGTCTGAAACCTGGCCCTGGGGTGATTAGAGCAGATGGATAGGGGCCAGGAGTGTGAGGGCCTGAGCGGAGGTGGCTGGAGTGTGGGCTCTGGATTGGTTGATTGTAGTTGAAAAGTACACTCACAGGCAAGTTGCTTACTGTCTCTTAAGAATTGGCCATCCTGGGAGGGACAGCCCTCCAGGGTCAGCACAGCCCCAGAATATACAGACTAAGACAAAGTTGAAGTTCTCTGGTGGCTCAGGAGGTTAAGGATCTGGCATCGTCATTGCTGTGGCTCGGGTCACTGCGGTGGTATGGGTTCCATCCCTGGCCTAGGAACTTCTGCATGCTGTGGGAGAGGCCAAAAAAAAAAAACCCAAACAGGATTAGTTCACTCTTCAGCTGATAGCATTCTAGCTGTGCTTTGGGGGCATGGCTTCTCCCTTATTCCCATTACATTTGTGAAGGGGAAATACACCTAGGCCAAGCCAATCAGCACATTTGATTCCTCTAGCCCAGCAATTAACTCATAGATAGACATGTGACCCAGATCTGGCCAATGAGAGAGAAATATTCAGGCTGAGGAAAGGATTTAGAGGTGGGTCAGTTGTGGGGGCTGGAGGCTAAACCAAAAGTGATAATGCTGTTTCAGTTTGTGATTGCGTGTGTCATTGGGGCCAGATAAAATACGGAGTATCCAGTTATATTTGAATTTCAAATAGACAATGAATAGTTTTTCAGTATAGTGTATTCCAGTTTAAATTCAGGACAGACTGTATGTTTATTAAATCGGGCAACCCTATGTATAACCCACTTTGGGCCAAAAAGATGTCTAAGGAGGTGTCGGTGGGACAGCTGGCAGCTGAGTTCCATGAAGGACTTTGACACACTCTTGTCTTTCTCTTAAGCAAGGATCAAAGAGTCTGTCATTTATTTCTGCCCTGTGTGAGGATGCGATGTCTGGAATTGTGCAGCCAGCTTGAAACCATGAGGCATGAGTTTGAGGACACAATGAAGATGGTTGAACAGAGGAACAAGAAGATTCTGGCTCCTTTAATTACAATATTGTACTTCCAAACCCAGTCCTAGGAATGCCCTCTCTGTACTGAATTTTATGTGAGATAATTAACTGTCTGTCTTATGCCAGCAGTTCTCAATCTTGGCTGCACATCAGAAGCACAGATTTAAAATATGTGGATGCCAATGCCATACTCTATAGCAATTAAGTCAGAATTTCTGATGCTAGGACTCAGTCATTGGCGGGTTTTTAAAGGCTTCACAGGTGATTGTAATGTATAGCCCTTTGCAACCCCAAGTGTGGTCCCTGGACTTGAAGCATGGGCTGCGCCTGGAAGGATGTTACAGCCATGAACCTAGACCTAATGAGTTAGAAGCTGCTGTTGAACAAAGAACCCAGGTGATTTGTATGCACATTAAAGTTTGGAAAGCATTGGCTTAAACCTTGTTAATTATTTACTGTACTCCTTGCAACTGAAAAAATCCTGATTCAAATTCAAATAGTTAAGACTCCAGTGCACTAGGAGTCCATCAAGGATTCCCTCTTCTCTGAAATAGCCAGATATGTTGCATCCACAAATTGGGTGTCTTCTGGACAGTGTCTGTCTCTACTGCAGGCCACACACAGCTTTTCAGGTGATCTGATTTTCACTAGAGCGTGAACTTCTGAAATATTCCGTACAGGAATAGTTTTCTCAACATTTAGCCAGAAAAGCTCTCCTCTTGTGGCCACTGAGGTGGGTCAGGTCACCTCCAGGGCCCTGACTGGGAGCCAATGAGAAAGGCTGTTGGCCACCCTAACACATCTGGCTTCCACCTTGCCAAACACTACTTGGGTACTTCTCTGGGTCCCCAGGGGATAGGCCGTGCCCATCAACTCACAGCTGGGAGCTGCTCATAAAATGATTCCGGAGCTGGGATAGAATTTAGCTAAGTCTCAAGCAATGAATGTCAGGGTGGGGAAAGCTATGGGCCAGGTTTTTCCTAAGATGAAGCTATGGATCTGAAGCTAGGGCCACTGAGGGATGTGGACTTACGTTTCATAGTCATTAAGCGTTTAAAATGGAGTGGTCTATGCTTGGAGAGAAGTCCCTGCTTCTGAGGAAAACGATGTTTAAGGACAGGTAATGTCCATCCTTGGACAGGATGGACTGGGAACATTCCTCATCCAGCCTAAACCAGGAACTTGGAAACCATCCTTGTGATGCAGGTCTCAGCATTTAAATTCACCATTTCCAGACCAGTGGAGAGAAAAGTTATACCTAAATCAAAGCAAGTAACCACCAAGTATCAGTGGACGTCCTCCATTTATTTGCCTTTGCAAGTATATTAATCGCCTCTTCAGGATGGTGTGCCACATTTTAGATTTCACATATGAGGTGGGGAGTGGGATGGACTTGGGAGTTTGAGGTTAGTAGATGAAAACTGTTACATCTGGAATGGATAAACAATGAGGCCCTACTGTATGGCACGGGGAGCTATAGCCAATCTCTTGAGATAGACCATGAAAGAAAGGGAATGTATATATATGTCTGACTGGGCCACTTTGCTTGTGCATTGTTTTTGTATTCTTTGGGTAAATACCCAGAAATGGGCTAGCTGGATGATATGCTAGTTCTATACATTTTTTGAGGACTCTCCATACTGTTTTCCATAGTGGCTGTACCAGTTTACAGTCCTACCTTGTATAAATGTTCCCTTTTCTCTGTATCTGCACCAATACCTGTTATTTCTTGCCCTTTTGATAACAGCTCTCCTAACAGGCATGTGGTGATACCTCACTGTGGTTTTGATTTGCATTTCCCAGATGGTTTGTGATATTGCAGGTATTTTCATGTGCCTGTTAGCTGTCTATATGTCTTCTTTGGAAAAATGTCTGTTCAGCTCCTCTCCCCATTTTTAAATCAGGCTGTTTGTTTTATTTTGTTGTTGATTTGTATGAGTTCTTTATATATTTTGGATATTAACTCTTATTGGATGTACTACGTACAGATATCTTCTTCCATGCGGTGGGTTGTCTTCATTTTGCTGATCGTTTCCTTTGCCGTGGAGAAGTATTTAGTTTAATATAGTCCCATTTGTTTATTTTTACCTTTGTTTCCCTTGCCCGAGGAGAGGTATCTAGAAAGATATTGCTAAGACTTACATCAAAGAGCATACTGCCAATGTTTTCTTCTGGGAGTTTTATGGTTTCAAGACTTCAAGTCTTTAATCCATTTTAAGTTGAATTTTGTGTATGGTCTGTGATAGTGACACTTTTACTTCTTCCTCTCCAATTTAGATGCCTTTTGTTTGTTTTTCTCACTCAGTTGCTCATGCTAGGACTTCCAATACTATTTTGAATAAGAGTGCTGTCAGTAGACATCCTTATCTTGTTCCTGATTTTAGAGGCATAGCTTTAAGTTTTTCACCTTTGAATGTGATATTAGCAGTGAGTTCATCATATATGGCCTTTATTATGTTGACGTGTGTTTCTTCTATACCCATTTTATTGTTTTTTTTTTTTTATCTTGAATGGAATGTTGAATCTTGTCAGATATTTTCCTGTGGCTTTTGAGATGATAGTATGGTTTTTATCCTTTATTTTTTAAAATGTGGTGTATCATATTGATTGATTAGCAAATGTTAAACCATCCTTAAATCTCTGGAATAAATCCCACTTGATCATATTGTATGACCCATTTAATGTATTGTTGTGTTTGGTTTGCTAGTATTTTAAGGATTTTTGTATCTGTGTTCATCAGAGATACTGCCCTATAATATTCTTTTTGTGTGTTCTTTTTGTTTGGTTTTGGTATCAGGGTGATGTTAGTTTCATAAATGAATTAGAAAGCATTCCCTTCTCTTCAGGATTTTTTTGGAATAATATGAGGAGGATGGGTATTAAATCTTCTTTGAATGTTTGGTGGAATTCACCTGTGAAGCCATCTAGCCCAGAATTTTTTTTTGGGGGGGTGGCGAGCTATTCAATTACCGTTTCAATCTCTGTATTAGTGATCAGTGTAGTCAATATTTTCTATCACTTCATGATTCAGTCTTGGAAGGTTGTATGATTCTAAGAATTTGTCTGTTTCTTCTAGGTTGTCCAGTTTGTTGGCATATAGCTGATCATAATTCTCTTAAAATCCTTTGTGTTTCTGTGATATCCATTGTTATTTCTCCTCTTTCATTTCTGATTTTATTTATCAGCCATCTCTTGTTTTGTCCATAGTGAGTCTAGCTAAAGGTTTGTAAATTTTATCTTTTCAGAGAACCAGCTTAGTTTCATTGATCTTTCTTACTGTTTTAAGTCTCTGTTTCATTTATTTCCACTCTGATCTTTATCATTTCCTTCCTCCTAATGACTTCGGGATTCACTTCTCTTTCTTTTTCTAGTTCCTTTGGGTATAAAATTAGATTGTTTGAGATTTTTCTTGTTTCTCTAGATACTCCTGTATTGCTAGAAACCTCCCTCTTAGTATGACTTTTGCTGCATCGCATAGATTTTGGTATATAGCATTTTCATTTGTCTTTGGGTAAATTTTCAGTTTCTCCTTTGATTTTTTAGTTGACCTAATAGGTGTTCAACAGCATGTTGTTCAGTCTGCACACATTTGTGATTTTTCCAGCTTTCCTTTTCGAGTTGATTTCTTGTTTCATACCATTGTGATTAGAAAAGATGCTTGATGTGATTTCATCCTTCTTAAATTTATTGAGATTTGTTTTGTATTCTAACATATGGCCTATCTTTGAGAAAGTTCAGTGTGCACTTAGGAAGAATGTGTGTTTTGCTGCATTTGGATGGAATGTTCTGTACAAATCTATCAGATCCATCTGGTATAATGTTTCATTTAAGGCCACTCTTTCCCTGTTTACTTTCTGTCTGAATGATCTACCCACTGATGTAAGTGAGGTATTAAAGTCCTCTGTTATTACTGTGTGACTGTCAATTTCTTTCTTTAGGTCTGTTAATAACTATTTTATATATGTTGGTGCTTCTTTATTAGGTGCGTATATATTAATAACTATTATATCTTCTTTGTTTGTTTGTTTGTCTTTTTGCCTTTTTTAGGGCTGCTCCACGGCATATGGAGGTTCCCAGGCTAGGGGTCGAATCGGAGCTGTAGCCGCCGGCCTACTCCAGAGCCACAGCAACGTGGGATCCAAGCCATGTCTGCGACCTACACCACAGCTCATGGCAAGGCCGGATCCATAACCCACTGAGCGAGGCCAGGGATCGAACCTGCAACCTCATGGTTCCTAATTGGATTCGTTAACCACTGAGCCACAACGGGAACTCCATATCTTCTTTTTTATTAAATTTTTAAAAAAGTATAGTTGATTTACAATGTTCTGTCAATTTTTGCTTACACCAAAATGACCCAGTCATGCATATTCTTCTTCTTATATTCCATCATGTTCTGTCACAAGTGATTGGATACAGCTCCCTGTGCTATACAGCAGAACCTCATTGCTTATCCACTCTAAATGTAGTGGTTTGCATCTACTAGCCCCAAACTCCTAGTCTGTCCCATTCCCTCCCTCTCAGGAACCACAAATCTGTGCTTCATGTCTGTGAGTCTGTTTCTGTTCTGTAGACAGGTTCAGTTGTGCATTATTTCAGATTCCATATATAAGTGATATCATTTGGTATTTGTCTTTCTCTTTCTGACTTACTTAGTATGACAATCTCTAGTTGCATCCATGTTGCTACAGATGGCGTTATTTTGTTCTTTTTATGGCTGAGTAGTATTCCATTGTGTATATGTACTGTACCATACCTTCTTAATCCATTTATCTGTTGATGGACATTTAGGTTGTTTCCATGTCTTGGCTATTGTGAATAGTGTTCTTATGAACACGTGGGTATGTATATCTTTTGGTTTTTTGTTTTTTTCTTTTTTTCTTTTTGGGGCTGCGCCTGTAGCATATGGAAGTTCCCAGGCTTGAGGTTGAATTGGAGCTTTAGCTGCTGGCCTGTGCCACAGTCACAGCAATGCAGGATCTGAGCTACATCTATGACCTATGCCACAGCTCATGGCAATGCAGAATCCTTAACTCACTGAGTGAGGCCAGGGATCGAACCCACAACCTCATGGATACTAGTTGGGTTCATAATCCGCTAAGCCACAATGGGAACTGCACATGGATCTTTCTGAATTGTAGTTTTGTCTGGATATATTCCAAGGAGTGGGATTACTAGATAATAAGGTAATTCTATATTTAGTTTTCTGAGGAACCTCCATACTGTTTTCCATAGTGGTTGTACCAGTTTACATTCCCACCAACGTGTAGGAGGATTCTCTTTCTCCATACCCTCTCCAGCATTTGTTGTTTGTAGACTTATTATTATTGTTATTTTGCTTTTTAGGGCTGCACCCATGGCATATGAAGTTCCCAGGCTAGGGGTTGAATCTGGCCTACACCACAGCCACAGCAGCTCGGGATCTGAGCTGCCTCTGTGACCTACACTGCAGCCCATGGCAACACTGGATCCTTAACCCACTGAGCGAGGCCAGGGATCGAACCTGCATCTTCATGTATACCAGTTGGATTTGTTTCTGCTGTACCACCACGGGAACTCTGCTGTACCAGACTTATTAATGATGGCTGTCCTAACCAATGTGAGGTGGTACCTCATTATAGTTTTGATTTGCACTTCTCTAAAAATTAGTGGTATTGAGCAATTTTTCATGTGCCCCTTGGCTATCTGTATGTCTTTGGAGAAATACCTATTTAGGTCTTATGCCCATTTTTCAGTTTTTTGTTTGTTTTTGCTGTTGAGTTGTATGTGTTTGTATATTTTGGAGATTGAGCCCTTGTTTGTTGCATCATTTGTAACTGTTTTCTCCCATATGTTATCTTTTTTTTTATGTTATGGTTTCCTTTGCTATCCAAAAGCTTGTAAGTTTGATTAGGTTCCATTGGTTTATTTTTGTTTTTATTTCTATTGCTTTGGGAGACTGACCTAAGAAAACATTTGTATGGTTGATGTCAGAGAATGTTTTTCTGATTCAGTGAATTTTATTATATTTATAGTTGTACAACCATCATCACAACCTAATTTAAGAACATTTCCATCCTGAACCCCCAGGCCATCCCTCCCCTGCAAACTGTCTCTTTTGGTAACTATAAGTTTTTCAAAGTCTGTGAGTCTGTCTCTGTTCTGCAAATAAGTTCATTGTATCCCCCCCCCTTTTTTTTTGTATGAGTGATAGCATATGATGTTTGTGTCTCACTGTCTAACTTCATTTAACATGATAATTTCTAGGTTTATCCGTGTTGCTGCAAGTGCCAGTACTTTGTTGATCATTATGTAATGTCCTTCTTTGTTTCTTATAACATTCTTTATTTTAAGGTCTATTTTGTCTGAAGTATTGCTACTCCAGCTTTCTTTTGATTTCTTTTTACATGGTATATTTTCTTCCATCCTCTCACTTTCTTTTTTTAAATTACTCAATGAATTTATTACATTTATAGTTGTACAATGATCATCACAATCCAATTTTTTAGGATATCCATCCCACAACCCCAGTGCATCCCCCCACCCCCAAAACTGTCTCCTTTGGAGACCATAAGTTTTTCAAAGTCTGTGAGTCAGTATCTGTTCTGCAAAGAAGTTGTCTGTCCTTTTTTCAGATTTCACATGTCAGTGAAAGCATTTGATGTTGGTGTCTCATTGTATGGCCCATCCATGTTGCTAAACATGCTGGTATTTCGTTCCTTTTAATGGCTGAGTAATATTCCATTGTGTATATGTACCACATCTGCTTGATCCACTCCTCTTGTTGATGGACATTTAGGTTGTTTCCATGTCTTGGCTATTGGAAATAGTGCTGCAATGAACATCAGAGTACATGTGTCTTTGTGAGTCGTGGTTTTCTCTGGATAGATGCCCAGGAGTGGGATTGTTGGATCAAATGGTAGTTCTATTTTTAGTTTTCTGAGGCATCTCTATACTGTTTTCCACAGTGGTTGCACCAATTTACAATCCCACCAACAGTGTAATAGGGTTCCCTTTTCTCCACACCTGCTCCAGCACTTATTGTTTGTAGACTTTTTGATGATGGCCATCTGGCCATTGTAAGGTGGTACCTCATAGTGGTTTTGATTTGCATTTCTCTAATAATGAGTGATGCTGAACATGTTTTCATGTGTTTTTTGGCCATCTATATGTCTTCTTTGGAGAGTTGTCTGTTTAGATCTTCTGCCCATTTTTTGATGGGGTCGTTTTTTTTTTTTTTTGGTGTGGAGCTGCAGAAGGTGTTTATAAATTTCAGAGATGAATCCCTTGTCAGCTGATTCATTTGCAAAGATTTTCTCCCATTCTGTGTGTTGTCTTTTCATTTTGTTCAGGGTTTCCTTTGCTGTGCAGAAACTTTTAAGTTTGATTAGGTCCCATTTGTTAGTTTTTGTTTTTACTGTCATTACTCTAAGAGGTGGATCTGAGAAGATGTTGCTGTGGTTTATGTCAGAGAGTGTTTGGCCTATGTTTTCCTCTAAGGGTTTTAGAGTGTCTGGTCTTATATCTAGGTCTTTAATCCACTTAGAGTTTATTTTTGTGTATGGTGTTAAGGAGTGTTCTAATTTCATTCTTTTCCATGTGGCTGTCCAGTTTTCCCAGCACCACTGATTGAACAATCTGTCTTTTCTCTCTTGTATATTTTTGCCTCCTTTGTCATAGATTAGTTGGCTGTAGGTACATGAGTTGAATTCTGGGCTTTCTATCCTCTTCCTCTGATCTATATTTCTGTCTTTGTGCCAGTACCATACAGTTTTGATGGTTGTTGCTTTGTAGTATAGTCTGAAGTCCAGGAGCCTGATTCCTCCAGCTCCATTTTTCTTTTTCAGGATATCTTTGGCTATTCTGGGTCCTTTGTGCTTCCAGACAAACTTTAAACTATTTTGTTTGAGTTCTGTGAAAAATGTCCTTGGTAATTTGATAGGGATTGCATTGAATCTGTAGATTGTCTTGTGTAGTATAGTCATTTTGATAATATTGACTCTTCCAATCCAAGAGCATGGTATGTCTTTCCATCTATTTGTATCATCTTTGATTTCTTTCATCAGTGTCTTACATATCCTCTCACTTTCAGTTTGTATGTGTCCCCAGAAAGTGGGTGTCTTAAAGATGGCATCTATATCTATATCTGTATCTATATCTGTCTATAGATAGATATATCTTGTTTTCGTATCCATTTAGCCAGGCTGTGTCTTTTGATTGGGGCATTTAGTCCATTTACATTTCAGGTAATTATTTATATGTATGTTCTTATTGCCATTTTGTTAATTGTTTTGGGTTTGTTTTTGTTGGTCTTTTTTTCTTCCTTTCTCTTGTTCTTTTTTCTTGTGTTTTGATGACTATCTTTATTATTGTGTTTGGATTGTTTTTTCTTCTTTGTGTGTGTATCTCTTGTAGATTTTTGGTTTGCAGTTACCATGGAAGTTTTGATATAGAAGCCTATACATATATATGTATATATATTTATGACTGTTTTAAGCTGATGTTCTTTTAATTGCAAATGCATCTCCAGTATCCTACATTTGTACCTTTCTTTTCTCACAATTTTTGGTTTTGGTAGCAAATTTGTGTGTGGAGGCTTTCCTACCTTTACAGCATGAATGCCTTTACTGGTGAGCCTTATCATTTGTATTATATATATGTGTGTGTATACATATATGTATACATGTATATATATATGTCTTTTTAGGGCTGCACTCACGGCATGTGGAGGTTCCTAGGCTAGGGGTCTAATCAGAGCTGTAGCCACTGGCCTACGCTAGAGCCACAGCAACGCAGGATCCGAGCTGTGTCTGAGACCTACACCACAGCTCATGGCAGCACTGGATCCTTAACCCACTGAGCAAGGTCAGGGATCAAACCTACAACCTCATCGTGCATAGTCGGATTCGTTAGCCACTGCACCACGACAGGAACTCCTCATTTGTAATATTTTTGTTTCTAGTTGTGGCCTTTTCTTTTCCACTTAAAGAAGTTCCTTTAGCATTTGTTGTAAAGCTGGTTAGTGGTGCTGAATTTTCTTAGCTTTCTCTTGTCTGTAAAGGTTTTGATTTCTCCTTCAGTACTCTACCTTGCTGGGTAGAGTAATCTAGGTTGGAGGTTTTTTCCTTTTCATCTCTTTAAGTATATCATGCCACTCCCTTCTGGCCTACAAAGTTTCTGCTGAAAAATCGGCCAGTAATCGTATTGGGCTCCCTTTTATGTTGTTTGTTTATTTTCCTTAGCTACTTTCAGTATTTTCTCTTTGTCTCTAATTTTGGTCAGTTTACTTAATATGTGTCTTAGGGTGTTCCTCCTTGGGTTTATTTTATATGGTGTTCATTGCACTTCCTGGATTTGAGTGAATGATTCCTTTCCCATTTAGGGAAGTTTTTCACTATTATCTCTTCAGATATTTTCTCTGGCCCTTTCTCTCTCTCTCCTCTTTCTGGCACTCCTATAATGTGGATGTTGGTACATTTAAAGTTGCCCCAGAGTTCTCTTAGACTGTCTTCATTTCTTTTCAATCTTTTTTCTCTTTTCTGTTCGGTGTCAGTGATTTCAACCGTACTTATTCATTCTGCCTCCTGTATTCTGCTGTTGGTTCCTTCTAGTGAGTTTTTTCAGTTTTGTATATCTGCTTGCTTAATCCTTGAATTTTCTACTGCTTTGCTCAGTGTTTAATTTATCAATCTTTGCCTCCAGTTTATTTCCAAGATCTTGAATCATCTTTACTATGGTAAGTCTAAAGTCTTTTTCATGGAGGTTGCTGATCTCCAGATCACTTAGCTGTTTCTCTTTTTTTTTTCCTTATCCCTTATCTGGGTCATAATTCTCTGCCTTTTCATTTTGTATAGATTAGATTTTTTGGTGTTGTCTTCTTTTTGAGGGCAGTAGGGTTGAGGCCTCTCTTCTGATGTCTGCCTCCTTGTGGCTGAAGTTGGTACTGGGTGCTTGCTGCAGGCTTCCTGATGGGAAGGACTGGTGCCTGTCCACTGGTAGGTGGAGCTGAGTCTCTCCATCTGGTGGGTGGGGCTTTGTCTCTGCTAGTGAGTGTGATTAGAGGCAGCTGTGAGCCTAAGAGGTCTTCAGGAGGCCTGTTTGTTCATTGGGTGTGGCTGTGTTCCCAGCAGTTTGTTGTTTGGCTTCGGGCTTCTCAGCCCTAATGGGTGGGGCCAGATTTTTCCAAAATGGCCACCTCCAGGGGAGCTCACACCAATGATTATTCCTGAGACCTTTGCTTCCAATGTCCTTCTCTGACAATAAGCCACCGTCTCCTCCTGTTTTCCCAGTAGATGGTCCGAGATCCTCAGGTAGGTCTGACCTGGCCTCCTGTGGAGTCTCTACTTTGGCCTGGGACCCAGTGCACGTGAAGGCATGTATGCACCTTTCAAGAGTTGAGTCTCTATTTCCCCCAGTCCTGTGGAGCTCCTGTGCACAAGCCCCGCTGGCCCTTAACACCAAATGCTCTCGGGGCTCCTCATCCCAATGCCAAACCCCCAGGCGTGGGAACCTGACATGGGGCTTGTAACTCTCACTCCTGTGAGTTAGCTTCTGTGATGTAGACTTTCCAGTCTGTGGGCTGCCCACCTGGCAGGTATGGGATTGCTTATGTCGAGTAGGTGCCCCTGCCTCTGTCTTGACCTGGCCTCCTTTATGTCTTTTGGTGTGCAGTATCTTTTTTGGTAGTTTCCAGACTGTTTTTTGGTGGTTGATCAGCAGTTGGTTGTAATTTTGTTGTTTTCAGGAGAGAAGGTGAGCTCTAGTCATTCTACTCTGCCATCTTAATCCCATCTTCTATATCTTATTGATGAATTATCCGTTTTATCATTATATACTGTCTACTTTTTTTCTCTTGTTATTTTTTTTTGGCTTGAAGTCTATTGTTTCTGATATGAGTATAGCTATACTTTCTTTTGGCTGCTATTTGCCAAAATATCATTTTCCATCCCTTTACTTTGAACCTGTGGTTGTTGTTAGAGCTGAGGTGGGTCTCCTGGAGGCAGCATATAGTCAGGTCTTGTTTTTTATGCAGCCAGCCACTGATATCTTTTGATTAGTGAATTGAATCAATTTATATTTAGGGTAATTATTGATAGATGAGGACTTAGTACTGTCATTTTATCTTTTGTTTTTCTGGTTTCTTTGTATTTCCGTTGTTTTTTTCCTTGTGTTTCTGTCTGTTATTTTAGTTTGGTGGTTTTATATGATGTTTTTATCAGCTTCCTCTTTTTTTCTTTTTTTTTTTTTTTTAAAGGGCTTCACCTGCAGCATATGGAGGTTCCCAGGCTAGGGGTCGAATTGGAGCTACAGCTGCCAGCCACAGCCACAGCCACAGCCACTCAGGATCTGAGCCACTTCTGCGACCTACACCACAGCTCACGGCAGTGCCAGATCCCTTACCCACTGAGCGAGGCCACAGGTTGAACTTGCATCCTCATGGATACTAGTCACATTCATTTCTGCTGCACCACAACAGGAACTCCATCAGCTTCCTCTTATTTCAGTGGTTTTGTGTCTCTAGATTTATATTTTATGGCTACCATGAGGTTTGTATAAAACATCTTTTTTTTTGGTCTTTTGTCTTTTTTGTTGTTGTTGTTGCTATTTCTTGGGCCTCTCCCGCGGCATATGGAGGTTCCCAGGCTAGGGGTTGAATCGGAGCTGTAGCCACCGGCCTACGCCAGAACCACAGCAACTTGGGATCCGAGCCACGTCTACAACCTACACCACAGCTCACGGCAACGCTGGATTGTTAACCCACTGAGCAAGGCCAGGGACCGAACCCGCAACCTCATGGTTCCTAGTCAGATTTGTTAACCACTGCGCCACGACGGGAACTCCTATAAAACATCTTTTAAAGCGTTCCTTTCTCTGCTGATAGCATCTTATCTTCATGTGCTTACACAGATTCTATACTTTTCCTCTCCTCTCTTTTTTTGTTGTTGTTTTCTCAAAGTGTTCTTTCTTATAGTATGAGTTTGTTGCCAAATTGGAGTAGCTGTAGTTGTTTTTTTCTGCCTTTCCCCCCTTTAACCTTTAAGGTTATAATAAAGCATTCAAAAACCCTATTCTGATACAGGGTTGCAGTTTTTCTCTTACTGCCTTGTTTGTTACTTTACTCAAAGTTTTGTGTCCTTTTGCATTTTTGTTTCGGGTAGAACAGTTCCCTTCAACATTTCTTGTGAGGCAGGTCTAGTGTTATTGAACTCCCTCAGCTTTTATTTGTCTGGGAAAGACTTTATTTTTCCTTCCTATATGAATGATAACTTTGCTGGAGGGAGTCTTCTTGGGTGACAGTTTTTATCTTTCAGTCTTTTGAGAATGTCATTCCACTCCCTCTTGTCCTGTTTCTCAGAGTTTCTGCTGAGAAATCTGCAGATAGCCTAATGGAGCTTTTCTTTTCCCCCCACCGGTAGGTTACCATTCTTTTTTTCCTGGCCACCTTTCAAATTCTTTGTCACTGACTTTTGAGAATTACAATATAATGTGTCTTGGAGAAGATCTTTTTGCATGGAGGTGATTAGGTGTTCTCTTAGCTTCATGGACTTGTATATCCAGTTCCTTCTTCAGGTTTGGGAAGTTCTCAGCTATTGTTTCTTTAATTAAACTCTCTACTCCTTTCTCTCTCTTTTCCTGAGATTCCTATTACCCTAATGTTGACCTTCCTAAAAGAGTCAGTTCTCATAGAATTTCCTCTTTTTTTAAAATAATTTTTTCTCTCATACTTTTATCATTTCTGAGTTCTGTCTTCGAGCTCCCTAATTCTCTCTTCCATGTGGTCTGCTCTATTTCCAATGCTTTGGAATGCATTCTTAGTCTCATTTACTGAGATCTTCAGCCCAGAATTTCTGTTCAGTTCTTTTTTAGATCTCCAATCTCTTTGTTAGATATTTTGGTAAAGTATTCCTTCCATTTATTAATTTTATTCATGAGCTTACCGAATTGCTTTTCTGAGTTTTCTTGTAGCTCTTTGAGTTTCTCTGGGACAGCTATTTTGAATTCTCTGTCAGTCAGATCACAGTATTCCATGACTTTAAGTTTGGCTTCTGGAGAACTGTCATTTTCTTTTTGTGGTACATTTCACTGTGGTTCTTCATGGTACTTGATGTGTTATCCCTCTGCTGGTGCATCTGAAGTGGTGGGCACCTTTCTACTTGTTTCTGAGCTGCCTGCCTGGTTATATTTGAGAGTTGGTGCTTCTCTCCTCCACCGTCTCTGTCAGAGGGGTTATTCTGAGCCCTTGTTATTGATTCTTTTAACTCGAGGATTGTTGGTGCCTTACTCTGCCAGTGTTGCTGGCATTGCCACCCAGGGCACTGGGAGGGTAGGCTCTTTCCTTGTGTCTCTGAGTTGCAAGGGACTTTGTCACTGTAGAAGAGGAAGGGAAGGGAAAAGCGGGAGTCACACAGGTGCCTCTGCCATGCCTGGTGTTGTAAGATTTGCAGGCCCCACTGCTGCTGCTGCTCGGTTACCTGTTGCTGTAGGTGCCACTGTGGCCAAGAGGCTGGTGTTGTGTGCACTGCCCTCTGTTACTACCAGGTTCTCTGGGGCTGTGGGTTTGGCTGCCATGGCCAGAGGGCTGGAAACACAGGCACCACTCCCACTGTTCCCCTGGTTCTGCTTCCTCTGTATGTCTAGTCCACCCACCTTTAGACATACAGATGTGTGGAATTTTCTGGTATCCAAGTGTGTTGGGCAGAAGCATCTTTGTTGCATTGTGGATGTTTTACTGGTTGTAGAATGAAGAGGAGAGACAAAAATAAGGTTTCCCTCCCCTATATGGCTGACATCACTCTTCAAACTTAACATGTTATTAATGTTCCAGGAGAACTGATAGAGTCAAAAAAAAGAAAACCAAAAAACCGCCAGCAAGTATACCCAAAGCTGGAGTTCCCATCGTGGCGCAGCGGAAATGCATCTGACTAGGAACCATGAGGTTGTGGTTCAATCCCTGGCCTCGCTCAGTGGGTAAGGGATCTGGCACTGCCGTGAGCTGTGGTGTAGGTCGCAGATGTGGCTCAGATCCTGAGTGGCTGTAGCTGTGGCTGGCAGCTGTAGCTCCAATTCAACCCCTAGCCTGGGAACCTCCATATGCTGTGGGTGTGACCCTCAAAAAGCCAAAGAAACAAAAACAAAAAACTACACTAAGGAGTTCCCTTATGGTGCAGCACATTCAGAATCAGAATCCAGCACTATCACTGCATGAGCTCATTCTCTGGCCTGGGAACTTCCACATGCCATGGGAATAAAATAGAATAGAATAAATGAAATAATAAAATAAAAAATATATATATATACCCAAAGCCTAAATCTCACACCCACCCCTCAGCTGTGGCAGGTCCATAAACTTGGCCTGAGAAACGAAGATCCTTCATGTGCAAATGCCCATCATGTCATCAGCTGGGCTCTCCAGCCACCATTGCCCTTTGAGCAGCTGTTTATTAGGACGCCTTCCCCCCACCCCCCGACAGGCTGTTGTGGTGACTTTTCTCTCCTTTACGACAAAAGAGAATGAGCAGTAGGGTCAGGGATCTTCCAGTATATCCTTCTCACTGCCCTTCCTATAAGAATGAATGGCTTTCATTTAATTTCAACCCTGCAGTGGTTCTGTTGTGGGTAATGGAGATGTAAGAAGAAACCCCTTCGCTATTAACTACAAGATGAGAGTAACTCTTCCTGCTCTGGGGAGAGGTGCCAGGTGTCCTCCAGGAAAAGCCCACCCTCCCTGCTTCTCCATCCTCCAGAGAACCCGCTCCAGAGCAGCCTCCCTCCTCAGCCCCAGAGGAAGGGGGGGCGGCATTGTGGGAAAGAGGCAGGGGACAGATGGAGGGGGCACGTGGGCGGGTGGGTGTTCTAGACATGCACAATTGTGCAGATACTCAGATTCAAATGCAAACTGAATCTTAGGAGAAAAATGACTCTCCGAGAGGTAAAAGGTCATGTCCAAGGTCCCAAAGGTGGCAAGTGGAGTTTGGACCCAGAAGAAGCTGTGCCTGGCTTTGGGACAGAGAGCCTTCCCACTGTACCAGTGACTTTTCTAAGTGGGCTCTCAGAGGCCATGAAGATACCTCAGGGGCATGAGGGCTGGGCAGGAGGATTCAGGGGTAGGATCTGACTTGTGTGTGTGTGTGTATCTTTTTAGGGCCTCACTCGCAGTATATGGAGGTTCCCAGGCTAGGGGTCGAATTGGAGCTGCACCCGCTGGCCTACACCACAGCCACAGCAATGCCAAATCCTTAACCCATTGAGCAAAGCCAGGAGTCCTCATGGATGCTAGTCAGATTTGTTTCTGCTGAGCCATGATGGGAGCTCCAGTTCTGACTTTTAACTGCTTTTTATGTTCAATCATAGGTAAGATTTCATTGGATGATAAGTGTGTGAATGTGTGTGTGGAAGGGGGGGTAAGGTTGCCAGATAAAATACTGGAATCCCAGTTAAATTCGAATTTCAGATAAACAACAAATTATTTTCTTTTTGGCTGCACCCACAGCACATGGAAGTTCCTGGGCCAGGGATCAAACATGCGCCACAGCAGTTACCCAAGATGATGCAGTGACAACACCAGATCCTTAACCCACTGTGCCACAGGGGAACTCCACAAATAATTTTTTAGTAACATTGTGTCTCATGTAATATTTGGTACATACTTGCACTGAAGATAATTCTTTATCTGAAATACATTTTCCCCCCCTAAATTTGACAGCCTGTTCATGTGTATATACAGAGGCAAAAAAAGTTTTGAAAACCACTGAATTACTACACACTGCTTTCCTTCAGGCCTCAGGCTCAGGAGGCCTCACTTCCTCAGACTGGCCCTGCCCACACTTTCTGCTCCATCCCTTTCTCCCCATCCAGGAAACGCAATCATGGACGCAGGGCAAATGGACTCACAAGAGAAGTGGAGGCTGTGGGCTGGACTGAGTTGTTGTCACTTGATGACTTGATGTTTTTCCCACTATTGCTGTTCAAAGACCAGACATGGTGATGTCTGTGTTTTGCTCCTTTTCCTTTGTTAGGAGGGAGCAGATCTCTTTTCTGAGCGCTTTCTCCATGTGTCCCTATGTGTCTAAGCTTATATACATGCGTGTGTATGTGTGTATGTTTGCGTGTAAGTGCCTGGGTATATGTACATGTGTGCATGTGTAAGCACATGTGTGTTCATTGCAGGCAGGTGCTGTGGATTGGGCCTAACTCACCAACTGAGACACTCAGAGAGTTGGAGGGTGTGCAAAGGGCCCTCTGGCTACATTTCCCCCCATAATTCTCAGTCAACCCATGGTCCTCTAGGTCTGAGACCCCGAGCTAAGTTTTCCAGGTTCTCTGCAGGCAGGTGGGGACCCCCAGCTCCTTTTGGGAGCTCAGTGTCTGCCTGGGAAACACGAGGGGCCTCAGGGGCCCAGTAGCCCCCCAGCCTTGGAAGTGGCTCAGCCATGACTGGGGGTGGCACTGGCGGGGGGTGCTCAGTATAATTCTCGGGCCCTTGCACCTCCTGACTCTGCAGCCCCAGCCACACTGTCTGGCTGTGTCCCTCCTCACTCTGATGGCATCTCTCATCGGGACCGTCCTGGCTGGATCATTGGGCTTCTCAGGCTCCTCTCCCTGCTTCTGACTCCCCAACCCCCTTGTTGGTTTAACCTGGAGGGGACCTTTCCCTTGATGTGTGTAAGCCTAACTTCTTCCTTCTGTGTCCTTCTTGGAGGCATTTTGCAGAGAAGACCTGACTTATACCCAGTGACAAAAGTAATTGCTGTTGCTTTGTGTGTATCTTTCCATCAAGAGGCTAAAATATAGCCCGAGCTGTTTTTGTACGAGCACTTTCTGGCTGAGTATGGGTCAGAGCTGGGCGCAGATGGGATTTTATGAGGGCTGTAAAAGTCGAGCTTTTAATGTGTCTCAGACAAATTGATGTGTAAAGGAGAAATGTTAAAAGTAGAAAAAATGTGGCCTGGGATGCTTTTGGAGTCTCTGAAGCACAAGGGCATAGAATTCGAGCAAGGGCTTTAATGGCTCACAGAATTGGGCCAAGACTTGTTTCCACGGAGAACAGAAGAGGCTGCAGGGTCTCCTCTGGGGATTGTGATCAAGTTCTCAGCTGAATGGGGACAGTCCTACATGGGTTTAATTACAAAAATTCTACCATCATCCACAGAATATGCACTTGTGGTTAATTTTGCCCGAATTTTCAGTTAAACTCAAGCTGTCTTGTTGGTAGAAATGCAATTAGATTGGAGAAAAATTGTTTATATGTCTCAAGATATTATGATTATGAAAAACAGCAACATAAACTTCCATTAAGTCAGATGAAAGTTAATTGTGTTTCTTGTTGCCTCCCTAGGCCAGTGCTCTGGCACAGGCATGATTAACTTCAGCCAACAGAGCTCATTTTTGCAGCACAGTACACATTTTCTCCCTTAATTACAAATAATTGTATAGTGTAATTTATACTAATGCCTGATGCCTAAAAGTGCGTGATCAGGAATAAAGGGTTAGTTTGGGAGGTGCGAAAATTATAAACAGGAGTAATTGCAGCCTCCTGGGGGCTGGAGACCAATGAGATCAGATTTCTTACCAGTGAAAGACTGTGGGGTAGCCTATGGTTAAGACGTTGTTCTAAGAGCCCAGATAACCGTAATGATTTGTCTGGCTACTTAACTATCTATCAGTAGTTAGCGATGGGTAAGTGGACAAGAGAGATTAAACACCTGAGTTTTGCTGTGTTGAAATGAGTCTCGTGGACAGGGCAGAGCTTGTGGGTCTCTGGTGGGCGATAGTTTTCTAAAGGGGAAAAGCAGGGTCCATTTGACCATAAGTACAATTCAATTTAGTCTCTTGAGAGCACACCGTGTTTTACAATCACCTTTCAGAAAATGCACTTATGAGTTGATTAATGTTGGTGGTGATTTAATAAAAGCAGAGCAGCCCCAGGGCTGAGGTTCCAACTAACCTGGACTCTGACCTCACTGGCCAGCAATGGTTACCTCCCTGGGCCTAAGTGTCCTTGTCTTGAGAATGGGAATAATACTGAGGTCATTGCAGGTTGCTGTGTGGGTTAGGTGAGATTACGGGGATCAAAAGCATGCCCGGTACCTGGGTCATGGATGGTGCACAGGAAATGTTCGTTGAGTCAAAAATGACTGGTATGGGCCATAGGGACTCCTCCAGAGTCTGCAAAACTGGAGTGAAAATCCAGGGCAATGGGTCCTCATGAATCGAATTCCCCACCGTCAGCCTCCTAAAAGTTTCCCCTGTGGATGAGGAATTGGTACAACCTGAGTATAGCTGCATTCACCCGGGCTCATAAAAAATCATAAACCAGGCCATAGGAGATTTTGGTGGTGTCTGTTTAGACAGTTAGTGGGTTGTTTCTTTGCTTTGGATGGGGCCACACCCCCAGAGGCCACTAGCAGACCCTATATGAGACCGAAAGCTTTCTGCTTTGGCCTAGATGCAGGTAGCAGTGAAAGCCCTCTTCACTGCCCCCCCCCGCCAAACAGGTACTTGTTCTTGGGTTACCCACTGGCTGAGTTCGGATCCTGCAGTGGGTTTCAGAGCAGGACGCCAGGCCTTCTCTGGGGGGAGATAGTTAAAGGAAAGCCACATGAGCTGCTGGGGGAGTCTCATCGCTGAGCCTGGTTAGGGAGGAGCTGGCCCTGTGCATGGAGCTGCTGAGAAAGGTGCTTTGATCAGGGTTATCAGAGCACGCAGAGGCCTCGCACATCTTTGGTGAGTTGCACATTCATTTGACAAATGTTCATTAAGTTATTCAGTACCAGGCCTTAGCAAAATTGCAGAATAGGTTATGACCCTTTTCTAGGATTGCCAGATACAACACAGGACACCCAGTTAAACTTCAAATAAACAATAATTTTTTTTTTAGTATAAATACAAGTAAGTTCTGTGCTAAATCTGGCCATCCTATCCTGCTCCTAAGGGGATGAGAGATGAACATCTCTCAACCTTGGTACTCTTGAGATTTGGAACCAGGTTAATTCTTTGTTCTGGGGCTGGCCCTATGATTTGTAAGATGTTTCACAGCATCCCGCACTTCTACCCATTAGATGCTAGTAGCAGCATCTCCCCAGCTATGATTACCAGATATGACTCCAGATATTGCCAGTGTTTTTTTAGGAGCTATAGTTTGTCCCCATCTGAGAACTGCTGGGTTAAAATCTAGTAGGTAAAATGGCTATAACAAGTGAGCATGACAAAGAAGGTAGCGGCAGCAACTGCTGGTCACTTCCCCAGTATCCAGTCTCCTTCTTCCTTGCAAATATAAAATTGCTTTTTTTGAGGCGCATGTTAAACTTTCAAAAACTTTGAGATTCAAACTGCAATGGAATGGATATTGCAACTCCCCAAAGGGAGAACCTCTCTAAACACAGGGATGAGATGCTCATTGGGGAAGGACTTAGGATTGGTAGAGCATCAGCTGCATCTTGGTGGGCTCTGATCAGGCAGGTGTTGTAATCTTGTAGAAAGGAACTTTCTTGTGAAGTGGCCAATCTCCATGCACTATGTCCTGTTCTCAGAATCATTGACTCGGAGAAGGAATTTAGATGGTGGAGGTTAGTCCCTTGGGACCTGCGATCATGGGCGTAAGCTCAGAGCAGAACATTTTTATCATTTCCTTTCCCCCAGATGACGGTCAGTGCTGCTTAAGGAAAAAGGTCATCACTGCTCTAAGCCAGTCAGTGTAATCCCAGGATGAGTGTGTGAGCATTTCTGGCCAAGGAGGTAGAAAAGGAAGTCTCTTGGAGCTTTGCAGAAATATTTTTCTCCGTTAAATCTAGAGGTTCTCAAAATGTGTCCTCCTGTCCTCTTTAATTGCTCTAGATGCTGTCACTGAGGTCATGAGGCTTAGGGTTATGACAGCCCTCTTCTGATTCTGGGCAGAGGCTGTACTAACCTGAAGGCTGAGAAGGAGAGAGATAGCCTGAGCCACCACACCAGCCCTAGACACTCTTTTTATGTGAAGAGTAAATGCCCCCAGGGCATGTTGCTCAGAATCCCCAACAGAGCCATGCTCATGCCTTCACTGGTGATGTAAGTTCAATTGTAGTGGTTTCCTGAGGCAGCACTAGCTAATTACCACAAATTTAGTGGCTTAACACAAATTTACTCTCCTGTGGTTCTGGAGGTTAGAGTTAGAAATGAGTCTTATGGGGTTAAAAGTAAGGTGTCTCAGAGCTGGTTCCTTCTGAGGCTCCAGGGGAGAATCTGTTCCTTGCAGCTTCTGGAGGCTGCCTGCATCCCTCCTCCCGTTGCCTTCTCCCAGTGATGGCATCGGACCCACCTGGATAATCCAGCATGCTCTCTTCCAGCTCAAGATCCTTTACTTGATCACACCTGCAAAGTCCTTTTGCACCCTGTAAGGAGACATTGACAGAATCTGGGGATTAGGACGTAGGCATCTCAGAAGGTCATTACTCAGCCTACCAAGACGGAGATAGCAGAGATAGTGTGAATCTTGCCAAACCGCTTTCCTGTTCTGTGCTGCAGGCTCCCTAGCTATAATTAAAGAGCCTCTTCTTTCGTGTACCACCTCTAAGCAGGTGGTTTCAATAACTCACGCCTCTTCTCTGGCCCTAGTTGAGGTACTGTTTTTAGTTAGGCTTCCTGATATTTCTACCAGGATATTCCAAACACTGTGCAAACTCAGCCTAAAATGCAACTCATAATCTCCGGCCCCCTGTCCTCTCATTCGTGCTCCTCTCCTCTGTGTGTCTTTTCAGAGAATGGTGCCTTCTTCGACCTGTTTGCCTTGGTCAGAAATATCCTCTTCCTCATATCCATCATGTAAATCCATTACACATACCTGTTTTTTTTACTTCATGTGTGTGATGTGTTTAGAAAACACCAGCCCCCAGTTGTCCAACTGGGTATCCAAGAATTCATTTCAGTCTTTTCGGTCTCCAATATTAACTGCCCAGAGTTGGCGCAGACCCTTTGGGTTGAGACCCTCACAAGATTGCCACCCACCCCCTTTTAGACGCCAGTTACAAGTCCCCAGCCCCACATACTTCCAACCCACTGGCTGTGAACTGGGGGTTCCCACAGCAACCCGGTGCTCGGGTCTGGTGGTTCGCTAGCACAGCTTCACACAGCTTCACCGAGGTGTGGGGCCTGCCTTGCTTTCTCAGCACACCCCCTTTCCAGCACTCCAGTGTGATCCTTGACGGGAAGCTCACTGAATGTCTTTGTTGGAGAATGTTTATAACCCAGGCTTCAGCTACCCTCTTTCCTCTTCCCCAACCTCCAAGAGGTCAGAAGGCGGGGCTGAGAGTGTCTGCCCTCTAATCCTGTTTGGTCTTTCTGGTTACCAGCCCCCATCCTGAGGCTCTCCAGGAGTCCCACTCTAAGTCACCTCATTAGCATAAAATCAGGTGCTCTCAGAAGGGGAGTCTTAGGAACAGTGAGGCACTCCGTGAGAGTTGTAGAGTCTTTGGGCCGGGAGCTGGAGACAAAGACCAACTGCATTTTTTTTTATGCTGTCACGCAGCGTATCACCCACACTGGCCCCTCCATCTTCACTACCACCTCTTGTGTCAAGCTCGCCCCACCTCTCGCCTGGACCTTACAACAACCTCCTCCCTGGGCTCTAGGCATCCCACCGACATTGCTCAAGTGCACCCTCTGCAGCAGCAGCTTGAGTGGGCTTCTTAGACTGCAAATCTGACCAGAGCCATTCCCATTTTTTTTCCCCAGTCATCGACGCCGTATCACAAAAGTTCATGGATGGCCATCAGTCCCTTCCAGAGGAAATCTTCAGACAGGCCCTTCCTGACTCCTGGTTTACACAGTCAGGAGCCTTCAGGGCTCTTCTGGACTGAATCTCACAGGACTGGGGTCTGACATTTGGGCTGGGGGAGGGGGAAAACCAGGGAAGACTCCTCAGCTGGTGTGGGAAGAAAGATGTCCTTGTGGGAATGGTAGGATTATGATGCATTTTCTCACCCACTGTACCCAGGAGCTTCTCTTCTAGACTTTAGAAGGTGGAAGTTGAAAGTCCTCCTTGCAGAGCAAAGCAGTGGCCAGGCCAGGGACCTCCCTGGAAGGGGAAAGTCAGACAGTCACACCGGGTTCTTGATTATTTACACACCAACTCCCGAGAGTCATTGGTTGGAAGGGGATGGTGGGTGTTTGGTGGGGTTTTTGATTCCCTGTGATTCCCAGCCATCTGTGTATGTGTCTGTCTGTCTGTCTGTGTGTACTTGCATGCACACACAGAATGACCTTCAGTTCTAGAAAAAGCCCTCAAGCAAAGACACAGAGACATAGGTGGTGGTAGGTGGGCCTGGGCACAGTGAAGGTTGAGGGATATGAGTAGGGGACATGTATCTAAGAGAGAATTGATGCAAAGGGTCCCTCATGCGACACCACAGATGCTTCTCCTGTAGCACCAAGACACAGCCCAAGTTAGTCTTTTAAAATTCTCCTTTCCCTTAAGAAGACAAGTCTCAATTTCACGCATGTCTCTAACATGCCATCATTTCCTTTTTAACAAAGAGTAGACCCCAGGCTCTGAGCCTCCGGTGGAAAATAGTATCTAGGAGGAATTTATAACATGATTTTCTTTTTCCGTTTATTTTCCAATTATATCAAGTACATACGGTTTGCTGTTAAAATAAATTTACATAATGAAGTCATCTGGTTTAGAAGAATGTTAAATATAGGTTGTGTTGCATCAGACAGATGACAGGTGGTGGCTGGATCAGGGGGACGTTGGCCCCGAGGGATGAAGTCCTTGCTCGAGTTGGGTCTCAGGTCCCTACCTCCTGGTGCCCAGTCACCTCTATGGATCTGACTCTCATTTCTTACCAACCCTCTGCTCCTAATCCCTTCTCACTCTCACCGTGTGCATTCTTGCCTCTGTCATTACCCAACCTGTTCCCACCAGAGCAGCCCCTTCCTCCTTCCTCTTTTCAACATCCTGCTTGTGCTAGAAGCCCTGTGTGTATGTGTGTGAGGGAGGGTCTGGAGGAGATGGGGTAGGGAGATGGGAGCAGAGAGCAGCGGTGGCTTCAGAGGGGAGATGATCCAGGTGGACAGAGGAGCCTGGACATGTGGACCTGGCGGCTGTGACGTGGGTGGGAGAGGAGCAGATGGGTTGAGGTGGCTCCTGGATCTTGTTTTTCTGTCAATAAAAATCAGAGCAGCTCAACTTCACTGAGTGTGCAGGCATCAGGCACTGGTCTGAGCACTTTTCATGCACTTTGTGTATTTTATTTAACAAAATCTATGTTGTGCTTGCTTCATAGAGATACTGCAAATAAATTTTAAAAAATTAAAAAAACCTAGACTTCCTACTGCAGTGCAAAGGGATTGGCAGGATTTTGGGAGCACTGTGACGCAGGTTCGATGCCCAGCCCAGCACAGTGGGTTAAGGGTCCGGTGCTGCCAAAGCTGTGGCTTAGGTCACAACTGTGGCTTGGATCTGATCCCTGTCCAGGAACTCCATGTGCCATGGGGCAGCCAAAAATGAAAAAATCAAACAAAAAACAAACCACAAATCCTAATTAACCCTCATAAGAACTCTGTGCAGAGGCGCTCCATTATCTTGCATCTGCAGATGGCGGCGGCTGATGCTCTGGGGTTCTTGGAGCCAGTGGAGGGGCTGGTGGGTTGACCAGCGTCTGGTTCCAGAGTCAGGCTCCGTCCCAGGCGAATGCCTGGGTTTCCTCACGCTCATAAAAAGCCACGGGTCAATTATCCTTATTACCCATTTTACAGATGGAAAACCCAAGGCACACAGAGGCTAGCAGTTTCTCAGCTTGAAAGTGGCCGAGCTGGGACCCAGCCCAGGGTGCTGGCTCAGGCCCGCACTGTAACCACCTGTAATCACCCCAGAGTAATGAGCCCTTTGAAGAAAAGTGAGTCACTGAACCTTGGCCATGCCTCAGTTTCCTCATTGGCCAGGCTGGGCTCTAGTTACCCTGCCCTAGTGACTCACCAGGAATGGAGAGAAGGGACTAGGGCCAGGCTCCCAGGAGCATCCATTAGGAAAGCACTCTGGCCTGGGAGGAAGCAAGACTTTCAGCTTTCTGGGAAAGCCCTAGGCAAACCTGGACAAGTTGTTCGCCCTACATAATACAGAAACATGGACTCTATTCTGATGAGGTAGGACAGGACTGAAAGATTTTGGGCAGAGAATGTGCTGATAGCTCCCTCTGCCTGTGGGCAGAGGATTCACTGTACGGAGAGCAAGAGTGGAAGCTGGGACCAGTGAGGAGGCACCTGTAATGGTTCAGTGAGAAATGCCAGATGTATAGACTGTGGCGTTTGCAGTGGATGTGGCTGGACCACTGGAATCAGGGAGTTGTTTACTGTGATGGGGAAGATTATGGGACAGGCAGGCTCTCAGAGGAGATGGGGATTTCAGAAACCTGCAGTGGCATTTCATGGTCCTGATGCTGAGTGCTGTCCCTGCCCTTGGTTCCCACAGCCTCTTTCCATCTGCCTGGCGGGTCCTGGCATGTCCACTCATCATGGTCCTTCCTGAATTCCCAGATCCAAGGTTTCCCAGGGAGCCCAGCCTGGTCTGTATCCTGGACGTCTAGGTTTATTCCTCATGAGGATGAATAGCTCTCACAACTAACGGGAAGGGGGGGTGAGTTGTGGAAACTCTGATTGGAGTCCTCTGGGCCCTTTACAATTTATCTTGGTAACTATCTGTCCAGATGTGCTTATCATCATGTGTTACATCTGTTAAAAGGAGTGTGAACTTTAAAGAGGACTATTTGCTGGAGGGAAATTCCTGCATCTTCAAATACTGTCATCTGGAAAAAAGAGGGAGGGGCTTTTATGGGCAGTAGTTAATTATAATAAAGCACCTTAATATCCATGGCTATTGGCATCAGAATATTGCCATACAGTATGAAAGAGCAGTTTATGTGACAGTCATGTGTTACTTTAAAAACAGAAACAGGAAAATTCATCAACCTAGCTTTTAAAATAAAAAGAGATGTCTGGTTTCTAGTTATTCATTCATCTGTGCAATAAAATCTACAAAAACTTACTAAGTATAGGGTCCTGGCTAAGGAGGAGAGAGATGAATCATATTTTGTTCTTAGGGAGCCCCTGGCTGGTAGGGGACGTGAACATGGACATAAATAGCACCCAGGGTGCGGTGGGTTAGTGCAGTGACAGGTCTTGAAGTCCAGACGAGGGAGGAATTGCTGGGTGCTAGAGGTCAGAGAAGTCCTTTTGAAGGGATGGAGTGTCCATTAGCTTGCTTTTGGCTGCAAGTAAGAGCGAGTCCTAATGAGCCTCATGTGGTAAGGAAATTCATTATCTCCCATGACAAGGACCGGTCATCAGGGGCATGTCAGCATGGGTTGGCTCAGAAGCTCTCCAGTTCCCCAGGGATCCAGCATGAGCTGGCCTCACTCCAACCCACAGGGCCAGGCTCTTGGGAGGCTGCCCTCAGCTCAGGTTTCCTGGAGCCTTGGGAATGTCCAGTGGGGGAGAGATGTGTGCCCTCTCTTTGTGGCACTGGGGCCTATTTGGGGTGTTGCACAGCCTCCCTCATTCACTCTGGGCCAAAGAAAATATCCTGGGAGTTCCCATCGTGGCTCAGTGGTTGAGGGATCTGACTAGGAGCCATGAGGTTGCAGGTTCGATCCCTGGCCTTGCTCAGTGGGTTGAGGATCCGGCGTTGCTGTGAGCTGTGAGCTGTGGTGTGGGTTGCAGAGGTAGCTCGGATCCCGTGTTGCTGTGGCTTTGGCGTAGGCCATCGGCTACTGCTCCGATTCGCCCCCTAGCCTGGGGACCTCCATATGCTGCGGGACCAGCCCAAGAAGTGGCAAAAAGACCAAAAAAAAAAACCAAAAAAAACCCAAAAAAACAAAATAAAACATATCCAGTTGTGAATTCCCTCCTGGGAATCTCCTTCACAATGTCCCTCTTACGTGGGGGTGGTGGCCGCTGGCTCTCATGGACGTTTCCAGTATTCTCTTTAGAATGAGTGGGTTGCAACACTTCTAGCTTTGGGACTTCAGCCCAGATTCCAAGTCCTCTCGGAAAGTCCCCTGCAGTGTCCAGTGGGACTGGGTTCACCGTCTCAGGTTGGGGGACCTTTTCCTGGAAAGAGATATGAGGAGCAGCATTGGTGTCTGGGGCTGGGGCCGAGGCCCCTTTTCCACCCATGAGGGCACCGTCAGGGCTTGGCCAGTGGTCAGGGGTCAGTGCTGTGGGCTGGGACCCCTGCTCTGTGGTCCTGCCCAGCCTGACTCCGCCCCTGTGACCTTTGGCTCCTGGGGTCCATGTGACCACGTTCCCAGGTGAGGATTAAGTGATTAATGGCCCTGAGTGCCCGGGGCCCCCAGCCCCCAAGCGGAAGTGCCCTGCGAGGTCAGCCCACTGTCGCCAGCGGGTCGCTAATCAGGGGCACAGATGAATCAGGGCTTTGAGTTTAGCAAGAGGGATTTCTGTAGGGAGGCTTTGAGATTTAGCCTGTAATTGGCAGCTTTGCTTCCAGTAGCTCTCAAGAGACAAGCCGTAAAAGGTCGCTTATCCTTAAGCCGAGAGCAGTGAGGGCTGTGGGGAGGAAGGGGCCTCGCTGCCCCAGACGCGCCTGCCCTGGCAGCTGCTGTCAGGCCGCCAGACGCAGGAGGACCTTCCAAAGCTCTGGGCTCAGAGCCTGCTGCTCTTTCTCTTCCTGCTTCTTAATACATTAAAAAATGATACCCCAAAGCCTCCATTGCTACAGATTCCCTGACACTCTGCTGTGGGCTAAACTTCAGGAAAAGGCATTGACTTTTCCAGGTTTTCCTCTTCTGGGTACCCTCTTTGATCTTGAAACCAGGAAGTAGCTCAATGCAGAAAACGCATCCCTTGCTCATTCTTCAGTCTCTCCTTCCCTGCCTTTTCTGGCTAAGAGTCTAGATTTGCTTTCTTTTTCTCTTTCAGGGATGGCAGATGCTTAAGTACCTGCAGGCTGTAAAGCAGGTTGTGAGCACAAGGTGATGTTATTATTAAGACCATCCATTATACTAACGGCACCTACCCCCTCCCCAACTAGGGCCACAGTGATTCACCATTTGTCCACAAGTGTTTCTGAGCACCTGCTGGGTGCTGGGGATGTAGTGGTGACTAGTGTCCTTTCCTTCTGGAACTGACATTTGAAGAAGGGGATAGAGAGTAAAAGTGTAAATAAGTGCAGGGTGGAGGAACCTGGAGGGATGTAGGATGCAGCAGTGATGGGCAGGGCAGCTGGTGTGTGGGGTGTGGGCAGAGATGGGATCAGAGAGGAGGCAGGGCCTGGCCCATCTGTCCTTTGAGAGGGGCACTGGAGGGTTATCCACAGAGAGGCGCCATGGTCTGATTCAGGCATTGACAAGGTCCCTCTTACTGTGCATGTGTCAGTGGAGGCGTTGCTCGTGAAGAGGAAGGGAGGCAGGAAGGCCAGGATGAAGCGGGGCAGTGTCCAGGACCACCCGATGCTGGGAAAGTGAATGAGAAATCATATGCTCTGCAAACTGTAGAGTGCTGCCCTCTGAGGGATGATGGGCCAGCACCTGCCATGGGCCTGGGACATGTGAGGCTGCTGATGGTGGTGGTGATGGGGGGATGGCTTCAGAGCATCCCTCGCAGCCTGCATTTCTCAGGTAAAAGTCTGAACCAGGGGACGGACTTGATCCCAGCAAAAACCACATGGAGCTGATAAGGCCAGGAATGGAGGTCACTAGAGTGTCATCAACTTCAGTCGTGACGATGATGATGACAATGATATCAGGCATCTTAAGGCCTGTGTCCTGTGGGCAGACACTGCCGAGCACTTTACTGCCCCTTTCTACTCTAATCTGTCCCATGGTCCTGTGCAGCAGACACTGTCATTATCCCTGGTTTTCAGGTGAGGAAACCGAGGCACGGAGAGGGTTACCTAACTTGCCCCAGGTCACGCAGCTTGTAAGTGGGGGCTGGGATTCGGACCCAGAGAACCCTTCTGCAGAGGCTTTGCTCTCAGGAAGCTGACCGCTGTGATGTGCTGGCTTCCCGCACAGAAGACACTCAGCTACAGTTTCAGTCTGTCACCTTCTTCGGTTCAATTTCTTGGCATTCCAACATCTGGTTTCCAAAAAGGCAAAGTGGAAAAACTTCACCCAGGTGTTTCCTCTTTTCCAGACTCCAGTTGCCCCTTCTGCGACCCCCACTGTCTGCCCCAGACTCGTCCACCGCCCCCGCTAAGGACAGGCAAACCCTGGTTTCCCCTGTGCCTGCGGAGCAGGGCTGCAGAATCAGTGGGGGTTGGGGTCTGGGCCCCCCTTGCAGGTGAGGATGAGCAGGAGCTGTAGCTCTGTGGCCCAAGATGGACTGTGCTCTAGTTCACACTGCACTTTGGGATCCACCTGCAGTGGAGACGGCCAGGGGCTCTGAGCCATGGTAATTCCTGGCCTGAGAGCTTTCTCGTCTCTCATGTGAGACCTTAAATCCAGAGCTTCCAGCAGTGACGGCCTCTCCCGGGGGGCAGAGAGTAGCTGAAGTTGAACCACAGTCTGTGCCCTGGAGACAGATCCACCCCAGCTGGGCTGGAGCAGCTTCCTAAGGCTGGTCCCTGACCCGCTCACCAGGGAATGGAGGAGCTTGGCGGAGATTCAATCCCAGGGCAGTGAAGATGGGAAGACAATTTCCAGGGACCAGGCGATTAAATATGCAAGTGAACTCTGCTCTTGGCTGAGCAGAACCCTGGACATCGCAGGCTGCTGGTGCAGTGTCTACACGGCGTGTCTACACAGCCCGGCAAACCCTTCTGACCACTCGAAGCTGAGCAGTGGCTCCCTGAGACTGAGCTGGCAGGAGAGCTGGGTCCTCCTTGAAATTCTGAGGTATTTATAACTGTGGGGCCCCCCTTCCGTTCCATTCACAATGTCATCCATCCTGGGTCAGACCCTCAGCAGCCCAGGTCCTGTGCTGCTACTTCCTTGGTCTGGGGCATTCCCTTGGGTGCTGAGAGGGGCTCATCTGAGGGGCTCAGGGGGCCCTGAAGCCCTGGGTTCCTTTCTCAGGCTGCAGCCAACACTGGCTTTCGCTGGAGATGGGGAAGAAGGTTTCTTGTAAAGTCCACACCTGTTCCTCCAGTTCCCACCCTCTTAGTGCCTGGTGGGCTCTGGTCTCCTGGGAAGCAGGTGTTTTCCTACTAAAATCCCTGGGTCATGAGATTATTCATTTGCTTTTGGGGAACAGACTTTTGAACCCCCTTTAGAATTTTAGCTCCAGGAGAGAAGGGATTATATTCACAGTTATATCCCCAGGGCAGTGTCTGGCTCAGTGTGTGTTTGTTGGAATATTAAATTAATAAATGAATGGGGGATCCTATCTGTCCCTTTCAATCTAGCACCTCACAGAGAGCCTGGCATGTAGTAGGACTCAGTAAATATGTGTCAGATGGATGAATGAGTGGATGAATGAGTGAATGAATGAATGAAACTTCTCAATCTCTGCTCCTCCCACCTGTCTCCTCCGTTGCCTTCAGGTTCCCCCTCCCCATCTAATTCCAACATCCCTCTTCTCTGGCCTTCTGGGTGGATTGGGGGCCCCGTGCACTCCCAGTGCCCCTCTTTACTTGTCCCCTCTCACCTGGATGACACATGTCCCGAGCCTTGGCAGCCAAGCGCTGATGCTCCCAGCTCTACAGGCCAAGTGCGAGCTGCTCCAGGAACACATCCTCCCCCATCACCATCATTGCTGAGCCCAGGGGGCTGCAGAGCCTCTTCTGATTGGCCCGCTGCCACAGGTCGAGCTCCTGGAAACAAGTTCCCGCACAGACAGACCTGGTCTCCAGAGTCTAGGAGTCAGTCTTCTCCTACTGAGGCCGGTGCCAAAAACAGCGTTATTTCCCCAAACTCAGCTGCACCTGTGGAGATGAACACCCAAGACAGCCTGTTTTGAGCAGGTGACAGATGGCACACCTGGAGCTGTCATGAGCGTCTTGTTCCAAGGGTGGAATTTCCAACCTGATGCAGAGAGTGACTGCCCAGGGGTCCCCTCAGCTCAGCATGGTCTCTGGTGCCTAGTGTGGGATGGAGCAGCTGCACGAGGGAAGGCCCGGGCTCCCCAGGAGCCTCAGGAAGCGGGTGGAGCCCTTCGTGGATAGCGGTGCTCCCCGCTTTTTCCCCCTGGCCTGTCATTTGCAGAAGGCTTGATCCTGCCCAGATCTGAGTGCTGTCCTCCTGCAGGGATGACCTGGCCAGGTCAGTGTGAGCAAGATGCCCTTGGTGTTGGGCTTGAAGGTCATCTGTGCCCCATCTGACCTGGTGGGGGACAGGGCAGGGGTTGCTGAGCTGAGATAGAGACTGGGATGCTCCCTCCCATGTCCTTTTCTCTTGTCTCTTTTGTTTTGTTTTGTTTTGTTTTTTTGTATGCCCATGGCATGTGGAAGTTCCAGGGTTAGGGATCTAACTTGCACCGCAGTTGCTGTCTGAGCCACAGCTGTGGCAACACTGGATCCTTTAACCTGCTTCACTGGGCTGGGAATCAAACCTGAACCTCCTCAGTGACCTGCAGTCAGATTCCTAACCCAGTTCGCCATGATGGCACTCTGTTTTCTCTTGTTTCTTAAAGAAGCAGGGAATCTGGCTTCCTATAGGCACTAGATTTCCCAGACGCCCCTGTGACCAAAAGTAGCCAATGAGGTGTGAGCATCATCTTTCTTTCCATTGGCTGGGAGATAACAAGGATGCGGGGTTAAAAGGTAGGACACTCAGTTTCCTTATTTGTACAATTGATAAGTAATTGTGCCAACTTCTTCTGGTTTCTATAAATTAGGAATTTATTAATTTGTCAAAGCATGGAAAACCCAACCTCATAGGCCAAGGAAAAAGGTTTTTTTTTTTTTTTTTTTTGGCTCAGGCATGTGGATGTTTCTAGAAAGGGTTGCTGCAGGCAGGACTCAGGAAGAAGTGGGGACTAGAGAGAGTCAGGCACTCTTTAATAAGATAAATATTTACTCCTTCTCAGAGTTCTAAATTTGTCTCTCACTTTCCTGGCACACCAGGTGAAATGATGGTCATGCTGACAAAGATAGGCTCGACCTTGGCAAAGCTCAAGGAACCCACCAGATTGGTTGGGAGATGGACAGTGTGGTCAGAGCACCCAAGCCTCTGAAAACTCATGGATTGCAGGAAACTCTCCCTGTCTCTCTGTCCTGGCCTCAGGACCCAGCTTGTCTTACCTGTGCCCATAGTTTTCACAGCAAATCTGATACGGTCACAATTCTGCCTTGAAAGGACCACAGAATCTCCTTGTAGTCTAGGTGTTGGCTGGTAGATGTGCTCAAATCCTGCATCTATAGAAAGTCCAAAATGGGCACATTTTACTGGTGACTCTGGAACAATGCAGTGGGAGGTGATTTTGGTGATTTTATCAATGGATGCTCTGGTCCCTGGGCCATTTCTGCCAACTTCAGCATCAGCATCCATTGCTTAGCAACTGAATTTCCTTCTGTCTCCTCCCTGACCTCCCTTATGTCTGGGTAGTTATTTCTCTGCAGTCTTTTCCCAATTTGGGACCCACATTTTCCAAGCCCAGGTGACTTCTATTCTGATCCCCCCGACTATGGAAGTTCTTCTCTGAGCAACTCTCATCTCAGCTGCCAAGAGATGTGTTTTCTCCCCATCTACACTCATAGTGATTATCACAGCTGCTTCCTGACTGTCTGCTCCCTGCCAGGTATTGGGCCTGTGCTTTTTCCTTAGGATCCATTATTCTGCACCAGAGCTCCATGGTGGGGTGGGGGGAGCTGTTTTCCCATTTTACAGATGAGACATTTGAGGAGGGGTCAGGAGAAAGGACTTGATGGAAGTGGGGGGAATCGGGGTTTCTGGTACCTTCTTGTCCTGCAGCCCAAGCTCCTTACCATTGCTCACTGGTTACCCAATTTAAGTCATCCCAGGCCACCATCGGCCCTTTGCCACACCCATCACCAGGATGGCCCCTTATTCCAGGGGTGGGCACATGTGCTCTGTGAAGGGCTGGAGACTTTGTGGGGCACCTGGTTTCTGTTGTAGCTTCCTCACTCTGCTCAGCTGGAGACAGTATATAAATGCATCAGCATGACAGTGTTCCAGTGAAACCTGATTTATAAAAACAGGTAGTTGGCCTGAAGTTTGTTGAATATTTCCTCAATATATTTCTTTAAATAAACCCATGTTTATTTTCACTAAAAGACTTTTGTTTGAAATGGAAACCATATTGCCAGTGTAAATGAAAAACCAGCATGTCTTGCTGCAAGAGGATGGTAACCATAGAAATGAAAACAATCCACCTAAACAGAGGGGCTGCATTCTGCACTAAGCCCAGGGCCTGTTCTTTTTTTTTTTCCAAAGGATGATAAGGCTTTAGGATGTGCTAAAGGCATATTAGCACCAAATCAGGATGTTGTCTTTGAGGTAATTGAAGAGGTGGAGAGAATCAGTACAGGATCCAGTGTTGCTTAATGCGACACCTCTTTGTCTCGCGAAGTGATCTCATGCATTGTGATTTGTGAAGCCCTGATGCCGGAGAAGGGAGTTGGGAGGAGTAGAAAGCGTTGCTTTCACATTGGTGCAGTGAGTCGGGGCAGGGGGGCGGCTATGCAGGCAGTGGGGTGATGCAGGACTCACAGGAGAAAAGACCATGGATGTGGCTTCAGGGCTGGTTCCCTCGGAGCTCTGTGGGGCACCATGGTCCCAGCCAGAGCTGGCACCTGCAAGAAGCCACCAGCTCCGGCTCTAGGGCAGGCTGAAGGCAGCTTCTTAAGTTTATCTGTGTCAGAGGAGCTCTCACTACAACATCAAGAAATGAATAACCTCAATTCCCTTCATTGTGGTTCCCTTTTCTCTTCATTCTTCTACTTTGTTTTTCTCATTCTTGCTTACTTTCTGTAATACTTGTGTATTAACACACAGGTGCACACGCGCACACACATATTTTACCTCTTTAAAAAAATCCCCTATTTTGGTCACTTTTTCTTTCTGGCATCCACTTCCTCATCCTCTTCCGTGAACAGATAAGCACAGAATTAATCTGGATTTTCCACTATGTCAAGGCCTCTCATGAAATCACACCCACTCTCTCATGGAAGCCCTGGTAACTCAGTTTAATGCTCTCCTGCTCCTTACATCCGTGAAAAATGCCCCGTGCATTTCTGGCAGGGGGCAGTCCTCATTCTCTGGGTAGCTGTAGCTATCCTTACCATTGCCCTGAACTCAGAACCTCACCCCCCATCCCCCACCGTGGTTCTGCTTGGAGCAGCCCTCTCTTGTCTCCTGGTTCTGTCTGTGCTTCTTTGCTCCCTGGCATCCCCATGCTTTCTTCCTAAGGCATCTTAGAGTTGATGGGATTCTCGAGGATTTCAGGTAGTAGTAACTGAAGTGAGGAGGGACAGCAACAGCGAGGTGTGTTTCCCGTGGACGGTGGAGGTGAGGTGGGGGCTGGGACTCCGGGGCCTGTCCTGATGGTTCAGTCAGTAGGATGATAGAAAGTTCTATGTGTCCTAGATTCGGCAGCCTTGAAATGCGCTTCCGTCCCAGTCCTTGGAGAGCGTTACTGAGATGTTCCCAGTGAGTGTGGCAGTGACTGAGGAAGCAGGGGTTGACCGGCTTCCTTTCCTCTGCGGTGGCAGAGAGTTTAAATTGTTTAGTGAGTCAGTAAGTTGTGGGGTCAGGGACATCCAACCCCTGTGGATGGCGGGTCAGGGTGTTGGCCACCCCCTCCTCCTCAGAGAAGTCCTCCAGGGGTGGGGCGTCCTCTGGCACAGTTCCCAGGGGCTGGGGCTTAGCTGGGCAGCTGGGGCAGGGACCTCCCAGAGCAGGAATCACTCCGAGGAGGAGCCAGGACTTTTCCAACTTGCTGCGGCGGATTCCTCTTTGCAGCAGGTGGAAGATGGATGATTTCATCATTTGTGGCACTCGCCATCACTCCGGGAGTTCGGGCTAAAGCAAGCACTTTCACACATTGCACCTTCCGCTCACTGTCATTCATCGCATTTAATCATTCGTTCACCTCCAGGAGCCCTGGGGGAGCAGCTGCCCCTGACTTGGCAGCTTTTGCTCTTCAGGGGCTGCGGGGAGGGGACTGGGCACAGGAAGGGACAGGGCTGGGAGGGACGGTCCCGCTCCAGGTGGGCTAGGGCGGCGGGGGCTTCCATAAGGCAAGGGAACGACTGGCGAAGGGAGATGATAGGAGAGACCCTCATGGGGCCTCAAAGCCTGGCCCCATTGCCCAGAAAGTTCCCCGTGGAAGGGAGGAGACGGAACGCAGAAAAGAAACAGCCAGGGTTCTCTGCCAAGGGAGTGTCGCCGATTTTAATTGAAGATGAAATGTGTTCCTGTTTGTGTACAACTAATTTTCCTCCCAAATGAAGGGTTTTGTCTATCACTCGAGTGTTTCAACAGCAACCGTGTAATTAAGGTAGCACGTACTTCTTTAGTTGGTGAAGCAGGCTGTTTGTGTTAACACGTTGGGGGAAGCAAGCCTGGCTTGGATGGGTTCCTGGGTCCAAGAAGGAAGAAAGCAACAAAGAAAACACCTCCACGTAGAGGCCTGGCTCCCATCAGAATGACGTCATCTGGAAAGTGAGCAGGTTCCCCTGAATGAAGGGGCCCCAGAAACCCTGCTCTGGTTAGAAGAGCTGTGAGAGGAGAAGGGAGGTTGTACCCAGAGAGTATATGAACAAGATCAAAACTCACATGCTTATGCAGGGCTCCTAGAGAGGAGGTGTATGTGAGGGAAGCTGGTTGAGTGTTTTTTCAACACAATTGTGTTTTGTTTGCATAATAAATACATAGGAAATTTGTTTCCACAAGGAAATAAGTGCTCTCATTTTTCTTGAAATGTGTGGCTCTCTTGATTCATCTTTTGTTTTACTGTTTTTAGCAATCAGATAAAAAACAGTGATGACGGTCAGGGACAACAGAGAGTGTTGAGAACTGTGGCCAGTTCACCCTTACAGCCCAGTCCAGTGAAGGCAGCTGTGACTGCTCAGGTCATGAGTCGCCTGATGGAAAGTATGTCTGTCTTGCTGTGTCTTTGATTTTTCAGAGGAAGTTGGAAACCTAGATTTTTATGTGAAATCGTTTCTATTTTTTTCAGCTTATTAAAGGTATAGTTGACAACCAAAATGGTAAGATATTTCAAGTGTACAGCATGTTGATACATATGTTGTCGAATCTTCTCATTTTTAATGTTAAAAACCAGTTGCACTGACCAGCCAGTTTAGGGCTGGTCACAACACATCTCCTGGCTGGATATGGCCTCAGGTCTGTCACTTGCCATTCCAGGGTAGACTGTGAACCTGTATACTTTAGTAGTAAAATTTGCTTCTAACTTTGGTAAATGATTCATTTCATCTGTCTTGGGCTCAGTTTTTCAACCCACAAAATCAGCTCCTTTTATTTCTGCTGTGGGTTATGTTTAAAGGCTCTAAACCTAACTCCTTTATTCTTCTTGCTTCCCCTCTAGGTTTGGTTTGGGTGGGAAGTGTCTTGCCATTCCATATCAGAATGTCTGTGAGGTCTTTATTTAGATATGTGGGCTCTGAATTAGTTAGGAGTTAGGTTTGGCTGCTGTGATAGAGTCTGTGGCTTATACAAGATATGAGTTTATTTCTCTCTCATGAGAAAAGCTGAGCCGGTATGGCAGGTCTGGCCCATGAAGCTGTCAGGACCCAGGCTTACTCTTACCTTTTTGCTCCACTATGTCAAGGCCATTGGCCTGACCCACTTGGTCCAGGTGCCCTACACTATTCTGCATTTCAGCACCGAGAAGAGAAAAAAGGAGAGGAATAGAGCACCTGCTGCTTTTCATGGGCACAGCCTAGGAGAGATGCTTCTTACCTGTGTTCACATTCCACTGGGTAGCACTTACTCACCTGGCCCCAAATCACTGCAAGGGAGACTTGGAACTGTAGTCCTGCTTCTGCACTGCTAAATAGCAAGGGTTATGTTACTAGGGAAAAAGGGGTGAGCAGAAAATAGGGAGCAGTTAGTTACTGCAAGCAGATTAGGTAGCTGACTCAGAGTAAAACAAGCAAACAAAATCCTGATATCTCAGCCAGCTTTCAGTTTTACTCCTGATAGACGAAGATTACTTGGCTTTTAACTTCTTTGATAAATTTTGAAGCAAAATGCCTTTTCATATTCATGCCACAAGATTTTTGCCCCAAACCTTAGTTACTTCTGTTTTTCCTTCATAATTTTGGACCTGTTTGTATACCAACTGAATTATTATTTGCACTATATTTTATTCTAAATAGATTCAGTATTTTTTCCAAATAAATTTATTTTGAGGAAATTTTGCTCAATTATAATGAAAATATAACATCAGAATTTGAGAGATGCAGTCAAAGCAAAGAGGAGAATTTATAGCTTTAAATGCATATATTAAAAAAGGATAAAAAAAATCAATGACCTAAGATTCCATCTTAAGACCCTTGAAAAAACGATCAAAGTAAACACCAGGTAAGTAGAATTAAGAAAAGATAAGGAGGGAGTTCTGGTTATGGCTCAGCTTATTTAGGGCCATACCTGCAGCATATGGAAGTTCCCGGGCTATGGGTTGAACTGGAGCTGCAGCTGCTGGCCTATGTCACAGTCATAGCAACAGAGGATTGAAGCCACATCTGTTGCCACCACAGCTCATAGCAACACTGGATCCTTTAACCCACTGATGGAGGCCAGGAATCAAACCCACATCCTCATGGATACTAGTTGGGTTTGTTACTACTGAGCCACAGCAGGAACTCCCTAAAGTAATTCTTTACAGTGGCTGTGCAGTATTCCACAGGGTGTCTATACTTACAAAGTGCTAAGTTGCTCCATTAGTAAAGGGAATTAATTTTATTTCTGGTTCCAGGCCACTAAGAACAACACCGTACTGACATCCTTGTGTATTGGTACAAGATATAAGTACTTTTACTCCTCTGAGATGTATTTCCAACAGTTTGTGAGCTCAGAATAGATACATTATTCCATAAATTCTCTCTTTATAGTCATTGCCTCTTTTTCTTGTCAGTTTGTAAGAGTTCTTTGTATACTACAGGAATGAACTCTTCATCTATTAGTGATTTACAAATACTTTTACAGGTGTATATAGAGAATTTGTAATTATTTTATGTATAAAACTTCCAAATTTTAATATTTTATCAATGAAAATTTTCAAGTTTTAATATACTTATTTTTTAATTAAAGTATGGTTGATTTACAATGTTGTGCCAGTCTCTGCTGTATAGCAGAGTGACGCAGTCACACATATATATACATTTTTTTTCTGATATTATCTTCTATCATGGTCGATTCCAAGAGATTGGATATAGTTCCCTGTGCTGTACAGTAGGACCTCATTGCTTATCCATTCTAAATGGAATAGTTTGCATCTACTAGCCCCAAACTCCCAGTCCATCCCACACCCTCCCTCTTCCCCCTTGGCAACCACAAGTCTGTTCTCCGTGTCTGTGAGTCTGTTTCTGTTTTGTAGATAGGTTCATTTGTGTCATATATTAGATTCCATATATACGCGATATCATATGGTATTTGTCTTTCTCTTTCTGACTTACTTCACTTGGTATGAGAATCTCTAGTTGTATCCATGTTGCTGCAAATGGCATTATTTTGTTATTTTTTATGCTAGTGCTGTTCCATTGTATGTATGTACCACCTCTTATTAATCCATTCATCTATTGATTAACATTTAGGTGGTTTCCATGTCTTGGCTGTTGTGAATAGTGCTGCAGTGAACATAGGGGTGCATGTATCTTTTTAGATTATAGTTTTGTCTGGATATATGCCCAGGAGTGGGCTTGCTGGATCATATGGTGGTTTTATATTGAGTTTTCTGAGGAACCTCCATACTGCTTTCCGTAGTGGTTGTACTAATTTATATTCCCAACAGTGTAGGAGAGTTCTCTTTTCTCCACATCCTCTCCAGCATTTGTTATTTGTAGATTTATTAATGATGGCCATTCTGCCCAGTGTGAGGTGGCACCTCACTGTAGTTTTAATTTGCATTTCTTTAATAATTAGTGATGTTGAGAATTTTTTCATGTGCCTACAGGCCATCCATATGTCTTTGGAGAAATGTCTATTTAGGTCTTTTGCCCATTTTCCGATTGGGTTGTTTAGTTTTTTTTGTTGTGGTTGCTGAGTTGTATGAGTTGTTTGTGAATTTCAGTTTTTTCAGTGTGTCTTTTTTTCCCCATTTTGTACTTTCAGGATTATCCTTCTTGGTTTTTAAAGTCTTTCCACCCTCTCTAAATTGTAATTGCAATACCTAGATTTTCTTGCCAAATTTTTATATATGGTACAAGATGCTACTACCTTCAGGGCCTATCTTAGCTGCAGGGAGCTTTCTTGTCCATGGTCTTGCCCTTCTGGGAGAGCCTGCTCCTGAGCTGTACAAACTTGGAGCCCCCCTCTGCTCCCCACCCCGACCCCGGTTTTGCTGAGGCTTTGTCAGGCCTGCATCAAAGATCGAACTACCTCCTGCCTGGCCTTCTTCCCCCACTTACCTTCACAAGTGTTTTTATCCCCAAAACATCTTGAACTGAAAACCACCTCAGTCTCTGCTACTGGGGACCCCCACCTGATGCAAGAACAATGAGAAATGGGTTGGTGTGAAGATGTGATGGCAGTAACTGTGGTCCAGCTGTCACTGCACCATCTCTATCTGGTTGTTCATTTTCATTATGAAGCTTGTGTGTTCCAGGTTGACAAAAAGTACCCTTTATCATATTCAGAGGATTGTAATATGACCTGATTGGTCTGAGACATCAGGATTAGCCTTTTATTTTTATTTTGAAATAATTATTTCTATGTGGAGCCCAGATCTGTTCTCTCATCTCCAGTTGCAGACACTCAGATTTGTTCTGGATCCCTCCCTGTCTCATAGTCATTGGGTTCTCTGGCACCCCCCACCTCCATGCAGTCCCCATCTCAGGACTGGCAGCTCCCCCTTCCTGGGAGCTCCAGCTCACTTCAGCTCTTCCCCTCCTTGCACACTCATCATCTTCTCGCGGCTCACCTGGCCACCCTGCCATCCACCTAGATCAGGATCCGACCACTTGGCCCACCTGCCCTGCTCCCCCTTGACCCCTGGCCGTCATTTCTCTGAGGACTGTCATAGGAGCCCTCCCTGGTCTCCCTGCCTGGCCCTCACCCCCTGTGGCCTGTTCTCCACCTTTGGTCAGAGCAACCCTGGTAAATGGATGTCAGGTCACACGGTTCCCTGCACAGAGCCCGCCATCTCTTCACCTTGCACTGGGCAGAAGCCCTTTCTGCGGTGGACAAGGCCCTCCTCACTCTGGCTCCTCATGCCGCCAGTCTCTTTCTGGCTTTTCTCCTGAGCTCTCTCTTCTCCTGACACATAGGCTTCCAGTTCTTCCCAGCAAGAGCCTCGGAGTCTTCATATTTGCTCTTCCCTCCCTGCTTTTCTTCCAGTTTGCCCCCTCACCTCCTGGGCACTTGCTCCAATGTTGCCTTCTCAGTCGCTCCTTCTGCCTGCTCTCTGGTCAGCTGTAGCCCTTCCCTCCGTGACCGCACCTACCCTCTCCTACCTCCATTTCCTCAGGGCACTCACTGCCATCTGACTACTGTATGCTTTTCATATGGTTTTGAGCTGGACTCTTCCAGAAGCTGACCCTGAGACTGGGTGTGATTGGGAGGTAATCCCAGGGAGCTCTGGAGAGAGTGGGGAAGTGAGACGGGAGGAGAAGGATTGTCACATGGAATCTGGTGGGATCCTGAGTGGGTTACCACAATGGGACACCAGGCTAATCCTGCTGGCTCCCCTGAAAGACCGGATGGAACAGGCCTCAAGGGGTGGTTGAGAATGAGGCAGCCGGGGAATGTCCTACCAGCTCCCATCTGTCATTCACTGAAGGCTGCTTCCTGCGTTGTCAGCTCCTGGCCAGGTGGACTCCTACAGCTGGAAGCCTCAGGGGGAGAGGCTCGGGGCAGTAAGAAGCCATCATGGGGCAAAAATGGTGAGAAACAAGGAGACATGCGGCCCTGCTGTGTGCTGCTCTCTCGGCTCTGGGCTGTCACTCATTGTCTTTGTCTCTCTGTGGATCATGATCTCCTGAAGCCAAGATCTCATTTATTCTGGTCTCTGCTGCATCTCCAGGGACCTAGGTGTGCCTGGCACATAGTTAGCCCTCCCAATATTTGTGCAGAATGGGGGACTGAGGGCTTAGAAGTTCACTTCTTTGGCTGCTGAGCTGGTTGTTCAGAATCCTTAAAAACCCCCCATTCTTGACCACATGGTCTGACTTGGCCATTTTGCAGACCTTACTCCTGCTGTTTTCTTGGCTGGTTCTGAAGCTGCTGCTCTTTGTGGCCAATTCTGCTTTCTCAACAGCAGCAGCATTGCAGAGGGGCTTGGACCCACTGATGAAAGCTCCTGTTCCAACGGGTGCATGGCTGATGCCCTTTAGTGCTGTAGCCACAGATCCTGATGGTGCCTGTGATGGTAATAGCCCCCATCACCCCAGCCATCTTGCTCTATGGGATGACCAAGAGCCCACAAATTGCTCCTGAATGTACCTCTTTAGCGCAGATTATTCTGAAACCAGCCCATCAGGTTTGATCAGGAGAAGATAACAACAAATAGATGTATTTTTCTTTTTTCCTTTTGGTGGAAAAGTTACAGTCATCTAGAAATCATTCGAAGGTCATCCAAATGCCCGAGAACTTAAGGACCCAGACTCCTGAACATTGTCTCCATCCTCAAAGACCGAGCTTCCACCTCTGCATCTCCAGCACTGAACAGGGCCTGGCTCGGGGCAAGGAGTGTCCAGCAAGCCCCGGTGAGGTCAGACATGACCAGCTCACTGGCCTCTGGGATGTGTGGCTCTTTCCGGATAGATTCAGGCAGGATTACTGCAGAAGGAGGCTCTTCCCAGTCCATCACACAGAAGAGACCATTCATGTCATCAGGATGCCAGGTTGGAGTCCTTGGTTAAGGTGATATTCACCAAATTTCTCTGTAGTAAAGGCTCTTTTTCTCCTTTGCGATTCCTGAGTGACATATGGGGTGAAACTTTGAGATACGCTATTCCCCAGAATAGTTTTCCCCAGTGGTTTTGGCATCCACTGATGTCTGTACCTGAGTCAGTTATTACATTTGCAAATTCTGTCATTTCTTATACCTATCAGCTGGCATTATTCAGAAAGCATTGTCTCTGGCCCCAATCATCTTTTAGTGTCACTAGTAGGTCATAGGTTTAAGAAAAATTCAGTGTATTTCTATCCATTTCCATACATTTTTTATGCTGAAATATTTTTACACTGTCCAATGGAAACCTTTTGTTATCGTTTCTGTTTCCTTTTGACATGTTCCCACCAACTTTGAGCCCTTCCTGGATTTATGGCACACAGTGACCATCTGGAATCTTCAAAAAGGTCAACACTATGTGAGACCAAGTGATGGCAGCTGTTCTATCTTAAAGAGAATGGAAGAATCATGACTGCCAAATGCAGTGCATGATCCTAAGATGCAAAAAACACTAAATTTGGACTATCTGTTAGATTGTGTTGCACTGTCAACATTAGCTGTCTTGGTTGTGAAAATGTTATTGATATTATGTAGGAGAATGTCTTTTTCCTTAGGAGATACACACTTGAAGTATTGGGAGTTGAAATACCATGATTTCTGCACCGTCATCTCAAGTGATTATTGAAAGCATCTGAGGTGATTCTTACTCCAACAGGACCTTCCCAAACCAACATTTCTGTCATTCCTTTAGGAAAATATTCAGTCAGGACCTACAATATGTCAGATATGACATGAAAAAATTGGGGGAAAGTAGAATGAGGAAGCTCCTAACCAGATAGTGAAACAGGTGTGGTAGATCTCTGCCATGCCTCCTGGGGTCTGGTGTCTCTCGAGATCCAGGTAACAACAGGCTGGGAAGGAGACAGACGCTGTGTGTGCCAAACAGACGGGGCAGGTAGAGCTGGTTTTCTGGCTGTTGAAGCCTCACAGGTGGTGGGTCTGACTGTTTTAAACAGTCTTTTCTGAGGTTACATCAACTTGGGAAGATCCTGTCCTCCCTCCCATCACAGAACAACCACTAGCCACAGTGGAACCAGAAGAGGTGGGGCCTCTAGAGCAGGGTGAACAGTCCAGCAAGCTGGTAGAGTATGGGGACTGGATGTGAGACAGTGAGGGGTCAACTGGGAGAGGGTCTGGTCAGCCTCCCGGCTGACTGAGGTGTGGTTACATGGTGCTCCCTGGACACTTGGTTTGGAGGGTACATTATTGCAGACATCTTGGGGGGCAAGTGGCCTGAGGAGCCCCACCTCACCTGTTGCTCTGCTGCATTGATGACACTGCATGGGGTGAGACCTGTTGCCTGAATTGGAGTGAAGTACGGACTCTTCACTCTCGTCTTCTTTTTTGTGTGTGTGCTGGGACCTCAAAGGACAGCCCTGTGTGTTAGCCTGTAACACCCCTTTCCTCGTCTAATAGGTGAATTCTGCTACAGTCATAGGTCTGAGATCTTTGAACAATTCAGAGTCTGCTTACTCCCCAGGCAAGTCATTTCAGCACCCAGGAGAGCTCCTGACACTCAGTGAGCCCTCCCTGCACATCTTAGGACAAGGATGTCCTAGAACAAGGCCATGGTTTGCTTAGTGGACAGGTGCTGAGGAACAGAAGTGGAGCAGAATTTAGTTTCATTTTTCTAAACAAAGCCTTCCGTTCAGAAGAGGTGGCTGAGGGCAGGAGCTCTGACAGTGCCAGTTCCTGGCTGGGCCAGCTTCCTGGGTCCTCATCTGTAAAACGGGGATCGCAGTAGCAGTATCCATGGTGTGGAGGGTCGAGTGCTTTCATGAGTGCCGGGCACTGAGAACGGCACTTGGCCGAAAGTAAATCCTCGGTACATGTCTGCTAAATCACAGACGTCTGCTGCGAAGCTTCGGTACCCGGCTTCATTGGATTTGCCTCGAATGTCCTTTTCATCTGTCTTGATCCTCCTCGGATAATAAAGACGTCATGTCGCTACATGTGATCCTTGCTGGGAAGGAAAGGGACCATGGTGTCATGAGAGGGGCTTTGGGTGACCTGACCTGGGTCCTGGACCAAGATCTGGGGATGAGGAGAGACACAGAAGAATCCTCATGGAGATGATGTTTCACCTGAGACATGCCAGGTGAGCTGCAGGTAACTAGGTGAGGAGCTGGGGTGGGGAGATATTGCAGGAGGTGGGAACAGTGTGTGCAAAGGCCCTGAGGTGCTGGGAGTCTGGTATGTCCGAGGCCAGAGGAGAGGCCGGTGTGGCCGGGACCAAGGGAACACAGAGGTGAGTGGTGGGAGGCAGGACTGGAGAGGGACAGGGACCTGGGAGTTAGGGCTCCCTCCTAAGGCCGAGGGCATCTTCTGGAAGGTTTGCAGCAGGGGTGTGACTGGGATCAGATTTGCCTCTTCGGATGTTCCCAGTTGTATCGGGAAGAGCGCCTTGCTTAGGGCTGTCCTTTCCTCTCCTCAGTGCCCACCACGGCCTGTTTCCTAGCTCAGGGTCTGGGTGGGACAGCAGACCTCAGCTTTAGGGCCTTGGTCACATCTCAGGAGAAGATCAGAGGGATGGTCGGGAAATACACACCAAGGACTCGGGCGTGCCTGAGCCTGATGCAGGGCTTTGAAGAGAAGCCTCAGGAGTCACAGGGGCAGTGGCGGGGGCGGAGTGGGGGTGGGGTGGCAAAGGGTCAGAATGGGAGTCCCCGGCGTTGGGAGTGTCGGCTGGGGAGCACCTCAGATGCCACTGGGGCTGCAGGTCTGCGTGGGGACCCGGGGGACACAGGTGCATCTCTGTGCAAATAGCTTCAGTGCTCGGGTTTACATTCCTGCAGAGCTTTACCGTTATTAAAATTCCTCGAGGGGGATAAACCCAAGTCTGTTTCATCTGCGTTTATTGTGGGCTGAATTGACTGTGGCCGTAAGTAATAACATGTAGCATTTGGCGGAAAAAGCGAATTAACTGAAAATAGGTGAAGCAGTGGAATTCCATCACAAGGATGTTTGTGGATAATTAAGAGGCGGACCCAGGGCTCTTCGTCAGGGAGACCCTCCCCCTCAGTCTGTTGCTTTTCCTTTCACGGCACAGGCAAAACTTTTTAGCATGAAGAGTCTCTTAACTAAATCTTTGTCAAGAAGGCGAGATGTATTTGTGTTTCCTCTGGCTCCCATTGTTATAAACTTTGTAGTGTTTTCTTGGAAAAATGCCCCCATTTGTGCTTGAAAGAGCTGGATTGTTGCTTTTTCTCTCTCCTGTTGTGAGGAGGCAATGCTACAAGTTCTTTGTCAGGAAATCAATTATCCTTCTTAAAGGATCCCCAAACTCATTGTCGGAAAATTATGGCTTCTGAAAAATAACAAAATGCCCACTTTAACATGTCAGAGTGATTTTGCCTCCCCCTCAGAGTCATAAAGCCTGCCAATTGCCCGTGCTAATGACCTCTGGCTTTAAATGTGGTCACTGCTCCCTGCCACTCCGGGGGTTTCGATGTTGACACCGTATCTCTGTGAGCTTCTCAGAAGCCCTGTAATGATGCCCCAATTAGCAGTGCATCTCCGCTTTCTCCATCGCACTCTAATGGTTAACTAATTTATGTCCCTTGACAATACTCCCACCATGAGTGTCATCTGTACCTCTGTGTGGAACAGGAAGCTCTCAAGTTCAAGGTCCCTGGCATGTAAGCAACAAGTGAGACAATTTCAAGTTCATGGATATCCTCTGCAATCAACATCAACTACCCCATCAAGAAAACAGGACCTTGGTATTGTTGGCGAGTAGCAGATAATTTATGAGCTTGTCAGCATAATCCATGGTCCTTGATCTGTATCAATATGAAATAAGAAACCATTTAAGAGGTGTCAGGAAAACATGGCACACCCCCCCCTCCTCCTACCATTTGACACTGACTCATTCATGTATGAAATTGAGTCTTCGTGATGGTGAAGCATTAAAGATCCTGTGTAGTCAAATTAATATCACGGAACTGGAGGGTGGAAATAGGTTATTAAATGTCCCCTCGTTTTGCCTTCCTTCCAACAGGCAGAAGAAAACAGAGGGCTTAGATGCGAAAGCGAGTTCATGTCCAAGCACTCATGAAACCAGCATAGACTGAGAAAGAGAGCGGGGTCGATGTCCCAGCTAATTCAGGTTAAAAAGACGTTCGTCGGAAGCCTCACAGTCCTGCAGACACAGCTTGTAGATTCTGCCTCAGTTTCTCCATCCTTTATTCTTGTGAAAGGGCCTCAGGGTTCACACCAGCATTTACTGGAAATGTCAACGCATCATTGAGATTCCTTGAGCCAAAGGCAGGTGTTCCGGTCCCAGCCCTGCCATCACCTGGGGTTTCGGCCTGTGGAATTGTTCAAACAACTCAGTCACATCCTCCCATGGGACCCAGGGGCCACCTCACCCTCTTGTTACTACAAAGCCTGCCTCCCACGGCCCCTGTTCCCAAGTGCAACCCCAGGTGCACGACATGGAGTGTCCTGCCCCCTGGGATGTGAGTGTATGTGACTAATAAGCTGCTGTCTGTCTCATCTGCCCAGTCTCTGGTGTCGTGTGTTTAGCTATTTCATCCTATTTAGGGTGGGGGCCCCTCCCTCACCAGTGGGGTGAATAGGAGGTGATCCGGACACAGTGGAATCCTGTGGACTTCCTTGAGCCAGTGTCTGCAGTGGGAGACAGGTCAGGCTGCACGTAGTGTCTGATACACATCCCTTGCGTTTTGTGTTTTTGTCAGTTTCCCTCTACTAGACAGTGTGCTCTTTTTTTTTTTTTTGCTTTTTAGGGCCACACGCATGGCATATGGAAGTTCCTAGGCTAGGGGCTTGAAGCAGAGCTGCAGATGCCAGCTTATGCCACAGCCACAGCCACACAGGATCCGAGTCATGTCTGTGACCTACACCACAGCTCATGGCAATGCCAGATCCCCGACCCACTGAGCAAGGCCAGGGATCAAACCCTCAACCTCATGGATACTAGTTGGCTTTGTTTCTGCTGCACCACAATGGGAACTTCATAGACAATGTGCTTTTAAGGGCAGAGATTTGAACTTTATATTTCACGGCTGCATCTCAAGCCCTTGCAAGATTTCCAGCACTTAGTAGACTTTCAATAAGTAGCCATGGAATGCATAAGTGAACACACTGATGCGGTCCCAAACAACCCTGGCTGGGAAAGAATAAGGACACGATTCTTGATGTTGGTCTTCGCGGGAAAAGGTACCCGCATGCCGTCCTTTTATGACTGTCTGGAAGAAGGTGATAAGGGAGCAGAGTCTTCAGGTCTTCGCTGGACTGCAGCCTCTCACCCGCCTCCACCTCTTGCCCCCTGGTGTAGAGGTGGCGCCTACAGGTAGATGGTCGATGGGTGATCTTTCTCCTCCTTCCCTCCTTCCCTGTTATCCCCCCGCCCCCCTGCTCACTCACCCTGGGGAGAGGCTTTCCGCTGCTGCCTTTGATTCAACAGTTCAGCACATCCCAGTTCTTCCCTGGATCCCGGGCTGCTGCTTTGAAGTGAAGGGAGATGGGGCTGCCACCAGTCTGTCACGAAAGACTGGAGAAGGTCACTAGGGGGCTGAGATTAAACCTTAGGCTTGACTTCTGGCCAGCTGAGCATGTGTGAATCAGTTTCTAAATCTATACAATAAAATCTGTAATTGGAAAGAAGACAGGATTGTGCTGATTCTGAGAGGCACCTTTTTCACACATTAATATCCCTTGAATCTGGTTGTGTCACATAATCAATGGAGTCTCATTGATGCATCATAATTTAGTTGTCAATGTTTTCTTAGTGATACATACAACAGTGATGCATCATTTGGTCAGTTTTCTCTTCAACATGTGAAATGCAGTGTCATCTGCCATTGACCAGCCATCATGAAGGTCAGATGTAACAACACGGGGTGAGAGGCCTTTGCAAACTGTGAAGCTGCATGGTTGTTCATCCCAGCTCTGCCTGGAGAGCATCCTTGGCAGAGGCGCCTCCTCTCCAGGCCTCAAGTGCTTCATTCTTTCACCCAGGACGGGGGACTGTACCCCTGATGTTGAGATTTGTTCTGCTGGGTGATGTCTCAACAAAGCCAAGGGTGAGGAGCCCAGCCTGGCACTTTGAGCAGAGCCCTCCAGGGTGGAACGGAGGTGGGCCCTGATGAGATGTCTCCAAGGGACCTTCCAATCCTGAGGTTCTTGGATGGGTGAGGGTCTCTCTGTGGACTTGAGGAGAGGGCGGCCTATAGAGGCTGACTTTGCGCCCTCCGAGGCACCACTCGCACCCTCCCTGGAACAGGGCCCCCTGGAGGTGTTCAGGGAACTAGCCACACGGTCCCATCTGCTGGCGTCAGCGCTGCTCTTCAGGGAATGAGGTGAGAGGCCCTGACAACGTGCTGCTCGGCACAAAGCACAAGGGGCCTTAAGGGGAGAGGCTGCTGCAGAGAAAATGGGACTCTGACGACAACACTGTCTGCCAAGAAAGGTCGGCAGCGAGACCCGTGTGGGTGTTGGCTGTGTCTACACAAGGCGAAGGCGGCACGTAATTGTTCCTGATCTGATCTCATTATGGGCAATTTAAGAGACAGTCTGCCCAGCTGGGCACCTGGAGGCAAGTATTTCCAGGAGACTCACTGTTCTGCCCCCCCCCCCCGCCCCACTGACCACAACCCCGGAGCCACCACGGGGACCAGAAGTGTGCAGACGACTTGATTGGAGGCATTTGTATCCATTAGCCTCAACTTCTGGTTTGCCGCTTGCAGAAACTGTAGCTTTTTTATTTTCTAAATGAAAAATCATTTTTATTAGGAAAGCGGTAAATATTCATTGTAAAAAGAAATAACCCTGCAAGTACAGCCTTGTAGCGTTTCGCTTGGAGTCAAGAGTTCTGGGAGCTGTCTTTTCCGTGAAGCTCCATCCTGTGCCCCGTGCCCACCTTGCCCTCCAGGGAAGCTGAGGGTCCTTAGTGTGGCACCCCGGGCTCACTGTGATCCCATCTCAAGTGACCCGTAGGAGACAGGGGTCATTTCTGGCTGCCCATGATCCACTTCCCTCTGACGCTGCCCCGTGTCCTTTTGGCCATGGTCCCTCCCCCAGGGGCCCCTCCCACCACGAAAGCTGAGGGGCATCGCTCTCCCTCTCCCCCTGGTGGGCACTGGTCTAAGCCTGGCCCCTCACACACACTTTCCTGGACTTTGTTTTGAGCAAGTGAAAGGAAGGAGAAGGAATGGCAGGAGGTCCCTTCTCCGCGGGCAGCATCCTGGGCAGCCCCTTCTGGTGTGAGACGCTCTTTCTTGGCCCCGTGGATTCCTGTGGCTCCTGCCTGGTCTCCCCTGTCTCTTCCAGTCTCTGGGGCTTGAGATCCTGCAGGAAAGGCCGCTCTGCTCACATCACCCATGTGGGTCTCTGCGGCTCCCAGCCAAGAGCCTTGACAGCTTGTTGCTCGTCTGGCCGTTCAGGAGAGGACACCCCTCCTACCCCACCCTCCTGCTGCCAGAAGACACAGCACCCCTCTGGCACCAGCTCCTACCAGCATCCCTTCTTTGAAACTGCAGTTCTGAGTCGGGGGAAGTAATCCAATACCTTTTAGTAAGTGGGCTCTTTGGGTGCATGCTTGGGGTTCAGAGGAGCTAGTGCTCTCACTGTGAGAGTCTTTTTCCTTTCATGATAATTGAAGCTCATAATATTCGTCAGAGGCCATTAATTTTACTTTTGTGGGAAGAGTAGCACCTAGAATAACCTCCAGAAGGATTTCTTTCATAAGCCAATCGAATTATATGCAGTTCGAGCAAGAGTTTTCATATGCAGTGTGCCTAGCCAACTTTCAATAACATAAGAATTTAAAAATAATTTTATTCCTTTTACTTCTACTCCACTCCTATGGAATTGTAGAGCTTTAGAAGAATGCTCACTGGATGACTTCTATGATTAAGACCTCACACTTGTATAGAGATAGTATGAATGAGCCTGGTTACACCAGATTAGACTGATCCATAATTTTCTTCATCTTTGTTTTAGTTAGGATTCTGGTTGTTAAATGAAGATGAATTGCAATTCGGATGAGCTTAAATAAACAAAAAACAAGGAACAATACAAGGGCTCATGTAACTGAAGAGTTCCAAGGCAACCTGACCCTCAGGTATGGCTGTATCCAGGTGCTCACAAAATGTCATCAGGACTCAGTTTCTCTGTATCTCTTGTCTAATGTTCTTTGGTACTGGCTTCATCTGAAGGCACAAGTCAAGGCTTACCTTTTCCCAGCTGAACCATCCCAGTGGAAAGGGAGCCACCCTTTTCCATTCATACCAGAGCAATCTTTTGATTGAGTTACATTTGAGCAGTTATTCTCATGTGCTCCTCCTTGGACCAATTGCAGTGTTTAGGGAGAAGCAGACACTGTAGGACCAGGACTGGGCCATGTTCACCCAGACCCCAGAGACTGAAAGTGGGAAAGAGATGTCTTTGCCAAAGAGGCATCAGGAACCAGAGAACGGAGTGACAGATGCTTATGAACAAATCTATGACTATCCAACACTCATCCCTGTCTGCCTCTCATGTCGCTCATGCGGCATGTGTCGGTGGTGCCCTCTCTGGTCTGGAGGACTCAGCCCTCATCTTCTACTCCTGGCTTCAAGCCTGCCCTCCCCAGCACAGGTTTCAGGGAATGGGGTATTAGAGGAGCAATGACCAGACACCTTGCAAGTGTCCCTTCCTTGAGCATCCCACCATGGTGCCATGGCACACTCTCCTGCCTATTTCTGGGAAGAATACTTTAGGGTCTTTGAGACTTCTGTAAGGGTGTGCTGGAATGAAGACCACCTCAGGAGCTAGGTCATGCCTGCAGAAGTGTGGCTATTGAGCCATCTTTCATGGAAACCAGAGGTGACATTCACAGCTCTGGAGTCAGAGCTTATGGGTTTGGGTTCCAGCTCTGCCAGTTACAGCTTTGTGATCTTGGCTAATTTGTTGAAGTTCTGCCGCAGTTTCTTCATCTCTAAAATAGGTCTGATAATAATATTGACTTCCATGTGTGGTTGTGAAGATTAAATGAGCTAATGTGTGCTCCTGTAGCACACAGTAGGTGCTCAGTGAATGGTGTCTGCCACTGACACAATCTGGTCACACATTTTTCTGAGACAGTTAAGATATACATCCATTTGAGGGTCAGGGACCTGTGACACAAAGTACTCAGCACCTCTGCTTGACACCCCCCTCTGTGCCATCTATCTCTAAATCACCAGCAATAGGAATGGAGAAAGAGGAAAAAGAGATTATCTAAGATGATTTGCTTTTAATGCACAGTGAAGCCCTCAGAAGCTTCCGACAGCACCCCCAAATTAACGACCACCTAAGCCACAGTGAACGTGTGTTTGGTGGCTTCCCAGCTGAGCATGAAGGAAGGGGACTAATGTGCCAGGTGTGGCATGAGGGTTTGATGGGTGCTCTTTTCTTTACTGTTACGTCAACCCGTGTGGTAGGTACCATACCTACTTCATGGCTGAGGAAATAAAAGTCCAGCTGAGTTAAATAATTTGCCTGAAGTCATGCAGCAAATGTAAGACCTGGTATTTGAACCCATGGCAGTCTGATTCCAAAACCATGGTTTTTTGTTTTGTTTTGTTTTTTGTTTTTTATTTATTTTTTTGGAGAGGGGTGCTTTTTTGGCTTTTTTTTTGGCTGTACTCCAGGCATGTGGAAGTTCACAGGCAGGTATCGAACCCACACCACAGCAGCGACCCGAGCCACTGCAGTGAAAACGCCAGATCTTTAACTCATACCTGCAGCATATGGAGGTTCCCAGGCTAGGGGTTGAATTGGAGCTCTAGCCACCTGCTGGCCTACCCCATAGCCACAGCAATGACAGATCCAAGCCATGTCTGTGAGTTAAACCACAGCTCATGGCACCCCTGGATCCCTAACCCACTGAGTAAGGCTAGTGAACAAACCTGCATCCTCATGGATGCCAGTCAGATTGGTTTCCGCTGAGCCACAATAGGAACTCCAAATACCTCATTGTCCGTCATCTTTTGTGGATAATGGGACGATCAAGTTGTCTCTGTAGTTTTAAGAAACTTATTTTAAAAGAACATTTCTAAGGCATTCATTACTTTTAATTAGTATTATGCAATAATTAGGAACCCTTTTTGATGAGTAGGGGACAGGACTCTTTTTTTGTCTTTTTGCCTTTTTTCTAGGGCTGCTCCCACGGCATATGGAGGTTCCCTGGCTAGGGGTCTAATTGGAGCTGGAGCCGTCAGCCTACACTACAGCCACAGCAACACAGGATCCGAGCCGCGACTGCAGCCTATACCACAGCTCATGGCAACGCCGGATCCTTAACCCACTGAGTAAGACCAGGCATCGAACCCGCAACCTCATGGTTCCTAGTCGGATTCGTTAACCACTGTGCCACGACAGAAACTCCGGGGACAGGATTTTTGACGGCTCAAGGAGAGTCAGGGCTGAGGTCAGACCTGAAACCTGTAGAGGTGACTCTGGGAAAGGCCACAGCTGGACATGGAGCTGCTCTACAACCACAGGGGTGTCTCTGTCACCTGAGAGCAGAGCCCCTGGCATTGTTTCTCAGATCCTGTGTTGAGAGGTGGTGTTTCCCACTCAAGGGTCCCCACTGGTGAGCGTTCTGTGCCATGTCACTGTGTCCTCATAGGCACAGCGTAGTATATGTTGAAAAGTGTGCACATCCGATTGGATGTGCTCTGTTGTTGTTTTGATTTGCAGAGAATTCCCTGCTGGGACCAGCTGGTCCTGGGTTCCACCTTCTCAGTGTTGGGTAGGAACCTACCTTGGAGCCAGTGAGGAAACAAGTCCTCACCCGACTGAGAGTCGTTTGTGCCCCAGCAGCCCCGTCTGATGAGGAGTTCCCCTGTCACTTGGAGAAGAATTGTGTCAGTGACTCAGAGTGTCACCGGGGGCTTCTCTGGACCAGGATCCAAACCTGCTCTGATGGGAGGCCGAGGAGTTCAGCTCTGGTCCTTGGTCACCCTGAGCGGGGCTGCCCCAGTGAGCAGGGGTCAGTGGGCACCTGGAGGCACCTTAGATCCCCTCCAGGTTTGGGTGCCTGTGGACACAGCTCATCCACCACGCACTGTGACAGGTCTCCCCGAGCGCCCTGTCATGCTGGCGCCCCATTTCCTGATGCCTCATCAGTCCCTCTGGGCACCAGGCCCTGCCAACCCCTTCACCCTGGAGGCTGGTCCCAGAGCCTCTTTCATGGCTCATTCAGAAGGAACGAGGAGGGCTTTTCCATTTCATCTGTTAAATGAAGTGGTAGGTAGATACCCACTTCATGGATGAGGAAACGAAAGTCCACCCAAACCCCACCACGCTCTGCATTGTGTCACACCACCTGGCCCTAGGGTACATCTGGTCAGGTGACTGAGGCTGGAAGGGGAGGGGAGCGGAGTGCGTCTGATTGTTTCAGGCGACTGATGTGTGAAGTGACATCTACAAGTGATGGGATTCAGTCCCCTCTAAAGATGAGGACCCCAGAGATACATCTGATAAATGTCTAGTTAAATATTAGAAGGGTCCTCTGTTCCCAGAGCGTTTTAGCCTCAGAGGACTTCAGGTTCCTGACCTGTTCACACCCATGTCCACATGCAAATCATTACCCTCTCACCTCCCCACATCCTCCTGCTGCATGTGGGGGCGATGACGACAGTCTGGCCAGCCCCAGGTCAAGATAGGCAACACAGGGTGTGAGCAGGAGGGCCGGGGGCTGGTCTGGTGGGGGATTCTAGGGAGGGACCATAAGCCATGGACCTGAATCAACACACTGAGGCCTGAGCAGTGCCCCTGCCAGCCTGTTCCAAGGTCTCCGTGACCTCTGTGGTGGCCTCCCTGGGCGGGGGGGGGGGGCTCCCTCCCTCCCTCCCTCCCTCCCTCCTGAAGCCCTTGATGCTTCTCAGGACTTCAGGTTCCCCAGGCTTCTTGGAGATGCTCCCTCATCTGTAATGCACCAGAAAGGCCCTGGGGGACTGAAGATGCAGAAACCTGGTAAAAGGCAGTGGTGGTGGTACTTGGATTCTGAGGTTGCAGGTGATGGAATTCACATCATCTTCTGAGGCCAGAACTAGAGGAACTGACCAGAAGGAATAGGGAGCAGAGCACCAGGCCTCAGGGACAGGAGCCAGGCCGTCTTTGGGGTCTGGGCTGTAGGAGAAGATGGGCAGACAGGTGGGCACCAGGGTGAATCACATCCCCCAAGGAGAACTGACGGGCCCTTGTCCATCAGTGGGAGCAGGGCCAGGCCCCCACATCCACTTTGGGAGCTGGCCCCCAGCCAGAATCCCCCCCACCCCAACCCTATCAGGGACCCACTGAATAAAGTACGTCAAAGCTGGGAACCTCCGGGGTCACTTCAACACACATCTCACCCACAGGCTGCAGCAGCACGAGGCCTAGGTATGGTGTCATCCGGGCAGGTAGCAGGAGCAGAAGGGGTTCCTGGGTTCAGGATGGCCAAAATCTTTGGATGCTACCACATGGTCCATCTAAGATGGAGGAGGGGTTTTAGATAGTGAAACAAGTTAAATCATGTTGTGTGCTAAAGGGGAAACAAGAAAAAGCTAGTTATATATATCCCATCTTTACTGAGTGTTTCGATGAACCGGCAGATGTAACATTTCTATTGAGGTCTGTAGAAAAGCCAGGGTGGGTTGGGCTGCCCTCCTGTCTTCTTAACTCTTTTCATGTCAAGCCACATCTAACCCTCCCAAGATAGCAGCAAAAGGTACTTGTAAGTGCTTTATGAAATGAAAATTTCCAGTAATGCTTTGTAAGTTCCCAAGGTGTATGCTCAGTTGGTTTCCTCACCATTCATTGCATACACATGTGTTGAGCACCTCCTGGGTGTTGGACCCTGAAGCAGGGGTTCGGCAGTGGACAAGCCTGGCAAGGTCCCCCTCTGGATGGAGCTGATGTCCTTGTGGGGGTTGAGAGAGTAACCAGGACATAGTGCACCAGGGAACGTCAGAGACTGATGAGTGTGTTAAGAGGAAAAAACCATGGAGTGTGATTGGGGAGGGATGTGGTTGGGGGTTACTTTCAAAGTGGAGGGAATGGTCCCCTAAGAAAGCCACAGAGAGGGAGTAGCCTGAGACTGTCGTGGGGAGGAGCTTTCCCAGCAAAGGGAGTGGTGGTGCAAAGGCCCTGAGGTGCAGCTGGACCTCCAGGCTCATCAGGAGGTCCGTAGAACCAGATAGACAGCGAAGGGCCAAGGGCAGGGAATAGGAGCTGTGAGAAGAGGCTGACTCAGGAAGGCCCGAGGCCGCTGTAAGGACTTGGCTTTTACTCTGAGTCAGTGGGAGCAGCAGAGGGTTTAGATCAGAGGAGAGAGAAGATCTCATTTATTCCTGCCACCGTTGTCTCAGTAGAACTTATTTTTTGTATAAGACTTGGCCTCGGCTGTGCCAGAGTCCCGGGGCTGGGCTCCGGCGTGGCTGCTGACACATCCACGCCAGGCCCTCGTGTGGCAGGTGGCCCAGGGCCCTGTGCTGCCCAGGCCTCTCATTTGTGGCATTTCTCACGTTCCCCCCCACTTCTGAGCGTCATTCCCCCTGGCACTGCACCAAGAACACGGCTCAGCAAATGGCTCGTGAAGCATCTTTTGAAAGGTTAATGGTCACTGGCGAGGGAAGAAAGAGCCCCTCCGCATCCATACGCTCTTTGGTGAGGGGGATTTTTCAATGACCTTACAGGTACCTGGTCTGATTGCCAAGCATCCAAGGAGGCCCCCGGGCGTGTTTGGAAGCTGGAACCATCAGCCCTGGGTGAGCTCCAAGCGCTTTACCAAAGCCGCTCCCAGGTCATGGGGAGGGTCAGGCCCTGCCCAGCTCTCTGCCTGCTCTGCCCAGGTGAGCTGTGTGTGTGTGAAGAGCTGATTCTGGAGGATTCCAGCTCTGGCACGTAAACTCCAGAGGGGCCGGGATAAGGTGTTTTATTGGATTCACTGTGCACAGTGCCTGGTGCCTGCTTGGGCCAGGGCAGGTGTGCAGGTATTGAGTTGGTGTCAGATGATGAGCCTTCTTCAGTGGCTCTGTGACAAGGAGGGAAATTGGCCCAAGGGCTCTCCTGGTCACACCTCCCCAAATTCACACATGCTTTCCAGCTATTATTTCATTCATTCACTTATTCGGTGATGACTTACTATGTACCCACTCTATTAATTATACATTGCTGAGTCGCAAACTGGCGAACTTAGTGGCTTAAACAACACTCATTATTTCCTAGTTTCTCTGGGTCAGGAATGGGCACCACTTTTCTGGGTGCTCTGCTTAGGGATCTCACAGGCTGCAATCAAGGTGTCAGTGAAAACTGGGGTCTCATCTGAAGGCTTGACTGGGGAATGACCTGTTGCCAAGCTCACTCACATGGTGGTTGACAGGATTTGGTTTTTGGGGGGTGGTCCTGCTGAGAGCCTCAGTCCCTAGCTGGCTATTGGTTCAGGGGCAACCTCAGTACCTTGTCGTAGGGGTCCCCCCAGCATGGTATTTTTTTTTTTTTGTCTTTTTGCCATTTTCTTGGGCTGTTCCTGTGGCATATGGAGGTTCCCAGGCTAAGGGTCGAATCAGAGCTGTAGCTGCTAGCCTACGCCAGAGCCACAGCAACGTGGGATCTGAGCCACATCTGTGACCTACACCATAGCTCACGGCAACGCCGGATCCTTAACCCACTGAGCAAGGTCAGGGATCAAACCTGCAACCTCATGGTTCCTAGTCAGATTCGTTAACCTCTGAGCCACACGGGAACTTCATAACTTTCTTTGTCAAGTTTAGCAAAGGAGAAAGTCTTCTAGCAAGGTGGAAGCAGACTGCAGCACCAGGATGCAGGGTCCAGTGTTGCGGCAGCTACGACTTGGATCTGATCCCTGGCCTGGGAACTGCATATGCCAAGGGGTGGCCAAAAAAAAAAAAAAAAAAAAAACGAAAAGATGGAAGTGCAAATTTTTATAACATAAACATGAATCAACACTCCCATCAATTTTGAGGTGTTCTATTGATGAGAAGCAGGTGACCAAAGGGGAAGGAATTACACAAGATGGTGCACCAGGAGATAAGGTTCTTTGGGGTCATCTCAGGAGGTGCCTACTGCAGGGGATTTTGGGGGACAAACTCTAAGATGACCCCCAGTGACCCCCCATCTCCTCATATTCACGTCACGTATGAATACCGCCCCCCAAGCCCCCAGCTGTGGATTGGACCTCTGACTTGATTCTCAGCAATAAAACATGGTACATGTAATGGGGTGTCATGTCCACAGCTTTGTTACATGTGATTATGACTTTGTTTCCCTAGCAGACACTTTCTCTTGCTTTCATGAAGCAAGTTGTCATGTTAGGGAGAACTGGGTGTCAGGGAACTGAGTGAGGGTGGCCTCTGGCCAACAGCCAGCTTGGCACTAAGGCCCGAAGCCTAAGGTCTGCAAGGAATTGATTTCCAACAACAACCTTATGAACTTGAGAGCAGAGCCTTCAGATAAGACTCCAGCCCCAGCTTAGACACCTTGAAAACAGCCTGCAAGAGATGCTAGAAAAGAGGGCCCAGCTAAGCCATGCCCATAATCCTGACTCACAGAAACTGTGAGATGAAGCGTGAGTTGTTTTAAGCTGCTAAGTGTGTGGTAATTTGTTACACGGCAAGAGAAAATGGATACACCCACTTAATGCCAGTTCCTAAGTTGGGCCTTTTGGAAAGCTTTCTCTATAGAGAGCAGCTCCAGAAATGTTCTGACATTTGTCTCACACAGGCAATTTCAAGTGAACACCCTTGATAACCCCATTTCATGTTTGGGCGAAAAACAGTGATTAACAAAGCCTGGGAAAGTGTGAGGCATTTAAATGCAGCTGCAATTTCAGAACCCTTCAGAGCTCAGCTGTGAGCTGCTACATTGACGGAAGGGCTGATGACAACTTGCGTGGGGTTTGGTTTGGGAAGGGATGAGGCTTTGTAAAGGTCTTCAGGCTGATGATGGGTTGTCTAGAAGGGCATTAGGTACAGAACAGGAGAAGGAATGAGGTGCAGCCAAAAGGATGCCAAATTGGACGCTAGGAAGCCCCAAAGATCAGCTTTCTCTGTCTCCTATCCCCACTGTGGTCACCCTGTCCAGGCCACCTGCTCGGTGGACTCCACCAGTCTCTTTGCCCGTCCTCTGATTCCTCTCTGGGCTCTGTGTGGTGAATTCTCAGTGCTGTGGTCAAAGGGATGTTTCAAATTTCCCAAGCTAAAAATCCTCCCATTATACTTTGGACAAAACTCAAGTTCCTGACAGTGGGTGTTGTGGCCTCTCATGCTGGGTCCTGCTGGTTCTACTCTGCTTTGCAGTTATGTTACCCTCACACCTACCTCAGCCTGAATTTTTCTCCCCATCATCAGATTTCAGCACCAAGCTCTGTCCTCAAGATCCTTCTCCAATTGCTTGGACGAACTCAAGCCACCAGTGACACTTTGAACACATTGCTCTGCTTTGATCTACTGCTTCAGAGATGATGGCGTTCCTTTACGTACTTCATCAAGCGACAGGCTTACCCAGCGGAATGCAAAGGCCCAGGGAACTGGGGACCTCGTTTAGTTCCCTGGAGCCCAGTGGCACCAGCACTGCATGGTACAGAGTAACCACTAGTCGACCTTGGTCGGGTGGATGCAGCGTCTGTCTGCAGAATGCATGGTGGAGATGGTTCTGGAATCTCCTGGAAGACACAGCCGATAAGGACATATTCGCAGCATCTGGACTGTTTCAACATGGGGTCTCTGGAAGGTGATGTGAAGGGCCTGCAGGACCACTTAAGACCCCATCAGACCGATTCTTTGGTGAGGAGTTATCACTGCTTCCTGAACTCCCCAAGTCAAAAATTCCTCAGGTTTTGTTTGCCCTCTGCCCAAGGATTCCCTTCGAAAGCTCCATCTGGCTTAGAACCTGACAGACCGCATTGGCTCCAGCCTCCAAGGTGAGAATTCAGGAAGCAAACGTCGCTTGAGTGCTTGAAGCATGCCAGGCATTGTGCCAGCTCTGGGATTCGTCAGGGGACAGGACACAGGTGTCCCCATCTTTAAATGTTCGTGGAGGGTGAGAGAGTGAAGATGCAAACTTGCAAATGAACATACTTGCAGCACCCTGAAGGAAATGCATGCTGCAGGGGGTTGTCAGAATGGGTGGGAGCCACTGAAGCAGCGTGATGAAGGAGGCCCCTCTGGGGAGGTGACATGTGAGTTCTGAAGGGTGAGTTACATGAAAGTCTGGGAAGAATGTTCCTGGCAGGGGGACCAGCCAGAGCAAATACCCTGAGGGGGAAGTTTGGCAAGTTCAGAGACCAGAGAGAAGGTCCCTGTGGCTGGAGCAGAGAGATGGGACAGGTCAGATAGGGTGGCAGGGAACAGCCTTGTTTGCTGTGACGGGGGGAGGGCTGCTATTCTGAGCATAACAGAGATCACAGGTGTTTGTACAGGGTGGGGCCGCAATCTTCACACTTTGCAAAGATCCCTCTGGCTGCAGTGTTGTTGATAGACTGGAGGAGCAGGGGTGGACCTCGGAGATGAGATGGTGCAGCAGCAGTTTTACCCATGGGGATTGTCAGGGGGAAAATGGAAACAATGCAAAACTGTTCTCTTTGTCTTTTAGCTCACAGTTATCTCTTGAACAATTTTGCAAAAAACAAAGAACAAAACCAAAAAATCCCAAACAAAATCAAACCCACACACAGTGTTTGTTGTCTGTGGCTTGTGCAGCAAAAAAGTAGCAGTGAATATTTATGGAGCATTTCCTGCCAGGTTCTGGGGAGGAAAGGATAAAAACCTTATGATTTTTTTTAATTTAAATTTAATTTTTTTGTTGTCTTAGGGCAGCACCCGTGGGATATGGAGGGTCCCAGGCTAGAGGCTGAATTAGAGCTGTAGCCACTGGCCTACACCACAGCCACAGCAACACCAGATCCGAGCTGCCTCTTCGAACTACACCACAGCTCACAGCAGCACTGGATCCTTAACGCACTTAGCGAGGCCGGGAGTCGAAACTGCATCCTCATGGATGCCAGTCAGATTTGTTTCTGCTGAGCCACAACAGGAATTCCCCAAAATGTGATTTTGCTCCTTGAGGACCTGAAATGCTGAAGTGTGAATATAATTGAAAATGCTCTTTCCCCAGAGAGCTGCAGATGCCCACAGAGGACAGGCGAGATGGTTTGGGTGGTTCCTGAACCAGCTTTAACACTAAGGTGCAAAATGTGCCCACTCACCAAGTCTCCCTCGGTCTCTGGGATGTTCACAGAGGAAGTCAGTTCGGTCCTGGCATGACTTTAGTGCCTCTCTGGGCACTGCTTTGTTTTCATTGTATTTGTTTTATGGATTCTCTCTGTTTATGGCAAGTGACATTCATTTTTCATTCGCAATAGTGGAACATCAAACTTCCCTTAAAAAGGTATCTGAGGAAAGAAACTGACAAAGCCAAATTGAGACTAGGCGAGAATACAGATGGGTGCAGCTGTTTTAGGGAGGCGTGGGCATGTCCTTTGTGAATGTGAATCGGATGGTGTCACCCCCCTGCTTAGAATCTTCCAGGGTCTTCTCTCACTCAGAAGAGAACCCACACTCCTCACCGTGCTGACCTGGGCCCTGGGTGACCCTCTTCCTCGTCCCCTCCCTTGCTCTATGTCACTCTACTCCAGCCATGCTGATCTGTCCACCACAGGGCCTTTGCATGTGCGCTTTCTTCTCTTGGACTCTCTTCCTCCAGAAATGTGTGTGGTCCCTGAGTCCGGGGGGACTCGGGCTGGGTGGGGTCTGTGGCCGTGGAGGAATGGGCGCCTATCCAGCCAGGGGCAGCTGTGACTCAGTGCAGCTCATTGTAGAAGGCATGTCTTTCTGGGGAAAACCCTGAGAAACCCTTATCTTAATAGAAAACATCCTGATTTTTTAAATCGTAGGTTCCTCCATTTTAAAAGAGTAAAACAATTGTATTAAAAAAACCAGTCTGTGAATGAACCCTGACCTGCAGGCTGTGACTGAGCCACCTGTTGAGGGAGATCAAGACGGTGGCCTTGCAGTGTCCTGCATTCCAGGATATATGACAAGCACAGATACCACCGGGCCAAACGGAGTGGGGGCTGTGCAGCGGGGGTGCTGGCCACCCTGACTGGGGAACAGAGGAGAATTTAAAGAGGAGGCGGGATGTGAGGGGACCAGTGGGAGGGGCTGTCTGTTTCCTTGGGGCTGTCAACAAAGGATCACACACGGCCTGGCTCCAAACAACAGAAACTTATCCTCCCTCAGTTCAGGAGATCAGAAGTCCAAAATCAGGGTGTTGGAAGGGTGGGTTACTGCTGCAGGCCCTGAGGCAGCAACCGCCCCGCGCCTTTCTTCGCTTCTGGTGGATGCCGGAAGTCCTTGGCGTTCCTCATCTCTCCCTCCTCCTCCTGTGGTGCTGCGCTCTGTGACTGTGTCCAGATTTCCCTCTTCTTACAAGGACACCAGCCATGGTGGTGTTCAGGACCACTTCGTCTTAACTGGATTGCGTCCGCACAGATCCTGTTTTCAAATAAGGCCCCATTTATAAGTGCGGGGTTTGGGACTTCAGCTTATCTTTTGGGGAAGACAGTTCAACCCCAGAAGGACCTACAGTCTGGTGTGAGGCTTGCGTAGTGATGAGTGAGGGGCTGGCGGGGCAGGGAGCTTGGGGTCCTGTAGCCTCAAAGTAAAGACTACTGGGGTTGAAGGGCAGACCTCCAAAAGGAAGGGTTTCCTTTAAGTCTAGAGCGTGTCCACCGCTTAGGATGTAAGGAGGAACGTAGAGCTGCTCAAAGCTGAAGGTCCAGACCCCACCATCTACACAGCGATGGCGGCAGTAGCCTCCTCATTGGTCCAGGTCTGCTACCTCTGCCCCTGCAGTCCACACCACACAGCAGTCAGAGGGTCTAACTGAGGAGAGAAACCAAGTCTAGGCGGACCCCTGGTCTCCATCACCGTGGAAGGCTTTGCCTCTTCCTCTTTGCCGCACACCTCTCTCCTCGTTCAGCCTCAGCCTCACAGGCCTCCTTTCTGCCCTGCCCCATCTTTGTCCTGCCTTTGCACATGCTATTCTCAAGGCCAGAAATTCTCTGTCTTTTCACAAAGCGCTCCTTCTCAACCATCAGGTCTCAGGTATTCTTGGAGATCTTCCTCAAAGCCTTCACCTCCACCTGCTACTCTTAGTCATCTGAGCCTCTTGTGGTTCCTTCACAGCATGTGCCGTAGTCAGGAAAACTGACTTTTTTTCCTGCTTTTTAGGGCCACACTTGAATATGGAAGTTCCCAGGCTAGGGGTCAAATCAGAGCTTCAGCTCTCGGCCTACACTACAGCCACAGAAACATGGGATCCAAGCCTCATCTGTGACCTACACCACAGCTCATGCAATAATGGATCTCCAACCCACTGAGCGAGGCCAGGGATCCAACCTGCATCCTTATGGATACTAGTTGGGTTTGTAACCCACTGAGCCATGACAGGAACTCCAGGAAAACTTTTTTGTTTATTGTGTTATTGCTTTACTACCAGTCTGCCCACTGGGTTGTGGGTTCCACAAAAGCGGGGTCTGTGCCTATTTCCGGCTGTGTCCCCAGTGCCCAGCATAGTGCCTGGCACACAGGGGGTGCTTGTTAATATTTGTTCAGTAAGTGTTGGAAGTTAGACAATGTAAGTCAGAAGAAAAGGGGGCCTGACTGATGACACACTGACGACCACAAGGTTCTTCTTTATGGCCAAGTGGGAACCTGGAATCAGTGGGCAGGCTGGAGAGAGGGGGCAGTGCTCAAGGTGGTGTGTGATGACAGTTCCAAAATATGACAGAAAGAAGGGGGCGCCTGCGCTTAGGGTCCTTATATACCTGGCTCCTGCTCTTGGGCAGAGGGCAGGCAGGAAGATTAGGGGTTCAGGGTGTCAGCGGGCTCTGCACCTGAGGACAGGAGATGCCCAGGAAGGCAGATGCTGGGCTGAAGGTCTAGAAGGGAAGTAAAGGAGGAGGGAAGGTCAAGGTTAAAGGCAGGGGCGGGGAGGAAGCTGGGAGCAAGGGGACTTGCCCACTGCCTTCCATCTAACCCAGCAGGTGAGTGTGGAGTCGGGCTCCCAGGTCCTATCTCGGGGCTGTGCCTGATGTGTATGAGATTCTGGGTAAGTCGCCTAATCTCTCTGGGCCTCAGTTTCTTCACCTGTCCAGTAGGGCTGGTGTTCATCCCTGCCCCTCGGGTGAGCTTAAGTGATGACTGTAAAATCCTTAGAACAGTGCTGGGCATGTTGTAAGTGTCAGGCCTTATTATTCCTACCTCCAGATTATTTACTGTGATCCCACTGCTGCTGTGTCAGGGTGGCAAACCCAAAGCTTATAATGGCGTGAGGTGGCATGAGGTGGGCTGGGAGTAAGGCAATAGGGAGTGGTGGGGACTGCGGAGAACTGGAGAGCCTCTGCTTTGTCTAAAGGGAGTGGTTGCCATCAGCTCCAGTACTGGGTAGGTATGGGGCCCAGTGTGGACCAATGCTCTCTCTCTGTTTTTTTGTCTTTTTAGGGCCACACTTGTGGCATATGGAAGTTCCCAGGCTAGGGGTTGAATCAGAGCTGCAGCTGCCAACCTATGCCACAGCAACACAAAATCCTTAACCCACTGAGCAAGGCTGGGGATCAAACCCATGTCCTGATACTAGTCAGGTTCATTAACCACTGAGCCACAAAGGGAACTCCCCAGATGTTCTCTTTTTTAAAGAGAAGATGGAAATTCTATTTTTAGGTAAAATCTAACTTTAAAGTGTTAGCAAATACTTTCATTTAAAAAATATTTTCCCCTGGGAGTTCCTGTTGTGGCTCAGTGGAAACGAATCTGACTAGTATCCATGAGGATACAGGTTTGATCCCGGCATCTCTCAGTGGGTTAAGGATCCAGCATTGCCATGAGCTATGGTGTAGGTCACAGATGAGGCTTAGAACTGGTGTTGCTGTGGCTGTGGTGTAGGCTGGCAGCTACAGCTCCAATTCAACCTCTAGCCTGGGAACTTCCATATGTCGTGGATGTGGCCTTAAAAAAAAAAAAAAAAAAAAAGACCAAAAAAGAAAATTTCCCCCACACCCTCCACCAATACACCCTGGCTGTGGTAAAGATGCCTGAGGAGCTGAGTTTTTGGCTCTTGCACTTCAGATTATTGCATAGTATGTTGTTCCAATGAGGAAATGGAGGCACAGAGAGGTTAAGCAACTTACCCAAGGTCACATAGCAGGAAGTGGCAGAGCTGAATTTGCACCAGGGAGGCAACTCCAGAGCTCATGCTGTTCCCCGGTCGGCTCTGCCACCCCCTAGGCCTCCAAAGAGAATGAGGCTGTCTTCCTGGGAATAATGTGGAGATTTCTCTGGGAGGCAGGAGAGTGGCACGGGACTCAGAAGTCTGAAGTGCCGTGTCCTAGGGCCCAGGTTGTGGGGCAGTGTCTGTTAAGAGGGGATGCAGAGGGTGAAAGGAGGACAGGCCTGCCCCCAGCAGACGGGTCTGCAGAGGACTTGCTCAGGGCGGGGGATGAGGGGGGACGCCCTGGGGTGGGTAGCGTGTAGTTGGAGGCTGTAATGCTGGGCACACGGGAGGGATTGGTGGTCCCACAGGAGCTGGGGGGGCGGGTCTTGGCCAGATGGTTGGGGTCCTCAGAGGCTCAGCCCCTCTCTGGGTAGGGGTTAGCCCTCCGCCCTGTCCCTCTGAAGGTGGCCATTAGGGAGGGAAGCCAGAGAGCTCAGTACCAGACAGATTGGGATAAAACCATGTGGCAGCAGTAAAAGCAGCTTTTGCTCAGGGTATAAGAGCAGCTTTCAGCCTGTTTCTCCAGGCCAAGGGGTTGTCTGCAAGCTCCTGAGAGTGGTTCTGAGGGTGGGTCTGGAGTTCTTGGGAGGCCTTCCTCCAGGCCAGTCCCCCATGGCCATCCCAGGGAGCTGTTCCCTGGTGGGACTGGAAGGCTCTGGGGCCGAGCAGCTGCAGGCCCCCAATCCCAGCCCCCGCCTTGCAGCCTCCTGGGCAGACATTGGAGCGGTGACCTCTCAAGGCCTGGGGGCACAGCTACTTCCTCGCCTCCCTCTGACTGCAGGAGAAAGTGGGTGAACCTGGCCTCCCCTCACTGTAGGACAAATGGTATCTGGTTCGACACACCCATAACCGGATGAGTTTATCAAATTGCAGGCTGTGATGCATTAGTGGGTCTTGAAATCAATTTAGAGAGTGGAGCCTGGCACTTAAAATCTGCAATAGACCAAAATAGAATAGATCAGGAAATATCAAAGTGTGGGGCGTGCAGTGAAGAGAAGCAGTGTTTGGGAAAACTTCTGCTTTGTTTTAGGTATGTTTGTGTGTGGGGAGAAACCATGTGAAATGTTTCTCATTGCGGTTGTGTTAAATGTTTGAGACACTCTGTCCCAGGGTCTTAGTGTCATAGAACAGGAAAGTCATACCAGGGCCCAGCAGGTCTGGGCTCTGTTGATTTCAGGATGGAGACTGTAAAGCCTGGAAAATGAAAGTGGGCAAGAATGGGTCACAGGAGATGGCTCCAGGGCTGGCCCATCGAGTCCCTGGGCTGCTCCCTCTCTTTCCCTCCTTGGCTCAGCCTCTTCAGCCCGTTGTCACTTTCCTGGAGCCTGTGTCCCCACTTTCTGCTCTTCTGCATGCCCATCAGGTGGTTTCTGGCTCTAGTTTCTTATCTGTTGGCCCACCTGGAGCATCGGCTCCCCCAGAGCAGAAGCCCGTTTCCTGATGCACTCCAGTTCGAGTCCCCTGCTGGCACACAGTAGGGGCTCACTGAGGACTGGAGCATGTGTGTCACCTGTTGTGAGGATGTCTGGAGGCTGGGGGTGGGGGTGGTTCTGCAGCAGAGGGGAGAGCCCTGGAGAGTGGCATAGCAGGGTGGGCTGCTCTTTCTGAATGTCCCGAGTCCCCTGCCCCCACTCACCACGTGTCCCCTGCCTGGCTTCCTGCTGCAGCCCCTACGTCGCCCTGAGGGTCCCTGCTGCCAGGCTGGGCTCTGTGGGAGCTCCAGAGACAGGAGGAGCTGGGAAAGTAATGCCTCTGGGGCCCAGGTCTGATGGAGTTGGGGCCACACTTGGTTCTCTTGGCTGTGGTGCCTGTTTGTGCTGTGGGCTCCCCAGCAGGATGGGGCTTTTTTTGCCCAAGTATGTAACTTGCTGGAGGTGGGCCTGTGCCCCTTCCCGAGAACCTCAAGCACTCAGGGGCCCGGCTCTGCGGGCTCACAAGCAACCTGCAGGCTGGTTCCCAGACAGACAGGACACTCATGGCCTTCAACCCTCCTGGTCTCCCTGCCCCACATCCTGACTGGTGTTTGTGATCACCTCGCAGGTAGACTTCTTGGGCTTGAAGCCTTGCCTCTGGGTTGGCTTCTGGGGAAACCAAAACATTGGGTGGAGGACTTGCTTCTGGTCTGGGTTTACTTTCTGTGCACATGACGTATGCTTATTTGTATGTGTGTAAGTATTTTCCCTGAGTTGGGGTGGATTTGCAAGACAAAAAAGTGGGTACAGTGGTGTCAAGGGTCTTATGTGGTAGGAGGCAAGGACTTAGGTCTCATCTCCCCATCCATGATGGGGGGGGGGGGCGGCATTTGCAGGACAAAGAAAGCAGCAGTGAAAGAAAATGAGAGAGGGCTGGGGTGGGGAGAGGCAAGAGGGGGAAGAGAAAGGGAGGGAAGGGGTTGGGGTGAGACAGAGCCAGGGGGTGGGTGGGTCTCTACGGGCCCCACAGAGCAGCTTCCTCAGCGCTGAGTCAGTAGCTGCCTTGACGCAGAAACACAAGTTGTCCATCCAGCGACCCCTCACAGCTTTGGTCTCTTGGTAGCGCATGAAAGAGATCTGTGTCCAGCAGATTTTTGGGGCTGATAAGTTTTCATCCCATACATGTGGGGCCTGGACATACGTGCGTGCAACCTCACACACACGCATGCACACGCATACACACATGCCCTCTCTCATCCCCACACACTCGCCACTCAGACACAGCAAGTCCGGCGTCGTTAAGATGCCAGGCCATGCCTCTGCCTTCTCGCAGAGCTCGCGTGACCCCGCTGATCAGAGGAGGCCATGAGTGCGGAGGGTGAGCCCTGGCGTCGGTCCACAGGTCACCATGGCAACCCAGCTGCTACCTGTTTGTAAGTTTAAAAGCTCCCGGACGTACAGGGGCTCACACGTTAATTCATGCAGGTCAGCTGTTCACTGTTCAGGACCCCCACTGTTAAGTGAGGCAGCGAGGCACATAATTGGTTCGTGCTCCATGTGTGGGTGTTTTGAGCTGGCCCACAATTAAGATGGGGGCTTGGGGGCAAAGAGCATTAAAAGTACAGCCAGTAGTAATGGGATTACAGTTGATGGCTTTTGAAGTACCTAACACGTATCTCAGCATTCCATCTGGTGAAGCCTGAAGTGTCTCATGGATGGAGCGTGAGCGTAAGAAGAAAGGACACGCTCGCAAGTCTGGTCAGCTCTCCAGGCAGGCGGTCCTGAAATCGCTGGTGGAAGGAGGGGTTCACCACCAGGTCCGAGATGTGGGAGCAAATCCGAACACGTCCATCGGAGGGGCCTGCAGTGACGTGGGATCAGGATGGTGGGAACCCAGGACTCCACGTGGCAGGACCGCAGGCTCTGTGGGACTCGCCCTCTGGTGTGGAACATGGGGTGGGGGTTGGGGAGAAGGAGGCGGGCGTGGAGAAAGCTGGAGAGAAATGGCCAAATCCGGTTCCTCTGTCGGGAGCAGGGTCTCAAAGCCCGTGTCCAGAGGGGCCTGGCAAGTGACAGAGGAGCAAGAAGGGCTAGAGCCAGCCAGCCCCCATCCAGCACGTCCTGAGGGACCAGGACCTGGCAGACACCTGCAAGCAGGTTCAGGGTATTGACTCAGGCAATCTCCCCAGCCCTGTGGGGTGGGTTTCCGTTGTAGAAGGGGACACACTCGGGGAGGGAAGGAGGTGGCCCAGGACACGCAGCCAGCAAGTGGCCTATGGCCAATGCAGCCCAGGAGCTGGGGTGGCAGATCCTGGGTCTCCAAGTTGGGAAGAATAGGGAGGGGTGGGGACTCGGGCAAACCACGGGGCCTGCACCTGTCTGAAGGGACAGCCTGGACTTTGTGCCACCAAAGGCCACCAGGAGAGAGTTTGGGCCCAGGTGGCCTGCTTTCCTGAGACCTTTGGAGAATCAAGGAATCAGATTTTCTAGTGAAATCTTGCGTTTTTCACCTTGGATTCCCATTTTTCAAAACATACCAGGAGGGACAAGCTAGACACATCTGCTGGCTGGGATTGGTCTACAGTGTGACCTCTGACCCAAGGGGAGAAGCGTTCTGGAATGTTGGAGCCTCGGGGTGTGTGTGGCTCTGGCCTGGGTGGTGTGAACGGAGGGCTTTTCTCCCAAGAACGTAGACCACCCCCCTCAGCAGGTCAGTGAGTTTCAGGGGTGACTGCCCACCCAGGCCGACACGGTTCAGAGGGGGCGCCTGCTCCATTCCTGGGTGGCGAAGGCAGGCTCTCTCTCGGGGGCAGGGGCGGGGGTCGACGACTCAGGTTACAGGGACTTGACGGGACAGGCCCTGTCCTGACATAGCTCGCAGTCCTGGTGTGGACAGAGACCTCCATTTTCCTGGGGTTGCCCTGGTGGCCAGAAGGTTGGGCCCTGTTGGGCCTGTGGTTCCAGGGGCCTTGCCTGGCTGGAGACAGGCTCGTCCTGTGGGCCAAGGCCCCTCCCGCAGCCTCCGCAGGAGACTGACTCCCAGGCCTGTGGGCACTGGCACCTGTAGCCCTGTCCCATGCAAGGCCACAGGGCAAGGGTCAGGTTCCGGACATTGTCCTCCTGCCCCCACACGGGCAGAGCAACCCCTCCCGGGGCCGGATGGAGGCCCCACACAAACCATCTCCCTCACAATGGCCATCTCTCTGGAAAGGGTCACTTGAAGAATGCCAGGTGGCAGGCGCCAGATTTTGGCATCCGAGACGCTCCCGTGAGCTCCCTGGGACCAAAGCCGTCCTCTTTTGTCAGCGCTGATGGGGAACAACTGCTGCTGCCCTTTAATCAGGAGGGGACACGCCAAGCGATGGCCTCCTGCAGGGCAGCCTACCCGTGCATTACATCGGCCCTGCGCTCTGTCACTCCCCGCAGACTGCGAGGGCCCGTGACGCCAAGGAGGAGCCCCCAGCCCCAGTCTGGCTCCTTCGAGGAGAACAGCCGCCCAGGGAAAACGCCAGTCAGCATGGATTCTTGGCAGCTGCTCAATCTGGCAAATTAGTTCTCTTCTTTCTTTCTTTCTTTCTTTTTTTTTTTTTTTGGAGGTAGAATATAAAACATTATTTGTTGATTCTCTGTATACCCTCCTCTGTGTCCAAGTGCCCCTCCCCACTTTCCAGGGGACACTCCACTTAGTGGAGCAGCCTTGAGCCAGTCCTTAGGGAGCGTGGTTTCCTGAGGCTCTGTTGAGAAGTGGTGGTTTGTCTGACATCTAGCACCTGTTGTAAACCCGAGAGATGGGCCGTCTTGAGGGCCCTTGTATTTTTTACTCTCTCCGTGGGGAAATTCTGGGCAGAGCTCTCGTGGAAGTGGCCTGGCCTGTCTCTAGATTTTAGAAATGCAGGAAACAGGCCTGGGGCTCGCCTTAAATTGGATTCAGTGAGGGAGCCTTCACATAAGTCCTTCACACAAGTATCAGCTTTTCTCTGGCGAGATTGTGGAGATGCGTTTAGGATAACTCTGGGAATTATGGAATGGAATCTACTCCACACTCAAATTCCATCTCACATGTAAATACATAACATTTGCAGCTGAGCTTGTGGTGTAGGAAGTCCAGGCAGACCCATCAGCAAATGGCTTTTTCTCTGGAGTGAGTCCATTTGCAGTTGACTCCTTCCAGGCCTTCCTTCCTGGGAGTAACTGAACAGGGTGGGGACAGAGAGTGGACATCCTGAGGGGACTGGCCTTCTCAAAGAGGCTCTTAACAGGTCTTTGGCAGTTGATGAAAGGTATCCATTCTTCACCTGCTACTGCTGCCTTCAAGGGTCCTATGAGGGAGGCAGGAGACAGACCAGCGAGAGCACCTCCTAAGCAGGAGGCCGTCGCTTTGCTTGTCCAGAGTGTCACCCCTTCCATGGGCGTGCTCCCTCCATCCTCAGTTCTGCTCTGAATGCATATTTTCTTATGTCAGTGAGACCTCGAAAGACTGTCCAGGGCAAGCAGGGTGTCGTGCCCCCTGCAGCAAGGCCAGGCCGACAATCAGGTAAGCCTCTTCCTATCAGGCGGTCTCGGCCGAAGGCACTGCCTGTGGACAATGCTGAGGTTGATGAGCTGGTAAGAATTATTTATCATCAGCCCTCTAGCATCTCTGTTTCGTATCCCCACTCCAGCACTAGGAATTCATCAGGCAGCAGGTGGGAGCCTCCCCCACTGCTCCCTCCTCCATGACTTCGGAGACTGATGAGGCGAATGGTGGGCCCACAGGCAGAGGAGGCAGCAGGCTCTCTGGGAGCAGCTATGTCCAGCATTCCCCTGCCATAGCTCCTCTAGTTAACAAGCAGCCTGCATCTCGTTAAGGATTTTTAAATAGTATCCATGTGTCTCCCGTGGCTTCGAGGGGCTGGGTCTCTCCAGAGAATGCCAGCAATGTTGGAGCCTCACTTAATTCTTGGGTCTCTTGCCGACAGTTGTCATGGGAGGAACGTCACTTTCCCCTCTGCTCCTCAACCAATATCATTTTAGTGGTTTTGCTCTAGGTTTGTACTTGAGCTTGAAAGAAGAGGCTCTTGAAAACAGGCCACATGTTTTGACAGATGCGATTGGAGCTGGAGGTGGGCTGGGGGCATAAAACAAGTCATCAGGGTGCCTCCTGCTTGCCTGGCCCTAACCCTGTCTCTTGCTGCTGTGGGTCACAGCCTGTTCATAGCACCCCCACCTCGAAGGGAGGCCCCACACCTTCCTCTTCAGTCCCTTAGCTGCTCCAGGCCGGCAGGGGAGAGCCCAGGGAAGAAATGGAACCTCTTTTCTTCCCTCAGACACTGCTCCCCTACAAAACTGTCTGAGGGTGGTCCCCATAACTCTCCTGTCTCTCTGCAGTTGCTTGTTTATAGTCTCCCATGGTGTTGGCATAACCCCAGGTCTACCTGCTGTCAGGGGGCTAGTGTCCTGGTGACAGTGGCCCTCTCTAGCTGACTCCTAGCAGGACTGCTGGAATTTAGCAACTGCTACATGTCCTCTGCTGCTCTGATCACCATCTCCCTGGGAGGCGGCAGTGGCTGGGCTGGTGCCCACTGGCTGAGAGTGCCCCCTGGGAGGGAGTCAGGTGGTCCTGACCCTCTCTGCTCCGAGAAGACAGTTGAATCTTTTCTTTTCAAGCAGATCTACACATTTCCTGCCCTGCCCACTCCTCTCAGACCTTAATAACGTGCCTTCTTTCTTTGGCGCCAGGTGCTGGCAAATTACTTGTTAAGACTGAAATCCAGGCAGGACTCTGCAAGTTCAGGGGCATCTATTATCTGCTGGTTCCAGGCGCCCAGGCATCTCTGTGGGCAGGGCGCTCGTCTGTGGGTGGGAGATGTTTTGGAGACTGTGGCCGCTCGGATCAGCTCGGCGCCTCCTCTTCTGCTTCTCCTGCCCTGATGGAAGCTGGTTCTGGCCAAGGGGACGCAGTTCCTGCCCCCTTCTCCTGCGTCCTAGGCACACTGGTGTCAGGCGTGATGGGAGTGATTCAAGCACTATTTCCCACCGTGGAAAGGGGCCTCAGGCCGTGTCTCAGGCCCTCCACATCCCCAGGGGTACCCATCTGAGGCTGCGCAAGGGCACAGAGTGGGGTCAGGTGTGCAGGACTTGACTGAGGAGGTCACACAGTGGGGCAGGGGGTGGGCACCAGGGCTGGCAGCTTGGATGGCGACTTTGGGGCTCAGACAAGTCCCAGAAGACAGAGAGAGGGAGAGGCAGGTCCCCTGTGCTGGGGCTGAGACCTGGGTCCCAGGGCGGTCGGAGCTGCTAAAGGCAGAAACCAGCAAGCCTGAGGTGGCTTCACAGGGCTGGCCCAGGTGGGTTCTGCTTCCCCAGATCCACTGTCCTGGGAGGGGACCTGCCACCTAGGAACCTCCTGATCTCTGTGTCTTTGTCTCCCTTTGGTCACTGCGATGACAATGATGCTCATAGCTGCACTGTGGCCCTTCGGCGTTGCCCACTCATGCCTTCTCCCCACACCCCATCCCTGTGATTGTTTCTTTCACTCCTGGTTTTTGGTGTCTGTCCGGCAATGACAGCCCAAGTTCACTCACAGGACTGGTGTCCGCCTCCTGCAGAAAGCTCACCCTGCATCTCGGCATGAGGGTGGAGAGGGGTGGAGGAGGTGGTGATGAATCCCCCCCCCCCAACGCCGCCCTTGGTATTCCCATTATCTTCTTTCTGGGAGCCTATGCCCTGAATCCCAGTGAGTCATGAGTTGTAAATCCCCTGACATCCCACCCCCTCACCCCTTGTACACATGTGGCCTCAGCCTAGGCCCGCCCAGGCCAGCACACCCCCCTTAGCTCGGTTGCCTCTCCTGAAACCCCCACATTCATCCCTTCTCCCTCCCTCTGTCCCTCATCCTGTGGGAATAAATCTAGTCCCCGGGGGAGCCACATGGCAGACAACGCAATGCACCATCCCCATTTCAATGCTGTGTAGATTCCCACCCCATCTAATTCCTTCTGGTCTTTCTGCCATAAACACCCCCCCAGCACACTGCCTCTTTCTTCCTGGGCTGCATCTGTGCAGAGGGGCCCAAAAAACAAATTCACTCAGAGCCTGGAGAGGAGCTTCGGCCAAGAGGTGAACAGCTGGGGCTGTTTGAATGTTGCAGTCCTCCCGCCCCCCCTTTGTATAATCAGCAACCCCCCCAGGGGGGGAGCCCACTAGCGGGTAGGTGGAGGGGCAGGAGAGTGCAGGTTAAACAGCACAGGGGAGGGGCAGGCAGCAGGGGTAATTAATTTTTCTTGAAAGTTTATCAAGCTGTCATTAATTTCCTTGTCACATGTGAAAATGGAGGCAGAGGCTCAGTTAAGAGTGATGTTCTGGTGCCAACCAAGCTTGTCTTTTAATCACATTCTTTGCATATTGGTTTTGACATCTCGGTTTAATCACAGGCTCTTTCATTGCAGTTGTGGATTCGCTGTGCCATTTGTGGGGCTTTTCTCCATCCCCCAGAATTTGTGGAGGGGACCCAAGGCAGCACTCGGTTGGCAGCCCCCCTGCAGCAGGAATGCGAGGATCCTAGTGGAGAGTGGTTCCCCTCTAAGGGAAAGAACACAATGTCAGGTTTGCAGAGACCTTGTACGGGGCGGTGGGGGATGAAGACTTGGGCAGGACAAGCACACGTTTTCCTTTACAAGGAAGGATGAAATGGACAAGGCAAGGAGCCTGGCTGATGGCAGTCCCTGGAGTCTGCGAGGTGGAGGGGCTCACAGCAACACAATGCTGAGCCCCAAGCAAGTGCTGTGTAACCAGAACACAGAAACATGCATCCATTCCAGCTGCGGGCGTGGGCCAGAGGCTGGAGGCTCAGGGGCATCTCTCTGGGCCCCTGTGATTATTGTCTTTAGTGTGGGTCTCTCCCCACCACCTCTGAGGCCCTGTCTGCAAACCTCACCAGCATTGAGGATTTTACTGTCTTTGTCCTGGGTGATGACAGTAAGATGAACCATGACAGTTCACATCCCTGTGATGTTGCGTCATTATTATATGGATGGACGTGTGCATTTAGGAAATTTGTGCCTTACAGTCGCTCTGTGATTATTATTTCCATTCTGTAGATGAGGAAACAGGCTCAGAAAATTTGTTCAAGGTCACACAACTGATGAGTGGTGGTTTGAACCCAAGTCTGGCCTCAGAGCCCTGACTTGTAACCACTACCATAGTCCTAAAGGTCCTTCTCGGGTTTAGGGTCTGTGGTTCACTCACCCCTTCCTGTATCACTAGTGAAGACAAGTCTGAGAGCAAGCCTTGGGTTTCTGGAAGATCATTTGGTGTCAAGACAGAATATAGACATTTGGGAGTCTCTGAGTATTCATTTTCCTGGCCATCTCATTAAAGATGCTCCAGAGGTGGGATCTGAATATGGGCTGGTTTAAAAGTGCCTGCTCTGACCTCCAAGGACATCTGCTGATGTGCTCTCCAGCCGCTCGGGCCCCCCACGTGCCGGCCCTGGGCTACAAGCTGTGTGAGGATTTATTCAATCCATCCGCGCAGCAGTTCTGTTCTCTTTCTAAATTGGGAAACAGGCACAGAGCGGTAGTTAAGTTAATGAGTAAGTGATAGGGCTGAGATTTGAACCCAGACTACTTGCTGCCAGGGTCCAGGCTTTTATCTACTCTTCTCTGTAGCCCCTCAAAAGAGCCCCGGGGCTGCTATTGCAGGGGCTTTGGATGGGGGCGGTGAGAGGCCGTTTCTCCAGGGGTCCCGCAGGGCCTGCTCCTGCCTGGTTCCCGACCCCTCCCACGACCTGCTCCTTCTCCTTCAGGACTCAGGTCACATGTCCCCTCCTCATTCCTGGAGTCCCCATCCAAGTCCAGCCCGTGCGGCTCCGCCACTTCAGTCTGGTTAAGGTTCTCCCCAGTACACGTCCCGCTCGCTGAAACTGCCTGCAGCGTTGCTGTGCCTTCTTGCTCATCGTCTGTCTCCTGTGATGAGGGCAGGGTCTGCGGGGCAGGCCTGGGATCTCGGCTGCCTCCCCAGGGCCTGGCACCAAGCTGGCACAGGGTGTGGGCTCCCAGCACCTGTGGGTGGATTCCGTGCAGGGGAGAAATCCCCAAGATCGCCCGCCCCACCTGCTGGCTCGACAGGGGACAGGGTGGGGGTTGGGAGCTCCCAAGCTGTGCCCTGTCCCCTGGCTGCACTGCTGTGTCGACACATGTCATGGCACACGTGACCTGGGTCGTCATGGAGCCTGTTGACCCTCCAGCAAGAACGAGGCTGTGTGTGCTCAGCCTTGAGAACCCATTCTACGTGACGCCCTGAACCCACACACCATAGCCTGGGCCCCGTGGAGGGACCCTGGGGGTGGGGGCATGTGGACAGGACCCCTTACAATTCATTGTCAATATTATTACTTTAAGTCAGTACTTAATTTATTTAAAGTAGTATTTTATATTTACGTATGTATTTATCCTCCTGTTGTTCTATATTCCTCGCAGTGGATCTGTGGTTTCATCTGGGATCATTTTGTCTCAGCCTGAAAACTTTCTTTACAATTCTTTGTGGGGTAAATTTACTTGGTGACAAGTTCTCTCAGATTTTGTTTGAAAATACCTTGATTTCATATTCACTTTTGAAAACTATTTTTGCTGGGTATAGACATCTAATTTGGCAATTTGTTGTTGTTGTTGTTGTTTTTAACCCCTAGCACTTCAAAAATATTCTTTGCCTTATAACACCTGCTGTTTCTTAGAGAAGTCAGAAGCCATCATTTTGATTGTTTTGTTGAATAGCATGTATTTTCTTTAGCTATATTTAAGATTTTCTCTATACCTTTGATTTTTTAGAAGTTTGATTATAATGTACCTAGATGTGGCCTTTTATTTATTTATTTATTTTTTGTCCTTTTAGGGCTGCACCTGCAGCATATGGAGGTTCCCAAGCTAGGGGTCTGATCGGAGCTGTAGCTGCTGGCCTACGCCAGCGCCACAGCAATGCCAGATCCGAGCCACATCTGCAACCCACACCACAGCTCACGGCAACACTAAATCCTTAACCCACTGAATGAGGCCAGAGATCAAACCCACAACCTCATGGTTCCTAGTTGGATTCTTTTCCACTGTGATGATGTGGCTTTTTTGTATTTATCCTATTTAGAGCTTCTTGAATCTTTGGCTTCATGTCTTTAATTAATTCTAGGCAAATTTCACCCATTATAACTGCCAACATCATGTCTTCTCTTTCTTTGCCTCTTTCCTTTTCTTCTGAATCTCCGATTATGCATGTGTTAGACTATTTGATATTGTCCCACATGTCTCATAGGTTCTCTTCTTTTTAGAAAAATCGTCAGGTTTTTCTTTCTCTGATTCAGTATCGATGATTTCTGTCAACCTGACTTTGGGTTCACTGATTCTTCTTTTATGTCCAGCCTGTTATTAGGCTCATTAAAAACATTCTAATTTCAGATATTGAATTTCTAGCTCTGAAATGTCCTTTTGGGTCTATTTAAAATTTTTCAGAATCTGTGTTGAAATTCTCCACTTTGTAGTCTTTTATCCATCTTTTCCTCTAAATTCTTTAAAGTAGTTATTAGGTCTGTTTAAAAGAACTTTTGTACTTTTATGACTGTAATTTTGTTGGAGACTGCCTGGGTTCAAAGTGATTTAGGGAAAGTGAATCTCTGGTCCCCAGTTTTCTCATTTGTCAGGTAGAGATAATATAATGTCACAATACCTGTCTCATAGAGGTAGATTATATGAGGGGGTTAAATGAGTCATGAGTAATAAATAATTGTTAAAACAATGTACCACACATGTAATATTCAATAACTATTATTATCGTTAACATTTGTATTAAGATTTCCCAGTGGTTTAAATGCACCGCTAGAATATATGAATTCAACAAAAGTGTATACCCTTTCTCCAGTTCAGACATTCACAAAGGAATTGATTGTCGCTTGGACCCACATTTCCTGGGTTTGTCATGCTGTTGAACATCTTTCCTTACCTAGGGTTAGTCATTGGGATTTTCCCCAGAACCACACTGGGCGATTTCCCCAGAACCAATCTGATCTACCTCAAGATTCCCTGATAGAGCCAATGTACTCATCTCCCCCTTTAGAATAAAAATAGCACCCTGTTCAGTGCATTCAGAGTCACAGGTATTATCATTTGCTTCAGTGTTTCAATCTGTTCTGCTCTGAGAGGTGTTTCAATAGCAAATATTTCTGAGAGCCTACTGTGGGCCAGGGGGAAGCTCTGTGGTCTGGAGGTATGGCTGCGAACATAACTGAACTTCTGCTTTATGAAGCCTACCTGCCCTCTTCCAACCACCCAGTTTGACTGACTGGCCTCCTCTTCTTGGTGCTATTATATTGCTTTATGGGGGAACTGATGCACTAGAAAAGGTACAGAGTTTTAGAAAAGCAATGGCCTAAAGTCCTCAAAGGAGATAAAACTGAAGCCCACATCTTCAGCCAACAAGGGTAAACAGGGCATGCACTTGGCACTGACCTTGGCACTGGTGTAATATAGGGATTCTCTACTGGGAGTGCTTTTCCCCCAGGAGATAACAGCCATGCCTGCATCATTTCTGGTTGTAACGGCTGGGATGGAGTGCCACTACATCTAGTGGGTAGACGCCAAGGATGCTGGTGAATCTCTCACGATGCACAGGATGGCCCCACAACAAAGGTCACCTGGCTGAAAATGTCACTATGTTGAGACCAAGAAACTCTGGTCTCATGCAAAAGTTTGACTCCCTCAGGGGGCTGTCCTTTCGCTAGAGATGAGATGCACATACTGGTAGTGGAACAACCCAAAGGCAAAGCAACGCAACCCCAAAGGAAGATGCTTGACCCCACTTTCCATGAATGAAGTAATGAATTCATTTGACAGATATTTATCGAGTGCCTACTTTACATCGTCTGCTAGGCTAGGTTCTAAGCAAACAGCAGTGAACGAGGTAGACAAGGTTCATCTATTTCCAGGAGTCTCAGTCTACCCAGCCTTGTTGGGTAATTTACAAATGAACATAATTTCAGGTTGTGAAAAATGCAATAAAGGAGATAGATTGTGTGATGGGATAGAGTGACTTGTGGTGGGGCTAGTCTCTCATTTTAGATGGTCTGAGAGGGCCTCTCTGAGGAGGTGATGTGGGCTGAGTCTTGAAGGTTAAGCAAGATCTGAGGGAACAGTGTGCCAGGCAGGGGGAACAGCTAATGCAAAGGCTCAGAGGAGGGGACAGGTCTGGGAATTCAAAGGACCAGAAATCAGGTTAGTGCATGTGAAGCCTGGGGCGTAGCGAGACTGGGGGATATGGGGACATGTACCTACTTTACAAACTGCCAGGTGAGAGGAAGAGAATAGTGATGTTTGATTCCTGCAGCCACAGTGGAGGTTTTGGGTTCTCAATTCCCTTTCCTTTTTGGACCACTCTTATTATCAGGGGAGAGGAGAATTTTCCTATAATCACCAATTTTCTTACTTAACTTACCACCACTACTGAAGCCCATCCTCTTTAGTCAGTTACTGCCTGTGACATTATTCTTTGTTTAACAGAGGCTAAGAGCAAACACATCCAAGTTTATCAGCCAAGCCCTAAATCAAGTTGACGATTTAGACAGAACATTAGATGAAATGGAGCCAGTGATCCTGATTACACAAAAATACACATTCTTTCTCTTGGCCAAGGAATTAAGGCCCCAGATTGCCAGTTTAATATTTAAAAACAGGTAAATAAAACTTAATCTCTCCATAGAAACTGGGGATCCTGAGGAAAATAAGGATTTACTGGCAGTAATAGCGACATTGCCTTTTGTTCGCATAGTATGTCATACTTTACACACACTCCTTTGCACATTTTCCTCCATTAATAAGTATTTATATGTCACACATCATTACAAGTCTTTTCTCAACTCAACAATAACAAAATGCCCATAAATACCTAGTCCTGCTGACTTTCTCTTAAATGCATTCTTTCCCTGTCTCCAGTTTCATCCTTTTTTTTTTTTTCCTCACAGTATGTTCAACACTGAACATGGGTTTCTTTCCTGCCTCATTCACTCACAAAGAGACAGCTGTTGCTTTTGTCTGCCCTGCACCTTTCTTCTTCTCCTGGAAGTTCAGCCTGATTTTCTTTTTAGTGACCAATTTCTTCCTATCCCCTCTTTACTCCATGTGAAAGGACTGACCCCACTAGCTTCCAGTTCTGGATTTATAGTCATGATTCAGGCCTGGCTGATCAGTATATTCTACTCTTCTCTCTCCTTGGCCAAAGTCATTCACTGATGATCCCATGACCCAAACCAGGCCAATGAAAGCTATTTGGAAAAATAAACCAGAACTCATTACTGTAAGGATGTAAAACGAGGCCCCCAAGTTGAGAAGGTTTGCGTGTATATCTGGCCAACACAGAGAAAAACAAGAGTCAAGAAATGGAGCCCTGACTTGAGCTACTTGATCCAGCCATGCCTGAAGCTACTTTCTTCCCAAAGAGGAACTGCATCTTTGGTGTGGGTATCAAAACTAAGTCTTTGAACTCTCTATAAGGAGAGGTGATACCTGCATTTAGAGACATCATTTGGGGAGAAAGGCATCAGGTGGGTTGTGAAAAAAACACATGAAGCATTCAAATTGCAGGCACTGTGAGGCAGTCAGGAGAGGAAAAGATCCAGCGTAGCTCTCACACATAGCATAGGCTTCCCAGAGGAGAAGAGGTATGAGCTAGTTTTAAGGATTCATAGGAGCAGAAGGAAATGGAAGGTGTGATAGGTGGGGAAACACCTGAGCATGATCTGAATAATAGTTGTCCCATGTGAGCTTCGTCACTGATGGAAAAGCACAACCAAGTCAAGGACAACAGGAATAATCAAACCCTGACCCCAAATACACCCCTGGCCACCAAGAGTCTTACAAACTCCCCTCTTTGGAGTGATGCCTTCCCATCCATCAATCTCATCAGCTCGGACGACTCTGACTCAGCCCCTGTCTGTCTCAAAGGTCCCTCCCCATGTCTTGCAACTCTTTCTAGAAGAGAAGAGTATTTCTCAGGTCTGCAGAAACTCAGAGAAGAAAACTCATTTTATGATCTGAAGGATATGAAAGGCATATCTTAATGGCACATTTCAAATGCATTCGTGCTCATCACGGAAGCATCTAAAGGCCCTTCGTCATTTAGAAAGCTGCAGCAGAGGGAATAATGAGTGCAGGATATGTGAGTGATTCATTTTGATTTTTAGAAAATACAACCCAGCCAGGGAGAGGTTTGCAAAATATCTAAAGACAAAGTATCTCTGAGATTTGTAAAGTCATGAAATTAAAGAGATGATTAAGTAAAAGCAAACCCAGTACATAACCTTAAAGGAACCAACATTCTGATTTTTAAAAGGTGGGCACCCCCTGCAAAAGCCACTAAAAGGGTGTCTGAGGGGTAAGGAAACTATTATGAAAATGGGAAATTGGTGCTCTAAACTGTTCACAGCTCTGTCCCTGGAGTGTGAAATTAGTGACTGAAGGCAGATTTCACAGGCGCTTCCGTGGAGCATGTTGGTGCGGCGCTGGATCTGTGATGGGGCCTCTCTGCCAAGTCCTGCCCACTTGCAAGCTGCTGTCGTTATTCATGCAGAGCACAGATAATTCTGAGTGGAGCGTTTTGCATTTGTATTGAACACAGCCTCTCTCTCCTGAATCTAGTGCTGAGTGCAAGGAGGGGTGGAGGGCGGGGAGGGGGAGCATCTCCGAGACCAACCTTCTCACCAAATTCCGATTTACTCTTAACAAAAGGAAAATCCATATGGGTTACATTGGGAATTATATTGGCAAATCTATAGGAAACAGGATTCTAGTTAAAATCTTCCAAAGGGATTCTCCTGGTCTGGATCTTGGAACTAAAAACCAGTAAGGGCATTCTTTGTGTCTCCATCATGTCACCACACCTGGGGTGGAGCTGAGCAGGAAGGTCAACAGATTAAAAAAAAATTGGGAGTTGGAGAATTTGGAGATGTGAGCTGCATTTTTCTCCTCCTGTTTCACCACGTATCCCTTGCACACTCATGTTGGGCACAGACAAACAACAATCAAAGAGAAAGGTGGAGTTCCCGTCGTGGCTCAGGGGTTAAGGAACCAGACTAGGAACCATGAGGTTTTCGGGTTCAATCCCCGGCCTTGCCCAGTGGATTAAGGATCCGGTGTTGCTGTGGCTGTGGTGTAGGCCAGCAGCTGTAGCTCTGATGAGATCCCTAGCCTGGGAACCTCCATATACCAAGGGTGTGGCCCTAAAAAGACAAAAGACAAAAAAAAAAAGGTGAGATCATAACTTTTATCTTTCCACACCCTCATTACTGATCGTGGGCAGAAGGGCCAATTTGAAAAGGTCCCAGGAAAAAGAATTTTAAGTAAGTACAGTTAAACCTTGATCAACAGTAGTCCACTTATATGTGAATTTTTTTCAACAGTAACCACTACCGCACTGTAAGACCCGAGAGTGGTTGAATCCGTGGATGTGGAGCCTCAGATATAGAAGTCTGGGATGTAGGAAGGATCAGCTATAAGTTATACATGGATTTTCCACTGCACGGAGGGTTGGCACCTCTAACTCCTGAGCTGTAGCTGCCCAGGAGCCGCCCATGGAGCCAGAGAAAGCTTTGGTCTCAGGTCAAAATCATCTTAGGTGATTTATCACCTTAGGAAGAGCTTGCGATCATTTTTATTCATTATTTGTTAAACACCATTATATTTTCAAAATCCCACTCATTCTTGGTCATTAAAGAATCATCTCTCTTTGGTGTTCTCCCTTCGTGATATCCGTGGTGATGGATGTCAGGTAACTTTCAAACACGGTGCTGGGTATTTGCGCTAAAAGTATACAAACAAAGCAAATGACGATGATTACAATGACAACAGCAAAAAACCCAGCTCACAGTTCTCCACTACACACAGTGAATTCATTGTGAAGTAAGATGAGTTTGTCCAAACCTCATAAAGGCTAATCCATAACACCACGTGGAAGGGTAGAGGCAGGTGGGCTGCAGGAGTGGCTGATCCAGCACTGTGAAGGTGTCCTTCAGGACCCAGGTTCTTTCTGTCTCTGCTGGCCACAGTCTAGGCTTTATCTCCTTCCTGTGTGACCTCTTTGCTCTTGTCCAGGAGGGGGAACAAAGCCACTTCTCTTCTGAGAGTAAGGGGGCATTGCTCATAAACCTCCAGCAAATATCACCTAGAATGTCTTTGGCCTTGGTTGGGTCACAGGTTCACATTTCCCCCGACACAGGCAAGGAAGACGGGATTACCCTTGGAGTGGCTCTGTAGCAGGGGTGGCGTCTGTCTCCCTGAGGCTCCCAGGATGCAGAGGGGAGCAGGATACTCCTGACCAAGCCAAGGACTGCTTAGTCTCGAGGATAGAGGTAGGGGATGCCAGATCAGCTGCCAGCATACCCACCCCTGCACAGTCACAAAGGTACCGTGGGTACCAGCCTAAGCATATTTAATGTGTGTGTGGGCTGAATTGATTCTATTTCCAAAGGCATTTAACATAGTACTTGGATGGGTCTTTCCTCTCCCCAGAGTTGCTTCAAAGATATACAAAGAATGAAAACCACACAACTAGTTCTCCTGGGCATCCATGGGCTGGAAGGAATCAAGGGTGTGTTCTCAAAGAGATGAGTCTTTCCCTTTCTCTCTGTCCGCATGTTTAAGGCAAGGCTGCCCTGTTTCTGTCCCCCTCTCCTCAGTCTCTGTTCCCTCTTCACTCTGCCCACCAGGGACCTGGGCACCAGGCAGCACCGGTCTTCTGGGGCTTGATGCTTCAGAACCTCACTCACTGGTACTTTCCACCTGAACCATCCATTTCTTCCCACACGTGGCTTTATAGCCTGAGTTCAGTTTTCCTCTCACATTGTTTTTGCCACATCAAGGATCATGATGTTTAAAAGATGATCAAAAAGGAAGAAATAAATGAAACCTAGTTGGGACAAACGGGAGTGCTTACATCGGCTCCCCTCTCGGGTTCATATATTGGGAAGAGAACAACAAAGCCCTGTGGGTTTCCAGATGCAGACTGTTTCCTTATTTCATTTTGTGGCCTCTCCGCATGTTTGGCACCTCTTACGATGTATGGGAAACAGATGGAAATTAAAGTATCAGTAGGATTACATTCTTCTGTGAGTGACCCAGGCCCCAGATAAAAGAAACCTAAGCACAATATAAATTTATTTTTGTCTCGTGTAACAGGCTGGAGGTGGGAGCTCTGCTCGACCAAGCTCTCAAGGAGCCCCATTTCTTTATTTTTTTTTCTCTGCTGCAGGAGGCCTCCGTTCCCCAGGTTGCTTCATGGTCAGAGATGGTGGCCCCAGCTCCAGCGCGTCCCACTGTCCAGCCCTCAGGAAAGAGGAAGAGATGGAGCCGAATGGGGACAAGGGCACACTCCAGGTTTCTTCTAAGGAAGTTTCCATTTTTACTCCTTCGGTTATAAGCCATCCTTGGCTGCAACTTTTTTTCTGACAGGTTCAGGATTTTAAAACTTGATTGACAAATACTATGTAATAGTCGCTGATTAATAGTTAATATTTAACTAGTGATTACCATGTGCCAAGTACACTTTAAAAAAAAAGTATTTATTCCACATATTTAGCTCTCAAAGCAATCCCATTGTGGTTACTAAATAATGTCTCCTTGAAGATGGCCATGTCCTCATCTCCAGAACCTGTGAATATGTTGTTGTGCCTGGAGAAGGACACGTTGCGGGTGTGATAGAAGGCTCTTGAGCTGGGTCGACTGGCCTGGATTATCCAGGTGGGCTCAGGGCCATCGCAGGAGGCCGAGGAAGAGAAGACACAGTGCTGCTTGCTTTCAGGTTGGAAGAAGGGATCTTGAGCCAAGAAGTGCAGTCCGTCTGCAGAAGCCAGAAAAGGGAAGGACACAGGTTCTCCCTGAGAGCCTGTAGAAGGAGTGTGGTGTTGTGGAATGGTTTTAGACTTCTGACCTCCAGTGTGTTCTTTTCAGCCACTAAGTGTGTGGCCGTCTGTTACAGCAGCCATTGGAAACAGTACCCCTGTCATGTAGATACTGTTATCCCCATTCACAAAGGAGGAAATTGAAGCATAGAGAGGCTTAGTCACTTGCTCAAGATCACACAGCTCACTGGTGGGGGAAAGTGCAGATCTGAACCCGGCAGTCCTGCTCTGGAGACTACCTTACAGTCACTGTTTACTTCATGGAATGAATGCGTGTGTGGTCTGTATGGGGGTTGCTTTGATTTTGTTTACCTTTTTTTTTTTTTCCCTCTCTTTTTAGGGCCACGCCCTTGGCATATGGAGGTTCCCAGGCCAGGGGTCCAATCGGAGCTACAGCTCCTGGTCTACATCACAGCCAAAAAAATATATTTCAAATATGTTTCAAAATATGAAACCTTATTTCACATTTTGCAGAATTTAAAACACATCTGAAAGCAAAGAGACTGATGTGATGCCAGTCCCATGTACCCAGTGCTCACCCTCCATGCCTATGGCCTAACTTGTTTCACCTACAGCCTCCTCTCCCCCACCCCTTTATTTATTTATTTATTTATTTTATTTATTTTTTTTGTCTTTTTGCCATTTCTTGGGCCGCTCTCGCGGCATATGGAGGTTCCCAGGCTAGGGGTTGAATCGGAGCTGTAGCCACCGGCCTACGCCAGAGCCACAGCAACGAGAGATCCGAGCCGCGTCTGCAACCTACACCTCAGCTCACGGCAACGCCGGATCGTCAACCCACTGAGCAAGGGCAGGGACCGAACCCGCAACCTCATGGTTCCTAGTCGGATTCGTTAACCACTGCGCCACGACGGGAACTCCCCCCCCCCCCCCCCCCGCCTTTTATTTATTTATTTGAAGTGAATCCGAAATATTGTATCACTTAATTTGTACATTTTTCTAAAAAAGTCTCTTTTGTATCATAATCACCATCTCTAAAATTCTGATTTTTAATACTTTAATATCATCAAATGCCCAGTTTTCAAATTTACCCAATTGTGTCTTCTTTCCATTTGGTTTCTTTGAATTAGGATCCAAACAAGGTCTATATATTTCCTTTGATTCATGTGTCTTTTGAGTTTGTTTTAGTTTATAAAGGAACCGTTCAGGAGTTCCTGTCGTGGCGCAGTGGTTAACGAATCTGACTAGGAACCATGAGGTTGTGGGTTCAGTCCCTGGCCTTGTTCAGTGGGTTAAGGATCTGGCATTGCCGTGAGCTGTGGTGTAGGTCGCAGGCACTGCTTGGATCTGGCGCGGCTGTGGTTCTGGCGTAGGCCGGTGGCTACAGCTCCAATTCAACCCCTAGCCTGGGAACCTCCATATGCCACAGGAGCAGCCCTAGAAAAGGCAAAAAAAAAAAGAACCATTCAATAAAAATACAAGCCACATGTATAATTTTGAATTTCCTAGAAGGCAAATTTTAAAAAGAATTGGTGAAATTAATGTTGATATGTTTTATTTAACCCAGTATATCCTAATGTTATTTTAGCATATATCAATATAAAAATTCTTAAGTGATACTTTACAATATTTTTTTCATACCAAGTCCTCAAAATTAGGTGTGTATTTTACACTTAGAACATATTATGTACTCAGTGGCCACAGGTGGCTACTGCCAGCTGTACTGGACAGTACTACTATATAACACCCTTCTTTTTTTTCCCCTCAATATTTGCTTTTTTGAAGAAAAATGGTTACTTCTTGCATTATGGAATTTGCTGATTGCGCCTCTGGAGACAAGAGCTTTTCATTAAAAAAAAATTCTGTTATTCTATGATCCTCTGATGCCAGGAATTCAGAGAAAAAGTGCTTAGCTTACCTCCTGGGGTCTCTTCCAGGGAAGCATCTGGAGGGGCTGGACTTTCAAAAACCAAAGCAAGAACAGTGCTGTCATAGAACAAAGTTCTCAGATTGCACTTGCCAGCTAGTCACGGATCATGAAATCAATTTAGCTGGTCCTGATCAGCATTTAAAAAGTATGAAACAGGAGTTCCCGTCGTGGCTCAGCGGGTTAGGAACCTGACTAGTATCCATGAGGATGCAGGTTCAATCCCTGGGCTTGCTCAGTGGGCTGCCATGAGCTGTGGTGTAGGCCAGTAGCTACAGCTCTGATTCGACCCCTAGCCGGGGAAGTTCCATATGCTGCAGGTGCAGCCCTAAAAAGATAAAAAAATATATACGAAATAGGATGGAACAGGAGAGAAAACGCCTCATGCCCATATGTGGGGAGGTTGCTGTTGTTTCATGCAGCATGTGTGTGACTGCACACCTGCGTTTGCACCACATCTGAGGAAATGTGCATCTCTGGCCGAGGGGCACTGCCTGTTCTGGCTAGGATGCCAGAACAAATTACCACAGACTGGGAGGCTTAAGCAATAGCCTTTTATTTTCTCACAGGTTTTGGGCCTAGAAGTGCAAAGTTAAGGTGCCATCAGGTTGGTATCTGGTGAGGGCTCCCTCTTGGGTTGCAGACGGCCTTCTCTCTGTGTGCACTCCCATGGCCCTTCCTCGGTGCGAAGGGTGGAGAGAAAAGCACTAGCCTTCTGGTATAACTTTTTATGAAGCCACTGTCCTGTGGGATCAGAACTCCACCCTTATAACCTCATTTCCCTGAAATTACTTCCTTAGGCCCCATCTCCACATCCAGCCGCCCTGGGAGTTAGTGCTTCAACAGTGGAATTTTGGGAGGACACAAACACGGAGTCTGCAGCACAGTCAAAAAAGTGAAAAAAGCCTGCTCTGGAGAATTTGCACACCCATCTTTTTCAAAGTCGATAGGACAGCCAGCTTGCACACTCCTCTGTCTGACTCAGCTGTCATGCAGATCTCAGCCAAGGTGTCCTATCTGATTTTCCCCTCTCTGCAGGGGAAAATGAGGGATTCGTGTGTATTCAGGGAACAGATGTTTGCTTGGAAAATGCAACAGGCTTCCCCTCTCCCCCGTACTAAATATAATGGGACCAAAGTCCACCCTCACTCCAATTTTTAGTGGCAGAAATGCTTACATAAAGGGACATTGATCTTTTTGCATTTTTGTAGCCAGAGTCATGTCTGGGAAAAGGCAAGGTCTGCAAAAACCCCCTTAAATATCCCACTGAAGTAAATGTAGGAAGAAGAGACATGTAGTTGGGACTGACGTTTGAAATGTCAGAGCAGAGTCTGGTAATTATGGCACTGATGAGGTCACTAACTGTGCACGATTATGCAAATCCAGGTGGAATGCAGAGTGAATGCTAATTATGTCAGCATCTCCAGCTAAGAGGGAGGCTGTCAGGGCTAAGAGCCCTGAACTGAGGGAGCAGGAGGGACAGTCAGGCTGGAACAGGCAGGAGCCCTGGGCTCTGGATCTGGTCCCAGGTGGCCTTAGCCTCAGGCAGTGAGGGGTCCTGCACCCAGAAACAGCCAGGTGAGGAAGGATGGGCAGGTCCATCAGGGTGAACAATAGGAGGGAACCGGGTTTGAGATGATGCTCCCTAAGTTGTGAACTGCTTGTCACTGGTGCTTGGTGAAATGGGTTGGGTGGCACATGGAAATTTTTCTATCTGGCAGGTACATTTATGGTTATGTTTGTGTGGCGACATGATTAGGGAGCAAGTGACTTGATTCCATCACTCATTTCTTCACGGATATCCACTGAGCCAGCACCATTCGAGGCACCAATTCACAATGAGCAAACAAGGCCCAGTCCTACCCTCACGCAGCTTTCATTCTAGTGCAGGGAGACAGTGATCTACTTTCAGTTATTCTACTTATGTGGAGCTGAGTCTGCATTTTTATTTAAACAAACCTCACTTTTTTGCCCCTGGCACAGGCAAGTCACTCCCCCACCCCACCCCACCCCACCTCACCCCCACCGCTGGGATAACATACTTGGACGTTTCTGTGAAAGGGAATTACATCCTGTGTAATTTCAATCTTCTCAGTCACGGTTCTGTCTTGGTGTCGTGGGGTATTTTTAAGCATCAAAAGGAAAAAGGAGGAGAAAATGCAGAGAGACCACCCCCAAGCCTGAAATCCTGTTAAACCTCAACAAAACCAAACCCACCAGGGCTTGACGGACTAAAGCTCAGAAACAGAAGAGACCACGGTCTTGGCGGTGAGATTCTGCAGGTTCCTTTGCGACCCCGATTCCCTCCATCTGGACAGCAGGGGATGGGGGAGAGGCTCTTATTTTCTAGGTAGTCTGGTCAGGCTATTTGGAACAGAAGGAACACTTCTTTGATCTTTGGATCTTCTTATTTTAAGGTTACTTACATAATGAAATATATAATTACTTTTTTGAAAAGCTCTGGTCCTTTGAAAAGAAAGAGGCAGAAATGACTAGTTAAGGCATGTAGTAGAGCTAGAAATAGGGCTTGGAAATGTTTTATTCCCTACTTTTCAAAGTGAATATACAGACAAATATGGAGCCTGCCACCAGGAGGTGGAAGAGGGAAGGAGCTATCTTCCCTAAAATCCTAAGTTCTCAATTGGTGCAGGACCTTTTTCATACAGCGGAGCTACTCTCTAAAGCACTTCCCTGCAGGCATTGCAATATCAACAGTACAACTGTGAAATTCTCAGAAATAACCCCTAGATACAAAAATCCAAAATCTGGGCACAGCTCAAATGTCCTCCAGTGAGTAAATGGATAAACCACACTGGAATACTATGCAGCTGTGAAAAAGGAGGAATGTTTGCTACAAAGTACGGTTTGGATGAGTCTCATAGGCATTGTTCTGGGAACAGAGCCAGTCCTCTCAACTTACATACTTTGTGATGATCTTATTTGTTTGACATTGCCAGGAAGACAGAATGATAGTGATGGAACACAGATTAATACTTGTCAGGGGTTTGTTAATGGTAGAGCACCAGGGAATTTGGGGACATGATGGAACTCTTTGGGATCCTGGTGGAGGTGTTGGTCGCATGAATCTCTACATGTGTTAAAATTCTTAGAGACGTACACATAGAAAGGAAAAATTTATCCACTTTCCTGGATGATAATTTTTAAAAATTATTTTTTAAAAGTCTCCAGGAGTGAAACTTGAATTTACAGTGGTGTATAACTCATGCATTAGTCCCCATGCGTGATGTATGCGGTGTCTGTGGACCTTGCTACACTCCCCTTGGATACCCCTTGGGCTTCCTCAGCTTCCCCTTCCCGAAATCGTCATCCTACTGTTCTTCTCCAACAACCCAAACTCCCTCCACCTCTGATCGTGATCTTTCCACTTGCAGTTCCCTCCTCTGGGATGCTCTTCCCTCAGGGAGCCCTGGTTTGTTTGTGCTGGAAAAGTCCCAGGAAAACGGGGATGGGCTGGTCACCCTCAGCCAGGTTGACACCCCCACTTCCTTCAGATCTCTGCTCACATGTCTCCTCTTCAAATAGCGCTTTCCCCAACCACTATCAAAAACGACACCCCTCTTGTCCTCCTTGATCCCTGAACCCCATTTATTTACCCCCATCCTCCTTCTCATGGCCTGTCCCTATGCAGCATGTCTGTTTTTATGTGCTTATTATATATAGATCCAGTGGGATATTTTATGGTATTGAGGTTTAGACCAGGAAGTGAGCTGCAGAAAGCCACATGGCATTCACACGCTGTTTAAAGCCTACAAACCATACGGCGTGATACTTGCAGACACATAGATGTGGTAAGCCATAAAGCTCTGCAGTGGAATGAAAAGCACCCCATCGAGCTCTGTGGGCAGAGAGGGAAGGGGCCAGAGTGAGGAAGGGGCATGGGGGTTTTAATCAAGCTGTTTGTTTTATTTTAAAAGAAAAACATCTGAAATAAATACAGTGTAAGATTTCGCAGCGCTGGCTGAGGGGATCGTAGTCATTCGCTAGGCTTGAGAGTCATTCACTATTTTCTTAATGGCTTGAAATAGTCATGATAGAAAAGTGCAAGAGCAAAGATCTGTTGCTGCAGAGAAAGTGATTGTTTTGTTTGAGATACTCCCAGAATCGCCAGTCTTTCGAGAAAATGAATGTCAGCTCTTCATGTCCCTCGCAAATCATATCCCATCCCATCTGAGATGACTGTTGAGCTCCTGCCTCAGGAAAGGGAGAGACAAGGTTCCTAAAACGTAGCCCTTGCCTTCACGGGGTTCTCTGTCTAGCAAAGGCATGAAAAGAGAAGCCAGGATAAACAATTTCTGTTCGTTCAAGGCATCACTGACGATCGCTGAACACGTGTGCTTGGGATTTGGTGCCTGGTGACTCGCTTGGTAGAGAAAAATAGAAAAACATCACGAGGGGCTTTCTAGGCACCTGAAACAGCACTGGGAAAACTTTCCATCTCCCTGGATTTGTGGAAATGAGCTTTCAGTCCTGGTATAAAGAGGGCTCTAGTCGCATGGAGGGAGAAGAAGGGACAGCTTGATTGCATCACTTAAGATTGAATCTGCCCAATGCCAGGGCATCCAGGCAAAGTGAAGTGGGCTTGTTTTCATGACTCTTCCCATCACTTAGACACCTGACTTCATCCTGAAAGAGGATGGGCAGCGTTCAGGTTGCTGTGGGGGCTCTGTTGGTGCCAGGTGGGTCAAATGGCCAGTGAGATGGGGGCTTACACAGGCTGAGAGGCAGGACACTCGACATTTCTAAGGCAAAACAATTCAGCCATAAAGGTTTATTGAGGAGCTGGTGACCAGTTCATCCATTCACTTACTCGTGCATCCATCCACTCATCCACCTAACAAGCATTGCTTTATTGAGCACTTATATCATGTGCCTAACACGTTCTGGGTGTTTAGGAGAGAGAAGTGAACAGGAAAGATGAGATCTCTGCTCTCCTGGAGCTCACACTGAACATGAACTGAGGATATTTAAATGGTAACAGTGCTAGGAAGAATATAACAGCGATGGAGCAGCAGAGGTGGGGGCAGCACGGGGGCCCTTAGATGCAGGAAGCCCCCCGCTCTGCTATTAGAGCCGAGGCTGAGTGTGGAGGCAGAGGCAGGCCTGTGATGCTGGGGTGGTGGGAACAGCGAGGACAAAGCCTGGGGCGGGGACATCAGTTGGGTGTGTCTCAGGGAACAGCGGGGGGGTCTGTGGCTGGACTGTCAGCCAGGCACTGAGTCAGGCAGGGAGGCGGCAGGGCTGGGGTCAGGCTCACAGCCCAGGTGGAGAGATGCTCTGTCCCCTAAGGAAATCAAAGGACTGAATCTGTTTTCATCTCCCTGCTGGGAGACTCCCGTTTCTCCTCTTACTGGAAACTTCTGACAAGAAAGCACTCGCTGCATTTAATTTAATTTGGGCCCGTGGAGCCCATCAAGTTATTCTGCTCCTGTCCCAGGGGGTCCTTCTCCTTCCTGCCCTTGACCTTCCTCTTTCCACCTGGTCTGTCCAAGCAGTGACAGCTCACCCTCTGATGCCACATCCCTAAGCCATGCAATTTCCTGTGCGTTATTAAAATCATGAAAACACAAGATCTAGGTGCAGCTCTTATCTTATTGTTGATCCAGACAGGAAAGGACCAGACAAACGAAAGGCAATTCCGTGACAGGTCATATCAGCCCAGTTCAGCAAGACAAAGGCTGGTGAGTTTCTGGTTGTGACAGTTCATTGGGTGCTTGGAGCAAAGATACCATGAAACAGTGATACCAGCGGACCTTGTTCAGGGAGGGCCTGCTTATGCTCAGGGTGATAATTATATCAACCAGCACTTATTGAGCACCTACTGTGTGCTGGGCCCTGCTCTGGGCATTCACGGTGTCATCTCATTTAATCCTCACAATAGCCCTTGGCCAGGAGGGGTGCTCTTAGCCCGTTTCACAGAAGAGGTCACTGAGCAAGCAAACAGCACTTTGAGAAGAGAGTTGACCTCCAGCCTATTCAGAGCATCTCCAGTAAGATCTGTGAGCTGCTTTGCACTGATGGTGCATGACTGGATTTCAACTCTTTGGTCTTTGGTTCATACAAGTCGGGACTAGAGTAATGGAGTCCCAGTGTCCATCATTTCAGCACTTGATTATCTGCTTTATTCTGCTCCGATGGGGAGGCTCCACAACCGGCTGACTGTGATTAAATCCCAGTTCTGTCTTAGAGGCTGTGTGATAAGCAGCGGAACACTTCAGCCCTTGGGATTTAATTTCCTTGTCTTGTGCGTGCATGCATGTATGTGTGCCCACCTCACGTACATGCGTGTGTCCCGGTGTATATGTGCATGCACTTTGTGTTTGTGTGTGTGTGTGTGTGTGTGTGTGTGTGTACAGTGGTTATGAGCAGGGTCTTGGGGTCTGATTAGCCTGGACTAGAATCCAGCTCAGTCCTTCCCAGCCCCCAACCCCTCTGTGCCTCCGTTTCCTCCCCTGTCACTTGGGGACCATGTCCCCACCTCATCTGGTGGGTGTGAGGATTAGATGAATTAGTCTGTGTGAAGCTCTCAGAAGGGGCCTGGTGCAGGGTCAGTGCTGGACAAATGTCACTGTTGTTATTGCTGTTCTTTGCCATCCAGTCTCTAGTGCCCACCCAGCTCCAGGCAGGGCGGTGGGTGAGTGCAAAGGGAGCCCCCTCTCCTGTCATGAGTGCAGGGGAGGAGCATCCCAGCCCCACCCGTAACCAGCTGGGGGACCTTGGCGGGGGTTTCAACTCCCTGTGCCTCAGATTCCTCCTCCAGAAAGTGGGGTGATGATGGCACTCCCCCCATGGCGGTTGGGAAGATACACCCAAAGTGCCTAGAACAGTGCCAGGCCTGCAGTTGGTGCATTGGGTGCATTGGCTGCTGCTATTATTGTTATCTATCCCGTTCAGATTCATTTTGCAGGAGTATTGGCCAATATACCACTCTCGTTCCTGCCCCAGGGCCTTTGCCCTTGCAGACCCCCTCAGCCAGAACGCCCCTCCCCCAGATGGTCACCCTGTGGCTCCCATTCACCTGGCAGACAGTCCTCTCTGACAGAGCGCCTCGCTTACTCTCTGCCTTGCTGTCCTAGGTTCCCATTTGATTTCTATGTGGCCTCAGTTGGGGTTCCCAGAAGCAGACCCCTGGATAGGGATTTTAGTTCAAGTTGTACCTGCGGGGGTGGTCCCAGGAAGCACACTAGGGGAGGGGAGGAGACGGGTGCCTCCCAGGGCAACTGGAGCTGAGTCCCATGGGCCACTGGCTGAGGGCTCCCAGAATGAGCAGCTGCCTGCCCTCCTGGTCACAGGCCGAGAGAAAGCTCTCCAGAGGCTCACAATGCAGGACCTTGTCTGTCCAGAAATGTTTGTAGAAGGAAGAAATGGAGGATGGGAGGGAGGGAAGGTGTGGGGGGCATAAGAAAGGCTGGGACAGATTTAACCAAATGGGCACGGGCTCTCATCAGAGGGACAGTCTGCTGTGGCCATTAGTACTTAAGAATTCAGAACACTGTTGTCACAGACCTGATTCTCATTTAATCATAGAGTGTTCACAGGAAGGCATTTAAAGGGTCATCGAGTCCCACCTCTTCATTTGCCAGGTGAGGAAACTGGAGCCCAGAGAGGGAAATGACTCACTCAGGGTCACACAGAGAGTTAATTGCAGATGATGAACCAGAATCTAGGTTTTCTGATCTCAAAAAAAAAAAAAAAAAAAAGTCCTGCTTTCACTATGGAGTTGGTTCAGAAGATGCTTTCTTTGTGGATTTCTTTCTCTTTCTGCACAGTGGGGTTCTGTCACGTGCCTTAGGGACCACCCTCCTGGGCCCACACACCTTCCTTGTCCTCCAAAAACCGCCTCACATGCCTCCTCCTCCAAGAGTCCTGTCCTGTCCTGCCTGGGGCAGAATCCATCACTCCACCTCCTCTGACTTAAACACAAGCATAGTCTTCCAGCCAGTAGATCCTATTTTTAGGAATGTGTCCCATAGAAACAAACACGCCCCAGTAGGAGGACATATATTCCAAGGTATTTATCACAGTGCTGATTGTCGTCGATCACAGCTGATCACGGACTCTGGAAACAACCTAATCCAAGTGCAGCGTGTTTGCACTCTGGGCTGTCGGTCAGGTGTTTCAACATGATGACCTGGATCTCGAGCCGAGAAAAGGTTCATAATATATTGAGGATGGAGAAAGCACAGTGCGGAGTAATTTATGTAGTAAAATTGGATTTTGGAGGGAAAAAAAACGCCAAATCCTATTAGTGTGTCTGTGTGTGTGAGTCTGGAAGTGTGTAGGAAGTTGGGGAACTGTTTACTTTGGAATTGGGGCAAGGAGCAGGAAGACAGGGCAGGTGTGAGCGTGGGAGCAGACGTGGAAAGGAGGGAGGTGTGGGGGGACATTGGGAGAAAAGTGGACAATCAGAGTCCACCTACCTGTGAAAACTGGCCACGTTCAGAGAAATGTACTGTGTTGGTGAGCATGTGGCTGAGTTGGCCATTCTTGTCTTGATTTACACAGTTATTGTGATAAAGTTTTGGTGCTACAGAAAAGAAATAACAAACCGATAAACTGATAGAAATCCCTTGGTAGAGCCCTTCAAGACCCGCATGGCAGGCATAATTGTGTTGAGGGATTTCCCACGTCAGCAGCACAAGAGGGAGGTTTTCAGCCCCTCGGCAGCTGGAAACTGAGGGCCCCTCCAAATCCAAGGTTTCAAACAACCTTGGATGGACGTGGATACGGAGGGCGAACCCTAAGAACTTTAGCCTCCTTGGATTCCGGTGTCCATGGGGGTTCCTGCTACCAGTGCCTCAGAGATACTGAGGGATGCCTGAACTTGAACCCGCACACACCAGGAGGCCGCCTTCCTCTGCTCTTCTTTGTCTGGGGTAGGGTCAGGGGATGGAGAGGCCTGAGGTAGCTGGGGTGTCCCTGGGTTGTCTGCCCCCTTCTGGACAGGATGGCCAGCCAGCCAGAGAAGGGCCACAATGCAAGAGGAACTTCAGATGTGGACAGGAAGATTTCGGCCTCTGTGATGTGTGCCTGCTGAGCCAGGGGCAGTGGTTACCAAAGGGGGGTGTGGCCCCCTAAGAGGTGACTTCAGTGGCACAATGGTGGGCTGTGTGCCGCTGGCTTTCAGTGGGTGGGAGCTGAGGACACCCGGTGACCACAGTACGCAGGCCAGGCCCGCTCCCCGCAGAACTGTTTTACACCCTCCACTAGTTTCGGTGGTTCCACTGGATGTTCGTGTGAGTAAACCCTACTTACGGAGCTCCGAGCCCCAGGGGGAACATCCGTTTTATGTGGAAGCAATAAGGATGCTTTTTGCCCTGTTTTAATATTCCAAGTTTCCTGGGACAGCAACCATGGTGTAAATCAAGGGAAGCTTGCTTTTGTTTTGTTCTGAATGTTTGCTGGTGGTGGTTCGTCCTTTTGAATCATCACATCATTCGCACCGATGTGTCTCATGGCATTTGAGATGCTAACTCAACACTCTCGATACCAGTCTACACTTACAGCTTGGTAATTTCTACTGGTGTCATCATGCCAGAACTTTTTCATGTTGAAATATGTACTATGTTGTTGCAAATTACTGTATGCGGATTACTCTTCTTATATTTCTCTTTATCTTACAATTAGGGCATCAAAATGAAATTTTTAAAAACATGTAGGTAAGGTTATATTATGAGTTTCCTTTCAAGATACTAATAGGAAATTACATTTTTGTTTTTATGATTTTTATTTTCCCATTATAGTTGATTTATCGTGTTCTGTCAATTTCTACCATACAGCAAAGTGACCCAGTCATACATACATTTTTTTTTCTCGTATTATCCTCCATCACAAGTGACTGGATATAGTTCCCTGTGCTATACAGTAGGATCTCATTGCTTATCCACTCCAAAGGCAATAGTTTGCATCCTAACAGGAAATTATAAAATATTTGTCTTAAAAAGGTGACGTGGGGTCTGATAGAGCTGAGACCCACATTAAAAAAAATCAGCGATGTCTTCTCTTTCCCTAGGGAAGCTGTAGCTTCATTTAGAGACACTTTGGAGCTTTCGTTAAATTGAGCTAGATTTTAAAACACACGCAAAAGAGGATCTTTTCTTTCCTCCTTATTCTTCAAGGCTTCCTTTGCCAAATCCTTCTTCATGAGCCTGCTGGCGACCAATATAATTCTCTTCCTTACATCCCTCTAAATGCTACCAGGACAAGTAAGGGCTGTCGGGCTCCAGTTCGCTACAGATACAACTGAGGCTTATGCCAAATGTAGGACACTGCCCGGTGGGCAAGTAATTTGTCCCTCCATAGGAGACATCAGTAATCAACAAACAAACATATTTTTTAAAAAAGGCAGAAAGCTTAGTCATGCAAATCAGGACAGAGGAGAGAGGGGAAAGAAAAGGACCTCATTCTTATTCTGCAGCTTCGGCGGGGGCCTGGCCCACCGGCCAGTTTCTTTGAAAGCGCTGGGCCCAGAGCAGCCACCGCGCGGGCACACTTAATAAAGGCGCGGGCGCCTTAATAAAGGTCTGTCCCAACCGGAGTAAACACCACCCGTTCCCAGGACACCGAGAAGCAGAGCATTAACCAGAGGTTAACTGGGTCATTGGCTGCGGCACAATGTGGGTCATTCTCCATGTAATTTAGTTCCCTTCCACTGAGGCTCCAATACAGCCACCGGTTCTCACAGCGGGGACAGTGACTTAGCGGCCCACAGAGGCCTCTTGGATACAAGGCCCGGAGCTGTCGCTGTGATGCATGGCGCCTCTGACATGACCGGGTGTTTTTGTGATGCAAAGTTCCATGTTGTCTAAACACACACACAAGGGGACCAGTGAGCCGGTGCGGTGCTGTGATGGATGTGCCCACCAACGTCACACACAGACACACACAGGACTAAATGAGAACGTTGTTCAGGTGCCTTCCATCCCTGTGAGCTGTCATCCCATCAGTGTCCCTGAAGGGTGTCTTCCTGTGCAAAAATGCTCTTTAACCGCATGCATATTTGGGAGATTGCAGGGATGGTTAACAAGTCCACGTGTCAGAGTGATCCATTATGCACATGTTCTGCCTTTATATCTTGTTTGGAAAGTATAAAAACCAGAGAACAGGAGGTTCAAACAGCCTGGTTTCATATGCGCAGACCTAGAAGGGGTTAAAAGGGAGGGAACCCCCTGGTCAGTGTCGCTGCCACTGGCGCCAGAAAGCCTGTCACAGGCTGCTGAGGCTGGGAATTTGGAGGCAGGTGTTGGCTGTGACAGTCACACTTCCTGCTCCTCATTCTGAGATGTGCCAACCAGATGGTGGAGGCCTGATGGGGAAAGACCCAGCCTGGGCGGAGGTGGGCAGCTTGCACAGCTCTGGGCTTCGCACAGGGTCGTCAGAGATGCCCCCCCACGTCCCCCACTCCCTCCCCACCTGTGTGTGGTTTTCCATCTCTAAATAACATTTATTGGTTCTCTTGCTCTGAAAAATGAACATTTTCGTGCCTTTGTGGCAGCTCACTGTTCTTTCCCCTTCCTGAGATGTACCAAGTATACTTTTTATTCTCATTGTTTTTCCAGAATCAGGATTCAAACGAGGGCTGCCTGGCATTGGTTCAGTCTGAGATCTCCAGTCTGAGATCTCCTGGCCCCTCCCTTCAGGGGCCTTTTCGTGTCCCTGCCTTGTTGATGCCCAGGACCAGGTGCCCCGTGGGTGCCCACATTCTGGATTAGTCTGTCTGCCACCTCATATGTCACACCTGAATTCCCTCCACCTGGAAGGAGACATGGCTGCCACTGAGCCAACTTGGGGGATAGGGTTTCAGATAAACCCAGTCCGGTGGGACCAATGGAGCCAGCCTCGTGCACTTGCTTTAGAAAGGGAATGTGGGGACTTCCCGTCGTGGCTCAGTGGTTAACGAATCTGACAAGGAACCATGAGGTTGCTGGTTCGATCCCTGGTCTTGCTCAGTGGGTTAAGGATCTGGCGTTGCCGTGAGCTGTGGTGTAGGTTACAGTTGCAGCTTGGATCCCGGGTTGCTGTGGCTGTGGCGTAGGCTGGTGGCTACAGCTCTGATTAGACCCCTAGCCTGGGAACCTCCATGTGCCGTGAGAGCGGCCCTAGAAAAGGCAAAAAGACAAAAAAAAAGAGAGAGAGAGAGAGAAAGGGAAGGTGTGTGTTTTGAGAACGTTTCCTGGGTGATTGTGGCACTAACAAAGCACATGCTTCCTCCCGAGCATCACCGCCTCCTTCTGTGTCAGCCCTGTCCTGGGCTGAGTTATGGGAATTAGTGGCCTGCTCCCCCCAGGTGAGGTGTGAGTTAGGATTCCTTGGCTAGCGTGGCCTCTGGCCCCTTCTTTAACTCTCAGTTTATTTCCTGTAGAGGAGTTTCACCTTCTTTAAATCTTTTTTTCTTCTTCTTGTTTTTCATTTATTAGAAGGTTCACGCTCTGAGGTCAAGGACCAGGTCAAGGCTATATTCTAAGGCCTCCAGCGTGCCTGGCACAATATTTGCTCAGAAAATAGTGAATCAATGAATGAAACAGAGGCTGGTCTTAGATGAAGCCTCATGTACTGAGCATTCAAAGGGTACTGGGCCCTGGGCTGTTTGTATTTCCCTTATGGTTAAATCCCAAATCCCAGAATCTTTATTTTCCCTCTATCTCTGTGGCCTTTCTTCCCACTGCCCACCAGAGGAGGTGATCTCGGGACTGAGTCCGTCGCAGAGGTCTGAGGAGCAAAGGCTCTTCCCCAGGGAGCGAGGCCTGGGTGTGCTGCCCGCCTCACCTGCATATTGAAGTAGAGGCAGCTCTATCTTCCTACTGTTTCAGTTTCCTAGGGCTGTCATGACAAATTACCACAAAGATAATTTCTACTGTTCTGCCTTAAAACAACAGAAATGTATTTTCTCCCTGTTCTGGAGGCTCGACGTCCAGAATCCACAGGGCTGTTCCCTCTGGAGCCTCTAGGGGACAAGCTGTTCTGTGGCTGCCTCGAGGGGGTTCCCGGGCTTGTGGCTGCATCACCTTCTGCCTGCATCCTCAGGAGGCCGTCTCTGTGTGGCTGTGTCTTCTCTCACCTCTGTCTTATAAGAACACTTGTGATGGCGTTTAGGGCTCACCTGGATCATCTAGGAATCAGCTCATCTCAAAATCCCTGATTACATCTCTAAGGACCCTTTTCCCTATGAGGTCACATTTACAAGTTCCAGGGATTAGGCCTGATGGCTCTGCATGGCTGCTGCGACCCTGCTGCTCTGGCAGCTGCAGGTGCGCTGTCTTCAGCGCTGGGCTCATCCTCGGTTCACAGCCTTGACCCCATATTCCTGATATTTTTGTCCTGAACCACCTCAGCACCTGAGAGAAAGGGTGACCAGTTAGAGAAAGGAAACGCTTCTCTTAATTACCCTCGCACCCGGGGTGCACTCCAGGGAGGGAACTGAGGGCCCGTGGTGTTTATGCAAGAGGAGCACATAAATCCTGCGGGCCTGGCTGTGGCTGGGCTGCCTTTGGTGGCATCTAATCAGCGACCTTTCTGGGAGCCCTGGGGGCAGCTGTCTCGTGAGAAGTAAGAGTCCACCAGCAGCTGCCTCAGGAGGGAATGTTCCAGAAGGGGGTGGCTCCAGGTTCTCTGTCTGCTGAGTCGGGGGAGAGGTTAAGGGAGAGGCATGAGGCATCCTTGGGGTCCCCCAGACCCCAGGCAGGCAGCAACGCCACAGAATATTCTCTAGACCAGGCCCCCTCCAGGTGGACAGAAGGGAAGGTGCGCCTGTGACAAGACCCCCAACTCCCTCCATGTCCTCTCACAGCTGCTGCTCTGCTGTCACCTCCGTGGGGACCAACAGGCTGTTCTCATGTCCCCCTTCATCCCTGTTCAGGTCAATCAGCAAAGGAAACCCAGGACCCAAGTCCTCCCTCAACCAGACTCGAGCCCCCCACAGCTCTGGGGGGTCCCTGCCCCCTCCCCTCAGTCTCCTGGTCCCCCTCCATCCGCTCCTCCTCCTCATCCCCTGTCCCCTCCCCACTTTCTGTCCCCTCACCCCAGGCACCACTGCACACACTCAGTACCGGCCTCACTTCCTTAGGTTCTAGAACGTGAGCTCCCACTGTCAGATCTTGTGTCTGCAGGTTTTGATCTCATGTAACTGGGCAGCAGCTCCGGGAGGGGGCAGCCCCGTATCCCCCATTTGTAAGTGGGGTTTGGAGTGGGGGGGTGGAGTAGGGGGTGGCTTGCATGGAAGGGCAGGGTCCCTGTCCTTGCTGACCGGGGACGGGAGGGGTGAGGGGACTTTGGGGTCTGCGTGGCCACTGGTCCCAAGAGAGGCCCTGCCCCAAGCACACCCGGAAGTCTCCGGATACCAGTGTCCCTGCAGCCGGGTCGCCCGTTAAAGCAAAACAGTATCTGCCCCAGGAGCCAGGGGATGAGTGAGGGGACAGGGCGCTGAGCTCCTGACACGAAGAGTGACAGTGATGGCAGCCCCGCCACAGCTTTCACAGCCCGAGCCCCCAGGAACCGACTTCTGTCCCCGGGTTCTGATCCTTCGGCCACCCCTCTGAGGGGCCAGGGGGCGGCTGTGCCCTGGAGGTGCCACCTACCCCCCCACCGCCGCCCCTGCCCACCCAGTGTCCCCTCAATGCTCCCTCCCTGGGGGGCTTGTCTCTGTGTCCCCCAGTGCCCTGGAGATGCAGCCAGAGGCCGGCGGGCTCCCTCTGCTGACAGCACGAGTGAGGAGGACCCGGGACCCCTGGCTCTAGACGGCAGGTGAGGCTTTGGCGTCTCTTTCTCCCCCCGCTTTGTTTCTGGGTGTTTCCCCCACAGGAAAGCTCTCTGCGTAGGCCGCTCACCGGGTGCTCGTTTAACCGCGAAAGGCCAGGAACCGTCAGGCTGGGGACAGGGCTGAGGCCCGTGCAGCCACTCCTGGGCTTTATGTCAACTGTGAAGGGAACTAACGTGACAACTGTGAGACACGAGCATGGGAACCAGTGTTGATCCCTGAGAAATACGCGGGAGCAGAGCGCAGCTCCGGGGTCCAGGCCCTGCTGGGCTCCGGACGGGGCCGTGATGCTGCTTCCCACACTCAGGATCCACCGCCATCTCGGGGGATCTGGATTCGGATTCAGTAGGACTCGGATGGGACCTGATGTTGTGCCTTTCTAGCTTCCAGGCGCTGAAGATGCTGCTGGGCTGCGGGCCCCCCTCGGAGAGGCAAGGCCTGAGGCTCTGTTGACTTTGGCCCTTCGTAGCAACCCTCGACTGGGGAGACACTGGCTCACAGAGGGTAGGCGACCTCTCCGGTGAGTGACCCCCTCAGGTGAGGGACATGGGCAGGTAAGGGGTGTCCCTGTGTTCGTGTCGTCTCCATGGTCACGGGGCAGGTGCGCGGTGGAGCCAGGGCTTGCATACGGAGCTCGAGAGGCCGGAGCTCCCGGTGGTCGCGACCGCTGCCTGGAACTGGAACTGCCCGGGCTGGGGCTGTGACTCTGCCTTAAAGGCTGTGCTGCGTCATTGCCTCATTCATGCGCTGAGATGAGAAGACGGCCTCCCCTCCCCCAGGCCTCAGCCAGGAACGCTGCTCCCGTAGGAAACCGGCCCGGCTGGACTCAGGGCCGAGGGAGCGTCCAAGCCGCCTCGGGAGGAGGGAGAGGCTGCGCCTCCGCCCCGGACGGTCTCACTGTCCGCGGCTCCGCGGACACCACGGCGCTGGCGGGGGCCTGAAAGTGCCGTCGTTCTGCCGTCAGAATTCACCACCGCACCTGGACGGGAAGAGCCACGCAGACCCCAAGGGGCGGCTTTGACCCTGATGAGCGTGTTCAACCACGAGAAACCCCGACAGAGCCTCTCGCCCGGCGGGCGACACGCGCCCCGGCAAAGCTGCAGCCTCTCGCCTGGTTCCCGGCTTCGCAACCCCAGCGCGACCCGGCGATGCCTCTCCGCAGAGTCCAACTTGGGGTCCACCCAGCACGGTCACCCAGAGAGCAAATGCCAGTCCAGCTGTCCTTGCCTTAGGGGAAATTCGGAGAGAGGAGATCACCAAAATCAACAGACCACAGCGGTGGCAACAAACCCTGTCAGAGTCAGAAAAGGAGTGAGAATGGAGTAAAATGTATTTTATTAATCTGCATTCCATTTATGAATTACGTTTAAGAACAAACATGAGTGTGAGGAGACAGTGCATGTCTATGCCCAGGAAACAGTATCTAAAAACGTTTTAAGTCCCAGCCTCGGTCCTAGTTTCCCAGACGCTGGGTGGGGGGGTTCAGGACTGAGCCCCTGCACCCCCTCTGCATTCAGCCCGGACCTGAGCTGCTTTGGGGATCCCAGATGCCATCTGCCCTCAGGACACTCTGAAAACCCAGAGCTTTTCTGCGCTGACACCCTGCTGTCTCCTCAGGGGCCACGGGTCCTCAGATATGTGTCAGGAGCTGTGACCCAGCACTGGGTAGAGAAGGATCTGGAACCAGCTGTTCCCTCTGCCTGCAGCATCCTGTCACCCCAAACCCCAGGTAGCTCCCTCTCCTCCTGCTAACTTCAGCTCAAACATCACCTCATCAGCCAGGCCTTCTCTGGCCTCCTGGCCTCCCTGAAACCCAACCCTGGTGCCCCCTCCCATTATTCTGCTTTATCGTCTCCATGGCATTGCCCTGCATCAGATGTAGTTCATATTCACCCCGAGGTCTGTCTCTGTCCATTGTCCCACCACAGTGTCTTCTCCATGAGGACCTGGGTCACCTGCTCTGCTCAGGGCAGCGCCCCGGTGCCCAGAGGTGCATCTTGCTGCGTGTTTGGGCGGATGAATGAATGAATGAATGAGATCATGCCTTCTTGGCGGGGCGACACCGCTCCCACGGGGCCAGCTTGGTTCTGGGGGGTGAAGGGATCTTATTCTCTTTATATAAAAACGCAGATGTACCTTCAGTACTTAAACCGTTGTCTGGTATTTCTGTGGTATTAAAATTTCATGAGGGGAGATTAAGAAAAACTCCAGAGTGGCTCCTTAGGGGGTGATAATGAAATGGAGTTTGAGAGACACCGAATTAGAGGAAAATCCACGGAAACGACAGCCTCCCTCTGCCCCCCACGCTTTCCAAGGCGTGGGTGGGAATGCAGAGCATCCGTTTATGTGAAAGAGCCACAGGCGTTTTCCTGATGGGAAGGAAGAGGAGCAGGTCTCTTTGCTTTGGGGAAACTGTTTTTTTCCCGCCAAGGGACAGGCTTACAAGGATGATATTTACATTTTCCTGAAGCCTCTCCTTTTCTCACTGATCATTTCCCGGAGCCCGCGGCCCTTCCATGGCGCGTGGAATGTTTGCACACATCTAATGATCCTCTCACCAAACACGTCATCATCTCCACAAAATGAGAAACGCGTTCATGTTGCTGAGGCTGCTGATTCCAGCCATTAATGTCACTCTGTGTGTCACAGGTGGGGTCGCGGGACCTCTCATATGACCCCCAGCTCTGCGGCTCTTGGCAGATGTATCTCCCCCAAGCCCGAGCTCCTGTAAGTCAAAGGAAGCCCGGAACCTCCCCCCCGCCCCCCAAGGAAGCCCCTTGGTGAGCAGAGGAGCAGAGCAGATTGGGTGGGGCTGGGTGTGGCCCAGGGCTTTAGGACCAGGGCTGGGATTACTAGAAGCCCTGACCCTGCTCGCTGGACTCAGCCAATGGGGAACCTGACGAGGGGCTTTAGGGAGGCAGAGGGAGGGCAGAGCTGGCTAGTGCTTCCGCCCCTAGGAGAGCGCTCAGGGCACCAGGGCGGGCTTCCGGGCCAGAGCCCACTTCCCTTCCTCACGGGGAGCTCCCCGCAAGCTGCTGATGGAAGGCCAGCCCCCAGGGCAGTGGTTCCCGGGTTCGGGCTGCCCCTGCGGCACTGCCCCCACTTTACAGGTGAGAGACACCAGTGAGGGAGGTGCTCAAGGTGGGGGCGGAGCCGGATGTGACTCACATACCTGGCACCTGCAGATTCCAGGACTGCCAGGAAGGGGTTTCAAATCCCTTATGTAATTTATGTGATTACTTGGAGGGAAGCCTAGTGATTGTGGTTTTCACAGTGTGGATGTGGGAGCTGGGAGCAGAGAGGTATTTGATGGAGACAGCCCTTGCGGGGGGTGGAGTGGGGTGGCAGAGGCCTGGGGCACCAGCGTGTCCCCAGGGAGAGCAGAGCTAGTAGCCTTTCTGCCTGCCTGGCTCCTCTCCCCATCCTGGGTGGGATGTGGGGTCCGTGGGGGATGTCACTGTGTGGGGAAGGGGGGGAGGGGCCGTGGTACCCCAGGCTGGAAGGACAGAGGAAGAGAGGCTGAACCACAGCTGAACCTTCATCCTCCTGTCTGTCCTCCCAGAGGCCCCTCGGGCAGCCCTCTAAGTAGCACCTCCCACCTCCATCCCTGCAGAGGGAGGGAGGCCCTCAGGGAAGAAAGAAACTCTCTGGAAACCTTGCCTGTGAAACTCAGCCTTTGTTGCAGAAACTCGACCCCAGCCTGGGCTAAATGCAGCTGCCCTGGGCTCTGGGGGAGCCGGACCCAGGCCCGAGTCTGTCCTTCACTGAGCACAGTGAGCTGAGCCCAGATCCCCGAGTAGGAGGACTCAAGAGAGCTGCGGGGACATCCATCTGGTCCAGCCACCTCCTTGCATGTGGGCAGGTGAGGCACAGGGGGCAAAGGGACTTCTCCAGGCCCCGCCTTGGGGGGACGGGCGGCAGAGCCAAGGCCCCAGGTTCCAGCCCTGACTCCTCCCTCGGCGCCCCCATCGCGGGCCAGGCCTGCCCTGAGCCCTGGAAACTGCAGGAGCCTGAGATCACACCCATTCTCCGGATGAGGAGTGAGGCTCGGGAGGGCGGGGGACTTGCCTGAGATCCACAGCTGTGAGTGGCAGGGGTGGGACTGGAACCCAGGACGCAGTCACCCCACAGGCCCCCCCCCCCCGTTTTCCACTCTCCTCGCAGGGAGTGTTCCACCCCCGACAATGAGGTTTTCCTCAAGTTAAAGAAAATGTACATTGTCAGGGGAATGATTCTCTTAATGAGACATTCAAGGGAATTTTGAGCATTAACAGAAATGCTAATAGCTGATATTAACACCGCCCGCTGTGCCTGGCCCTGTTTTAAGCACTTTTCTAGGCTTTCTTAACTTTAAACAAATGCTGTGAGAGGATTTGATGTGACATCATTACCGCTGTTTCCCAGTTGTGGAAACTTCATCAGGGAGAAGAAATAACTGCTCCCCAAACCCTGGGTCCAGGCTTCGGTTTCCTTGGGAAAATGCCCGGGATGGGATTTTGACACCCGTGGGAGGTTGGCCATCACCGTGTCCTAATCCCTCAGCCTCCCTGCCCGGGACCCTTGTCCTCTGCCACGTGGCTTTGTGGCTCTCCCCTCTAGACGTGGAGCCGTGTCTCACTGAGACTGTTTGGTTATGTGATTGGCTTTGGCTGCTGGGCTGCGGGCAGAGGGTTGAACGTGTGGTCCCGACCTCTGGTGCTCCCGCTTCTCTGCAAGACGAACATGCCTCTGGTTGTCAGGGGTCCTGGGAAGACGAGAGACTCCTGAGCAGACCTGGACTCAGCCCTTCGCTCGAAGCCAAGCAAAGCCAGGCCTGGCCGTGATACACCCCAGCAGATGTGCAGACATGAGAAGGAGAGAGAAATGCTTATTGTCGTTTGCAACTGCGTTTGGGGTGGTTTGTTACGCAGCTTAATTGGGACCATGGCTGACAGATAGAAACCCCTGTGAGTGAACAGACTGCAGTGCTCGGAGTACCCACTCCACTTGCCCTCAGCAGAGGCAAACAGCCCAGCTTTTCCCCCAGGCCACATGTCCCACTGCCCTGAGCATCTTCATAGTAGACAGCATGTCCCTGACCCCTGTCCTTTGTTGGCACATGTTCCGGGGGACAGGCACCAGGATCTTGTTGCCTGTGTCCAAGTCATGAGTATGCCCAGTGTTTGTTTTTTCATTTTTCTCTGATCAGATATCCAAGGGTTTATCAAGTCCTAACTAATGCTGGAACATTTGGAAATCGTGCTGTAGTGATTAGTCAAATTTGTTTCACATGCCTTCGCTAATCAAGGTCGTTCTAAGACTTACATGTCTCCCAAGCCGCACGGAGCCTAAATTAGATGTTTGCCGGAGTTGTTTTCCAGAAATTTGGAGTCAGCTGTGCCTAGTTGGAGCTGAGCTGGTTAAGGCTGGGTGGGACCACTGTCCCTCCCACCAACTGGGCATGTGCCAGTGTCTGCTCAGTGACCTTTTGACGTCAGAGGTTTGAAAATTCCGCCCTCAGGTGGAGCCGAGGCCAGTAGCTCAGTTACACCTGCACAGAATAACAATCACGGCACCTTTCCCCATCACCTTTACCCGCGCCTCAAAATGCCCTCCTTCTTTCTTTCTTTTTCTTATCCCCTAAAACCCCCAGGCTCCTTGACCTGGGGAGGCAGGCTTGGGATTTATTCTTCTGTCTCTGCACTTGGTCTGCCTTGTCACTAAACCCTCTTTGCTGCAAACCCCAGCTTCTCGCTTTTTGGCCTGCTGCGCATCAGGCAAAAGGAACCTGTTTTGGCAATAACATTTTTAGCTGCACAAACTATCCCTTCCCCTTGGGAAGTCCCCAGGGCAGGCACTTTGTCTCGTCTGTTTTGGTGGCGCCAGGACATAATCAGGGCTCAATAAATAATTGACAATCACAAAGACCCCCCTCAAGGAGCCCATTTTCTTCCCCTGAGTGGTCTGCTAACCTTTCAAGGCATTCTCTTAAGTGCATTTTGTTTCTTTTTCATTTTTCTCCAATTTAAATGGATGGAAAGGAAAGTCGGGAGAGAGCTGCTGGCTTGCTGAGAGCCAGAGCTGGAAAGGGGGAGGGGGGAATAAATGAGTGAGAGCAGCTCCTGTGGGGCCCGGCGTGGAGCCTGAACCCCAGGCACCCTCGCAGGAGGGGCAGGGGCCTCTCGTGCTGTCTCCATGCAGGGCGAAGCCACCTTCCGGTCTCCTTTTAGAAAGTGGGTGTTTTGCCCAGCTTTGCTCTGAGGCTCTGTGATCTAAGAAGCAGTAAAGAGAGCCAGTATCAGGAAGCACCGTTCAAAACCAAGAGAAGAAAGAGGGACCCGGGAGGTGAAGCGAAGGGCTCTGCCCCCAAGTCCTTTACTGACAGAGAGTCACTGAGCTGCCAGGCACTGCTCTGGATGCTGGGACAGGGCAGGGAGCAAAGTCCTTGCTCTCACGGAGGTCACTTTCTAGCCCAGAGGACAAGCAGTAGCCACTAAGCCAACCATTGTATGATGTCTGGGGAGGTGACCGTTGCTAGAAAGAAAATAGAGCTGATGGACAAGGTCATACATGTGGGCAGGGAGGGCCTCTCAGGGGAGAAGATTGAGTCCTGGGAAGAGCACACCAAGCAGAGGAAACAGCAAGTGCAAAAGCTCTGAGGAAGGAGAGGCCTTGTGATCCCGGGTGAGGAGCAGCCAGGAGGCGGTGCGGCTGGGGCGCGTGAAGAGGGGCACGGAGGGGAGAGGAGCCTGGGCATCGAGGCTTCCTTGTCCCGCAGGGCCCTCCAGGCAGTGGGTCCTGAGTGAGGCAGAGAAGGTGACTCGTGACCCAGCGGTCACCATCTCAGGTGGGCAGGCTTGAGTGGAGAGCATGGTTCTCGGGGTGTCATTCCCAAGTCAGCCTCCGAGACCCTGTTAGAATCTCCAGTTCTCACCCCCTCCCCAGGTGCCCTGAATTAGTCTCTCTGGGGTGGGCCGGGCACCTGAGCTTTCACACAGCCTGCAGGTGGTCTGGAGTCTCGCCAGAGTCTGAGCAGCACAAGCAGTGCTGCAGCCCTGGCTCCAGTCCTCCCCCAGGAGCCCCAAGGAGTTAGGGGTGAACTCGGGAGGGGTCGAGGGTCACCCACCAGAAGGAGGGAACACCATCAGGTGGGGGACTGGGCTCTTGCTTGTTCTAGAAATCTCCTTGAAGGGTTTCTCAGGTGGGAAGTGATTCTCTGGGTGGGTGGTAGGGTCCTCGGGGTGGCAGGAAAAGCACAGAGGGAAAGAGGGAGAAGGGCCCTGATTAGACCTTCTTAGTGACAGAAACTTGGGAAATCAACACAGTTCGAGCCTCCCCTGGGGGCTGAAGGGCAGGACTGCGGGGGGGGGGGGGGGGCGGGAACTGGAACGCATGTGGATCCCACATGTTCCCCTTGTCCTCACTCCCTGGGCTCAGCGCCGTGTCCCCCCCCCCCCCATTCTCTGTCCCTCAGCTGGGGTTCCCTGAGCCTGCTGTATATCAGGCGTGGGGGACAGAGTGGGGACATCCCTGACCCCTGAGCTTGTCCATGACAGCGTGTGACCCAACGTAATGGTCAGGAATGCCCAGGTCAGCATCCCCAGCCTTGAGACCGGGAAGGGGTCCCTGAGGAGGGGACATCTGAACTGAGACCTGAGGAACAAGTAGAGATGAGCTGGGAACACCAGAGGCTCTGGTGCAGGAAGTAAAGACCCAGTCGAAGGAGAGGCCGTGACAAGGGGCTCATTGTCTGGGTCAGAAGTTCAGGTGTAGGAGGTACCAGGTTGGGTTTCTGAGTGGCTCAGCCTGTGTACGCTGCCCACGGGCAGTGGCTGCGAGTGTGGGGACCCTGGGTGTGTCTTCTGCACAGACTCTTCTTTTGCTGCAGATTAAGTTGGGGTGGGGTCCAGAGGAGGGGCCGCAGGACTAGAGGCACTCGGGACCTGCACAGGCTTCCCCAGGAGGGGAGAAGGGTCCTTGGGGAGCGATGGGTGGTGGCTGATGGCTCCTGGTATCCTCAGTGAAGTGGCCCCACAGATAAGACCCCAGCAAGGCCCTTAGGAGGCGGCTCTCACTCAGCTTCCTTCTCAGTGAGTCTGGGAATTGGGAAACCGTGAGGGAAAGGAAAGCATTATCTCTCCTGCTGCATCAAGAGCATTAAGGAAGCTCAGCAGCTTGCCTGTGGAAGCATCAGCTCAACTTCCACGGCTCCAGAGCCTGCGGGGTGGGACAGACACGAAGTCCATGTCACTTTCAAAGGGAACGTGAGGAAAGCTCCCTTGTTGGCTCCGGATCGAACACACCAGGATCCTAAGGAGCCACACGTGGCGCCAGGTTGTAACAAACACCTCCAGACGTGGAGCAAACATCCGCAGACAATGTTTCATTGAAGACGGGTTGTTCCTCCCCCTCCTTTTTCTTCTCCAACTTTCTCATCATCTCCAGACTCGTCACACAGCTTCCATCTGCCACGTGCCGAGCCTGGTGTCAGGTGCTGGATGGAGGCAGGTCAGCTTGGAGACCTCGATGACCGTGTCTCTGCCCACGGTCCCCTCCTTCCTCCCTGTCCCTGTGAAGGGACCAGGTGCGGCCCCTCCTTGCCACGGGTACTTGCTTCCCAGGACGGAGGCCGGAGCTGCTTGGGAGCTGCATCCTTTCCTGTCTGGGAAAGACTTTGCTCACTGGAGAGCTTAGCGAGGGTAGGGGAAGGAGAAAGAACAAGGGTGAGAGAAGATTCCAGAAGAACAGAAAGGGGTGATGTTCACTGTTTCCTAGGGGAGGCGCTGACTGCTGTGAGGTTCCCGCGCCTGCAAAGGGGAATTGATTGGCTCCTGCAGGTGGATGACCAGCCGTGTGAACCTAGTTCCTTCCATAGAATCAAGTCTGGCTGTGGCTCTTGACCTGGGCTGTGAGTTCTGTAGTCCTGGAAAGCTTGAAAAATTCCTGATGCCCAAGTCGGACCCCAGACTCATTACATCACCCCTGAAAGGGGGACCCGGTCATTGATCCGTATCTTTAATGCTCCCCCCAGGTCACTGGAAGGTGTGGCTGAGAGAGAGAGCCCTGCTCTGAGCTGATGCCTGCCCTCCCAGGAGCCATTATGAGAACCTCCGGGCCCCAGACTCCTGAGCAGCAGAGTCCTAAGAGTCACCGGCTTGACTCTGGCTCCTCGCAGGGGAGGAGGTGGTTTCCAGCCACGTCGTGGTGCTCGCCCATTGCCACACAGCACATGAGGGCAGAGCTGTGTCCAACATCCCCCGATCTCTCCACCTCCTGCAAAGACCCTCGAAGCTTCTCAGGAGCTTGGGTATGAGCGGCCAATAGGATCTCCAACTTCCAGGCAGGAATCCAGGACTAATCCTGATGGATTAGCAAAGTCATCCTATTGCAGAGACCCCCTATGCCCCACCTAGTTCAGACCCTTGGACTCAAGGACACTGAAATTCTCTCCAAAATGTGAACAATGAAGATGTGCTTGGGAACCAGGAAAGGCTGAGCAGCTGATGACCATTTGGGTTTTGTGGCCTCCTTTTCAAAAGGAAATAAATACGGCAGAAATGCTCTTCACAGAAGGGGCTTCAGGATTTCATAAATAGACCATAAAGAGGCAACAGAAGAACCAGCACAGCCCCAAATCAACATCTGTCCCCTGTCATCTGGCTCTCCTTCCATCATCACCATTCTCTCTCTCAAGAGCGAAACAAGCATTCTTGTCTTTTGGAAAGAGAACCATCTTCTCCCCGCCCAGACCTGCTTGGCATCTTCCAAAGGTGGAGGAGCGTGCATCCAATAGGTGGGATGATGAGACCTGATCTCCATCAGTGGGCAGGGCTAATATTGCACATGGTTCTAAAAGTCAGGATGCTTTTGGCAACGAGTAACAGAACTTCCAACTAAAGGCGTCTTACACCTTTGTGGCCCAAAGTGGGGTCCATGGATCCATAGCATGAGTGTCTGCAGCCTGCAGGAATTTGGAATCTTAGGTTCTACCTCGGACTTACTGAATAAGAGTCTGCACTTGGAGAAGAGCCCCAGGTGATTCATATGCATGTGAAAGTCTGCGAAGTACTAGTTTAAATGAAAAAGGCTTTTTTTTTTTTTTTGTGAACTTTAAAAGAAGCCCACAAAAGGCAATTTCAATTTGGTTAACTCATGAGTGCAAAGATGTCAGGCCTCTATCTCTGCACCTTGGAGATTTTTTGGCTTCTGCCTCAGGGTTTCAGGATGGCTGCTATGGCTCCAACATCATCAAACCAAGTCCAAAACAAATGAAAGGAATAGGTGCTGGAGAATTTTTCTTATGTGTACCTTGGAAAAAGCTTTCCCAGAAATCTCTAGTTGATGTTCTTTGAGATCCTATTGGCTAGAAGTGGCTGGCAGGCCCACTCTTAAACCAGTCACAAGTGATGGGGAGTAGGTTTACTGGGATCGGCCTTTGAACCACTGACCAATCAAGTGTCTCCTCTTAGGGATGGGATAGGGCCACCTTCTTCCATCACATCATCATGTACTAGAGACTTGACACGTGCTGTCTCACAACCGATGAATCAGATATGAGTGCCGGCTCATCTGGGATTAGGAAACTGAAAGCCAAAGGGTTTCTGTGTCCTGCACACATTCAGAGCAAGCAGAAGCAGAGCCAGCTTTGTGCCAAGGGGCTTGAATCCAGGGGCAGAGCTCATCCCACGATGCTCACACCAGGACCACGGTCCCCTTGAGTGAACTTGCAGGAAACAAAGGCATTTCCCGTGTTCACTTGTGTCCAATGCTGCCTTGTCTACTTAGCACAAAACCTTTATTAAGTTAGGGCTGCTTAGCGTATATGCTCCTTTGCTCCAGCACCCCCGCAGTGATCAGACTGAGTGCATCTCAGAGTCTAGCAGGATTCTTGATGCATGGCGGGACCTCGTCATGATTTGCCTCATTTAATGGAATTGCATTATGATGCTTTGCACACTTCATCACACCTAACAGTGTTTTGCACAGAGTTGTTTAACAAACGCTTGCAGAATGACTATATGACCAATCAATTAGTTCCCTTTCAATTGAGCACTTAACTTTGTCCCTACAAATGCATGAGATAAAATGGCTGCAAAAGTGCTTTTATTTCCTCCCAACCATTATCCCAATCAATTGCTTCTCTAAGCTTCAGAGAGCATGATGATTTGGTTCTTTTGATTTTAAGCTCAGATCTTTTCAGTTTTGATAGATGCAGGTTTGGAAATGTGTGAAATGTATCATGGGGCTGCTGTGAAGCTGTGATGCGGGTGAACAATTTAAAAAATTCTTCAGGAGGTTTGTACGCTTTAGAAATGATGGCAAGTTGTGGAACGGGACTCAGCAGAGTCAGTTTTAGGGAATTTGTTTCAGGGCACTAACTGCAGCTTGGCCAGCCGAGCGGCCAACTTGGATGTGACCCCCGAGAGACAAGCTGGCCTTGATGAATGGGGCCAAGCTCTGCGAGTGCCGGATTCCCATCCCAGCGGGGCCACCTATTTTCTGACAATTGGCGGCTCTGTTCCCTCCCGGTGTGTGGTGGGACCAGGAGGACAATTGCCTTCAGCCCTCAGAGGATAAAGCAATTGTCCTCTTGACTTCCACGCAGTCCAGCTTCTAAGTGACCTCCTAGGGTTTATCTATGGTGAGACCTCTGGGTATCTAATTGCTCTCTGCTTTGAGCTGAAAGGAGGACTCTGGGAAACAGAGCTGAGAGGCAGGAAAGGAGCGGGGGTGGGGGTGTCAGTTCTTCCCCTGAGCCCATTCTCCAAAAGGACACCTTTGTGACAATGCTTTGAAGGTAATATGCTGATGTGAGCACAATTAAGGCAGTGATGAGAGGGCTTTAGAGAGGACAGTGTGAAATAAGCATCCCAAGCCTCGTCCTGGAAACACAGGGAGCGGCTCTGAGCACTCACCTGTTCACCAGCCCCTGAAGACACAGGTGCCACCCTGACCTCCCCCAGCCCATGTAGCCCCATTAGAACCAGCCTGCGCCTCTGAATCTGCTACTAACCAGAGGGAAAGACTGGGAGACTTCATTGCTCCTTCTCAGAGGAGGAAGATCTAGGGCTGTGAAGGTGGCAGGCACCCTTTCTCCTCTGTGTTCTGTGGCGTGTGTGGTTAACATCACAGCCGCTGTGGAGACTGTCAAGAGCCCAAGCCCAGGACTCCAGCCCTCAGTCACTAGAGCGGCTTCAGTGCCCGGGAGTCGCCCCTCCTGGGGCGGGGTGGTGGTGGTGCAACGCACCTTCATTGTCGCTAACTGAGAAGACTAATCACTCTGCAACAGCAACAGCTGGCTGGGACACAGGTCTTTGAAATGGGACCGGTGCTATTCCCGTGTCACCCAGAAACCTCTTCGCATTCTCACCTCTGCACTTAGAGATCAGCCAGCACTGGTGAACACCTGTAGCTGTCTCATTCTGCACCAGGTGACAGCCTCACCTGAAAGCCACCCTCATGTTCACATAGATGGGCGGTTGAGTTCAGGTTCCAAAAACTCATGAAGGAGCTCAGTACCATCCGTCAATTGAAGCGTGACTGTGGTAGATCCATTCAATGAACTAGCCAGCCATGCAAAGGAAGGGAGGTTCTACAGCAGGGATTCACCTTGGAAACCTACAGCTTGTATTTCATCGACATGCTAGATCCAGAATGGGCGTGGTCATCGAGCCAGTGACAGGTGAGCGGTTGCCAGGGGGCTGGGGAGACGGGGAGGGGAAGTGGGTCTGGAGTTTCTCTTGGGGATGGTGAAACGTTCTGATGATTGTGCGACTTTGGGAAAATACCAAAAGCCATTGTGCATTACACTTTAAAATGATGAATTTTATGGTGTGTGAGTTCTATCTCAAAAAAATTACATGAGAAAAATCGATCTCATGGCACACGGGCAAGGCAGATATATTAAATTAAGACAGAGGGGGTAAAACGTTCCAACTTCCAGCCCTCGATGGAAAATGCTCATGTAGAATGTGGGCCCAGGCTCTTCCGGAGCAACTGCGGGCTGGAGCGAAGTGGCAAGTGCTCCTTCGAGGGGGCCTGGGAGCCCCAGGTTACCTCGTCCCCTCCCCTCCCTGTATGCATTTGTGCATTTTTTCTCATGGTGCCTCAGGGTGCTGGGTTTGTGGGGTCACCGTGTTGGCTCCTGCGGCACCGCTGACACAGTTCCGCAGCAGCAGTGCCCACAGGGTGGTCGCCCTACCTGTTCCCTTCCTTGTCCCACCCCAAGAATCTCTCGCAGCAGCACATGCAAGGGATCCGGGGACAGCCAGCAGGGACCCAGCGGGGAGGCTGGTCCTGGTTCACGTCCAGCTGCGTGAAAACCTGTCTGCACTTTCTTTCCCTCCTTCTCCGCCTCATTCTTTCCTCCCTCCTGCGTCCTGGGGTTGCCCTTCCTCAAGTTTTAGCAACTTTTTCCTCATCTCTGTTTTCTGGGGAGCTTGGGGTAAGACAGTTACTCCTATTATTGTTGTTAACAAACAGACCTTGGAGATATTGTGGGTTTGGTTCCAGACCACAATAAATCGAGTATCAGGAGTCTTTTGGCTTCCCAGGGCAGATAACAGTTACGTGTATACTCTACTCTAGTCTGTTAAGTGTGCAATAGCATGATGGCTGAAAAAATGTGTGTATCTTAATCTAAAAGTGCTTTATTGCTAAAAAATCACCCAACACTTCAGCAGGTTGTAATCTTTTCACTGACGGAGGGGTTAAAATATTGTGAGAATTACCAAAATGTGACACAGACACAAAGTAGCGAATGCCCTTGGGAAGATGGTGCCAGTGGACTTGTTCCACCCAGGGCTGCCACAAACCTTCAAATAGTTTTTTTTTTTTTTAAGTGCAGTTATCTAGTTTTAAAAATAAAACAGTATCCCTATATTAATCAGGACATTCTGTCCACATTGAATGGGAGTGGTCAGAAGGACTCATGCTGAGGTTTGATGCAGATCCATGGTTTATGGGCAACAGCACTGGACTGAGATTCAAAGAGGGGTGAGAGGCCCCCCTCCCCACTTGGTGGCCGCCTGTCCTGAAGGATGCATAGAAGTCACCTCCCCATGTAGCTCTGACGCCAGGATGCCATTGGGGCGCTGGGCTCCACGTCTGCCTCTGCCTCACAGCTCTCCTCTTTGACTCCCACTCTCCGGCTCGAGGTGCCTTCTGCTGATCTCTGAGATAACCCAGGGGTGGATTTCATCTACCCATTTGTTTGATGAGGAAACTGAGCTACAGGGAAAGGAGCAGCCCTGCGCCGACCCCAGCTGGGGGTGGGGCTGTGGCTGCAGGTCCCGACCACCAGGACGTCTGCAGACACTCCCGGCCTCCGCGCCCACCTGCCCACTGAGCCAGTCCTTGTCCCTGTCTGTGGGAAGGGCCCCTGGCGGGCTGAGGAGGACCCCAGGCCCAGATTTCAGCAGGTGCATGGAGCAGTCAGAGCCACGCCAGGACACTAAAGGCGGCTCATGCTGGTCCCACTGGGGTGAGGCTGCTGAGGCCCCGCACCTCAGCCGGAGAGAAATCAATACCTGCAGCGTCCACGACTCGAGTGACTGATGTGCTCTGAGCAGCTGTGGGCTCGGCTGACTTGGAGGCCTCTGCCCGCTCCTCTCCACCACACCAGTGGTCTCTTCACAGTTGAACCCAGGCGGGGGAGAGGGCGGGCGTGGCGGCGAGTGTCTCCCTCTCTGGCAGGGCTGACTTGCATCAGAAAGGCTGTGTCTACCCCTTTCCGGAGCCGACCTGGGAGAAACACCCACACGTTGAAACCTTTGCCCAGATGCCCCCAACTCGTTAAATCACTTGCAGTTGGGATGGGATTCGATGATGACACTGGGCTGTGACCACAACCCGTTCAGCCACCTGCCCCCCAGCATCCCTTTTGCATTTCATTTGTCTGGTTTTTGAAACTGCCTTGGATATTTATTTTCACCACGATGAGAAGGAAACGGTGGTGCTGATTCGGGAGGCGGGGGGCACTACTCTATTGGTCACTTGGTCAAATGTGTGTTGACCATGAGCTGGGGGGGTCACACGGGACCTGGGGAATATGACTCCCAGTCCCCTTTCCCAGCTCACGGTCCAGCTGGGGGCAGAAGACAGACAAAGCAACAACTCACTGCACTCAACAAGCATTCACTGAGACCCACTCACCTTGTGACAGGCATTGTCCGGGGCGGTTGACCAGCGGCCTCTGTCCCTTCCTGTGGCAACAGAGAAAGTGGCCAGCAGCGCCCCCTGTGTGTGTGGGCAGTAGCTAGCAGGTGCTCACCTGGGACTTCACAGTGACTAAGGATTTCAGTTTGGTGAAAAAAGCAAGAGAAAGGGAATCCAGGGAGGGGTACAGCATGTGCAAAGGCCCGGAGGCCAAGACGGTGCAGCATGTTTAAGGACCGGAATGAAGTTCCCCGTGGCTAAAGCAGAGGTTTGGGGGGGAGGGGAATGGTGTGGGAAGAAGGCAGGGGATGGGGCTGGAAGGACAGACAGATGCAGGGTGCTAGGGGGTCTGGGGGGCCAGTGAGGGCTTCACAGGGCTGTAGGAGCCCTGGGTGGGGAGTCTCAGTGAAATTCAGTCAGGGGTGTGACCTGGTCCTGTTGTCCACGGTTTGGGGGATGGGTGATGTTGGGTGAGCAGGGCCATCCCTGACAGGGGTGAGGCAGTCCTGTGGGGGACAGAGGGCAGTTGCCTGAGCCAGGAGGGTGCAGGTGGAGGTGGAAAGGATGGAACGGAATCAAGAGGCATCTTGGAGCCAAAGCAATGGGAATGGGGTCTGAGACGTGATGGGGGGAGAGGAGGGAGGAGAATCACCCAGGATCTGGCAGGGACCTGGGGTGGTGGTGTCCCAGGCCCTGAAGTGGGGACCCACAGAGAGGCCCCATTTGGGGTGAGCACATTGTGTCAGCTTGAAGGTGACTCAAGGCAGCCATGTGAGAGCAGCTAGGGCCAGGTGTGGGCAGGGTTCACCTGCGAGTATGTGGCCCCTGAGACCCCCAGAAAGTGAGCAGAGGGAGAGGAGAAAGACTAGGTGTCACGTGAGGGACCCCTGCTTCTGCTGGGTGGGAAGACAGGGGACAAGGGACGTTGAGAAGGCCTGGAAAGGCAGGGACCGTGAGGACAGGGAGACCCAGAGGAAAGAAGGTTCAAGGGCACTCTCTGTGGACTGCGGGGTGGGGGGGGTGGGGTGGGGGGTGGGAGGCAGGTGAACTTGACAAGAGAAGCTCCGGGGAGTGGGAGCCCGGGTACAGCAGCCTGGAGTGGGGTGGGGGTGGGGGAAGTGTGTGTGTGTGTCTGTGAGAATGGGTCGTGGGAAGGGGGTTGTGGACACTGCCTGCAGGGCACTCATTTGCTTTAAAGTGAGAAACAAGAATCTCCTGTATCGAGACTTGGAGATTATAAGCATAGATATACCGTTGGTCGTGGGGCTTTGTTTCTGCAGAATTGTGTCGCATTCTATGGAGACGCTGGAGCCGGAGGAGGAAAGCCATGCAGGGGAGACCCAGAAACAGGAAACAACCCGGTTTACGGAGCCGGTCCTGATGCGGACCCAGATCTGAGCCCTGTGGGTGTCCTGGGGCATCTCAGTTTAGCCCCTAACTCCCCATCATGATACCCACTTTACAGAGGAGGAGCGGCCACGGAGGGCAGTGATGTCTGCTTAGACACACCATATAGGGAGCCGAGACCCTGCCTCTCACCACCGTCCAGATGGTTCAACTTGAGGGGCACAGTCCCGGGGCTGGCCATGGCTTTGGGTACCCCAGGGCCTGGTCTGAGCAAGGCCAAGGAGGCTGGGGCTGGTCTGTGGAGGCCACTTGGGGGGCTGATGGCTTCTGCTGCAGACTCCAGCTCCTGCTCTGAGCCCCCCTGGACCAGACAAGTCTCTATTACTGATGGTCTTTAGGGCTCTGGTCCAGCAGTTTCCATGGATCACAGCTGCAGCAGGGAAGGGAGGCTTGGCTTGCTCTGCAGGGTTTTGAACAGAACGAGGGAATGATCAGAGTGGAAGCAGCAGGGGACAGCAAGACAGGAGCTGCTGGCGGGGAGGCGGGCAGAGAGGCATGTTCGGGGAGGGCAGGGAGAGCCATGCAGGGGCTGGGCCTGCCCACAGGGGCTGCAGCCACTCTGGGCACAGCAGGGAGTGTGGGGAAGGGCCCAGGGCCCCCCCTCTCCTCCTCCCTTACCTCCAGCCCTCACCTCCAGTGTGCCTCCCTCTGGCCGACCTTGACCAGACCCTAGAGGACAGGGAGCCTGGGCCACACAGTCCTCGGGGGCCAGTTCCCAGGACACAGCAGAACAGGGTGGAGATGGGCCCTGGGGGTTGGGGAGGGAAGGTGGAGGGCGACGCTCACAGAACCTGCGGCTCCTCCCGCTGCAGGAGTGCCAGGGACAGGGTCCCTTCCATGCCCACCCAGGCTCTGGGACCCACAGGGGAGAGGGCATCAGCGGGGGGCCTGGGTGCAAGCTCTGGGCAGCCTGGGAAAGCAGACGAAGCTTAAAGAGGGAGACGAAGGGTGTGGAGGTTTGTGAACAGGGAGATGGGAAGAGGTGGCGGTGATGGGGGAACGTTGTGTTGGTACCACACTTGGCACCAACCAAACAGAGGTTATTCTAACTTTCCCCCTTTTCTTTAGGAATTTCTTGGTCGGCTTGCAGCCTCTTGTGGCCAGGTCTGTACGGTAGAAATAGGAGCTGCCTGGTCTGCCTGTGCTCATGCTTGGCAGCTCTTCTGGCCTCAGAACTTCCCTTGGGAGCCGGGGATTTCTGCTCGGGTCAATTCAGGCTGGAGACATGTCTAAGAGCCTGGGGTGGGGGTGGGCTCCAAATGCTAATATTGAAAGATGACTCCACTTCTTCCACTCGAGACTACAAATCATTTCGGGCTGTTAGGGACGGGGCCTTTTCCAGCAGCCTCATTGGACCAGGCACAGATTGATAGCCGGGCTCAGGTTTACGTTGGGGTCACTCTTGGCTTCGACAGGAAACACAGGTCATATTTCACTCCTGGGTCTCAGGCCTGAAAGTCATGTCAGCTTCTGAGAAAATATAACCTCCGCGCAAGGGAACATGAGCATTCCTTCTGAAATGAAGACTTTTCCTCTTGTTCAACTCTCTGCCCACGTGGACATCTGTCTTCTTGGGGTTTCTAGAATCATTAATTGAGTGTTCGGCCAGAACTGACTGAGGACTTCTTATTCTAAGACCATCGCAAGTTAGACTTCGAAGTCATAGCATTTGCGGTCTAGCTGGGGAGGCAAGAAGTCCTCACTGAAACACAGTTTATAATGGAAGCCTTTTTCTGGAGTGAGGCTCTGGGAAGCTGTGTGTTTATATACTTTTGGCACAGAAACAACACACACCCATCCCTCTGATAGGTTTTAAAATCTTGTCTTTGTCTAAATCTCATGGGTTCCCTGAAGAGAGATTTCTCTTTGTGTTTCTTTCAATAGACCTACACCGTTCCCAGGACACTTACTCAATATTTCTCAACCTCTCGAGATTCCGACAGGTGGCCAGGAAGGCTCCTTTTATCCGTCACCATGAGAAGCTACACAAGAAGAGCCATTCTGAGTCCTTGGGAGATCTGTTTGTCTTTCGGGTTGGTTGTTTTTAGTCTCTCAGAGGATATACTGAGGGTTGCTTTTCCACTGGTTCCATGCCTCTACCTCGAGAGCTGAAAATTAGGCCATTCCTATAACCAGTGACTCAGCACTAAAAAAGTTATCGGTTTCAGGTTTAAAATTTACTGCAAAACGCAAAAAAAGAGGCAATTCAGCAGAGGGGGAACGTAAGCAGTAAGCACATTTTGCGCATTTAAAAAAACATTCTGAATATCAATCTGGAAATCTGCAGATGGGAGGTGAAAGCTGCCCATTTTGGGGGGAGAAAATATTTTGTAGCTTCAAATCCTTTAGGAATATTTTATCAAAAGAGCCATTCCCTGTGATGTTATTTTGGGGAGCTCTTTTATAACCCGCTGACACGCTTCCACTTAGCATTTGCCTTACTTGAAAATCACAGTGGTCTAATTACAGACTCTCACGAAAAGGGAAGCGGGTCTGTGAAGGGGGCCTAATCAGTACTTTCATTTCTCCCCCCAACCTCTGTCTTGTGTCAGATGATCAGGGCGAATATGTTCCCGAGTTATTTATTTGGGGGCCAAGAGCAGAAGGTTGGGGATGGGGTGGGTCTCTCCTTGATCTTTTCTTCTTGGGTGCTCACGCAGGGGAAGGTCACTGCGATGCTCAGAGGAGGTGGTTTGTGAACCCAGCTGATCTGCTTTGAGGTAGGAGGATTGAGAAAGCTGAGGTGATGTGGTTTGTCCGGTTGGTAGCGGGAGCAAACCCTCGCAGTGAGGTGCACACCACCCAGGGCTTTTGTTTATTCATGGGGGGCGGGGGACGGGGGGGGACTACTTTGGAGCCTGTCTCCAGAGAGGGCAGATGAAGAAAGGACTATTTTCTAAGTAGGAAGGTATATTAGCCAGTTTTTACCATATTAGTGACATGTCATGTACCAGCTCAAAATTCAGTGACTTAACATTTATTTTCACACCCAACAGTCTGCAGTGTTGACTGTGGTTTAGGTGATCTTGGCTGGCCTGGTCTGGTCATTTGTGGCTCAGAATGCAGACCAGCTGGGGTTGGCTAGATCCTATGGTCTTGGTTCAGCCTCATCTGTCTGTTGTTTGGGGACTCTGGGTGGAAGAGCAGCAGCTGTTTGGCCACGCTTGTATGCGGAAGGACAGAATATAAGAGGCGTTGTAAGTCCTGCATCTGTAGACCTTTGCTCTGTCATGGGCTACATGAAGTCTGCACACATGGATCAAATCACGTGACACGGCCACACTCAAAGTGAGTATGGAGATGTCCTCTCAGCTCATGTGGGAAGGCACTGCAGAGGTACATGGCAGGAAGTGTCAAGGTATAACCCTATTATAGAGACTTGCAAGATTGGGACCAACCATTGGATATCCCACAAGAGCTCCCCCCTCCCCCACCTGCAAGTATACCTTTAACTCAAGACTCCTTTTCCCAAATAACTATGACATACTCACTTCAGTGCTGATTCTTGTGGGATTGAGGTAGAGGTTTCTCCTAGACGACAACTCCTGAGACCCATTAAGGAGACGCCAACCTGGGAAGTTGGAATATTGGTCAATATTCCAAGACCGCCACATTGGAATTTTAGGGCTCATCTGAGTTCAGGTGTTTCTGGCTCATTGAGGTTCTCAAATCAAGATTTTAAGTGATTGTTCAAGAATAACTCAATAGAATTAAAGTCCATGAACATTTTGTATCTTGTGAAAATTTAGATGCCTAATAGCCTTTATTTCAACCAATGTTTCTTAGTGGATTTTACTGATCCACAGGGACATGGGAGATAACTTTAGGTACAGCAGATAGGTGGTTTTTTTTTTTTAAGTATGTATTTATCCTTATAGTTACCTTCAATTTAGAGCAAGGGATGGTTGGTTTTACTTTTAGAGTGGTGATATCAAGTTTTCTCTTTTGAACACACTTACTTGTGTCAAAAAGTGAGTCAAGTGAAAGAAATAGGTAAGTCACAGTATTAGTGAGATGTGGATAAGCCAAAAGTTTTGAGGAAGTTTTTGAAACAACTTCTTAACTTCATGCAAATGCAGCGTGGATTCAAACAGCCAATGCCCCCCACCGAGATACTGCTTGTTGCTTTCTTTCTAGAAGTAGCCACACGATGCCAACAGCTCCTTCTGTCCTCTTGGTCTTGCTTCATCATCCTCTTTATGGGTCTCCATAGAGACTGTGTGCATCCCACAGGCCATCCCTTTGTCCGAGCTCCTCTCTGGCAGGTACGTGCTGGGCCATGTTCTTAGCACTGGAAATTCAGTCTCACGTCTGTCTCCAGCAGCCACCACCCTTTCCCTCTGGCTAACAGGATCCGAGGCTGCTAGATAAAATTCAGGACCATGCAGTATTTGGAGCCTACTTATAGGAAAACTAGGCATTATTTGACTGGTGGGCCTCCTGTACTGTTATTTGCTAGATCCGGCTGCCCTAACAGAGCGCCTTTCTGTGTGCCTGCAAAGGTGATGGATTGTTTTTGGTCTATACTCTGGAGTCACATTCAAAGTGAGTGAATACCACCCACCAGCTGGCCTTGTGGGTGCTCTGAGCCTTTTTCCTCTGTTTGTGCTTGAAGGTGATAGTCTGTTCCTCCCAGGGTGTTGGATGGAGGAGATGAGTTCATACTTGATCCGCCTTTAGAAGAGTTTGCGGACACAGGGTCGACGCCTAGCATGACATTGCTGATGCAGGGTCTCTGACGTAGAGACCAGACACTGTCCTCTCAACCCTCTCAAGTGCTATTCGGGGGCTCTGTGAGCATCCAACTAGCATGGGGACACTGTCCTGTGCTGCCCTGTCCACCTGGTGAACTTGGGGGGCTTCATTTCCTGGGGTGCCCTTGCCCTACTGCTAATTTATGACATTCCCATTAAATTTTTTTTTTCTTTTTTCAGCTGCACCTGTGGCATATGGAAGCTCCTAGGCTAGGGGTTGAATTGGAGGTACAGCTGCTGGCCTGTGCCACAGCACGGCAACATCTGCAACTTATGCTGCAAACGCATATGAGCGAGGCCAGGGATCAAACTCTCATCCTCACGACACTATGTCAGGTTCTTAACCCACCAAGCCACAATGGGAACTCCTCACTTTTAAAATAGCTTCTCTTAACTAAGATTAAGTAAATCAATCAAAGGCTTTCTTTGAAATGATTTCTAAATCAGTGAAGACTTTAGGCATGCTCGAACTGTTTCTTTGAGCTAAAAAATTTGCACAGTGCTTCTTTTAGGAAAGGGAGGGAAAGCAGAGGCCAAGAATAGCCCTGAGTGAAATGGTGAGTACTTTGAAATAAACCAGCTCTGTGTTTGACCTCTAGTTCTGAACAGTATGTGTTCAATGTCCGTGGGGGTAACATGAATCCACGGCGGAGAAAGCAAATTTCAGCTCCCGGGGATTTCTTTGTAACGGGGCCACTCAAATGCTGTGCAGCTTGAGTCAAACCAGACCCTGCTGCGTGGTGATGAAGGGATTATGAAGCCAGATCGGGAAGAGCGAGCAATTTTTCACCTCCCTTTTACATGTGCTGATGCATCAGAAAATTGAGAAAGAATTAAAAGATAATTACGAAACTCTTCCCAAGAATGCAAGGGTCAGGGAATCCAGGCAGCCAGAAAGGGGAGAGATTTTAAAGGTGCAAGATAAAGTCATCTCATGGAAGAAAGCGGTGGATGTGTTTATGTGGAGATTTAGTCCTGGGTGAGTTTCTTTTTCTCGCAAAGACAATCACATATTCTAACTGCAGTGGGTTCAATGGAAAATGCATGTCCATCTAGACTCGGCTTCATCTGCTAGGCCTGGAGGGTCCCCGGTTGCTTGAGGAATGAGGCTGTTGCCTTCACTTGGGTTTGCCTCATAAGCAGAGCTGGAGGTGAAAATTTGTTGGCCGGTAGGTTGCTTAGGGAAGTGATCTGCACCCTGGAAGGAATGAAGGGGGAAAAGAGGAAAAGCCAGTCCTGGGATGGAAAACTGTTGGCCACGGAGAGTGGTTTTATTGATTGATTGGTTTAATAATGATTTTGTATTTTTTCTATTATAGTTGGTTTACAGTGTTCTCTCCGTTTTCTACTGTATAGCAAAGTGACCCAGTCACACACATGTATACACATTCTTTTTCTCACATTACCCTGGATAGTGGTTTTAAAACAGGACTACGTGTTTTTGGATACTCCTCCCACGAGGGGTGGTTCTTGGGCTCCCAAACTTGAATCTGAAGGCTGCCGTTGCTGTGTTACCTCAAAGGCTGGGTGGTCAAAGGCCACGTGGGAACTGCTGAGTACTCTCTCCTCCTCCTTCCATCCTGTGGCACAGCAAAGTCTTGCTTCAGAAGCTTGAGGATGGATTCTTTTTCTGCAACAGAGTGAGCTTGAGCCATCAGAGTATGCCATGCCCTTGGCCGTGGAGACTGGATAAAGGATAAACCCATGATTCAGGGAGGCTCAGTTCTGGGACTTCTGTTGAAACTGTGGGGTAGAAGAGTCATTTTTCTCCCAGGGATACCGAGGGTGTGAACAGGTGCCAGGACAGAAGAGCTTGGCGGAGAATGGGGCCCCCGGAGGACAAGGCAGAGCGGTGAAGCGAAAGGGGATCATTTCCTGATACCATCACTGAGTACTTGGATCCAGCCATGCCTGAGGCTGTTGCCTTCGGACTTTTAAAAGACCTGAGCTAATAACCCCTCCTCCTGCCTGTTTTTTTTTTTTTCCTTTGTTAGTGATTTTTATTTGGATTCTGTTGGTGGCGATCAGGATAGCCTGACTTATTCAAAGACCAACTTAGAAAAGATCTCAGAAATGCTGGGAGATGCCAACCTACTGGTCAGACACTTCAGCCACAAGACCTGGCAGAGAGCATCCTCTCTGCTCAGCCCCAAATGTTGCCCTTGAACAGGGGTTGGTGTAGATTCTCATCTTAATGTCGTTTGCACTTCAGCAAGACTCAGTTTGCCCTTGTGTGCTGATGCCATGGAAATCCAGCAGCAGCTTCCTGCATAAATGGAGACTTCACAGGCTGAACCAAGCCTGAAATTCAGTGCTTTTTATCATTTACCATTTTGTATAAAACAAAGAAATACAGTATATGTATTTATTAATGTTTGGCGTAAAAAGACATAAAATTAAAATCTTAATCTTTTGGAAACTTATAAGTGAGTATTATTTTGTCTGGATTTCATTTTTACAGTCCAAATATTCTCTTCTTCTTCTTTACAGAATCAAAAATGAACTGTAGTTCAGCTTTTTAATTCCTTCCTAAATATTGCTTTTGGTTCCCTTATGGTTCCGTGTCTACTCAAGGCGTGAATATGATGTATTCAGGGTTTACAGTGATGCTTCAGATATTAAAAATTTTGGCAAGATCCAGAATCTATAAACACGTCCTGTTCTGCATTCTCATACTGTTACACATTTCCTTAAAAAACAGTGACTTTCCCTCTGTTTTAGAGTTCTGTTCATATCCTTTCTTATTTGCCTCATAGCTTGCTGCCATGAAACAAATTTTGAAAAAGAATAATTCCTATCACCTTCCTCAATAACTTCTAACAAATCTGTTATTACATTTTGAAATCTGTTTTCTCTCAGAGAAATAAAACAGGCCTTGAAAATACATATTGTTATGTACATACCAGAGGACCAAAGCCCTCAAGCCTTCCTGTCTTTCCATCCAGGACTGTTCAGAAGCAGAGTTATGGGACCCAGGGTCGAAACCTTCTCGAGAGAGAAAGATATCATAAGGCAGGCGCTCAGAAGAGGGCAGAAGAACCACTTCCTCATTGAAGCTGGAGCTTTGAAAGTGAGTGACAATGGCTCACCGCTTCAAGTCATTGCAGGTGTGAAATAATCGAAGAAGCATTAGTCCTGAATTCTTTTTGGCTTGAATTCTTTCTTGCCAGGGAGCATGTGCAGTGACTCTGCAGCAAGGAGGATGCAGAGGTTCTTGGACACAGGCTGACTCCGGCCCCTGGATGTTGTCTGGCTGCATCGTGAGGACCAGTTGCCTGTGGCTGTGATGGAGGAGGCGCCACCAGGAGCAGCAGCCATCCTCTGTGGCTCTGACCTCAGGGCTGCAGGGCTGAGGGCTCCTTGGGGCCGGTGGGCGTGGCCCCACAGGGTCAGCCCGGGTCTCACCTGTGGGGGCCAGGCAGAGCTCTCTGGGCCAGGATCCCACTCGGGCTCCGTCCAGAAGCTGGACTCAGCCAGGAAAGCCAGGCCCACCCTCCTTGCAAACCCTCTGTTTACATCCAAGTGGGATCCCCTGAAGGCCAAGACCAACCGGCACAAATCGTCTGTTTATCAAGAACAAGAACAGCTGAGTCCTTTAGGCCGCCTCTTTGGAGAGAGAGGGGCTGGTGGATGGGGGGACGCGCTGGCTGTGCTTCCTGCGCCCCGGGCCACTGTCCACTCGGGAAAGTCCTCCAGGTCCGGGCTCTCCTTCCCAGCTGGCAGCGGGGCTGCGGGCAGCTCCTCCGTCCCAGGTCCTGGCAGGGCTGCTCCGCGACAGGTGCTGAGCACCGTGAACTGGGTCTGAGCTGCTGTCATGCTCGCGGTTGTTAGGACCAGAGGGACGCTTCTGGCACTGACTTGAGGACATGACCAACGTCTCAAAGGGGAGGTGGGGACAAAGGCTCCGTTCATTGCAGGACACTTGTTTGTTCAACACCCAACACTGAGCAGCACCAACGTCTCAGAAATTCCAACAAGCGAAACATTTTTTGGTGCCTGGTTGGTGCCCGGTCGGCAGAGCATCTGCACAGACCTGAGGATCCCTGACTCTCAGCCTGATGCTGAATGTCCGCTTTCTCCTTTCTCACGCCTCCCTCTTTCTCTGTCTCCCCCTTTCTGTCAAATTGCCCTGAACACACGCCTCGTTCTATGAAACGCAGGCCCCGCGTCTTCTGAGAAGTAGAACAGCCTGACTGATGAGAGATGCGTCCTTGATTAGGCCGCGCGTCTGAATCCTGACATTTTCTCGCGATCAAATTCATTCCCACTTTGCAGCACAGGCGCGCGGAGGAGGCTGGCTGAGAAACAGCCTCGGTCAGGTCCAGTGGCAGCCGTGACGTGGTCTGTTAGGACCGGCCATCAGGACTCCTCCCGCGGTGCCTTGGGGGTCGTGGAGGCTCTTGGGCCCCTCACGGTTCCCTCTGGGAGTCCGGGCTCTGCCTGGGCAGCCGCTGGGGCTGGGCTTCCCGCTGCCCCATGTGTGGGCCGGGTCCATCCTCAGGCCAAAGCTGGTGCTGGTGACCAGCGCATGGGTCCCTGTGTGCCCACGACCCTGTGGCCACAGATGGCCCTGAAGGGTCACCCCAGCTGCTCAGGAGCCAGAGATGCTCAGGCTCTCAGATCAGGAAAGTTCTATGCAAAGCTGCTACCTTCTCAGCAAGTGATGCCACCAAATGCCAGTCACTCAGGCCGGTGACCCACACACTTCTTGTCCTGGGGTCCCCCCTTCTTCTAGCTACAGTGAGTGCACTAAAGTCAAACTCTCCTGCCTGACCACCCCTCTCCACGCCCTGCTCTCACCCCAGTCAGCAGCTCCCTCCTGGGGGGGGGATGTCTGTCCAGCCCCCCCAAGTCCTCCTGCTGCCTTTCCTCTCCCCACCCTGAGATCTGCCCCCTATTCCCAGGAACAGGGAGAGTGAGCTCCAGAAGCACAAAGGAGACCTTGTCGCCCCCGAGTAAACGTTGTAGTGACCTCCCCTGGCCTGGGGAGGAAGTGGACCCCACCCCTCCCAGCATCTGCAGGTTCATTCCTGCAGGTTCCCCCAATCCTCTCCCACCCCTGCCCCCTCATTCCCTCCATCCCAGCCCCCCTGGCCTCTGGCTCCTCCTCCAGAACCCGGAGCCTCCCTGCCGCAGGGCCTTTGCACCTGCTGCCCTCTTCTGAAATGCTCCTCCCTGCTCCTCCATGACCCAGTCCCTCGAGCCCCTGGATTCTCTGCTCAGGTGTCCCCTGCTCAAGGGACAACCCCAACCACCACCTAAAGAAGCCTCTGTGTCCCCGTGTCACGTCCTAGTCCCTGCACGTCGGAAGGTGATTTACTCACTTTATACCTTCTCTGGCCATCTGCACCCGCAGGAGTGTCACCCCCAGGAGAGAAGGGACATTGTCTGCTGTTGGATTCCTGCTCTCAGAGCAGGGCCAGCCCCACAGTAGGTTCTTGATTTGCATTTGCTGAGTGACTGGATGAGTGAGAAGAATCAGAGTGGAATGTGAGGAATTCTACTAAATACTTAAATCAGAGGGTGATCCAGTCAGAGGGAACCTTGTCCAAGTCAAAGCCAAAGTCAAAGTCAGACGGAGCTTATTTCATCAAACCCATTCATTTTGTGAGCGGTAAGCGGAGGCTCACGAGGACAGAGGCTTGGCCCCACCCCTGAGGCTGAGGGTCCCGCTGTGTTTTGGGGTGATGGCGGCTCCTTCTGCCCGTCAGCACGTTGCAGACGGAAACAGGTGGAGGGCACGGAGGTGAAGTCTGAGCAGAAGTGACTCAGAGCAGCGGGGCTCCGAGGCAACAGAGCTGCGGGTGAGGCGGGCGGTGGCCCGGAAAGGCTCCCCAAGGACGGGGGCATCTGAGGGACTTGACGAGCAGGTGAACCCCCCAAATGCCCTCCCCTCATGGGGGGCCTGAGGCAAGTTCTGGGTGAGGCGGATCCCTCAGGAGTTTAACTCGGGGACGGAAACGTTACTGACAGCCTGTCCCGGCCAGAAGGTCTGCGAGGTGTTCCTCAGACCAGGTGCTCCCGGTGGAGAACCTTTGACTGGCTTCTGGATGCGTTTCCTGGGGGAGCCCTATTGAATTTCCAGTCTGGGTGGTTCAAACAGCAGTGACGTCCCTCCCCGCCAGAAGCCAGGGTCTGCCACCCGGGGTGGGCGGGGCTCCTTCTGGAGACTCTGAGGAGCATGTGCCCCCCCCACCCCGCCCCAGGTTCTGGTGCTTCCCGCAGCCCCCTGTCTTCCTTGGCTGGAGATGCATTGCTTCTGCCTCTGTCTCGTTGTCACATGGTGTCCTCCCCACGAGTCTTCCCATAGCCTTTGCACAAAGACGCCCGTCACTGCATTTAGGACCCAGGCTAACCCAGGGTGGCCTCACCTAAACTCACTGCACCTGCAAAGGCTGTCTTTCGAAATAACGTGACATTCCAAGGTTTGGGAGCATGTGAATTGGTGGGGGGTGGGGGGATGTCATTCAAGCCAGTCCAGCTCCTGTGGCTCCTGGATGAAAACCCAGCCCCTGCCCAGGACTGCGAGGCAGGGCAGGCTGGTGGTTAGAGCGAGGCCGTGGAGCTGGGCTGCTGGGAGCACGCGGCTCAGTCACCACCCCCAGCCCCACTGTCGTGTGCTCATGATCCCTGGGTGTCGGCTCCCAGTTCTTCCTCCGTCTCTTTATCACATGACGTCAAAGGCTCCCAGTGGTGTGGGATGGCCAGGCGACTTGCTGGGGCCAGTGGGGCACCTGTGGGCTCGATGCAGGGAGACACTGTCAGTGCACCTGTGGGGTCTGGCCGGGTTCTCGGCTTCTGGAAAGTCCTGCCTCAAGGAGCTGCCTTCTTAGACGACAAAGAGCTTTGCAACCTGGGGTCCACCCAGCGACGCTCAGCAGAGTCGCCCAGGGGAGCCCAGCTGGGACCGGTGGAACCCAGACGACATGGAGCTCCGTGAGTTGAGACGTGTGGATGTGGGGAGTCGCCGTGTTTGGGGGTTTTGCTGTAGGTTGTTACTGGGACGATGGCTGAGAAGCACAGAGATGTGACACTGGCATTTCATTGCCCTCTCAGTTTTCCCGTCTGTAAAAGGGGCTCATAGCGGCACTGAGCTCATCAGGAGGTTGTGGGGATTCAGTGAGACAGTGTGGTAAGGACACGTGGTCAACGGCAATGAGCATCAGCAGCTGGTAGGGTAGCGAGACTGAGGGTGCCCCTGTCCCCATCCTGCATGGTACCCTCGGTCACTGTGCTGCGGGGTGAGCCCTCCGCCCTGTGTCTAAACCTCTGTGCTCTTCCTGGGCTTCACATGATGGGCTGTACCCCTTCCTTAGAGCTCAGTTCAGATGCGCCCTTGGCAGAAGCACAGCTGAGGCTGGGCTCGGCGTGGCAGTTGGTTTGGTGTCTGTCCAGGTGCTGGAGGTCAGGGCAGCTGGGAGGCAGGGGCTCTTTTTCTTTTCTCTGGTGCATCCCGGGACCTGTGCTGACCCAGCTCGTAGTAGGTGCTCTGCTAGTCTGTGAACTCGTTCTTGGATGCGTGTCCGGCCCTGCTCCTCATGTGTGCACGCGTCTGGCCAGTGTACCCAACAGCATGTTGCACTGAGCTCTCCCCTGGGCAGCGGGGAAGGAAAGCAGACCAGGTCCCTGGTCCAGTGGGGAGACAATGAACATGAAAACAGACAGATGTGCTGCCTGGAGGTGGGGGTCGCTGAGAGGAGTGTGCAACGGAACGAGGGGGCAGTGACGGGAGGGGCACAGGTTAAACAGGCTGCTTCAGGAGGGACTCGCTGAGATGGTGACATGGGACAAGGGCCCAGGAGACATGAGCCAGGGCATATGGACCCGAGGAAGGTGGCTCTGCGCCAAGGGCATGGCCTGTGCAGGCCCTGCATGTGTGAGGAGCAACGAGGGTCAGCGTGGCTGCAGGAGGTGACGGGGACGGTGAGGGCCGAGGTCAGGGAGGTGATGGGAACAGATCTGTGTACGACCTTGGAGACCCTTGAAGGGCCGCTGGCTTTCACTGAGTGTGACCAGAGCCCTGGACAGGCCTGCGCAGAGGAGGAACATGCTCTGTGACTTTACACAGACCCCCAGCCGTGTGCAGAGATGGACCCGGGGGCTGAGGGAAGCAGCTGGACCCCTGACGAGGCCACGGTGGGGCGGGCAGGGAGGTGCAGGGCAGGGTTGCCACCGCCCAGCTTTGGGGCTTCTCTCTGTGAAGGTTGGGCTGATGAATGCAACGGAGGCGGTGAGAGGAAAACAAACCCAGGTCGGCCCAGGGACTTGTCCTGAGCAGCTGGGAGAACTGAGGTGCTGTTGTGTCGGGTGTGAGGGGTCCTGGGAGGAGCAGGTGGGGACAGAGGAGGGGCTGAGATGCAGAGAAACCTGTTAAAAAGAACTGGGGGCCTGAGCCGACTTGCCCTGGGCTCCAGGGCTCCCTGCATTAGAGCTGCAAGGAAGGCCACCTGTGTCATCACCGAGCAGGTGAGCCCGACCCTGCTCTGTGTTGTCCTCCGAGGGACAGAGGTCAATGTCCCAGCAGTCGGCTCTGATGCTGGCTTCAAGCCAAGACCCTTCATATTCAATGAGAAATCCGCACTGATGAAATTTTCATTAAAGAAACATTATTCCTCTCACTCCCCTTGTAACTCGGCTTTGCGTATCGGGCTCATTTGGGTTTGATTACCCGATGATCTGAAGATTGGAGCATTATTAAAAATTTAGATGAGCAACGATGTGTCTGGCCTCCTCTCTCAGCCGGAGCACGAGGGGCTCTGCTAATGATCACGACGAGGTCGGGGCAGACACAGCAATTAGAGAATTATCTATAGTTTGAGGGAGCTTCGACCCCTCTGCCTTCAGTGGAAATTAGCTGCTTGGCTTCCAGGGCACCCGGATGTAATCGATAAAATGCATCGAGAGGACGTTCCAGTCCTGGACCCGGTTTTCAGACTAACGGGCTGTGTGAGGGCAGCCCTCCCCTTTCTGTGCCCCCATCCATAGAGCAAGGAGGTTGGACCAGGGCAGATGCCTGAAAATGGTGCCCGTGGGCTGAAACCAGCTTAAAGAGTGAGTATATCCAGCAAACGGCTTTGTTTATTGGATTAATGAATACTTTCCTAGACTTATGAGTGTGGGTTCTGTGTATTTCATGTATATTAACTTGTTTAATCCTCCCAGCCTCCCCATGAGATGGTTACTCATCATTCCCACCTCATAAACTGGGAAACTGACCCAAATGGGTCACATGACTTACTCCAGGTCGCCTGCTCAGGAGCAAAGGCAGGATTTGAACCCAGGTGTTCTGGCTCTAGAGCTTGGCTCCAAACACTACACCTCTGTGTCAAATTGTTGTCATTATCATTTTTGGAAGCACAGTGTTTAAAAAGTAATTAATTGTCAGGCTTTTGAAGGTGCATATTTTTATATAAAGCATCGTGCAAAGGGCCCAGAGTCAGAGGTCTGCCCCCATCTTAACTAGTCCTGCCTTGCTTCTCAGGACACACCAGGGGCGGGTGGGATCCAAAGCAGGCAGGGCTCCATTGACATCTTCGGATATTTATTTGCAGTGTAGCTCAAGCAAGGAAAATTAGACTCAGCCTGGTGACTATATGGGGACAAGGGGCTGTATCTAGTCCAGGACAGTGGTTCCCCCATGGCCATCTGTGCATCAGGCCAAGGCCCTGCTGGACACAGATGACAGATGGGGGAGGGGCTGTGGTTCCAAGGCTGAGAGCAGCTGGCCTGGTGGTCACTGGCTCCTGGTCTCCCGGAGGGTCCTGGCCGTTGACAAGCGAAGGTGAAATAGGGATTTTATCCTGAGGCAGGAGAGGATGTGCCAGCTCTGTGGTGCTGGGAGACTCTCTCTGTGACACCTCTGAAGTGCTGGCTGTGCTCCAGAAGCCACAAAGGAGGACCTGAAAGTGGTCACTGAGGTAGAAGCCACGTAGGGTGGGGGAGCGAGGCCTGTCCTGCCTCAGGCTGCCCAGGTGACATGCCCAAGGCTGTGAGGACCTCCTGGCGAGCCTGACAGGGGGGTGGGGGTGGGGTGCAGCTCCTGAGTCCTCGTCCAGTGCTGTGGTCCAGGGTCCCAGGTCTGACCCTGGGAGTTGATGGTGGCCCTGAATTTGGCCATGCTAACTTTGCTTATTCTACCAAAAACTTGGTAGGGTGTGAGTGACTTTCCCTTTATCTCATTTTTTGAATTTTATAATCAATTTTTATATTTTCTATTTTCCTGCTTGGACTTTCATTTGCACATAAAGTGCAAGCCTTCTTCTTAATGTGATAGCTGTGGCCAAAGTGTCTATTCCTAGTTAGTTAGACCAACAGGAGTGTCTGTTTACCCTCAGCCTGGCGAGTTTTGCCTTGCCAATCTGATAAGTGAAAAAAAGGATGTCTAATTGTCATTTTCATTTGCCTAATTAAAAATCAAGTTCTCATCTTTTCATATGTTTATTGATGATTTGCATTTCTCTTCTGTAAACTATCCATTCATAGCCTCGTATCAATTTTTCTAGTGACTTCTTTCTATTTTTCTTATTGTTTTAAAGGAGCATATTAAATTAATCCTTTGTTATGTATAAGCCAGATACCTCCTCCTTGTCTGTGTTTAGGAGTCCTTTGTTACACAGAAGTAAATCTTTTTTTTTTTTTTTTTGGCCATGGCATGCAGCAGCTTAATGTGGGATCTCAATCCCCAGACCAGGTAATCTTAATCTCTAGACCACCAGGGAACTCCCCAGACATTGTCAATTTTGATGTATTAAGTCGTGAGAGAAACCTAACCCTAATAAAAGTAGCAGAAAGAAAAAGGCATTGCCTCGTATAATTGAATGGCTCAGAGATAAAGCTTCAGGTGCAGGTGGATCCAGGGGCTCAAATGATGTCATTAGGACACTGCCGCTTTTTCCTTCTTCATAATGCCATTCTAGGTCTCAATAGGGGGAGCAACATGGCTCCCAGCAGCTTTTTTTTTTTTTAGCAAGGTTTAATGTAAGTAAAAAAATCTTATCTAAAAGGGGCTTAATTATAAAGTTCTTTTTTTTCCCCTCCCATATCAGGAGCCTCAGTGTATTTAGCTGTGAAACAGAAACAAAATGTAAGGGCTCTGAGTAGCTTGCTTTCTTTTTTTCCTTTCTTGTGAAAAAATGGCTGTCAAATTTCCAAGCAGCATTCAATAAAAGAAGGGGAGGAAACTTCTCATCAAGCACAGCTTTCTTTTTCCAGATCTGGCAGACCTTTCCCGGGGCCACTCCCCTGCCCCGGAGTAGATGCTCCCTCAGATCACTGGCTGGGACGGGTCATGTGCCCACAACTCACTGCAGAGGTGGATGGAGACCAAGCAATGCCCTCTCGGCCTCTAGACTGCGGGCTGGGCTCTGCTGGCAGGAATAAGGCAGCGGTGGGGGCTGAAGGGGCTATCCGTGGACTTTTAGCAGTGCCTGTCCTAGGGAGCGTCTCCCCACAGCAGGGGTAGGGTTCATTCTGCTCAGACCAGCTCTTGTCACTGCTCATCCTGAACCACTTCCGGGTGTGGGGGCTCTGCCAGTTGATTGGCCAGGCTGGGTCACGTGCTCTACCCTCACACTCACACATGGCGCGCATCCTCCACCCTCATGAGTGGATGGAGAGTGGGAGCATGGATGTTTATTTAACAAGGTACAGTTCCCAGAAAATGAGGGGACCGTGTGCTGGAAACTCAAAATAGGAAATTTACACTGAGAATCCACATGCACGTAAAATAATGGATATTCGTGGTAAGGTCTATTTCTCTGTGTGAATTTCTGGCTAACTACTGGACGCATGCTGGCTTTTTTGCCCCCCTCTCATCCTTCTGTGCAGTGAATGGTGAAAGGGACTTGTTAACCTAGCATTTTTCTCTCTGGATGTCCCATGCCTCCCCACCCCCAAGTTGCGCCTATTATCCTTTGGAAACAATTACCTTTAAGTGGGAATTAGGGGAGCTCTAACCTTGACCAAGGTCACATTGGCCGAGTTTAGTGCCCTCTAAACAACACATATCGTTAAGGAGTTTGCATCACTATGAAGGTTAATGATGATTCTTCGACTTCTGTTCAAATTTCCATTTCCACCATCCTAAATGAAGGCCGTCCAAGCTTGCCTTGACTCTCCCTATGTACCCATTACCAGCTTATGCAGAATCAGCTGCACAGAGGCTCACAATTGCTATGTGCTAGGATAGACTCAGCTCAGAAGCAATTAGAATGTTTGCGGCTTTGAAACGACCTGGCAGTCTCTCTGTAACACGTCCTGTGGCCTGAGAGGGGATGAAAACACGTCCGAATACGTTAGTGATTAATTGATCTGCTGATGGAGCATAGTTAACCTTTGTGAGCAAATTGAGAGACCAGCTCAGACCTGAGCAATGAAACCAGCCATTAAGAATCCAGCCTGGTCCACAGTCCGCTCTGGCTTGGATTCCTGGGGAGAAAAATGAAAAGGAAAGGGGTTTAGCCAGAAACGCAGGGAATGTGCAGACAGGCTGGATAAAGGTTGGTGAGGTCGGGGACTGTTCATTGTGCCCATGGTTTGAGACTTTCCCTAACCCCCTCCTGGGTTACATGCAGGGGAGGGAAATGCAAAGTGACATCAGTCACCCTGCAAGGTGACTGTCCTGCCATTTCCTGCAGCTGCAGATCTAAATGCAATGGAAGGTGCACATGTGCGGTCCAGGCAAGGACAGGGTGGGGGCGGGGGTGCTCGAGGCGGGCGGGTCATCTCTTCTCAGCTAGGGGGTCTCGGATCTCTGCCAGTTCCTTCTGGCCAGGTCTGAGGACCCTGTCCCAGGCCAGCAACTCCGCTGGATTCAACAAGAATGTCGCACGGAGAGTGGAGGGCAGCTCCCCAGAGCTTTTGCACTGAACTGGGAGGGAGGGCTTAGTCAGCGGTGTTGTGTATTTAATCTCAGACACTGCAGACCTTTTCAGTGACGTTTTCTCCAGCAGTTCATTTTCCCTCTTAAAAAAGATGATTTTTTTGGAGTTCCCGTCGTGGCGCAGTGGTTAACGAATCCGACTAGAAACCATGAGGTTGCGGGTTCGCTCCCTGCCCTTGCTCAGTGGGTTAACGATCCGGCGTTGCCGTGAGCTGTGGTGTAGGTTGCAGACGCGGCTCGGATCCGGCGTTGCTGTGGCTCTGGCGTAGGCCGGTGGCTACAGCTCCGATTCAACCCCTAGCCTGGGAACCTCCATATGCTGCGGGAGTGGCCCAAGAAATAGCAGCAACAACAACAACAACAACAACAAAGAGACAAAAAGACAAATGACAAAAAAAAAAGATGATTTTGAAGGAGACCTCCTTTGTTTGAAAATCTAAATTTGAGGAACACCGCACATATCAAAGAGCTGTGGAGAAGGAGGCTTGGTGAAGTGCTGTTTGTTTTACAAAATCATGGGGAGATGTATCAGTTTCCTATGACTGCTGAACAAATCACCACCCACTTAGTGCCTTAAAAACTCAGATTTACCATCTTGCAGTTGTGGGGTCAGAAATCTAAAGGGGGTTGGCTGGACAGGAGAACCCTTTCCTTGCCTTTTCTGGCTTCCAGAAGCCACCTGCCTTTCTTGGCTCAAGGCCCATCCCCCACCTTCACGCCCAGCAGTGCAGCAGCTTCCGAACTCTGTCTGCCTCTGTGGTCGTGTCACCTGTTTGCTGACTCTTGACTTAGAAGGACCCTTGAGATTGGGCCCATCTGGATAATCTGGGTTCACGTTTCCATCTCAAGACTCTTAATCACATCTTCAGGGACCCCTTTTCTATGGAAGGTAACAGAGTCACAGGTTCTGGGGGCTCAGGATATGAACAGCTTTTGGTGGGGGTCGTTCAGTTGACCACAGAAGAATATGCATCTGTCAGGACAGACAAGATGCTGCTGCAGTAACAAACAGCACCCCCGAGCCCCACCCCCTGACTTAATTAATTAGGTAGTAAGGCTGCTCATCAATATGAGTCCACTTTTACAACCTGAGGAGAGGTCACCAAGGGCCACACCTCTGGAGAGAGGGCAGCTGAACTTCAACCCAGTCCACACCCCTTTCCACAGTCGTGACTTGTCCCAAACCGGTTGCGTCCGTCCCACTCTCACCCACGTTGCTCCACTGCTCTAGAAACATAAGTAAATACCAGAGTCAGGCTGAGCCGGCGGGACGCCCTCTGCTCTATTTTCCAGCATCTGCTTCATAAACTGTTGGGCGGCCACGTTAATTTTCTTTATTGCTGTTCACCTCGCCTTCCAATTATGCAGAATGTTCCAGCAGAGCAGCCCTTATTAAGAGCCAGTCTCTGGCTGACACTGGGGCTGTGTATCTTGGCCTTGGCTGACGAAGGCAGCGACGTTGCATGTTGGCCTCGTTTTCTGCAAAGAGCAAATGACCCCATGACCAGAGTGGCACCTGGAGACCCAGGCGCTCTGATGGCGCTGCCAGGTGGGCAAAGAAACACTTATTACAAAGAAAAGTCAAGGCCGATGAAATTGTGTTTACTCGGTTTCTTCCCCCAAACTTCAAGATTGGGAGGTACTTAAAATGAAAAAAAGGTGTCATTGAACTCTGTGGTTTTGAAGTTTCTTTTCCTGGCCACTTCAATGTTCATGCAGCCCATTTCGCTTGGCATTCGTGACGGCTCTGTTTTGTTTGGTTCCCCAACGAAACCACGGATCGTTCATTCATTCCCTCATTCAAGAAGTGACTGAAGGTCAGTTATGTGTTAGGTACCGCTTGGGGGTCTAGTGTAAATCGGAGGCTCCGTGAGGGTCCTGACCCTGCGGAGCTCACCTCTGTCAGGGACCGTTGTTTGGGCTCTTTCAGAATTGCTGCGGGGTGGTGGTGACACGGGGGCTTGAAGGCACCGTTCTGCCCGCCGTCCGCTTTCCCGCCTGGGTGAGCACTGTGGGGCGGGAGCCTCGTTTGTCTCTTGCTCTGTGATGAAAGCACAGCCTCTCCCCTCCAATCAGAAGCTGGCTGGTGAGAGGGCCCCTGCCCAGCTGCGCCCGAGGGGGAGGGACGGAGATTTGAAGAGGGGAGGAAAGGATGAAATCAGCGGGGTTGGAAACTAAGCCATTGAGCGGGTGGAAGCAGCACAGACTCATTCCCTGGGGAAGTGCAGGACCCTGGGTCCGGAGACTGTACACAGGCCAGTGTGAGGATGAGCAAGGTTCTCTGGAGGAGGAGGCCTCTCTTCTAATATGATAACAAAATGGTAACGTGTATCTAGAATGAACTAGGAGGTGGCCGGTGCTAAGAAGTGAGGCAGGGAATGGTGGGGTTGGGGCCTGGGGGGCTCCTTAGAGGCTACAGACGTGGAGCAGAGACCTGAGGCTGTGAGAAAGGGACACAGGCTCATATCTGGGGAGAGCGTGTATTCCAGGCAGAAGGCACAGCAAGTGCAAAGGCTCTGAGGCAGGAGTGTGCACACTGTGGCCAAAGCAGAGTGTACAAGCATACAGAAGCCAGAGAGGTGGGCACTCAGTCCACACGGGGCCCTGGAGGTAGGCCACTGTGAAGATTTGGGTTTTATCTGAGTGAGGTCGTATGAGTTTATCCAGAAACAAACAGATTTCCAATTGGTTTTGTGTTTGTGGAGGTGAAGGTAGACAGCTTCTCCTGCTTTGTGAGTTCTTTAAAAAAAAAAAAATGCAGTGTGCTGTATATGCCAGATGGCCATGTTGTCCCAAGGGGATTCCAGATTGTCATCTTTTATTTAAAACAACATGAAAAACAATATGAGATCTTCTTTTTTTCACATCGTCAGAATTTTTTTTCAGTTATGGGTCCCTGAAAAGAAAAAACTTGCAGTGCAAAAGAATCTGCCACAATAATTTGTAAAAAAGGGACACAAATAGGCCAGGAATTGGTTTGCCTAATAGACTTCTACTTGAGTTAGATGGAAGACAGAGCAGAGGAATCAGGCTGTTCTGCAGCTGAAAGGACTGCAGTGTCACATGGAGCAATAAAAGTGCCAAGATTGAGCAGAAACACCTTCTGTAGATACTGGCTGTTAGGTGAGCGCCTTTGTCTTGTTGATGATCTGGTGTGAAATCCAGTATCATCCCAGGGAAAGGCAATAGGACCCGTTGCTGGCTGGTGGTGAGGTCTGTTACAGTTTACCAGGTCCCCTCCCTTAGTAACTTGCCACGCAGCTTGTCCCGCTCAGGATGGCTAGAGAGGTTGTACCACTGCCCTCCCTTGTGTGGCGAGCTTGGGAAGGGACACCAGCATTAGTGTGCTGGCCGTTCAATACAGGCAGGTCTTTGTACACAATCCTTATCTTTCCAAAACCAAAAGTAAAACCCAAACCACAACAACGGAATAAAACCCATAAAACCCTGCAGAAGTCTGGGGATCCTCTCGCAACCCTGAGATGTCTCCTGGACGACTGGGTCACATGTCCCCCACTCTATCCTCGCTGCCTTGGGGAGTGTCCTGTCGGGTCCAGCAGGGTCAGCACCACGTTTGGGAGAGGGGGCTTGTTTTCCAGTAGCTTCCACAAAACACCCGGGATTAATTCTGATTGGATCACCTTTGGTTATATCCATGACTGATCCAAACAGAGTAACTAGGAGGAATGGAATCTCAGAAGGATTTGGATCAGGAGTTCCCATTGTGGTTCAGTGGGTTAAGAACCTGACTAGTATCCATGAGGTTGTGGGTTTGACCCTTGACCTTGATCAGTGGGTTAAGTATCCAGCATTGCTGTGTATGTTGCAGACATGGCTCAGATCCAGCGTTGCTGTGGCTGTGGCACATGTAGGCCAGCAGCTGCAGCTCTCATTCAGCCCCTAGCCTGGGAACTTCTATATGCTGGAGGTGTGGCCCTAAAAAAAAAAAAAAAAATTTGCATGAGAAAGTTTGGGGTAGAGGGGCAGGAAACTCACCCCTCCCCCTGTAGAAAATTCTGGAATATCTACAGGTTTTTTCTAGAACCAAACAAGGCTCTGGTGTGCCTTGACACCTGAAAACTTCTAGAAAGTTTATCCCTACTACCTAAGCAGATCTCAGTTCTAAAGTTCCTTGCAACTCTTGATTTCCTGGTTCTGAGATGCCTCTTAACAAATGCATACAATTGAAGGCTGTCTGAGGGCTGACTTGTATCAGTCTTAGAAAAATAATAGTGAAATCTGCAGGGTGTAGCTCAGATGCCAGCAGGCATTCTAGCAGGGTAGCAAATTAAAAGATACACCTATTCAAAAAGTTGATGATCAGGAAATTACTTCTTGGATGAGCTCTTTAGTTACTGACTTCAACAAAGGCTTTGTTATTATGGTAAAATAAAAATGATACATTATAATTTGATATTTTCCATACACATGAAAAAGTAGCAGAAATATCCATCATTTTGGTTCAAAAGACAGTTCACTTAGAAAAAGGAAAAATATACACACTATTACCTCAGGGCAAGGTTGGTTATAGGTGGCTGAAAAATAGAGATAAAGTTTCTTGAGATTTGCTTCAAATGCAAGTTACAGCGACCCTCTCAACCAAGCCCATTAACCTAGGGGTTTATTTTTCCTCCTGACAAATCTAGAGGTAGGCAGTCCTGGGATGGTCTGATGGCTCCAAGTTAACATCAGGAACCAGGCTCCTTCTGGTTTTCTACTCTCTGTCTTTATTTTGAGCCCTCGCCTCATGATCTCAAGATGGCTGCCAGAGCTCCAGCCAAAAGACCAAATTTCAGAAGACAAACAATGGCAAAGAGCACTTGTCTGCTGAGTCAACTCCTTGCAAAGAATTGTCTTGGCAGGTGCTACTCGGTAACTTATGTTTAATAATAACTATTGGCTAGATAAAAGGAGCTTGGTAAATGTTTTGGCTGGAAATACTCCTTTCGAAATAAAAATAAGTCTCGGTTAAGAAGACAGAAGGAGGAGTTCCAGTGTGGCTCAGCAGGTTAGGGATCCAGTGTTGTCACTGCTGCAGCTAGGGGCTTGGTTGTGGTGCAGGTTCCATCCCTGGCCCAGGAACTTCCACAGGCCATGGGTGTGGTCAAAAAGAAAAAAGAGCAAGAGAGAAGGAAAGAAGGAATGTTGATTAGGCAGGCAGGCAGGCAGGCGACTGAGATAAACCTAATCAATCGTGTCTCTGCACAGTCTTCTCTAAGGCTGGGCTGCAGTGTTGATTTTACCTTCCCTTTTCCTCTTTTCTTTTTCCTTTTTGTAATTCCTTATCTGCCATTGGAAGAAAACCAGCAGCAGAATATGCTTCTGTCTTCCTGCTCTTACACTTTCTTCTCTCTTTTAAATGTATAAAATGGGATCTGACATTTTATGTCACACAGCGGAACCTCGTAAATCCTGCAGAGCAAAGCACGACCGCTCTGCAACAGAAAACCCTGGATTAGAAATCAAAACCTGCATTTTTCCCCCCATTTTTTTTTCCTTTTAGGGCCACATCCGCGGCATATGGAAGTTCCCAGGCTAGGGGTCGAATCTGAGCTGCAGCTGCTGGCCTACACCACAGCCACAGCAACGCAGGAGCCAAGCCGTGTCTATGACCTATACCAGGGCTTGCAGCAATGCCAGATCCTTAACCCACTGAGCAGGGCCAGGGCTCGAACCCGCATCCTCATGACTGCTAGTCGAGTTTGTTACTGCTGAGCCACTACAGGAACTCCTTTTCCCTAAAATTTTATTTTCCAAAATTTTTGAAATGTGACTACTTAGCATATATATTTAATTATATGAATATGTATTTTTAGTCACCTGAATTGAACGAAGCATCTAAATGAACTGTGCTAATTAACTAGAATGCCAATCAGAATCAGAACTAAATGTCAAAAACATTATGTCTTAAAAAAAAAAACCCAAACCTCACCATCCAGCTTATTAAAGAATTGAATACGTATATTTTGTTTAAAGATTCAACTTTTAACACAAGATCATTCAAGTATTCTTGAAAGAAGCTCTTGGTCCAGATATATTTATGAGTCTGGCAGTCCAACTGAAACTAAATAAATCTTAAAATTTAAGCCACTGTTAATTCATGGTATTTCAAAAAATGAAGACATATTTGATGAAAGTTCATGGGGCAGAGATGTAAGTATCGTGACCCTCTAGGTATCCAGCCTGCACCCACCCACATCTTGAGATGTGCACACAACGTGACTGCTTTGGAGCCCTGAGCCAGGGAGCCCTGATAATAGGCCGGCTGTGCCATGGCCAGCCCCTGGGTGGCAACAAGATGCATCAGAACTCCCAACCAGTGACCAAAATGGGAATCTGATACACAAGATTCCCAGTTTGAATAGTGGAGATGGGGCATGAATCTTAGGATCTGGGGCAGCAGACGTTGGCTTCATGGACTAAGGAGCAGAGTCTGGACACAGTAGTTTCCAGTGGAAAGGATATGGTGAAGCGTCTTAGGAAGACCATGGTTCCATGCTAGCGATAGAGGCATCACATTCCAGAGCTATCAGTGTTATGTGCAGATGGATGGACGATGGAATGACAGGAGATGAAGAATGGATGGATGGATGGATGGGTAGGTGGATAGATAGGGGAGTGCATGTGCTATGAAATGTTCTATGCTTGGCACTTGGGAAGGACTCAATAAATGCTATTGAATGAATGAACAAGCAGATGAAAGAGGCTGTGTCTTGTCTGTCCTAAGAAAGCAAAATAGTGAGATAGGGAGTCTCAGGCTCTGGAACCAGATGGCCTGTGTTTAAATCCTGCATCTGTCATGATTTGCTGTGTGACCTTAATCATTAGGTTCCCCGATGTCTCTGAGCCTCAGAATTCTCATGTGGGATGGAGAGTGCATTGTTATAGCTGTCGTCATCGCTATGCTCCTCCTCCTCATAAATATTTGAAAATGAATATGGTAATGCAGGCAAGTGGCTGACCGGAGTGCCAGGCGCCCATAACAAGCTCATTCAGTAAAGGTTACTCTTAGTTTGAACCATGTGAAATTGTCATTATACTTATCGATAATATCATGATTGATTCTAAGTTTTCAGAAGAAGAAGGACAAATCTCTACAAATACCATATGCTATCACTTATATGTGGAATCTAAAATATGGCACAAATGAACCCATCTACCAAAGAGAAACAGACTCATGGACATAGAGGACAGACTTGTTGTTGCCAAGGAGGAGGGAGTGGGGTTGGCCTGGGGATTTGGGGTTAGTAGATGCAAACTATTACATTTAGAATGGAGGAGCAATGAGATCCTGCTGTAGAGCACAGGGAACTATGGCCAATCTCTTGTGATAGAACATGATGGAAGATAATAGGAGAAAAAGAATGTATATGTGTATATATATATATGTATGACTGGGTCACTTTGCTGTACAGCAGAAATTGACAGAACATTGTAAATGAATTATAATAAAAAAAAAAACCCTCTTACTACCAGTTTTAATAGTAATAGCACCACCTATTGAATGATAAAAATGTGATAGGAACTTTTCTGAGTACTTCTACTTACTAACCCATTTAACCCTCAAAACAATGCCTTTTACAAATGCGGAAACTGGGGCATGGAAGGGTGCAGGCACCTGCCCGGGTCACGTGGCTGGGAGGTGGAGGAGCGTCGATTCCAACCCTGGAACTCTGGCTGCAGAGTCTATGCTCTTAGCTGTGTCACATGAGATGAAGGTGATGGGCCCATGTTACAGATGAGGAGGCTGAGGCTCAGAGAGGTGAAGCCATTTGCCCAGGATCTCCCAGCCTGGAAGAGCAGGAGCTGGGGTCACACCCTGGCAGGCTAGTCCCAGTAGGTGCTTCCCTAACCCTGGCATTTGCAGAAGGTCTGGCCCTGAGGATCTTGGCTGATGATTGTCATTTAAATTTAAGATGTTTTGAGGGATAGGACAGAGGGTCCACCAAGTCCTTCCCGTTTGTAGGCACAGCTCGGCTGTCTGATTTGCATCCGTACATCAATTAATAGTGTCGACAAGGGGACTGTGTGTTTTAGTGGCCATGGAGGTATGGAAAGAATAGAAACTCATTTCATTTCCTAAGTCTTTGATTCAGGGTGGCCTTGGCCCCAGGCTGAATTTTCTGATGTTCCTGCTCACAGCTCAAAGTCAGAGCCCAAATACTGCTTTGGGGAGAGAAGGGGTTGTATCCTAGAATTTTATCCTCACCTCTGTTGTCACCTGTCATTGATCTTTCTCCAAGGTTTCCCTTAGAGAGTCTTGGAGGTGCTTCTGAAAGAAAAATTAACATGTGCGCCAGGAACTGAGGCACCCTCTGCCCTGCAAAGGACATAAAACCCAGCTCAGCAGAAAAGGGAGGTTATTTCTCTTGTCACCGAACAAGAGCTGAGTGGGTGAGGGAGATTGGATTCGTGTGGCCAGGTCCTTCCCCTGCCATGTGGCATCTCAGTGCTTCCCCGGACAGTGAGCAGGGACTTCCTCATCTCAGGGACTTTAGTCTCAGCTATGTGACTTGGCCCATGGGACATGAGTGGATGTGACATGAGAAGACCCTTTAAATATGCTTGTGTGGGAGGCTTGGGCTGTTGCCCATAAGGTATGGGCACAGGAAGAGCAGACTCTGGGCAACCTGTGAGCTCAGGATGAAGACACATGGGGCAGAACCCGGCCTGGCGTCTGAAGCAAGGATGGTCAGTTAACCTGCAGATGCACGAGTGAGAAAAATATAGATTAGCTTTTTATAACCCAGCAGGATTCCAGGACTGTTTGTTACAGGGTTCTGCTGGGTTTTTGTCCTTCTCAGAACCAATCACTGAGGCTGAGCAGAATGAAGTAGTTTCTGAATCAAGCCCATAACAACTCATTCCTGCAGCTGAGGGTAGAATCAGTGCTTTCCAGTGTGGGCTGGGGCTAGAGCCCTGGGAAAATAAAAGGGGACGTCATCTTATTAAAAGTCACGTGAATGAATTCTGGGGAGGAAAAATGACGTTTGCTTACTACGCTGAGGTCACATGCATAGTTTTAATGCTTCATACTCATAATTTTGTAACCTTCTCGCATGTCTTCACAGCTTACTTATTCCAGGAACAAAAGCAATCTATACGCCTTTGAGTTCTGAGGCTGTAGTTAATGATCAGTCGTCCAGTCTCTTGTGCAGAACATATTTCGTCTTACTGTCTCCTTCCTATTTCTTAAAAGATCCAGATTAAAAAAAAAAAAAAAACAAACACATCACAATGTGTACGACAGCAATTATTTAGCTCAAATCATTCCCAAACGGCCTCAAGCACCTTAGTCCCACAGGTTCTTTCCTCCTGTTGGTCCATTTGAAATATAGACCTCGAAAGGTGTACACTTGGCCATTTTCAGCTTGCAATCTCCATTGACAGAACCATTAAAGTGTCTGCTCCCAGTGACAGAGCGTTTCAACACTCCTTTCCTTTTCATTATGTTGAAGACTGGGGGTGGCGTTTCCTGCTGCTGGAAGCCAGCTGTTGTCTCGTCTGTAACCATTCTATGTTTTTTGGGGGGAGGAACTTGAGAACCAGTCTTAATTTGGGTATGAGTTTAGGGGACGTCATATGCTTTTCATGTCTCCATATACAGCAGATGGGGATTCTGGGTGGAGTGACTCGTCAGGATAGGCAAGGTGATGCTGCAAGAAGAAACAACACCAGTGTCATCTTGGCTTCACCCAGCAAAACTCATTCTCTGTGTCTAACAGGGTCTTTGAGAGGCTCTGTTTATTATCATCTCTCAGGGATTTAGGCTGACAGAGGCTCCACCACCTTATGACATCATCATATCAGTATGTGCTCCCACGACCCCCAGGGCATGGCCAGAGACCGTAGAATCACATGCCAGCTCTTTAAGGATTCTACCTGCAGATGGCACGTCACTTCCTCTTGGGTTTCATTGGCCATACAAGATCATCTGCCCATATATAACTTCAAGGGTTAAGAAAGTATGACCCTTCTGTGGGGATGGAAGAGGAGGGGGACCCGGACAGTGGATGAGGGCTGGTGCCTATCCAAGCAGAGTATTAGTTGCGGAAAGGAAAGAACTGACTTAAAACCAACTTCCCTAAGGTGATGGTTTTCTCTTTGACACTTTGGATTTCAGCAGACTATTGGGTTTCTGAGTGGATGGATTAAAGAGAAGTACCATTTGAGGTTGGCTTTTTTTTGCGCTCAATCTCTTATAATCTTATTTTTGTCTGCATGAAGGCATTAGCATGCATTTCTGGGCTCTCAGCCAGGATGAGTCATTTTCTTTGCCTGTTTCCTCGTCTCCATGGTGCCCTGGTCTTTGCCAGAACCGAACATCGGTCCCAGTCAGGAACTGCTCCAGGGATCCCGACCCCCCAGCCTGGTGCCTGGTTACCCCTCCTGCTCATTTGGTGGAGCCCACCTCCAACAAGCGCCCCTGGCAGGGCGAGGCGCCAGAGACAATGCCGCTTGGAATCTGAGAAGTAACTTGGTGCCGTGCCCAGATCAACTTTTCATCACCTTCGAAAAGAGATGGGTTTGGGACATTTCAATCGCCGCTGGACCCCTTGGGCATGCCTTTGTTATTACTGGGTGGGATTATTGCAGCTCTGCTGGATGGACACACCCCCACCTTGGGCTCTGTGAAGATTAGAGGGGGGGAAAAGCAAAATGAAAATGTCAGATGTCTTATCCTGGGGATTAAGAGGCACTCAACTCGAGCCAACGTCTTTTTGTTTTTTGTTTTTTTTCCACCTTAAAGAAGAGTCGGGGGAAGAAAGCCCAATCCAATTTTCCCATCCCCTTCAACATTCCATAAAGGCATGCGTTGGGGAAAAAAAGACACAATTCCACTAACAAGGGAGGAACAGCAAAATGTCACATTTTTCTATGAGTTTGAGGCCAGCACAGCAAAAGAATTTCTGTTCACAACCACTGTGTGAACAAGGGCTATTTCCAGGAGAGAGAGCTCTCCTAAAGCTGGGAAATAGAAGAAAATGCGACCTGTTAATTATTCACAATTTAGTCTAACAACTATCCGAAATTGAGTCAGACACGGCGTGTTGGGCAGCTTCTAGAATGGTTCCTGATGAAGCCCGGTCCCAGCATCATATTCTTGTGTGATTTCCTCCTGGAGTGTGGGCTGGAACCAGATTCCTTGTTTCCAGCAAGAAGAAGACAGCAAAAGAGATGGATGTCCCGCCTGAAATTGGGGTTGAACAGAAGACTGACTTCAGCCTTTCTCACACTCTTTCGCCCTTTCCGCCCTCACTCCGAGGAAGGCAGGCGCCATGTGGTGAGCTTCCTCTGGGGAGGCCCTTGGGGTGAAGAGGCAAGGGCGGCTTCAGCCAACAGCCAGCAAAGAGCAGAGACCCTCAGATCAACAGCCTGCGAGGAACGAAATCCTACCAACAACCTCTCGAGTCAGCTTGGAGGCAGGTCCCCCAGCTCCAGGCGAACCTCTCGGTGAGCCCGTAGCCTCAGCTGACCCCTTCCTTGATTGTAGCCCAGAGTCGGAGGACCCACCTAAGCCACACACAGATTCCTGACCCGCAAAACTGTAGCGGATCAATGTGTGTTACTTTAAGCCGCTGAAATTTGGGGCGACTTGTTCCATAGCAGTAGATAGCTAACACACAGGGGCCAAATTGAGTGGGCATAGGACCCTGACTAGAGTGAGATATGATGAGCTTTTTCCTGCTGAAAATGACATTTTTAAAATTAAATGATCCCAATTTAGACTGAAGCACTCGTTCTCAAAGTTTTTAGGTGTGAAGACTTTCTTCATGTGAAACCCTGTAGAAAAAATTCCATTTGTTAAACAGACCACATGCCAAAACCAGAGCTGCTCTGGCCGAAGTGGGGGTGGGAGTCCCATTTAATACCCCTGCCCCACCTCATGCTCTCCAAGCACCGCCTCCCTCCTTTTCTCTTTCTTTCTCAGGCCAGAATCTATGCCCCGAATCCCCACCTTCTTTTGGATGACAGCGCCCTGGTTTTGTTTGGAGGAATTAACTCACTGCATCAGCTGGGTGCTGCCCTGGTGGGTCTGCGGATCAAGATGGCCTTCCCATCGCCCACCCCGTGTACCTGGGAAAACCAAGCACCGTCTCCCATGGGAACTGGATGTGAGGAGAAGAGACACACGTTCCTGGTCTGCAGTTTGGAGCACACTGTGGTGCCCTGAAAGGCCTGCCCATCAGTTCATTTCCCCTAGAACTCCAGAGCGGACTCAGTTTTTAATCCTTGAAAATGTTCAGATATTCCTTCCAGTTTGTGAACCTTTTCTCACTTTGTTTCACTGAGGTTGGCCTGAACTGGCTTCTGTCACTTGTAACCAGAGATCCCTGACTCTACAGTCACTTATGGACCGTGTACCAAGGAGGCAGGTGGAAGAAAGATGAAATTTCCTCACACAGGAGGGGTGGTGCTGTGGACCTGCCTCCCCGCCTCCCCCTTTGCTTTCTCCTCACTGTGGAAAGAGCTCCTTTATTCATCATTTGGGAGATCCAATGCCCATCCTCAGTCTTGGCTGGTACTCCACAGTAGCACCTTTCCTTTCCTTTCCACAGGCCAAAATCTCCTTCTCTGGGTCTCGACACTACGGGGATTTCTCTTTCCAAGGTCACAGGTACCTAATTGGAGAAGTCAACCCAGGTAAATAGGATCAAAAGGAGAGTGAAACTTTGTGCATCCATTTCGGTTTATAAATCTCTTTGATGAATATGATTTTTTTTTTGTAATATACATTTTGGGGCTACCCAGAATCCACTGCACCAATAGATTGGGTTTTGGTAATCAAACCCCAATTTCCCTGGGCAACCCTCCCCCAACTCTCACCCGAATGGCTTGGCCAGCCCTCAGTGTCAGGTGGACTAAGACACCTGGGCTTTCTTTTCCTGACAGCTCTGATTGGTTCAAGGATGGGCATGTGATAAACTTCAGGACCAATGAGAGGAAATAAGACTACTGTTGCGGAGTTCTCATCATGGCTCAGCAGTTAAGGAACCCAACTAATATCCTTGAGGATGTGGGTTTGATCCCTGGCCTCACTTAGTGGGTTAGGGATCCGGCATTGCCATGAGCTGTGGTGTAAGTCACAGATGAGGCTTGGATCCCGTGTTGCTGGGGCCGTGGCCTAGACCAGCAGCTGCAGCTCCAATTCAACCCCTAATCTGGGAACTTCCATATGCTGCAGGTGGAGCCCTGAAAAGACAAAAAAAAAAAAAAAAAGACTACTGTTGTGGCTTCTGGAAGTGAGACAGGGATTCTTTTCCACTGGACTTAGGCTATCCTGCATCCGTGACAGAAGAATCTCTAAGAAAGGACCTGGGAAGGAAAGGAAGAAGGGAGAGACCATTAGTCAGCATCTGGTGACATCATTTGAGCCTCTGGAGCCACCTAAAACTGACCAACTTCTTGCACTTTTTAGTCGTCTGATATTATAACTTATTTAAAGCTGTGAACTCCAGTTGTCTGTTGCATGCAACCACGAGTCCTGACTGATACAATCCTCCTGTGATATGTTTACATTTAAAAAGGGGTGTCCAGTGTCTCAGCCCAGAAGGAGTAGGGACAACAGAGTTGCAGATACATGACAGTGGGTTGTGGAGGGTCTCCAATGTCAAATCAGATAGCTGGTCACTGCTCAGTCTCTAGATTCAGCTGGTTACAAAGAGTCCTCAAATCGTCAACTCTTTCCCTTCTTTTCTCCAGAAGGTGTCCTGTCCCTTTAAGACCAGAGGAATCAAGTAGCTTTGTGTGGTTTCAATTAGGTCTACAGTTAAGACATTGAGAGGAAGAATCAAAGCCAGAACCACTGGAACGTGATGATACATACCCTTAAGAATTTTCCGGGAGAAGCTGACCTCATTCAGGACTTTGATGCTGGATCAGGTGCTCTGGTAGCACTCAGAGTTAAAGAATGCTGGATCCCTGATCTGCTAAGGCCTCAGACAAGGGAGACAGTTCCATGCATGGAAAGAAAAGTATTTTTCTGGTCACAAAGAGATTTTTCCTTGTCCTGCAATGGATGATTATCTAAATTGGAGTTTGGCTATTTTTGTTGTTGTTCCCACCAGCCTTCAGGGGTCACTGATCATGAGGTGAACGTACACATGCAGGATGGCATTTGGGTCTGTCACTGTTTAGTTGGGTTACAGGTCATGCCCTTTGGTCTCACTCACCAGTTCTCCTGGGTTTCCAGGGCTAATGAATCTCGTTCTCTGATCTCCATTAGCTGCACATGGCATTTCTCTTGGAAAGACCTTCCTGTTTACATTCTTATTTAAATCAAATCTTGATGGACACCGGCCTGGCTTATTGACCACTGCCTCCGACCCTGGGTCAAAGTAGAAAATGGAATTGCTGAGAAATGTTACAGAGATCATGGCCTCTAGGTTTAGCGCCCTAAGCACAGACTCCACAGTCAAAGGGCTTTGACCAACAGCAGAACAAATCATGGTGGTAAACTCCAGGGTCCTTTCTGAGGTCATATACCAGGGAGAGAATACACACTTGAGTCTGCAGCATTTGTTCCAAAAGGCAGATTTAAAATTTGGATCATGCAAAGGACCAAACTTCTATAGGTAAAAAAAGAACACAGCAGCTATGTGAGATGTGTACAGTAGAACTTCTCAATTTACAAATTTAACAAGTTGTAAATGAAGCTTTATCTAGTAAATGATTCTGTATTAGTCAGAATGGGCTAGCTTATGCTGCAGTAACAAAAGGTCCACAAATCTTTCGTATTTAAAATAAGAAATAGGAGTTCCCATCGTGGCACAGCAGAAACGAATCCAACTAGGAACCATGAAGTTGTGGGTTTGATTCCTGGCCTCGCTCAGTGGGTTCAGGATCCCACATTGCTGTGAGCTGTGATGTAGGTCACAGATGAGGCTTGGGTCCCATGTTGCTATGGCTGTGGTATAGGCTGGCGGCTGCGGCTGCGATTGGATCCTAGCCTGGTAACCTCCATATGCTGCGGGTTTGGCCCAAAAAAAGACAAAAAAAAAGAGTTAATTCTCATAAATGCTGCATTTCCATCTCTGTTATAGCAAAGATTTATCCATAGTGTTTTCATCCAGGGACCCAGGCTTCACCTCGACAGGTGTTCCTATAAAACCACCACGGCTGGTGGATGATAGCAGGGCTGAAGGGAATGGCTCAAGATGAACACACACCTCTTATACTCATGCGTCATAGGCAAAGCCAGTCACGTGGCAGCACCAACTTCAAGCACGTCGGGGAAATGCAGTGCTATCAAGAAGGAAGGCGGCCCTTACATTTTAGCAAGTAGCCCTGTTGACCACCACACTCCATCCCAGGCAGCCTTGCTGGGACATGAATTTGATGCTTCTACAGCAACTCTGGTAGGTGAGACAGGGTCCCAGAGAGAGTGGGGAAGGCTGGCCTACCACTCAGCATTCGGAGCCCCCAAAGGGCTAAACTTTTCTCCCAGCCATGTTGCGTTCAAATCCAGATCTGGTTAAAATCCAGATCCTTGGTGAACAGTGATCTCTGAAGAGAAATCCAACTTTCAGTCTGTTGTGACTTTGGTAAATGAACATTTGTTAAGCAGAACTCTGTGTTAGATCCAACAAAGAGAAAAAGGGAAAGTGAAATACAGAAATTACTCACAGACCCTGGAGGGGGTTCCTGGGGAGATCAAGGTGTGTGCAGGCAGAGGGGGTTCAGCGGGACCTGGGGCACGTGCCTTTATGAAGGTCTGCAGGTGGAGCACTGTGGGTCTTGGACTAAGGCCGGACTGGTCAATTAAACAGAAATAGCAGGGTAAGCTCTGGGGCTGTGAGGAGGTGGGGGTGTTTAATCTAAGCGGCACACGGGAAGGCGCTGGACCTCGGGGAAGAGTGTAACCTTGGGGAAGTCATGTCAGGAGCTTATATGTACTTGTGACTCTGCAGGCTGTTATACGGAGCACCTCTGGGAGGGCCAGTGTCCATTCAAGGCCCCTGCTGGCTGCTTGGCCTCACAAAATGGGTGCTTTTTTTTTTTTTTTTTTGGTATGTCGTAGTTTTAAAACTTTATAGAGGAGTTCCCGTCGTGGCGCAGTGGTTAACGAATCCGACTAGGAACCATGAGGTTGCGGGTTCAGTCCCTGCCCTTGCTCAGTGGGTTAACGATCCGGCGTTGCCGTGAGCTGTGGTGTAGGTTGCAGACGTGGCTCGGATCCCGCGTTGCTGTGGCTCTGGTGTAGGCCAGGGGCTACAGCTCCGATTAGATCCCTAGCCTGGGAACCTCCATATGCCGCGGAAGCGGCCCAAAGAAATAGCAAAAAGACAAAAAATAAAAAAATAAAAAAAATAAAAAATAAAACTTTATAGAGAAGAAAGTACTTCTGTAGCTAATTTTCAAAAGCCATTTGATTTGTACATGTTTCATGCCCTAGCGATGCTGTGTGACAGGGTCTCACAGACCCGTGACAAGACAGTAGGATGAAATGGTTGAAAGCATGAACTTGGGAGCAGTAGTATAAAGGTCTGACTCTTAATGGAGGATCAGCAGGTGCATAGAATTCTCAAAATGTCATCGTGGGATGAGTGTGTTGAGTCTCCATGTTATGGAATAGTTGATTTTTAAATTTTTTATGTTTTTACCTTTATGGTCTATAACTGTATTTATATTTTCCCATATTTAGATTAATTTTTTGTTAGGAGTTTTTATTTTAATTTTTCCATGATGAGACCTAGATCCTGGCTATTGTTTGGAAGGTGGACTCTTTTATAGATGTGCTGGGAAGCATGTAAAGTATTACTGGACTGAGCAGGTCTAATTAACAGAATAGTCTGATATTACATGAAATAAATAATCCCAGAAGGATGAACTTGAGTCTGAGGGCTGGAAGGGGCTTCTGTGGTGTTTGTGTGTAATGACAGTCTTTCAGGAGACTTTCAGTATTATGGAATGCTTCAGCTAAACTCTCAGTCTTTGAAGGGATGAAATCTGAAAGATTAATGGGCTCAGCCAGGAAACAGCTCTTTTGGAAAAAAAAAAAATGAAACAGTGAGATGCAAATGCAACCAAGATTAATGAAATGGATGAGACCACATTACAGGCCAAATGGAAACCACAAAACAATCCATGGAACTGTTTCTGGTGGGAAGGAGGCCTGTTTTTGAAATAGCTGCACGTTAAGGGGACCTAATCTAGGCCACAGAACTGTCTGCAAATATGGGCATTTCCAGTGGTCTCTGGAAGTCAGGACCCCCTGTAGGTTCAAAGATGAGTCTGTATCATCGGATGGCCTGGGCACTTGGGGGCAGCTCAGGTAAAACAGATCTCTGCCCCCGGGGTCTTCACATATGTATGTACGTACGTATATGGAACATTGAAATTGACTGTGAAAGAGGTCTAAGGGTCTAAAGGTGTATTTTGGGTAATTGTTGGGATCATTGGTGGTACTCAGCTCCTGAAAACAGTATAAGGAGCAACATGTGATGGTTTTGAAACATTAAAAGAGCATTTATAGTGGAAATGCATCTCTTCAAAAGATGGATAGAGAGCATGGTGGCGTGTTGATGAGAGGAGGGACTCTGGCCCAGATGCCGATGTGTCTTTTTAAGGCCACACCTGTGCCATATGGGGGTTCCCAGGCTAGGGGTTGAATCGGAGCTGCAGCCGCTGGCCTACGCCACAGCCACAGCAATGCAGGATCCATAACCCACTGAACCAGGCCAGGGATTGAATCTGCATCCTCATGGATACCAGTCAGATTTGTTTCTGCTGAGCCACGACGGGAATTCCCAATTTGTTTGATACCCAGGAGGTGGGTACACCTTGAGGCAAAGCATGATGGGAAGGCTTTGGATGGCTGGAAGCCATGTCTTTCTTTTGCAAAATTCAAGAAGGAGAACGGTATGGGAGAGGGCGGTGGGAGAAGGGAACCTACATGCTGATGACATAGCAAGTCTTAGGCAGATCAGTTCAGGCGCCAAGAATAGTTAGAAGCTTTTGAACCATCCATGCCCACATATACCCCTTGGAAAGCATGGGGGGCTGCAGGTTTGCTTTCTTCTGTCTGTTCCATTCACAAAATTATTGTTCTGGCTTCTCTCTCTCTGCTCAAACTGTGTCAAAATTATGTGAGTTTGGAGTTCCCACCATGGCTCAGTGGTGAACGAATCTGACTGGCACCCATGAGGATGCAGGTTTGGTCCCTGGCCTTGCTCAGTGGGTTAAGGATCCAGCGTTGCCATGAGCCGTGGTGCAGGTCACAGACTCGGCTTGGATCTGGTGTTGGCTAGTGGCTACAGCTCCAATTCAACCCCTAGCCTGAAAACCTCCATATATCATCGGTGAAGCCCTAAAAAACACACACACACACAAATTATGTGATTTTGACCCTTTCGGAATCATAGTCTTACTTGTGTCCAAATGGTAGTGCTGTGAGGTGCCCAGGGCGGGAATTGATCCCCACTCCCTGCCCCCAACTCCGGGCTGCAGAGAAAGTCTAGTTTGCTGAGCCCCGGACACTCTGACGTTCCCCCTTTCCTGCCTCCCTTCTCTCCCGACCCCACTTCTCCCCCACTTCCCTCTTCCGTCCCCTTCATCTTTTTATTTACCTGCCATCTTGATCCATCTTCTCTCTCCCAGCTTCCTTCTCCCTGAGCATTTCCCCAGAATTAAGTCCTGCAGGCTATTTGCATAAAACCATCACAAAAGGGGGTGAGAGTGACGTTTCTTTATGGGCCTGGGTCAATAGCTTTGACAAATGAGGCTGATAGCAGGGAAAACAAATTGTTAGTGCTCTATTGAAAATTCACCGTGGGTATTAAATATTTGCATGAAGGAACTAACACTCTAGGGGTTAGGCAGATGAATTCCATTCCAAAACCACTAAAATGAAAAGCCAACTGCAAATTAGGTTTGAAATGGACCTGCCTGTCCTCAAGAGATGTTGCAGTGACTGATGGATTAAGTCCCCAAGTAGAACACAAACCTACTTTGCTTTCATAGAAGCAAAGACGACTAATAAAGGCTGTGTCTCTACACAGCTCTGACTCAACTGGGGCTCCATCAACCTGTTTCATAGCCTGATGCTTCTCAGCTGAGCTTCTTAATTAAGTCACAATAAAAGCTGCCCTTAAGAAATCCCCAAACACCTGAGTTCTCGGCTTAATATCCTTTATTAGCGGTGGTGCCAACAAAGGCTTGGAAAGAGGACGCTTGCCAGCCCCTGCAATCTCCACTAGGGCCCCTCTAAGAAAATGTGTATTTAAAGGAACAGGAAAGTAATTATTTAAAAACTTTCATTTTTATTTTATTCATCTGAGACATGCACTCCAAACAGAACCAGAATGCTCTGCTGAGGCATCTTCAAGACAAGTATCCTGCACCCATCAGCATAGTCCCTTAAACATACAGGGCTGGGCTTATGCTATAGTAACAATCACCCCCAAGTCTCAGGGGGTGATGGATTCAAATACTTGCTGTGTATTAACTTGGACGCTTCTTATTTTTTTCTCATGTGAGGTTCACTGTAGGTCCAGGTGGCCCCCAAGGGCAGTGTCCCCAAGTGGGGGCTCCATGTGGTGTGGGCCTTGCAGCACTGCTTCCCCCATCATCAGAGTGCAGGGCAGAGGGCCCTGGAGCCCCTGAACCTAACGTGAAATGCTGCAGTGAAGTGGCACACGATGCCTCTTTCATCCATACCAACCTCTAGAGCGTGTCCCACAGCCCCAAGTAGCTTCAAGGGCACAAGGAAGCATCATGCTTCTGTTTCTAGAAGTGAAACGCTGGGTAATCATCAGTCAAATCCATTTCACCCGCATTCACTAATCAACGATTGGCACGTCCTCCAAGCAGCACGGGGCCTGAACAAGACGTTTGCCCGGCGTGTTGTTTCCAGGGACTTGGAGCAGCTGTGCCTAGCTCGTCCTGAGCTAGTGAAGACGGGCCGGAACCCTCCGACTAGGCATGCGCCTGTGTCCCCTTGGTAACCTTTGAGGTCAAAGGGCTATAAGCTCCACCCTCAGCTCACGCTAAACGCCTTGGTTTTCGAACACGTGTCCTGTGAAGCCAGTGGCTTAGTTACGCCTGCGCAGAAGGGTAGTGATGCACCTTTTCCCAATCACCGGTCCCCGCGCTGCCCACGCTCAGCCCGCCCTGTGGCTTTATTTCCCAACCCATAAATAGCCCGGCCCCTCACTGCCTGCAGGGCTTGGGCTGTTTCTCTTGTCTCTGCATCTGGCTGGTCTTTTTGCTGCAAGTCTCTGGGTCTCGGGGTTTGGGCTTGCTGTGCGCCAGGCAAAGCGAACCTGGTGCCGTAGCAGAAGTGGTGGGAAACTCGCAGGGGTGATGAAAGCTTCTCTCAAATCCTTCTGTCAAATCTCAGATTCTTCTCTCAAATCCTTTCCAAGCCAAATAACTGCCTACTAGAGAAGAATTCCACAGCCGCTAGTGGAGAACTAAACTTTAAAAAGTTTTTTTTTTTGATCTTTCTCTAAAGAGATGCTAGGGTGGGAGTGAGCCCCTGGGTCAGTCTGTGACTAGAGACAGGTCTGGGGTCGCCTGGAGGCTGCCCCACAGCACCTCTGCCACGAGCTGGAGAGAGGAGGCCAGAGTGTCTGAACCAGTTGCCCCGGGAATCCCAGCTCAACAGCCTCCCTGCCCCCGGCCCCAGCTGAGCTATTGCGCGGCCACTCCCATCTACCTGGGTTTTTGCCTGACTTCCCCAAGTAGTGTTTTTCTTCTCTCTTCCCTGCTCTACCCCTAATGAGCACCCTTTGAGTGAATTCTTCAAGCTTCCTTTCTCTGCTGTACCTCCAGTAGGTACCCTTTAAGTGAGCAACTGCCTTAAGCCTGTTTCCCTGCTGTACCCCCAATAAGCACCCTTTGAGTGAATTTCCTAAGCCTGTTTCCCTTCTGTACCCCCAATAAGCACCCTTTGAGTGAATTTCCTAAGCCTTTTTCCCTGATAACTACCCTAAAAGTGAACGAATTCCTCAAGTCAGTGTCTCTATCTCCAGTTAGTGGCCTTTAAATGAGTGACTTCTTCGAGCTTCAGTTCCCCCTCTACCCTGTGTATTCTTCTAAAAGTCGCCCTGAGAAAGGGAGTCTTTACATTTTTGAAAGTGCTTTGCAAATTAGAGTCCTGTGCAGGGTGTGAGTTTGTGCACACACGGGGACCATGATGAGAAATCAGCTTGTTTTTCTGCTTCCAACACAATATTGCTTGGGAAACAAATTATTTTTCAAGCTCTATGCCTTTCAGAAGCAATACTCCATACTGAACCCAGCCCTTCCTTTCTTAGAACTCAACTTTTTACTGAGTGCAAACTCCAGGAATCTTTCTGCTTCTGTTCTCTTTCCCCGACTTTCTTGCATGCCCACTGCTGGCCCTATCATGGTGGCAGCAGCAGCTACAGCTGCCCAGGTCATCAGGGACACAATGGCACACTATTCAAAGGGGAGAGCTCCTTTGCCCCAGCATGCCCAGCAACAACCGCCAAATAGCCTCTTCTGGGGGCGATAGGCAGGCAGGTCACAGGCCCAGGGCAAAGCGAGCACTATGGCCTGGGATGAAAGGCATGGATGGACTGAGCTACATAACTTGCCTACTTGCTGACCAGACATGTACTAAGGGAGGACTAAGCCCTAGGCAGTATTGTAGGTATTGTCAAAACAGTAGTGGGACAACTAGAAATCCCTGACCTCATGAACTGGGGGTTGCACTTGGCCGTTTCCTAGGGCTGGCTCAGATGACAAACTTAGCAGCTGAAACATCACACACTGACCTCTTACAGTTCTGGGGGTCGGGAATCCAGAAGGGGCCTTACAGGGCTAAAATCAAAGTGTCGGCGAGCCTGTGGTCCCTTTGGAGGTGCTCGGGGAGAAGCTGTTCCCTGGCCTTTTCCGGCCCCTGGAGGCTCCTTGCATTTCTTGGCTTTGGGGGCCTTCCTCCATCTTCCAAGCCTGCCCCCTGACTCTCTCCCCTCCACTCTCGAGGGCCTGGGCTTCCATTGGGTCCACCTGGATAAGCCAGGCCAGGCTCCCACTCCCAAGGTCGGCTGATGAGCAACTTAAACCCCTCATTGAGACACAGGTTCTGGGAATTAGCACGTGATGTCTTTGGGTGGGGACTTAATCTTGCCCACCTCGCTCGCACACTCAAACCTCAACCCATTCCGTGTGTTAACCTCAGTCCTCACAGCACAACTAGTCCCATTTGACATATGTGGCCCAAGGTAGCAGCGTCTGCCCTGGAAGCCACAGGCTCAAGCTTGCCTAGCACAGCATCCGACCCAAGCAAGAGAAAGCTCTAGGCGGTATTACTTCCCATCACGCCAGCCATTGGAATTTCAGCAGTTGTTTAAAATTCAAGGGCAATCGGGAATAATCTGCATTTGGAGGTTACTGAGGAGGGAAAGAATTTGTTCTGCTCCAGTCCTACCTCTAGAACAAACCTGGGCGGGGAGGTTACTTTAAATCCATCCATTTACTTGTTCATGTGACAGATACTGAGCACTCATGCGCCATGACGGTATCGCTCTAAGCATTGTTGTGTCCTAGCTTATGTAACCTTTACTGCAATGCTGGGAGGCGGGTGTTCCGAAAAGGTCTCTCCCCTTTTACAGATGTGGAAACTGAGGCAGAGAGCGATGAAGTCACCGCTTCTCTCCCCTCACCCACTCTGCTGGCCACACCACCTCCCTGCCAAGCATGCATGCGCAAAGCTCCTGCCTCAGAACCTTTGCACCAGCGGCTCCCTCTGCCTGGAGTGGCTCTTCCCCTCAGTCTCGGCCTGGCTCTTTATTACCTGTGTGTGCTCATGGGGCTGTTCAGAGACACCTTTCCCAATGCCTCTGACATAACTTGCCACACTCCTATCACAGTCACTATTACTGGTTTTCTTTCAAGACACTGGGTTCCAACTGACGGGAGGCTCCATAGTTGCTTGTCTTATGTTCTGTCTTCTCATGGAGGGCGAGTTCCATGAATGAGGGCTCAGTAGGATCTATTCTATTCTAATCCCTGTGTCTGACACATAGCCACTCAGTGCGTGTCTGCAGCAGACAAAGGCTAGGAAGGCCTAGCCCCCCATGTGACTATTTGAAGGTGGGGCCCGGGAGAAGCTCTATTAAGATTATAAATGAGGTCATAAGGGTGGGGCCCTGATCCGATGGGACTGGCGTCCCTCTTGGAAGAGGAGACAGCAGAGCCCTCTTCCTCATGCGCAGAGGGAAGGCCATGCTCCTTCTGGAAGGAGTGCCTTGCTCCTGACACGGGCAGGGTCCCTTGAAGGGAGAAGTTCAAGATCTCTGACACAGGACACTGGAACCATGGGGGGCGGTGTCATACCTTGAAGACACAGGCCCTGTCTTAGATGGAGGCAGAATCACCCATCTTTGCAAGGAGAGAAGAGGAAACCTGTTCTCATCTGGGGGCCGACACAGTGGCTGCTCTTTCTCTGGGGCCAGCTGGGGAGTCAGGGCGGGCAAGGCTAGGGAAAAGCGTTTCTCTTGGCTCTCAGGAAATCTGTAAAAGGGAGACACCCCCCAGTCCAAGGCCTGTTTCACACCTTCTGTCCACACACCCGCCCCAGCAGGTTTGGCCCCGGCGCGGGTACCTCTAAGGGGGGAGTAGCTCCAGAGCCATACCCATACCCACCAGCGTGACCGTGGGCTCCCCAGACCTCGGTTTCCTCATCAGCAGAGTCTAATTCCTCCTCTCCCGAAGTTGCCCCGCAGGTCAGTGGGGGCTTTGCAGACCATGTGGGCGGAGCAGGTGCAGGCGTCAGATGGCCCCCTTCAGGAGCAAGGCCCCATGTGGCCAAATCTCCTTTCTCTAAGGACAACTTGGAAATCTGGATGTTTGAGCTGACCTCTCCATCTAATTAAAAACTCTCAACAGCCTGTGGTCCAGATTCAGCCTGGGGCTGTCAGTTTTCTGAACGAAGTGTGCAGGCGGAAAGGACCATGAAAGGGGAGTTACGGCACTTATGCTTGAGGCCCAGCTGTGCCACCTCCTAGCAGGGTGACTGCCTGTATCTTTGCCAAGACTTTGGTTTCTTCACTGGTAACTTGGATACTAATTACATCTGTCAGTGGTCACTGACTTGCCATGACACTCAAATGAAATGTAAGTGAAAGGACTTCGTAAAGTGAAATTCAGTCATTCGCTCATAATTATTGGACTGCTGGCGAGAAAGCCATGCTCTAGATCCCTGGAGGCAGAAAGACCATGATAACTGAAAGGAACCCTGAACCCCACATATTTCCATGGACCAAATCCTGGCTTCCTCACCCATAAATAATGCCAGGATTGGTAATTAAAAAATACTTGAGTTATTGTCATGTATAAGTGAGTTTATTTGCAAAGCATTTGAAACATGCCCAGCATAGAAAAGTTGCCATAGAAACCTTTTGGTAACAATTGTTTTCTTTGACATGAACAACTTAAGTTTCTCTTCACGGAGACAGCTGGATCTTATTTACCTTAATATATCAGAAGAGTTAAAAGAATAGAGTAATAAACACCAGTCGAAACTGTTTAAATATAAAACGAAGTTTTAATGATCAGTACCATTGGGAACACAGATCTAGAATCCCTTAATTTACTAGGGTCATGGAGGAAGGGTTAATTCTGCCATTAGAGCATCTTAGGCTTTTTTTATTAACTAATTACACAAGTGAAATGTGAATGTATTTCTTTATTAAAAATAAGACGTTTAAATGAGGCTCAAGTTCCCTTTGCTATCTGATGTAATTCTGCCTTAACACGTAAGGAAAAAGCCCAAATCCCAGGAGCAATCCACGAGACCCTCACCTGCAGACCCGAGATGGCAGTTCCTCACCAACTGGAACGTGTCCACTACAGCACAAAACTGAAGCGCATCTGGAATCGACATGGCATCTCTCCCAGGGTGACACATACACTTCCCATCGTGTTCCACTGGCCAGAGGCAGGCACCCGGCCACCTTCAATTCACAGGGTGACAAGGGGCAATCCTATTATGTACTCGACCCCAACACTTACCTTGGAAAGGTTGCTTCATTTCTGTGTCTGTTTCCTCACTTGTAAAATGAAAACAGATACAGTACTCATTTCAGAGCATTAATAAGTGCAGTAAATAAAGTGTTTAGAACGCTGCCCAAAGTCTCGCTGGGATGCTGACATTGCTGATGATCTGTATCTGTAACGTATTGTGTACGTTTCCGAGCTGTCTGCTTTCCTGCCATTTAAGCAGCTGAATTTTCAACACTAATAGAGTATTTCATTGTATTCTGTTGCTTTAGTGTGAATATACCTATGTAATGTAATACCAAATACACACCCAAACCACTTCTGTTTCCATGAAGACTGAGAGTTTTATTGCCTTTGGCCTGAGGCTACAGCACGATTTATAGCGCAGCTGGTGGGTGCATGCTAGGTATTTCCTCATGTGGGCGACAGGAGAAAGGTGTTTTCAACGGGCCTTTTTGGCTCATGGACTCGGTAGCCCTTGGCAGTCTGGTGTCAGAGGCGATGTGAATCGGGGCGCTCAGATGCTTGAACGGTGACACAGCTGGAAACGAGGAGTCTGTCTTGGCGCCTCTGGAATAAGTACTGTCGGCTTCTCCAAAACTGCAGTCTACTGTGGTTCACTCTGCGAAACCGAGTATTTATTCATCCCTGACGAGCCCGGGTCTTTGGGAACTCCTCCCTCGTAGCCACTAATGTCTATTGCCCTCTTGATAATTAGTCTCTGCAGTATTAATGGGCAGCTTCATGCCCATCCAGCACCCCTCCCCCAAAGTCCCCATTGATGGTGGGTCATCACTTGGTGATATGGTTTTTTTTTTTAAATAAGCAGCCTTAATTGAACCCCTAAAATGTCTTTACTCTGAATCCATTAAGGATATACTTATCAAATTGGAAGTGTATTACCTCCTTAAATTACCTTGACAACAAAATCAATAGTTTATTTAACTGGAGTCAAGAAAAAGGGGGGAAAAAATGCCCTGAGGAATTTGTAATATGTTTTACTTGGAAAGAAACAATGGGGCGGAAAGAATCGCGGCGTAAAGCAAGGAATATGGGTGGCTTGGAGAAATGGGCACCTAATTTAGTATTCATGCCTCTGTGCCTTTTTATAAGTGACTTCTTACAAGTTTGCTTTTCTGAGCAAGCCGTAGGAATAAACTACTCGTGACACTTTAACAGTGACAGTGGTTGGAGTTATCACAAGTCTTAACATTTCCTTCACCAACTATTTGAGATCATTAAAGAAAAACTGGGCTGCTTATTAATGCCTCCGCATTGGATTCCAGGGGTAAAGTCTGATTTAACTCGGACCCAAGCTCCCTGTGTGCGTTTTGCATTTCCACTGGCTCAGGATTTTCTGCCTCAGGTCACAGCTCAATCTGTACCGAGGAGAAAATGACAGTTTCCCATAGTGACAGTCGCAGCCCAGCATCCTGTAAGACCTGAACCCTCCTATTAGCCGATCTGCTGGCACTTTGAAAGTAGCCAATGGCAGGCAGGAGGTACCTTTCTTCCAGAAAGGCTGTTGGATTGAGTCTAAATGCATGAGAAAACCGGAGGGTTGGTTTCCTTGCCAGCTTCCAAATCTCTCCCGCGTGCTTCCCTCTTGGGGCTACACGTACTGGTCCCAGAAGTCCTAGAATTCTCGAGGTAGGTGAGAACTGGAATCCTGGCGCTCATCTCGTCTTGCTTATTTGTGTACATTCTCGCCTATTTCCTGAGCGCTTCTCTAGCGCCTGGCCTTGACCTGGGCTCCGTGGTGACAGTGAACAGGGTGGCTATGCACTGTCCAGTGTAATCAGAAGGAAAAAGGATCAACAATCACATAAAACAAGATCATTTCAGGTGACAAGTGCCAGGAAGTAAATAGGACCGAATATTGTGCTACAGTCCTAATAACCAGCGTCCCGAAGCTTCTGGGGCTCCCCTCATTCCAAAAACCTGATTCAGATGTGTTTCACCTGGTGACTTTCCATAGCTTTCCAATATAGCTTCTCTTTTTGGCTGAAGTACACTCTAGAGCCAGTTTCTCCTGTTTGTAACCAAGTGGCTCAATGGACACAGTCAACTTAGGAAATAGTCGGGGTTCCCCTGATCAGAGCTGCAAGTAAAATTGAGGTGAAAACATCACACAAGAGAAAGGTGAGGCCTTTCCTGCTCCTGGGAGATGCTTGGCTTGGTTCTGGCTGCACTTCCCGTGTTTGGGGGCATTTCCCTTCTCTTAGCCATCATCCCAGCTCCAATCTGGAAGCTGGAACCTGGCTTTGTCACCCTCTCCTGCAGGGAGAGAGCTGTCACGTGATCAGACTGCCAGTGGGGCCCCCACATGGAACTTCCCTAGAGGAGCAGCCGTGATGTGTGAGAAGCAGGGTTGGGTGGTGACTGTCCCGGGGACGGGGGGCATCGTGACTTGTTTTGAAAGGCAGCTGTGACCAAAGTGCTGGAATCCAGAGCTTGGGGTCCACACTGGACCAGTTTCAGAGTCACTCGGATGTTACCCTCGGCTGCCTGGACTCCATGAGGCCTGATGTACTGTCCCTCCCAGAGAGTCTGGGAGCTTCCCGACATCGCTCGCTAAATTCCTTTCCTGCTGAGAGTGGACCCCAGCTGCCCAGCCCCCCGACAGATGTATCGTCAGAACTTTCTGCTCGACATGCTCATCCTCCCCTGTTGGAACACCTGGGGGGCCCTGCAGAGCCATCACCCAGATGGGTGACATGGAGGCGGCTTTCCTTGTCACCTCCCTGCAGCAGCTGACAGACTAACAGAGCCGAAAACGTTATTTTTTTGCTTTACAACATGAAAACTGGTTTGTAAATCAAGGGCGCGAGTCCGTCTGTGAACAGGTGCCCACAGATGCTAAATGTTCCAAGTTGGTGGACAAGCCCCCCACCCCCCAGAGGGTTCTAAAGCGTTTCCTGGGGTGGGGGGAGGGCTGGTCCCAGATGGGGAGACTATGCCCTGAACCCCATGAGCAGTGAAGAGGATTGGGGTTTGGAGGCAGGGGGGATGAAGAGCTGGGACAAAGAGAATGAGGCTGCCCTGGCCCCTCCTGATTGTCCAAGAGCTGCGATCTTCTGTAGTCCCAGAATCCCAGAGCTTTATCTGGTCACTCGGAACACATTTCGGCTACCCTGGAGGTGCGTGGCCAGATCACTAAGTTCTGGTCAGGGGACCATGCGCTTAGGTGCTGTATTCCAACTCTGGGAGGTACCCTAAGGTGACAAAGCGTTCCCTTCCCATCGCTGCTTCCTGGTTCCTGCGTTGAACTAACTTGCCCTTTGCTGGTGTGAGGCGATATCATTTTAATGCTTGGAAGTCTTTCATCATCACTGCCGTGAAAACATGCATAAGCTCTAAAATAGAAATTTGCACGTGTCTGTGACTGTAACACTCGAGATATTAATACATATTTAATACACGAGTCTGTTGCTGTCGTGAGTAGTGCAGAATTGATCAAAGCATAGCTATTGTGGGCGGAGCGGATTTTTCAATTAATTTGCATATTCACGAATAAAGGGACAAGTTTTAGCATCAATGCTATCCCCCGCCTTTAAAAATTTTTTAGTGTGACAGATGTAAGCATGGTGAACTTGATCGTGTGAATAGATGGGCCCTGAAGAGCTTCTGTGACGTCACTCGCATCTTTTGACTGCCTTCCCCCGAAATGGTCTGCCTTGCCTTCTGGCTTTCAAGCGAGTTTGCCAGTGGTTGGGGAGAACTGTTAGCAAATCCAGTCTCGAAGTTAACAAGTTCAGAACTCACAGATGTTGATGGAAAGGAAGGGTTCATCAGAATGCTGGCCGTCTGGGGGAGATGGTGGACTCAATGTCCCCCCAGAAACCACCTGCGTAGATTCTGCTCGGCCATGAAACGGGAAGGAAGGAGGGAAGTGCTCTGGGAATGAGATGAGAGTCCGTCGTTGCCATCCCCGCGGTGTGCAGCGCCTCCACTCCTCCGTCATCTTCCTCTAGATGTTCTCGTGCTCAGTTTGTTGGGGAGCTTAGAAGAGGGGAGCTGGGGAAAAGAGCTGGTCATCTGCTACCTCTTCAAGCAAGGAAAGGTGGTGTGTGATGGAAAGATTTGAAATGTGTGGTTAGGCTGGAGGTGAGTAGAGCCTGGGGGTGCCTGGTTCATTAAAGGTACAACGTAGCTTTGCTAACATGACAAGGAAAGGGACTTCGGCTGAGGGCAGGTTCCTACAAAGAGCTGCTTAGAGAACCAGTGTGAGACAGAAGGATGGGGGCGGTGGAGCTTCGTTCCCCTGGATCCCATGGTGATGTGGCGCCAGTTCCCTGCATCCACTCCAGGCAGGTCATGGCCCCCAGCTGGAGGCCTGCCCTAGAGAGCCCTTCTCCCTCCCCTCATCCTGCCTGGGGCCCCACTGGTAGCAGCCAGGGCGCTGCACTAGGCTTTGTAATGCCCCTCTGTCCTGCTCACAAGGTGTAAGTAGGACCTATGTGAAACTATCCTCCAGTTAACCAACAGGAGTGCCCTCTGTTTCCTGTTGGCATCCTGACTCATCTGTACCTCTTTCATAAAGTGGGAGAAGGTGATCTGTTTTTTTAAAAACAAAAAACCAACTCCCCCCCCCCAGAGAACACGTCAGTTGAGGGGGCTGGAAATTAAGTCTCCGAGAACCGTTCTGTGAACTGTCACATGTGCCCCCAGGGGTCTGAGCACTCCAAGGTGGTGATCATTGATCTAATATCCGACCATCTGCCCCCCTCTCCTCGGCCCCGTCATTGCAAGAAACATGTTGGGAACCAAAAAATCATTAAAGGAAGCTGAGATCTCAGCATCCAGACCGGAGGATGCTGGGGGTTGCTAGGTAGCCGTGGTGTGCACTGACTCCCTCCTTGAGATGATGGGGTAGTGGGTGCTCTCAGGAGGCTGGGACCCCAGGGCCACCCACTTGAGTCCAGCACTTCTCACCCTTGGCGGGGAGCCTGCCTGCTTCCTCTTCCAGGCTCTCTGCACGCTGCTTTAGACATTCCAGACAACCCACCGGGAGTTCTTTATTGCATCGGCAGGCAACTGATCTACAATAACACATAAAAAGATAGGGGTCCCCAGGCAGTGACAACAGCTGCAGTATGAGTTGAAAGTGGAGTTCAGATGTATGCTGGATCCACCTGCTAGCAGGAGGGGGGGGCAGTGGGGAAGGGGGTGGTGATGTTACACTTCCCGTCCCTGAAGCCGGCTAGAAACCTTAGGGTCATTGCCCAATAGTCCAGGTGTCCCCATCCTCATGAGAGGGGGAGGCTCCCAGCCATGGCTGTGGGTATGTTGGCATCAGCTGCCTGGTGGGGGGAGGGGCCCTTTCCCCCAGGGAAGCCAACCCTCCCTCCCTCGATCTCCGTCCTGCCCACTCCCCTCTTGCACGAGGGGCGAGGCTCCTGGATCCCCTTTGGTCTGGGCCGTCCCCTGGTCTTTGCAAGGGAGAGGAGGCAATAGGGGTGCACGTTCTAGCACTTGGCTGGGAAGGCAGGACATAAATGCAGCCTGTTTCTCCTGCTCTGCTCGGCTGCCTGATATTCCCTGAGGCCGGGGTGGGGTGAGTGGAAAGGAATCCTGCTCCTGCCTGGACAGGCTCAGATGATCCTTCTGCATTAAATCAGGGGCTGGCGGGGTGGGGGGGGGTGGCGAAAGGGCGGAGGGAAGCTTGCTGCCCGTCATCTCCCCTGAGGGGAACAGGTGTTCTCACCTTCTGCCTGGGTTAATGGGCTCTGCCACTTTGTAACTGGCTTTGTTTCTGTTTTCAGAAAAACTGAAGCTCCCAGAAGGGCAGTAACTCCTCCAAGGTTGCACAGCTGGCACAGGGCGGAGCAGAAATGTGCCCACCAGAACCCCTCATCTAGCTATTCGATATTTGAGCTTTTTTAAGGGAACATCATTGCGGTTTTTCCAATGAACACAATCAGCAAAGCCCTGCCCTAGTGGGTGCGTCACCGCAGTCCTACTGAAAAGGACGTGCTCGGGGGCCTCCCCAAGTACCGCTGGCTTTGCTAAACGCCTCAGGTCTTCACCACTGCCCAGCTCACACTCTGAGATCCAAGTCACGACTTCAATATCTGGGCCTGGCCAGAGGTGGAACAACGTTGGCGGGTAGCCAAGAGGCTCCTGGCGAGTTTCTTCCTCTCCCACCCATTTTCCTGCTTCCCGGGTTAGATCAGCGTGTTGCTGAGCTCTGACTGCTCTAAGTTTGGGGCTGGGCAGTTGCAGTCCCTACTGGTGTGAAATGCCTTCCTCCTTTGGGGACGGCCCTCCAGGTTGGCTTCCCCCACAGTCTCATTCGGCAGAGGCCCCACTTGTGACCCCAGGGCTGTCATCCTTGCCCATCCAGGAGCTGCTCTGAGAACCCACACCTTTCCGAGTCACAGTCCCGGGAACACCCCCACCCCCAGGCTGCCGTCTGCTCCGGACGTTTTGAGATGGGCTTGAACAACTGTAACGAAAGCGGTTTCCCAGCACAAGATGAAAATGTGGGCCCCCTGTTCAAAGACCAGGAATTTGAAGACGGCAGAGAATGAAACCAAGCTGGATCCTGCTAAACACAGCCCCACGAGGCTGCTCAGGGTGCCTGCCCCGGATGCCATGCTGTTCGCAGGGTCCTGTAACGAACTCATCACGAGGTGAAGGCAGGTTGTGTGTCTTTGGAAAATGATTACAGGCCTCATTCTAGATTCATCTCGACTGCGGGAGTCCCAAGCAGGCAGGCCACATGTAACTGACCAAAGCCAGAGCCCAAGGCTGCCCAGTGTGAAGGTAGGAGGAGACGCAGACGTGCCCATGAACTTAAGGGCTGTGTCTGCCACTCAGGAGACCAGCAACGTAAAAGAAACAAACAAAACGACCCCTGCCAACCCTCCAGCTTCTGAGCAGCATTTTCACACACCCTAATGGGAAGGCAGCCTCTATTATCCAAATCCCAGTGAAATGGCTCGCCGCTTGCCAGGTGCCCTAATGTTTTCCTATCTTTCAATTATCGATAACTTGAGTTTTTTAACACTCTGTGTGCGGGTGATGCCGTGAGGGCTGCGGCGAGCCGAGGACGGGTCAGGGAGGTGAGCTTGCACAGGGCCATGGATTTTTGCTTTACTTTTTATTCCAGGTGGCTTCAGGGAGGGCTAGGGGGACCCCAGGAAGGGAGATAAAGTTCTCCGAGGCCATCCCTTCTGTTAGCTAGAAGAGAACCGAGAAAAACCTTTCATTTCATCAGATTTTTTTTTTTAATCACTTAAAGGTGCGCAGACTCCAACAGCCTCTCCTGACCTCCAGCCACGCGCATCCATAGCCGTGGCCTCGGAACGGCTCTTCCCACTTCCCTCCCTGCTTTCTGGGCCACGCAGAAGCCAGTCATCTTAAAAACCATGAGCTAATTTTACACCCCTGCTTAAGATGTTCGCGTGAGTTCCACCGGCACTGGAACAAACGCCACACACATTCGCGCCGTCCACCCAGCCCTGCTGGGTCTGGCACTTGCCATCACCATGCCCTCCCGGCCCACCCTTGACTCCAAGTTTGCCTGTGCAGCCGTGTTCGTTCTTCACAGGTCCTTGAACCAGTCAAGTCCGTTGGAGTTTCATGGCCGTTGCCTCTGCTGTTTCCTGTCTGGACTGAGCTTTCCGCATGTGGAAATAAGCAGAATAACTGCTCGTCCATGTGCGTGCTCTCACCCTGGGGCCTGGGGAAAAAATGAGGTTCACTTGGGTTGCTTGGGTGGCCCCAGCGTAACCACGTGAGCCTTGAAAAGAGAAGACTGAGGCCCAGAAGAAACCGATGTGCTCTTGCTGGCTTGGAGGTGGGAGGGGCCGCGTGGGAAGGCAGTGAATTCCGTGGGCAGTGGTGAGCTTGGGAGAGGCCCCAAGCCCCAGGTGAGAGGCACAGCCCTGGCCAGCAGCTTAGTCTTAGCCCCGAGGGGCTCTGAGCAGCAAAGACCCATCTTCTGGCCTCCAGATCCGACATCTCACAAGTGTGGTGTTAGGGTTGCTGCATTTGTGGTCATTCGTTGGAGCAGAAACAGTCTTGCTTCCTATGTGTCGCTGCGACCTACATCCCCGTGTGGTTTATGGTAGTGGATCGACTTGGAGCTACAGCTGCTGGCCTACAGCGCAGCCACAGCAACTGGGGATCCGAGCCGCATCGGTAACCTACACCACAGCTCACAGCAACGCTGGATCCTTCACCCACTGAGCGAGGCCGGGGATGGAATCCGAAACCTTGTGGCTCCTAGGCAGATTCGTTTCCGCTGCACCACGATGGAAACTCCCTCAAATTCTTGAATGAACGCAGGCCTGATCGAATGGATGTCTTGTTCATTTTACAAATAGCCCGAGACTTTGAGAGGGTTAAAGTCTCATCCGGGGACCCATCTGAAAGCTGCGGGTCCATCCGGAACTAGAAGTCAGAGCCCTGACACCTAGGCCCCGACTCATCCTCTGGGTTCACACCTCTCTCTCATCAGGTTTTCCAATAACTGATTGAAAGTCGAGGCCGTAGTGGGTTAGCTGGAAGTCCAAGGGGCTTCATTCCATGTGATTCCTTTGATGAAGGAATTTACGTACTTATTGGCTGCCAAGCACTGTCCTACTCTGTGGTTCTTGGCGGGAGATTTTCTGTCTCTGACGATGAGACATTTGAGCAGAGACTGGACTAAAACGTGAGAAGCCTTGGATGAGAGAACAACCTCCCCGGCAGGGGACACAAGTGCAAAGGCCCTGAGGTAGGCATGTTCTTGGCATTTTCCCGGGGTTCAGTGAGACCAGTAAAGCTGGATTGGAGCAGGGGAGGGTGGCAGGATGTCACATGAGATGGTCACCGGGGGAGCAGACCCCGTGCACAAGGCTGTGCAGATGCAGTGAAGCTTGGAGATGAGTCGTCAGAGGGCTTCAAGTGGAAGAGTGGCTTGAGCTGGTTGATAGCGTGATAGAAGCTGCTGTGTGGAGAACAGTGTAGGAGCCCAGGCAGAACCTGGGGCACCAGTTTGGACTCTTCTGCAATTGTCCTGCCAAGATGTGGTGTTGCTTTATCCCCAGTTTTCTCAACCTCGATGCGGCTGACATTTTGGGTCATCGGTCCTTTGGGGGGCTGTCCTGTGCCTTGTGGGAGATTTAGCAGCTATCCCTGGCCTTTACCCTTTAAGATGCCAGTAGCCCTTCTAGCCCATTGGTCATACTCAAAAATGCCTTCAGACATTGCAAATGTTCCCAGAGAATGAATTCACTCCCAGTGGAGAACCAGTGCCCTGGCTGAACACTGTACTGGTTCCAGCTAAGTTCCACCCAGGGAAGCTGGTCTCCTTGGACTGGGGGCGGTGGGTTGGCTTGGGACCTCAGCTTCCACTGTGTTGAAGAAAAGTCACAAACTTGCTGCTGATCCGGTTTTGTCCTTTATAAGGTTAGGAGCTAGGTTCTGTCTCTAAATCTGAACACAAACTGAAAGGGGGACCCTCTGATTAACAAGGAGGAAAGTATTTCCCAGAAGCCCCCAGCGGACTGGCCCTAACAGCTTCTTGGCCGGAAGTGGTCAAATGCCCACTTGTGAGACCGGCATGGCTGGCGGGGCTGCTCTGTCGCCTTGAATTGGGCACATCGCTGCCTGAACAGATCTGATATTTCTAAGTGAAAACCAAGATGTAAGCAATCAGCAGTATCAGCAGCAAACTGTCTTGCTCTCTTTGATCTGTTTCACCTACTAGACTCTAAGCCCCATCCCCACCCAAAACAGGTGTCACATCCTATTTATAACCCCTGTGTCTGTTATGACCCCATACTTAGTATCTGTCAAATGAAGGAATACATGAGCAGGGTGTCTCATCAGATGTCCAAAGCTGCTTTGTGCTCTAAAAACCCCAAATCAAAGGCCCCCATCCCTGCAAGATCTCACACACACACAGCCTTCCTCTCAACCTGCCCTTGTGGGGGGACCTGACTTCGTGCTCTGAAAGGAGCATCGGAACTGGCTTGTACCACGTCCTTGTACCTCATTAACCTTGCTTAATTCACAGTCCTGCAGTGTCACTGCTGTTATACCCATTCTGGAAATGAGGAAGCTGAGGCCAGCAAGGTGGGCTAAGGAGTCATCCGCTGACGGGGTCACAGGGCCAGATTAGTTAGCATTTCAGCCTTGGGGCGGCTCTGCTCTGCTTTTATTAAATCAGCAGTCACATTAATCAGCTGGTAAGTGAATTTTCTGGAAGGTGATTGTAAAACAAGATAGGCTGTCACCGTGAGAAACCTAAATCGAATTGCACTTCTTGTCAAATGGACCCTGCCTTTCAAACCCTTTAGAAAGCTATTACCCACCGGGGAGCCACGGGCTGGGCTTTGCCCCCAGAGATTTGTGGCTGCCACTGCCCGTGGTGTTACTCATTTTAATACATGGTTACATGTGCACTAATGCTTGTGTATCTGCTTTATCACACGGTGAAATCCATGTTTGATCTTCCTTGTCTGCTTATCTAAAAGAACTATTGGTGGATAATAAAGCAACAAATTGCCACCTTGATCCATGATCTCAGAGCCAGGTCTTAAGTGGCCAAGCTGTGTTGTGCTTCGCTAGTGAGAATTCAGAGGAACCAGCGTTGCTGTCTGGGGTCACACAGAAAACAGTTCGTAATTCTCCCATCTTCTAAACCAATCCTCCTCTCATGAAGATACACTATTCGGCGCTGGGCATTAGTATAAATTAGACTATGCAGTTAGATGTAATTAAGGGGGGAAAGGGGGCCCCACGCTGTAAAGATGAGGTCTATTTTGCCGAAATAAATACATCTCCATGTCAGCGTGCCAGCCCAGGGAGGCAGCGTGAAGTACAGTTATTTTCCTTCTGACTTAATGGGGGTTTATACTGTTATTTTTCATCATCATAATTTCTCAAGACAAACAGAATTTTTTTTCTCCTAATGCAATTACAGCTCGGCATATGAGGCAGCCAATGTCTAAATGAAAACTCAGGCGGAATGAAATGTGAGCGTTGCCATAGACAATGCTGGTATTTCTATTCTAAATCCCCACCCTCTAGGGGTGACTCTGCAGCCTCTCTTGAAAAGCGAGTTTCAGCCCAGCGTGGTGACCGTTGCAGCCCCCTCACTCCGGCTCCCTGTCCTTCGTCCTTCCTGTCCCAAGCACCGCGCTAGGCTGCAGCTATCCTGCTTGTATCATTTGTTTCACATGCCGATTTGTTTGACTTGGTGAAAGACTGGCTTTCACAACCCTCATAAAATATCCCTCCGTTCCAACCCAAACTCACCAAAAAGTGCTTGGAATAAAATGGCCCAGGTGTATTTCAGCTCTTGATGGAGAGAAAGACACACAGAAGGAATACATTTTTTAAAGTTGTTGCACGGGTGTCCAGGAAAGAGAGGAGCATTCTGGCTTAGCCAGGTAGAAAGAACCAGACCGGCTTTCTGCACAGAGAGCCTCCAGGGAACTCGCGGGGGGAGGACGCCAGGCTGGTGGGTGTCAAGGGAAAGGTCCCCTCCAGGTTAAACCAACAAGGGGGTGGGAGTCGGGAGCGGGGAGAGGAGCCTGAGAAGCCCAATGATCCAGCCAAGGACGGTCCCGGTGAGAGATGCCATCAGAGTGAGGGGGGACACAGAGGGGAAAGGGGGTCCCAGACAGTGTGGCTGGGGCTGCAGCGTCAGGAGGTGCAAGGGCCTGAGAATTATACTGAGCGCCACCCCCCAGTCATGGCTGAGCCACTTCCAAGGCTAGGGGGCTACTGGGCCCCTGAGGCCCTTCGTGTTTCCCAGCCAGACACTGAGCTCCCAAAAGGAGCCGGGGGTCCTCACCTGCCTGCAGAGAACCTGGAAAACTTAGGCCGAGGCCTTGGACCCAGAGGACCGTGGGTTGGCTGAGAATTTTGGGGGGAAATGTGGCCAGAGGGCCCTTTGCAGACCCTCTGACCCCGTGAGTGTCTGAGCTGGTGAGTTAGGTCCTGACCCGAAGCCCAATCCACAGCACCTGCCTGCAGTAAACACACGTGCTTGCACAGAAGTTCATGCATTTGTTCTACAAGCATTTATAGGCCACTCCCTCTTGCCAGGTACCTTCTGTCCCAAGAAAACTCCGGTGAACAGAATCTAGTTTCTGAGCACTAGAAGCTTCTGGCCCACATGGAGGGCATCTAGGAAAAGAGATGCCAAGGGGTGGGGGGAACGTAAGGAGGCAGCCACCAATCGTAGTTCTGCACAAAAACCTCCAGCTGCAATTCCCTGTCTGCAGACTGAAGGCCACCCCCCCCCCCCCGTACATAGTAGGGCAAGCCCAGCCCTTCCCTGTGACCATCCCCTTTCTTCTCTTCTCCCTTCCTGAAAGTTCTGAATCATTCCCCACCCCCTCTCCTCTCTGGACAGTCTTTCCTGCAGCTTGTTTTAATCACTTTTTGAGTTAAAAGTCAATATTTAATTAACCAAGTCATTACATTCAGCTTACACTCGAATCTGGGTATTTGCACATCTGTGCGCGTCGGGACACCCGCCCGCGTGCCCCTCCATCTGTCCCCTGCCTCTTTCCCACAGTGCCGCTCCCCTGGGGCCGAGAAGGGAGGCTGCTCTGGAGCGGGTTCTCTGGGGGATGGAGACGCGGGGAGGGTGGGCTTTTCCTGGAGGATGCCCGGCACCTCTGCCTGGATCAGGAAGAGTTACTCTCATCTTGTAGTTAATAGCGAAGGGGTTTCTTCCTGCATCTCCACTCCCCACTACAGAACCACTGGAGGGTTGTAATTAAATGAAAGCCATTCGTTCCTTATAGAAAAAAGGGGGGCGAAGAGGCTCAAGACCACTCGCCTTGAAAGAGGTCCTTCCAGCTTTGCTTGTCACACCTGTGCAGGAGAGAAGTCCTTGCTCACAGCAGCCTGTCGGGGTGTGTAGGCAGCTCAAGGAGGAACAGCGGCAGGAGGACTTGGCACGTGGCACGTTGAACGTTTGCACATGATGGCTCTGCCTCCTTCAGGCCACGTCTATGCACGTGAATGCATGATGTTGGCATGGCTTCCATAGCTGGGGGGCGGGGAGCAGCAAGGGCGTATGTATACGCGAGATGGATTTTATTTGAATGTGTAGGACTTTAACCTGAAACTCTTAAGATAATTCTAAATACTGGCTGATCTACGAGTTGACTGGAAAGGGCCTGGCCTGAGGGAGGACATTGTGTCCACACGTGTGCATGTTTTGTGTATCCATCTGCCCAGGATGCACCACATTCAACCACCCTCCCAAGGACCTGGGTCTCACGGAGCTGCAGAGCCAGTCCCAGAGGGTGACCGTGAGCCCTGGCATGCACCTGCTGACTGGGTTATTTGTGGAGCATTTTGCATCATTATTTCAATGCTATTATCCAGTAGCCTGATGTCTGGGACAGCCACTGTGAGTGGTCCCTTTGTACTCATTAGGACTAGGTGCCAAGCATCCCAGTATGTTTCCCAGGGGGTGGGGGTAAGGCAGGAGCTTTTGATAAACAAGAGAGTTGGTCATCACCATGATTCGATGGTAGTTCAGGGACTGCACTAGATCCACTGAATCGGGCAGCTAAAAATGATCCCGTTTGTGTGTCTCTGCCAGCCTTTCCATAACTTCCTGCAGAAAGTTTCAGTTGAACGTTGGCTCTAATGAGTCTTCCCAGTGGCTTAAAGAAGACTATTTAGAAAGAGTTGGAGAAATGTTATCTGGTGGGAGTATAATAATGTTGTTAGGCCTTAAAACTTTATTTTGAAATAATTGAGTCACAGGAAGGTCATAAGTTGTTCAAAGAGGCCCCAGGTCTCTGTTCCCTGATGCCCTTGATGATAATCTTGCATCACTGGAGTAGAATAGCAAAACCAGGAAATGGGTGTTGGAACAAACCAGAGCTCATTCAGACTTTACCAGTTGTAAATGTGTGTGTGTGTGTGTGTCTATAGTTGTATGCAGTTTTATCACATGTGTACCTTTATAGCTACTATCACAATCTAGACTCAGACTGTTCCGTCAACCCAGGGATCCCTGTGCTACCCCTGAGTGGCTGCCCCCTAGCCCCTGGCAACACCTGATTTCTTTCTCTGTCATTCATGAATGTTATGTAAATGAATCATGTAACATGTGACTTTGAGACGGGCTTTTTCGCCCACCTGACAGTTATACCAAACTGTTGTATCGCTGGTTTCTCTTCCTTGTTGCTGGCACATACCATGTCGTGAATGCTGTGGGGTTTAAGCATTCACACGTCGAGGGGCATGTGGGTGGTTTCCAGTTTGGGGTTATAAAATTGCTGTGACTTCTCACGTGCAAGTTTCTGTATGAACGTTAAGTCCTCATTTCTCTGGGATAAGCCCCCGAGACGTCAATTTCTGGGTCAATGGTAAGTCCATCTAGTTTTAAAAGAAGTTGTGGTCATGGATGATGGGGCAGGATGGTGTAGGGACACTTTTCCTTGCTCTTTAAATTCAGCCAGATACCTTGGAAATAATAGGCAATCATCAAGGGCTCAAAAATGGGAAGATGATGAACTAGGGGCCTTGGGACTCAAATAACGACACCGCAGTTGGATTGCCTGTGTTTTCTCATTATCTCCCACATACCCTGGGCGGGGCTCTGGGGCGCGCTCCAGCCCCAGACCAACAATAGGCATAGACATAAAACAAACACTAGCTCAGGAAAGGGGCAGCCTCGTGGAGACTCTACCCAGCGGCAGTGCTGGCCTCTATCTGCCAGCAGAGCTGCTGGGGTGACCTACCCACACCCCACACCCACCTGCTGCAGCATGAAGGCCCTTCTGCTTAATACGGGAGGACCAGAAATCTGGCATCTCCTTTATAAACACACTTTTCTGAATGCTATAAATCTAGGTTATTTCCATTTTTATCAAACCAAGCAGTACTCTAGGAATATCTCTGAGTAGACTCCTTCTGTTACATTTAAGCTGATTTCCTTAGGATGAATGTGCCCAAAGAGGAGTTGCTAGGCCAATATTTAAGGCTTCCGAGACATATTCCAAATTACTTTGCAAAAGAACCACACCAGGATCCATGCGCCCGTGTATGAGCACTTTATAGAAGGGCTTATCATTTTGTAAACCTAACAATGTTACGTAATGTTTCTTTTTTTTTAATTATTATTTTTTTCCCCACTGTACAGCAAGGGGGTCAGGTTATCCTTACATGTATACATTACAATTACATTTTTCCCCCAGCCTTTCTTCTGTTGCAACGTAATGTTTCTTAAATAACTTTTGTTAATGTCCTTGGGAAAATGTCCTTTCAATTGCTTTCTTTAATCACATCCTACATGTTTTTCCCCTGTATTTAATCTTCTAAACAATCTCAACTATTTTTCTCATTTCTTGTTTTTCTTACTGTTCTTACCTATTCAGTTAAGTTCTTCTGATGCTAATCCTTGTTTTCTCTGCAGGCATTTCCCCAACTATTTGTTTTAAAGCTAGTTAAGGGGAGGACATAAACACTTAAGTTTTTGTATACATTGTGTTTTTGTAGCACAATCTATTCATTTTATTTTTTCCCCTGTAGTTTTTAAAACTTGTTTGTAGGCTTAGAGAAGCTCACGAGAGAGAGCTAACCACAAACATATTTTTGAGGGCTGGCCATTATTTCAGTGGCTGTTGCAAAGTGAGCATGACCATTGCTTTTTGTTCCACAAGTAGCTAATGAATTTTTCTTACACGATCTATGAAATTTGATATTAAATAAAAATCTGGCATCTCCTGAACCTCCACGCAACGGCAGAGGATAACAGAGCTGGTGGCCCCCCAACCTTCCTTGCAGTAGTGGAAGATGAACCAGTCACCTTTCAGTCCTCTCCCCATGGCGGAGCCACCAGACCCATGGCTCCTATTCTCCCACCAGCACGAGTCTTGTCTGTCATAAAAAAAACCTTGATTTTTCATAGACATCGCATTCAACATATAAATCAGTTGAGAGAAGTGACATTTTCACTGTCGAGTCTTCCATTCTATAGTGTTCTTTCCAATTATTTCAACATCTTATAGTTTTTGTTATACAGCTGTGCGTTTTTAGTTTTCTACTTATTTCATTTTATCTGGAGTAATTAAGCAGCATTGCATTTTTAAATTCAGTTTCCCCTTGTTCATTGCTAGTATATAGATATGCAATTCATTTGTGTATTGATCTTCTATCCTGTGACCTTTCTGAACGTACTAGTTCTAGGTAAATTCTTTGGGACTTTTCTCTGTAGGAAATCATGTCATCTGCAAATAGGAATACTTTTAATCCTTCTATCTATATACATTTTATTGCACTGTCTAAAACTTCTAGTAATACGCTTAATACAAGTGGTGAAAAATGGACTTTCTTGCCTTCTTCCTGGTCTTGGAAGCAAAGAATTTAGTCTTCTACCATCAGGGATGGCAATGACTTTTGGAGTTTTTGTAGATGCTCTTTGTGAGATTGAGGAAATTATCCTCTATTTCCAGTTTGCTGGGCATTTTTATCGTGAAAGGATGCTTTTCAACTAAAATGATTTTTTTGGCCTTTTGATATGGTAGATGATATTTTTTGAGCATGAACCTGTCTTGCCTACCTGGACTAAATCTCACTTATCTACATAATATAACTTCTATACATTGCTAGCTTCGGTTTGCTAGTATATTTGAAAAGTCTGCCTAAATTCATGAGAGAGAAATTGGTCTGCTGTAACTGCTTTTTGTCTGATCTTGGTATCAAGGTAATGCTGACCTTATAAAATGAACTGTTTCCACTTTATTTTCTGGGAGAGACTGTGTAAAGTTAGTGTTAATTTTTTTTTTTTCAGTGTTAGATAAAATTCTCCAGTGAAACCATCTGGATCTGGAGATGCCTTTCACAGGAGCTTTTTAATTATAGAAGCAATTTCATAAACCGTTTTAGAACTATTCAGGTTACCTACTTCATCTTGATTGAGTCTGGTAGTTTGTGGTGGTTGAATAATTGGTCCATTTCTATGAAGTATAGAACTTATGAGCATAAAGTTGTTGACAGCATTCTCATATTATCCCATTCATGGCTGTACGATCTATAGTGATACTGTTTTATTCCTGGTATTAATGATATATTTGTCAGTCTTGCTAGAAGTTTGTCAATTTTATCGATCCTTTCAAAGAAGCTATTCTTTTTCATTGATCCCCCCACCATTGTCTTTAATTTCATTGAATCCTGCTCCTGACTCTTTTCTTCCTTCTGCTCACTTTGGGTTTACTTTTGCCGTCTTTTGAGGCAGGAACTTTGATGATGGGTGAGCTCTCCTTATTTCTAATGTGGGCGTTGAGTATTCTAAATTTCTCTCTCAGTATGACTTTAGCTGCATCTCACAAGTTTTGATATTTTTTTCATTTTCATTCAGTTCTGTGTGTTTTAAAAATTTCCTTTGAAGACTTCCACTTTGAGGGGCTATATAAAAGTGAGCGAACATTCATATGTCTGAAGATTTTCCCGTCCCCTTGCTCTTGCTGATTTCCATTTGTAGTTTTGATCCCATTAGGGTGAGAGAACTTCCTGTGTGTCATTTGAATTCCTTTCCATGTGTTAAAGTTTGCTCTAGAAACCAGGATATGGTCTCCCTTGGTGACTGTTCCATGTGGGCTTGGGACGAATGTGGATTCTGTTGAAGTTATTTATAAATGTCAATTAGAGGTAGTTGATCGATGGTGCTGTTTGGTTTAACTATATCCTCACTGATTTTTCTGTCTGCTAGATATATAAATTAGTGGTGGGGTGTCAAGTATGGATATGTTAGGTGTTGAATTCTCTATAATCACAGATTTCTGTGTCTCCTCTGAGTGCCACCAGTTTTTGCTTCCTCTAATCTGAAGCTCTGTTGTTTGGTGCACACACACTTAAGATGACTATAGCTCCTTTATCATTATATAATGTCCCTTGTTGCCTCTAGGAATTTTCTTTGCTCTGAAGTCTACTTAAGCAAATACCAATACAGCCACTCCTGCTTTTATTAACGTTTACAAAACACTTTATCCGTTCTCTTACTTTCAGTCTACCTATGTCGTTTGAGTGAGTTTCTTGCGAACATGTAATTTGGTTGCTATTTTAAAATCCACTCTGCCTCTTTTAATATATTTAGGCCATTGAAACTTTAGTTACAGATGGGCTAAGGCTAAAGCCTGCTTTTTTTTTTTTTTCTTCCAGAGAATTTTTTGACCATTCTTTAAAAATTTCATTTTGATTTATTTGCAATGTCTTAGATGATACTTCTGTATATTTTCCTCATTGGTTGCTTAGGTATTACAGGGTGTATGTATACACCTTAGCATAGCATATGGCTCTCAATGTTTTAACCCTGCAAGTTAAGTATTATCCTATGAATGGCTGTATATTACCCTTCCCACTTTAAGAATAGTTGTCTGCCGTGTTTCATATTGACCAACACATCACATGGTGCAATTTTTTTGCTTCATCATATGATTTAAGAAATTGATGCTGCGAAGAACAGTATTATCCTTACACCTCTTTTTTTCACCCATCCCAGTATTTTTTCCTTTCTAAAGGTCCAAGAATTCTCCTGCTACTGGTTTCTTTCTGCCTGTAGAGTTATACTTGAAGTGAGTTTCTTAAAGATGGTATAAAATTAGTTTTCAAATTCACTCTGCCAATCTGCCAACCTTCAGCTGGTGTATTTAGCTCATCTACATTGAATGGTATGACTGATATGCTATTAGGGTATGAGTCTGACATTTTACCTTTTGTTTTCTTCTTTCTGGTTTCCATTTTAAAAAAAATCTTGTGGGTTAGTTGAACTTTTTTTTTGGATTCCATTTTAATTTATGGTGTCATAAGAGTATCTCTATAGATTTCTTTAGTGGTGGTTCTGGGTACATTCATAACTTAGCACAGTTTCCTGGTGTCATCATTTTACCAGTTTGAGCAGAGTACCTACCCTCATAAAGTCCAACAAGATACTACAAGTGAAGTGCTTCACACAGGAAATGGCAGCAGTAAAATAACACCCTACCCTTATTGAATGCTTATTATAAACCAGGCACTGTTGTAGGCATTTCCTGTGTATTGACTCATTTAACCATCACCATGGCCTAACGAGGAAGGTATCATTATTGCACCCGATGATGGCAGGGTGGTAAGGCATAGAGGGATGAAGTAACTTTCCTGGCATCCCAGGGCTAGTAGCTCTGGGACTAGAAATAGAGGGACTCCTTACTGGCCCCCAGCCTGAAGGAACCAGGATCAGGCGAGCTAGTCTAGGAGAGGGCTGCATACACATCCCCACTGGACCGAGCTCTTAGAACAGCTGCGTCTCCCCATTTTATAGATGAAGAAACGGAGGCTCCTCACGGGCTCATTAATGTGGGAAGAGAACTGGTGGGCGACAAAAATCAGGACTGAAACACGGAGTTGTCCAGCCCAAAGCATCAGCCCCGCTGGTCCAGACCCCTCCCTGAATCACATGCGGCCTGAGAGCTGGGGCGCACCCCACCCCTTGTGTCCCCGTGGTGGCAGCAGAGAAGAGAGGACCAGAAACATCTCCCCCCCCCCCCCAGATTGGGCTTCTTCCTCTTTCCCTGGGGGTGACTTGTCTGGTGTGTGTGTGTTGGATGGTTCAGAGTCAAGCTGATGATCTGACTCGGGTCTTGGGCTGCCCCCAACACACTCAGCAGGGCCCCAGAGGAGAAATCCTGTCTACAAAAGTGGTCTCGCAAGACTTTTCTGCCAGTCTGTTGACCAGAAAACTTGTAAATATTTTTTTTTTTGTCTTTAGCAGAGTTCCGTTTTTGCTCTGCTGTAGTTTCCACTGTTCAGAGAAAATATCACTTGTTCACTGTGTTTTAAAAGCCATCATAGGAGGGCTGGCACTGGGCCTGCCTGCGGGTGAATATCCACCTGATTCTTTTCCTCTAGGTTTGTGAATATCAGAGGCGAGGGGAAGCAGATGAACCAAACACACCTCCCACATTATGAAAGAAGCAAGAAATCAAAGCACTGGCCCCTGTAGCTGGATAGCTGGAGATGCTGCGTAGAAGTTCCGTGATTCTGTCCCACCACCACCCGAAAGGCAGCTTTCACGGGGATGATCTTTGCCTGTGCAAAGGCCCTGAGGCAGAAATAAGAAAGCAGGTGTGGCTGAGGCATAGTGAGGCTGGGAAGGGAATCGACCATGAGATTGGAGAGACAGCTCCTGGAGGCTCTTAGGAGTCTGGTTAGAAATGCCAGACCTTTATCAGGTGAGGGGTGGGCCTTTAGCCTCTGTCCACTGTCAAAGGGTAACTGAGTTTGCAACATTGTTGCTGAAAGAAAAATGTATTTTCTAGGGAAGACTTTGCAATGAACTTTTAAATTGTGTTGACTGCAAATCTGTGGCTTCTTAAGATTCATTATTTAAAAAAAAGTCAGTCTTCCAGCTGCCAAGAATAGGTGATTAGCATGAAATCAAGGTGCTCCTCCCATAACAATATGTATTAATGATCATGCATATAGATGTTTCCCAGGCAGTTTTCAAAAAGAATTTGCAGCCAGGAAGCAATCAGAGCCCTAGGCTTACACTGACAATTTGAATGCGGTGGCATTTAGAATGGGCTGCATGGGGCCACGAGGGGCATTTCCAGACCATGCATACTGGAGTGAGTATTTCCAGGTAGGATTCTGCAAAGTGAAAGTGAGCTTAGAGAGGGCAGCGGGGGCTGATTACGAGGGCCCCGTGGCCTGCAGTGGGGTGTGGATTTTATTCTAAGGGGAAGGGGTGTGGGTTAGGGGGCTTTAGGCAGAGGAGGGATACGCCTGTCTTAGGTGCCAACAAGCCCCCTCCGCCTTCACATCGAGGAAGGAGTGTCAGTGGCCAGGGCAGGAGCCGGGAAAGGGCAGAGGGAGCCGGGACACCAAGCGGATGATGGTGGTGGTGGGGGTGGCAGAGCCCCAGCTGTGGTGAGAAGGGGCCAGACTTGCCGTGTATTTGGGGATCAAGCTCCAGAGAAGGAGCAAGGGGTATCGCTTTGAATTTTTATCTGAACCACCCGTTGGTGCTTGAACCCCCAAACTTCTCTCCGGTTCTGTGAATGTCTGTGGGAGAATCTGTGGTCGAAATAGGCTGCCTCTTAGGCTTGGGTTATAATTTTGCATCAATGGCTCTGGATGGAAACCCGCACAACGTGCTGGCCTAAGAAAGGCATCCGCGGGTGTGATACGGACACATCGGAGAGCAGAGCAGGAAAGCCCGTGGATGGTTGACTCTAGACCTGTGTGTGTGTATTTGTACATAAGTGTATAAGTTTACATACGTATTTACTGGAAAAGGCAGAGCCAAGGTGCGAACCGAGAAGCCCCCGTTCTTAACCACTGCACTGTTTGACCAGTCTCCTGGTTTCATGGATTCTGTTCCCATGTGAAAGGTCCTCTCTCACCAGTAGGAGTTAACGTCGCTAGGAATGTCTGTATACACACACCCTTGCACCCCAAGCAAGTGTTTCTGAAGCCGAATTTGGGGAGTGGATGTATCTCGGGACCTCTCCCATCGGGTGTCTGGCAGCCCGCCTCTTATATTGGCACCCGAGAGCCTTTCCTATTCCAAAGGGCCGGGCCCTCCTCTCCAGCAGCTGAACTGGCCTTTGAATGTGGCCAAGCTCCTTCTAGGAAGTGGGGAATGGGAACAGGGGATGGGCTGCCTTCTGAACCTCTAAATAGACCCAGGTCAGCGATGGTCGCTGCTCCCCCGAAAAGTTCACATTCTCACAGCCGGGTGAGGCTGGCACGCAGAGGTGGAGTCTAGGATAAAACGTCTTTGCTGTTTTCTGCTCATCCATGCTACAGCTGTGATGGTTCTCTGGGCTGGAAACTTCTAGACCAAGGTCACCCCAGGCTTCCTTCCAGGCCCAGGGGCAGGTGAACAGCTATGCTCCGCCCCCACCCCCTCACCTTGGGGCTGGTTGGGGCAGAGGCTTAAGGAGCGGTGGGCAGGGTCCATGTTCCCATCAGAGAGAGAGGAGCGTGGTCCAGACCTCCCGTCCCTTGGCACAGAGGCTGCGGCAGTGGCAGACTCTCTGGGCACACACGTGGACAGGTGTTACTGGCTTAATTCAATCCAGATGGATCTTTGGGGGCCAAGTCTTGGCCGGGCGCTGCAACACTCAAAACGACTCACCTGGATCTGCCTGGGGTAACAACTAAGTACCTCTGGGTTCCCCACCATCAGCCAGGCACACGCCATCGTGTGCCACCCCAACTAGTGGGTTTTGTCATGACCCAGTGCCACCCCAACTAGTCAGGCTTTTCTGAAATGGACTTTGTGTTTTTATGCTTAAGTAATTCTAAAATGAATTGCATACCCTGACGGCAAATAGGAAACCGATATTCACTGAAATAAGAAGGTTGTTGGAAAACCAAGTACAGTGAAAACAGTTATTAACCTTCACGTTACTGCTTCCCGTGCTGGCTGATAGGATGGAAGAGGCGTTAAAGATGGAGTCGCTTCTCAACGAGACTTTGTCCTTGACCTAATAAGCAGGACGGAGATGGGGGGAAGAAATCCCACAGGCTTTTAATGCTGAGAGCGTGCTTATGCGAGCACCATGTGGCGGTGGCTCTGTCTAGGGATTAAGGAAACAGCCAGGCCCCAAACCCTAGGCTATTCTACATTGCTTCACTATGATCCATTTTCCTAAGTGTCCATACCAAATGGAAATGTTTCCTCTTAGGGATCCTGTCAGGTTGTCAATTTCAAGTAGGCCCCCCAAATTAAAGAGGAAAAAATTGCCTTCTAGAATTTTCTTGAGTGAGAACACTCAATATACACGGGAAGGCCCCATACTAACTTTGTGACCCAAGCCTGGCCCATCGCTCCTCCCCACCTTCACGCCCCTGGAGTGAGGGCTGAGCTAAGGGCAGACCCACCAGCAGTACAGGCATTGGGCAAAGCCTGGTCGGCCATGCCAGAGAGTTTGGATTCAGTTCTACAAACAACAAAAGCCACTGACCTTTTCTTAGCTGGTGAATAACATCTGGTTTTTGCTTTCAAAGCCTCCCTCTGGCTGCAGCTGGAAAGGGACCAGTGGACAGGAGTGGAGTCAGGGGAGACCAGTTGTCCCAGTGGGAGATGATGGGCGTGCTGCAGGGGGGAGGGGGCGGGATGGAGCCAGTTCTGCTTTGAGGGTCGTCGAGCCAGAAGGGCTTGTGGACGGATCACAAGCGGGAGGGGAGCGGAGGAGAATCGAGGATGACGTCAAGGTTTTTGGCTGAGCTGTTGAGCAGGTGGTGGTGCCTGTCGCAGAGATGATGGAGCCCGGGGAGGAGGTGAGGCCGCTTTGTAGGCATGGCCCATCAGGCCCCTGGCTGGACGGGCCCTGCGGGGCAGACTCCCCAGACTTGGAAACATCTTTTCCAGGCTACGGCTCATTGAACCGAAATCCTGCTGCTAAGGACAGAGCCTTACTGACTCACATCTGAGAGAGTCAGCAAAGGCCAGGCTCTGGGTGGAGTTTCTCAGAGGGAACAGAAATGGCCTGTGGTTGCTGAGGGCCGCTGTCATCCGGTGCCCTGCCCGACCCGGGGCACCGCCCTCCGTGGAGAGCGGCTGGAGCAGGAGGTTCTCCTGGGAGCTTCTGTAACCAGAACCAGCAGAAGGCAGAGGGGAAAACATTTTACTGCGTATTTTTTTTTTTTTTGGTCTTTTTGCCATCTCTTGGGCTGCTCCCACGGCATATGGAGTTTTCAGGCTAGGGGTTGAATCAGAGCTGTAGCCGCCAGCCTATGCCAGAGCCACAGCAATGCAGGATCCGAGCCGCGTCTGCAACCCACACCACAGCTCACAGCAACGCAGGATCCTTAACCCACTGAGCAAGGGCAGGGATCGAACCCGCAACCTCATGGTTCTTAGTCAGAATCGCTAACCACTGCACCACAACGGGAACTCCCATGATATCTTTTTTTTTTTTTTTTTTTAAATGCAATGATCGTTGATTCCAATATTGCCTCTTCAACGTCTACTTACTGATACTGGGTTTAGGAACCAATTTTGAGCCTTGGCGTTTTGTGGCTAAAACCAGCAGTGACATTTGACTTTATTTTGTAATATCCATGGGTCAAGGATGGTTCCCCCTTTGCTAACCACTGTGAGGAAACCTCATCTGAGAAGCGGGCCCCAGAAATCCAGTGGATTTTTCTGGATTGAGCTGCAGGCAGGGAGGTGGTTGCCAAGGGACAGCAGCGAGCATGTTCCAAGGCGAAGAGGGGACTCAAATGTAATTGCTTGGGACACGGTGGCGTCCCTGGGCCCAGACGCTGCCCCAGATTGCTGCTGTCGTCCCCCAGGACTTTCTTTCGCCCCCCCTGCTAGGGACAATTTGGGGCAGTCAGTCTGGTGGCACTCAGCCTCCTGTGGCGATTAAACAGGTGTTGTCATGAGCTGGCAGCTCACCATCTGATCTAGTGCCATCACGGGGCATTCCAGGGACACTTGAGGATTCGACGAGGGCCACCTGAGGGCTGCCATGTGAATTCCAGCCTGGAGGGTGGACACGGGTGGCTGGAGGATGGTACGTATTGGCCCCTACCCGTGGCCCGAGCTTATGGCCCCCGACCCCTGCCCGTCCAGGTCAAGGCCTAGCCCCTCAGCCTCTCTTCCTCCTGTGACCACATGCGTGATTCTTTCTCTGATCTCTTCAGCTGGAGCCAGACGTTGTGAACCCAGTGTCTTCAGGGGCTGGTGGGGGACACAGGTGAAGCGAATTAAAGAATGGGCACTGCGGGGCCTGAGGTGGACGGGGGAGGATGTGCCCAGTCTAATGCCGCCCCCCAGCCCCGTCCCCATGTAGCAAGGGGGACAGGAGAGACGCAGCTTCAAACTTTTCGAGCAGGCCAGAGTTAGCTTTGAGGCAAAAATTCCTCAGTTAAAAAAAGTTGACAGTTAATTTATAAACATGTGTTTGCCACAGACGTGCTGTAGCTCCCTCCAGACTCTACAAGGAGAAGTAACAACCCGAATGAGACAATGGAGGTCGCGTTACTTAGCCTCAGCGCTGAGGAGGCAGTAGGGAGAGGTGGGGACTGCGGTGAACAGGAGAGTCCACGCCGCGCTCAAAGGCCCTGATGGCTTCTCAGCTGGTTGTGACTCTGCGTCCCTTCGAGAGAAGGCAAAGATCCAGATCTTTACACAAGGTCGCCTAATTCTTAAAATATGGGCAAGAAATTCCAATGTTGAAAACGTCATAAAACCTAACAGAAGACTTCTTGGAGACTCTGGGCTGTCACATCCCATTTAGCAAAGTCGCCTGAGGTCACTGCACCGAGGGGGCGGTCCCTACCCTGCCCCCTCTGCCAGCACATCCCAGGCTAAGAGATGTGTCTGCCGAGTTCCCCGTTCTGACCCAGAGATCCTTCATTCCTGGCAGTTTGCGTTCTCCTGACTCCCCACGACATTCTTAGTTACATGAATAATGCAATTATTCTTCATTGAAAGAACAGAAAACCTTTCACTTGCTGCTCACTCCCCGGCCCAGAGGCTGGGGCCACTTTGTTTGGTGTATGTTGCCCTCACTTACTTCCAGACAGTGGAGGCATATGTGTTATATACATACTTGGAAGAGAAGCATCGCGGGCTCTCCTATACAGGGGGTAAGGGAGGGCCTCTGAGAGACCGAGGTGAGGAAGCTGAGTCACACGGATAACGGGAAGAGCCAACCAGAGAGTAGGACCAGCAAGTGCAAAGGCCCTGAGGCAGGAATGTTTTGAGAAACAGCAAGGAGTCCCCGGTGGTTGGAACAGCGTGAGGGGCGGAGGTGGGAGAGTGGCAGGAGTTGGGGTTAGAGGGTGGGGTTGGGGTGGCTGATTATAAAGCCATCCTGAAGACTTTTTGGCTCTTATTCTGTGCAGGAGGTTGGGTCACTAGAGGATTTTGTGAGTGATTTGATCCAACTCAATGTATCTAAGAGCCCCCAGCTGCCAAGTGGGGGACTGGATGCCAGAAGGCCAATTAGGAGACCCATACCTTGGGCCAGGGGAGAGATGACGGTGGCCAGACATAGATTTAAGTCAGACCCTGGGGTTACAGACTCTGGCTTTATTCTCACAGTTCTGAACTCCCTCCCTCTACTTTCCCAAAGATTTCCTGCCATCACAAAATCAGGTTACTTACCTATAATTGAAAGCCAAGCAAAACGAACACTTCAAGAAATCATCTCGGACTTCCCGTGTGGCTCGAAGCATAACTACCCGGCGTTGTTGCTTCTACAGCGGCTGTGGCTCGACCGACCCCTGGCTCGGGAACTTCCATATGCCGCAGGTGCAGCCACTTGTTAGGAGTTCCCGTCATGGCTCAGTGGTTAACAAATCCGACTAGGAACCATGAGGTTGTGAGTTTGATCTCTGGCCTTGCTCAGTGGGTTAAGGATCCGGTGTTGCCGTGAGCTGTGGTGTAGGTTGCAGACACGGCTTGGATCTGGTGTTGCAGTGGCTCTGGCGTAGGCTGGCGGCTACAGCTCCTCTTCGACCCCTAGGCTGGGAACCTCCATATACTGCGGGAGCAGCCCAAGAAAAAATAAAATAAATAAAATCATCTCCTTTGTCCTCCACCGGAAGCAGCCCCTGTGCCTTCTCAGAGGGGGAGGCGCTGTGTGCAGTTGCTGCCAGCTGGTGCCGCACTCCCGGACGGAGCCTCCGTCTTTGAATCTTCAAAGTACCAGCCACTCTCTCAGTCCCAGTCGACACGGTTTGCTCTGAACCCTTGGAAGAGGGTGTCAATTTAGCATTCTCCTGGTGCACTGCAGGGAGCACCCCTGTGGAACCTGGCGTGCCGGCAAGCCTCGTTTATTCCACGATGTGCTCTTTAAAGTTTTAGAGGAAAAACCTGTATCCCTAGCACATCAAACCCGTGCTTCTGCAGATAATATTGCTGGCTGGAGGCTAGAATCTGAAAGAACGAGCCCATTTAAAGGAGAATATTCAATAATAGTACCAATGGTGCATTGAGGGGGCCCAAAAACCACAGTCATGAAGTGGTGTGTGCAAATGGGTGACGCTTGGGAAACGCCGAGTCGCTGGCAGGCAGGGTGGTTTCGGGCACTGGCATTTAAGTCCCATCATTATGGTTGGGGCGGGGGGGTGCCTCCCCATCTCATTAGGTTCACAGAGAAAGGTGTCAGAGTGACCTCACTCCTGGCCCAGCGTGGTGGGAAGATGTGGTCATGGAAAGAAATTGGGTCCCTTTTTTTTTTCCACGCGTCCTTGGGCGAATGCTGGAGAAAACAAGTTTTGGTTGGCTGGCTGGGTTTCATTAAAAATACTTAAAACTGGCTTTGGCCCTTCCTGGCGATGTCTTCCAGGTGCGTGCCTCCCATCTGAGCAGGGCGGGGCGGTGGGAGGAGATTAGATCATATGTTTTGGCGTTAAGATGTTGATGTTTAAAGCTTGGTAGTTATGGGGCGTTTTAAATAAATCAGGTTAGTGCCCCAAGGGGAGGCTTTGCCATGTGCTGTTTATGCATGAATGGCTCTATCATTTAAGAGGCTTGTTAAAAAATGGTCGCTGAAGAGCAGATTAACGAAGCCCTCCGCAGCCGGCAGACGTGGGCAGGAGGGCGCGCACCGAACAAGCAGGGAGGGAGCTGGCAGGCAAGAACACCCAATAGCTAATTGCCTCATATTAGGAGAATGGAAAATCAAGAGCTATAGGACCTTGGTTTTGGGCAGATTAAAAATCAGAGACAGTTCTGCAGGCGGCTTGCCTTCTGCCAACACAGCAGTCTGACTGCAGGTGAATTATGCATCAGGTGTGGCCTCCTGCTTTCCAGAGAAGAGTCTGTAACAGGTCGGGTGAGCAGCCAGCTTTGTCCGTGTTGCCCCTATGGTGCAGGAGAGGATTCAGGCTCCACAATAGCCTAGCAAAACCTCGAGCAAGCAGTGACTGGTTCTGGTGTCCCAGGACCCCACGGCCAGCACACTGGGGTCCAGCAATACTTTCCCTCTGATCATCTGGTCAGAGGCACCCCGTGCTGTAGGTCCTAAGACTTGCATGTTGTCCTTTCTGACTTGCTTTGTCTGGACTATGCCATACAAGCCCCAAGTACCCTTATAGGCAATAAAAGCCCAAAGTCAAGACTAAGCCCATTTCAGATCATGAGAAGTGATGGAGAAATAAGTCAGCCAGTGGCGGGGACAGAAAGAATGGGAAGGTGGCTTGGCTTAGATCAAATACTTAAGGAAGACTTCTTGGAGGAGGTGGCTTTTTAAAAAACTTTTAAATTAATGAATTTATTACATTTATAGTTGTACAATGATCATCACAATCCAATTGTATAGGATTTCCATCCCACAACCCCAGTGCATTCCCCCACCCCCCAAACTGTCTCCTTTGGAAACCATAAGTTTTTCAAATTCTGTGAGTCAGTATCTGTTCTGCAAAGAAGTTCGGTTTGTCCTTTTTTCAGATTCCACACATCAGTGAAAGCATTTGATGTTGGTGTTTCATTGTCTGACTTCACTTAGCATAATATCTAGGTCCATCCATGTTGCTAAAAATGCCAGTATTTCGTTCCTTTTAATGGCTGAGTAATACTCCACTGTATGTATGTATCACATCTTCTTGATCCACTCCTCTGTCAATGGACATTTAGGTTGTTTCTATGTCTTGGCTATTGCAAATAGTGCTGCAATGAACATCGGGGTACATGTGTCTTTATGAGTCGTGGTTTTCTCTGGATAGATGCCAGGAGTGGGATTGCTGGATCAAATAAATGGTAGTTTTATTTTTAGTTTTCTGAAGAATCTCCATACTGTTTTCCAGAGTGGTTGCACCAACTTACAATCCCACCAACAGTGTAATAGGTTCCTTTTTCTCCACACCCTCTCCAGCACTTATTGCTTGTAGACTTTTGGAGGATGGCCATTCTGGCCAGTGTAAGGTGGTACCTCATGGTGGTTTTGATTTGCATTTCTCTGATAATGAGTGATGTTGAACATCTTTTCGTGTGCTTTTTGGCCATCTATATGTCTTCTTTGGAGAATTGTCTGTTTAGATCTCCTGCCCATTTTTTGAAGGGATTGGGTTTTTGTTTTTTGTTTGGAGCTGCAGAAGGTGTTTATAAATTTTGGAGACTAATCCCTTGTCAGTCGATTCATTTGCAAAGATTTTCTAAAGAGAAGACTCAAATCAATAAAATTAGACATGAAAAAGAAACAATGGATATCACAGAAATACAAAAGATCTTAAGAGACTACCGGATACAACTATACACCAATAAAATGGAAAACCTAGAAGAAATGGACAAATTCTTAGGTACAATCTTCCAAGACTAAACCAAGATGAAATAGAAAAAAGATGAATGGACCAATCACAAAAACTGAAATTTAAACTGTGATTAAAAAATTTCCAACAAACAAAAGTCCAGGACCAGATGCCTTCACAGGCGAATTCTTTCAAACATTTAGAGAAGAGCTACCACCGATCCTTCTGAAACTATTTCAAAAAATTGCAGAGGAAGGGACACTTCCAAACTCATTCTATGAGGCCACCATCACCCTGGTACCAAAACCAAAGATACCACAAAAAAAAAAAAAGAAAACTACAGGCCAATTTTGCTGATGAACATCAATGCAAAAACCCTCAAAATACTAGCAAACCACATCCAACAATACATCAAAAGGATTGTATATCATGATCAAGTGGGATTTGTCCCAGGGATGCAAGGGTTCTTCAATATCCACAAATCCATCAGTGTGATACGCTACATTAACTGAAGAATAAAAACCATATGATTCTCTCAATAGACACGGAAAAAGCCTTTGACAAAATCCAACACCCATTTCTGATAAAAACCCAACAAAAAATCCAATACCCATTTCTGATAAAAACCCTTCAGAAAGTGGGCATAGTGGGGACCTACCTCAACGTGATAAAGGCCGTATATGACAAACCCACAGCGAATATCATTCTCAATGGTGAAAAGCTGAAAGAATTCCCACTGAGATCAGGAATAAGACAAGGATGTCTGCTCTCGCCACTACTATTCAACATAGTTTTGGAAGTCCTAGCCACAGCAATCAGAAGAGATAAAAGGAATCCAAATTGGAAAGGAAGAAGTAAAACTATCACTATTTGCAGATGACATGATACTATACCTAGAGAATCCTAAAGACTCTACCAGAAAACTGTTAGAGCTCATGCATGAATTTGGCAAAGTCACAGGATACAAAATCAATACACAGAAATTGACGGCATTTCTATACACTAACAATGAAAGATCAGGAAGAGAAATTAGGGAAGCAATCCCATTTACCATCGCATCCAAAAGAATAAAACACCTAGAAGTAAACCTACCTAAAGAGACAAAAGACCTGTACTCTGAAAACTATAAGACACTGATCAAAGAAATCAAAGATGACACAAATAGATGGAAAGACATACCATGCTCTTGGATTGGAAGAGTCAATATTATCAAAATGACTATACTACCCAAGGAAATCTGTAGATTCAATGCAATCCCTATCAAATTACCAAGGAAATTTTTCACAGAACTCAAACAAAATAGTTTAAAGTTTGTCTGAAAGCACAAAGGACCCAGAATAGCCAAAGACATCCTGAAAAAGAAAACTGGAGCTGGAGGAATCAGGCTCCCGGACTTCAGATTATACTACAAAGCAACAATCATCAAAACCATATGGTACTGGCACAAAGACAGACCTATAGATCAGTGGAACAGAATAGAAAGCCCAGAATTAAACCCATACACCTACAGCCAACTAATCTATGATAAAGGAGGCAAGAATATACAATGGAGAAAAGACAGCCTGTTCAATAAGTGGTGCTGGGAAAAATGGACAGCCACATGGAAAAGAATGAAATTGGAACACTCTCTAACACAATACACAAAAATAAACTCCAAATGGATTAAAAGGCCTAGATATAAGACCAAATACAATAAAACTCTTAGAGGAAAACATAGGCCAAACACTCTGACATAAATGACAGCAACATCTTCTCAGATCCACCTCTTAATGACAGTAAAAACAAAAATAAACAAATGGGACCTAATTAAACTTAAAAGTTTCTGCACAGCAAAGGAAACCCTAAACAAAACGAGGAGGTGACATTTAAGGAGAAATTCATATGAACTTGAGTCACTTGCAGTGTTATCTGGCAGAGGCTGTTCCAGGCAGAGGGAACAAACAGGGGCAAGTGCCCTGGATAAGCAGGGTGTGTTTGGAAATGAGAAAGATCCCCTGTGGCTGAAGTGAAGTGGCAGGGGGCTGGCTCCACGGGACCTCGTAGACCAGAGTGAGGAAACTAAACTTGACCTCTTGAAGGCCATGTGGAAACTCTAAGAAACTTTTGTTGAGGAGGTGACATGGCCTATTGTCCATATTAGGAATTTGCTCCTTCCTGTTACCTAAGAGATGGAGAAGTGAGGGGGAGGTGACAGGGTGGTACTGTTACACTCTCCAATTTACACAAGAGGGGATAGACACGGAGTCATTTTCCCAAGATATTTTAGTAAGTGTCACTGTCAGGATTTGAACCAAGGTCATCTTGCTCTCTTCTCCTCCCAAGAGCCACAGCCGACTGAAATCCCAGTACTGAGGGTCCTTATAATTCAACATTCAGGACCTTAGGTGGCCAAGCAGGAGGTGGTTGCTAAGCAACCTACTTCTCAGATCATGGGAATAGAGGCAAGGCAAAATCATTGGTGGTCCCAGTTACCACATGATCAGGATCTGACCAATCAGTCTCTCATTCCTCTTGACTCCTGTGATTGGCTCAGGATTGAACTTGCAAATCAGGATGGTCCAGATGAGGTCTGTCCCAGGACTTTGACATCAATGTTTGGAAAGATGCCCTGGTTTCCCAGGGGCGGCTGAGATGACCACTCCAGGAAAGTGGAGACGGTCCATCCCTTACACTCCAGAAAGCAGGCCGAGGGTGAAGCTCACGGGCAAGGTGAGCTGAGAGTCCTGACAGATGCCTTAGTGGCAGGATTGAGCTGAGCTTTATTGAGCTAATGTAAATTCTTTCTGTTAAGCCAGTCTGAATGGGTTTTTCTGTCACGTTTAACCTAGTGTGCCATGATGGCCTCAAGTGCTCTTGTCAGGGCTGGCTTCCTAGGCAGGCTCCTCTGGGCTCCAGGCTCGGATCGGATCACTCCCACAGAGCTGGACATTGCCAGAGAAAGGAGTGCCTCTCTTTCCCTCGTGTTCCAGCTGATGTCCCCAGCACGTCTGCCTTGGACCAACTTGGCCACGTGCCCATGGCTAAGAGCCATGGTGGAACGCAGACTGGCCAGGCCTGGACGGCTGTCAACCTCAGGCCCCCGGGGTGTGTGGCCAGCCCCTCTGAACCACATGCAGAGAGTTTGCCAAGGAGACTGGGCAGCAGGGAAGCGAGAGGGAGGCTGGGCATGAGCATCCTGGGAAGGCCTTAGAAGCAAGCAGGCCTCCTGAAGCAGGACCCGGGAAAGGGGGAGAGTGGACAGGATTTGGACAGGGGCATCCCCCACCCTGCTAGTCCCCCGTGGTCACACACTCTCAGTTCTCTCCCCATCTGACTCGCCGGACTGGGGAGGGAGGTGTTTTCACTTGGTAGGAACAGAGACAGGATGGGCCCCCGAAGGAACCTTGGTGTGGGAGGTGAGAGACCTGGCCTCTCGTCCCTGGCCCAGAGTTGACTGGAGTGCTTTGCAGTTTTACCTTTCAGAGCCTCAGTTTTCTTATCTGCAAAATGGGATCCATGAGCCCCTCTCTGGACCTCAGGCCTCCTTTCTGTCAGATGGGGTTGGAACCTGGCTGGTCCCTAAAGTCTCAGGGCTTCCAGACCAGCCTGGCAGGGAGAACCTTCTGGAATTCATGTCAGCAGTTCTGAGTCTGTGGAAGTCTCAGAAAGTCTCTCGCCTCCCTGTTGGAAGAAGGTAACGAACTGTGGTAACAGCCCGATTATGGAGGCTGTATTTGGGTGCCTGTCGCCCCTGAGGAAGACGGGAGATTCTCACGGGAAAACTGCTAATGTGATGACATGGGGGCTTCATCGCCGTATCTCACAGACAAGCTGTGCACTTAGCACAACAGATAGTGGGAGAGTAAACATCGACAGTCTGTGGCACGCCCGCTGGGCTCCAGGGAATCTTCCAGAAAGAGGGGGGATTAAACGTAACAAGCCCCTGGCCCTCCCATGATGTGACTGCCTGGGACGCAAGGAGATCCCCTGTCCTACGAGGCTGCCTGTTCTCTCTCTTGGGCTCTGGATGCGGGTCTCCAGCTACCACTGGACAACCCTGCTCGGCGGTCTGCAGGCCCCTCAGAGCAAGTCCCAAACTGCGCCCTGGCGGTCCCCGCCCTGAACCTTCTCCTCCCCTAGGTGTCTCCATCACAGCTGATGCCAGTGCCCAACATGATGGGGCTGAAGGGCTCTAGCCGAGATGCCGAGATGCCCTCCGGTGGAAACTGTTATCCACAATGACTAAAACCACCTGTCAGCAGGGGTGGGCGGGATAAGCAGGTACAAAGGATTTTTAGGGCCTTGAAACTACTCTGTAGTGTTACCATGGTGGACATGTGTCATTATGCATCATCCAGACCCTAAGCATGTACAACCCCAAGAGTGACCCCTAATGCAAACTGCAGGCTTTAGGGGACAATGATGTGTCATCGTGGGTTCCTGGATGATAAATGCACTGCTCGGGTGGGAGGCGTTGATAAGGGAGGGAGCTGTGCGGGGCGGGGAATGTGGGGATTCTCTGAGCCACCTGTGCCATTTCGCCGTGAACCTAGAACTGCTCTGAAAATCATCCCAATTTTTAAACAGTAACTGAGTTAGAAAGGTACACTCTGATTTCCCAAGTGTTGTCTCTAAGGTCTGAGAATGGGACACCGGGAAATAAAAAGGATTGAATTTTATCTTTAATTTGTATCACCTGTATTAAAGAACTAGCGGCACAAGTAAGAAAAGAGGTTAATAAAGGTCCGTGCTGAGTGTGTTGATAAGTGTGCATTTATTCTTGATCTTCGTACTTTGATGCTTATCAGCCACTTCTCGCAAGAATGATAAACAACTTGGGAGAACCCAGGAGATGGGTGGGAGGCCTGAGCCCAGGGTGAGGCAGCAGGACATGGCAGGGGCAGGTGGGGGGCTGTGGCGGAACCAGACCATGCTTTTATCCAGAAGGTGGGGGATGAGACTGGAGCTGACCCCGAGGTGGGGGACACGGGGCTGCTCCCTTAGTCATCAGCTCATCTTCCCGAGGAGGCAGGCTCTTAGTAAAAACTATGGGGGACCCATGGGTTCCAACCCCGTGAATTACTGCCCATGGGCCCATCCAGGTGAGGGATGGTGATCAGAGCTGCTTGAGGAACCGCCCCCACCCCCGACCTGTCCCCAAGACAATACTTGCTGCTTCCAGAGAAAAATGGGGGAGAGAAGTGTAGTTTGAGGCCCCCTGGGAGCCTCGTGTGCCACAAGCCAACTGACCCGGGGCCCCTGCAGTGATGTCTCTGCATTTTCCATCGTGTGCCACCTTAGCTGCTCCCTGCACGGCTCCCCCATCACCCGCTCCGTCTCTGGGATGCCCCAGGCACGCAGAGGACAAACACAGCTCAGCCCACGCTGGCCCTCGCATGCCTGCTCGTGCATACGCTTGCACACCCAGGGCACATGTACTCTGCTAAGATATCTGAGCTCCTGGGCTCCCTAGAGGTCCCAGCACCACGGCCTGCCTGCTGTGGGGAAGCCCTGGGCACAGGTGTTTGCTCTCGTGGCTTCTGGGCCTGGACTTGAGCTCCTTCATGCTCTCAGTCCTGGCCCTCCTGGAGCGGCCACCTTCCTGGCATAATGGCCATTCCTGGGCACGGCCCTGGCCTCTTGCCCATAACCTCCCTGTCTCAGGCAGGCAAGCACGAAGGGGGTGAGGTGTGGGTTTGCGCCCAGGCGTGATGGAGGGATGCCGGGGCCCTCAGAGCTCTGAGGGAAGCCCATGTCCTCCTGGCCGCCTCTTTCCCCCTCCTCCGCTCTCCCCGTGCTCCCAGGCTTCTCCCCCACCCCCACCCGTGTCCCTATGGGTCCTTCAGCCAAGGAGGAGGACAGTCACCTGACTGCTGAGTCCCATTAGATGCTGCTCAGCTATGTTCCAAGCTGGGGGTGGAGCACTGGGGCGGGGGAGAGGTGTCAGCAGCCCCCAGGGACAAGGGCTTCCTGGGGCTGCTTGAATGTCACAGGTTGCATTAGGAGTACGCCTGTGAGGCTTGCCCTCATGGGACAAGGGGTGTGGTTCTGGGGAGAGACCTACACCCATGACCCAGTGTCTCCTGGGAATTTTGTGGGTGTCACGGATGGAAAAGAATGAGGACACCGCTCCCCCAGGCACCACACTGGAGCCCTGGGCCAAAAACCGCTCTCTGGACAGTTCAAGCACCTTGACGTGGCGGAGGCATGTCCCATGTCTCAGACTCACCCTCTGCTTTGAGATAAGGAACCACAGTGACATCATGATTCCAGTGTCTAGGTGTCCATCCCCGTCCATCTTGGATTTCCTGCTGGACCAGGCCTCCCTCATACTGAGCCTTGTGTGGACGGGGTGGGGCTGACCCGAGCGCCCAGCACAGGGGTGGGCTTGCGGCCAAGCAGACCCATGTGTCCTCTTGGTTGCTCTGATTGGCTGTGGGAGATGAACATGTGACCCCAAGTGGGCCAATGAGGGCCTACCCTGGGGCCTTTGCTGGATCTGGTGGGAAGAGACTCTGCATCTGGTGGGCTGAAAATCTGGAGCTGCTGTCAGTCCTCTTGGTCACCCCATAGACAACCTGCTTGAGTGGAGGCCAGCCCAGAGGAAAGCAGAGCCCGAGTCGTGATTAAATTGTTGGAGTCCCTGGATCGAACTGGGTCAAAAGCCCAATACACCTGACTTTTAATTACCCACAGCACATCTTCTTTTTTCGCTTGATCCTGTCAGAATTGAGTTTATCCCTTGCAATCAGAAGAATCCCAATTACTAGAGCCCAGAGTTTGCCCTGGGGACATCTAAGCTGTGGAACTAGGCAGACCCCTGGAAGGCAGGCTGTCCTTGGTATCTGGGGACCAGGTTTGCTGAGGTGCTTTTCCAGGGGGGCAGGGCAGTGCTGATTCCTCTTCCCCGCCCCGGGATGGCCCTGGGCTCAGGGGACCAGCTGGCAACCCCCTTATCATGGACCACACGCATCCTGCCCAGTTAAGGAGAGTCAGAGTCCCCAGAGAGCAGAATCTGGGGGTGGGGGGCAGTGCACAGGACAGGGGCTGGCTTGAAAAACGATATGTGCCAATTTATCCAGGTCCGTCCTTGTGCCCACCTGGTCCTGGATGAATCGGGCTCCATGAGGGCAGGGAAGCTGTGTGGCCCATTCCCCACCTGAGGGGGTGCCATCTCTCAGAATCTAAGCCAGACCCTACTGTCCTCAGCTCAGACTCTGCAGTGGCCTCAAAATGACCCACAAGGCCTGGTCTCCTGGCCCCTCCCACTGCCCTGCCACCTCCCACCTCAGGGCCTTTGTACCCCCTCTTTCTTCCTCCACCAGTGTTCTTCCCCGAGCAGCCACCTGACTCTCTGCCTTCGGTTTGCACTCAAACGACACTTTGTCAGTGAGGCCGTCCCCTGCTGCCCCATCTGAGCCACGCACCTGTCCTCTGTCCGGCTTTCTTTTCTCCACCGCACTGTGGTCATGAGTCCATGTAACTAATAAATGCATGCGTTTCTGTTCCGTCTCTTCCCCCAAACTAGGCTGGAAGGTCCAAGAAGGCAGAGATCTCCGCCCACCGTCCTCACTGCACATCCCTGGCGCATAGTGGGCGCTCTACAGACACATGCTAACCGGGGGAGTGAGCTCTCCCTTCTGGGCGCAGCACCTGATTGTCCTTCGGGAACCTCCATCCTGCGCTCTCGGCTCATGAGCTGTGAGTGGGGGAGCCCCAGACCCACTGCACGCGGGGTCCATGACCAGGCCTGGCAGGCGGTATATCCGGGCTAACTGGCTATACCCGGGCTGGTGGTACCCACACAAGCGGCCAAAATGATCCCATCCCCACCTCCCACCCCAAAGCCTGTCTCCTGGCCAGGGCTGCTTCTCCCAAAAGGAAGGGCACCTTTTCCAACTGACCTCAAGTCACCTCAGGGCCTAGCCCTGTCCGTGAGCAAATCCCACCACTTTGACCCAGTGTTTGGGTCAGTGATGAGCATGTGAACAGGTTGGTCCAACCAGGTGAATGCTGTGGAATCCACAGATGCCACCAGGAAGCTGCATTGGCTCCAGTGAGGCAAGAGGAAAAGAGCATCACTGCAAGGCTGGGAGAAGCTGACCAGAGTCCCTGGATCCAGCCTTACCTGAGGCCCGCCCTGCCCTGGGGACTTTTCAGTACTATGAACCCATGCATTTCCTTTTTGCTTCCATCTCTTAGAACTGCTTTCTGTCCTTGCAACTTCAGGCCCCTGTCTGACCCAGGGTCAGAGTAGTGGAACCTATAGGGCAGCCGTGAACATTGGATGAGAAAACTGCCTTGGAGAAACAGTCTGTCATCTTTAAACTTCATGCCTATGAAGGGCTGCCAGAGGTGCTGTGGGCTCAGACCTCCCTCTCCCTCGGGCTGTTCCCATCAGGAGCCTGGACCCCTTCCCGGGACAGCTTTTATCTCCTCTCCAAAGGGGGTTCCAGTTACTCACAGCTCTTCTCTTTCAAATGAGTGATTTTCTCCTTTCTCATTTTTCATCTTGAAAAATGGCAAATTGAAGCGCTTAATTTTCCTCCTCCAAGCCAATTAATGTGGACGTGCTCGGTGCCGATGCTGGGCCATGAAAGACAAGTCATTTATATCAATTAGCAAAATACACATGAGCTTTGCGGCTCTGTGCAGACTCTAGGGGAGGCTGTCCTCCGAGAAAGGAAGCCTGGCAGGGATGCCAGGGGGAGCATGTTTGGGGGGCGGGGCATAGGATTTTGGGGTCTGCAGTGTTGCCTTGTGATGGCATTTTGGGCAGCACACTGGTCTAACCTCTTCTTCCCACAAAGTCTCCACATGACTCTGTTCAGGAAAAAGAATTTCCAGACACAGCCTCACCTCACTATTAGCAGAGGTTTTGTCTCCAGACCTCAGTGGGGACTCCACCCCGGGAAAGGCTAGAATGCCAAGTCTGTCTCCAAATTGTGCCTGAAGCCCCATCATCCATCAAAGCTCCTGGATAATTACAACAGCCTCCTCCTTGAGCGGCCGGGTGCACCCTGGCCTCTCTCAATCCAGACCTGCCCCCTGCCATCAGAAGGTACTTGTGAAAATATAAATCAAATCATGTCTCTCTTCTCTGAAACCTTCAGTAGCTCCCTATTGCTTTCGGAATAAAATCCAAACTCTGCATCATGGCCTCCAACACTTTGCTGTCCTCTCAGACTTCTCTCTGTCGCCCCTGTTCACCCCACTGCAACCACACTGACCTCCTTGCTGTTTCTCCAGCTCGCCATGCTCAGTCCTGCCCCAGGCCCTTTGCACTTGCTGTTTCCCCACATCCTTTCCTGGTGCCTCCTCTTCATCCTTCGAGTCTCAGTTTAAGAGTAACTCTTGCCCCCCCGTCTCCAGGCTAAAGTCATTCTCCTTAGCTGCTATTTATCCCTTCTGTCTCCTTTCAAACTTAAAACATTTAGGGAGCACCACTGCATTAGCAGCTCCTGTTCTATGTGCTGAGATGACAGAAGCGAGCGGCGTAAACACAACTCCCTGCTGCCTAGCACTGTCCTTGGCATGCTGGGGACTGGAGGAGATACAGAATGATAGGTTCCCAGAGGGATGGTGACAGAACACCCCACCCCTGCCCCCTGGAATGTGGCATTGGAGTTGGGCAGCGAGAAACAACAGCTTGCAGAAAACAACCGCCTGCATAGATGAGTCCCCTACAAAGATTTAACTGTCCTCTCCTGGGACTCGACTCCCTCCCCCTCTCCTGAATTGTGTAACCTTCCCCTCTGCCGCCTCCTCGTGGGTCCTGCCATAAACTCCGGCCACGTATCCCTTTGAAGCCTAGCATCTGCTTGCTGTCACAGCTGTGCCATCTTGAGCTCAGCCCATCCTTTGCAGATGCCCCAATCAATCTCTTACCCACTTGGCCTTGCGTGTTCCTCCCTTGGCACACCTAACACCGAAGGGATGTGTCGTCTCGAGGAACTTTGGTTTCTAACTGGGGATGCCATTCACTCAGAGGAAGTCCCGGCGAGACACGATGTCCCAAGGAATTAGACTAAGCAGCGGGAAGGGACGAAGCCTCCTGCTAAGGCTGACCTGGGGCCCTGTTGACAGTCTGGGCAGGACGGGAGCCGTCACCAGGTCTGGCCCAGAGAACGTGCTGAGGGAAGGCTTTTGCTTTGGACGTTTGATTTTTATTTTCATTGATTGTGCAAAGGATTCCAGGCAAGAACAACAACAACAACAAAAAACAAATCGCTGCCCTCTTGAGCTGACATTCTGTTTGAGGGGGAGACAAACAGCAATGGAGGGGGTATAAGAAGGTCGGTTACAAGTGCTCCGGGAAAAAAGAGGAAGGACAGAAGCAGGTGAGACTGTTAGCAAGTCCAAGCTCGTGGCACAGCCGGACAACAAACTGAGAGCCAAGTTGTCGGGGCGAGGAATAGTGACTTTATTCAAAAGGTCAGCAGACTGAGAAGATGGTGGACTCGTGTCCCAAGCACCATCTGACTCGAGTTAGAATGCAGGCTGCTTTTATACGAAATGGGGAGCGGGTGTGGTGGGTGGTAGCAGACGTCTTGGTGTCGGGGGCGTTCCTGTCGTGGCTCAGTGGAAACGGAATCCGACTAGTATCCATGAGGACGCGGGTTTGATCCCTGGCCTTGCTCAGTGGGTTGGGGATCCAGTGTTTGCTGTGAGCTGTGGTGCAGGTTGAAGATGTGGCTCGGATCCCATGTGGCTGTGGTGTAGGCTGGCAGCCATAGCTCCGATTCGACCCCTAGCCTGGGAATTTCCTTATGCTGCAGGTGTGGCCCTAAAAAACAAAAACAAAAACGAAACTTTTTGCTGTTGGAATCCTTAGTTCTTGCAGCTGTTTGCATAGCTCAGGTCTTCAGGTCACAATGTTTCTGCAAGTCTCCTTATTCTTCTGCAACTCTTCTCTCTCTGAATGGAAGAGTGTCACACCTTTCAAGGTCAGATGGGCCATCGTGTGTTGTGCAGGCTTTAGGCAGCATTCAACCCTTGCAGCGGAAACAATAAAATGCAAAGTTTAAAAGAAGCAGCTGCAATATGGCGTCCGATGTGTCTTCCCTATTGCAGCTGCAGTGAGAAAATCGGGGGTCGGAGTGGGCTTTGCTGGAGGAGCCGTGTAAGCACAGGAGCGAGGGAGCAGAGGGAGCCAGAGGACACTGGGGAAAGCTTTGCGGGCAGAGGGAAGAGCAAGGACAAATTTCCCAAAGGGGGCATGTGCCCAGGGCGCGGGGAGGAGTGTGGCTGGCACGGAGGGAGGGAGGGAGGGAGCGGGCTGGCAGCTGGGCTCAGAGAGGCAGAGGCCACAGGCAGGACATGCGGAGCCTGGGGCCCTTGTGGGGACTTGCCTTTTGTTCGGACTGGGGTCGGAGCCATGGAGGGCTCTGAGCAAGGGAGACCTGGCCTGGCCTGGGTTTTTGCTGGATTCCTGGAGCTGTGGGTAGAGGATGGACTGTGGGGGTGGGGAGGGCAAAATTAGAGTGGTTGGGGGGTGACCTCAATAGTCCAGGCAAAATGCTTTAGGAAGCAGGTTCAGGAGGGAGGGTCCAGATGCGGTGCCTTGACCTTGATCCTGAACAATTCTGAGGAATTAGAAGGTGGCTAAGGGGAGGCAGAGAGGGGCCTGGGCCCTCTGTGGGTTTTGAACAGCCCTCGTGGGATCCCTGCTTGCAGGGACCTGGCAGGGGCGTGTATTTTTTGCTGCATTCATTCATTCATTCCAGACCTAGGACAGGCTTTGGATCCAGTTGGGCCCAGGTTTAATTCATGCCTCCAACACTGCCTAGTCAGGTATCTCTGACCTCTCTGGGCCTCATTTTCCATGTCTGTCAAATGGGGTTCCAGGAGTTCCCTTTGTGGCTCAGTGGTTAACAAACCTGACTGGTATCCATGAGGACACAGGTTCGATCCCTGGCCTCGCTCAGTGGCTTAAGGATCTTGTGTGGCTGTGGGGTAGGCCGGCGGCTACAGCTCTGATGTGACTGCTAACCCGGGAACCTCCATATGCCACAGGTGTGGCCCTAAAAAGGAAAAAAAAATACAATGGGGTTCCCACTGTACTTGACCTAACACGGTGCTGGGTGGTCCCCACGAGACGGCCAGTGCCTGGCGCTTTTAACCCAGTGCAGAACAAACCTTCAACAGGCTGGACCTGGTTTTTCCCCTCCCTCCCAGACATCCACTCTTCTTCCTCCTTCTGGGCTCACTCGCTTAGATTCCAAATTCTGAGAGCACAGTGGTTTTGTATGCTGTGCTGCTGTTCAGGTTTCATCCCCGGCACCCAGCACCCAGCACCCTGGCTTGGGGCAGAGCAGGCCTCGGCTGAACTCGCTTCAGTCCCCAGCAGATGGAACGCCGCCCCTGGGGGGGGAGGAGGGAGCAGAGAATTCCAAATTCCAGAAAAGCAAATCAGAGAGGGGGCGACAGACGCACCTACTGGGACCCTGTTCCAAAGTCGCAGCGGCTCCACAAGTGAGCAGTAATGAAATGTTTAACGGCTTCCTTAGCTCATGTGCAAGTTGTAGGTCAAATTTATGGGCCAGAGAGAGCTGTATTTTTAATCTGCTCTATGTAATTTTTATTACATTAGGGCCCGTTGTGTAATCAATACGCTCTTTATATAAACCTGTGTCTAGGAGGATCCCTTTATCGTGTCTGCTGTTTATGAAGATCTACAGAGGCCTCTCCCTGCAGGTGCAGGGGTGCCGGGGATCAGAGGCGCTCCCTGGAGCAGGACCCTCACGGCCAAGGGAGCAGGAAGGCTTCTGATTTAAGGAACACCTCTGCACTCCTGAGTCAGCCATCCACTGGGATGGCATGAAATGCTCAGGACAACCCCTGGGGGGTGGAGGGGGGGCAGGATCCCACTTCTCCTTCCATTTCACAGATGAGGAAGCGGAAGGGCAGAGGGTCTGATGATTTTCTCAAGGTCGCATAGATGTTAAGAGCAAACCTGGATTTGACCCCTGATGCACCCTGACTTACTCCAAAGCCCAGGCTTTGAATCTGCTTTTCTCACCCTCTTGGGCCAGATAATGTTTTCCAAAACAACCTCCTAAACTCTAGAAAGACAAGGGTCTATCCAGGTGAATAAAAGCTGTAAGGGTCTGTTCCAGCCCACATGTTAACTGTGCATCATATTTATTGTTGTCGGGAGTTACCTTTTTAATGTATGAGTGTATATCTTTATTACACTGGGGGCCCCTAATAAAATGAAGGTTTTCTAAGACTTGGAGGAGGATTTCGTTCCTCTTCAATATTTACAGAGGTTCAGAGTTGTAGCTTTGCTTTTACGGCATATTGTGACATAACGTGGTTCTGTCTGTGACGTGTGTGATGCTAAGTCCTTGGTTAGGAAACAGCCAACGAGAAGAACCATGCGCCTTGGAGGGGCGTGAGGAGCCTTCTGATGACCTTGGAGGGGGGCAGTGTCCAAGGGTAGGGCCTGGGGAGATTGGAGGACATTTAGGTGGAAATGAACCCCCCAGGGAGTGGGCCAGCAGGGCTGTCACGGGGCTCGGAGAAGACCCCCCATTCCTGTGAGCCAGAATCTGCAGAGGGGACTTCAGGGAGGAGGCATCCATGTGGCAGGTGCCATCGTGGAAGATCTTCCTTCCCAGGATGCTGTGGTTGGTCCCCGAGAGAGAAGAAATTCAGGTTTCACTCTCTTTCTTCCATAAATCTCCCCCAGACGTCCCTAGAGTCGAGACTGAGAGGAGAGAGGATCCATCCACACTAGGTAACGACGACGCTCTTTGCCCAGGGGCGGGGGAGTTGAATGAGTCCCTTGTTCTAACTCGGCTGGTGTCGAGGGGGGACCCGGGGCGGGGGGGGCTCTCGTGGAAGCTCCTCCCAGGGAACTCTGTCCTGTAATTGGACAAAAGGTTCCCACGGACAGGACCGGGGACCAGAGGGGTGCACGTGTGCATGGATGTCAGCGTGGGTGTGAGTGGGTGTGTCCATGAAAGCCACATACTTGTCACGTCTTGGATGTTTTCAGGCAGTATTTACCAGATACCTGCTGTACACCTGGGATTGTGTTAGATCCTTGAGATTCACTGGTGAAAACGGCAGATGAGAGACAGGGAGGACCAAGCAGAATCGACTAATAACCAATACAGTTAATCTCATGATGCCATACGGGTAATGAGGGCAACTTACCGGGCAGTGTTTTAAAGATTAATTGGGGTGCAGGGGTACCCTCCCAGATGGGAGGGTTGTGGCGGGTGTCCCTGAGGTGGTGGAAGGAAGGAAACCCAGGAGCCCATACACCCCTAGACATCTCCCTCCAGCTCAGACCCCTTCCCATGGCTCCGGGTGTTGAGCTCCAGATCCAACTCAACATCTCCCCTGAGGTCCATCCTGACCCAGAGCCACGTGGCTGAAGGGAAGCTCCTGCCTCTCTTGTCCAGAACTGCCCTCTCTGCCTCAGTCTTCCCCGGCTCAGTCTGTAGCCCCACTAGTCACTAAATAATGGAAGGAGCTAGTGTGGGAAGAGCCAGGGAAGCAGCGTCCCAGACAGAGGGAACGGTCAGTGCAAAGGCCCTGGGGCAGGTGGGATCTTCCTGGAGTGCAGGAGTAGACAGACAGGAGGCCAGGGCACAGCCAGCCCAGGGTGACCCCCGAGGAGGGACCCAGGGGAGCTACCACCCTCCCCACCCGCCCCATCCTGCTGACCCCCTGCTGGGGCTCCCACTGCACTGGTGGGACCAGGCCCAAAGCCAGAGACAAGCGTCCCATGGTGTGAGCCACCTCAATTAGGCTGGGGGGACAGAGCAGGTGGAGGCGGGGAGAATGAACGTGGGGGACAAAGGGAACACAGGGGCGCAGGCTGTAGCCGAGAGCAGAGCTCTGGCATTTATTCTGAGTTAGGTGGGGGACACGGGGCATGGTGAGCAGAGGGGTGACAAGATCTGAAGTGTCATCGTGCTGCTGTGGGGACAGTGGATGGTAGAGGCAGGTGGAGGCATCAGACAGGGAAGTGTCTGCAGGGTCCAGGGAAGGGTGACAGTGGCTGTGGCTATGTGGGGACAGGGGAAGTGGGCCTGTCCTGGAGTCAAAGCAGAAGAGCCACACTGAGCACCTGCAGGTGGCACAGGACCAGGGGTGGGCTCAGGCTCAGCTTGAACTGTGGGGTGACAGCTCAGGCGTGGACAGAAACAGCCTGAGCAGATGGGGTTCAGGCATTGAGAGGTGGCGGGAGACAGAACTGCACCATGGCTGAGAGCCCCCTCACCCTGTGCCTCCCCCTGCAAGTCCATCTCTGGCCTCTGAAGGAGCAGCAGGCAGAGGGGGTGAGGCTCCCAGGGTGGCCCTGAGCCAGGGCAGCACCGTCCTCGCGTTTATCCTCGTCCACCAGGAGGGATCGTGCTGGGCCGAGAGCAGGCGTCCTGCCAGAGCAGTGGCGGCTCATCAGAGGTCACCTCCGCATCCTGCCCCTGCTCAGAGTCCACAAGAACTGGCCTGGACGCAGCAGGACTCGTGGGCCTGGCCTGCGGTCCCTCCACCATCGTCTGCCCTGCAGGGGCCACGCTGCCACCAGGGCCCCTGCTCAGCCCCAGGCCCAGACCCAGGCAGCCTGGCTGAGGGCCAGCCCCGCCCTGCAGGAAGGTGACCCGTGCAGCCTGGCCTGAGGCAGCACAGCCTGAATCGGGTCAAACCCCAGCCCCACCTCTTGACCTGGCGGAGTCTCCTCCCCTCTCTGGACCCAGTCTCCCCGTCTGTAAAATGAGGCTTTATCATCAGAGTGTCAGAGCCACTCAGTCAACACGAGCCTCGCCCTCCACACGGTCCAGTCTCCTTGTCCGGAGTCTCCCCTGTGGAGCTTATGGGGAGGGGGGACCCCAAGTGCAGCCCTCAGACTGAGCACAACCTTCTCTGAGCCAACAGCCCCCCTGGAAACAAGCTCGGCCCTGCGGGACCCCTACCCACCCACCCACCCACACCTGCAGGAGATGCCGGGCAGAGATGTGGGCAGAGCCCGGATTTAGCACCGAACACACCTGTGCGCGTGGCCTCCCTCTACCCCCCCGCTGGCGGTGTGACCCGGGGCAGGTCACCTCCCCCTCCAGCCTGGGTGCTGCTCTGTGAATTGGGGAGCATGGAAACCCCCACCCCGCAGGGTGAAGGGGGTCGATGTGCATTGAACTGCCGGGTCCACAGCAGGTGCTCAGAACCAACCCCGTGTCCTGGGTCCTCCCTCCTGCCAGGAGCCCCAACAGATGCAGAAATGACAGCAGAGTCTGCGTCTCCCCCGGTCAGTCACACGAGGTGACACCCGAGAGTGAAATGCAACTCCTGGCCCATGTGAAGAGCTCAAATGACAGTACCATTTGGCGGCAGGTAGCGTAGCTGCATGCACGCTGCAGCGGGGCAGAGGCGTGAAAAGATGAATTCGGGGTGTGTTCAGGAGGGCTGCATGGTTTGCTGTTAGATGGACTGTAGAATGTGTGAGAACCAGGGCTCAACAGGTAGAAGCATGAGAGAGACCTGCCCGCTTTAGCTTTGCCCCTGGACAGATGCTCAGCCCGGGTGGGAGCCCCAGGCAGGTTGAGGTTGGGACAAAGGCAGGATGGAGCTCCTGCTCCCCCAACTGTATGGACCCACATTCAGCCACAGCCTGGCTTATGCTCACACCTGTGGGACAGGAAGGCCCCTGGGGGTAGGGACAGTGTCTGCTTCTCCCCTGCATCCCGAGCACCCAGCACAGCCCCAGCCCAGGTGTGAACGCGTGCTGCCTTCTTGTGGCGTGTCCCAAGGAGGGGTCTGCAGGCCGCATTCCCCCGAATCCTAAGACAGGGGGCTGGGGCAACTCCCACCCCCTACAGCCTGGGTCCCAACAGCTGCCAGGTAATGGCTCAGCCCGGGCATGTGTCTGCCCAGACGCCATAATCCCTGACGTCTGGGGGCTCAAGTGTCAGTTGTGCCTGATCAAAGAGGGGGGAGGGGGAGGGGAAGAGTGAGAAAGAGAAGACAAGCAGACAGAAAAACCCCTGGAAAAAGGCACCCCAGCAGCTGTTGGGGCCCATTATCCACCATGACCAGCCTCAACAATCACACACGGCAGGGGTCTGGGTGGGCTTTCTGGAGCCAGTCCAGCCTGCAGGTGTGCAAGGTGGGAGTGTGTTTGACACTCGGACAAGGGAAAAGACCCAGGGTGGCAGGTCGGGGCCGATGCCAGCCATAGCTCTGCGGCGCGTCCAGGCAGGTGTGGCCGGGTGAGACTGCTCTGGGCGTGGGCAGCCCCGATGCAGACCACCCGGGAGGCACACAGCCCTCGTCAAATCTTAGGAGATGTGGGGTCTAGTAAGTAACTCTCAATTCATTTCCCACCCAGCAACGATCGGCTGGAGCTGAGAAATGGGGTTCTTGAACCCTGGCCACTCCCAATGCAACTTCCCTTATTCCTGCACCTGTGTGTGCTTCTTGGATATTGGACTTTGCAACCCCTGGCCTACTGGGGGCTCAGCCCAATGAGGCACTTAGAAGCAGACGATTCAAGGGGGAGTTTGATCAGTGCTGGAAGGGGTTGGGCAGAGGGCTCTGGGGCACAAGGAGGTATCTAATCCAGCTTAGGGAAGTCAGGGCGGCTTCCTGGAGGAGGTGTTGTCAGTGCTGTTTAAAAAGAGTAGGAGCCGGGATGCTCAGGGAGAGGGCACCTGGCTGCACATCCCCGGCTTCTTCACCGACCGAGTCTGAAGGATAAACGCAGGTGGCAACTGATTCTGTGTCACGAGGAGGACAGAGGTGGCTTCCCGGGGAACCCAGGCTCCTCCACCGCCAAGAGCAGGATGCAGCCTCGTCTCCCCAACATCCACCACCAGGATGAGTGAGTGGATGAGGTCCCAGGCTAAAGAGGGAGGGGCCTGTGTGTCCAACCTTGTTCTACCTCCAGCCATCGTCGTTGTGGGAGGTGGGAGGTCCCTTCTCCGGAGCCACCCCCCACCCCCCCTGCCCCTGGAGGCCTGATTTACCAGGGAGCTTTCCTAGGGTGGGGACCAGGGGTTGGGGACAAGATATTTTAGATGAAGGTGTTCAGTGAATCTTAATTACGACAACCAGCTGACACAAAACGATGACCTTATGCTGGGCCCTATTTTAACATTTTGCATGGAATAATCCTTCATCCGCGTAACAGCCCCATGAAGCAGATGCTAGTAGCCTCCCACTTTACAGCTGGGGTCACTGAGGCACAGAGAGGTGATGCGATGTGCTCAAGGTCACCACATGGGGGCAGCTCCCCCCCAGCTCCCAGGTCATCTGGAGCCACAGGCAGGGGGTCCCTGGGCTCAGCGAGTCACAGGACCCACCCCTTGTCTGTGACTGGGGGGCAGTGACCACCTGACCAGTGGGGGGACCCCTTTGTCTTGCAAGGAGAAAAGGAAACAAGACAATTAAACAGGAATCCAGGAGCACATCTTTTCTTTCTCCCCAACTCCTCTTTCCTGCTTTGCTCACTGTCTTCTGCCCCACCTCCCAGCCCCATCACTCCCGGGACCCCCGCAGTGGCTCCTCCTGGGCTCCGCCTCTCCCTGGGGGGCCCCGAGGGAGACTGAAACCCCCCACCCAGGTCCCTCCTGTGCCAGGACAGCCCAGCTCCTGTCGGGATCAGAGTAAAAGCCAAACCCCTCACCTGGGCCCACGGGCAACCCAGGAGCCGCCCTCGCCTCTCCGTCTCTGCCCACCTGCCCCCTGGCCCTGCAGCTCCTCTGACTCTCCAGGTGGTGCCACCAGGTCTTCGTCCTTGCTCTGCCCTCTGCCTGGAGCCTCTGCCCACAGCCACCCCGCTCTCCCTGCCAACTCCCCCAGGTCTCTGCTGCCAGGTCCCCTTCCCCAGGGCCCCTCTGACCTCCCTTGCTGGTGTCGAGCCCCCATTACCCGCCACCCCCCAGCCCTGACATTTTTCCCAACATTTATCCCACGCTGATGTGTTATCCTATATTTAATAGTTTACTTGTTCAAGGTCTGTCTCCTGTCATTGAAATATAAACTCCAAGAGGGCAAGCACGGAAGGCTTTTTCCCACTGCTATGTGTTCACACAGGGGCAAGAGAGAGCCCCTGGCACCTAGAGGGTCAGCAGACAACTGTGGATTGAACAACGGGGAGAAAATGAACAGAGGGAGTGGGCTGCCAGTGGCTGCTCTGGGTATACGCCTACAGAGCTGTTAGGTGCAGGCACCTCCCTGAGGCTCTACACCTCATTCATTCATTCATTCAGTATTTCACCAAAACAAGTCTTTACTGAGCACCTACTATGTGCCAACAATTACTATGGGCTCAAGAGATGAAGCAAGGAGCAAAAGAGGCCAAAATCCCTTGATTCAGGGACTTGGCAAGTTCCTGCTGGGAGCCAGACAAAGGATCAAGAGACAGACCAGACGTGACACACGGTGTGTCCCTGTGGTCAGTGCTGTGGAGAGGCCCTGGGGGCGGGGGAGGAAGTGACAAGGGGTGGGGTTGGGACTTTCAATGGGGTGGCCAGGGACAGTCTGGCTCAGCAGTGATTTAAGACCTCCAGGAGGCTGTGGAATTGATCCAACAACCCGATGAGGGCGAGACCACAATCACCCCTATTTTCCACGTGAGGAGAATGAGGCTCAGAGGGGTCCAGCTACCACCCCAGAGCCACACAGCTGCTGAGGGGCAGGGCCGGTGCCCGCCCCGCAGACTGGCTGTAACTCTGTGCCTCCCCTGTCTCCCCGAGACCCAGAGCACCCCAAGGGTCTGGGGGTGTCCTGGGCAGTGTCTCCCGGCCTCCAGCTCTGGGGCAGCTGCCGAGGCAGGAGCAGAGGACCCCTCTCGCTTCCCCCCCCACCCAGGTTTCTAATAAGCAAGGAGGAAGGACGGTGTGTGGAGCAGCTAGGATTCTTTTCAATATCCTGGAACCTCGTTTTCAGCGGATAATTAAATTACTTTTTAATTACAAACAGAATATCCGTGCATCCCCTCTGAGAGCGCTGGGCCGGGTGCGCAGGGAGGAAAACGAAGGCCGCTTTGCGGGAAGGGGCCGGGCTGCGTTTCCCCGCGGCTGCCCCGCAGGTCAGACTCAATTAGGGGCCGCCCTGCTGGGCCCAGTGACAAGGTCCCCTTCTCTGTGGCGTCTGAAGGTCCTGAGCCTGTGTCCAGGTGTCCCTCCCGCCCCGTCCCCGGTCAGACTCCCCGGCTCGTCCTGCGGTTCTGCTCCAGGAGGGCAGCACGTCCGGCCCCAGCCCGCCTCCTCCCCAAGGCCCACGGCTGCGGCACCAGGAGCACAGGCCAAGCTTCCACTGAAACAGGGGCCAGCAATCACGGTGGGGTCGGGCTGCCAGCCAGGCTCAGGCTCAGGGGGCGTCTGCAGGGAGAAGCGGGTCGTCCTGACCCAGGGGCTTCTGGAGCCAGCGGAGAGCCGGCCTGGTGTGCAGAGTCCCTGCAGAGACAGACCTCAGCACCTTCCTGGAGCGGCGGGTCTGCAGCAGAGCTGGCAGAGGGTGGCCTGTCCCCTCCTGCTCGCTCCCTGGGAGAGCCCCTCCCTGTGCCCTTGACCTGGGCCTCCCTGGCTGGAGCATCGAGGGATCCATCCTCCTGGCCACCCAGCAGGTGTTCCCCGGAAACCATCCCCAACTCTGGCCACTAAGGGGTTGAGAGAGGATGGCCTGGTGGGCAGAGCCTGGAGCCACGGGAGCTGGCGCAGACCCGGCTCCACGGCTGCCTGCTGAGAAGGGCTGAGCGCCCACTGCATCAGAGCAGCCCAGGGTGGGCAGGGGACATCTGAGCTGGGCTGAGCCCAGAACCCCCTGGAAGGGACGGGCACAGATGGTGACAGCGGCCCCCAGTGGCCCTGCCCCTCAGAGCCACCCTGGGCCCTGAAAGCACCTTCTGTTGGCTTCCTCCTCGTCCTTGACCCTCTGCCCTTGCGGTGGGACAAGGGGCTCCGCTCTCAGCACAATGGGCTCTGCCAGCAGATGGCAGCCCCCAGCCCCCAGCCCCCATGTCCCGTCCCGCCTGCCTTTCACATGGAAATGGGGGGAGACAGCCAGACAGGTGTCCCCCAAGCCACCTGGCCCGGCCAGGGGACCCAGGGCCATGTCCACTCCAGGTGCCTGGAGGGGGCCCTGGACACACGGCCTCTGGTCAGCGCTTCTTCCCCCTGTGGCCTTGGTCCCTCCCAGCCCGGTCCAGTCTCCATCCAGAAAAATCACGTGTTCTTCCCCATCCCTCCCCCTCCCTGCCCCACCGCTGAGGCCACGGGATGGGAGCACCCAGCCGGCTGGACTGTCCAGGGCCTGGAGAGTGTGAGCAGGGCCTCCCATTTTGAAGGGACACCCAGGCCCCCCCGCTTCACATAGTGAAGAGCAGAGCAGGTGGCCACGAAGGGGGTCACCCCACTATTCATTCATTCATTCCATCATTCACTCATTCAACAAGTGCTCTGGGGGCTCCCCAACCAGAAGGTGAGGGTGACGACAGCCCCCACTGAAAGGTACTTGGAGGACTGGGGTGAGGGTGTTGGGAGCGGCTGGCCTGGCCTGGCTCTGAGGGCGTGGTCACTAGCGTGTCCTCTCAGGCCTGGGCGCCCTGGGGCATGGAAGGTTCTGAGCAGCAAGGACAAGATCAGATGTAAATTCCAAAGGGATCCCTCAGGCTACATGGCACGCAGAGCCCGGAAGGCAGGAGCACAGGGATCGGGAGCCTGGGAGGCCCTGGGCATGGGAGAGCCGCTGCCCTGCCAGCCTTCTCAGAGCTGGAGTGGCAGAGCCAGAAGCAGCCCTCTCTGCCCTCCACTCCGCAGCCAGACCCCTGCCCCCCACCCCCAAACCTGGTACCGGCACCTCCACCAGCCCCTGGGCCCAGGAGAAGAGGCCAGGCCTGTGTCCCCAGAGAGTCCTGGGGCCACCACTCACCCCCAGAGCCTCTGCATTATACTAGGGGGTGCTCCTGTCCGGCAGGGGCCTCTTACGCAGTGTCCAGCTATTTCTCAGTTGCGGCCAGCACAAGGCCAGGTCTGGTCCCCACCCTCCTGGGGAAGAGGAGCCAGGGGCTGCTTCATGTCTCAGAACTGCCCCAAAGCTCTACCCTGGCTCTACGTGAAGAGAGGTAATCCCACTGCCCCCATCCCCAGACTCGGTGTACAGCGGTGAAAAAGCAAAAGACGACCCCTGCCTTGAAGGAGGCTTCATTTTCTTCTCTGCTGTGTGGGCTTGGGGAGGAGATAAGGGCCGCTTAAGAACGGCGCGAGAATTCTGCTGGGTGTGCGCCTGGAGGTTGGTGGGCTGGGCCTTCCCTGCCTCTGGTGGGAAAGTCACCCCATCATCAGTCCCTCTGTTCTCACTCTGTGATGTCGTCCTCAGCCCTGCCCTGCCCATCTCCTCCTCCATCCCTCTCTGAAACTGCCTTTTTATTTATTTACTTGTTCTCTCTTTTCACCCCAGAATGTGAGCCCCTGAGGGCAGGGAACTTGCTTGTCACGTCTACAGCTGGACTTCCAGGGGCCAGGACAGCAAGTGCCTGGCACATAGTAGGGCTTCAGAAATATGTGTTGGGTGAATGAATGGATGAATCCGTGGGCTCTAAAGGACCTCGGCCTTGCTCTCTCTCTGGACTCACAGGCCTGGCACTTTACCTCTAAGTCGCCAGCCCCACTAGTCTTTTTTTTTTTTTTTTTCTTTTTTGCCTTTCTAGGGCCGCTTCCCGCAGCATGTGGAGGTTCCCAGGCCAGGGGTCTTATTGGAGCTGTAGCTGCCGGGCTACGCCAGAGCCACAGCAATGCGGAATCCGAGCCGCGTCTGCAACCTACACCACAGCTCGCGGCAACGCCGGATCGTTAACCCACTGAGCAAGGGCAGGGATCGAACCTGCGACCTCATGGTTCCTAGTTGGCTTCGTTAACCACTGCGCCACGATGGGAACTCCACAGCCCCACTAGTCTTGCAATTTCTCAAACACCCAGGAATACTCCTGCCTCAGGCCCTTTGCTCTCACTTGTCCCTCTGCCTGGAAGGTTCTTCCCTTAGACGGTTCTCATGGCCCTACCCCTACCTCCTCCTGGCCCCTATGTAAATGTCGCTGTCTGACTAGCTGCCTACATCGGCAACTGGACTTGCCTCCCGGCTTTTCCTCTTCTCCCCTCCCCCCATCTTCTTACCTGGTTTTCTCCATAGGACTCTCCACCTTTGAATGCATTCACTTCTCTATTTTGCTTATTGTCTCTTACACCCCAAGAGCAGGATTGAGTGCCCGGCACAGAGCAGGTGCTCAATAAATATTTACCCCATGAAGCGAGGCAGCTGGAGGTCAGACACAGGAGCATTCCCCGTAGATTGGGGTAAGCAGGGAGGGCTTTCTGGAGGAGGGGATTTGAAATGGGGCCAGTGGCACTGAGAGAGGCAGAGTCTTCAAATCGGAGCTACAGCCTACAGCACAGCTCACAGCAACCCCGGATCCCTAACCCACGGGTCAAAGCCGGGTATTGAAGCTGCTTCCTCATGGATTCTAGGTGGGCTCATTACCACTGAGCCAAAGTGGCAACTCCTGAGAGGCAGAGTCTCAATGGGAGAAAATTTCAGATGGAACCAAGTCCTGAAAACCACCTGCAGTTTTCTGGGGCCAGGAATAAGGACACCAGAGCCCCGGACGCGAGTTATTTTGCACGTTCTAAGGTGTTCAGATCTCGTGCAGGCTGGGCACAGTTCTTTGGCAATTAATTCAATGTTTTATTCATCCTTGAATCCTTGAAAGCTGCAAATCAAACAGTCACTGGGTGTTTTGCTAACCACATTCCAGGCCTCTGTGTTGCAAATAATTGTGCTCTTTTGCATACCAAGCAGACCCTTCTCCGTCCCGGGAAAATGAATTTCTCCTAGTGTTCACTGCTCTAATTGCATCCACAGTGAGTCAGAGCAAATACGTTTCCATCCCGATTTGCATCATGCAAAACTTTAATCTCCCCAAGTTTCCTAAATCACTGTGAATGATTCACTACCTCCCGACGCCAGGAAACGCGCTGTTTGATCTGCCAGTCCATATAAATTAGATTTACAGGAGGGAAATAAAGGAGCCTTGATACTATAAACTATCAGGAAATAATCACCCGTGTGCATGTGTACCCCATAAATTTGCTACTTAGGAGGGAAACGGGGCAGGTGACCAAGCACATGCTGCTGAATTTATGTCCTCAGTGCAATTATCAAAATGAGGAGGACGACAGACTTCTGTCTTTGCAGAATTATGTGCAATCGGTGGAGGGGGGGCAGTCTGCCAACCCCCACATGCCCTGAACTGGGAGCAACTGGCCTACAAAAGGCCCTGGAAAGACAGCAGGGATGCAGGATGCTCAGAGCTGTGGTATAACCCCTGCATGAGGAATGCTGGCTCTGCTTCTTTTGCTGTGTGACTTTGATCCAGTCATGTACCTTCTCTGAGCTTTAGTTTCTTCACCTGCCAGTGGGGAGAGCACAACTTAAGAGACCACGTTGTAAGGAATAGATGAGTTCCTGGGTGGATCATTATGGGGTGCCTTCTCTGTACCAGGCTCTAGCCCACGTTCTTGGGGGCAGTGGAGGGAAAAGGCAAGCGAGGCCCCCACGCTCAGAGCTCTGAGCAGACCAGGGAGCAAAATCACAGCCTGGAGAGGCTCAGGCAATGAAAAGTAAAGGGGGTTCCTTGTTTTTATTCCACAACCCTCTTCTAGTTGGATTTTCTGTTACTTGCAGCCCAAAGCACTCTACTTGTGATAGTCACAAGTACTCTGCCCTCATCCAGTCTCTTCCATTAGGTGAGCAAAGACTTTGTAATTTACAAAGCACCCGGACTTTATACATTTGAGCCCCTGTGCGCTGAGGGTTCTGATCCCATTTACACTGAGGTTAAGGAGGAGTCACAGTGACTTGCACAGTGTCAGAAGCACATCAATGGCTGACCTGGAACAGCCCTGATCCTTGCCGACCCCTATACAGAGCTCCCCCCACCCTCCAGGCTACATCCGGGAAGCTTTCTCACTTCTGTGATTTGATGAGTCTTCCAGGGATCTGTGCCCTAAATATCTACGCCCCCCTCATCGCTATCTTTCGGCATTCTCAGTATTGAGGTGGGGTTAAAGAACTGCAGCCCTGGGCATTCCTTGTGGGTATCCACATGTGTCACCTAGAAAGAAATGGGACAGCCATGGACACAAAGCTGTTCTTCAGATTAGGTCTAGAGGAGGTGGGATTTGGAAGAAATGGGGCAGGCAAGTTTGGGGCAGGCTAATCAGGGTGCCAGGGAGCACTTTCATTCATTCAACAACCATCTCGTGTGTATCCTATGTGCTAGACCCGGTTCTTCAGCCAGAGCAGAGGCCGAGCCATGGCTCCTGCCCTCATGGAAATGCTGAGTAGGGAGAAGGCGGTAACCATAGGAACGAGAAGATGTGAGATTTGCTATGAGCCCGGGAATGTGACGGAGATGGGAATGCCCTGGAGAAGGGGCGGGATCCTCAGGTTTGGGCCCCCCAAAAGGCCTCAGGTGAAGATGCGAGGGCAAGGGCAGTTTATTTGGAAGGTGGTCCATGCACGACTGGGAAGGAGATGGGAGCAGTGAGGTGGGGACGGGAAGGCAACCGAGACAGCGTGTTGTCAAGTCGCTAACACTGGGGCCTGGCGCTGGATCCGGTAGGGACTCTTGGAAACACACAGCTCTGAGTGACCCACTGGAGGGGGAGGGACCTGGGCCATCCTTTCAGCAACTGCCAAGACGCCTTATTGAGAGCTGCTCCTGTTGGGTGGAAAGAAGGCTCCGGCGTTTCTAGCCTGCAGAAAAATGGTTGTCACCACTTATTTTGTATACCGGGATTCCCCCGGGAAGGAATCACCCTGGGGCTCCTCTCTCTGAGGGGTGCCTGTGCTCAGTGGCAGTGTCTCTCATTCCACCAGCAGCCAGGGGGCCTGGGGGTCAGGAGGGAGGAGGCCACGCACCCAAACCCAGCTCGGATGCTCCTGAATCTCCTTGTTTGGTTGGAATCAAGGAGGCGGCGGGCAGGTGTGAACACTGCGCACAGCACGTAATAGGTGTTCAATTAACACTGCCCATCACATTGACTCTTCAGACACGCACGGGGACCTGCTCCTCTTTTAACTTGGAGGAGAGCAGCTAGATTTCCTGATGCCCATCAGACACTGAGGTGGACCCAGATGGAACAGAGGAGGGGCTCCTGGGAGAGGGAGGCAGGGGGGTCCCCGCCCCTTTCACAGCTGACAGGACCCTGGACTGGCTTGGCAGCCAGGACACAGACTTGGCAGCCCCTCCCACGGCCCCCAGGGGACAGCAGCCAGGACCCCCCACCCAGCTCCCTCACAGCGGGTAGCAGGATGGATGGAGGGGTAGCCCTGTCAGCACCTCCCCCGCCCCAAGTCTCCTTGCTCTCTGGACGGGCTGGTCCCCAGCAGCCCGCAGCTCCATCGTCCTCCAATGTCAGCCACACACCATGAAGACAAGTCCCACCTGCCAGGGCCATCCGTGTTCTTCTCCTAAGAGCTGTTTGGGCCAAAAGCCAGGAAGGAACATCAAGTGTGTGCGGGCCCCCGCAGAGCTGGCCCTCCTCCAGCCTGTTCCGCAGCATTCCCGTCCCCAGAGCAGCCCCTCCCCCGCCCTGTCATGGTGTCTGAAAAGCCCCATTTGTCACCTGTGCACCTCCAGGGGGGCTCTGGTGAAGCACAGACAGGTAACTGGGGGCAGCGCCCCGTGACCCACTGGCCCCTCTTCACTGTGACCCTCATGTCCCTCAGCAGGGCCAGAGGGAGGGGGACAGATGGGTAGGCTCTGACAGGAGGGAGGGTGACATGGCAGAAAGGATCTGGAAAGATCTGGAAGCCAAATCCAGGGCAGCAGAGATGGGTTACAGAGTGGGAGGCGGGGGCAGCTCTGCACTGGGAACCTGGGCCTGGAAAGTGCTGGAAGGGAGACAGCAGAAGGACTTAGTCCCCCGCACATGCTCAGGAGAGGCTGGCTAATGCCCGCCAGGAGGGGGCTGACTTCTGGGACCCGGCCCCGGGCGGAAGGCAGAAGGGCGGCAGAGACTCGGGGCGAGGAGCCTCTGACCCCTCCAGGGCCTGCCCCTCAGCCACAGCCCAGCTCGAACCCTGGGCTCGAATCCCAGCCAAGGTCCCCGGGAGAGGATTTCAGCTGCAATAACAGGGGATAAAACAGGTGAAGGCGCCGACGCCCAGCACTTCCTTACCTCCGTCAAGGATCCTGGAGCAGGAGGACCATGGCTGGCAGGGGCTCCGCTGAGTCACTGGGGTCCCCGCCCAGGCTCCCCATTCAGCTCTGCCTGCCTTGTGAACAGACACCTGACTGACGGAGGGCGCGAGGGAGCTGTGGGCATTCCTGGGGAAGAGCGTTCCCAGCACAGGGAGCTGCTTGTGCAAAGGCCCTGAGACAGCTGCCTGGCGGGTTCGAGGACTAATGAAGCCAGAGCGGCTGGAACCGAGTGAGTGAGGAGGAGAGAAACAGGGCAGGGGATTGGAGAGGGGTTGGAAGAGGGATTGAGTAGGGGATGGGGGATGCGGTCTTGGGTTTTCACTCAGTGAGACAGAAAGTCCCTGGGGGTCTGAGGGAGGAGGGACATGGTCTGACTGAGATTTAATAGGATCCTTCTTGCTGCAGTGGGGGCGATGGGTGCGCCTGGGAGCGGGGAGACCAGTGAGGAGAAGACCAGAACATTCCAAGCAAAAGATGATGGTTTCCATCAGGGTGGTAGCAGGAGATGAGAAGTAGCCAAGTGTCCAAATCCCAAAGCAGAAAGGCCCAGGGAGAAATGAAACACTCTTGTTAAGCCCCCTCTTTCTAGGGAGGAAAGATTTTCCCAGAATCCCCAAAGCATGGTCCTTATACCTCATTGGTCAGAAGTATGTCAGTGTCTACCAATTACAGGCAAAGGGGTGGGGTCTCATGATTGACGTAAAGACCCTCCCTCCCCCACGTGGGGTCCAGAAAAACTGGGTGTTTCCAGCAGAGGAGGTGCAGTGGGGAAGCAACCACCCCATGTGAGCCATAAGCCCTCCCCAGCATGAGGCCCCAGGAGCCAAGTTTCTGTCTCTGCGTTTGTCCATAAAAAATGGGGTTAATGCCTCACAGAATTGTTGGAAAGTTTTCATGAGAGGAGGACGCATGTGGAGAGCTTAGAATAATATCTGTCGACATTGTTAAAACATTAAGAGCTCAATCAGTGTCAGCTGGTAGTATTATTTCCTCTAAAGACCCAGATCCATCTCTTTCCAAACTAATGGCATCACGTCATTGTAACCACAGTATCCTTGCAGAATTTCTCCTTCCCTTGCCCTGTCACAGTGCCTGAAATTCCTCCATTGGTCACACATCTACCAGAAGGACCACAGATGGCCTAGTTTGGAGTTTATTCTAGAGACAGCTATGGAGAATAATAGAGGGACAAAACGTCTATGGCATCATAACTATGAAATTCATAAAATTCAAACAATAAAGTATTTGCCATACCTACACATAATAGAGAAGACTTCCTGTATCATTGGTGTGGATATCACATTGGCCACAGCACCTTCAGTGAGCACGTGCCCTCACCCCCCATGGTGTCTATTCCCTGCTCTCCTGATCAGGTGGTGAGCATTGGCCCAAAGACCACCCTCCTTCTCTGTCTGCCCTAGGTGGAGCCAATCCGTCTCCCCTGGGCAATTGCGTAATACCTAGAACTAGCCAATCAGAGAACTGCATCATTCCCTTAGCCATTGTGAGTGGTTCATAGGTGGTCACATAACTCAAGACTGTCCAGTCATATTCAAGGAAGGTGATTCCAAGCTTTTCCTTGTAGGGATTAGAAAAAAGGCTCTCTCCTTCCTTCTGAGTTTAAAGCTTCAATGAATAACGCATCTGGAGCTAGTGCCACCATCTCACCACCCTATGTGCCTGACATTGCAGCCAACGCAAAAGTAATGAGAAATGAAGTAGGAAAGAAACCTAGTCCTAATACATTGTTTGGGGTTCTGGATCCAGCCATGCCTGAAGGAAGACAACATCCAGCTTTTCCTTTTAGCCAAAGCCAGTTGGGGATGGTTTCCTGCCTCTGGCAACAAAAACACACTGTAACCCGTCACCTTCTGCAGCCCTGTCTCTGTCTCCTTTCTCCTCAAGTGAGAGTCAGCCCACCCCAAAGGGACAGTCTGGCCCTGTAAGCTTGGATGAGAGATTCAGTGGCTCTGTGCCTCGGTGTCCTCATCTAAACAAGCAGGGACAACAGTATCCACCTGAGGTCTGTGATGGAAGGAATTAACATAGCTGAAGCCCTTGGCACAATGCCAAGCAAATAGTAACTGTCCTGTGTGTTAAAGAATGAACGCTAAGCTGCAGAAGGCTCCCCAGGGCAAGCCTTGGTCTTAGTGCAGGTGGAAGGCAGCCTGGGAGCCAGTGGTGTGCACTGGGCCTGCAGGAGAGACCCTGTCCTGGGCATCTCAGGGGCCAGGCAGAGCTTATGGGAGCAAATTTCCCAGGGGACTTAACACCAACTGGTGCCCTGCTCCTTCCCTCCAGCATTCAAAGCACAAATGCCAGAGTCAGGTGGGAAATCAGTATAAAAATATGGCACAGTATCATTGGAGGATTAAATGAGGTAATATGCATGAAACCCTTGGAGCAGTGCCTGGCACAGACTGGGCCTTCTGTGGATATTGGTTATATTATCATTATTATTCCCTTGTTAAAATACTATTGCCTGGGGTGCGTCTATTCCTAGTGAATTAGTTCTTAGTGAATGAATCCACCCCCACCCACCCCCAAATGGTCATCGAGCATGAGTTGTGTGCCAGGCATGGTTGGAGGTGCAGGGGAGACAACAGCAATTTCGACGGATGGGGCCTCCCAGATCTGACACTCAGACTCAACAAGGAATCAAACACACGAGAAACATCAAGCAATGAGGAAAGTTCTGAAGGTGATGGCAGCTGATGACAGGATCACGTGACCATGGGGTTGTGTTTAGTGCGGGGAGGGGGGGGCACTTCCAGGAAGGTGGTGCTATGGGCTGAATATCATGTCCGTCTAAACTCATGTGTTGAAATTTACTCTCCCAAGGTGATGCTCTTAGGAGGTGGGGACCTTTGGAAGGTGATTCAGTCAGGAAGGTGCAGCCCTCTTGAATAGGGTTAGCACCCTGATAAAAGACCCCAGGGAAGCCCCCTCACACTTTCTGCCACGTAAGGACCCAAGGAAAAGAGGACCATCCATAAGCCAAAAAGTGACCTGGCACCTTGACCTTGGCCTCCCCAGCCTCCAGGCAAATTCACATAGATATTTCGTTAGAGCAGCCCCAATGGACTAAGACAGGTACCGCTGGAGCTGAGCCCTGGAAAAGCAGGAAGAACCAGTCATGGCATCACTGGGCAGAAGGACCAGCAGGGACAAAGGCCCTAAGGTGGGAATAAGCCTGGTCATGGCCCCCGGGTGTGGTCAGGGGCTGTGGCAGAAGGTTAGCGGAGGTGGGGCGGCTGGTGTGAACAGGGCTTCCAGGACCTTCCCTCCCCCAGCACTGTCCTGGGGGCTGAATTCCAGGCGGTTTGATGAGAAATCGGAGAATGGGCCGTTGAAGCTGAGAGGTGAGGTTATTAATGGGGACTTTGGCTAAGTGGCCTTCTGGGACCCCCGAGGCAGAAGGAGGGGGGCGGATTGAGGCCTGGGGATGGCAGCAAAACCTTGTCCCTGAGGCCAGACAGAAGGGTGGCAGCCTGGGAGCCATAAATCCCTCCAGGAGGAGGGAGGAGCTACAGCTGGAGTGGGCGGTGCTGGTTCCTGGTTGGGACCAGATGGGGCGGGGCTGGAGGGGTGGGGGGTGGGGGGGACAATGGGCAGCCCTCCCCAGAGTTCTCCAGCCCAGGGCCATCTGCTAAGTCAATCTTCCACCTCCGGGGAGGCCTTGGGGTGGGGGGTTGAGAGGAAAGGTAATTTTAGAGGAATTTGACAGAAGCTGATGTGTGAGGCCCCAGCCCTTGAATTTGGAAATCCTTGCTTCAGACCCAGTTTGCACGGGACGTGGGCAGGAGACTGTCTCCATGAGTGAGCTGGGCAGACTGTGCGATGCTTGGTTCCTGCATCCCATGGGGAAGACCAGCCCCTTAGGGTCTCTGGGCCCCACCTTCCCATCTGGAAAATGGGAATAATGATAGTACTTAACTTCTACGCCTGTGAACTTGTACAATTAATTCATTCCAGAAACAGGCCAGTCCCTGTTGGAAGCGCGGCTAATGAGAGTTATTAATACTCACTGAGAGCTGCCTGCATGCCAAGTTCGGGTCTAAGGGCTTCCTTTCCTTCCCTCACGCAATCTTCCCACAGCCCTGGGCTTGGACTTGAACCTGTCCTGAGCTTCCCGAGGTTCAGCGTCGTGCAGTACTTGCCCAAGGGGCAGGGTAGGGATTTGAACCCAGGCCTAGAGACCACACCACCCATCCTCACTCTTGGCTGTACTCGTGTCTAGTCTGGGTGCAGGATGGGTGACTGTCAGGAACCCCACTGAACACCTGGAGAAACAGAAACCTCCACCACCCCCACCCCCACCCCCACCAAGGTCCTCGATTTGCCAGATGCTGCACAGCGACCAATTGCCAGGCTTTTTCATTGCAGGGGAATCCGTTGGGGAGGGGTGTCCATGTCACTTTTCCTGAAGCCACTCCTGGGGCTGGATCTTCCCTCGGCTTACCTGCCCCTGCTGCTCAGGGAATCCTCACTAGGGCCCGCAATGTGCTCACCCGATCCTCCTTCCTGGCTCTGGCGCTGAAGGTCTGCAGGATGCTTTCCAGCTCTGCTCACAAAATCTGCTCTCAAAGAATAGTGTGGGGAGCTCATTCACATAGCCAGTACCTGTCCACCCATCCATCCATACCTCCTTTTGTCCATCTATCCACTTGTCCATCTACCCTGCCTGCTGTCCATGGGTCTCCTGGTCCCTATAGCATTCTTAAGAATAGCAAGGCAGCCAGGGTGAGTCAGGGAGACAGAGGTAAGCTATGAAGTTGGACACATGCCCGCAAGAAGATCAGTGGCCCCAGCAAAAACTCTTCACACATTAAGGTTTGATGACTCCTCAGCCTCAGACAGCAGACACGCTCCCAGAATCTCTCAACAGACACAGCCCCAGGCATCCACTCCTGGCCTATAGCAGATGCAAGAGTGGGCAGGTTTGCTGGCAGCTGACTAGTGGTGGGGGTGGGGTGGGAAGGGAGCTGGTGTCCCAGGCAGAGAGGCCAACTCAATGGCCCACCTGTCAGATCCCTGCAGCCTGGCCCCCCTACCACCCACGTGATCCATGCTGCCCGCCAGGGAGAAGGTCACGGTGGCCCAGCAGAGCGAGGGATGCTCCCGGGGGGTGCATATGGTTCTGTTCCCCCCAGCTCCGCATGTCACCAGGGGAAGGGCTGGCCTTGCTTCCTGGGCTCCCCCTGATTCCGGAGGCGCCCAGGGGAGGGGAGGTGGCCAGCAGGGTGGGCTCACACCTGGGGGCCTGGGGTCTTCTCCTGGCCCCACGTGTCCCCCCACCCCTGACTGCTTACCTGCTGTGTGTCGTTAACCCCTTTATCACTTAACACTTTTGCGTCCTCTTCCCTAAAAGGGACATGATAATACCTCTCTCCTTGGGTATTCCACGTGTGAAATACTGAGATAAGGGCCTGACACCTAGGAAGCCCTTCCTATCCTATGATCTGTCAATCAGAAGCAGTTCTGTAACAGCAGAGTAAGTACCTCCAAAAATCCGCTCTTCCATAAGAGCCATGAGAACACCAAACCCCAAAAAAAAAAAAAAAAAACCACCCAAACCTCTCAACATCAACTTCTTCAGAACTCTGGATGGTAACTACTTACAACTCTAGGAGTGTTTCTTCAAGAAAAATGGCTGAATCTCGGCAAGAACAGCCAGACTTGAGCAAATTTAACTGGCTCCACCCCTCTCTCCCTCTCCCCAGCTGTCGATTGCCTTGAAAACCCACAGCACCGCAGCGTCAGTAGCTCTGAAAGTCAGCAGCCTGGCAGCCACTGGAGGGAGCAGAAGAATAGGTATTTCTCCAGAGAAGCCACACAAATAACCAACAAGCACATGTAAATGTATTCAACATCATCACGTTAGGGGAATGCAAACCACGCCCCCTAGGAGGGCTGGAATCAAAGAGACACAGAAACGGGGGTTCCACTCGGCAGCGGCTGGGGTGTGATCCCAGCCTGGTACAGTGGGTTAAGGATCTGGCGTTACCACAACTGCAGCTTGGATTCCATCCCTGGCCCAGGAATGTCCGCAGGGCTTGGGTGCTGCCGAAAAGAAAAGACAAACACAAACAAGTGTTGGGGAGGATGTGGAGAAATTGGAAGCCTTATACGTGGCTGGGGAGAATGTTAAGTGATGCAGCCACGTTGGAAAACAGTCTTACAGTCTTTAAAAAGTTCAGCACGGGAGTTCCTGTCGTGGCGCAGTGGTTAACGAATCCGACTAGGAACCATGAGGTTGCGGGTTCGGTCCCTGCCCTTGCTCAGAGGGTTAACGATCCGGCGTTGCCGTGAGCTGTGGTGTAGGTTGCAGACGCAGCTTGGATCCCTCGTTGCTGTGGCTCTGGTGTAGCCCGGCGGCTACAGCTCTGATTCGACCCCTAGCCTGGGGACCTCCATATGCTGCGGGAGCGGCCCAAGAAATGGCAAAAAAAAAAAAAAAAAAATTCAGAACAGTTACCCTGATACGAGAACTTCGTTCCTAGGCATGTCCCCAAGAGAATTACAAGCACACAGGAATGTTTACAGCAGCGTCATTCATTGTAGCCCAAAGTGGAGAAACCCAGATGTCTATCAACTGATGGATGAATCAGCGATACCGCGTGGTAGACACTCTCCACAGAACAGTGTTTACCATAGAAAGGAATGAAGTCCTGACACAGGCTCCCACACGCCTGAGTCCTGCAAACGTTAGGCTCAGTAAAAGAATCGAGTCGTGAAAGACCACATGTTGTGTGATTCCATTTATGGAATAGGCAAATCCATAGGAGAGTGGCTGCGTGTTTGCTTAAGGATGGGTGGGGAGTAGCTGCTAAGGTGTGCGGGGTTTCTTTGGAGGCGATGGTCTCGCAGTTTGGGGAGGCTGCAAAACGCAGACTGTCTGCCTTGAGAGGGTGAGCATTGCAGTCTGCAAATTACACCTCAGTGAAGCTGTCATTCAAAACATTCTAACATCTGGTCCAAGCACATCACTTCTCACCTGGACCATCACAGGGGCCTCCCTGTTGCCACTCTGCCCCTTTCAAGCCCTGCTCCCCTCTGCGGACAGAGCAGTTTTCTTAAAGTCAGAAACATGACCTTTGTCTTTGCCCTGTTTAAACCCCTTCCCTCTCTTGCTTCCTCATGCTGACCCTTCTCTCTTGATTCTAAGCCTCAGCACATGCTGTTCCATGTCAGATGAGCTTTTCCCTGCTCTTGCCCAAGCTAAGTCCTGTCCACTTTCCAGGACTTGGCCAAACGCCACCTCCTCCTGGAAGTTATCTGGAAACGCCCTGCCTGGACCCGCTTGCCATGGCTCGTGAATGGCTCCTCATGTGATGTCCATTGCGCTTGTCCAGGGCCTGTTTCTCCACTAGCCTGGGCTCCCTGTGGTCAGAGGGGAGCTCTGGTGTGTCCACAGCTGTAGCCTCAGCGTCTCCATCAGTGTCTGGCACGTCACAAATGCTCCATCAACACCTCTGCGTCCCGTCCACAGAGTCCCAGGCTTCAGTGCAGCACAGGACGGGCCCAGAGCCTGCCCTGCAGAGGCTCCACGTGTGACCTCGGGCAAGACTCCACTCGCTCACGTGTGAGCACCTGCTGGAGGGTTTCCTGGCAGGGCTAGTGCGAAAGTCTCACCTAATTGGTTTCAGGAAGCCCTGCGCAACCATACCTGGTTTGGCAAGAGGATCTCTTTACACAAGGCTTAGAGAAAAGTAACCTCATCTCCTGCAGAAAGAGCACTTGATACAATTAGCGCCACTTTGCAGATGGAGAAAGCAAGGCTCAGCAAGGTGACATGTCTTGCCTGAAATCACACACAGCCCAGAAGAGGGAGAAACTTTGCTTTATTTGTTCGTTCACACATTCACTCCATAAACCTTTATTTCTCACTCATGTACAAGGCGATCTAGGCCCTGGAGGAGGCAATGGAGAAAGGTCAAGAGTAGACCTGACCCCGCAGAGCTGACGTTCTAGAAGGGAATGGCTTCTGATTACCATGTATGCTGAGAAAGAAAGAAAATGCTACAGTGACTGAACCAGGTGGGAGGGGAGTGTGGCTATTTTATTTGTGCTCGTCGGTGAAGGAGTGACATTTGCCTGAGTCTTAGGGATGACCATTCCAGAAGAAGGAAGAGTCGGTGCAAAGGCCCAGAGGGGGTGGATGTCAGAGAGCATCCAGGAGGCCACTTGGGCAGGGGTGGAGTAGATGAGAAGGCAGCTGCAGTGGGAAGAGGGCTGGCAGGGCTGGGCACGCAGAGCTTTGGGGGCACTGATGAGGATTCGGGTCTGGCTAATGAGGGGGACAAGCATGCTGGGCGGCAGGACGGAATGTGAATGTGTTTTCTCTAGCACATTAAACTCTCCAAGGGAGTCCCTGGCCTGCACTCATGAAGGGTGAACTTGAGTTCTGTCCTGCAGTCGGCTTGGGAGGATGCTTCCTTGACTCCTAATTTGGTGGAGGGACCCAGCCAGGCTACCCGTGATGGCGCCCTTCAGAGTAGTTCATTTCCAAAAACCCTTAGAGGAAACTCTTCCGACCAGGGCTGGGGCTGCACCGGGTTTCGAAGTTAAATGGCCATTCCAACAAGGCCTCTCCCAGGATATTTGGGAAAGATGCCAGAGGTGAAAATCAAAAAGGTGGACTATGATGGATGTGAGATTTATGGAGAGGAGGAGTGAGGTTGGCCCAGGCAGGGCTCACGGCAAGAACAAAAGTGAAGAGGAAGGGAGCAAAGGAAGGGAGTGGTGAGAAGGCTTGAACTGCGGGGAGAGCCTGCTGGGTCCTGGGACAGGTGAGGTGTGACGTTTGGTGGCAGAATTGGTTCATGATCCCGAAGGATACAGAGTGCAAGCTGAGAAGTATTGGCTTGAGCCTCAAAATCTCTCCTCACCTTGATCAGCCTCATAAATTATATATCACTTGTATCATTAAGAGCAGCTTCAGTCACAAATAAGAGGAAATCCCAATATCACAGTGAGTTAAACACAATGTATTCTCTTACTTTTAAGGGAAATATTGGGGATAAATAGTCCATGGCTAATGTGGATGCTCCATGAAGTCATCAAGATGAAAGACCTTCCTATTTCTGCTATACCATGGATGCCTTCCATCTTCATGGCTCCCTCATGGTCCAGAATGGCTGCTGAGTACCAGCCAGAGGGTCCACATTCCAGGCAGCCAAAAGAAGGAATGAGTCAGAGCACAAAAGTCCTATGTTCCAAATGAGCCTGTTCTCTACTTTGAAACTTCACACAAGACTTCTGCTGTGACAGTGGCCTCTTATTTCATCACATGACATCAGCCAGTGCAGGTGATCTGGAGAAAGTCCTCTTCCTTCTAGGGAGTCATGTGCCCAGCTAAACTCGGAGCTCTGTTTCCAAGGAAGAAGAAGAAATGAGATATGGAGTGTGCAACATGCAGTTCCTAGTAGACCCCAGATTTGTCTCTTCCAAGATCTTTAAGGGAAATTAGCATCAGTGCTCAGTGATGTCTGGAACAGCCTCACTCACCACGAACTCCAGCAATTCATCAAGGTCCATTTTGACCCTAATAAAATGTCCAAATCCAACACCTCCCTTGAGGATGGTGGGTTCATGAGTTTAGTCTCCTCTTTAGGAGATGGGCTTTCTAACGGGCCCCGGACCACACCTCTCACAGCACCCCAGCAGAGAGGATCCCGGCCAGAGCTTCTGCTGAGTTTTCACCTCTTTCTTCTCTCCTTTCCTCAATGTCGGTGCTTTTTTAGAGCCATCTTGAGGGCTCCTTTCCTTGGCTAGCTCTGATGCTGGAGAGCTTGGGAAAGAACCTCCTTTCCCTTTGGTGATGGGGAGAGATGGGCTGGGGACAGGAAGGGTGAATGAGGAGGCAGCTGCTAGGTTTAGAAACACTTTCTCCAAGGATCCCTGAGGGAGGTGCCAGGTGGGATCAATGTGTAAAAACTCTTCACAGGCCAGGTTCACACCTGGAACAGCAGTGTGGTTTTGGCAAGTTATTCATGAAGTAAAGTGAGGCCCCAGATGAAGAGGCGTAATTACAGTCGCTGGGTCCCTCTGCGTGTGCAGGCAGAAGCTCCACGCTATTTGGAGCAGGACTCGCTCTTCCCTGGGAACTGGCTTTCCAGTTTGGGGTCTCATTGGCCCCTTGGCTGGAATGTTCAGTATCAAAGGCTAAGATTTTTTTAATATCTCCTCTATTTTCCCCAAAGGGAGGACAGACTTCACTTTGGGTGTTTGCCACCAGCCCAGCGGGCCAGATAATGAGACATGAGTGAGGAAAGCCCAGATGGTGACCCTAGATCAGATCGTCTCCAAGTCCTTCAGAAGCTTCCCTGCAAAGATTCAAGATCAAAGGCATTTAGTTTTGAGAGACCTTGCAAGCGACCAGTAATAGACAAGAATTACCTTTGCAAGGGAGGAGACCTTGGACAGTGCAAGCAGTAGTGGCAGTTCCTGCTGTTCGGCCGGTGGCAGGGGCGGCTCTCAGACGGCACTGTAGGTGGTTCAGAGCCAGGCTGCCTGGTTCAGTCCCTGCTCATGTCACTCTGCCCCCTGAGCCTGATTCCTCACCTGAAAGTACAACTGGTCCTACGATGTACCTGACGGGGTTGTTCTGAAGATTAATGGAGTTAGTATTATCAAGCCATTGGAGTGGTGTCTGGCACACGGGTCAAGCCTGGTGGCAGTTGCTGCTGGAATCAGGAGCAGAGCCCTTGACCTTTGCACACATAGCCATGTTTTCAGAATTTAATAAAACCAAAACCACTGGTTAACGATAGGAAATGAGCTGCCTAGGGTGGGATCTATGGTTGAAGCGGAGGGAGGCTGGGGGAGGGGCACCTGAGTAGCTTTTACCACCAGGCGTCATCACGTGTTCATCCTCCCTGAGCCAATCACTGAGGGTTGAGCAATGGACTGCTCTGATTGGCCAGTTCTGGGTAATAGAGTCATGCCCCAACTCAGGGGGTGGAGTCATCCTTGGCAATCAATATAAATGACAGTGAAAGAGAGCTTGTTCCCAAGGAAACAAGGCAGGTGTGGCCAGAACCGCGGGGGCGTGGTTGCTCGACACAAAAAGCAAGGAACCACTCTACTCACAGCCTTCATCCTTCATCGGAACATTGATCCTAGATCTGTGAGCAAACGCTGGGATACTTGGCCAAGAAGGGGACCGTTTACCTGGGCTCTGAAGTCCACGTTGGAATATCTGAGGCGATAAAATGTGGAAGGAAACGGACCACCCTTATGTGCAAATTGAGTCCCCAGGCCAAAGGTTAGAGGCTCCGTGGAAGGAAGAACTTTCCAACACTTTATGCTGTCCCTAATGAAACAGGCCCAGGCCATCTTGCCAAAAAAGGAGAGCTGTCCTTTCCAAGGTGAAAATAGTTTTCAAGGGTGTCATAGACAGGACGTGTCATCTTGGGGCAGGTCCTGCAATGTTTCCCAAACAGCATTCACATTTTATCCTTTTCTCTGGATGACATCTGTACTATGATTTATTATTTTTATTTGCATATATTCATGTGTTTTACTTACATGGTGTATTCGAAAGACATAGATGGTTGTCAGGGCCTAGGGGTAGGGGGAAGGTGGAGTTACTGTCTAATGGGTATAGAGTTTTGGTTTTGAAAGATGGAAAATTCTGGAAGTGGATGGTGGTGACAGTTGCATAATTTGAGTTACTTAATGTCAGTGAACTAGGCACCTAACAATAGTTAAAAAGGCAAATTTATAGCTGTGTATTTTGCTACTATTAAAAAATTTTTGACTCGAGATAAACATTCACCCACACATCACCATCATAAAATGTGATGTCCCCCAAACAGAAGAAAATAGTAAAAATAAAAGCAATTAAAGTATGTTAAATTCTAGCCTAATACCTGACCCTCAGAGGGCTCTGAGACTGAGACATGAAGCTCTTATTTTTCAAATGAGTATTAGCAAGAGGGACAAAATTGATTAAAATATATTAGCACTAGGCTTTGACTTTCTCCTTGACAAAATCAACACAAGTAAAAGGGAATTGAGCCGGGAAGAAACTTTTCTGGGTGTGAGTCAATATTATTCTAGTGCAGTGTCTATACGACCCCCTGAAGTCACCTTAGAAGCCCAAGCAGTTTTCAGAGTCTTCCCCCAGTTTCCAAGAAGGAGGGGGTGGGGGTGTGATGCTGAAGCTGGGAGAACGAAGAGGGCAGTTTTTTTTGGACCTTTTTTTCTCCTCCTTGAACCCAGTAGCTCAGTGTTAAATCTCTTTTCAACCTAGACATTTTCATAGACCTCAGATTATTTGATGAAAGATCTGTTGTTTTAAAAATCATTTCCTGTGTTTGGAAATGATTGGCCTATGTCTGGAATGGTGCTTTCAATGTTAAAGATTCCAGGATTCATCTTAATTATGGTCCTTCTCAAACCATACACACTCATTTCCTTCTCTTATGACATGCTTTTCAGACCAGGTTTTCTCCTTCCCCCAATCCATTTCCCTTTCTTCTTGCAATTAATCCATTTTCCTTGGCCTGCCACCCCTCCCCCACTCTCTCTGTTCCTGGAGTTTGGCTGAGTCCAGAGCTGTGCATGTGACTTGACCTTGGCCAATCAGAAGTCTATATTCTGTGACCACAATGATTGGCTAAGATGTGGTCATGTGACCCAATTAGAATTAATAAAAGCCAATTCCCAGCTAGAGTAACTGCAGTAGCATTCTCTTTCTTCTGCTGTTGCTAAGACATTACAGTACTGATGTGGAGTAGCCAGTGGCCACCTTAGTACAGTGAACAAATATCTGCCTAGATGCAGCCAAGGCAGGTGAATGAAAGATAAAGAGCCACATGGTGATAACTTCTGAATTCCTGGATCCAGCCACACCTGAAGCAAAAATCCCCACCTGGCTTCAAATCTGCCACCAAAAAAAAAAAAAAAAGTGTGGCTTACTGAATCCAACTTGGGTTGAAGTTTCTGTCACTTGCAACCAAAGATTCCTAACTGATAAGAAACTCTTTCTCATGGATTCTGTCTTGAAGCTACCATCTGATTACTACATGCTCTTGTAAACTGTAACTGTAAAACATCAGACCAGGAAAGGACCCATCTTTTAGGTCTTTGGAGAGTAGATTTTTTTTCCCCTCCAAGAAGCCAAGCAAATAGACCAGAGACTGCCCTATGCTAATGTCTTGACATCAGGCACTTTCTCTTCTTTATTACTTTAGAATGATTCAATGTAAAAGCCTCTGTGTTGGTCCATAAGACATATAAAGTGTGAGTCTTCAGGGCTGCCCAAGGTCTGAGGCCCATTCCCTGCTCTGCCCTTTTGCAAAACACTGGTCATTTTGTCTCTGAAGATGTGATTCCATTGCTCACGCATCTGGCCATTGCCTCCAAAAACAATATTTTACTTTTGGCTTAAGAGCCCATCTCAACATAAACATCTGAGCTCCTGAATGTTGCTTTAACAGCTTGACAACTCTGTAGGTGTAGAGCTGGCTGCCAGCCAATCCAAATTTTTCTGCTTCTTTCTTTTAATATAAACAGGGCCTTTGAAGAACTGTGGATTCATTGAATGAACAAATGAACTTGTTTACATAAAACATGCAGAGGGAAATTTCCACTGTGCTTCAGCATATAATTTGAGTCTGTTTTCTGATGGGCCTGCACATTATAGAGGTTGTTTTCTTAGACAAGGATGTCGTCCTTCATATGTTGGCCTAATTATTCATCCCGGCCAGGCCAGTAAGTTCAAGATTTGGGGTGGGGATGGGGACACACAGGCAGGAGCAATATTAAATTCTGCCATCTTATTTCACAAATAATAGGCTTTTGAGTCTGGAAGACCCCTATCCAGTTATACGAAAGTAAGAAATAGAAGGTTGAAGTCACAGTGTTTTACTGAAAGGAAGGTTTTCTGGGCAACTCCTCTGTCCTGCTACCCCAAGTGGACACCCCAAATCTAGTGACTTAACATTCATTTGTAGAAGGGGCAAGAAGGTCACTCGGGACAGGGGTTGGGTGGGATGATTAATGATGGTTTTATGTTATTTGGGGAAAATAAAGGTTGCTTTATACAGGCTCTTGCATGAAGCCCTATGAATCATCTCTTGGTTAATGAAGAGGCGCCTCCCATCACTACTTGCTGATGACAAATCTCCCTGGGGGGAGGCCGAGAGTTTGTAGAAAATGGTTTGTGATGATGTGAAATCCAGAGATAGAACCTGCTGGTGGGGAAGGAACAGAGGCAGCTGGGGGGTGGTGTGGCAGTGAAATGGCAGTGCGGGTTGCGGTGGCATGGGGAGATTTGGGGGAGGAGGTGGCCATGGAAATACACCTTCAGAGAGGCATTGGGGCATCCGTGGGACTGACATGGTCTCACACATGGTGACCACTGAGCTTGATGCTGGAAAGCTTCCTGCTCCCCCTCCCCTACTTTATTTATTTTTGTTGTTGGTTTAACTTTTTTAAAATAGCTGATTTACAATGTTGTGCCAATTTCTGCTCGATGGCAAAGGGACCCAGTCATGCATATGTACACATTCCCTTTCTTATACTCTCTTCCATCATGGTCTGTCCCAAGAGACTGGATAGAGTTCCCTGTGCTGTATAGCAGGACCTCATTGCCTATCCATTCTAAGTGTCATAGTCCGCATCTACCAGCCCCAAACTTCCCGTCCCTCCCCTTTCCCCCTTGGCAACCACAAGTCTGTTCTCTATGTCTGTGAGTCTGTTTCTGTTTTGTAGATAGGTTTATCTGTGCCCTATTTTAGATGCCACATATAAGTGACATCATATGCTATTTGTCTCTACTTTATGAATTATTACATTTGATCATGGGTTGATGGAGAGCTAGTTTGATTAATAATGGGAACCAGTGAAATCTACTTATAAAATAAATAAGCCTTCCTACAAGAGGTTAAATTTTATCATGATTTCTTTTGAATGGTTCATAAATTCATACTTCTGGGACACCTAAATGAAATCAGAAAGTTCTTTCAACAGTGTTAGCTGGAGTTCCTTGGGGCCCCAGTGGGTTAAGGATCTGGGGTTGTTACTGCTCTGGTGTGGGTTCGATCCCTGGCCTGGGAACTTCTGCATATTGTGGGTGAGGCCAAAAACTAAAAACAGTGTTAGTATTTTGGCTAAGAGCCTAGTTTGCTCCTCCCGCAAACCAGGTAAGAATAAGGATAATACTTCTAGTAGGAGCCAACCTTTAAAGAGCCCTTTGTGTCAAGCAAGCACTGTTAGCCTGTAATGTACTTTATCGCAATGACTATATGAGACAGGACCATCAGGAATCCTATGTTGCAGGTAAGGAAACTGAGGCACAAGCGAATTTAGCACCTTGCTCAAGTTAATGCCTCTAATAAATGATGGAGCCAGGATCTAAACACAGGTGGATGTTATGAGCTATAGGTTTGAGTGGAAAAAAAACAAAAAAGGCTGGGAGTGAGTTAAGGGTTCAAGTCTTTGCTGAATGCAGGAGAGGAAGCAGATGTTTCCAGAATGAGTGGATGGAGAGGGGTGGGTGAGTGGTGTGGACATAGGGCAAGAGATTCAGGTAAGACATAGTTTTGAAACCAGAAGGGGGCAAGTGGTACATTAAGGGGCCATGGGAACAAAGAGGGCTCCGACCCTACTTCTTTATCTGAGTCATGAGAAAGGCAAACCAAAAAAGCCCCCAACTTGAGAGAGATGCCATGTCCTTGGAGAAAGTCAGACCTCGATTAAGACTCGTCGGCGACAGGACTGTTGGGACAGTCATTTGAAGATACTGGGCAGGGAAGGAGATGGGTGATCAAATCGCTAATTCAGAAATTTTATGCGGCAAGAAGAGGATGGGTGAAAGGAAGGATCAGGAGGCATAAATTAGATGAGAAAGTAAAAAAAAAATGTTGATAGGGAGAAGAGAGTCAAAATACGGATAAAAGGAAAAACTGTAGTGACGGAACAAAACAAATACTAAAAACTATAATTCAAGGTGGTTTTCCTGGGAGTTCCCTTCTTGGCTCAGCAGTTAACAAACCCACCTAGGATCCATGAGGATACAGGTTCGATCCCTGGCCTCGCTCAGTGGGTTGAGGGTCTGGTGTTGCCGTGAGCTGTGGTGTAGGTCGCAGATGTGGCTTGGATCCCGAGTTGCTGTGGCTGTGGTGTAGGCTGGCAGCTATAGCTCCGAGTCGACTCCTAGCCTGGGAACTTCCATATGTCAGGGGTGCGGCCCTAAAAAAAAAAAAAAAAAGAAAAAAAAGAAAAGAAAAAAGGTTTTTCCTAAAACTAAAATTAAACGGATTTGAAATTATTTACTGAAAGCACATACTGCATCTGAGAACAGTGACCTGAAATGACCAACACCAAGTTCAAGTAAAATCACTAGACTTAAAAGTAAATGAAAACAATCAGACCATTTGGATGCATGATTGAAATGTCAGGAGGCAAACATGGAATTCAGGATCCATTGGCTTAAATGATTTCATCAGGACCGACCTCTCTGACTTCTTACCTCTCATCTTTGTTTCTGCCGTGTGGTTCCAGGTGCAGGCAAATGTTCTCCATGTGGCATCTCAAAGAAGTTCTCAGCTTATATTATTACAAGATGAAATTCAGCATCAAAAGAATGTCTTTTTATTGAACAATCTCAACAACAGTTTAGGAATTGCATTTCAGTGAATGAACTTGGAAGTTAATCCAGGTAGCAAATGAATCTGATGTTCTGATTGGTCAGGCACAAGTCACCTGCTCACCCCTGAGTCAGCAGGGAGATCTTAATGGACTGGGGGGGGGGGGTATCCCCTCCCTCGACCAAAGACAAAATTTGTCTGTAAAAGAAGGGGAAATGTATAGAGCAGCGTAGGTAAAACAACTTCTGTCCTCCAAAATTCTTAAATTGATCTTCCATGCCTATGAGTTTCAGTCCATAACCTGGGAGTTATGGGCCATGGGAGGTGGTGGACAAAAGGATGGTTGATGCGTGGCTGGAAATACAATTCCATCCACCACCCAATTCTCTATCATAAAGGGTTTGCCGTTTGTCCTGAGCTCCTGAGAGGGAACCTCCTGGTTGGTGCGAGGAGGGTGATGTGTCCTGGTTCCAGCACAAGAGGACGTGGGGACTCTGTCTGAGACCCTCACACACCCCATCTCACCTCACCTCATGTGTCTCTTCAAATGGCCAGTCCCCATTTTCAGCTTTTCTACCAACACCGTAACCAGGAGAATGCAAGTTCTCTAAGTCATTCTAGCGAATCACTGAACCCAAGTGGGTCATGGCAACTCCTGGATGTGTAGCAGCTGGTCAGACGTGTGGGCTCCCTGGGGGCCTGCAAGCTTGCAGCCGCTGTGGAAGGTGAGGGCAGCTTGTCGGGGGCAGTGCCCTGAACACATGGAGTCTCATGACCCCTGAGAGGTTCGCATCAGAATCGCTTCGTGATATCACACAGCATCTTCCTCCCGTCTTTCTGGGAGCACTGGAGGTCAGAGCTTGGAAAGGAATCTCCAGTCTTAAAAAATCACACAGTTTGATCCTTAATCCTTTTGGTGTAGAAAGGCTCGAGTGGAAAGGACCCTGGTGGCAGCAGGCACGGCCACCGTCAAGGCCAGGTCTGTCCACTCCTTTCTCGGCACGTGGGTCATGCAGGAGCTCACCGTGGCCCTTGGTTCCCAGCTGCCCCGCCTCCCACCTGGCGAGTGGGCAGTGAGATGGATGAGGGTGGGAGCTGCTCCCGCTCACGGGGAAACCGCAGGTAGACAGGGGCTGGAGGGGGAGGAAGGGGCCCAGTGAACTGCAGTCTCTCTCAGCCTCCCCCGGAAGGTGAGAGACCATTGCCTGTTAAGCACCTGGGTACCCGGGAAGCCATGGCAGATTGATTCCTCCTGAACCCGTGCTCGGGTCGCACATCTCCGGGTTTCTGCTGACGGTGACATTGTCTTCTTTTCGCCTCTCCCTTCTTAATGTTTTCTTGGGTCCTGCCCAAGTTGTAAGAGGAGTCGCTCAGCAGCTCCCTCATGGCTTAGCGAGTTCAGGATCCAGCATTGTCACTGCTGTGGCATGGGTTTGATCCCTGGCCTGGGAACTTCTGCGTGCTACAAGTACAGCCAAAAAAAAAAAAAAAAAAAAAAAGGTGGTAATAAATGCCTATCTGGTTTATTAGGGCAATAAAAGTTACCGTGGTTCACAACCAAAGGATTATTCTGGAATAATAAGACTTGGGCATCTAACCTCACCTCCCTTGCACTGCCTTTCTGGGAGCTAAGTATGGTGAATGGGACACATGAGGACACAGGCGCCCTGATCAACCTTGTGTTATTCTTGCTGAGACCTAAGAGATAACCATACTTCACATATTTGCTTGTACCCTGACCAGCATACGAACCATTGTAATGAATCCATAACATGCCTATGTGCCCACACACTGGGCACTCTGTCCTGGAAATTCCTCCGACTGGGACTTCTCCCAATAACCCAGACCCTTGCCACTGAGCGGCTCAATGGCAGATGTGTGAGGGAGCTCCTGACCTGTGTTTGCTTTCATGGGTTGGAAACCTGCTTGGTGCTCTCTCCGGTAAATTAGCTTCAGAACCCTTGCTCTTAAATGGGTTAACTGTTTTCTCCTGACCGCACTGAAGCCGGCAGCCAGGGATGGACAGTTAACCTTAGCACTTGTTTTCCCAGGGAAGAAAGTCATCCATCCTTATGTAGCCAGAAGTGCAGGGTGCCAGGCCGGGCTTGGTTTAAAAGAGCCACAGAAAGGGCACAGCACTGGCCCCTGGAGGAAAAGAGGGTGAGAAATACCCTGGCCTCTTCCTGCCTCCAGATGGTGCTTTTGATTGGCCAAACCTGGCCCAAAGCCCCAGAGCCGAGGGAAGAGGGATCAGGTTCCCTGTGATGAGAGTGGGGGAAGGGCAGGCAGTGACCAACACAGTGAAAGCTGGAGACCCCTGAGACACTGGACCTGCCTAGAAGCTGAGCTCCAAGGCGAGGCCCCTCAGTTTGCATTTCTGAATCCTACTAGCCTGATTCCATTCTCCTGAGCCCTTCGGTATCAGTCTTTAGGAGAGGATTTTTTTCCCCCCTGGCCCTGGGCATTGTTGGTAAATAGTGTTTGCCAGTTCTCAGTCACTCTCTTTCCTCTCTCAGTACCTCTTCAGGCCTCACAATAAATGTTTCTCGCATGCCTTCTATCAGCTGCGGGCAGGGCTAGACTCTAGGGGAATACAAATATGGAAACAGCAGAGGTGCCATCTCTTTGGATTCCACCCTCCAGTCAGGAAAATGGATAAAGATGCAGCTGGAGGGTATCATGGGGACAAGATGCTTTGACGAGTCTCCAGAGAGGGATGTGCTTCTCTCCGCATCAGACCAGCAGGGAGCAACACACAGAGATGGAAGTGACGGATGGGTGCTCCTGGGATGCTTGTCCACCAGCTCCTGCCTTTCTTACCTCTTTCCAAAAGAACATCATGACGTTATAGAAGCACAGCCTCCGGACACAGCCTTTCTTTTCAATTCCTAGCTGTCCGACTAGCTGTGTGGCCTTTGGAAAATGACCACAGGGAAATGCCAACCTCTTCCCAGCCTCAGTTTCTCCATTTCCACAGTGGGGGTAGTAACAGACCCCACTCATAAGGTTGGGGTGATAACCAGATCAGGGTAGGCAAAGCAGCTGCTGCATCATAATGACTCCCTAAATCTAGGGTGGGCAGATTTCAGTTTGCCTAGGACTTTGAGGGATTCGCCAGGACACAGGACTTTCAGTGCTAAAACCAGCACAGTTCCAGGAAAACTGGAACAGATGGTTGTCCTACTAAATTTCAGTGACTAACATAATAGAAATGTTTTTCCTAGCACATATGGTGATAGGCGGCTGCCCTCCACGCAGTGACTCAGGGACCCAGGTGCTGGTCTTTTGGCTCCACCAAGATAAACAGGAAATTGGCACAGAGAGCGCTCTGATCCGGCCACATGTGATTGGGCAAGTCACATGGCCATACCCAGCCACAAGGGGGGCTGGGAAATGTAGTTCTTTTTTTGACCTGCAGGAAGAGGAACCTGCTTTAATGAAGACTCTGCCTTGAGAATAAATGAGTTGAGAGAAGCAAATCTCTTAGGATAACAGGGACCTGCATGCAGTAATGCCGTGCATTGTTGATAGCGGTGCTATCATTACTCCTCTTCCTTTTATCCGCCTACCCAGCGGGGTCTTCCCTGACCAACTCAGCAAAGCAACCCCTCCCCTCCTCGAGCACGCTCTGCTTAGCCCATGTTCATTATCTTGACAATGTGAAGTTCTTATTTACTTACTGGTTTCCTGATTACTACCCATCAGCCTCCCCAAATAGACTATAAGTCCCATGAGTGCCGGGGCCCTAGGTATCTACGCCCTTGGCCTGACTCAGGAAACATCTACAGAAGGAACCCAAGGTTAAGCGTGGGGTGGGCTTTTCACAGAGAATCCCCTCTTTCTCTGCATCTCTCAGACTCTCGGGTCTCCTCGGACTCCCTTAGCCCCGCCACTCCTTCCTTCCCTCCCTCCTGGTCTCACGTGCAGCCTTCATTTCTGAAGCACTCACGCACTATGGCCCCCATCCTGCCCGGGTCCAGCCTCTTGCGGCTGTTGCTCCAGAAACCACCCGCCTAAGTGCTTTATTCCCGCCCACACCCCACACCTCTTTTTTGAAGAGCAAGGTTTGTTTTGGTACAAATATGATTAACACACATTCGGTAAACACCTTATGTCACAAATTGTACCAAGCTCCTCATTAGTAGACCTTGCAGATGGCTTCTGGGTACAAAATATTGATGTGTCTTATTTCAGTGGCATATGGCCCAAGAGGGGAGAGAAACGTGGGTGGGGGTGGTGACATTTCTCCTAGCACGTCCCCTCCTCTGCTGCCTCTGGGCTTGTCAGCACCCACCCCACTCCCTGTTTAGAGGGTCTGTGGGCTTTGGGTTGAGACCCCTGGGTGGCCCTGCCCAGAGACCCAGCCACAGGCTTCTGTCTGGAATCATGGCCGGGATATGAGAGATTTAGAGGCTGTGTCTGGAGGGACAGAGCTGTGCAGAGGGTGGGGTGGCCTTGCTGGGCTCACCATGCCTGGGGAAGTCTCCTGGCGCAATTCATAGTCTCTAAGACGAGGAGGGGGTCCCAGGCTCCCCACCCAAGACCTCCTCCCCTTTTGTTTGCCAGATGAGGAAATAGCTGGTGGGCTGGATTCGAAGCCCAAGACAACTTTTTGGTCTTATTTTTTTTTCCATCTGAGAAATGGGGTTAATAAGAGCACCTATTTACAGAACTGGTGTAATAACAAAATGCCTTGGTAGGTTTCAAATACTTGGCAAACCTCCTGGCCTGTAGAAAGTGTTCTATTGTTGTTGTTAAAATCAATAACCATATGCCCCGAAAGATGGGAATCATGTACCAACTGTTCTTCTGTGATTTAGATCACGAACCTCCTGCTTACGTCTTTATGTATGATTCCAGTCTGGAGAAATATAAGGCTCTTTCCTTTACCAAGGCCCCTGAGCGCAAGCCACACGCCGTGCCCACTGTAATGGATGGACAAGGCAGGTGTGTGCAAGGTGTTTCTCACGACTCCTGGTTTCTGCCTATACTTGATTTTCAGTCAAATATGTGGCCCCTCCCCACGACCCTCCCCTGTGGACTCCCCTCCTATTGGGAGTGTCTGCAGGCCACTCCAGCCCCCAGGCCGGGTGTGAAGTCTTAGGAAGAGGAAGGAGGGGCATCAGTGGGAGGGGACAGGAGATGGACAAGGGTAGGGGCGCTCGATGGAGAAACGTGGCCCTTTGCTGGAAGCGGCGGAACTGGCGTTCATTGCCAGGTTGTGCTCTGAGGCAGCCCTGAGCTGAAGGGCTGGTCTGTGTCTTATCTCCTTTCCATCCTTTTCAAGCGGCCTCTCCTTCCTCCCTCGTTACTCCTTGTATCCCATTCAGAGGAGTCCCAAGCGCTGGAAGATGACCCGGTGAGTCTGGGGGCTGGTCACGAAGCTGCCCCCGTGCAGTAATGCAGCCCCCTGCCTCCCTCTGCACCTGTCTCTTCACCCTCTCTGCCTGGCTCTGCACCTCCCAAATAAAGGGCCCACACTTAAATGCCAGCCTTTGTTGTTAAAGACCCTCCACCAAGACATACCTTCTGATTCACCTGCTTCTCCGCAAACTTGGGGCTGGGCTAGTTCCCCGAATCCAAGTCGATGAGGCTGTACAGACCTGCAGCCTGATCTGCCGCGTGCCGTCTTAGCAAAGATCCCAGACGGTGTCTAATGAACAATTCCTAGGATGCGCTGAAATGTGACTCTGGGGCCAGATATTGGGCCAGCTCGTTGCATTGTGCTGTGGTCACTTGATGTCCACAGAAAGGCGGGTTTCTTTTCCTCTGTCTTCTCCTGAGTCTGGAAATCTCTCCATCCCTCTTGGTGAGCGGACATTGCTTTGGCCCACCCACCCAGCCCACGCATGGGGATTGCAGATGTGGTCTTTGCCCTTAAGAAGATGGACAGTGAGTGCTCTGGGCGCGGGACCCTCCGTTTTTTTTCAGAAGTTGTTTCAGGCTCTGCTTTCACAAGGGGCCGCCCCCTCTTCTGGCTCCTCCAGGATGCCATGAGGATTATGCCCTAAGGATGGTACACGTGGTAAAAAGCGTGCCTGGTTTACATTATCCTTTAAAATGCGTCAATGCGCACAGGGAACAGTGACCCTGCAGTCACTGCCTTGAGATTCTTAATCATTTGATCTTTGAACTTGTGCTTTGTAAGTCAGTCCAGTGGAACAATGGAACATGCTTGGAGCCTTGGCTCACGGGCTCACGGGCAGTTCTGCCTCCTCACTGCCCTGGCTGGACATGTCCTCCCTCAGCCGAGAGCTTCCCTGTCCCCTGGTGCCCCAAGCCCTCCATGCTGCGGCCCCTGCCGTGAAGTGGCAATCAGGCTGGGAGAGCCAGGGTGGTGCCTCCACTTGGCAGCATGGCAGGGAGAGGCACAGGCTAGCCCTACCCCAGGCAAGCAGCTACAATTTTCCTGTGTCTTTTCAGTGACGGAGCCATACATTCTTTTTTTTTTTTTTTTGCCCTCCTAAACTATTTTGAACCCGGTTTCTATAGCTTCAAACCAAAAGATTCTTACTGGCTCTTTAGGGAGCCAGTGCTCTGCCCCACCCCACCCCCCATATGAAAACCAGATTTTAGGGAATGAGTTGATGAATGTCTTCCAACCAGGTGGCAATAGCTGATATGTGGAATGGTGCATGGCCAGGAATGTAGACAAAGAAAGGGATCTTAAAGCCATTTGAGGGGCTCCACACCATCTTTCTAGATCAGTAAAAGGATACCCAGAGAGGGCAAGGAATTTGCCCGGGGTCACACAGCAAATGAGGGTGTAACTCTGGTGCTCTGACTCAGATTCCCCTATGGCTACAGAGTCACCCCAGGCATGCCCTTGACCTTCTGCTCCATCCCAACATGATCTTCTGGTATTTTCTCTCTCTGTCTCTCAGCCTGTCCCTCTATGTCTCTCTCTCCTTCAAATACACCATTGCATGATGAACACACAAAATAGGGCACATCCATACAATATGATATTATTCAGCCATGAACAAGAATGAAGTACTGATGCCTATTACAACACAGAGGAGCTTTAAAACATGACGCAAAGTCAAAGAAGCCAATCACGACAGCCCATGTCTTGTATGTTTCTGTTTATGTGAATTGTCCAGAACAGGCACATCCGTGGCAGTGGATTAGTGGTTGCCTGGGGCCGGGAGGACAGAGGCATGGGGAGTGATTGCTGGTGGCTATGGGGCTCGTTTGGGGAATGATGAAAATATTCTGGAATCAGCTAGAGGGTTGCTCAACTTCGTGAACATACTGAAGTCACGAAGACCTGTGTACAGCATGCTGGGGGCGGGAGAGAGGAGCGGCTATTATAGGGCACAGTTTGTGGTGTGTGGATTATATCTCAGTAAAGCGGTTATGAAAAATGCCATCGTGTGACTTTTCACATTTATTCCATGTACCTGTAAAGTGTCCGCACGCGTGAAATGCACACCTGGGGCACTGCCTCCGGGCTGGTGACAGGGTTTTCAAGGCTGACGTTGACTCCAGAGATGTCTACTTAAGATCAGTTTTTGAGGTGCATCCCTCCCCCTCCATCCCCTCGACCCCAGGTAAGAAGCCCAGCTCCTGGCTCACCAGTGCTGGTCAGGAGACAGCAGAGGCGCCTAAAGTTAAATACTGTTCGTCCACTCCGGGCAGGCTGGGGCCCTGGAGGCCATGGGCAAGGCTTGGCTTCTCTTTTTTCAAAAGAGAAATTAGCATTTGTAGGCATTAAAGGCTCCATAGGACCCACCTGAAATGTTCTCTTTGATAAAATCACCAAGTTGAAAATGAACTTGAAAGGGACCAATTCTGGTCGGGGTACAGTGTTCTGTAGATGTCATTTCTTGAGCTCCTTCCCCTGCCTTGAGCTCAGTGGATTCCACTCAGCTGCCTGTCCACCCCGGGCCGTTTCTGCTGTGCTCTCCCCACTAAAGGGAGAAGCTCACTGACTGCCCCCAAGTCACCAGGTGCAGGACAAGCCTGGACTGCTTTTGCCAGCCTGATCCATCCCCCGCTCTGCTCAATGTCTGCAACCTTACTGAGCTGAATACAATTCTGTCCTTTAAAGTTAGTTTCTCCTGGAGTTCCCATCGTGGCTCAGTGGTTAATGAATCCGACTAGGAACCATGAGGTCGTGGGTTCGATTCCTGGCCTTTCTCAGTGGGTTAAGGATCTGGAGTTGCCAAGAGCTGTGGTGCAGGTCTCAGATGTGGCTCGGATCCCGCAGAGCTGTGGCTCTGGCGTAGGCCAGTGGCTACAGCTCCGATTAGACCCCTAGCCTGGGAACCTCCATATGCCTCAGGTGCGGCCCTAGAAAAGACAAAAAAAGAAAAAGACAGTTTTTCCTACCACATGGCTGTGCCCTAAAAGCAGTCAGCACGTTCATTTGGGACCCAGCTGAAAAAAAAAAAAATGATGCCTCACCCCAATGCTGGAGGGAAATGCTGCCTTAGACTTGCTTAGAAATGGCCCATCTGGATGCACAAACTCCACTGGCAACCTTGACCATGCGCCGCTTTCGTCTCGGCTGCCATTCTTGCCTTGCTGTGCTCCAGAGGTCCGGAGGGAAGGGTGGGACCTCAGGATGGCTTGGATTCTGGCTGACAGCTGTGGAGCACCCCCTATGCACCTGTGCTATGCTAGCTCATGGACCTTCCATCCTCACCACAACCCTGTGAGGTCAATGCCTTTACCCACATTTCACATGCAAGGAAAACTGAGGCACGAGAAGGCTGATTAAACCTCCTGAGATAACACGGTTGGCAAAAGAGACAACACGGGATGTGAATTCCAGGGCTGGCTTCTCTTGGCTATTTCAAGTTACAGCCTCGAAGGTGGATGGCTGGTGTGGTAGCCCCATGGGCAGAAAGGAGTTACGTGCAGGTGTGAATGGTCCCTGTTCCTGCCTCTGGGTACCACTTTCCTCTGACAAAGGGCCAGCCTTGGCCAAGGGCATGAACCTGAATGAGAAGGTCATGTTCCCACAGGTAGGATGCTTTGCCAGGTGCATGTGACTGGGGATGGTATACGCTGGTGCCAGCCTTTCCCAGGGCAGTCATCGAATGGAGTTGAAGATGCATAGACCTGATGGCCGGCCCTTGCACCCTTGGTATATCCCCAATGGAAGTGCATTTCACACGCGCCATGGGAGGCGAGTTGGAGGAAGTCCACCCTGGCCACACCGGGAATAGCCCCAGGGTCGTAATGACCTGGGCCCATCCTCATCGGAATGAATCAGTGTGTCACGATGTACTCGTACCATCGAGAGGGAAGGGAGGAATATGAACCCGTGCGCATCCCACCCCCGAGCCAAAGATGCAGACACCGAAAACTCCATCACGGATAATCGCACTCACGTTACATCCAATCAGGCGGGGCTAAACCATAGCGTGTGTTTAGGCAAACAGGCTAAGGCCGTGTGAAAACAGAACAGTAACGACTTTCAGGATCGAAGAGGCTGGGCTCATGCCAGGAGACATGGAAAGTTTCTGGGAGCATCTAGAGCTTGATGTAATGGGGGGAGGGGCACCTGACGTTCACGCAATAATAATCTGTTCATCATAATATGTGTTAGGCAATTTTCTGGATGCGCGTTGTTTTTCCGCAGTTTTAAAAAATGGATAAAGCCGGAGTTCCCAGTAGCTCAGTGGGTTGAGGATCCAGTGCTGTCACGGCTGTGGCTCTCCTTACTGCTGGGGTTGGGATTGATCACGGGCCTGGTAACTTCTGCACGCTGTGGGCACAGGCAAAAAAATATGCAAAAGGCAGCGGTTCCAGCAACACAGTGCTAGGTGCTTCCTCTTCTCCCCCGATCCCTGATCTCCCACAAACACGTTTCCCTATATCCTCCCACTCTAACTGCAGACAACGTCAAGTGGCTTCGTGCCACTTTGCTGACAACTGTAAGGTTTGTCCTACCTTGCATTCTAAAGCGCTGAGGCTTGCAAAGAGGAGGGCATTCTGGTCTGCGCCACGCATCCTGGCAGAAGGGCAGGTGACGGCAAAGGCACAAAAGGGCTTGGTCTTATTTTCTCAAGGGTCCCTCCCCCCAGAGCCAGCTCTGCAGCCTCAGCCCTTGAACATGTTTGCTGCTTGTCCACAAAAAACCTGGGCAGTGAAAACCTGCTCAGAACCCTAGGGAATGGCCTGTTCCCACAGCTCCCAGCCAAACCCGCCCTTAAGATGCCTCTCAAGCGCCCAGCCTGCCTCTGTCCACCCTCAGAAGGAGAAAACAAAATCATTTGCATTTCTGTGGCCGGGGGTGAGCCGGGAGGAAGGCGCTGTTGGTTTGGACGTGCAGTGTTTGGGGGTTTCATTTCGTTTGCTTATTTATTTACACTTCTTCTTTCTGGTCTGAGGTTGAGGCCAGGTTTTAGTCCTGAAGGGCTTGCGTGTGACCTGGGCTGTCCTGTTGGAAAAAACCTTGGCACCCTGGCCCTGCCGAGGGAACCGCAGTGTGGCCAGGGCCGCTTTGCAGGGAGCAGTTCTGTTTCTGGTTGCCCGGCCACGCTCCTCTCGGTTTAGTCTCGTCTCACCTGCTTCTCCCCAGGCTCTCGCTGGGGTAGGATCAGAAGCCTGATGCACACAGATTAAAAACAGCAGCCGACCTTGCACGATGCCCGCTATGTGCCGAGCACCACTCCATTCTGTGTAGGGATCCGCTTAATCCCCACGCTTCCCTCTGTGGGAGGCGCGTTGATTGTCCTGCCCATTGTATAAAGGAGGCCAGGGAGGCCCAGAGAGGTCAAGCAACTTGCCTAAAGTCACGCAGCTACTCACTGGCAGAGCTGGGGTTTGAGCCCTGATCGTCTGGCTCCAGGGCTTTGCTCTAATGGCAGCTTCCTCCCGCTCTTCTGAAAAGATAGTTTTCTCATCCAGGAATCAAGGCAGAGCCAATGGGGGAGGCCCAGCACTGAGAGAGGCGCGCTGGGAGTTCCATTTAGAGAGGCCACTGCTGCTCAGGAGAACGTCACCTTCCCATGGGACCTGTCCTGGTGGAGAACCAGCCCCTTCTAAAAGCCCCCGCCCACCAGCACGCCCAGGCCTGTTTCGCAGCAGGAGGGTTGTGCTCTGTCCCATTGTCACTGGCAGCTGGTTACACACGCGGCACAGCGCTGGGCTCGGGATGCAGCCACGCAGAGGACCGGGTACAGCAGTGAGTGGCCCTGGAGGAGCCACCCTTTTGGGGGAAGGGGCAGAAATGCCCAAAAGGGTCTTCTTTCCCCAGGATTTGGCAATTCTCCACTTAACAAAATCAAAACAAAACCTGGCCTTGCCCTTCCCTGCTCTGGCGGGAAACGCAATCTCCATCATTCGGGGCCCTCTTGTCCACTGTGGCCTGGAGCAGATTGGGGGAGGGGGTGACCTGATGCAAGAAAACTCTCCAAGGGCCCCTCCTGCTGCGGTGGGCGGGGCTGGGCTGCGTCTCCTCTGCTGGGTGAGCTTCACCTGGTTGCTCCGGCCACGACTGTGCTGCTGACATTGTGTTTCCTGCCATTATCGTCTGTGTTCTGCAAAGGACACGGGTTTTACACTTTGAACTGCAAATAGGGTGATTCCTTTACAGTCATAGCTACAAGCTACATTTAAACAGAATGGATGCCAATTTTTAACCACTGGATAAAACTAGAGACGGGCATAATGTCCGGAAAGCTAGGAACCGAGGTTTGGAAAAAATGTCATTTGGCAGCTGGGTTTGTTGGGAAAACAGTAGAAATAACCAGTATTTGAGAATTGACTCTGGGCTGGGCTCTGCTCTCCGCCCCACTTCATGTCATGGTTTATGCCCCTCAGCGCCTCCATAATTACCTCTTTGGGGAAACCAAGGCACAAAGAGGCTGTGCTCCTTGCCCAAGGACACACGGCAAGGAGGAGACAAAGCTGAAGCATCAGGAGACCAAAGGCCCCCTGGCTCAACGTCCGTTCCAGCCACAGCTTCTGGAAATGCCTCCAGGGTGCCCCAAGGCGGGGAATCATTCTCCCCCAGGCCGGCCTCGTCTACACATTGGGACGGGAGTTATCGCAGCCGAGTAGGGCTTTGCTGCCCAACTTATTCTTGGTGTTATAAATCCACTGAAGCTGGTCCCTTGCAGCCAGACCCCCACGGAATCGGTCACTGCCACAGCTAATGGCAGTCTCTGCAGACCATTAGCTGACCCTGGCTTTTCTGCCGACTAAAGGTGTCACAGGCCACAGAGGGACCGGCCTTCGGGGCTCCTGTCCTGTGGCCGGGCACCGGGTGGGAGCGGGGGCTGAGGCGCAGCTCTAGCTGCTGGACTTTTGAGGTTGAAGGCAGGACTCAGGACAACGGGGGAATGCAGGAACAGAGAGGGGGGCCTTAGAGGGACCTGCTCAGGCCTGGCCGTGGGATGGCCTTCAATTCCCAGAGGAACAGGGAGGAGCTCAGAAGTCAAAGATCTTAGCCCCTCGTGGATCTTAAACCAGGTTGGCATTCGGGTTTGCTGGGTTGGGGAGGGCTTCATGGAGGAGGTGGCCAGGGACCCTGAGTAATTAGTCCAGTCTGTTTCACCTGCCTTTGCTCATCAAGGTCATCTACCGAGGTCTTGCATGTTCTCCAAGCAGCCTGTAGCCTACGTGAGATGTTTGCCCGAGGTGTTTTCCAGGAACTCGAATTCAGCTGTGCCTACTTGGAGCTGAGCCGGTGAAGACTGGATGGGACCCTCGACCCTCCAAGTGGGCATGTGCCAGCGTCCACCTGGTGACCTTTGGCACACGCAGAGGCCTGTAGCCTAATTACACCTAATTACACCATTGCGCAGCATGGCAATGACTGCCCCTTTCTCCATCACCTTTCCCCACGCACTGCACGCCTGCTGCCGCCCTGCTTCTTCAGTCCTTATCCTGGAAACACCCAGAGCCCCTCACCTTTGGGGGAGCCGATCTGAGACGTGGCTTTCCAGCTCCTCGTTTGGCTGCTTTGCCCATCAACCCCTCTCTTTGCTGCCAGCCTCGGTGACTCATCTTGCTGTGCATCAGGCAAGATAAATCCGGTTCAGTGGCACCAGGAAGCTTGTCCTTGAAGCATTCACTGTGGGGCTTTAGAAGAGATGGAAGACTCAGGGGGCGCATCCCAGGCGCAGGCTGGGGATGCGGCCGTGGGTGGAGGGCAGGAGCTGCCGTGGGGTCTGGCCCTGGAGCCACGGAAGCAGACGTGGAGCACAGGATGAGGGGCTTCACCGCCGGCCTTGAGACTAGTTTTGTTTGTCCTTTCCCCTTAAGGGTGGAATTGGTGCTGCACGTCCAGCTCCTCCCAAGGTGGGGCGGTCCCCCTAGGCAGGGGGTACCCAGCCCTGGAGGGGCCGAAGGAGGCTGAACCATGACTCAGGGGGGCCAGCCTGGTGTTGTCGGGTGCTTTGTATTCACAAGAGAAGTCGTGGATCTGGGCTTTTATGAGAACACACAGCTTGAGCAGACCCAGACCGTCATTGCCCAGGCAGCTCAGGCAGGAAGATTTTGTCAGCCAGAGGTGGAGGGGTGCACACTCACGCCTGGCCTAGGTTAACTCCCTCAGCCAAAGTCTGGGGGCTTCGGGGAGGTGCTGGGGGCAGCAGGCCTCTGGCTTCCTGGAGGCATCTGGTTTCCAGCAGCCTCTCTGCATGGGGGCAGAGGCATCTGGAACCACTTAGGAGCCTCCATTCCAGCGTCTCCGAGAGCTCGGAAATCAGACTCTGTTCGACCTTGGCTGTGACCTGGGTGGACCAGGAGAGAGGGGCTGAGCCCTCTAAGCCTGGGGCCTCTGCCGTGACTGGTGGGCAGCTCTGACAATCCCCCCCAGGCAAAGCTGCTCTGGCTGCAGCCCAGGCCCTCCTGGGCCCCCCGGGGTGCATACATTAGCATACATTAACATATATTATTTAATCAAGAGTAAATGCACACAGCCTGCCCTTTCCTAGGGGAGCAGAGACATCCGCTGGAGGACTTTTCTGACTTAGAAAAGAGATTTGGAGTCCCGAGCTTTGAGAGGATGGAAGGACAAACTGCCAAGGGGTGGGCTAGTGGGTGGGCGTGGGATGGAGCAAGCCAGGGCCCTCTGGCGGGACAGGGAGGTCCCCAGGTTGGGGAAACTCAGGTCTAAGTCCAGCCACCCTTCTCCTGTTCTCTCTCCGAAGGGGTTGAAGGTTCACTCTGGGGGGTGAGTGAGAGGCAGGAGCAGGGGGACAGTGGGGGGTTTGGGGACCACAAGTCTGTGGGGCTTTGCTCCTGGTGGATGGAGTGGGCGTGTCAAGGAAAACTTCTAGGTGGGGTCGCCCAGGGTGGGCGGCACAAGAGATGGTCCCTGGGGTGCTCTAGACCCGTGACCATGGCCCAGTTTTCAGTAGGACCAAGGGAAGTGTCGGGAGAACAGAGAAGAGAAGGTGCCAAACCAAGGTGGCTGCAGCCACGGCCTGTGGGCAGGCGGGTGGGAACCACGAGGGCACTTGCTAAGCACACAGCCCGGCTCAGTGTGGACGCCCGCGATGGTCACAGCCAGCACCGCCGAGAACCACGTGTGCTCGGGGCTCCGGTCAAGTGCTTGACAGGAACCATTGCCTTCATTTCGCCCCAAATCCTCCAAGCTGCGTGGCTGCTGTGATGCAGATGAGGCCACGGGGGAGCTTAGCAGTTTGCCTGACAACTCAGAGCCCATAGTGATGGGACCTGCCTGGGCCCGGGTTCCCCCCCGCCCCTCAGGCTGATGCGGGCTTTTTCATGCTCCATGGTCTGAAAGGGACCTTCACAGAGAAGGGGACTGAGAGGCCCTGGGCAAGACCTTGGTGCACCAGGGATGCCGAAGGGAGGATACAAGCTCCCAGGGCGGGTTTCAGGGGAATCGCTCTGCCCTTTCTGAAGGCAGCATCCTTCTAACGCACAGGCTGCACACAGACACCCACCCACGGGCGTGGCCTCATCCACGAGCAAGCACACAAATGTCCTCACTTGTCACCAGATGCAGGCGCACAAGCTCGTCCCAGTTACACTTTCTGGCCGTGAACCCAGGCTTGCTCGTCTGTTTTCATTCTCTGAACATCCATCTCCTGAGTTGCTCGGCAAGGCCGCTTATCACATGCCCTGGGGGCCAAGGAAGAGTATCCAGCTCCGGGGGTGGGGGTGGGCAGAGAGGGTTGCCTGGGAGGGCAGAGTTAAACCCAGTCTTGGAGGATGGAAAGAAATTGGCCTGGAAAGTTGGGAAGACCAGTGATTGAATGATTGATTGATGCATCACTCGTTTGGGTTGTCACTTAAACCTTTTTGTTTTTATGTAAATGGTGTTTGTGAATGACGTTTCCCCCAGTAGAATAGAAGCTCCATGAGGACAGCATTTTGGTTTTGCTCATTGTTCTGCCTCCAGTGTCCTGAGCAGGATCTGACACGCACCAGCTCTTCATGAAGCCTCTTGAAGAAATGAACTCCTCCCTTATCCTCCCTGAAGGATGCTGATGGGGGTGACTTGGCTCCCATTTGGGATGGTGTGTTTCAAAATATTCCCAAAGAATAAGACGATGGCAGAGAAGAGGATGCAACTTGTGGGTTTTCCGCCTGGAGACAGTGGCTTGGAGTAAGTGAGTTAGGCGGCGCTGAGGTTCGAAAACCTGCTTGGTATTTCAAAATTATAAACGAGAGGGAACGCGGGAGAAGGAAGGAGGGGAGGAGAAACGAGGAGAGAGGCAATGGGGGGTGGGGGGGGCGGGATCCAAGGGCCGGAGACTTGAATCTCTGAGAACGAAGTGGCCTTGGCCATGAGGCCTGTTTTCCAAACATTGTCTGGGAGTGAGGCAGCCCAGAGGACAGAAGGGAAAATGGGACTGTGTGGGGTTCCCTAAGCATGTGGTTTTGAACAAATCCCTGAACATCTGCAGCATTGGAGCAGCCCTCCCCAAAGTGTGCCCTGTGGTTGAATTTGGGGTGGTACCCAGATAGGTGCTCGCGTTTCGTTTAAATAACTAGTTATCAGATGTGAAAGAACTAGCGATAATGTCATCCTTATCACCCCCAAGGCTGAGGTTATCTTCGGCACGCCAGCCAAGGAAAAGCTGCTTTGAAGAGACGTGGCCAACAACGGGCAGGTGAGAGGCAGGTGTGCCGCGCAGGTGTGGTGGCGGTGAATGCTGACGTTTAGGAAACAGAGACCTAGGTGACAGCAGAGGAATCTGGCTCTGTGGTTTCCAGGTGTGATGGGACCTGGGTACCTTGCAAAGGGGCCCCCCTTCCCAAGGAGCTCCCCGCACCCCTCACCACCCTGCTTTCCAGAAGAGGAAGGAAATCTAATAAAGGCTTGCTGGGATGAGAGGCCGCACCTACCTTCTCACGAAGTCATGAGGCATCAGAGCAATTCTGATCGGCCAGCACTTTAGACTCTGAATCAGACTCTGAGCCTTTGCACTGGCTGTTCCACCTCCTGGATACTCTTCCCTGCACATCTCATGTGGTTGCTCCTTCTCACTCAGCTTCCTGGTCAGGTCACCTGCTCGGAACAGCTTTCCCATCGCATCCTATGTGACGGTTGCCCCACCCCCACCCCCCTCTACCCGTGATTTCATCCTGTCTCCTTGGCTGGAATCATCTTATTTTTTTTGTTGATGTGTTGAGTGCTCATTTCCCCACCCTGTGTCAGCTCCCCGAGAAGGGCTGTGTCCTGTGTGTTCATTGCTGGTACCTGGTAGGGCCCTGGGATTTGCTGAATGATTGAATGAATGGCTGGGCAGTATTCTGGTTGTCTGCCTCCAGGTCCTGAACATGCATTTTATTACACGTTCAAGGCATGCCAGGGTTATTCTTTTTTCTCTTTCTTCCAGAGCAGACCTGTAGGGCCTTTGTCGTATAGCTGGAGCTGGCCACAGCATATTTTAATAACAGACAATGGAGGGGTGGGAGGCGGAGCTAAACATTATTTAAACAGAACCTGGAAGTTCCCACCGTGGCACAGGGGGTTAAGAATCCAACTGCAGCAGCTCGGGTTACTGAGGAAGCGCAGGTTCGATCCCCAGCCCTGTGCAGTGGGTTAAAGGAGCTGGCATAGCTGCAGATGGCGGCAGCTGTGGCTCAGATTCAATTCTTGGCCCGGAAACTTCCTTATACTGCAGGTTCAGTTATACAAAACCAACCAACCAACCCAGAACCTGTGTCTACAGTCTCTGAGAGCTCATCAAGTGTCCCCCCACCCCACCCCCGCCCCAGGCCATTTGCTGCTTTGGGCCGTCCTGTCCAGGCAGGCCCGCAGCGGCTGGGAAGGAAGCCCAGGTCCCTGCAGGTGCCTGGCAGATTAGCTCTCAGTGTTTGCGTTCAAGGAAAGGCTTTGCAAAGACAAAAGCCTGGAGGCCCAGGCCCAGCTGCCCATCAAGGTTGCCAGGTTGGCAGATCTCCATGGAGACCACGGAAGCGCATCTGCTCCTTCTCACTTCCTAGGGCGGGAGTCTGCTCTGAACCTGCAATGCCTGGGCCTGGAGCCTTTTGGGGCCCCCAGGCAGAAGCCCGGGCTGGGTCCCCTGCCCACAGGGAGGACAGGAAGGAGGGCAGCTTCTGTTCTCCCCAGGAGAGGGTGGAAGGGTGGGCACAGAGTAGACCCTGGAGTCCCTGGGAGTCTGGGGGTGGAGGCCCAGCACCAGCAGCTGTTTGCCAGCTCGGGCCTGTCCCAGGAGGAAGAAGCAGCAGCTTCTGTGGGGCTCAGCCTCGGGGTCCTCCAGCCCTGGATCCCTCACTTCCCTGCTTTCTGTGGCTCTCGGACTCTGTTCAGCCTCTATTTCTCTTGAAATATAGTTAATTTGCAATATGAGTTCAGGTGTACAGCAGAGTGATTCAGGGTTTCTGCAGATTATACTCCACTCTAAGTTATTACAAGATAATGGCCGTGATTCCCCGTGCCAGCCAATATATCCTCGTGGCATTATCTACTCTTCCACGGTAGATTGTGCCTCTTAACCCCATAAGCCTGGCTTGTCCCTCCCGGCTTCCCTCTCCCCACTGGTAACCACAAGTGCGTCTCCTACATCCGTGAGTCTGTGGTGTCTTGTCTATAATTCATTTGTATTATTTTTTAGAGTCCACGTATAAGTGATATCACATGGTGTTTGTCTTTCTCTGTCTGACGTGTCTCTCCTGTCTGATGGCTGTGGCCAGTGCTTCCAATAGCGTGTTGAAAAGAAGTAAGAGTGGGCATCCTCGTCTCGTTCCTGAATTGAGCGGAAAAGCTTTCAGCTTTGTTTCTGCCTCTCCCTTGTTTTCTCTGGAACTCTCTTCCCATATTTCTTTTTCTGTGTCTTTTAGCCTGTCTTCCTTTGTGCATTGCTTTTTTTTTTTTTTTTTTTTTAGGAGCATATCTGCAGCATGTGGAGGTTCCCAGGCTAGGGGTCAAATTGGAGCTTCAGCTGCCAGCCTATGCCACAGCAATGCCAGATTCCAGCTGCATCTGCGACCTACACCACAGCTCATGGCCACGCTGGATCCTTAACACACTGAGCAAGGCCAGGGATCATACCTGCAGCCTCATGGATCCTAGTCGGTTTCGTTTCCACTGTGCCACCATGGGAACCCCCCTTGTGCATTTCTTTCTCTGTCTTATATCCTTTTATTGGCACTAGGTCTAACCACACACTGGGGTGGGTGGGTATCTGGGAGCTAGAGAAGAAGCTATTAGAAAATTTCCAGTTGTGTCCAGCCCCTCCTGGCCCGTGGCTGGCTTTGACCCTGGTCTTGACCCTCTGAGCCTCTTGCTGCTGCACAGACTGTCCTGACTTTGAGTCTGTCTCCTCCCTGTGCCCACATGGCTGGGAGGACCCTTTGCTAGCAGGATGCCTCTTAGGGTTCATGTCCTAGGACCCCTGCAGAGAAGGAGGGACCTGCTGGGCCATGGGAACATCTCCGCCTCTCTGAGCCCTTCTTCCCCCATCAGAAGGTCACATCTAACTAATCACCGTGGCCCAGACCACAGGAGCATGGAGAGAAGTAATTCAGGAAAGAGGCAAACCAAAGCAGGAGCATAAACCCTGGTACCAGCAACAGCCAGGCCAGCATCATAAATGAGTAAAGAGGGAAGCGGGCCAGGATGTAGGGCAAAAAGGAGGAGTGGGGACTGTGGCAAACTAGAGAGCCCGGGGGTAGGGGACCCGCTCCACAGCTCCCGCTAATTGTCACTACACAGGCCGGTGGACCCAACAGAGCCAGTCTTCTGATTTTTCTAGGCATGGGTAAAAACTGGATTTTTCTTTACATTTTTAATGCCGACAATTTCACCCTCTTTACCAGGTTTGGCTTCGGTGCCATCAACCTGAGCCGTCTGAAATCAAGCATAGGGTAACATCTTCGCTGGGAGAGCATCTGAGTGTCCATTTCTGCGTGGAACATCTGGTGACACCTGAACTTCTACCTACAACCAGGGCCAGGTGGAGTCTTGTGTTTTGAGTCCCAGAGTGACTACCCCACCAGTCTGGTCACTCCTGGCTCCTGGGGCCTGTCCATGCCCCAGCGAGTGAGGGGTTCATACCAAGCCCAGAAAGAAAAGCGTCTCTAGGATCTGCTCCAAAGCCATGGCCAACATCCATTACATGATTTTAACCCACCACAGCTCTGCACTGGCCGGGCAGAACGGGAAGAGAGAATCCAGGATTGGAGGGTTTGAGCTCTGAACTAAAAATAGCCTACTTTTGCTTTCTCTTACAACACGTGCGACAATAGTCTTGCAGCCTCTGCCCGCCAGCTGCTCTGGTGGCAGAGAATCCTTGGATGACTCTGGGGGTCCAGGCTGGGGACCCCATCTGTAAGGGAGTGGGGGTCGGTCAGATCCCTGGTCTGTGGAGCTGGCCTTTTGGACATTCTCATCTGAAGACGGGGAATGGGTTTCAAGAAGCGGCCCATAAAGTCAGGGTCTTTGCTGCCCACCCCTGACAGCAGCCCAGCTCTGGTGCCCCTCCTCTGAGAAACCTTCTTTGATGTCCATGGAAGTACATGCTGACGTCCAGGTCATCTGCAGCCTTCCAGCTCCTCCAGGCTGTGCTCCTAAAAGAGGCAGGAGAGGGGAAGGTGACAGGAATAAGGAAGGACACGCGCCATCTTTGAGAGACAAAGAACCAAGATACAAGTCTGTTCACAGACACTTTAAAGCATCCACACGTGGCCACGGCTGGGGCTCTCGCTGAGGCAGCAATAGCTTGGATCCAAACAGGTTATGTTTCCATCAGTGAGAACGGGTGAAAACACCTTGACGTGGCCACACAGTAAATTATGTCCACCAGCAAAAAAATGTGGCAGCTCTAGACGTGCCGAGATTTCCAAACCAAAGTGAAAAGAGCAAGGCTCAGAGCAGTGCACTTGAATAAAGAGGCGCTGTGTTTACACTTCATGTAGGTATTGATCATGAACCAGGTACCAGGCGTTGATCTTGACATTGAAGACTCTGCAGGGAAAGAAACAGGCAGATCCCTAGCCTCATGGATCTGCTATGGATTTTTGCTTTCTTTCCTTCCCTTCCTCCCTCCCTTCTTAACTGAGGATGCTATTGCCCCCCAGGGGACATTTGATGACGTCTGCAGACATTTCTGGTGGCCACGACTCAGGGGCGGATGCTACTGGTATCTAGTGGGTTGTGTTCTTTGCTAGGGCTGCTGTATAGAGGACCACAAACCACGGTTTAAACAACAGATAGTTATTGTTCATGGTTCTGGAGGCTGGAAGTCCAAGGTCATGGCATCCGCAGATCGGTTCCTTCTGAGCGCTGGGAGGGACAGTTTGGTCCAGGCCCCTCTCCTAGTTTCTGGTGGTTTGCTGCCATCTTTACTATTCCTTCGCTTGCAGAACCTTCGCCCCAGTCTCTGCCTTCACCTTCATAAAATACTCTCCCTGTGTGCCTTACCGCCTCTGAATTTCCTCCTTTTAAAGGGCACCAACCAGTTTGGATTAGGGGACATCCTAATGCTAGGCCAGTGTGACTTCATCTTCACCAAGTCCATCTGCAACAACCCTAGTTCCAAATAAGGTCACATTAGGAGGTGCTGGGAGGTAGACTTCAACCTGCGAGTCTGGGGGAGAAACAAGCCTACCTGTGACGCAGGTGGAGGCCAGAGATGCTGCTAAACAGCCTGCCGTGCCCAGGACGGCCCCTTCTGACAGAGAAGTATCCCCCCCAAAATGTCAAAATGTCAGCATCGAGGTTGGAAAACCTTGTGAGAGAGACGGGGGCCCTGGGAAGCAGGTGACTCAGAGCGCAGTGGCCCTCTCCCCCTGGGGAGGACCGGCAGTCAGAGGGAAAAAGTAGCCTTTGCTCTCATGGGCCATTGAAACACCTGTCTATAATGCAGGCTAATCAAGCCCATTCTGACCATCCATCCACGGTACAAGATGCCTGGAGCCACTTGACTGGATTTGGATCCCACCCCAACCATAGCAGGTCACATGCCCCTCCCCAGCTCCACAGGTGGAGATGGCCCCACCCCAGAGCACGGGGACTGAGCAGGGGTCAGGGATGACCCCACAAAACAGAACCACGATGCTGTCACCAGAAGATGAAGGAATAGACGCTGACAGAAAAATACCAACATCCTGGGAGTTCCCATTGTGGCTCAGTGGGTTACATGCCCAAATAGCATCCATGAGGATGCTGGTTTGATCCCTGGCCTCGCTCAGTGGGTTAAGGATCCGGGCATTGCTGTGAGCTGTGGTGTAGACCTGCCCCTGCAGCTCCAATTCGCCCCCTAGCCTGGGAACCTCCAATATACCACGGGCATGGCCCTAAAAAGCAAAACAAAAACAAAAACAACATCATGACCCAGACCAGGGACCCCACAGAAAAAAATCCCTACTCCAAGTACAAGCGCCCCTGGGGACAGCTCGCTCTGCTTTCCCTGCCAGGGAGCTGTGATTTACATTCTTCCTCTCACCAAACACGTCAAGACGGTGCGTGGCTCGTTAAGAAGGATGAGCAGGCGCACGTTGCTGGATTTTAATGCCTTAAAAATGACTTCCCCGTCTGTTAAAGGATTACTCTTTCCTCGAAGAATTCAGTTCCACGAGATAAGTGTTAATACCTTATTTCTTGAGGGACTCTGCCGTCCGGCATTGGAATTGATTGTGAACAGAATAAAATAATTTGCTTTTTATCAGCATCCTCCACAGAAACTGGTTTCCTTGGAGGAGAATGCATTTAGCCTCACCTCCCTAATCCCTCTGTAAGATTCCTAAATCACCACCCGTCAGTCAGCGCCACTCAGCCAGAAATGACCAACGCTCTGAAATAAGAAAAATGGAATTACGGCCGCTGTCACTGCCTGCTGATGGCTCCTTCAGGGCCAGAGGAGAGTGAGATTTCAGAGTCAGGGGTTGCAGAGGGCTCTGCCAAGAGGGGGCTGTCCCAGAAGTCAGGGCTGGGCTGGTCTATGCCCTTCTGTTTCCCAAAGTCAGAATTCATGGCCCTTTTCTGTACCCTGGAGGTGGCAGGCAGGCTCCTGATTTACAGACTCCTGATGGTTTTCCTTTGGTTTGCAGAAAATAAATAAGCCACCAAAGCTAGTAGTTGGGAATTTCTAGGACAAAATCAGCCTCTTCATGCTTTCCTTGAAAAATTGAAAGCTGACGGCACTGCCTTTGGCTTCGGCCCGAGAGTGACATCTCTCCCGGCCTCCAGGTCCTCACTCCCTGGTGGCCTCTTCACTGTGTCACCTGCCTGGCCAGCACGGCCTGGGTCAGAGAGCCCGGGTCCTAGCACAGCGAGCAGGTCAGAGCCCAGAGAGCAGACAGACAGACTGCCAGGCTTCACTGCCAACTAACCCACACATTGGCTGGGTGACTGGAGACAAATGAGTCTTTTTGTGTCTCAGTTTCTCATCTGTAAAATGAGTAATAACGGGACCCATTACTCGGGAGAGTGAAGGTTTTAATGGACATGCGGGGCAGTTAGAAGCACTCCTGCTGGCAGGAGCGCCGAGCGCGTGAGCTGTCCCCGCGTGCCTCCCACGCTCCTTTGGCCTTTGCAGGCTCCTCACCCTCCCGGCTCATGCATTGAGTTGAATCGCAGCCTCCAAGGAGTGTCTGTCCAAGCTGCACCCCTGGTACCTGCAAATGTGACCTGATTTGGAACAAAGGGCTTTGCAGATATAATGAAGGAGAAAATCTTGAGATGAGACGGTCCTGGGTTAACTAGCTGGGGGCCAGATGCAGTGACAGGTGTGCTGAGAAGGAGAAGAAACGAGCCATGGAAGAGAAGACAGGTGAAGACAGAGGCCGAGTGTGGGGTGGTGAGGCCTCAAGCCGAGTGAGCCTGGAGGAGGCCAGGGAGGCTTCTCCCCTTAGAGGCTTGGGAGGGAGCCCGGCCCTGCCCACGCCTGGCTTTCAGACTTCTAGCCTCCAGGAGTTCAGGAGAAATTGGTTGAAGCCACCTGGGTGGTGGAAGTTTGCTTCAGCAGCTATGGGATGGGATGGCAGATTCCGTGGCTGGTCCATTTCTCTCCATCCCTGACCCAGCCTGGGGCCTGGTGCGTTGGGTGCTAGACCTGCCGGCTTGACTCTGGAAGACTTTTCAGTTGGGAAAGTGGAATGGACTGCCGCAGCACATCTGGGAGGGAGGGCCCGCTGCCCGGCAAAGTGTGCTGAAGCTCAGGCCTGAGGGCTTTCCAGGACAGAAAAACACAGACGCTGGGCTCAAGGGGGGGAAATGTTTTCCTTGTGTTTGGAAGGATGAAGAAGCTTTCCTCCTTGAACCTAGTCCACCCACCAGAAGTGCGCCCAGGGCCCGTGTGCGGCTAGGACCGGCTGCCTGATATGCGGGGCCCAATGCAAAACGCAAATGAGGAGCCCCTAGGGAGGGGGAAGAACAGAGAGGTTAAGGACCCTCCTGCAGCTGCACAGCTGGCTCCGTCCTGTGGGCTGTGTACCCACTGCCCCTCAAACAAGTAATTACCAGAGAGCTGATACGGGGCACGTCTCACATAATAACGCCTTTAGCACCTCCCAAGTACCCAACCGGCCCAAGCTGTCATTATCGTCATGTTCCAGATGACAAAACTGAGGCACCGAGAGCCTAAGTCACCTGCCCAACATCACACAGCCCGGAAGCGGCAAAGCCGAGATCCACGCACAAGACCCCCGTTCTCTACGGCTCCCGCCAAAGGGACAGTGTATTTTAATAACTAGTTCTAACTTGTTAGGTTTTGACAGCTAAGTAATTCGACTAATTGTGTCCATTTTGAGGAACTTCACGGAATTCAGTGTCGTTTTTTAGCCTAGACGTGATCAGGAAACCACATTCTTCTTTGCCCAAAAAGGCACAAGCATTTGCCCCGTGAGGCGTTTCCTGGGAACTGGGAGGCGTGGGGGAAGGATCACCTGTGTGCAGAGGCAGAAGGTTGGGTTTCTCACCTGCACACGAGCAGCCCAGGCTCCGGTCAGCGTCCCCCGTCGGCATGGCCCACCTTCTGCCTGGTTCGCTGAAGGGTGTACCTCCAGCTCCAAGCACAGTGCTCGGCGTGTGCTGGCTGCTGAGTGACTCTCGCCCTCGCCTCGTCTGCCTCCGTCTCCGACTTCTTGAGGCCTGTCCGTGGAACACGCCTGGGACCCCTGATGCCAAGCTGGCCAGATGGGACGTGAACCAGGCCGGGGCAGAAACTCGGGGGGCCCCCAGGCCCGTCCCGCAACTCCAAGAAAAAGACAGATGGACTCGGGGCCGTGGTGATCAGTGCCTGGATTTGGAGGCCTGATGGCCTGTCTCTGGAACATTGATTTATAGGTAATTCTCCCTCTCCTCCAAGCCTCTGGCTTTGCAGCTAATTTACCGACAGTCTTAAATCACCCCCTTCCCCCCCCACACACGGCAAAGCAACATGAGGCACCATCTATCATGTGCCTCCTGTAACCGCTGGCTTGATTAAAACGAGGGTGGGGAAGAGAAATACCCACCTGCGTGCCAGGGCTGGGGGCTCAGGCGGGAGCTGGCGGGGTAATTCATCCAGAAACGTGGCGGCCCACACACGGCCCGCTTAATTTCATGTTTGGCTGCTGATGGGTTTTCATTTATAGATAATATAAACAGGTTGACAGGGCCCTAATTAACTGATTTGTGGTCCTTTGGGAACAAATGGTTATTAATATTCATAAACATTTGTAACGCTCAGGCAGACGCCCAGCCCTGACATGACCATAATATGTCCTCTACCGTGTGCGTGCTTGATTTCTGATCTGACTCTAGCTAGTGGACCCTGGAGGGTATTGTCAGGTGCCAGTGGCCCTGGGCCAGGAGACAGGGCCATCTCTTGATGATGACATCAGTGTCAGATTTGTAATTGACACCCATTACAACTTGCTGGCTGTTCCTCCATCCTTCCTTCTACCTGGGTGTCCCGTAGCTCAGCTCTCCTCTCATCTCCCCACCCCCGAGTCTCCTGGAGACAAGCTGAGACCCCCTCCTCCGGAAAGCCTTCCTGGATTGATCTTTCCCCGGAGAAACCCTGTCTCGCTATAGCTGAGTTCCTTGGTGGGTTGGAATTGTTTAGACGAGGATTTGTTGTTTGATGCTTTTCGGTTATTTTATTGAAGAAGGTACTGCCTCATGAACTTCTGCTACAATTGGGGACAAATCAGTTTCTCCCTTTTGCAGTGGAGTTCCATCTTGTGCAAAGTCAACTGTCCAGTGAAAATTAGATAACAGCTCCTAAAGCGATAGTGGGCGTCTCCGGGCTTCTTATCATGTGCGGGGCAAAACATTGAGTCTCTTACCCGCTTCTATTAATTGTCTCACCACAGCTCTACATACAGGCAGGTGCATGGATCCTCAGTGTTTTCTAGATGAGGAAACTGAGGGACAGAGAGGCCCAGCAACGCACCCAGGACCATAGGTCAGCAAGTGACATGGTCAAAATTACTGTTAAAAAAAAAAAATCTCTAAACGTGTTCAAAAAGCCCAATCTATGCGGTTTCATGCAGAAGCTTTAAAACCCTGTCTCAACACGTAGCATGAAACATATTTTTCCTTATGAGCCGGTGCATACACATGCACAGAGACTCAGGCTGGGCAGACACACACACGGCAGAACTGACAAGCCTCAGAAAGCATCATTTACCTTATGATGTGTGAAGCAAGCTGTTTTCTCCCTTCCTGGTCTATTGTCTTCCGCTCTATTCCATCCTATTAAAAAAAATTCTGACCCACTGATTCTGTTTCTTAACCTACTAACAGCTCTCAACCTTCTGATTGATTGTGATATAGTTTGAAAAATCCCTAGTGGGAGGCACGCCACACAAACATATAGAAGGGGTTATATGTGTTTTTTAAATCTTTGGAAATAGTGATACCAACACTTATCTAGGGCTTACTATGTGCCAGGCACGGTTCTTAGAACTTTTCGATTATTAACTTAATCCCTAGCACAATCCTGTGAAATATTAGGTTGAACCACATGAAACGGACAATATTTGACAATTTCCTATGGAGAACGGCAATTTCATATGGTTGAAATCAATATATATCCTCATGATAATTCCGTTTTATATACAGCAAAACTACAGAACAGAGAGGTCAAGTACCTTGCCCAAGGTTGCACAGCTGGTACTTGATGTTGCTACGACACTCTCCCAAGCAGTCTGGCTCTAGCCCTTGTTCTCTTGACCACTGCTTGGCCAATTCTCCTCAAGGACAATGAGGAAGCTTGCAGCAGCCACATCAACATGCAGCCCTCCTTGTTTTACTCGTAGGAAAACTTTCAAATTGTTCTCACATTCTTTCTATAGGTTTCTGAGTTTCCTGGACTGTTCAGACCTCATGGCACCCAATGCCCGCTGGAAGTCTCCTCAAAGTCATGGCAACCCCCTACCAGCTCAAAGCCTGGCTAGATCCACACCCAGTCTAGTCCTTCTCTGCACTTTCCTCCCCCTTCTCGAGTGCACTTGAATTTGTCCGTGAGTTAAATGCGATATGGGGAGGGAGGCGGGGTTACCAGCTGTGTTCTCTCTTGGGCTCATGCTTGGGATGCATTTGGCAAACATCGGTTTTCAAAAGTTGTCAGAGGCTTGCTGAAGAGTCGAGCCACATTCTAGACCGGAAGTATTTTTTCAAATCCAGTGCATTTATAGAAAGCTTAGACGCTGCATCAGAACATGCTTGACACTGGCTGAGCGCCCCCCCCCCCCCGCCCCCGGTCATGAAACTTGCCAGTTACATGGTGCCCCTTTGTACCTAGGGCATCATCCATCCATCAGCTTCTGGAAATTTGACTTACAGATGTGAGCGGTGGGGTGCTGGTCCTCTTGATTCACCTCTCCAGGATTTTCACCTCCTCTTAAGCTTGCTGGGTCTGTGTGCTCCAATGAAACAGTTCAGTGGGAGAGAACCTGATACCAGGTTTGGACTCAGGTTCTAAAATTACTAAACAAAGTCAATATCAAGTGTAGGAGCCACTGAGTATGTTCAAAGCCGATATCACACTCAATATGGGTAAATGAGTGCATTTGCAGTGGCCTTTGGCTGCTGAGACCCAGTGAAAGAAGAACGGATCCATCTGCCATTTCTACCTCCCACTGGGCAGGGGTCCAGGCTGGGGGCGTGGCAGGCTGGATTATTTGCATGCATTTAAATAGTCAATGTGTATTAACATGATAATTATGTGTTGCACAACTGAAGCTAATCTCCCCCTGTTTTGTTCTCTGTCAAGGGTATCCAGTTGTGTTTATGTCTGATGCAGGTCCGCGGTAAGCCTAACAATAAACCTATCTGCTCCTGGGGGGCACTGAGAGATTCTTAGGAGCACAGGATAGGACTGAGGAGCCCCCGTGCTGGGCCTCTTTCATTTTACTGATGGTGTGACTTTGGAGAAGTCATCTAATATTTCCGGAACACGGGTCCTCTTTGCTTCTAGACTAGTGTCTCATCTGGGGTCGATTTTGCCTCTAGGGGCCATTTGGCAGTGTCTGGAGACATACTTACAACTGTCACTACTTGGAGGGGAGGGTGCTACTGGCATCTGGTGGGAAGAGGCCAGGGATGCTGCTCAATATCCTGAAGCACAGGACAGCCCCCCACAGCACGGGGTTATCCGGCCCCGAGGGTCAACAGCACTGGGGTTGAGAAACTCTGGTGCACAGATGTACAAAAGGCATGAAACACACTATGTGTGGCTGGAAGGTAAATTAGTACAACCACTATGGAAAACGGTATGGAGGGTCCTCAGAAAATGAACTCTAGAATTACCATCTGATCCAGCAATGCCACTCCTGGGCATATATCCAGATAAAACTTCAAAAAGGTACATGTACCCCTATGTTCACTGCAACGCTATTCAAAACAGCCTAGCTATGGAAACAACCTAAATGTTTAGCAACAGAAGAATGGATTAAGAAAATGTGCTACGTATGTACACTGGAACGCTACTTAGCCATAAAAAATGAAATGAGGCCATTTGCAGCAACATGGATGCAACTAGAGATTCTCATACTACGTGAAGTCAAAAAGAGAAAGTCAAATACCATTTGATATCACTTATACGTGGAATCTGAAATATGGCACAAATGAACCTGTGTACAGAACAGACACAGACTCAGGCATGGAGAGCCGACTTGTGATTGCCAAGAGGGAGGGTGGAGGGAGAGGGGTGGACGGGAGTTCGGAGTTCGTAAATGCAAACCATTGCATTTCGAATGGATAAGCAATGAGGTCCTGCTGTACAGCACAGGGAACTCTATCCACTCTCTTGGGATAGGCTATGATGAACGATATGAGAACAAGAACATAGATATATATATGGGCCTCTTTCATATATATGAATATATATTTATATATCTGAATGTCTGAGTCACTTGGCTGTATAGCAGAAATTGACAGAACATTGTAAATCAACCGTAATAAAAAATGAAAAAAAAAAAAAGGAAACATACCATACACACACCCACCTCCTGTCTACCTGGCCAACATCAGGAGGGAGGGGAAGCCCCGCCCTCCGGGGACAGCCCTCCATCCCCCGCAGAGGTAGCCGGAGCCCCTGTGGGATCACCCCCAAACCTGTGTGACCACCACACTCCTGAGCATCCTTACTTGCGTCTACACACTCCCTCTAACAAGGGAATGATGACGGCAGATGGGTCTCATTTCCAAGGCTGCTACAAGGCATTTGTGACCGAAAGCCTGAAGAAATGTCTTCAATGGTCCCTGACGTGGTTTACAATTTGGAACGAGGACTACAATTGTACGGGCTTTTCCTATTGCCCCTTTGAGTCTTCAGGGTGGAAAACCCTTCTGCCTCATTTCCCAGACGCAGAAATGCAGCCCAGAGGGGTGTGAGGGACCTCGCCTTCGCCGCACAGCAAGCACAGACGCCAGGTGGGCTCCAGCTCCCCTCCTTAGAGTCGACGCGTCGTTTCCAGAGTGGAGCCTGAAGATGCTTTCAAAGACTGTGAGCCACAGGAGTTAATAGAGGCTGAGTCTGCGCCTCTCACCCCGGTTAGCAGTGCTCTCAGGCGTGTGTCGAAAGCATTTCAGGCCGATTTATTTGCCTCTCCCTAAGTTGCCATTTCATTTCCTGAAGCAGCATTGAAGCTGCTGCCCCTCCAGATGGGTTGAAAATTGAAGTCTGATCCAAAGGCATTCGCCCTTTCAGGTCAGCCCCCTCCGGAGGGCAAGAGCCAGCCTGGGCAGCAATTTGGCTGCCTCTCGTGTTCTTTTTGTTCCTCGTGAAAAACTGTTAAAAAGAAACCAATTTTTGAGAAAATGACCCAGGTGATTAGGTGAAATCGCTTCTCTTGCTTTATGCTCCAGCTGAGAAGTTGCAACCGGATGGGAGGAGGGGGGAGGCGGGAGTCAGTTGGGGGAGGAAAGTGGGTCAGAGTTACTGCCCATCCCCCCAGAAGGCAAGATCAAGTTTGGGACGCAGACCCCCTCCACAAACAACCCCTATCTCATTTTTCTCTTTATTTAATCAAAGGTATGGGCACACAGATTAAATGACCAAAGAGTGGTATAAGATTCTTCTTATAGCAAAGACATTTTCTCAGTCCTTTTGCCACAATTTTCTTGTGCTCCAGGGAGACTGCTTTCAATTATCTTAGCTGAATATATTGGTATTTAAATCTCAATAACATGCTTGTAAAAAGTCTCCCTGTCTTGGAAGGCTAAGCAGGTGACCAAGGAGATATATTAGGATGTTACCACGGGAAGGACCCAAATTCAACTGCATGCACACCAGCAGCCACCTTATGCTCATGAGGCCCTTACAACTAATGATGTTTAATAGAGAGAAGGCACCTGCGTCCCCACTGGCACTGTGGAACTTACTCACCAGAAGGTTCAGGACTCTACCCAGGTCTCTGTAACTCCTAATGCAGTGATCATCTTCATGACAAGGGTTAAGTTCCCTTAGGGATAGCAAAATTGGTCACGATTACAACAGTAATAGTAATGGCAGATGCTCTTGGTCGTCTACCCAAGAGCCATCACCTTCCTACCAACAGGTCCCGGATTTTGTGTTGAGATAGGAGCTGCTGAGCTCAAGGTCTCCAGGAAGCTAGCCCATCTCCTAATCCCAGAATATTAATTTAGTCTGTTCCAACCATGGTACATCCTTTTCCTCTTTGTCAGTGATTTGTTCAGGAGCTGGCATGTGAATCTATTCTGGTTAACAAGATGTGAAGAGAAGTATGTTAGAGGCTGCCCACACTGAAAACAAAAAGAGACAAAGCCCTCACAACAAAGCCTTTTTGCCCCTGACTCTTTCTCCCTCCTAGAGACGGGAGAGCAGAGTGCTGGCAGCCGTGTTGTGACCATGAGGATGCAGGCATGGGGGTGAAAAGTCAATAGCTGAGCAAGGCAGAGTAGATGTATGGAAAGATCCTGTATCCATGGTGACATCACAGTGCTACCACACCAGCTCCCAGAGCTCCAGATATCTAGTTCAAATGAGCCAAGAAAATGTCTTTAAAGCCTAAGGCAGAGTTAGTCAGGGGCTGTGTAATTGCAGCCAAGTGCATTCCCATTGCTATAAATATCTTCCTGTTTCAAGTGGGCTCTGATTAAGTGTCTCATTTCCTCATAAGGAAATCAACAAATACCTTAGCCTACCACAATGATGGGTCAGGAATTTTCTAGGCCCTCAGAATACAAAGATGAATTAAGGCTGGTCTCTAATGTCACAAAAACTGAAATCTTAAGAGGAAAACATGCAAAAGTGTCATGTTTATAATAGTTGCTACCGGTGTGTGTCAGGCACTGCCCTGAGCCCTGGACATGTGATAACACATTTGACTCTGGGGCTCAGAGCTGGTTGAAGCAGCACCAGCCTTACCAGACAGCCAGAGGTCCAACGGGAGTGTAGAGGCTGAACCTTAAGGAGGTGAGCACTCTGAGGGTCAACGGCGGGCTGAGCCTGAATCCCCGACTCTCAGCTTTACTGAAATGGAGTGTGCAAGCCTCAGTTGCAATGAGGGAAAATTCCAGAAAATTCCAGAAACTCCAGCTTAGGAAGATGTGAACCACCAAGCCAAATTGGAGTCTCCGATTCCCGTTCCTCTGCCCCTCAGGATGGGAACACAGTGTGCACGTGGCAGGGTGGGTTATAAATAAACCATCCTCTCTCCCTTCCTGCTGCCCTCCACCCTCCGAATGCTCAGCTTGTGGTTTCTTCTCCCTTTGAAAGCCTCCCCCGGCCTGATGCGAATCCTAATTAACATCCTGCACAGCGTGACTTTTAATTAGCCCAAGCAACCCCACAAAAGGCATCCATATTGGGGCTGGTAATTGTGCCCAGGGCCTCTCCCTGAAGGATGGGCAGAATGCCCTGGCTGGGCTGGGAAGGGCCACCGAGGGGTCTGGGTGGGCTTAGCCAAGCACAGTTTCATGGGGCGGGGGGCTCTTTGCAGGCAGGAGGCAATGACTTTGATCAGGGGGGGTTGCAGATTTATTTTATGTAAACGAGGTGGGATTTCAAACAGATCCCAAAGAGTGGGGGGAGGGACTCTGAATCTAGATTGAGAGGAGGGAATAAATGGAAAATGGAATCCTTTTTTCCTACCAAATGAAATAATTGGGGCACAGTGATTTCTTAAAGCAGAAATGATTTCACTCTTCCTCATTCGCCCAAAGCCATAGATTTTTCTGTGCTTTCACTCATGAATCCACTAGAAATGTAACTTGGGGGAGGTGATGGAACAGCAGTTTTTTGCTCAGGAGAATTCATTAGGAATTCTGGAATGCTGACATCATGACTCACGCTGGTGCTCGCAGCTGGCTGCCGACTTCCCAGAACCCGAGGTTGGGGAACCCATTTCAATCTGCAGGCAGCCTTCCTGCAAAGAAACCCAGCGCAAAAAGCAGGACACTAGATGCCTTCCTAAGGCCTAGGGTCTGACCACTGCCCTGCTCCAGGAAATGTTGGCTTAAAGAAGATATTCCGGGGGAGCGGGTGGGCGGGCGGGCCTGGGAACCTGTAGAGCAAGTAGGGGAGCAAGAAGATTCGTTGCACAGATCAGAACCCATCACAGAAGTCAAAGGGAAAATGGGATTCTAATCGCCCAAAAGCAGATTTTTCGTAAGACACATTCCTGCACATGACAGTTTTGCCAGTCTAGGTGTGATGTGTACAAAAAGAAACATACAAGAGTTGGCTATTGACAATCTTTTCCCTTCAATTATTTAAATGCCTCGGTCCTTTATTTTATGACCTTGGCATGTTTAAGGAGATAAATGGATTATTCAAGTCAACAAATGGATAATGAGTTCCAACCAAAGGGACATCTTGTATAACTTGAATTTCAGAAGTGATAGAGAGAGATGTTTGTGTCGTGGGTGGAAACTTGAGGGGTGGGGGATGGGGGGTGGGGGGGGCGGTTCTCCATGCCTGTAGCTTCTAGCACAATGCAGATCTGATATGTTAGGGTGACAATCTCTGGTCACTTCAAACTCCCAAGGTCATGAAATGCCTCTGAGCTATGCTGCTTCTAGCAAGTATCCAATCCAGGGATCCCTTCTCACCAGAAACATCAGTGACAACCACCACAGCCTTGCAAAGTCAAGGCCATCCCCCCACCATCGTTCGCGGCCTCCTTGATGGTAAGGGGCCGTCGACAGGCAGTAGCTCCTTCTGTCTATAGAAACTGACCTGTTCAAGGCTGTACTTTTAACATGTTCATTTAAAAATTAAGCACAGGTAACCAAAACGCAACAAAAATATGTAGTTTAGTGAAATGTATTTTATAATCAGGACCAAGTCAAGGCATCGCATTTTGCCGGAAGCCACTCCCTGGCCCCGAGGCTGCATTCCCATCTTGGCCTAACCCTGCTTCCAAAAGCAACCGCCCTCTGACTCTCACTAAACATCTCCCTGAAATCTTTACAGCGCCATCTCTTCAGCCTCCTTAGGCCCCGTAGTTGACTGGCTAGCCGTTTGGTACATCTTGGTATGTCTTTGAAGTTTCCTGCCCAGGCTTCTTTTCCCTAGAATGTCTCTGTGGCAGTGCCTGGGCTTGTGACCTATAGGGTTGGCTGCCTCCTGGCCTTTGGTAATTCTGTGCTGCTGGCGCAGCCAACACCTCCTCCTCTCTGTCCTCCATCTTTCTTGGAAAAGAGTCCCCAGATCCAGAGGCCTGGTCAGAAGAGGGTGACACTGAAAAGGTTCTGGATTATAAAGGAGCTGTTGGGGAACTCAGAGGGATGAAGTTAGAAAGTCAGAGATTGGGATGGTAAAGCCCACCCATCAGAGACCACACCGCAGGTACACTGAGCTAGTTTCCTGGCACAATGGAGATCATACCCGCAGCACAAGCTCAGTAAGAGGTTCGGGGAAGAGGTTCCTATAGAATCTGGGCTTCGACTGAATGATTCTAAGGGATTAAGGAGGAAGCGTCAGGACGTGGGGGCAGCTTGGTGGCTGGGTATCTTTTCTCGGAGACATCATTGACCAGTGATGTCATGATGCGATGGAGTGGCTTACATATTTGCATCTTGCAGGTAGCAAGATTCATGCAGACCTAGAACCGCCCTTGGGAAAGAGACAGCCATTCCTCATGTTAGCAGAAAAGGGGCACATTCAGTCGCCTCGGTGGCTGTGGTGAGGTTTTGTCTCTGCCTGGTTTCAAACAGGGTCATGGTGTGGCCGTGTCTGAACATGTTGCTATTTCACGAGCTTTGTTCCTGTGGATTGGGAACATTGTGGCCTTGCCGCCAGCTGCCGGGAGGGTGGTTGTTCTCTTTCTTGGTTCCCCTCCTGGTTTAGCTGCAATCAGGCTGATTTTACTTTATCAGTGGTTATACTGTGGAAGGTCTTAACTATTGGCCTGAGGAGGTTTGTATCTCATAAGAGGGAGCTACCAACGATACGTGAGCTCTGGAATGAACTTGCGGGCATTGTACTTGAGGAATCCAATGTCCATTTTTTGGGCGAGAGGAGATCAGAGGGGGTCTATCCAGTTGGAGGCAATTGTTACCGTCAAAAGGCGACACAGTGCCCAGGAATACAAGTGATGGAGCTGTGTGCATGGAGGAAATAAGGCCGCAGCCTGGATAGGATGTGCGGTGGGGACAGTGTGGCGGGCACTGATGTTTGCTGACCCAGCAGCCCGCCCCACCCTTCTTGCCAATGATACCCTGGTGGTTTTTCCTAAGCAAACGGCCATGCATCGAATTTGGTCAGAAGCAACCTTGACCCCTCAGGTGCCGTACCAGAGATTGGCCCTGCCCCTTTGCAGTGAGGGCTGCCCTGCGGCCTCACTCTGGACAAGGGTACCAAAGAGGGTGTGTGATCAGGCTCCTGGAATAGGTTTTCTTCCTTCCTTCCTTCCTTTCTTTTTTTTTTTTTTTTTTGTCTTTTTAGGGCTACACCCGCAGCACAGGGAGGTTCCCAGGCTAGGGGTTGAATCGGAGCTGTAGCTGCCAGCCTCCACCACAGCTCACAGCAATGCTGGATTTTAACCTGCTGAGTGAGGCCAAGGATTGAACCTGCATCCTCGTGGATGCTAGTCAGATTCCTTTCCGCTGAGCCATGGAGGGAACTCCAAGGTTTCCATTCTTTATTTTATTTTTATGTCTGTGTAGGACACACCCACGGCATGTGGAGGTTCCCAGGCTAAGGGTCGAATCGGGAGCTGTAGCCGCTGGACAATACCACAGCCACAGCAATGCCCGATCTGAGCCCCATCTGCAACCAACACCACAGCTCACGGTAACACTGGATCCTTTAACCTACTGAGGGATCGAACCTGCATCCTCATGGATGCTAGTCAGATTCATTTCCACTAAGCCTCGTCTATTGAACCCGGGTAACTGACAGACGAGGGGGTTCGAATAGAAGCATGGGTGTCTGGAGGAGAAATGACTTGGGGTGGGTAAGGAAAATGGTGATTTTGTTGAATCTGGGCTTATATGGAGAGCAAATCCTCAGGCCTGGGTCTTGGGACTGAGGCTGAAACTTGAAAAGGAGGTGCTAGGAGCCAGGGAGTGGCTGGAGGTTGAGAAATGACGCCACAGAGGAGGCATCCGGCAAGTGATGTTTGAAGAGCTGCCTCAGATCGGTTTGGGGGGACCCTGGATACATCTATGCTTTAGTTCTTTTCCACCCAGTCAGATGTGACTTTTAGGATGTTGCACGCTCACAGCTTGGCTCCGTTCTATGTTTCCGCAGCCTGGATGGAAAATAAATTTGCGTCCCTTACATGTATCATCACCAGCCAATTCCCACCTGAGAATGTCCTTCCACTCTCCTGGTGCATTTGTTTCCTTTCAGAAAAAAAAAAAAAAATGTTTTCCACTTTTCACTGTTCAAATGCAGCTGTGGCCATGGTTGGTGGGGGCCCCTACTTCAGAGGAACAGCCTGCAAGGAACGAGGGGTCCTGTTGAACCAGGAGGTGGGAGGGGGTAAAGGGGTGCAGACCCTCTAGCCAGGGCCCCAGAAGGGCGGGTTGAGGGGGGCAGTATCAAGGTGGGGAGTCAGGAAGGGAGTACCGGAGAGCCTGGGGACCCATGGACAGCTGATCCCTTTACCTCTTAAAATGTCCACATCTAACCATTTAAAATAGAAGAGAGCTGCCCATTTTTCTAGAGTCGCGGATGAAGCTGGCTCCAGAGTCAGTTCTCCTAACTCAGTCCATCATTTTCTCCACCCCCCTTTTTATTCTGAATGACACGAGACCCCCGTGGAGGGCGTCGAGCAGAGGAATTGCTCAGGTCTGATCTGTGTGTAAATGCGTTACCCAGATGGCTCTGATGAGGAGAAGAAGTGGCTGCAGCGGGCAGCACCGGTGAGGAGGTGGGAGACCAGCGAGGAGCCATCGCAAACACCAGGTGGGTGAGGCCAGTGGCTTAGATTCCTGATGAATTGGACGTGGCATCTGAGAGCACGGAAGGAGATACAGATGAGCTCCATACAAATCATTGCATACGAAATAACTAAGGGTGTATCATACAGCGCCGAGAATATAGCCAAGATTCTATCAAAACTATAAATGGAATAAAACCTTTAAAAATTGTGAGTCCCTCTACTGCACACCTGTAACTCATATAATGTTGTACGTAAGAAATAAAACAAGATGACTTCCAGGTTGGGTCCTGAGCAGCTAGGTGGCCTTGTCTTGGACTGAGATGGGGAGACGAGAGAAGATGCGGCGTGGGGGGCGGCCCAAGGAGTTTCCTTTGGGGCAGGTTCAGGCTGATAGGACTGGGCGGCTGAGGGCAGAGCTGGGAGCTGAGAACTCAGGGGAGCTGTCAGCGTGTAAGAAGATGCTTAGAGCCTCGGCCTGGAGAGGATCTCCCAAGGAGAGAGGCTGGGCAGTTTCGAGAAGTGTCCCGCTCTAATCTTCTCAGACGTGGGTTTAGTGCGGGCCTTTGGCTCATGTGTAGAGGCATAGACTGGAGAACTTGACCTCCGGGATCCCGCCCTGCTCTGCAGTTCCCCGATGGAGGGTCCTGCAGGTGGATCTCTGCCTGGGAGGTGCGGGCTGATGGGATGACCCTTGTCCTCCACAAGTGTGGGTCCCCATGAGGACCAAGACCCAGGTGGGGATGGACTGTCACTGCGCTGGGCCAAACCCTCGTGACCCTGGAGTGATGTCAGGCGTCGTCCCCCCCCCACCCCCGCCCCCCGTGTCCCTGACCCCTTGTTCCTCAAGCTGTGGAACAAGCAAGCCCTTGATTATTTCCTGTTTTCTAAAACGGGAAAGTGGAACCATTGGAAAAAATCCGCCGACCTAGGAATCTTGGGCAATCTGGAGTGGCTGGCAGGGCCAACCAGCTCTGCAGTCATATCACCAGGAGATGGCAGGGAAACGGAGGGCTGTGGTCACCACCAGGGCCCTTCTGTCGGGCAACCACTTCTACCAGCAGAGCGCTGCCTGCTCATCCCCAGAGCCCCGTTAAGTGTAACCATGACATTACATTTTCGGGTGACCAGGCCCTTTGGGGGCAGAGTCAACACCTGTCCTGATGGCATAATGTCTTCAACAGGTGCCTCGGAGCTAGAGCCCTGGACAAAGCAAGGGGATTATTTTGTTTCCAGGTCATGGAGGCTCTTTTCAGCAAGGGAAGGATGAAGTGGAGACCAGAATAGATGGGAAAGTTTTACTGGGTTGGACTGAAAACTGCCCGGCATCCAAAAGGTCAAAGTCAGCATGTGGTGCTCAGACCAACAGGGCAACTCACGCGTGGGGCCCTCCCCTCGGTGTGGGTGTCAGCGGTCTCAGAGCACGACCTCTGCAGACACACCACGGCTTCAAATCCTGGCTCTGTCCTTTTTCTGTGTCACCTGGGACATGTGACTTAAACCTCTGTGGGTTTAAAAGCTCCACATGTCAAGTGGGTACAGTAATGGTCCCCCCTTCACAGGCTTGTTCTCGGGACGTGAGGTCCCCTGCACCCAGTTCTTAGAACAATGCCCGGGGTGCCAGGAGTCCTGTGAGAAGCTTGCTGGTCCTAAGAATGAACCTCTTTGCCAAAGTCCATCCCACTATTTGAACACCCACTGGGGACACCACTGGACTCAGAACTCCTAGTACATGAGAGGAAGAGCTCAGCTCCCGCAGGCCTTACCTCTCCTCTTGCTCTTGAATCAGATCAAGCTAATAGTTACTGCCTGGGTGTCTTCAGCGTGGGGTACCCTGGGCTGGACGCGCCGAACCTTCCAACCAAAACACGGATCCGAGACACAGCAGTGTGACTTGCTGAACTGAAAGAGAGGAGCCGGCGACATGCAGGATGGTGACAGGCAAAGTGCCAAAGGGCAGCGAGTGATCAATGGCCAGACACTTGGACAGACTGTGAGAGGCAGAGGAATTTGAACAAAGAGTGTTAGCGGGTCAGCCGCTGGAAAAACCTGAGAATCAACCAGAAATTTTGGCGCTTATATAATTGTGCCAAAAGTGCCATGAGCTACAATAGCAGCCTATTTTTAGGGAGCTAAGCAAGTAATTATGACATTACCATAAAGAGAACAAGTAAGGGCAATCTAGAAGTTTATTGAAAAGGGGGAGTTCCCATTGCAGTGCAGGCGAAATGAATCCGACCAGGAACCATGAGGTTGTAGGTTTGATCCCTGGCCTCACTCAGTGGGTTAAGGATCCGGCATTGCCATGAGCTGTGGTGTATGTCGCAGACGCGGCTCAGATCTGGTGTTGTTGTGGCTGTGTCCTAGGCCGACAGCTGTAGCTCTGATCTGACCCTTAGCCTGGGAACCACCATATGCCATGGGTATGGCCCTAAAAAAAAAAAAAAAAAGGAGAACTTTATGGCAAAGGGAAGAAATTGAAGACGAACTTGGTCGATACAGGAATAGAGAAAAAGATCAATGGGACAGAATCTACATGCACAAACTAATGTATCCTGTGGATTGGGAATAAGCAAGTTCAAAGCCAAACAGAAACCAATCCAACTCCCAAGAGCAAATGATGTATGGGACTTAGACATTATTACAATCACGAGTCCTTGGTAGCCATGCAAACAAAACTATGAAAAGAAAAAAACAACAAATAATAAGGTAACTCCTGGATGCGAGTTCATATTGACTACATACCTATTTCCTTTCTTTCGAGCCATAAAATATGAAGCTCCATAAAGTTGTCATGAGGAAAATGGTCTAAAGTGAATTTGGAAAAGAAAGACAATTTTTTTTTTGGAAAAAAAAAAAAGAAACTATGGAGTTTGTTCTCTTAGGAATGCTCCCACGTGAACCTAGAATAACCGAAGTGTGGGGCAGATGGGGAACAGAGCAAGAGAAATCAATAGGAAGTTCAGGAAAAAAAAATAAGCTTTCACAATGTGATAAAGCTTGCATCTCCGTTATTTGGCAGAAGATAGATTATTCAATAAATGAAATTCAGATCATTTTGAAAGGACCTAATGATCTAGAGAAAAATATGGTCTGATTCACATCTCATTACATACATCAAAATAAATTCTAGAGGCCCTGGTAATTTAAACAGAAGACAACAGAGTCCTGGTGGAAAATAAATGAATGTTTAGAAAACATCGGGGAATGTGTAAATATGACAATCAACGCAGACAGCACGAAGGAAAAGTTCGCTGCATGTGAAAAGCACGTGAGAAATATTTTTTCATTGCTCAAAGTCATTCATTTCTCAGTTCCACAAACATACGCCAAGATCTCATGGCTTCCCTGAATTCATTCATTCATTTATCCATTCATTTATTCAGGGTCCACTATATGATGGATGCGGTAGGTGGCACCAGGGATATAGTAGTTTAAAAACAGAAGGACAAAAATCCTGACTCTCTAGAGCTTTCGTTCTGTTGGGGCAGACAGGGTAGAAACAGGATAAACAGGGAACGCCAATTGTCAGACTGTGTTTTTATTTATAAAGAATAACACTGGGATGGAAGGAGAGTTGCTTCGGGGGCCGTTGTAAATAGAGTGGTCAGGAAGGCATCTCTGAGAAGCTGACATCTGAGCAAAGGAGGTGAGGAGGAAAAGGGGTGATTTATGTGGATGAAAGCAAAGGCCCTGGGCCGGATGTGCTCCTGAGCATGTCTGGGGTCCTCGGGGAGGAGGGCGGGCGCGGGGACATGCAGCAAAGATGAAAACAGAGCAGCCCGTGCTGGCAGCGGATCACATGAGCGCCTGTTTCCCGGGGTTACAGGGAGAAATGGTCCTAGAACCCAGACTCAAATACAAGTTCCCGCATTCCAGGGCTTTCTGACATAGTCCTTGAGCCCAACTGGTCCCAGCACTGCCCATCTGCCTCCTCGAGTCCCCACTGGGAGGGAGGGTCCGTGGGGTGATGACAGTTGTCCCCCAAACGAGATCCTTGTCAAACATGACCAGAGGCCATTAATAATTAATCCAGGACAGAGAGACGGTCCCAGGCAACCTGGGACTCGTGGTCACCCTCACTGGCGCCATGTTTGCACAGCCCTTTTCAGAAAATTTAGGAAATGCCCATTGTCTGCACAGGGAATGGGCGACAGGCTGATGATCCAGAGGAGGTGAAGCCGAGGCTCCGTCACTCCCAGCGCTGTGGCCCCAGGCAAGCAGTGCACTCCTCGGGGCCTCCGTTTCCTCGTTTGTCAATAATAATCTCCACCTTTCCAGGTTTCTCTAACGATGCACACAAAGCTCCTCAAACCGTGCCCGGCTCCTGGTGAGCACTCGGCACGCACTGGCTTTCATCCTTGTGGGTCCGACGCGGGTGACAGAGGTCTGACGCTTCAGTGTCAGTCAGTGGGACTGTTCCAAGGGAGAATCTGCTTCTGGCTGTTTCCACCTTTGCTGCCGCCCACATTCCTTGGCTCGTGGCCTCTTCCCTCCGTCTTCAACGTCACAGTGTCAGGCTGAGCCCTCCTCTCGCTGCATCTCTCTGCTTCTCCCTCTTCTGCCTCTCTCCTCCACTTCTCGGGACCCTGCGATGACACAGGGCCACCCAGATGACCCCGGGTCATCTCTCTACACTGAGGTCGGCTAATAAGCAACTTTGCTCCATTTGCAGCCTTAATTCCCCTTTGCCGTGTAAGTAGCATCTTTGGTTTCCAAGAATTAGCACAACTTAGGGGACCGCTATTCTGAAACCTAATCTCCTCCCATTCCACAGGTGGGAACACTGAGGCCCCGGCAGAGGAAGTGAACTGCCCAGGGCACTGTGAGTGGTCAGGGCAGTGACCAGACTTCACCCACAAACCCTCACTCCCAGGCCAGGGCTCTCCCAGGCAGACAAAGTCCCACATAATCTATTCACTGCTGGGGTATTGGGAGAGAGAGATTGACTGCACTGCGGCTGGGGAGGCACCTGCTCGTTTACCTAAGCTGCTCAGCCTGGGGTCTTTCCTCTTGGTCATAAGAGCTCATAATAAACCCAGTGACGTTCTCTGTTGCTGGAAGTCACACCAAGTTCCACAATAATCTTTGTAGAAGCATCTTTCCCGAATCACAGATTCATTACCAAAAATGTTTCAAAACAAATGTCCGTTCTCCACCCCTAGAATAGAAAATCGATGCCGCAGTTGTCCTCAGGGCAGACGACCCATCCCGGGGCTGATTTAGTTATATTCCTGCTTCTCAAAGGTCACTTAGGAACCTTCATCATGAGCCCCCAACCCCCCCCCCCATCCAGGCTGCGGAGGGATGAGGAGGTGGGTAATTTATCTACGTAATTATCCTCCTGGACTGAACAGATGGGAGCCTTTCTCCAGGGGACACGGTGTACAATGTCCCATTTCTCACCGGGGTGGCAGGGACAGTTCCAATTAACCAGCTTCCCATGAGCCAGCCCCCAGCAGAACTCCGGGGAGGGAGAGGAAGGAGAAAAACATTCCCTATTTGCGTTCACGTCTGTCCAAGCACGGCGCCCGCTGGAAAGCCGCATGGGAAGCCCCGTGCCCAGGTTTCTACAGTCAGAGGCTGGCTGTGGTGCTCACAGGCCAACCCCAGCCCACAGTGGTCCCCCTGTCCTCTGCCAGGAGGCCTGTGCTGATCAGAACATGCTCCCCTTGTGTGGGAACACAGGAACCCCCTGGGTGCTGGTCCTGACCCAAGGGCTGTGCAGTGTAACTGGGGGAGACAGGCAGACAGGAGAACTGGCCATGAGCAGTGATCTAACTGGAACTCTGGGGGAACTGGTGGGTAGGAGAGAGCACGCACTTGGCCGTGAGACAGACCCAGGTCCACATTCCTGCTAAGCCCCATACTAGTTATGGCCTTGGGCAAACCATCATTACCCTCTGAGCCTCAGTTTCCCCCACCAACAAAGATGTGCCAACAATACCACGTGCAAGGGTTTGGAGGAGTGACCCAGATGACAAGGTATTCCATGAGACGCTTCCCTCCTCCTTTTTCATATTAGTTTCTAAGAAGGGAAGAAGAGCCCATTGACGTGGGGTCAGTAGGGAAGGGTTGATGGTGGGGGTTCGGGGTGATCTGAGCTGTAAAGGGTGTGACAGACACAGTGAGGGGCCTCCTAAGTATCTACTCCTCACTCCTCACCATCAGGACCTGCCTTTGATAAGGCGCCATGGTGCCCAGCAAAGATGCTCATGTTTTCCCAGACTCCCTTGCAGCTAACAGTGGCCACGTGACCCCTTTCCAGCCACTGGACCATCCATGGATGTCTGCACAGCATTCCTGAGATGCATTGTTGGGTCTGTGACACAGGAGCTGCCCCTCTTTCCTTCTCTCTCCTTCCTGCCTGGAGGTGAAGCCGCTACTTTAGAACCAGAAGGTGATGGATGAGCCTGTGGATGAAGACCAGTGCGCTGAGGATGCAAGTTGGGAGACAGAAAGAGCCTGGTCCCTGGAACATCAATGACGGATACAGCACTGGTTCTGCCAGGCCTGCCTCTGGGCTTCCTGTGATGGGAGAAAAACAAACGCAACTGCATTTAAGTCACCTGACTTGGGTTGCCAGTTACTTGCAACTGAAATGAGCCCTAAATGACACCAATGGTGTGTAATAATGGTACCAAGAAACAGGACAGGCATTCCGGCAGGAGGAAAGGCAGAAGCGAGTCAGGGGGAGGAGAGAAGCAAGAGGTCAGTGCAGGAACCAGGACCTCAGCTCTGCCCCCATCCAGTCAACTCCAGATGACCAGTCACCCCCCACCCCTGCAGGGATTGGTCTAGGAAGGAGCATGAGACTCTCTTTGGGCAATCAGACCTGATGGGAAGTCTTCCAGAAGATTCCAGAGAATGTTTTCAGACTCCTAAGAAAATACCCAAGAACAATGAACATTCACCTCTCAGACATTCTTCACAGGCAGAACTACCAGGAATTGTGGGCAGCCACCTGTGTCAAGATGGGAGCTGGCCTGTGGACAAAGCTGACATCCTGAAGATCACAGAACAGAAAATGGGAAAGACCCAGGTTCCTTAATGATGTCTCTGAGTCACTGGATTAACCAAACTACAGCAACCTGAACGCCTGTGCCAGTATTACCAACCACTGACATCGTCATTGTTGAAAACACTGAGCTGGGTTGACTGTCACTTGTAGCCCAAATCATCCAAGCTACAGCCTTGTATTCAAGGGGAAAAAGATCAGTCAGCACCAGTTAGCGAAGCTGAGAGCGTGTGGTTGCTTTGAGTTGTTGTGTACATGGCTTCCTCTCATCTTCCAGAGTAGATCATAGCTGCTCGCTTCGGGGCAGGACTGTATCTGCCATTGAGTCTCTGTCTTATGTCTGGCAGCACAGCTCAATGGCGAGAACATGGACTGGGGGCCAGCCTGGCTAAGTTGGAATCCTGATTTTTTTCCTAGCTTATGGACCTCGAGTGTGCTGTTTGAACTCTCCTTACGTTGCTGATTTAAAAAAAGAGAGATGGTACTGGCCCCTCCCTCATACGATGGTTGTAAGTATTAAATGAGACAATACACATAAAGAACAGCTCCTGGCACGAGGGCAGCGCTGTAGGGGAGTTAGTGGTTGCCATCGACACACAGGCAAACCGTGTTGTTTGTCTAGAATGTTTTTCTGCGGTTACAGCAATAGCGTTCCCATTTTACAGATAAAGGGGATTGAGGCCCAGAGAATGGACGTCCTTTGCCAAAGCTTCACACAACTGGGAAGCGGAGAAGCTGGGATTGGAGCCCAGGCAGTGGGGCTCCGGGGCCTGATCTCTTAATCACTGCACTGTTCTGACCCTTTGCATGGCAGTCAGGTTGAGTGTACCCGCCAGCTAACCAGGGTGGTCATTAAGCTGACTGGAATCCATCCCGCTTCGCTGGTGCGTGAATACAGTCAAGCACCGGTGGCAATGGCGTGCTCTTTCGTTGCCAGGCTCCATGCAGCGTCCAGCTCCAGTCATTTCAAAGCACCATTTTCATTTCTCTTTTGCATTTTGGAGCCTCTGAATGGGTCAGCGGGCTCACAGATAGAGGGCGCCCAGCCAAATTGCCACCATCTGGCATCGCCCAAGAGACAACATATGCTGTGGTCCTCTATGAGATGCCTCCCTCAAAAATGCCTCCAAATGTGACCCTAAACGCCCCCCTGCCGAGGGCAGTGGGTCCCCAAGTCCCCTGTGGAGGAGGGCCAGACCCCATCGCTGACAGGTTCCCGGGCCCTGGATCTTCCTGGAGCAGCAGCCCCCAAAGATGCCAAGCTTGGATGGGGGCACGCTTTCTTTTCTTTCTTTCATTTATTTATTTTTTATTTTTTCAGGCAGGAACTAGGAAAAAAACAAAGCTGACATGAGACCAGATTGCAAACAAGGGGCACTAATGTGGCACGGACCAGGTCCGGGCTGTATGAGAGGCCAAGAACACAAAGATAAATAAAGCCTGGTTCATGCCCCTCAGGTGCTCACGGTTTAGAGAGAAAGGCCGATGCCAACAGCTCATAAGAGGCAACACTATGAAGTGCTTCCCGGGCACCAGGCGCGGCTTTCAATATCAACGCATTTGGTCTCCACACCTACTCCATGACGTGGGTCCCTCTATCACTGCCATTTCACCCAGGAAACTGAGGTGCACACAGAGAGGTTAAGTCACTTGCCCAAGGGCACACAGCTCATAGGTGAATAAAGCCAAGCGAGGATCCCCGGCCTTCAGGTTCCAGCGTCCAGCCTGGGAACCACAGCGTCTGCTGCCCAGGCCCTGAGCAGGAAGCGGTGAATGTGCCGCACTGGGAAGGGGGCGCCCAAAGAGAGGAGGAGTCAGCAGAGGCGGGCAGGCACGGACATTGCCAGAGGCCGATGACAACGATGATAAGAATAGCCTGTTGTGGAGTTCCCGTCGTGGAGCAGCGAAAATGAATCCAACTAGGAAGCATGAGGTTGTGGGTTAGGTCCCTGCACTTGCTCAGTGGGTTAAGGATCCAGCGTTGCCACGAGCTGTGGTGTAGGTCACAGATGCGGCTTGGATCTGGCATTGCTGTGGCTGTGGTGTAGGCTGGCAGCTGTAGCTCTGAGATTCAACCCCTAGCCTGGGAACCTCCACATACTGCAGGTGTGGCCCTAAAAAAAGCCTGTTCTTAAATTTCATAGAAATGTAATCATACACAAACATACACACAAAAGCAAGCATAATAGCAGCTAATATTTACAAAGCCACTCAGTCTGATTGCACTTGGTTACACGATTTTACAGATGAGACAACTGAGGCACAGAGAGGTTTGGTGACTTGCCTCATCTCACACAGCTGAGAAGAGGCAGAGCACAATTTGAGCCCAGGGAGAGGAAGCAGCCTGGGCCAAGGCGGGGACGAGGACAGAGGCTGTGCCTGGCTAGAGGGTAGGCTGAGGTTCCCAGAGAGGTGAGGGCGCGGACTGCGGGGAAGGGGGGTTTAGGAAGGCCTTGTGTTCCAGCTAAAAGGCTCTCAACCTGAACCTGGGGATGTGAGCTCTGCTTCTGACTCTGGGGTAAATGTGACTACATCGCTGAGCTGCAGCTTTTTCTTCTGTCAAGTGGGCACTTCCCACCTCTGGTAAGATAAAAGCCCTCTGCCCAGCAGAGCGTGAAGGAGAGGGAGGCGAGGAGCCCACCTTCCGTACTTAGAGTACAAGCTGTGGCGGGGGTGCACACGCAGGAAGCCAGAGGGGCGGGCAGGGCTGGGTCTCAGGGAAACCAGCGAAAATGACTGAGGTGGGAGAGGGATGTGGTTTGTATCCATCAGGCTTCTTAACTGCCAACAGCAAACTCCACTGACTGGATTAAGCAAACCTCAATTTTTTTTTTGCTTTGCTTTTTAGGGCCGCACCTGCAGCATATGGAGGCTCCCGGGCTAGGGGTTGAATCGGAGCTACAGCTGCCGCCTATACCACAGCCACAGCAAAGCAGGATCCAAGCCACATCTGCAACCTACACCACACCGCAATGCCGGATCCTTAACCCACTGAGTCAGGCCAGGGATTGAACCCGCAGCCTCACGGTTCCTAGTCAGATTTGTTTCTATTGAGCTCCAATGGGAACTCCAAAACTCAAATTCTTTAAAGGAGGAGAGGCTGCAGAATTTTCCAAAGAACAGGCAGTTAGTTGAGTTTAGGAGGCACACAGCCAGGGGCTGTGCCCGACCAGAGGGCCCCTGACACCAGAGGGTGCTCCCCACTCCCTCAGAGGGACCAGATGCCTCCACGGCCGTGTTTAGCAAAACCTCAATTTTGGGCGCCCCACATTTTCCCTTTGAAAGCATAATCTCAAGGGAGAGGCTGTGCTTGGAGGAGCCAGAGTCATCCGACTGCCTGGAACAGCAAGGGAGGCTGGGAAAACGCCAATGTCTGCCAACCAGGAACATACGAACTGCACTATGGGAAACTCCCCAACACAGGGTGAGCATTCAGAAGATGTTGGGCAGCCTCGAACTTCCTCCAGAGCCCCTTCCATGGTCCAATTTGCATCGAGGTTAGCCTTCCTCAGCGGGAGGCCGGAGGTGGAAACAGGCCAGGAGGGAATAAAACCTTGGGGAATTAGTCAAACCCACTTCACCTGCCTTCAGGAACCAAGGTCATGGACAGAAGACTTGCATGTCCTCCAGCGGCACTTAGCCTAATCGAGATGTTTTCCGGGGACTTGGACTCAGCTGTGCCCAGTTCTAGCTGAGCTGGTTGAGACTGGATGAGACCACGGACCCTCCAACTGGGCATGCGCCGGTGTCCGCTCAGTGACCTTCCAAACGTGCAGAGGCCTGTAGCCTAGTTACACCTGCGCAGAACGACAATGACACCTTTTTCCAATTACCTTTCCCCACGCAGCCCACGCCCCCCCATGCCGCAGACCGCCCCGCTTCTTAATTCGTTATCCCATAAATACCCCAGCCCCTCGCCTGCAGGAGGCGAATATCCAGATTCTTTTCATGTCTCCTCGTTTGGCTGCCTTGCAAGTTCAACCTGCTTTTTACTGCAAACCTTGGCATCACAGCATTTTGGCCTGCTGAGCATCAAGCAAAAGGAAGCTAGTTCAGAAGCAGT